>NC_060141.1:48669968-49919968 GCF_021461385.2 Schistocerca piceifrons | reverse complement strand
CTGATTGGCCAACTGCGGGCTACAGGACAGTAAAAGGAGCCATCTATGATCGTGGGACATGGGATCACCATGTTCCCAATCACTGCAGCCATTATAGCCAGTAGCTGAATCCTGATGATGCCGCTGCTTATTTATTCAAGCAGCTACTCATTTGGCCTTAGAAGGTCTGAGCAAAGCCCATACCAGGCCTTCCAGCCTCAGAGGAAATGTCAGCAAGTACCGGAAACCGAATGCAGGTACTTCCGCAACAAATGAAGCGGCGCCAATCACTCGTCTGCAGAAGTGGTACGTTAAGCATGTAAACCTTTACGGTTGAAGTCGCTAAGTCCTAATTGTGTTGATTTTATTACTTTCGGATCATTCACCCAGACACTAGTGAAAAAGTCAGAACAAAAACTGGTAAACTAAACAAACTGGGTAGCAATCAGAGCTAGTAGTAAAGAAGTACAAGGCTTGCCCAGAAAGTAATGCACCGCATTTTTTTCCACAATTCTTTATTGAACATAATGAGAACTACACACACGAATTAATGGTGTTTTATCTACACACCCTATTTTTCTACGTAATGTCCATCCAGTTCTATGGCCTTCAAATGGTTCAAATGGCTCTGAGCACTATGGGACTTAACATCTGAGGTCATCAGTCCCTAGAACTTAGAACTACTTAAACCTAACTAACCTAAGAACATCACACACATCCATGCCCGAGGCAGGATTCGAACCTGCGACCGTAGCAGTCGCGCGGTTCCAGACTGAAGCGCCTAGAACCGCTCGGCCACGGCGGCCGGCTCTATGGCCTTCCCCCAGCGCGTAACAAGAGCGTCCATGCCCTGTCGGTACCAATCCTTGTTCTGGTGGCTGAGCCAATGCTTCACTGTGTGAATCACATCCTCATCGTCGTCAAAATGTCTTCCACGAATGACATCCTTTAATACCCCAAACAAGTGGAAGTCCGAAGAGGCTACGTCATGGCTGTGCGGTGGATGGCGTAACACTGTCCATCTCTGTTTTTCCATGTGTTCAGCAATCCTCTGAGTTGAGTGGGGCCCGGCAAAACATCTCCTGGGTTTCTGTGGCACCGAAGTCGCCGGAAGCGCGTCTCGAGTTTTGTTATTGTGTTGACATACTCGTATCCTTTTGAATTAATGGTACCGCCTCTTGGCATCACATCTATGAGAATCACACCTTCACAGTCCCAGAACACGGTGATCATCACCTTAACGGCGGAAGTAGTTGCTCTGAATTGGGGAATGGGAAGTGGGAATGGCGCCATCCGATCGACTGTCGATTTGTTTTGGGCTCAAAATGGTGAACCGAGGTTTCATCACCTGTCTCTATCCGGGAAAAGAAGGCCTCCCCATCAGCTTCAAACCGTTGCAACAAATCGAGACAAACGTATTTTTCTGTGCGAATTGTGATCCAGCGTTAGATACCGCGGGACACATCTTGTACACTGACGCGGCTCGCGTTCGTGCCGTTTATTGCTTGACATCTTGTCTTTGCGGTGCCGCCGTCTCCTTTTTCTTATTCGATTTACTGGCGTCACTAAGTTGCTGGTTTGCTTGCCCGTGAGTGTCAGCAGAAGCGCTTATCGATACGTGCGGTCGTACTACCTCTGGAGCGACCGCTAGTATTTCCGGGTCGTGGTCTGTCGGAGTTCAGTCGCGACGCAGCGCCAGTGAGGTCCGGGCAGCCAGAACTCGCCGACTGCTTGTGACACACATGCACTGTCCGACTGGTGGAGACTGGAGCGGGAACGATCGTTGGTTGGTCGTTCGGTAGGTCTTCTCATCGGGCGACGTGCATTTGGTCTTTTGACCGTGTCTGGGCCTCGTCAGTACGTCATCTTGCTGGACATGGGTCGGTTCCTTCCTTGTGCAGAGATGTCGGGTGTCCAGTGGGCAAGTGTTAACCTCTGCATGGTTGGGTCCGAGCCAGTGTGTCCGAACGGACATGGAGCTGAGTCCGGATGGAGCTGCAGTGAGGTCTGGACAGCCAAGACTCGCCCGACTGTTGCTGACTCACATGACAAGAGTGGGACGACCTCGGTTGGTCGTTCGGTCGGTCATCTCAAGGGACGAGGTATATGTGGTCGCCGACCGCTTCAGGTTCTCTGTGTCGACTTGTCATTCGTCCTGGTTCTTCCACAATGATTGCTTTTATGATTGATCGAGTTCTTGTGGAAGCATTTTCGACTGTGTCCGGCTTGTGTAATTTAGACTGAGCAGTTATGTTAATGCTGTTTGCGTACTGGAGTTGACAGTCGGTCGGTTGGGACAGTGCAGCGAGGAAGTCTCCTTGGCTAGGGCATTAGCGTAGTGTTCCGCAGTGTGTTTTTCCTTGCTTTGTTGATGCTGTCCGTACCGCGTGTAGTTTGACAGGCTTTGGTGTTGTTCAGATTTTTGAGTGGTTATTTTTTTTTCCTTTATTGTAATTTTAATCACCTATACAGGCGGGCTGGCAGCAGCACATTACGCTGCTCTTCAGCCTTAAGTGGAACAATAACGTGACATAGAGGTGATACAGACAATACAAAAAATGGAGATACAAAAAACAATAAACATGAAGCCGTTCACGTAGGACGATAAAAACACTAACACTTGTGGACACGGCGCACAAAACACGGAGAACGGCGATGGCACACATGTGAACAGTGGAGTCATAACTGCACGAAACACAAAACGAAGCACACACACGAGATACTGATGTCGATGATCTCCGGCGCGCGAATGTTCACTATGCGTGTGCGAGTCCGGGGACCTGCCAAGAGAGGAGGAGGAGGAAGGCGAGTGGGAGAGCGAGAGGGGAGAGTAGAGATGCCACGGGCAGGGGAGAAAGGGGGGAGGGAGGAAGGGGGAAGAGGGGTGGAGGGAGGGGACGTGGGAAAAGTGAAGAGAAGGGAAGGGAAGAGAAGGGAGGGAGGGTGCCCAAAGGAAAGGACACCGGAAGTGGGGGGTGGGGCAGGGTCAAAATTGATCGGAGGGGTAGATGGAGCGGAGGAGGACATCATCAGGGAGGGGGAGCTGGCTGAAGCCACCTTGGGAGAGGGTAAGGAGGGTGCAGAGATGGAGACCGGGTGGGACGTGCGAATACAGGCGCGGCAGCGGGCGGGGGTGGGATGAGTGGTTATTGTGCCTTGGCTGTATATAGACGCCAATTTTGAAGAGGTAGTGTTGCTGGTATCTTCCTCCTCGGCTGATATTTTCCGGTGTCGTGCCATTGGTCGGAACTGTGGAATTGATTAGGTTGTTCGTTGGTCCTTCAGCCGTCCCTTTCGGGTTGCCAACTGATTACTTAATCTTATTCTTGGCTGCCTATCTCACCTAACCTTACATTAGAGTTACCTCCTCAGGCCGACCCTTGGAACGCTTCTGAGCACCATTGTTCTGTTGTTTTTAGATTGAGATTTTGTCTCAAGTACGGTGCCCTTCAGCTGCCTGTTAATTTAGTTTGTTTGAATTTTAAAATAAGGCCTTCAGCCGTCTTGAGTTAAAACTTTGAGGATTCTTGTTTGAACTAAATTTTTTTAAATAAAAAAAGGGATAATTCTGCCCTATTGCAAATCCTTGTTATCCAGGCCTTAAGCCGTGAGTTGTTCTGTGTGTGGCCTTCAGTCGAGTTTTTATGTAAAATATTTAACTAAGGCCTTCAGCCGTGTGTATTCCTTAAGGCAATTTTAAAAACTTGTGTTCCGGCCTTCAGCCATATCGTTTTCAATGCTTCTAAGGGTATTTGTGATTAAGTGTTTTAGCAAAATAGAGTTTGTATGTTTTGTCCAACTGACAGTAACTCATTTTGGCCCCTTTCCACAACTATAACCTAATCCGCTGTGTCCTGCGAAACCAGATTTCACACACACTTTTGAATATCCAAGAGTGCGGTTAATTGCATCCACACTTACGTTGGTGGTTGACAGATACAGCGCCAAGTGCCGAGTCGTAGTACGTCTGTCCCCGCGAATGACAACATCGGCTTGCTGCAACATGTCACGTGTGACAGCCGTGGATGGTCTCCCCGAGCGCTGCAAATAGTGGAGCTCCGCCGAACCGTCTTCTGATGACCTCACCCTCCGTGTCCAGCGCCTGACTGTACTTCTGTCGACAGCAGATGCTACATATACTTTACACAAGCGTTTGTGAATATTCCCAACAGTTTCTTTCTCTGCAGTGAGAAATTAAATGAAGGCACATTGCTTGTAACGTACATCACCTACAGACGCCATTTTGAAACTGTCCTGCAGCTACGCTATCTGTCGGAAGTAACGAAAACTTGGTGCGCTCACTCAGGAGATTTGAAATAATACATACGTAACGTTTCGATACCAACATTGTTTTCGGCTGAGAAAAAAATGCGGCGCATTACTTTCTGAGCAACCCTCGTAATAAATTAAAACCTCACGACTGATGCTGAAGTTTTACGGCATGAAGAGCGAAAAAGTAGTAAAGCATAAATTTTGGACCTCTAATTATTTTATAGGAAATGTCGGTGAGAAAAAGTTTGGAAATTGTATGTAAAGGTTGTTGGAAATCGCTAAGTGCTCTCATCCCCAAATTTATACATATTATAAAAATGTATGTATCTATATGTGTATGTATCTATACTTGTATCTAAGTATGTTTCACATTTTCTCCTTAGTCACAGAGCCAATTTCAACCAAAGCTGATAGGCATATCACTTACTGTCGGGAAAACATCGCTGCTGTGGTAAGAACCACCTAGATATCAAAGGGTTGGGGATGCGTGTGAAAAAGCAGTGTGTAGTCCACTGCTCACGAATACCCTTTCTTTAGCCATACAGTATTTGAGAATGACAGCATTTTGAGACTTCCAGCACACTTTACACGTAATTTCAAACCTTTACGAAACTTTTTCTCGTTGACGATCCCCACGAAGTACTGAACGGAAAAAAGGTTTTGGCTTACTACATTTTCCCTGTTCATGCAGTAAGACTGCCCCATGAAACATGACATTTTATTATTTCATTACTACTACTCTTCTCGTGACTCATTTTGTAGACAGTATTCACACATAAAACTCAATGTACAGAAAATTTGTATCACTGTACGATACATAGTTCGGAAGAAATAACATCATAAAGACCGAGTTGGGTGCAAAAGCCGCCACACTATTCAACATGTTTGAAATTATTACTTCGATGCTGGTAAGTCTATTTGTGACACTTTTTGCGGATAGTATCAAAATCTGCTTCTGAATGTGCCTAGAAAAATGTATCATTGTACAACACATGGTACAGAAGGTATGACATCAAATACTGAGATGCGTGAAAAACTGCCACAACTTGCATGTCATTTTAATTTGTTGATTCTTTAGTACTAACTGTATTCACAACATATTTCGCAGATAGTGACCACACAAGCCACTGGATGCACTTGCAAACTTGTATGTTATACAACTCATAGTTCAGGAAATATGGCGTCGTACACATTGAGCTGTGCGAAAATGAAACTACAGAGCGACATTCACTAGAGGTGCCAGTGGAATGTGTGTAAACAGGTGTGAAATATGTTAAATATGTATAAAATATATTTTAAATGTGCGTGCACGACGAACGTCATGACTAAAAAGCTCTCCTAAACCGGTGAAACGATTTCAACGATGTTTGGTACATATATTAGTTACAGACTGGAATGAAATACTGCAAGGGTAAGAACCACCATCCTCCCGCTGGGATGAGAGTGATAACATGGAGAAAGAAGAGGGTAAGAGCAGACAGACAGCAAGGGGAAAGAGGAGAAAGGCAGCGTTTGGGGGGAGGAGGAGATGCACAGAGAGAGGCGGAGGGTGAAATTGACAGAGAGGAGGTTGAGGAGGAGATGTACACAGAAAGGAAAGAGGAAGAGGACAAATACAGGGGGTGGTAGAGGTAAGCAGAGAATGGGGGAAGGAGGAGATGAAATACAGAGGGGTTGGAGCAAATATGGACAGAGATAGAGAAGAGGAGGAGATGGACAGAGAGGTGAGAGAGAAGGAGATGGACAGTGGGAGGGGGGGAGCAGAGGGAAGAAGAGCAGATGGACAGAGAGGAAGGAGCAGATGGCCAGAGTGTAGGAGAGGAGGAGAAGGACTGGATAGAGAGAGGGGTGAAGGAGGAGACAGGCTAATACAAGACTGGAACAAATGCATACCCAGGCAGTGCCAGGTACTCAGGTAGTACTAGAATAATATAGTCTGGCTAATTTGCGCCCCGTGATTTACGTTGCCTCACAACATATAAACAATTTTTAACTGTTAAACCTTCATCTTAAGATTACACATCTCAATGAGTAGATTATCACAGCATTTTAAAACTTAAATCCCATGAAAATTATACATAATACTGGAAATAAAAATTCCGCTGCCCCTGGAAGCCATTAGGTACGTAACCTGCACTGGGAGTGGCAATACCGATGCTGTTTTAGTCCAGCACGTTTCGAACTTAACCCCATTTTCACGGACTACATTGACGTTTTTTCGGTGTTACATCTGATTCAGTGTAGAGCCTCGCAGTAAATGAACGACTTTGTTACTTGTTAGTGATAAATTATTTAAGTGAGAACTAATCTCACTTTAATCAACAAATATAATAATGAACATCTGCTCCACTTTTCCAAGCAAAATGACTGAGAAACATTGAAATACTACTTCTTCAGTTAACTTATTGAGCTGCTCCTAACTGACAAAGTTCGTGGACGGTAGCTGCAATGTGTAAATTCTCAAGTGAGTCTAAAGAAGCACACTGTAAACTACAGCTGCATCTATATTTACATCATTACTCTGTACTGCACACTTAGGTGCCTGGCAAAGGGTTCTTCGAACCACCTTCGAGCTACTACTCCACTGTTCCACTCTCGAACAGCGCGTGCGAAAAATGAACACTTATTTCTTTCCGCACGTGCTCTGATTTCTCTTACTTTATTATGATGATCATTTCCCCTATGCGTATTGGCCGCAATAAAATATTTTCGCATTCAGAGAAGAAAGTTGGTGATTGAAATTTCAAAAAAAAGATCTGGCAGCAATGAAAGACGCCTTTTTTGAATGATTGCCTTTCCAACTCGCTTATCATATCCATTGCATTCTCTCACCTGTTTCGCGATAATACAAAACGAGATGCCCTTCTTTGGACTTTTCCTATCCGCTCCGTCAATCCTTTCTGGTACGTTTCCTATAAAGGACAGCAATATTCTAGCATAGAACGGACAAGCGTAGTGTAGACAGTTTCTTTAGCAGACATGTTGCATCTTCTAGAGGTTTCGACAATAAAATGCAGTCTTTGGTCTGCCTTCCCTACAACATTATCTTTGCTATCGTTCCAATTTAAGTTGTATGTAATTGTAATTCATAGATATTTAGTTGAATTGATAGCCATTGGATTTGTGTGATTTATGGTTAAGCGAAATTTAAATTAAATAATAAAATAGCGCCTGTTGATATTTTCTGCGACCTATCTACGACATTTTTCTGACTCACATTATTCTCCAAGGTAATTTGACGTCTTGTGGAATTCATTTTATAGCCAACCAATGCAAAATGTCATACCTAACCAAAAGAACGCAGAACGGTGTAACCAAGGCTCAGTCTTAGGTCCGCTATTGTTCCTCATGTATGCCAATAAACAACAAACAGACTTTGTTCTTTATATACGTGACACTATATAGATGACACTAGTATTGAGATCAGACCAAGCGCACAGAGAGAAACAAAAGAAAAGCGCACAGAGAGAAACAGAAGAAATGGTAAACAAAGTTCTTAAAAGCATCATTGCAAGGTTTTCTGCGAATAGTGCCACCCACAATTTTGAAAAGACCCAATGTATTCAGTTCTGCACAGCTAGGGATACTACACCAATTATGAGTCTAGCGCACTGTGAGGAAATAATAAATAGTGTGGAAACATATCGATGAGAATTTAAATTGTAAAAAGCGCTATCTGAGACTCGTACACAACATAGTTCAGCCACGTTTACACGTAGAATCATTGCAAATCCTGGGGAGAGGCAAATCAGTAAGTTGACACATTTTGCATATTTCCACTCAATAACATCATACGGAAGAATGTTCTGGGGTAACTGATGTTTAAGAAAGAAAGTCTTCGTTGTTCAGTAACGTGCAGTAAAAATAACATGTGGTGCTCTACCAAGATCACCTTTTAGACACCTGTTTAAGGAGTTGGGTGGTGTGACTATTTCTTCACAATAATTTTATTCCGTCATGAAGTGTGTTGTAAATGCCCGCATCTCGTGGTCGTGCGGTAGCGTTCTCGCTTCCCACGCCCGGGTTCCCGGGTTCGATTCCCGGCGGGGTCAGGGATTTTCTCTGCTTCGTGATGGCTGGGTGTTGTGTGATGTCCTTAGGTTAGTTAGGTTTAAGTAGTTCTAAGTTCTAAGTTCTAGGGGACTGATGACCTAAGATGTTAAGTCCCATAGTGCTCAGAGCCATTTTGTTGTAAATAATTCACCACAATTCAAATGGAGCAGTGACGTACGTAATTATAATGCCAGAAGGAAAAATTCTATTTATAATTTCATATTAAATTTGTCTTTGGCATGAAAATGGATGCACAATGTTGAAGGAAAAATTTTTATCACTTACTCAGTGATACGAAACGTCTGACAGACAGCAAAGCTGAATCCGAAAACAAACTGAGAAAGTTTCTCTTTAACAACTCCTTGTATTCCGAAGAATAATTTCTCTCATTATAGCGTGTAAAAGGTGGTGGATGGGAACTACCAACTCACATGCGTGTAACTTTTTTTTAAACAAAAAATACCTTAGAAATGTTCCGTATAACCATATGCATAAATTAATTTGCGATGTAAATTAAAATGAGTCGTTCCACCTCATTACGGTTTATGGTGCAACATGATACATGGAACATGAAACTAACGGGTTTCTCTTAGAACTCATGTGAATAACCTCACACTTTTCCTTAATTTAAGATGAGTGGCACTTCTCATGTCTACGTCATTTTGCAATTGGCTTTGATCATCTGATGCCTTACTAGACAGTAAATGACAGCATCAACCCCAAGTAATCTAAGATATCTGCTGAGATAGTCTTCTAAACTGTTTATATGGATTCACTGTAACATTTCCTTAGGGAACGCCACATATCATTTTTGTTTTACTCGATGATTTTCCGTCAGTTACTAAGTACTGTGACCTTTCTGACAGGAAATCACGAATCTAGTGGCACAACTTAAGCGATACTCCATAGATGCGAAATCTGGTTAGAAGTCTATTCTGAGGGACCGTGTCAAAAGCATTCTGGAAGTCTAGAAATGTGGAACCAATTTCCGATCCACTATCGATATCATTCAGTACTATGTGTGAATAAAGACATAGTTGCATTTCACAAGAGCGATACTTTCTGTATCTGTACTGTAAATGCCGTGTGGCTAGGGCCTCCCGTCGGGTAGACCGTTCGCCTGGTGCAGGTCTTTCGATTTGATGCCACTTCGGCGACTTGCGTGACGATAGGGATGAAATGATGATGATAGGGACAACACAACACCCAGTCCCTGAACGGAGAAAATCTCCGACCCAGCCGAGAATCGAACCAGGGCCGTTAGGTATGACATTCCGTCGCGCTGACCACTCAGCTACCAGGGGCGGACTGTATCTGTACTGACTACGCGTCAATAGATCGTTACTAAGACAGTACTTGTGCCTTAATCTGGAGGGCCAGGTTTCCTTCCCCATCGACTGTGCTGTTTTAAATTTTCGCATAAGGTAAGTTTGACGATGATTCGCTTATCAAAGCTACGGTTGACACCTTCTGCATAACTACGAAGCTGTAATAACTTGACCTCGACACATACAGGACGCTAAATTTTACTCCTTGTTTAAGGTCCGTCTTTGTTTTTTCGGTGAGCAGGAAAAGCTGAAGAAGTGTGAGTGCAACAACTGTGAGTAGTTCACTAAACCTGCCCGAAATTCTAGAGCAAAGGGGGGTAGACAATGGCATTGCTTGCTCATCTCCGGAGGGGAGATGTTCATGTATTTTATGGTCTCTGTCGGTCTTCGATAAATGTTTTGAAATTTAGTTGAAATAAGTGTACTGTAACATGTTTGAACGATTGTGCGTCGTCCCCAGAAAGCTTGTGTACGTATCGAATCGTGTAACAGTTACTGTTAGCTTCTCTACAGATTTTAATGTAGCAGCAGTACACAAACACTGAGTAAGCTATGAAACAGAAGAAGATACATCTCACCGTCATGACTGTTTCAGCCTCTGAGATAAGGTGCCTGCCTCCGCAACAAATTTTTTTCTTGATTCACTCCACTTTTGTGGCCTCACAACTGCTACAAATGTCTCTCGCCAACCAACTTGCATTCCTCTCACGGCCCTGACCGACTTCGTCACACAACTTCTGAGAAGTTCCTCCTGCGGAGGAGTTCTGTCAATCTGGCGGCTTTTTGTCGCCCACCCGCTGCCTTGAAGGGAGCGTGTCTGCCCCCTGAGCTCGGCTGAGTGAAGGGAGCTGGGAAGAAAGCGAAAGTGGAACGGGCTCAAGAACATCACATTCTTTATCGCTGTTCCCTTCTTCATCGCATATTTCATACCAGTCACATAGCATATTTCCTAATACAGCAATCATACACTTTAAATAAAGTGACAAAATGAGGAAAAGGGATAAAAGCATCAACACCACGGTATTCGTGGAACGTGTCACACTAAAACAATGACAGTATTCAGTTTGGTATGTGTCGCTTCATTTACATGTTACCGTCTCACACTAAAACGATGACAGCACTCAATTTGGTATGAGTCGCTTCATTTACATGTTCCTCTTATGGATAATTTTTTTCCTTCCCATTATTGGCGTTTTTATTTTACTTGCAGCAGACGATGGTACCTGTACGCCGAATCATGTTATGTAATTGTAATTCCGTAAGTTAAAGTTCTGATTCACACAGAAATTGGAATAAAGTACGCAAGCATGATCGACGACTCGTATGCAGTATTATTTCCTTTATTGACTAAGAAATACGCAGCTGTAAGACTGGATGGAACACAATTGCACTGACCCTTCAAGATTTGACATTGCAGTTAAAGAAGCAGTGTAAGAGGGCAAGAATATTTTTCAACCTGATACAGAGCTGGTGTTGCTATGAATCGCATTTTGTTTCCATGACACTGGTACACATCGAGCAACAACTTTTTTTTTAAAAGTTGATTGCCAACGAAACTTCATCCAAAATTTTTTTATGCTAATAAAGTGTTTACTTCTTCAGTTTCAACAAACGCATCATACCTCTATACTATTTTCCATGGAGTCGTCGATATGATAAATTCTACAAACGTTGCAAGGAGTAATTACAATACTTAGCAAAATGCATTACTGTTTTTATACGCATTAGAATTACAGGTATCATTACGTTATCAAAACCATAAATCCCAATTTTGTAAAATCATCTTTTTTTACGTAAGTATTTGAAATATTGTATGTCTAGCTTTATATACTTCACGTTGCAATACATCAAACGGCTCTTACTGTTTACTGCTTTAAAATTCATTGAATAAAAAGTAGTTTTTTATTTAAAAAAAAAACTGGCTTCGATCTGAGTAGTCTACGGTTACAAGTTTTTAGGGACTGTCATTATTTGGTCTGTACTATATAATCTTATTAAAGTATGGGTATCGGTCCATCCTTTTTAATTATGTTCTTTGTCTGAAGTAGTGGTATTACGATCGTATATATAACTACATTGACTTCTCTTTGGCAGACGAAATATGTAATTAACTTATACAGCCACTGAGATTAGAGTGTGAAGCATCTGCTATGTATGAAATCTTCACGGACAGATTCCCTAGAGGTTGATCCATTTATAATCCTAAACAACCTTTCTGTAGCAGCAGTACTCTCTTACGGTGATGATCTGCAGCGCACAGCTAATGTTGGAGAAGATTGTTCTACAATATACAGTTTTCCAGACATGGGAGGTTAGCGGGGATGTGGGGGGGGGGGGGGGGGGGGAGGAATGGAAGGCAGATAGTTGTTACTTACCTCATTACACAAAATGTTAATATGGCTTATCCATCAGACGTTGAAGACCACATGGACACCAGGTAATGTTGAACGGTTTGCTTCATCTGCTATTACATCACATTCACAGCTTACACATGAATGATCTGAGCTGGTAGTTGTAATTATTAGTATCTGGGATTTACTTACATTGACCTCTAGTCCCTGATCATGGAAATATGCACTAATTCCATTCCTGAGGTGGCCAAAATTCCACAACCTGGTTGTCTTTGCCATAGAACAAGACCGAAGTATCATCAGCATAATTTAGAACGTGTGAGTTCATGGCATGCGCTTCGTCATTAGTGATATAGGACTTTGTTTTCCAAAATTCTTCTTCATTTTTCATACTAAATAAAACATAAGAAATCAATTTTCAATAAAAACCCCATTTTCTAACAGTTTTATTTCTAATACGAACATCTAATTCTATACAAACTTAGGAAACGAAAGGCAATAAAAAGTTTTTTCCTTGCGAAATCAACACGTATTCATCTCAGTACTCATCTCTCTCGCATTCATGTCAGTTTCCTTAACCTATCTTCTAAGATAAGTCACAGGGCCAATATTGCCTCGCATGTTTCTACACTTCTACGGAATTCAAACTGATCTTTCCCAGGTCTGCCTCTATCAGTTTTACCATACTCTGCAAAGAATTCGTGTTAGTATTTTGCAACGTTGACTTATTGAACTGATAGTTCGGTAATATTCACATCAGTCAGCACCCGCTTTCTTTGAAATTGGAATTGCTACATTCTTCTTGAAGTTTGAGGGTAATTTGCCTGTCTCGTACATCTTGCACACCTGATGGAAGAGTTTTGTCACGGCTGGCTCTCCCAATGCTATTAGCCGCTCTGATGGAATGTCGTCTACGTCCGGGGCCATCTTCCGGCTTAGATCTTTCAATGTTCTGTCAAATTCTTCTCGCAGTATCGTATCAGCCATCTCATCTTCATCTACGTCGTCTTCCATTCCTTTAGTGTTGCCTGTAAGTTGATCTCCCCTTGTATAGACCCTCTACATACTTCTTCCACCTTTTAGCTTCTCCTTCTTTGCTTAGGGCTGGTTTCCCGTGTGAGCTCTTGATATTCATACAGATGCTTCTCTTTCCGCCAAAGGCCTTTTTAATACTCCTATAGACGTTATCTATATTTTCACTATTGAAATATGTTTCTAAATCCTTACATTTGTCCTCTTGCTGTTCGTGCTAAACCATTTTGCTCTTCCTTTCAATCTCTTTTTTAGGGCTATATATTTTTATGGTTACTATCGTTGGTTATTTTTCAAGTTAACTGCGGAATTCCCATCAGGGTAACCAGAAAAAGCTTCGAAAATGTTCGACATGCTTTATACTCCATAGAAAAATTCTCTTCGACGACTCATGCGTATTCTCGACTCGATCACTGTCACATCATCAATATATATGGAAAAAAGAACACATTGACACCGGTGTGTCAGACCCACCATACTTGCTCCGGACACTGCGAGAGGGCTGTACAAGCAATGATCACACGCACGGCACAGCAGACACACCAGGAACCGCGGTGTTGGCCGTCGAATGGCGCTAGCTGCGCAGCATTTGTGCACCGCCGCCGTCAGTGTCAGCCAGTTTGCCGTGGCATACGGAGCTCCATCGCAGTCTTTAACACTGGTAGCATGCCGCGACAGCGTGGACGTGAACCGTATGTGCAGTTGACGGACTTTGAGCGAGGGCGTATAGTGGGCATGCGGGAGGCCGGGTGGACGTACCGCCGAATTGCTCAACACGTGGGGCGTGAGGTCTCCACAGTACATCGATGTTGTCGCCAGTGGTCGGCGGAAGGTGCACGTGCCCGTCGACCTGGGACCGGACCGCAGCGACGCACGGATGCACGCCAAGACCGTAGGATCCTACGCAGTGCCGTAGGGGACCGCACCGCCACTTCCCAGCAAATTAGGGACACTGTTGCTCCTGGGGTATCGGCGAGGACCATTCGCAACCGTCTCCATGAAGCTGGGCTACGGTCCTGCACACCGTTAGGCCGTCTTCCGCTCACGCCCCAACATCGTGCAGCCCGCCTCCAGTGGTGTCGCGACAGGCGTGAATGGAGGGACGAATGGAGACGTGTCGTCTTCAGCGATGAGAGTCGCTTCTGCCTTGGTGCCAATGATGGTCGTATGCGTGTTTGGCGCCGTGCAGGTGAGCGCCACAATCAGGACTGCATACGACCGAGGCACACAGGGTCAACACCCGGCATCATGGTGTGGGGAGCGATCTCCTACACTGGCCGTACACCACTGGTGATCGTCGAGGGGACACTGAATAGTGCACGGTACATCCAAACCGTCATCGAACCCATCGTTCTACCATTCCTAGACCGGCAAGGGAACTTGATGTTCCAACAGGACAATGTACGTCCGCATGTATCCCGTGCCACCCAACGTACTCTAGAAGGTGTAAGTCAACTACCCTGGCCAGCAAGATCTCCGGATCTGTCCCCCATTGAGCATGTTTGGGACTGGATGAAGCGTCGTCTAACGCGGTCTGCACGTCCAGCACGAACGCTGGTCCAACTGAGGCGCCAGGTGGAAATGGCATGGCAAGCCGTTCCACAGGACTACATCCAGCATCTCTAAGATCGTCTCCATGGGAGAATAGCAGCCTGCATTGCTGCGAAAGGTGGATATACACTGTACTAGTGCCGACATTGTGCATGCTCTGTTGCCTGTGTCTATGTGCCTGTGGTTCTGTCAGTGTGATCATGTGATGTATCTGACCCCAGGAATGTGTCAATAAAGTTTCCCCTTCCTGGGACAATGAATTCACGGTGTTCTTATTTCAATTTCCAGGAGTGTGTATATATATATATTACAAGTGTTTGAAAATAAGGTTTATAGAAAAATCTTTGGTCCGTATTATGACAATGAATCACAATGCTGGAAGAGAAGACACAACATAGAAATCCACGAGCTACCGCAACAACCAACTATAGTAAACATAATAAATGCTAGAAGACTGCAAAGGGCTGGACATCTGATGAGAATGAAAGAAGACCAAATTGTGTTAAGAATGTTCAGGGAGAAGCCATATGACAAAAAACCAAGGGGGAAACCCAGGAGTACTTGGTGCAATGAAACTGATGGCATATGCGAATTATTGGGAGTAAATATCTGGGAAGAGGCAGCACAAGACAGGAGTATCTGGACGAATCATGTGAGATCGGCATGGGAGCTACGAGTCCCTTAGAGGCCTACTACTACTACATATATTCCGTTTCACCTGTTTCATTTGTGGTATTTTTAAATTATCCATATTCTTCAATTAAATTGAATATCTCCTGTGTTATCCAAGGATTTCTACTAGGCCTTGATATTAAGGCATAAATTTTGTTAATAACATTATGAATATAAACACCATTAATGCTACAGCTGTGTATACCATCAATCAATTTTTTTACCTGTTTCGATAAAACAGAATGAACCCAATGACGACGATGAAGCTTCACTGAAACATGCGTGGGTAAAAAGCAGAAAATTGTGTTTACTCAAGGGAGAACCCTATTGCCAAGATCTCTCTTACGTCATTTACGTTTTGAATCTCCTGTAATTCTGAGATAATATTCATGTTTCGTTCAGTACTGCAGTTTGCCACAACCTACAGAATGTTCTCACAGTTTCCCATGTTCACTAAGCTATACATTGCAACACCAATAGCTAAACATCAGCCTCATAGAGCTAGGGAATATCTAGAACCCCATTTTCTCAGGGGACAAGCAAAAATTTCTGCAGACATCAAGAAACAAACGCTGATGTATTGCACGGCTTTTAATCAATAATCAATTTAAGGCTGGTCTTTATTTTTCAAGTTAAATGCGTAATTCCCATCAGGGTAACTAGAAAAAGCTTCGAAAATGTGCACCATGCTTTATACTTCGTAGAAAAATTCTCTTCCACCACTCATGCAATCGTTTTTCTGTAAAAATCATTGGCGCAACATGAAAGAGCTAGAGACTTAAAAATTTATATTTAGATTCCTTTTTCATAATAATTTAATGGAAACAGTACTTTGGATCTCACATATTAAAATTTTAGTTGAAATTCAATATTTTCTGGTTTTTTGTCTTAAAAATTAAGGAAGCAAGATATATTAAGTACGCTAATAAATAGGGCTAGGATGTTTAAATTTAAGTAGAATGGAGATCCGCTATAATCATAAAGATGTGAGAAGTTGCAACTGAATAACTATATAACTACAGCGATAGCGTATCTCCAAAGGGCAAGTTCAGAGCTCGTCTACTGCGCGTAGTGTAATTAAATTAATTCTCTCGCCCAAAATATTTGACTTAGCTACGGCAGACTTTTATTATGATTACTTACCTGTGTGCTGAATGCACATTTAAATTGAGAGCTTCATCGGCCATCAGCAAAGGAAGCGATGATTTATTCAATAACTTAAAGTGGTGCATTACTAGCCCAGCGGCTAGTTGGGAGAGCCGATTTGATCAGGGGTTCACTTAGCCGTCCGCACCGCGGCTTTATATATAAGAACGCTGCGCGAGGAAAAAAGGCCCCAGTTCTCTTCAGACGCTGAATAGCACACCATGTGTCGGGAGTCGCGTCGTGTCGGTATCATTGCTACAAACAGTCTCGGGTGCCGTATTAAGTTACTCGGGACACGCGTAACCATGAAATCATTTTCGAGTGAAGTGTTAATTCTGGGATGACTTTAATGATCTATCTTCAGTTTGCGTATGTCGTATTTTCACGTGCCGCCGCGGGACAGACATTCTACCATTATTCAGCGTGGCGTTTGATGAGCATATTCATCAAATTATGGCGAGCATTCATTTAATCATTTAATTTGAACAGTTATAGTTGTATCAGCGCAGTAGACTCTGAACTGCTCTGGTAGTTGGATTGTGTGGATTCTTTTTTTTGATCTGTGACTTTCAGAATATAGCGAACGTTTTTACAGGATCGTTTTTGATTATGAATCCCAGACAGTCTCCTAATTCCTCAGAGTTATAAGCTGTAGCTATAAGTGTATTTCTCAGATGAAGTGGGCACTAGGAATTCTAATTACAGGCTTTACGTTTTGCTAATCACTTTATGGTTGTCAATATTGTAGTTAGAGAGCCAGTGTTGAGAACGGCAAAAGACAGCATAAATAACAGGAACATTTATATAACAATTAACTCCACCCGCCGCCCCACATATGGTTAATCGGCCGGGAAATGCATTCTTTTCTAAATTACAATTCTACATTTATATAACAGCATAAAATCCACCAGCCGCCCCACAAAGTAAAGCGACCCCAGAATGTCAGACATGGTGCCGACAATAGGCACCTCTGTGATTGAAAAAAACTGGGTAAAGGAATCAACGATCAACTTGAACGGATGTCTTGTGACGTAAGCCCAGACCAAACGCAATGAACTATAAAGAACAAAATGAAAATGAAATTCATAATCAAAATGACTTCTGTACCGGGTTAGAATCCCGCCGCTGCTTATAATAATCAGCAATGGCAGCCGAAGACTTCCGCCATAAGAAGTCACCCCTCATTCTGGAAACGGCGTTGTCAAAGAGGGCGGAGGAGCAGACAGACGTTTAGGCCCCTCTCTTGTCCTTGAGGTGGGAAACTGCTCCTAAAGGCAAAATAATCAGCAATGATCAACGGCATGAGGATGCAGAAGGCAATGGAAACTACTGAATTAAAGAAACGTAACGTCCACCCACAGGACATGTGGCCTGTAATTGAAAAATGTCATGATGATCTCTCCATTGGCAAAACATTCCGGAACAGTCCCCCATTTATATCTCCAGGAGGGGACTGCCAAAGACGAGGTTACCATGAGAAAAAAACTGAATAATCAATGGAAGGATACCGTTCTATTAGTCGGGGCGTGGAATTTCAGAATCTTGAACGTGGTAGGGAAAGTAGAAAATCTAAAAAGGGAAATGCAAAGGCTCAATCTACATGTAGTAGGGGTCAATGAAGTGGAAAGAAGACGAGAATTTCTGGTCAGATGAGTATAGGGTAATATCAATAGCAGCAGAAAATGGTATAATTGGAGTAGGATTTGTTATGAATAGGAAGGTAGGGCAGGGAGTGTGTTACTGTGAACAGTTCAGCGATAGGGTTGTTCTTATCAGAATCGACAGCAAACGAACACCAACAAAGGTTGTTCGGGTATACATGTCGACGACTGAAGATGAACAGATAGAGAAAGTGTATGAGGATATTGAAAGGGTAATGCAGTATGTAAAGGGGAACGAAAATCTAACAGTCATGGGGGACTGGAAGGCAGTTGTACGGGAAGGAGTAGAAGAAAAGGTTACAGGAGAATATGGGCTTGGGACGAGGAATGAAAGAGGAGAAAGTCTAATAGAGTTCTGTAACAAGTTTCAGCTAGTAATACCGAATACACGGTTAAAGAATCACAAGAGGAGGAGGTATACTTAGAAAATGGCGGGTGATAAGGGAAGATTTCAATAAGATCACATCATGGTCAGACAGAGACTCCAAAATTAGATACTGGATTGTAAGGCGTACCCATGAGCAGATATAGACTCAGATCGCTATATAGTAGTGATGAAGAGTAGGCTGAAGCTTAAGACATTAGTCAGGAAGAATGAATACGCAAAGAAGTGGGATACGGAAGCACTAAGAAATGACGAGATACGCTTGAGGTTATCTAAGGCTATAGATACACGAATAAGGAATAACTCAGTAGGCAGTACAGTTGAAGAGGAATGGACATCTCTAAAAAGGGCCATCACAGAAGTTGGGAAGGAAAACATGGAAAGAAAGAAGGTAATAGCGAAGAAACCGTGGGGAACAGAATCAATTGATCGATGAAAGGAGGAAGTACAAAAATGTTGCGCAAACTCAGTAATAGCGAAATACAAGTCGCTGATGAACTAAATATACAGTAAGTGCAGGGAATCTAAGACGAAATGGGTGCAGCAAAAATGTGAAGACATCAAAAAAGAAACGATTGTCGGAAGGACAGATTCGGCATACAGGAAAGTCAAAATAACCTTTGGTGACATTAAAAGCAAGGGCGATAACATTAAGAGGGCAACGGGAATTCCACTGTTACATGCAGAAGAGAGAGCGGATGAGTGAAAGCCTCTACGAGGGGAAAGATTTGTCTGATGTGATAGAAGAAGTAACAGGATTCGGTTTAGAAGAGATAGAGGATCCAGTATTAGAATCAGAATTTAACAGAGCAGTAGTGATAGATAACATTCCATCAGAATCTCTAAAATCATTGGGGGAAGCGGCAACAAAACGACTATTCACGTTGGTGTGTAGAATGTATGACTTTGGCGACATACCATCCGACTTTCTGAAAAGCATCTTCCACACAATTCCGAAGACTGCAAGAGCCGACAAGTGCGAGAATTACTGCACAATCTGCTTAACAGTTCATGCATCCAACTTGCTGACAAGAATAATACACAGAGGAATGGAAAAGAAAATTGAGGATGCCCTGTTTGACCATCAGTTTGGCTTTAGGAAAGGTAAAGGCACGAGAGAGGCAATTCTGACGTTAGGGTTAATAATGGAAGCAAGACTAAAGAAAAATCAAGACACGTTCATAGGATTTATCGACCTGGAAAAAGCATTCGACATTGTAAAATGGAGCAAGATGTTCGAAATGCTGAGAAGCGTAGAGGTAAGCTATAGGGACAGACGGGTCATATACAATATGTACAACTGTCAAGAGGGAGTAATAAGAGTGGACGACCAAGTACGAAGTGCTCGTATTAAAGACGGTGTAAGACAAGGATGTAGCCTTCGCCCCTACTGTTCAGTCTGTACATCGAGGAGGCAATGATGGAAATAGAAGAAAGGTTCAGGAGTGGAATTAAAATTCAAAGAATCAATGATACGTTTCACTGATGACATTGTTACCCTGACTGAAAGTGAAGAAGAATTACATGATCTGCTGAAGAGGAATGAACAGTCTAATGGGTGCAGAGTATGGATTGAGAGTAAATCGAAGAAAGACGAGGGTAATGAGAGGTAGTAGAAATGAGAACTGCGAGAAACTTAACATCAGGATTGATGGTTACGAAGTAGATGAAGTTAAGCATTTCTGCTACCTTGGCTGTAAAATAACCAGTGATGGAAGGAGCAAGGAGGAGATAAAAAGCAGACTAGCACTGGCAAAAAGGGCATTCCTGGCCAAGAGAAGTCTACTAGTATCAGACCTTAATTGGAGGAAGAAATTCCTGATAACGTACGATTGGAGCACAGCATTGTACGGTAGTGAAACATGGACTGTGAGAAAACCGGAACAGAAGAGAATAGAAGCATTTGAGATGTGGTGCTACAGACGAATGATGAAAACCAGGTAAACTGATAAGGTAAGGAATGAGGAGGCTCTGCGCAGAAACACAGAGGAAAGGATGTGAAAAATACTGATAAGGAGAAGGAACAGGATCATAGGACATCGGTTAAGACATGAGGGAATGATTTCCATGGTACTAGAGGGAGCTGTAGAGTGCAAAAACTGTAGAGGAAGACAGGGATTGGAATACATCCAGAAAATAATTGAGGACGTATGTTGCAAGTGCTACTCTGAGATGAAGAGATTAGTACAGGGGAGGAATTCGCGGCGTGCTGCATCAAACCAGTCAGAAGGCTGATGACCAAATCAATAAAAGGAAAAGAGTTTTAAATATCGAGTGGACTTTGACAACGACAGGTAGTTCCAGAACCTAGAAATGGTTCAACCAATCAGAAGCTTGGTTCAGATATGGTTATAATGACGTAAGGGGTAGCGGGGAAAGAAAACAAAGGGAACCTTTCAGTTCGGATTTAAGGACTCAGGTTATAGATTAGGAGTTGTCTTCTCACATTGGCAGTAGACCATTATGTTCACAAGAAAGAGAGAAGCTTTGAGAAATGGCATCACATTCTGCAACCCGTGTGCTGCATCACGCTCATGTGACACCACAGAGTGAAAGGTGTGACGCGAACATTTATGTTCATCAGGGCTCGGCACGTAGCGGGGCTCATCACTGGGGACAATTCTACTCCAGTCAATGAGATTTCGGGCCGAAGAGGTATCTGGAGACAGCTTGAACAGCAGTGGGATACCAGTCTGACTGTAGCTCTCCATAAGGCTCCACAGCGAGGAATGAGGTCTGAGGTGCCATTTATTTTCGTAACAGGGGCCCTTTGGTCGTCATCCGCGCCTCCTTTACACCACAGCGGCACGTCGACAATGTTCTCCGTCCTGTTTTGTTGCCCTTGGTTCAAATGGCTCTGAGCACTATTGGACTTAACCACTGAGGTCATCAGTCCCCTAGAACTTAGAACTACTTAAACCTAACTAACCTAAAGGACATCACACACATCCATGCGCGAGGCAGGATTCGAACCTGCGACCGTAGCGGTCACGCGGTTCCAAACTGACGCGCTTAGAACCGCACGGCCGCACCGGCCGGCTGTTGCCCTTGGCGGCAAGCCATCCAGGAAATACATACGTTCCAGCAAGATAATGCCTGCCCGCATACGGCGAAGGTTTCTACTGCTTGTCATTACCAAATCCTACCTTGGCGGCCGGCCGAAGTGGCCGTGCGGTTAAAGGCGCTGCCGTCTGGAACCGCAAGACCGCTACGGTCGCAGGTTCGAATCCTGCCTCGGGCATGGATGTTTGTGATGTCCTTAGGTTAGTTAGGTTAAACTCGTTCTAAGTTCTAGGGGACTAATGACCTCAGAAGTTGAGTCCCATAGTGCTCAGAGCCATTTGAACCATTTGAACCTACCTTGGCAGCCAAGGTCGCCGGATCTCTGCCCAACTGAGGATGTTTGGAGCATTACGAGCAGTGTCCTGCAGCCAGCTGGGACTTCTGACGATCTACTACGCCAGCCGGAGAGAATTTGGCACGGTATCTTTCAGGAATACATCCAACAGTTCTATCAATCAATACCAAGCCGAATAACTGCATGCACAATGGCCAGAGGTGGACAAAGGTCCAGTTTGTGAAGGTATTTACTTTGTGAGCTGGTGCGTTTCTGGCGCCAGTTGCCATCGATTCTCATTTTCAGCACTGAGTCGACTTCGATGCTGATTGCTCTTCTTCATATCTTTGGAGGCGGGCATTTAACTGCAGCGCGTGCGTTCTGCTGGGACTGTTGTGTGGCTATCCGCGGTGTGAGGGGCAGTGACGTGGAACTGTGTACGCAGGCAGCACGCGGAGAGTCCGAGTCGGCATGACGAAGGAGCGGGGCCAGCCGCTACGGCGTGTTGAATCGTGCACGTCACCGATCCATTGCCCATGGTGATTTGGTTTTCCTAGAGGCTGGAAGGACAAGTTCCTTCGAGTCTGTTAGAAGCTACACAAGCCGAATGAATTGGAGTCGTCGAGTTGCTTCGGTGTTGCGTGCATCTTAACTGAACATGCCAGTGTACTAAAAACTATTTGGAATTCTTCTAGTTGTTTATCACGCAATCGGTGTCGTGACTTGATACTTGACGACAGTTAAGGAAGTGAGGTTACGTCCAACAAACCGACATGAAGCATGGCTAAATACGCAGCTAGAAGTGCAACGAGTACTGCGTAAGTCGGTGTCTGGCGTTCCAAGCCATACCAAGACATTTCTTCCACGCTTCCTTGTAGTTCACTATTGTAGTTTGGCGTTTAGATGTGTGCCGAGATAATTCTTGTCATTTTTACTTTAGGACATTATATTATTGCGAATTGGTTAATGAAACTGCAAGGGCCGTGACGGGCCAAGTAACTCACGGAGGTTGATTTCGTTGAAAATTCTCTAGAGAAGATTGTGTATCTCATGTCTCCGAATACTGTCCGCCGCTGATGTGTTTTGTGTTGCAGATAATTGGCAGTGGTCGACGCGAGCAAACTGGGAGCAGGGTACCACGGTGGCAGAGTGATATTTAAGGCCCTGTCCCTCCTTTTACATCTCGGGTTATGTTATTACTGTCTTGTGATTTCATCCTTCCCGTGAAGAGTTATGGTGTCTGAAGTTCAATTGCAGTGCAAAGTTGTGTACGTTTCTATTTCATTTGCAGTCTCGTGGATCTCTTGTATTGATTAAAATCCTTTGGTGTGCTCGCATCTATCACTAATTCACACGCAGTATTGGAGCGGCCTCATTTTAGGGGCTGTTGTCATATGCTCATGTTCTAGTAGTAATGATTTCAACGACTGAGTTAAGTAAACCTGAAAATTTGTTTTGTCAAATTAAAGCACCTCCTTAGTCGTGGAAGTGATTTTTATTGTAATAAAGCCTTTAGGAATAGTGTTTTATTTAGGAAGGTTGGCTAGCCAAATCTTACAAGATTTGTGTTCTGTCACTTTAGCTGATTGGAAGTAATCAGAGTTCAGATAGAAATCTTGTGGATATTAGTTCCATCTAAGTAATAAAGTCCATCTGAGTTAGTTTGACTGGTTATATTCAATTTTCATATTTTATGGATCTTCTTCTAGTTAAAGAAATTTGTTCGTCATTTATGCAAGTGATCTGGCTTTATAAGGCAATCGCCTTTTTTATTGTGATTTGATAATGCTTTATGATTGAATAAAGAAGTGTGTGGCAACTGCAACGGATTACTATTTTGATAGCGTTGTGTCCTTATGACCCACACCCTACTTTGAATAAATCATCCAATTTTTCCAAAATTGTAATCATTTATTTCCCTGAACATGTACATCACACCTACCGACTTTCGTCCCACTCGGATAATTTCTTCCTGCTATGACTTTTTTTTTTCTTGGAACGTGTTTCGTGAACTACAGGGTGAAAAGTATTTAAACCGACAAACTCTGGGAGGTTGTAGGGGACATGAAAACAAATATTTTCCTCTAATGTCATTTTTTCTTATGAGGAGTATTTAAACCGGTAGAGGAAGATTTCTCTGGCGGCAAATTATTTAAACCAACAAACACTTTTCCATTTTTTTTATGCCCAAGAGACAACACATTAACACAACCCAATTTCTATTACAGTAGATTTTCAGAAATGCCTCCATTGACACGTAAGCAAAGGTTACACCGTCGGATCATGTTCTGTCTGACACGGGCAAAAACCCCAGGAGTATCCAGAATTGTTCCTGCCGCTGCTACTATCCGGGCAACCAGATCCTCTTCTGATGCAACAGGAGTTGCGTAAACAAGATTGCGCATCTGTCCCCACACAAAAAAGTCCGGAGGGGACATATCTGGGGATCGAGCAGGCCACGGTACAGGACCACATCTGCCAATCCACGTTTCTGGGAACCGTCGGTCCAGAAAACGACGCACACGACGACTGAAATGTGCCGGCGCCCCGTCATGTTGGAACCACATGCGTTGTCTTGTAGGGAGCGGGACGTCTTCCAGTAATTCTGGCAATGCTCTGGCGAGGAAATTGTAATAGTGCCTGCCATTTAATGGTCTAGGTAGCAGATACGGCCCAATTAAACAGTCCCCAACAACACCGACCCACACATTAACGAAGAACCGCACTTGACGAGCGCTAGTAACTTGGCATGTGGATTATCCGAACATGCGAATTGTGCATGTTGAAGACTCCATCACGCCCGAATGTTACTTCATCGGTAAAGAACACAGAGGATGGAAATGCGGATGCATTTCACACTGTTCCAGATACTACTGCGAAAACTGTGCTCTGGGTGGATAATCAACTGGTTGTGAGCACGTTGTAAGTGAAATCGACGTAACAAATGGTTCAAATGGCTCTGACCACTATACGACGTAACTTCTGAGGTCATCAGTCGACTAGAACTAATTAAACCTAACTAACCTAAGGACATCACACACATCCATGCCCGAGGCAGGATTCGAACTTGCGACCGTAGCGGTCGCTCGGCTCCAGACTGTAGCGCCTAGAACCGCACGGTCACTCCGGTCGACTGAACGTAACAATTGCTCTCGAAGGACTGTTCTTACATTCGTCTGATTCGTCCTCATGTTACGTGCAATTGCACAAGTGCTGACTGAAAGATCCCGCTCCACATGCTGCAAGACAGCTTCCTCAAATTGCAGCGTTCTTACCGTGCGACGGCGTCCCTGTCCAGGTAATCTGCTAAATGACCCGGTCTCACGCAGACGTTGGTACACAGCAGCAAAGGTCGTATGATGCGGGATACGGTGATTAGGACATTGTTGTTGATAAACCTGCTGTGTAGCTCGTCCGTTGTGGTGCGCTACGTAGTACGTAAGACGGACTCCACCGGTTTAAATAATTCTCATTGGAAAAAAATGACATTAGGGAAAAATATTTGTTTTGATGTGCCCTACAACCTCTCAGAGTTACTCGGTTTAAATACTTTTCACTCTGTAGACATCGAAGAGGGGTTAAGAGTAACGTTACTTTAGAATGCCATCTTTCTTCACAAAAAACACAAGTAACAGACCCATGGTACTGATGTTACAGTATGAAGTAGCTTATTGTCTGCATCCCATGCGCGACAAATTCGGGTGAAACGTATTTTTTCCATGAACAACCCAGCCGAGTCCCGCCACGTGTCACGGTGACGTGGTGCCCCGGCTGCAGAGTGTGGTGTCTTTGAGGTAGAGTGCTTTTTAATTTCTGTCCCCCTCAATGGGTAATTATTTTTCTCCTCACTCGTGAATGCACGGTTCTGAGAAGTCGTGTGTTTTGCTGACAAAGGCTGACGTCATGAATGAGTGTATGACAACGGAGGTGGACTTGCGAAGGCGGGGCGCATTAAAACCTAAACAATGGCTCCGAATCCACCTGCGTGTCAAATCACGAAAACAATGGTGGCGCAGCGAGCGAGTCTGCTAATGAAAGGGCGTAGCGCGCAGACACCTGCTGGCCGTGGCAGACCGAGAGGAAGGCGAGCGAACAGTGCGACTGACACAACACCGTGGAGCCCCGAGTCCACTCGGTGCAACATAGGCGGCGATAAATGCTCCCCACTGTACTACATCGTGGACAAAGAGATGGCTTGAAAAATTTCAGTCGCGGTAATTTGCACTACTGGCCATTAAAATCGCTACACCACGAAGATGGCGTGCTACAGACGCGAAATTTAACCGACAGGAAGAAGATGCTGTGAATGCAAATGATTAGCTTTTCAGAGCATTCACACAAGGTTGGCACCGGTGGCGACACCTACAACGTGCTGACATGAGGGAAGTTTCCAACCGTTTTCTCACACACAAACAGCAGTTGACCGGCGTTGCTGGGTGAAACGTTGTTGTGTTGCATCGTGTAAGGAGGAGAAATGCGTACCATCACGGTTTCCGACTTTGATAAAGGTCGGATTGTAGCCTATCGCGATTGCGGTTTATCGTATCGCGACATTGCTGCTCGCTTTGGTCGAGATCCAAAGACTGTTAGCAGAATATGGAATCGGTGGGATCAGGAGGGTAATACGGAACACCGTTCTAGGTCCCAACGGCCTCGTATCACTAGCAGTCGAGATGACAGACATCTCATCCGCATGGCTGTAACGGATCGTGCAGCCACGTCTCGATCCCTGAGTCTATAGATGGGGACGTTTGCAAGACAACAACCATCTGCACGAATAGTTCGACGACGTTTGCAGCAGCATCGACTATCAGACCACGGCTGCGGTTACCCTTCACGCTGCATCACAGACAGGAGCGCCTGCAATGGTGTACTCAGCGACGAACCTGGGTGCACGAATGGCAAAACGTCATTTTTTCGGGTAAATCCAAGTTCTTTTTACAGCACCGTGATGGTCGCATCCGTGTTTGTCGACATCGAGGTGAACACACATTGAAAGCGTGTATTCGTCTTAGCCATACTGGCGTATCACCTGGCGTGATGGTGTGGGGTGCCATTGGTTACACGTCTCGGTCACCTCTTGTTCGCATCGACGACACTTTGAACAGTGGACGTTACATTTCAGATGTGTTACGAGCCGTGGCTCTACCCTTCATTCGATCCCTGTGAAACGGTACATTTCAGCAGGATAATGCACGACCGCATGGTGCAGGTCCTGTACGGGCCTTTCTGGATACGGAGAATGTTCGACTGCTGCCCTGGCCAGCACATTCTCCAGATCTCTCACCAATTGAAAACGTCTGGTCAATGGTGGCCGAGAAACTGGCTCGTCACAATACGACAGTCATTACTCTTGATGAACTGTGGTATCGTGTGGAAGCTGCATGGGCAGCTGTACCTGTACATGCCATCCAAGCTCTGTTTGACTCAATGCCCAGGCGCATCAAGGCCGTTATTACGGCCAGACGTGGTTGTCCTGAGTACTGATTTCTCAGGATCTATGCACCCAAATTGCGTGAAAATGTAATCACATGTCAGTTCTAGTATAATATATTTGTCCAATGAATACCCGTTTATCATCTGCATTTTCTTCTTGGTGTAGCAATTTTAATGGCCAGTAGTGTACCTTTAATCTCTGGTCATAGTGCTATGGTCTCCGTTGGTGTGTCACTAAGGCTTACTGCACGTCGAAATGGTGTGACATACCTACAGAATTTCTTGTGTTGTGTTCCATTGTTTGAATGTAATAAACGTAAACAGGATACTTAATTTGATATCAGATGAAAACTAACAGTAGCCTTCCCCTTGGTTGCAGGCCAGAATTCATCACTAAGCTAACAAGGTCGGCAGTATTCGAAGATGATTGAAATAGTAAGATAAAAATAGCTCACACGACTTTCTTATATTCTAATTTCCCATCCAAACAGCCTTAGACGTCAACAGTGTTATACCACACAGCCGGAAGATGGTGTCTACGGCGCTCCATGCCCTCAAGTGCAACACGATTGCGCTCACGGAAATACATTACCTGATCTTGTTTGTTGACATTAATATGCGGTGTGGCCACGCTTGGCCTTGTCTTGAAGTCTGCTGGGGACTCTTTCAATGACGTGGAGGAGTGGCGGCCCAGTCTTCCTTGAAAGGCAAAACCTAAGAAGGTAGTAATATTGGACGCTGGGGTCTGAAACGAATTCGACGTTCTAGCTCGCCCCAAAGGTATCCCATTTGGTTCAGACTAGGAGGCCAGTTCATGTCAACAAGAGGGAAACAGTTTACTTAGCATGTCATAGTTTGGGTCCCAGAAGGGTTGCTCGTCTGAGAATGCTGTTTATACATTCATTCAGCAAGAAGAACAAGCCTTAAATAATAAAATATCGCCAGTTGGCATTTTTTGTGTTCTTCTCAAGGTCTTTGTTCGTGTAGATCCTGCAGATTTCTTCAAAAAACTCGAGTTTTATGTAATTGCTACCTATACCCACTGTAATGACACATTCCTATGCAGAGACATACAATATCTTAAAAGCTGCGCCAAAGATAAATTGAGAGGCATGTATATTATAATCTTTGTAAATTTCACATTGGATTCTCTTTTGTTTGATACTCCAAGGAGCTAAGGGACACTTTCGATTGTTGCCTTGTGGAGGATGGACGTGATTTTTGGACTGTGCGGAAAGGCAGCCATATGGTTGGTAATTATGGTTTGTGCGACGAGCACAGCAAGTCTTATTGTGTTGTGAATAAAAAAATAGTGAAAAGTATCGAAGTGTTATGAAGATTATTTAAAGCAACGTAGCATTGTATTCCTTGGTTTCCACCGTCTTCGTGAAGTGAACCGATGCCGACTCATGATGGTACACACGGTCAACAAAGAGAACAACATCGATGGCGACTAATGAATTAATATTGTGGCAGAAGGACTAATTCTACGTCTAAGGTGAGAACTCTGATTAAATCAACAATGACGTGGAATTTAAAATGTAAAATGTTTTTTATTTATTTCGCCACACTGGCGACCGTGACAGGACTCGAACCTGCAATGTGACGTAAATGATGACGCAATTAGTTTTTCAGCACAACATAATGTAGAAGTAAATACGATTCAATTGCACTCCACAGGGATTAACAATAATGAACCACTTGCAAATGAAACCTTGTGCACAGTCCATGAAGCATCGATTACCAGATCAGATGAAAATATTTCGCGTGAAATCAGTGAACCTAGCCCGGTTTCGATTCAATCAGACCGTGGCAGAGAAACAATGGCAACAAATAATGGCATAAATACAAACACACAAGCTTCGTCAGTTACGCTTGAGGCATTATATAGTCTGATGTCAAACGTGAGCGAGCAATTATCTGATTTAAAGATGAGTCACAACACAACGAACACAAAACTGGCGAATCTAGAAGTCAGCCACAACACAACGAACACAAAACTGGCGAACATGCACAGACATTTCGATCAACGCTTAAATAAACTCACCAATGAAATCGATCAAAAGATCGAAGACAAAGTCATCAAAACCGTCAATAGTGTATACAATGTATTGGCAAATGATTTAGAAAAGAAATTGTCAGATCTTACAAACAAACAGGAACAGGAACTGTCAGAAATAGTAGAAACACACAATCAAACACAAACCGTACAAAAAGAAATACATGAAAACGTACAGGCTATTCAATTAAATTTAACAAGAGTACAGTCCGCATGTGAAGAAATACCTGACCAAGTTAATAAAGTTAACGAAGAAGTCGGTTTTCTGAAACAGGAGACTCGACGTATCAACGCTGACATTATCAAAATAAATGAAACTTTAGAAAACGGTAATGTAAATGAATCAATAACTGACCGGGAAACAAAACTTTTTGAAAAATTAGGTAATGAAATCAAAGTAGCCGAGGACAGAATAAGTAAGGAAATTGCTGGTAGACTGAATGTTTCAAATGACTTGCCTACGTCAAGCAGCAGGCAGCGCGACACTTATTCGCCCGTGCCAGATTACGATGTCAATAACGCAGAACATCAGGCGCCCAGTCCGGCGTATGTGCACGCACCGGCACAGGCAAACAATGGCTATTCGCCAAACGCGGTGCTGCAACAGGCAGTAGGCGTGTCGCCTTGCATCTCGACGATTCTAGTCGATGAGAGCCTGTTGAAACATAGACAGTTTCCAGTTTTCTCCACAGAATCCAGAAAAACTCATCCAGTCGTATTTGTAAGAGCATTTAAAAATGTCTTACCAAGAAACTGGACTGAGGCACAGAAGATTAGATATGTAGTAGGCTTCACACAAGGCGACGCACTTTTGTGGGCCACAGACATGGCTGAACAGTGCGTCACCTACGAACAATTTGAACGGGCTTTCTTGGAGAAATATTGGTCTGCTGGGGTCCAAGAAAGACTGCGACGTGAGGTATTCAACCCACAACCGTTCAACCTAAAAAACGGCGGGTTGAGAAAGTATTTCGAAAAGTACTTGAATAAGACGCGCTATTGGAACAATCCAATACCGCACGTAGACGTTCTCAAAATTCTGAAAAACAGACGACCCGCGAATTTACGCGAAAAATTGGTAACCATACCGGAAAACGACCTTGACTACTTTCTTTCCGTGCTTGAGTCAATTGATCTAATATACGAAGAGCCGAGCACAAGTAATCGGAATGAATATTCCGGAACCAATCAAAACAACGGTAACGGATATCATTTTAATGGCAGTGGACAAAACCCACACAGTTGGCATCCGTATGCGACAAGGCCAAATAATGGAACCTGGAATTACGGGAATCGGAGGAATTCGGCGCCACGGAGACGTGAAGACCGAAGGTATAGTACAGATTACGGTCCACGCCGGTATGGAAATGATAGAAATCACGTGAATGATTGGTCAGGCCCGCGTGATGAAAGGCGGCACACAAATGAAAATTACAATAGTTACAGTAATAGGAATGACAGACCAAGGAGGAATAGCGACGGCCGGTCGCAAGAAAATGTTGCACGCAGCGGTCCGGAAACTAATTGGCGACAGAATAACCACTCAGTACACTTTGTAGATGTAACGGACAGTACTGAAGCAACGCCTTTGTCTCCCCCGGTAAACAACAATCGGTCGTAATGAGCCCCCACCGGCCGACCGATTTGACAACAGGGGGCACAAACAAGCACACATTACATCTCAGACAATTATTTTTAAGATATGATCAGGATGCGACCGTAGAAGATGATCTATGTGAAGAAGAGATGAAAGCACCGGACAAGGTAAGTGACCTCGTGCAGGCTGTAATAACAACAAAAAGATAAGAAAGGTTACAGAATTTAACACTGGACAGGAAGTACTATTACGTACCCACCCAAAATCCTCTAAAATTAAGGCATTAAACAAAAAGTGGCAGTTGTTGTATGATGGCCCTTTCATTATAATACACAAACCTCACCCAGGATGTTATCTGTTAGGTAACACACGAACGGGCAAGGTGAAAGGGTTATACCCCACAAGGACATCAAGGAATTTTTTCATTAAAGGTTATATGTTATTTTAGCAAAATTGAAATTGTACAACCCTGGATCACATAGTAAAATTGCTGTCATTAACCTAAGAAACTTGCGAACAACTGGGGGCATATGCCAGCTTAAAAACGCATAGTTAACCACACCTAATGAAACATGTGTTACTGTGAGTTTTAAGACTATAAAATAAACCATACGGTACTTTTGTAGTCTAACTCAGTTACTTAAGAGAGGGGAACAAAGACAAATTAGCGCGAAGGTCAGAGTTTGTTCGCTTGAGACGAGCAACAAACCACACGTCGAAGTTGCAATCCAACGCTCAGCTCATGAGCACGCGATAGCTGCATGTCAAGACGAGGTCATTGGCCGCGCTGTAGGCAGCGAGCCGGGGAGAAATCTTCCCCCCTTCCATGTCCGATCAGCTGAGCGTATACAAAGCGCAAAGGCGCATGCGCGGTCGAGTCTAGGTGTCACGTGACTATTACACGATGGTGGCTATCACGAATAATGTTCACCAACAATGCAGAGTTTTCCCCGCACCTACAGTCCAGTCGTGGTACGTAAGCGCGCATGCGCGGAAAGTTTAAAAGTTTTGAGACCACTCTTACTATGAGACACAGAGACGAAAGTCATTCAAAAACAAGAAAGGAAAGGGTACACAAGTCTTGTAAATAGTAACTTAGAAAATTTAATTATAAGCTGGTATTACGTAATAAAAGTGAACATACAAGTACATACTGGTCATGGACGGTATTGTAATATTATATGATACTGAGTAAAATCTTAGCTTGTACGGAAGGAGAAAGAAAATAGAAAAATAAATAAATAAATAAGTAATGCAGATATATAACCGGAAGAAAGGCTATGTACACGAGAACAGCACACAATTACATAGAGGGAAAAAGCAGCAAAGAGAAAATCAAAGAGATAACGCATACATTTACATTACACAGTAGCTAGCGATTTTCAGAATGAACAACAAGGTAAACGCGGGAATTTTTGTGACTAAGGAAAAGAGTGACACAAGCTTTAAAATAGGGTAATAATAAACAGACCTATGCAGCGTGAGTAATGAACTGAATCGCTCTCAAAACAAATACCTAGGGTTTATAGAGGGAGAAACACATTAACGTTAGGAAACACCTGAAGCACTCAGCAAACAGCTTTGTAGAATATATAAGCTATACACGAGGATACATGTACGAAAGCTAAAGTGTAAAGGAGGAAAATAGGGAATGTTGCACATTAATGGACTGTAAGGCAGTTATGTATGTAAGAAGAAATATTTAGTTGTAAGTATTATTAGTATAAGGGACGATGCTCAGCACACCCTGAATTATTTTGGAATATTGAAGAAATGGTGCAGGGTACCGAAAAAGGGCCCCACCAGCAATTGTATATTATAGTGGTAGATATTTTTTTGTGTATAAACGTATGTATGAATGTGTGAAAGGCGAAAGAAGCCCTGTACATGTACTGAGCTTAAACAACGTAGAAGTGTATAAGGAAAATTAAACTGTAAGACAACCTCGTATAAACAGGTATACCTAACGTCAAGAAACAACTTAATTAAAACCGTAAGACTCTACGAGTTTACGAGAAAATGCGAAAAACCTGATACAAAGTGCAACATTAGCGATGCTTCACTCCTGTATGCTAAAGGAAGGTATGAATTACTTTACCCACTTGAAACATGAAAGGAAAAATCATGTAAAAATTATATCTTTCACACATATAACAATTTACAGTCACAAGGAATGAAAATGATATCACCGCTATACGAGAAACAGGTAAGTAGTGTGATCGACGACCTGTAAGCAAAGGAATCACCTACAAAATGAATTATGAACAAAACGTCATAAAGAATTTCATGCTGCACTGAAGCTATGAAAGTCTGATTGTTCGTGTACATAGATTTTTATGACAACCAATGCATTAAAATGTCTATTTTTTCTCCCATGATAACACAAGACGCCTATAAGCGCACTTTAATTGAAAATGATACACGCACACAAGGGCGTGCCGCTATTATGAAACACTGTACATATTAATAGTAGCTAGACCCTGAACTTCAAGATTGTATGTTTATATGTCTATGTTAATGTAGGAAATTTTATTAGAGGTAATGATTTACAAGCACACCAGAATGTGCTTACGCCCAAAAACACTGTATATATTAGGGTTATGCTGCATATAAATGATTATTTCGTGCATTTTCAGATTTTATACGCAAAAAACCGTAGCATACACGTAGTCGTTGCCACTACCCTAAGTAGAAGGTAGAAAATTCTCTTCCCAAGCTTCAGTGGAGCGGCTACAGCTGTATTCTCTGCATGCTGATGCATGTCGTTGCGTATGAAGAATACGTAACGGAGGTAAACCTTAACTTATACTCGAGTTCAAGAAGGAAAACAAAGGACTTGTTCCTTCTAACAGATTAATGGGAAAAGGCGAGTGTGTGTGTCAGTAAAATCCAAGACGAAGAAGCCACTATTAGTGGTCAAAAATTTTTTCAATTTTAGTCGATAGTTTTTTCCTGTAGTTAATGTAAACAATGTATTGTATGTATTATATGTTATTCCATTGTATGTGATGTATTTTGTATTTCATGTCAAGTCCCGTGACTTACAAATTATGTGCATTGACCAGAAGTATTGAGGGGAATGAATCTCAGTGCAATAGGTAAAAGGGGTTAATGCGAAGAAAAAAAAAAGTGTAGTGAAAAGGAAGTTTCGATCGCAATACTCGCGGTTAAAGTGGTGTGTGTGTAGAAATTAAAATTGTGCAAAGTAGTGCTACTTTGCAAGTGTCAGAGAGCTTAAACAAGTGACATCGAAAATTGAAGCTTGTATCGTCAAACGACACATGGCGTCACAGTAGGAAAGGACAATGCCAATAGCCGGCCGGTGTGGCCGTGCGGTTAAAGGCGCTTCAGTCTGGAACCGCGTGATCGCTACGGTCGCAGGTTCGAATCCTGCCTCGGGCATGGATGTGTGTGATGTCCTTAGGTTAGTTAGGTTTCATTAGTTCTAAGTTCTAGGCGACTGATGACCTCAGAAGTTAAGTCGCATAGTGCTCAGAGCCATTTTTTTGACAATGCCAAACAAGTTTGACATGGTACGCTTCTTACCAGGAGCTGAATCGACGGGATCGTCCTCCGCCTCGCACATAGTGTGGTGTGTTCTTCGGGGCACATATTCCAATGTACCTCGTCGTATCCAGTCTAAGTACTGGAAGGAACTACAAAAAGCACACGCATACTGAGGTTCGGAAGTCTCGACGGTACCCGCACGTCGGTGTATATTCAGTGCACTGGCGCGCGCATTCAACCAACGTCGCCCGCTAACGGACGACCAAACAATCAGGCGCGCGTATCACCCGCCCATATTCAACACGGGCTAGCGAACAAAGCTCGTCGCCCCAGAATAAATACAGAAAGCAATACAAGGACTTAATTTTCACCTCTGATGAGGAAGGAAACATTTGTATGTAACGTTGTATTCAGTGTATATTTTATTGTACAAACTTTACTACATGATATTATTTTCTCAGTGTTAACCAGAACTTTGTATATTAGGATTAAGGTTTGTAAATATTAGCATAAGTATACCAAAAAACTGACACACACTCAGAAATACCAAAGAATTCACAGTGCCATGAAAATGAGACAATAAAAATGAAGTGTGTAAACAAAAGACCCCCAAACCTATCAATTGCAAGGTCGACTACTGTATCCTGTCAATCAAATAAAATTTTCTAGTGACAGTATACAGTAGGGGGGCAGTTGTAATGACACATTCCTATGCAGAGACATACAATATCTTAAAAGCTGCGCCAAAGATAAATTGAGAGGCATGTATATTATAATCTTTGTAAAGTTCACATTGGATTCTCTTTTGTTTGATACTCCAAGGAGCTAAGGGACACTTTCGATTGTTGCCTTGTGGAGGATGGACGTGATTTTTGGACTGTGCGGAAAGGCAGCCATATGGTTGGTAATTATGGTTTGTGCGACGAGCACAGCAAGTCTTATTGTGTTGTGAATAAAAAAATAGTGAAAAGTATCGAAGTGTTACGAAGATTATTTAACGCAACGTAGCATTGTATTCCTTGGTTTCCACCGTCTTCGTGAAGTGAACCGATGCCGACTCATGATGGTACACACGGTCAACAAAGAGAACAACATCGATGGCGACTAATGAATTAATATTGTGGCAGAAGGACTAATTCTACGTCTAAGGTGAGAACTCTGATTAAATCAACAATGACGTGGAATTTAAAATGTAAAATGTTTTTTATTTATTTCGCCACACCACACCTCATATGTGTGATATTAAACAGAATGCAAAAGGCTGTGCAGAATAATTCGGGCAATGTCGGAAGGGTAGAAAATCTTGGTGACTGGGCAGAAATCACGAAGGGAGTCCACACGGATTAATTTTGGGTCCACTCCTATTCCTCATACATGTCAGTGACCTTCCACTTTACATTCTACAAGCAAAATTTTTGCAGACGATACTAGTGTTGTAGTAAATCTCATTAGAGGCAGAGCAACAGAAGAGATAGTAAATGATATTTTCGAAAGCATTATAAAATGGATCTCAGGAAATGAACCCTCCATGAATTTTAAAAAACACACTGTATTCAATCAATGTTGTACACGAGCAAGAGTCAGTAAATCGAGTAGAGCGCTCGAAATTTTTGGGTGTACATATTAACAAGATGTTGAACTAGAAGAAGCATATTACCGAGTTTCTCAAACAATGATGTTCGGCTACTTTTGCTCTTCCTAGAAAGCTCACCTTGAACACCAACGAATCAGTCTCCTGACATACTTTCCATGTTTCCCCTCAATAATATCTTATGCAATAATTTTCTGGGTTTAACTGATCGCTTCGAAGAAAGTATTAATTGCACAAAAGCGAGGAGTAAGAACAATATGTGGAGTTGACCCACGGACGTCATATAGGTACTTCTTCAAGGAGCTTGCGCCGTCACAGTACACATATTCGCTAATTGAATTCGTCATATTTAACCCATCACTGTCTGAGAGGAACAGTGGTGTCCATGACTACAACACTGCCAGAGGCTCAGTTCAATATGCAGCAACAAAAATCTTTTGCCATTTGCACAGTAGCATGAAATCTCTAACAGGGAGCAAAGCCAGTTTTAAATTTAACTAAACAACATTTCTCCTGGACAAATTCTTATATTCCATTGAAGAACTTGCACTGCTAGCCAGAAAAAAATGATTAAAAATTATTTTCAAGTACAGCTGCATGAATAGGAGTAAAATATTCAAAGCGTTCATTAATGTTAGCACTGATCACATATCCTGTTAGCACTGTTATACACATCTTGTAAACTGACTTGTTACACATCACTTCAACAAAACAGTCGTTCAAATGACCTATGGAACTTGTGACTAGCTAACTAACCATTGCCTTACGGCGAGCACTGCCATGCTGATACAATCTATTTTCGTCTCCAAACAGTTCCTCTGTTGTACGCAGCATACAATGCGCAAAATGTGTTCATATCCTTGTGTATTTATTCGTTGTCTTAAGCGCAATAAGGGGACTACATCCCTACCAAGAAACACACCACCATACCGTAACATAGCCTCCTCCGTATTTCCCTTTTGGCACTACACGCGATGGCAGGTAACGTTTTCCAGGCATTGGCCAAACCCAGACCCTCCCATCGGGCTGACGCGGGGTGCAGCGTGATTCATCACTCCAGGTCACTCGTTTCCAGCCATCCAGAGTCCAGTGCGGCCCCTCTGTACACGACCTCTAGCATCGCTTAGAATTGGCTGCAGAAAAGTGTGAGATATGGGGAGCTACTCGACCGTTCTATCCTATGCTGCCTCCTTACAGTCGTTGCGATAGCTGGACAGCTAGTAGCACTCTGGGGCTCGCCAATGACTCCCTTCGCTGGTTTCGTGTGATTTGTTACAACCACCCTCTGCCATGATCAACTGTCGCTGCCCATCAATACAGGAGTTCTTCTTGAACATGGCTTAGCTATGGTTGTTCCTCCGCGTTTCCACTTCACAGTCACATCACCAACAGCCGACACTGGCAGCTTTTGACAGGCTGAACGGTGGTGATAGATTTTTTTATTCAGCTAGCATCGAATGACTTTTTCCATTTCGAAGTCACTGAAATCTCCTGGCCTACCCATTCAACTGTTATTGCTTCTCTTCTGACAACGCAAGAGCCCCTGCCTCCCTTTTATACTGGGAGTTCGGCCTCTCATGTTATCGAGTGGTTGGTTCCCCATAACTTAGCGGCACCCAGACACTTTGGACCACAAGTATAGGAGCAAGCAGGAAACTTCATAATGTTACCATGTTTCTGTGTTAAAGGTCTATTCAACAGACGAAGTGCATCGTCGACTTGTAGACTGATACGGTGTCAATACCATGTCTCAGAAACAGATGTATGTTTTGTTTACATACTTGGATAACATAAGTGCCGTGTCCACTTCACTTGAGGAACAGTTCCAGTTTCATGGGTTAAAATAATTGTATGTACTTCATTTGCTCAGATGGATAAAATGGAATACTGTGCTGCCATAAACACTTTATATAGTACGTGGTTTATCTTCAATGGGCATTTATAAAATGATAGTGTGATGATTCACAAACAGTCTGCTCATTCAATACCTAAAAAATACGCATCTAAATTTAGACTCATCCATATTATTCTCGAAGACAATCTACTTGACAATGTCTCACAACCTTCAGTTCTGCACTCGACAAAAAGACGTGAGAAGACTGGCAGGTACGTATAAACCCTATGGGCTTTCAAATAAAATAAAATGGTGAGTGGTGGTGGCCCTCAACTACGTACTCACTGACTCAGTGCTTAAATATTAAAAGTTTTGGCTGGTTTCGTTGTCTAGGTGCTGGGATACGTAGTTGCCGCATTACAAGCCAAATACTGCTCAGTCTACAGTATACAGTATGAATATACACATGAATCGAATGGTCAAAGGTTCCTATCACTCGTCAATTGCGAATATAACATAGAAATTTATTAATAAAAGATTGCAATAAATAAAATCTGCACGTACTACCTAAATGACTTTAAATGATGAGTAAGATTGTATAAGTACTTTTGAGAATGTGGTATATTTCTACAAAACACTTATTGGTCTCGATGGTCCAGCGACTAAATAAAATATAAGTTGAGTAACAGGGAAACAATAGATTCCTACTGCACGTAATTAGTTATGAACGACAACATAGCTCGTGAGATATTCACTTCTAAACGCATACTACGTCTTCACCGCAGAAACCTCGGAAATCTCACAAGTTCACAGGTCCGCACTCCGAAGCATTTCTATCCCTCGCGGCCACGCGCAAACCGCTCCACTCTCCACTGTCCCAGACTCCCCAGTGTCCTCTCCCGCCCTCTTCTCCCACTTCCATCCAGTCTCCCCATTCACCAGCGTTGTGATTGGCTAGAGCGCTCGCACCGTGTCTTCAAGCCAATGCACCCACACAAACACAATGAAACACAGTCAAAATACTGGATTTACATTTAATTAAATAAATATTCCTATGGCTGCACCATAAACAAGCTCTAACACACAGTATTAGATACATAAACAAATTAAATAAACATGTTCAAAGGAATAGAACAAAAGGTAGGCCAGTCCCCTAATGTCTCTGTGCTTTCTAAAACACAGTAAATATTTAACCAAATTTCTTCATGAATAGTATATATCGGATATAAACAACGACATAAATGAATAAATACATTTATAAGCATGCTGCTACCGTTTTCTCGTCTAACTGTGGAGTACTTGTGGCCTGACACGATCGATAGTAATCGGCCACTTTGGCCTCCAATAACTCATGTACTACTGAAGTTACATGCCAGTAATTCATACCAATTTAGGTTTGCACTAATAGCTTTCTAAAGACACATCGATCGACGAAATCGAATGAAGTGGTTAGATTTTGGAAGTTCGTAGATGGGTGTTACTTGCATGATTTACCGTCAGATACTTAACTTTAAACTAATGAAGATAGTGAAAATCTGATTACACCATCAGAATCGTTGTGCAAATAATAGTAATGTATATGTTTCTTTTTGAGGTATCATGATTCATCTGGCTACTATTGATTTCCATAAGAACTGTGAAATGAGTGCCATGATAGTATCAGAAAGGCTGCCATCTTTGGCCTTCTCGGCATACAAGTCTCTTTCATCGACACAGCGTCACCATGAAATTCCCAGTCAAGCGCTCGGGCTGGACCCCTCTTGCATCGGCCAACATCCGGCACCACGTGGTCAGCTTGCCAAGCTGCCCGCGCCTCTGACAAGGGAACCTCCCTATCGCACCCCTCTCAGATTTAGTTATAAGTTGGCACAGTGGATAGGCCTTGAAAAACTGAACACAGATCAATCGAGAAAACAGGAAGAAGTTGTGTGGAACTATGAAAAAAATAAGCAAAATATACAAACCGAGTAGTCCATGCAAAAGATATCCAACATCCAGGAGAATGGTACTGCAGGAGCGCCGTGGTCTCGTGGTTAGCGTCAGTAGCTGCGAAAGGGGAGGTCCTTGGTTCAAGTCCCTCCTGAAGTGAGAATTTTACTTTTTTTATTTTCGCATAGTTATGATCTGTCCGTTCGTTCATTGACGTCTCTGTTCATTGTAATTAGTTTACTTTTCACTGTAATAAGTTTAATGTCTCTGTTTTGCGGCCGCACGGCAAAACCGTGCGATTAGTAGACGAAAGGACGTGCCTCTCCAGGGGGAACCGAAAACACTTGATCGCAAGGTCATAGGTGAACCGATTCCTCCACAGGAAAACACGTCTGGTATATTCTATACGACACTGGTGACGGCATGTGCGTCACATGACAGGAATATGTTGTCGACCCACCTAACTTATACACTTGGCGGATTGGTAAAAAGATTCTTCTACCTTGCCCGATTTAGGTTTTCTTGTGGATATGATAATCACTCCCAAAAAAGTGATGAAAACGTAAGAGTTTGTCACATAAACTGAAAATAAAAAATTAAACTTTCCACACGAAGGAAGACTTGAACCAAGTACCTCTCATTCCTTAACTGCTCACGCTAACCACGGGAGCACTGCGACCCTTAGCTCACATTGTCCTTGATGTTACATATCTTTTGCATAGACTACTCAGTTTGTATATTTTGCTTATTTTTTCATAGTTCCACACAACTTCTTCCTGTTTTCTCGATTGATCTGTGTTCAGTTTTTCAAGGCCTATCCACTGAGCCAACTTATAACTAAATCTGAGAGGGGTGCGATGGGGAGGTTCTCTTGTGAGCAGCCCATGCGGCCATGCCAACTCCGAACTTAGAATATTTTCAGGGCGCCACAATTCTCCTGTCACCTCACAACCCGTACATGTCACTTGCTCCAAAGTGTTTTTTCCATGACACACAGTTTAAGGACGTATGCTTAGTAGAGCAAATTTTGCATAATATTTCATTGGTGGAGCAGATAAACCGACGAGGGCGTATATGACGTTTCATTTCTTCTCCTATAGCTATCACTGTTATTACCATTTATGTTATTACTATTTTAAATTTTTTGATACCGCAATATGTGTAAGACCTCATATAACACGTTATGAACGTAAAATATAAAGAATGCCACGTTACATGCAAGAGAGGGCCTATTAGTCCTAATCTTGCCAGAATAAATAAATCACTAAATAAATCAATATTTACCTACTAAGAAACAGACTCGAATGACACTTTAAAAGTAATTTCGCCGGTCGTGTGATGTTATGTTTTTTGCGCAAGATGAAGAAATATCATCTTTCGCTTCATGAACCTTAAAGGGGTGGCGCAATCGTAAGCAGGCAGCAACTGTGCGTAGCCTTCTTCATAATCAGTTATCAGCTCCAACACTTCAAGAGATGTTGTAATCAATAACTCACAGACGCGTTTTCGTTGATCTAAAATTAGTTTCTTTCCTGGAGATCACAAAGAAAAGGAACACGTTGACAATGAAGCACCTTTTATTCAGTGTGCATGGTGCACAAATTTTTCATATTTCGAATTTCTTTGAGCCACTTAACACTCGACGTGTGCTCAAGGCGAAGTTCAAAAGGAGACTAACTGAACCTTCTATATCTACAACGACATACATACTCCGCAAGCTACCACTACTTGTCCTTTCCTCTCGTGTTCCACTTGCACTGTCTGTACGCCTCCGTATGACCCCTAATTTCTCGTATTTTATTTTCGCAGTTGTACGCGGGGTGTAAGTTGGCTGGAGCAGAATCTTTCGGCAGTCAGCTTCAAATGCCGGGTCTCTAAATTTTCTCCATAGTGTTTCCCGAAAATAACTACGCCTTCCCTCCAGGGTTTCTCACTTGAGTTCCCGAAGCATCTCCGTAACACTTTAACGTGTTGTTCGTACCTAACAGTAACAAAGCTGGCAGCCCGCCTCAGAATTGCTTCGATGTGATACTGATCCCAAACACTCGAGCCGTACTCAAGAGTAGGTCACTCCAGCGACCTATTTGCAATCTCCTTAACAAGTGAAACGCTCTTTCCTAAAATCGTCCCAATAAACCGAAGTCGATCATTTACCTTCCCTACCACAGTTCTCACATCCTCGTCCCATCTCATATCGCTTTGCAACGTTACGCCCAGATATTTGGACGACTTGACTGTATCAAGCTGGACACTAGTAGTACTGTATCCAAACATTACAGGCATGTTCTTCCTACTCATGCGCATTAACTTAAATTTTTCCACATTTAGGACTAGCTGCCATTCATCAAACCAACTCCAAATTTTCTCTAAGGCGTCTTGTATCTTCCTACACTCACTCAACGCCGACACTATGTCGTACACCGCTGCATCATCAGCAAACAACCGCAGACTACTGCTCACTCTTTCCGCTAAATTATTTATGTGTATAAAGAACAACAGCGGTCCTATCACACTTTCCTGCGGCACTCCTGACGATACCCTTGTCTCTGATAAACACTCGCCGTCAAGGACAACACACTGGGTGCTATTATTTAAGAAGTCTTCGAGCCACTCATATATCTGTGAACTTATTCCATATGTTCGTACCTTCGTTAACAGCTTGCAATGGGGCACCGTGTCAAATGCTTGCCAGAAATCTAGAAATACGGAAACTGCCTGTTGCCCTTCATCCATAGTTCTGGGTATATCTTGTGAGAAAAGGGCAAGCAGAGTTTAGCAATAGCGATGTTTTGTAAAATCATGCTGATTCGTGGACATAAGCTTCTCACACTCGAGAAAGTTTATTATTTTCGAACTGAGAATGTGTTCAAGGATCGTGCAGCGATAAGAAATTAGATATATTGGTCTCTAATTCTGCGCGTACGTTCTTTTACCTTTCTTATATACTGGAGTCACCTCCGCTTTTTTTTTCAGTCGCTTGGGATTTTGTGCTGGGCGAAAAATTCACGATAAATGCAAGCTAGGTAACGGGTCAATGGCGTCGAGACCCTTTGTAAAATCTAACTAGGATCCCATCCGGACCTGGTGATTTATTTGTTTTCAAATCTTTAAGTTGTTTCTCTACGCCAGGTGTGCTTGTTACTATGTCGTCCATACGGGAGTCTGTACGATGGTCAAATGACAGCATGTTTGTACGGTTCTCCTGCGTGAACGACTTCTTGAACGTGAAATTTAAAACTTCGGCTTTCGTTTTGCTCTCTTCAGCTGCCACACCAGACTGGTCAACAAGGGACCGAATGGAAGTCTTACAATCTCTTAATGATTTCTCTGCCATATCTTTTGCTAAGGTGTGACAGTGGTAGTTGTTGTATGCCTCGCGCATAGATTTTTCCACATACGCGCGAATCTCTACTAACGTTCGCTTTTCGTCATTTGTGCGTCCCCTTTTGAACCTAGAGTGCAACAGCTTCTGCTTCCTCAGCATCTTAAGAATTTCGCTATTAATCCTTGATGGGCCTTTTCCATCCATTCAATTTTAATTCGAAACGAAATGCAGTACTGTTATTTATTACACCATACCGAGTTATTCTTAAAAGTAAATTAAACTTCGCAATCAGGCTAAAAATACCGCTGTGTGCCGACAGGCCTCCGTATTATTGTCTGTCATATGTCGTAATTCGGGTTCTTTATGTGGGGGCGTGGTACCGGCCATCACACGGTTCTTCTGACGATCGCCGGCCCTGCAGACCTTGGAGCCGCCACTTTTTATTCAAGTTGTTCCTCAGTTGGCATTAAGGTGGCTAATGGAGCCGTTCCAGTCCTCCCACCAAGAAATAATCCTTTGCGCTACTGGGAATTGAGCCCGAGTCTTCTGCAAGGCAATCAGACGCTCTGATTACTTAGCTACGGAGATGAAGGGAAATTTAATCTTACCTCTGTTATATCAACATTAAGAGTGCGACAAGAATTCCCCTGCTTTTCTCAAGAGGAGAGCGAGTAGGTGCAGAGAGTACATTGTAGGCCTCTACGAGTGGCAGTAAATATCTTACGACGTGATAGGAAAAGGCACAGGTGTCGATGCACGAGACATACGAGATCTAGCATTAGAGGTTGACAGTGCTTTGGAACAGCTACTTTTAAATAAGGCGGCACGTACAGATCACACTCCATAGTTCCACACAAGTTACTACACATTTGAAAGAAGGAAATTAACGAGAAATCGAAGTTCAGCGCTTATGACACCCTATACGCACACCAACTGTATGTGTGCAATATAATTCTAAATTCTCATGCATTCTAAAAATTCTCTCTGTGTTGTATCCACTTACGGGATTTTAATTTACTGCTCCTTACCGCATGGTACAGAAAGTTGGATAGGGCAGAGGAAAGTACTTAAAGGGCTCCGGAACGCCCTATACTTGCAATGTTAAAATAACGCTTATAAATTACATCTTTCCTCACAAAGTATTTGAGGTAGGAAGTTGAACTTTTTACAGATTATTTATTGGAATATGGGCTACAACTTAACACAGGGATTTTACAAAATTTTAGTTCAGTTATTAAAGATGATTTTTTTTTCAATTGTAATGAAAATTTACAACATTTTTTTGCAATTTTTTATTTATATATTCAAAAATATACAGTTTTTTGGAAAAAGACTGTGTTAAATTATGCAGAAGGTACTGTGTAACATTTACTGAAAGTTTGAAACAAATATGTTTGGAAGATCCTTAGAAAACATGTAATTAGTATGAGAAAATAAAAGTTTTGGGAATCGAGCGACAAAGATTGGATTAACTTTTTAGTGCATTCCAGGTCCATAGGATGGATTATCTTCATCCTCTGCAAACTCCTCCTCCAGCTTCCTCTTGTTCCTCCTCCTGTTTACTCTTGCTTGTATTTCTAGACTCTTTACAGCCCTGTCTGCAGCCCGAAGGCGTTCCTTGTCTAAAGCAAGCATCGCTCGTTGTTGTGTTCGTAGATTTTGCTACCATTTTCTTCAGTTGCAGTTACTGCAACACTGTTCCAAAAGGTGATCATGTATGAACACTTATCACATTTCAGTTGTATTTCACTAACAAGTCCTACGTGCTTTATTATGGAGAGTTCCAGACCAACTTCACTACAATGAATACATCTTACACAGTTTGAAAAAATTCCTTTGAGAACCGACATATCAAATATTTCATTCACATCCGATTCGCCCATAAAACATTCATAGTTTTCACTCATTGAACCAAGCTTCTTCTGTGAAGTATTTTATTTCCCACTTTGACTGCTATGGGCAGGTGTACTTGAGAGGTTAGGTTCACTCACTTGGTTATCGTCTTTATTGTTTACAGTAATAACACATACCTTTGGCTTTCCAACATTTCTCCTTTTCTTAAAAGCCTTCAGAGAATTTCTAATAACTTTACTTTTACTCATTATTATACTTCAACAAAACAGAGACTCAAGAAACAGAATTAATTACGAATATTTTCGAGATAACGACAGAGTAAATAAACATGAAACAATCGACAATCACACCAGCGATATATATTGAACCATCACAGGTTAGCCACAACACATACTTTATCTCACATCACTAAAATGTACCTGATGAACACGGACGTAAATAATAACACCATTTGACAGCAGTTTAACAGCGCCACAGTGGGTCACGCCCATGTAGAACACATTTCAAAAAAAATTTAAAAATATTTGTAGTCTTCGGAATTGAATAAATTATATATCTATTAAAAGGTAATAGTCTGCAGATTCAGAAAACGCAAAAAAGTAAAAATTGAACTTTTCATGATTTTGAGCCTTTCCGGAGCCCCTTAAGGGTTAAGAAGAGTAACGTTGCAACTAATGAAAAGTGAATTCTTTTGCTTGAGGTATGTTCTTTATGGGAAAAGTTTCAGTCAAAGCAGTAGCTAATTCATCGGCAAGGAATCCGATAAAAAAGTTTTCTTTTTCCCTGATCTGTATTATAATGTTCCTCAGCTAAGGAATGAGGCAGCATGTGTGTTCCTTTTAAGCAGATGGGGGGGGGGGGGGGGGGGCATGAAACAAAATGGCGTAATTATTTTCGATTAATCATTCTAGTAGTGTCAGTTTACGAGCGTCCTACTTGCTGTAGGACCTAATACCTTGTGATTCGTAATCAATTTTAATGGCACCTCATTCCGTTTGTGTCTCGACCGCAGTAATTCCAGACGCACATATTTTACCCTCTGTGCTTGCTGCCATTTCTCTTCTGCGTCCGCGTCTCTCAAAATTTCCCTAACAGCTTCCATTTGTAATTACTGCTGCTTGCTAGTGGTACGTACTTTTTAATAAAGTGGAAGGTACCGAATGCCTGGAAACACAACACTGATGCTTTCAAAGTAATGAAAAGCTGACAAGCATTTCCTACTGCATTACGTTATTTGACGATGAGGGCGCAATAAATAAAAATTACTCCCCTTTTTTTAGATGCTCGTCAATGAGGTGAAACTGGGATTTATTGCGTGCGAAAATTTTGATGCAAATATAACAACTCGAGTGGTTGGTGAGAAGTTAATGACGAGGGAAGAGGGCTTTGGGGAGAATGGTGGTGAGAGGGGATGAGGGGGGAAAGCGAGATCTTTTGTGGAGGTCGCACTACTGTGGGTAATTCCTCAGCTGCCTGCAACTGCGAAAGCTCGATTTCAGAGAAAGTCTGAAAGCAGCCAATTAGTGAGCTCAACTTTCTGTCATTAGCATTTCTGCTTCACCAGAAGCAAGATTCGGTTTCAGTTAAAGAAGCCACATAAATGCGGGAACTTAACACTCTCATAGTGGGGAGTACGACTGAGCATGCAGTTCGATGTTCAGAAGTTTCGTCTTCTGAAAAATCTGCAGCACCTGGAGCGAAAAATTGGAGGTCTTGGCTCCAGTATCCTACGATCAATGTTGCAGTTTCTGTTATCTTTAATTCAGTGAAATAATTCGGGCCCTGAACTGTTATCATAAATTTTTTGTCTTCCTTGAAATTACTGGTACTGCTTTTGTTTTGCTGATGTGAAAGTAATATAAAATTGCATATCACTTAGACTTTGGCTACCGTAGACATGAAATACAAAATTACAGATTTCATTAAGCCGGCACATTCTCCAAATTTTTGGGTCTCAATATTTCGGAATCGCAGCTGAGGTCTTTCTCAGCTTTAACTCGTGTGGCACTGCTGCAGGGGAGACTTACACAGCACCAGACGCTTTAGGTTTCTTCGCACAAAATGTCTTTTAAACACATGTAGGAAATAAAAGTACAACAATCCTAAAATTCAAATGTTCGTTTATCACAAAAAGTAGTAATTTTTCATACATAACCGCATCAAATAAACAAATAGTCAAAAATGACTGTGGTGAAAGACCATTGCCCAGTATTGGACGCTTTACAAATTCATTAATTATAACTGTAATTAAAAAGGGAAATGGATAGGTTAAAGTTTGATATAGTGGGAATTAGTGAAGTTCGGTGGCAGGAGGAACAAGACTTTTGGTCAGGTGATTACAGGGTTATAAATACAAAATCAAATAGGAGTAATGCAGGAGTAGGTTTAATAATGAATAAAAAAATAGGAGTGCGGGTTAGCTACTACAAACAGCATAGTGAACGCATTATTGTGGCCAAAATAGACACAAAGCCCATGGCTACTACAGTAGTACAAGTTTATATGCCAACTAGCTCTGCAGATGATGAATAAATTGATGAAATGTATGACGAGATAAAAGAAATTATTCAGGTAGTGAAGGGAGACGAAAATTTAATAGTCATGGGTGACTGGAATTCGTCAGTAGGAAAAGGGACAGAAGGAAACACAGTAGGTGAATACGGATTGGGGGGAAGAAATGAAAGAGGAAGCCGCCTTGTAGAATTTTGCACAGAGCATAACTTAATCATAGCTAACACTTGGTTCAAGAATCATGAAAGAAGGTTGTATACCTGGAAGAATCATGGAGATACTAAAAGGTATCAGATAGATTACATAAAGGGAAGACAGAGATTTAGGAACCAGGTTTTAAATTGTAAGACATTTCCAGGGGCAGATGTGGATTCTAGCCACAATCTATTGGTTATGAACTGCAGACTGAAACTGAAGAAACTGCAAAAGGGTGGGAATTAAGGAGATGGGACCTGGATAAACTGAAAGAACCAGAGGTTGTAGAGAGTTTCAGGGAGAGCATAAGGGAACAATTGACAGCAATGGGGGAAAGAAATACAGTAGAAGAAGAATGGGTAGCTCTGAGGGATGAAGTAGTGAAGGCAGCAGAGGATCAAGTAAGTAAAAAGACGAGGGCTAATAGAAATCCTTGGGTAACAGAAGAAATATTGAATTTAATTGATGAAAGGAGAAAATATAAAAATGCAGTAAATGAAGCAGGCAAAAAGGAATACAAACGTCTCAAAAATGAGATCGACAGGAAGTGCAAAATGGCTAAGCAGGGATGGCTAGAGGACAAATGTAAGGATGTAGAGGCTTGTCTCACTAGGGGTAAGATAGATACTGCCTACAGGAAAATTAAAGAGACCTTTGGAGAGAAGAGAACCACTTGTATGAATATCAAGAGCTCAGCTGGCAACCCAGTTATAAGCAAAGAAGGGAAGGCAGAAAGATGGAAGGAGTATATAGAAGGTTTATACAAGGGCGATGTACTTGAGGACAATATTATGGAATTGGAAGAGGATGTAGATGAAGATGAAATGGGAGATAAGATACTGCGTGAAGAGTCTGACAGAGCACTGAAAGACCTGAGTCGAAACAAGGCCCCGGGAGTAGACAACCTTCCATTAGAACTACTGATGGCCTTGGGAGAGCCAGTCATGACAAAACTCTACCATCTGGTGAGCAAGATGTATGAGACAGGCGAAATACCCACAGACTTCAAGAAGAATATAATAATTCCAATCCCAAAGAAAGCAGGTGTTGACAGATGTGAAAATTACCCAACTATCAGTTTAATAAGACACAGCTGCAAAATACTAACGCGAATTCTTTACAGACGAATGGAAAAACTGGTAGAAGCGGACCTCGGGGAAGATCAGTTTGGATTCCGTAGAAATGTTGGAACACGTGAGGCAATACTAACCTTACGACTTATCTTAGAAGAAAGATTAAGAAAAGGCAAACCTACGTTTCAAGCATTTGTAGACTTAGAGAAAGCTTTTGACAACGTTAACTGGAATACTCTCTTTCAAATTCTGAAGGTGGCAGGGGTAAAATACAGGGAGCGAAAGGCTACTTACAATTTGTACAGAAACCAGATGGCAGTTATAAGAGTCGAGGGGCATGAAAGGGAAGCAGTGGTTGGGAAAGGAGTGAGACAGGGTTGTAGCCTCTCCCCGATGTTATTCAATCTGTATATTGAGCAAGCAGTAAAAGAAACAAAAGAAAAATTCGGGGTAGGTATTAAAATTCATGGAGAAGAAGTAAAAACTTTGAGGTTCGCCGATGACATTGTAATTCTGTCAGAGACAGCAAAGGACTTGGAAGAGCAGTTGAATGGAATGGACAGCGTCTTGAAAGGAGAATATAAGATGAACATCAACAAAAGCCAAACGAGGATAATGGAATGCAGTCAAATTAAATCGGGTGATGCTGTGGGGATTAGATTAGGAAATGAGACACTTAAAGTAGTAAAGGTGTTTTTCTATTTAGGGAGTAAAATAACTGATGATGGTCGAAGTAGAGAGGATATAAAATGTAGACTGGCAATGGCAAGGAAATCGTTTCTGAAGAAGAGAAATTTGTTAACGTCGAGTATAGATTTAAGTGTCAGGGAGCCGTTTCTGAAAGTATTTGTATGTAGTGTAGCCATGTATGGAAGTGAAACATGGACGATAACCAGTTTGGACAAGAAGAGAATAGAAGCTTTCGAAATGTGGTGCTACAGAAGAATGCTGAAGATAAGGTGGGTAGATCACGTAACTAATCAGGAAGTATTGAATAGGATTGTGGAGAAGAGAAGTTTGTGGCACAACTTGACCAGAAGAAGGGATCGGTTGGTAGGACATGTTCTGAGGCATCAAGGGATCACCAATTTAGTATTGGAGGGCGGTGTGGAGGGTAAAAATCGTAGAGGGAGACCAAGAGATGAATACACTAAGCAGATTCAGAAGGATGTAGGTTGCAGTAGGTACTGGGAGATGAAGAAGCTTGCACAGATTAGAGTAGCATGGAGAGCTGCATCAAACCAGTCTCAGGACTGGAGACCACAACAACAACAACAACAACAACTGTAATTGTTTATTGTGGGCTAACAAATGATACCTTTTATTACTCTATAAGTCAGTCTAATCAAATGGAATGTAAAAAGAGATAATTGGGTAATGTTTATACATAGCAGTTTTCTCACTTGTAGTAAAGGAGATTTTCTTGGTCCTTGAAAGCCACCTGAACTCACCCCTTGCGTGATATGCACTGAACCCAATCTTCATTTGTTGGTTTCCTGCAAATAATACACTCTGTAGTACTCTCTTCTTCGTTAGTGTGAATTTTAGAACTTTTGTTCTGTGGAATATTTGTCCGGAAGTGAAGTTTTAGATTTGTTTTCACTTTACTTGTTTCTTTTTCTGATCACTCTTCTGCCTGTTTTTGCATCTTCTACTCTTTTTAAGGCTACTTTGGTAAGCTTCACTTCAGATTCTTTTAATTTCTTCTCCAGCATGTCTTTATAGGGGATGCCAGTTAATATTTTACTTCTTTCACTTATTCTCTTCCTACTGACTACTTTCTTTATCTCTTTCTCTGACACTGGCGAAATTTTGTCCACGACTTTTAGGAATAAGGAAGAAATGCAGCTTCCTTTCCCACCAGAAGTACTCAGAAGTCCTTGGAAAGACTTGTTGATGCAGTGACGGATAAGGTGGCATCTGCAGTGCATGACGGCATTAGTTCAATTGTTGACGCAGAAGGAGTTCCAATTATAGCCCCTGGTTCTTCTGAAGAAGCAGTTAGGCTTACAGCACCAAAAACAGCCGGTCTTGAAAGAACTGATGTTCATCAGAGAAGTGAGTTGCATCTAGGAAGTCTCTATCTGTGAAGATGTCTTTCTTTAATGGATGGAGCTCAGTGCAGGAAAACCCAAAAGTTACAAGGTACATAGACTTGAAGGCAGTCCCAACCAAACCAGCAATGTCCCTCTGAGTTATTTTAAGTGAGCGATATTGGTTCATTCATCTAGCACAGACTTCATTTTAAGCTGCTTTGAAGGACCTTCATTGTACGGTCTAGCTTCTGAAGTTTGTGCGAGGAGGAATGCTTATCATATGCTCATTGTTGTTTCTTGTATACAAAATCACTTGAAGTTCCTCGTGTGAACTGTGGCCATCTAAGATTACAAGAGCAGGACTTTCCTTTGTTGGGTTCACACAAGCAACAAATACCTGTAGCCGAAGCAAAATGAATTTGCTGTGATCCACCGACTTTGTTCACAAGTGAAGATACTTCCCTTTGGTGCACCTTTTTTTAGCTCCTCAGCCATTTTCGTTCTTGCAAATACAAATAAAGGGGACAGGAAGACATCACCTGTAGCGCTGACTGTTAGCAACACAGTTAGGTATCTTCCTCTTTCCACTGACGTGATTTTTCTTGCTTGTTTTTTGCCTTTTTGGGACCAAACCGTTGTGGCATTTTCATGAACCACTAACACATCAGTTTCATCACAGCTGAGGATGACTGAGGGATCAAACGTCTATTTTGTTACCATTGTCTCATACTTGCTATAAAACAAGTCAACTTATTCTCTGCTAAAACCGACAGCCCCTTAAATACTCGTTGATCGAGTTTTTCACAGAGAGAGTTCAGGATGGAGACCTATAAATTCATAGTAAAATTTATCACCTACTGTCTTTTTTCTTTATTGAGTTGGTGCATAACTGTAAGGTGCGAAGCCACTTCAAATACAAATCACATTTTTTTTTTTTTTTTGTTCATTGGCATGATTCTATTATCCACACCTGCCAAGTCCTCAACTAAGCTTGATTCCCATTCTTCTGAAAAGGTCTGCTTGAAACAACTAGTCTGGGGCTTCATTTCAACATCACCATGTCTTAAAAGCTTTATCTGCCAAAGCACTTTTTGGGCAGAAAGTTGAATCTAGACCAAACCTATTCCCATTTTGTCAGATAGGACTTGCTCCATAGCAATCTTCATGTAATTCTCCGACCAAGGTCCCCTTCCTTTCTTTTTACCCCTGGCGTGAAATGTGGTTGGAAAGGGAAAAATGGTATTAGCGCACTTTACAGTCGCACTGACAATGTAGTTTAGGCGTCTGGTACTGAACAAGTGATGCCTGTCCGGTAACAGGCAAATGATGCGAGAGGAAAATATAAGTTTATCATCATGAACTAACGTTTAAAGCCGAAGTTGTCACCGCTATCTATTCACAATGAAAGGGGCGTTACCACAAAAAAAAAAAAAAAAATAGATGAACACGCTCTACTCACCTAGTCTATTGTGATCTTCAGCGACAAATAGCTTCACATACAGGAGTGCAACCATCCAACATCCATCGGGTTTTTGAGAAACACGTTCTGTTCGACGCTGGGCGATGTCCTGTTATATGCAAGTTTCCCCTGAAAATTTTTAAATCCGGATTCCTTGAGGGCGTTGAAAATGTTCATGAAGCATGAAGAGTAAAGTAGTTAATGAATATGAAATGATTAAATTTAGGTCGAATTATAATATCATATGCAATTTTTGCCTTCTCCTTTTAAGGTGCTAGAAAAACACATTGTCTGTGACGTCATGTTACGTAGAGAAATATGAGGAAACGTAAGAAGAACACCGTCATTCTTACAGTACTCAAAAGTTTTGGAAAACTGTTTACGAGGAAGATCCCCACAGTGTGACCAAGCTTGACAGATGGGAAAAAATTTGAAGAATGACACGTTTCTATTCCGTAAAAGGTTTTTCATTGCACTGTAGTATAATATTGCTTGAAAACTGCAAACAACCAACTGTACCTTGTCGACAGATTAATCACATTGCCGCAAAACTTTGTGCTATGTGGTAAAGAACAAACAATGGAGTTTCTTGTTGATATCCATGGCTGACTAGGAGAGTATTTAACAATATCCTTTCCATACGCCTCGATTTGTATTGAAATAGAGAGATTGCTTCCACGACTGCAAATAGAATCAGCTGCTCTTTTTTTTTTTTTTTTTTTTTTTTCTGCACTTCCTGAAGTGAGACTAGAACCCGGTGCGAAAAATTTGTCGCTTGACAGAAACATAGAAGCGATATAATGGCTAAAGGTAGTTACCGCGTAAGAACGGCGCCAATACACGTGACAGGTAAAGTGGATCATTACGATCATTGTGACTTCTGCAGTTTAGGGCTAAGTACTTCCAGGTACGGAATATATGCTTAAATGAATCAAAAATGGAAACATTTCGCAAAATACGATTAAAAATCGAAATACCACACAAACAAAACTATGTGGCCAGCTAATTTAATACCAAGCGAGGTGGAGCAATGGTTAGCACACTGGACTCGCACTCAGGGAGGGGGGGGTGGGGGGGGGAGGGGGGACGACGGTTCAAACCCGCGTGCTGCCATCCTGGTTTAAGTTTTCCGTGATTTCCCTAAATCGCATCAGCTAAATGTCGGGATGGTTCCTTTGAAAGGGCACTCCGCCGTCCTTCCCCATCCTTCCCTAATCCGTTGGGACCTCACTGTTTGGTCCCCTTCCCCCCAGAACGACCAACCAACCAACTGACTAGAAGGAAATGAAAATATTATTACTTACACGTTGTTACAGTAAGTCCTCGCTTCCCACGCCCGGGTTCCCGGGTTCGATTCCCGGCGGGGTCAGGGATTTTCTCTGCCTCGTGATGACTGGGTGTTGTGTGATGTCCTTAGGTTAGTTAGGTTTAAGTAGTTCTAAGTTCTAGGGGACTGATGACCGTAGATATAAAGTCCCATAGTGCTCAGAGCCATTATTACACTAATGCAAAAAGTGTACTATGGGTACATATGATGCGTACTTCGAAATAATTTCTCTTTGTTTTCCATATTCCGTAGTAAGATTTGGTTAAATAGTAGTGAAATTTAGAAGACTAAGTTTTGAGTAATTTTCAGGAAATGACAGCCTTTGCAGACTAAATAACATCTTTTACGGAAATTAATCTGCCTCATGTGCAGGCATATTGCGTACGCCGCTCGGTCCGGGAAACTGAAGGAACTTCGACTTTTAGTTGATCACATGGGGAATCCGTGCACTCGTAGAAAATCACAATCAAGATCGGGATTACCATGACAGCGCCCAAAAAATTTGAGCTACGTGGCAAACATCCAGCATAAATATTTCTGCCCCATGGCGAAATGAGAAATTTCAGTGAAAGAACCAACTATCGTATCTCGTTCATGGGCGAGAAGTATGCAGCACCTCTCTAACTAAGTAATGTTTCTCGTAATCTGGTGAAAACAACTACCTCCATTCAACGTTTAGAAAAACAAATTTTCACAATGTGACCTGCACCAGCTGTCGCGTCTGCAGTGTCCCGCGAGCGTGTCAGGGTGGGAGCGACTGCTGATTTTTCACTTGTGGAGTGACTCGTCCAACTCTTAGTCCTGCGGCCTGAGAAGACAAGTTGAAATCTGTTAATGAAAGGCAGTCTAGTCAGAAATCCAACTGCCAGAATTGAAGGAACTCCAGTTCTTCGGCGTCGTGAGGCCAGATACCTAGGAGTCACAATAGACGAAAAATGGAACTATAATACACACATAGAAAACATAACGCAGCGAGCACTAGAAGTTCTAAATAATCTCATCAGTATAGGCCATAGAAGATTCCAGCTACCTCCCAACTTGATCAAACTATACCACAATAGTATCCTAACGTCCTTAGTAGGATATGCGAGCAGGGTTTGGGCACACAGGCTTACGAGGGTGGTGCCCGCAATGACTGTAAGAAGGGTGCAGCGCAACATGCTGTTGCGTTCTGTCGGGGCATACCGAACAACACCTGGGGGGGGGGGGCCTTACTGATAATAATAGGATTATGTCCACTAGGCATAAAAATTAGAGAACAGGGAGCGTGGTACTGGATCTCCAAAGGAAAAATAGATAAGACCAGGGAAATCATGGGGGTACAAGTTGGGGATAAATATGCAATGAAGAGAAGGGGCGAAGAGCAATGGGAAATCGAGGAAACGGGAAGAAGGGTTTTCCACCTGCTACCAAATATCAGAGAAAGGCTTTAAATGAGCCACTTTGAGCCGAGCAGAGGTCTGCTGCACTTTCTTACAGGTCATGGGCCATATCCGACATATTTATGTCGATTTGGAAAACGTGCAACACCAGCGTGCGACTGTGGTGCTCCGGATGGAACACCCGAACATGTCGTCTATGACTGCACGTTATATGACGATGTGGCGCCCGAACTCAGAAACCAATTCCCAAACAGAGACACTTACACACTACTACGACGTGCCGAGACCTTCAATGTCCTCAACAATTTGGCAAACGAAATATCCAAAAAGATCTTGAGGGATTTTATTAGAAACCAACACGGTTAGAGACCAAAAATTAACCCGATGAAGACACAGGTACACCTGCAATTGCCGCCGAGCGCGGTGCTGGCCGGTTGTTTCACGACCGGAATCCGCCGCGCTGCTGGGCCAGGAGAGCAGGTGTACCATTCCCGGACTTGACTCATGCACTAGATTCCTTAGAAAGTAGTTACGCTAGAATAATGTAGAATTAGAACACTAACATAGATAGGGACTGCAGCGATTTCCAAAGTAGTTGGCCAGCCCAGTGCCAGGGGCACGCTCACTGGGATTAGCTCAGCGAGCAGGCCTTATCAGTAGGTTTGTATGTCATCTTGCACACCTGTAACGCTGCAGGGTAGTTAGTCTCAGAATAACCAGAGTAGTCAAGTAGTTAGATTAACCCTGTCTATAGCAAGTGCCATTAATCAATTAGTTCAAATGGTTCAAATGGCTCTGAGCACTATGCGACTTAACTTCTGAGGTCATCAGTCGCCTAGAACTTAGAAAAACCTATCTAACCTAAGGACATCACACACATCCATGCCCGAGGCAGGATTCGAACCTGCGACCGTAGCGGTCGCGCGGTTCCAGACTGTAGCGCCTAGAACCGCTCGGCCACTCCGGCCGGCAATCAATTAGTATAAGCTGCTTGTTAAGTATAATAATTGGACTCACTAATTATATAAGGTGGTGGGTTAGTGTGTATAATACAATGTTTTGTTGTTACGAATCATCTGTATCACAATACTTCTTTTTCAATCGTGGTATAATGTTGTTGTATCAATAAAGATTTAAAAAAAAAAAAAAATGTTGGATTATTTACGAACGACGAAACTCGGTGGGTAGGGACTGTAACAAGTAACTAAGAAAGAACAGTTACGTAGGGTAGGAAACTGCTATCGAAGACTACGAGGTGCTAAGTGACTACGTATGTTGTGCAATCCTGCACGTACCACGTGCAACTAAGTGCCATGACCATCCAAGTCCCGTCCTTGCGGCAGAGCAACGCGGGTCCAGCGCCTGAGGCAAACTGTCCAGGGAATCCGCAGCAGCGCTAATGGAGCAACTTATAAAGGCTCGCATGCCGCACCTCCCACGCGATCACGACTGTCCTCCTATTCTCGGCTCTTTCTAGAAGCTTCTCTGCTACCAGTCACGTAGCCAGATTGCCCTGACCACAAAAAACACAGTCTCTGTGGCTTCCTAGTATCCATGCTGCCATTAAGTTATTCTTCCAGGCACTCACATTGTGCAGTGTTACAACTCACACAATTCACTCTTTAATATCCCTCGCGACTCATTTGCGACAACGCTATTCATCCCCCTGTTTTTCACAGGGTCGAAATATTGTCGTCATAAAGTTAACTTTCGTTGTCAGTAGCACAGCTGCAGGTCTTCCAGCCCACTCCTCAGCCCTTGGTTTAGAGATAGAGGTCTAGGCCTCAGATCCCGATGAGGACAGTTATACACTCCTGGAAATTGAAATAAGAACACCGTGAATTCATTGTCCCAGGAAGGGGAAACTTTACTGACACATTCCTGGGGTCAGATACATCACATGATCACACTGACAGAACCACAGGCACATAGACACAGGCAACAGAGCATGCACAATGTCGGCACTAGTACAGTGTATATCCACCTTTCGCAGCAATGCAGGCTGCTATTCTCCCATGGAGACGATCGTAGAGATGCTGGATGCAGTCCTGTGGAACGGCTTGCCATGCCATTTCCACCTGGCGCCTCAGTTGGACCAGCGTTCGTGCTGGACGTGCAGACCGCGTGAGACGACGCTTCATCCAGTCCCAAACATGCTCAATGGGGGACAGATCCGGAGATCTTGCTGGCCAGGGTAGTTGACTTACACCTTCTAGAGCACGTTGGGTGGCACGGGATACATGCGGACGTGCATTGTCCTGTTGGAACAGCAAGTTCCCTTGCCGGTCTAGGAATGGTAGAACGATGGGTTCGATGACGGTTTGGATGTACCGTGCACTATTCAGTGTCCCCTCGACGATCACCAGTGGTGTACGGCCAGTGTAGGAGATCGCTCCCCACACCATGATGCCGGGTGTTGGCCCTGTGTGCCTCGGTCGTATGCAGTCCTGATTGTGGCGCTCACCTGCACGGCGCCAAACACGCATACGACCATCATTGGCACCAAGGCAGAAGCGACTCTCATCGCTGAAGACGACACGTCTCCATTCGTCCCTCCATTCACGCCAGTCGCGACACCACTGGAGGCGGGCTGCACGATGTTGGGGCGTGAGCGGAAGACGGCCTAACGGTGTGCGGGACCGTAGCCCAGCTTCATGGAAACGGTTGCGAATGGTCCTCGCCGATACCCCAGGAGCAACAGTGTCCCTAATTTGCTGGGAAGTGGCGGTGCGGTCCCCTGCGGCACTGCGTAGGATCCTACGGTCTTGGCGTGCATCCGTGCATCGCTGCGGTCCGGACCCAGGTCGACGGGCACGTGCACCTTCCGCCGACCACTGGCGACAACATCGATGTACTCTGGAGACCTCACGCGCCACGTGTTGAGCAATTCGGCGGTACGTCCACCCGGCCTCCCGCATGCCCACTATACGCCCTCGCTCGAAGTCCGTCAACTGCACATACGGTTCACGTCCACGCTGTCGCGGCATGCTACCAGTGTTAAAGACTGCGATGGAGCTCCGTATGCCACGGCAAACTGGCTGACACTGACGGCGGCGGTGCACAAATGCTGCGCAGCTAGCGCCATTCGACGGCCAACACCGCGGTTCCTGGTGTGTCCGCTGTGCCCTGCGTGTGATCATTGCTTGTACAGCCCTCTCGCAGTGTCCGGAGCAAGTATGGTGGGTCTGACACACCGGTGTCAATGTGTTCTTTTTTCCATTTCCAGGAGTGTATTAAAACATCCGTGCATTGCCAAGATGCAGGGGCAGGGCGGTGGGGTAAAAAACGAAGATGAGTGAATGCAAGATGGTGTTGGAAAGAAATTCAGAAATGAAAGAGGGCACTGGTGGGGAATTCAAAAACTGCAAAATGGTACAGATGGCGAAATCAGTGATTTTACCAGCCCTTAAAATGAAACAGCCAATCACATACCAGTGTTTTAGCGGTCACTGAAGCGAAAACGCCGACGTGTATTGCACAGCATTCACAATATCTGAAAGATCTAAATTATTTATCAAAAATATGTAAAGAGTGTAACAGTATTTCCATGATTTGGATTTCACATCATGTTCAAAAGTAGCCAACAATATAAACGTTGCACCATGTTCAAAATATCCGAACAGGATGTGTTATTTATGGTGCCCGCACACTCACATACACACACACACACACAAACAAATGTCTAAGTCTCACCTAATTTGCAAAATCTGCGTCACCTACAAAACTGTACGAAGAGTGTGAACATTGCAACGTGCTGAAAAGTATCCGAACGATTTGAATTTTGCGTAAATTGGCGCCCTGTTCAACAGTATACAAACGATCTGAACTTTGAGTACATTGGTGCCGCGGTCAAAAGCATTTCAACACTTGGAATGTTGCGTTCATTGGTGTTATATTCAAAGTCAGGCAGGAATTTTTGCACGCGAGGGGCGAAAGTTAACTGTGCCACTTCGAGGTGAGGAGAGCAGCTGAGTGTTTATTCATGAACTTCGTCGGGTCTCGAAACGTGTGTCTTCTCAAAAACCTGGCAAACATTGCATGATGTCTGCACGTTGTTGTTCGCATGCAGTCCACTCCTTATTCTCAGAGCTATTACATGTAATGCAGAGAATGCTTCGAAGAAGGTGGAATACTCCGTCTGTTACAAAGTTCAGAAAGTGCAGACAAGTATAGATCACAAGAAAAACGCTGACATATGAAACTCAATATATTACAAAACATCACATTGTCATAATACATGTACAACCAATGGGTTACAATATACACTTTCAAGATATACTGTGAGACAAAGAAACTACGCACCACGAAGGAATCATCCGAATGGGACAGAAATCGGTAGACGTGATGTGAGAGTACAGACAGACACATGATTACATTTACAGAAAAGAGAAAGAGCTTCAGAAACGGAGCAAGTCAGTAACGCGTTGATCCACCTCTGCCCCTTATGCAAACAGTTATAGGCTTCCCATTGATAGTCAGAGTTCTCCTGAGGGATATCGTACCAAATGCTGTCCAAATGGAGCGTTAGATCGTCAAAACCCAGAGCTGGTTGCAGACCCTTACCTTTAGTGCTCCAGACTTTCTCAAATGGAGAGTGATTCGGTAATCTTGCTAGCCAAGACATGGTTTGGCAAGCGTGAAGACAAGCAGCAGAAACTCTCACTGTGGGCGGGCAGGCATTATCTTGCTAAAACGTAAGCCCAGGACGGGCAACAATATGATGCATATAATATCGTCGACATACCGCTGTGCTGTTAAGGCCAGAAAGGCCACGCTGTAAAATGAAATGGAACCCCAGGCCATCGTTCCTGGTTGTCGGGCGTATGGCAGACGACAGCCAGGCTGGTGTCACACCGCTGTCTGGGGCGTCTGCAGACACATTGTAACATGCCCGGGGGTACATTTATACTTTTTGTCGTTTCGTGACCTTGCGCCTTGTCCACTGCACGTACCTGGTAATCCCGCGGCGGTCGTACTGTTCTGCTCCACACTGCTGCTGGCTTGCCTGAAACTATTTATCGAAATATGCAAGCGGGTTTAGGGAAGCCACTCAATGTTAAAACCCAACACTGTTAGACGTCTGTTATGAACAAATATATTCTGAGACGATTAAAGGAAAATCGCAGGTTGCACTGTTTACATTCTAATTCAGAAGTGTTATCCCAATTAATGGATGATTAACAGTCCACAATATCATTCGGACGAGCGTACGCGTAACCGACAATACGCGGACGATTGTTGATGAAGCGGCAGCCGAATGATCGCACGAAAGTTCTTACGCTTGTCACGCACACACAGATATTTGGTACAAGTCCTCCTTGACACTAGTAATGATATTTTAACACTGTTCGTGAAGTTAATTTTTCAGTTTTCAGTTCTTAGTTGTACGAACGTGCGCGTAACCGTCGCGGCGCGGCTGATTGTTGATAATACGGAAACGCGATGATCGAAAGCAGGTCCTCACGCTCGCTACAAGACGCTGGCACTTGTTTGCACTCTTGTGGTAACTAATTTTTGCTGATTCACATCAGTTCATTCTGGGAGACCGAACACGACGCGGATGACTGATACTGTGCGACACGCAACGAGAGGAGACACGAATACGTTATCAGCAGCACTGCTCATTTTTAAATTACTTCTTGACGCACTTTCCTCTGAATCATTTGCTTATTTCATCACTTTACTGTAATAGCACTTGTAGCAACACTTCAGCTTCCATGCTAACAATGCCTCTCACATTCAGAGCTACACACTGCACAACATAACTGTTCGGTGTCCCGCGCTCGACTCGCTACAGACGAGATTGCCCGCAAAGATACCCCACAACTAAGCCAGCGATATGACAGTACGCTTACTACGTCTTCGGCCTGGATTTTCATTGACAAGAGTAGAACCATGTTGAGTGATAAGTCTCGCTTCCAACTGCGGTCCGATGAACAGCGAAGACGTGTCTGGATACCAACCCGACTGTCAACCGCCGTGAGACAACCTGGACTGATGGTTCGGGTGTCATTTCTTTCCATGGCAGGACTCCTCTGTTCGCCTTTCGCGGCACCCTTACAGCACAGTGGTATGTTGACGACATTCTAACCCCATTTTGTCGCCCTTCATGGCAAGCCGTCCTGGGCTTACATTTCAAGAAGTTGAAGCCCTTCTGTACATGACGAGAGTGTCTACTGCTTGTCTACGTGCTTGTCAAACCCAACTTGGCCAGCAACATCGCCTGATCTCCCCCCCAATTTGAGAACGTTTGCAGTATTACAGGCAGGGCCTTCCAACCGTCTCGGAATTCCGACGATCTAAGGCGTCAATCGGACAGGGTTTGGTACGATATCCCTCAGGAGGACATCGAACAACTCTGTCAATCAGTGCTAAGCTGAATAACATCTTGTACAAGGGCCAGATGTGGACCACCACATCATTGACTTACTCAGTGTTGTGTGAGACAGCGATATCCAATTTCACTGTCCACCTAATAGAGTCTTTAAATAGTAAATTCTCACGAATAGGAATTTTCTGTGACTTGTCGAAAGCATTTGATCGTGTGAACCATGACATGATGTCACAGAAATTACAATTCTTTGGCATAAATGGAATAGGATATGAGTGGTTTAAGTCATACCTACAGAACAGGAAACAAAAAGTTTCCTTATATGGGTAAAGTGATTTAAAGTAAGTTTGCCACTTCATCTAACTGAGGTGAAATTAGATTAGGTGTTCCACAGGGTTCAATCATTGGTCCCCTTCATCATCATCATCATCATTTAAGACTGATTATGCCTTTCAGCGTTCAGTCTGGAGCATAGCCCCCCTTATGAAATTCCTCCATGACCCCCTATTCACTGCTAACATTGGTGCCTCTTCTGATGTTAAGCCTATTACTTCAAAATCATTCTTAACCGAATCCAGGTATCTTCTCCTTGGTCTGCCCCGACTCATTCTGTTCTTGAAATACGGGAACGACCTCCCTTCTTATCTGAAACAAGAAGCTGAACTGACACTGTTTGCCAGTGATACAAGCATAATTATTAATCCAGTAAAAGAAATTCCAATTGAAAATTATACAAATAAGGTCTTTGAAAAAGTCATTAATTGCTTTTCTGCAATTGGGCTTGCTTTAAACTTTGAAAAAAACACAGTACATCCAGTTTTCTCCTGCAAAAAAGTACAGTTCCTTCGATAAATATAACACATCAACAGAAGTCAGTAGACGGGGTAGAGCATACTAAGCTTTTGGTGTACATATAGATGAGAATCTTAATTGGAAAATTCATATTTTGGATTTTCTAAAGTGGCTAGATTCAACAACTTTTGCAATAAGAATAACTGCCCACTTTGAGGATATAGAAATTAGTAAGCTAACGTACTTTGCATACTTTCACTCTCTGATGTCACACGGAATAATATTTTGGGGTAACTCAACACTTAGACAAAAAGTATTCACTGCTCAAAAGAAAGTGGTTAGGATAATGTGTGGGGCTCAACTCGCACATCTTGTAGACATCTTTTTAAAAGATTGGGAATTCTTACAACAGCCTCACAATACATCTACTCACTAACGAAATTTTTTCTCAAAAACATGAACCAGTTTAAAAACAACAGTGACATTCATGATTACAATACTTGAAAAAAGAAAGACTTACACTATCCTTTGCTCAACCTATATTTGACACAGAAAGGGGTCAAATATGCTGCTATAAAAATTTTCGACAAATTACCAGATGAAATAAGGTGTCTGACAGAAAGCAGTAATAGCTTCAAAAATAAATTGAAATAATATCTCCTTGACAACTCCTTCCATACCATAGATAAATTCTTGAATAGGAATAAATATATCTATAAATATAGCATATGCATGTTATGCCATCTAAGGAAATGGAGTAAATAATAGAAATAACAATTTTTAACACTGTCCTGTAATATATATATATATATATATATATATATATATATATGTATATGTATATATATTAAAAATCTTGTTTCATATGTGCATTTCCTGTGCACTTCACACATTCCATATCATAACGGCTACTGTACCTTACGACTGATCAATGGAACATGCAACCAACTTACTAACTAAATCTATGAAGCTCTTTCTCTTCAATAAATCACGCAGTATTTCTGAAATTTTAATGATTTGTTTTTCTGTCCCTCACGTCTACCGGTTTCAGTTCCATTAGGATAATTCTTTCGTGGAGCGCCGTTTGTTTTTGTCTTAGAGTATATCAGCACAACTTATAGCTTACATTCTCATTTTCGCTCTTTCCTGTATCTACAACGTGCACAACTAGAAGCCAAGGTGCACTTGGAGAGGATTGCCCTACGGTGTTAAATAACGCTGCCTACATGGCACTTTCAGGAAATATCGTACTGAACAGTAGTAAAACATATTCGCATAGATAAGAAACGATGTTTGCTATGCTTTCAACTACGCCCTTTCAACTACTATTCAAAGTCATGCAGACATTACAGTGACATTGCGCTAGGGTAAAAAACCTTGTCTTGCAGTACAAAACGTTTGCCAACAATGCTGACCTACGATATCACACAGTGGAGACTTCATGACACTTTGCCCTTCATACATCGTTATTTGACAGCAAAATAGTAATAAATTGGCCCATACATTGAAGATTTCAATCATTCTTCCAGCGCGACATTCGTAATTGCAAAAGGAAAGGTGGAGAAAGACAGCAGCCCCAAATGTACGTTTCGCCACACGTCATAAGGTGGTATGCTAAATATAGAGGTAGACAAAGATCGTCTGGAGTGTTCATTAGCCACGGCTCTAGCTTGGTATCCGGCGGACTAGAGGTATGGTATAAATTTGTATAATATGCATGAATATGATTCTTAATTACAACTCTGTTAGTGCAAGATATCCCTCCTTAATGTACCAAGTTTTGAAACGATCACTGGGAGACTCTTCAAGTACAGCTATTCTTGTAATTACGAAGTAAATTTAAATGTCTAATAACTCCCTACTAACGGAAGTAGTTGCTGTTACGCATTGTTACCTGCACGCAACAACTATACAGCCCTCCACAGTGACAAATACGACGAGGCAATAGTTACGGGATAAACAGATAACAACACAGATTAGCAACAGTTGATAGTGATTTATTAAAAGATGTTTTTGCAGTATTTAGCCGGCCGATGTGGCCGTGCGGTTCTAGGCGCGTCAGTCTGGAACCGCGAGACCGCTACGGTCGCAGGTTCGAATCCTGCCTCGGGCATGGATGTGTGTGATGTCCTTAGGTTAGTTAGGTTTAAGTAGTTCTAAGTTATAGGGGACTGATGAACTCAGCTATTAAGTCCCATAGCGCTCAGAGCCATTTTTTTATTATTTTTTTTTTTTTTTTTGCAGTATTTAAGACGTGTATGAAGATTTTGCGTGGCAGTGTACAGGAAGTCTCAGGAGGAATGGCCAGTGTTCAGAGACATGACAGGATCGATCTTCCGAACCAAAAAGGTCTAGTAAACATGAGCTCTAACATGCATATCTTAAGAGCGCCTCATCCTCTTTAATGCTGTGAAACAAATCTCTTCTACCGCGAGTTCTTTGCTTTCCGTATTTTGAGAGGTGGTAGTATGGACCAAAACAAGTGAAAAGTGCCCAGTCAACATGAGCTCTAAAGTGCATACCTTGAGCGCTACGAGCACTTGTTCATCATCGCTATTGTGGAACATATCTCATAAACCAAGTAAGTGCTCCTAGCTCTTAAGGTATGCTACTTCGAGCCCTTTTTTATCAAACGTTTTTGTTACGAATGATAATTCCTCTCATACCCCTGAATAATGATCATTCCTCATCGTACACTCTGCATACTGGTGCGCAAAATTTAAGGACGAAAGTAACTTTCGCACTATTTGTTACTGCTTAGTAACATAGCTCGATGAAACTTGGACTATACACAGAAAGAACTGCTACAGTATGGTAGAGAAGATAAATGAAACAAATTGCAGAGAGTCACACTTTGTATGTTCAAAGACCATAATTACACTGAATTCACCACAATTTTATCGGTCCCCTGGACATTAAAAATGGCCAGACACAATTGTTAATAGGGTGTGTGATGATCACGGACGGCACTGCATGCTCTGCAATGTGCTCCCATTCTGGCCACAATGTTGGTATGAAGTTCTTGCGGCAAGGCGTTCCATTCATGCACCAGTGCGGTTGACAGGTGCTGGATGATCTATGGAGCATGTGGGTGTGCTGCAGTACCATTCGCCGATACATCCCAAACGTGCTGGACGGGGTTTGCAGTCAGGGAATGGACAGAGCCGTCCTTAGCTGAATATTGTCTCGTTCCAACAGCACCTGCACTGTTCAATGCTGTCACTCATTGTCATTCATAAAATTACTGTCAGATCCAAATGCATGCCTGAAAAGACAAGCATGGGGAAGGAGTATTGTGTCATAGTAATATTGAGTAGTTAGTGTGTCGTGTTTAAAGTTTTACAGGTCAATAGGCCCATGCAACGTTATACCTCCCCATGCCATAACATGTGGACCACCCACCGATCATGTTTGACAATGCTGGATAGGTGGAATCACTTAATGCACCCAGGAACATTTTGGAACATGATCATTTCAGCGGTCAAGTATTTTGGTGTGGGTAGGTGTAACGCTAAATGAGCATGCTGACCTGTGTATCTTTGAAAATGGTACACCTACAGCTCAACGTTACTGTATTTTGGATAGGAAAAGTCAGTTTTGGTGCAATATTTCTGAGCGCGCAAGCTACAGCCTGGCACAGGCCTGTTTACCGTGAGTTACGATCACCAGCAGTTGTCAAGTAAAAATACAGGCCACAGGGCTGTAGAACCGCAGGAAAAAGTACATGCAACGGTTTGCATGGTGCAAGTCACAAGCAGAAGGGGCCCACTGGCCAACCCAAGTGTTATAAGTACGTGACGCGGAGCGGCGCGTTTTGTAAAACAGAGGTGCACAGCTGCATGTAAATAGGTGCCGGTTCACTAACAAAGCATTCAAGTGTGGCAGCTCTCCTGGACGGCGGAGCATTCACACCATCGGCTACACGCAGCATCAGATGGGGCTCCAGCATTCCAGTCCACAGCGGGTCACTGGTTCGACCCTCTGAGACCAACATCGGCTCCGCAGCCACCCAGCGGCGGGCCACGCCAAGGCTCGTTACCGTGTTGGCTTCCAATACACGCCAGAGGCATACCGAGGCGAGGGCCGCAGATTCAGATGTCGGATAGCAGGCGCTTGTTGTCTCCCACAATCTGAACCACGATGGAGAAGAAGCGTGCAGTGGGCTGCCTGCGGCTCCTGGCGAGCAGCACTAAGGTGGCAGGGGTGAAGACCACTGAGCCGAATGTCAGCACATCCTGACGTCGCGGCAGTACAAGGCCGACACCCGGCGTTGCATGGGTTGAAGCCATTCCGTGCCAAGCTGTTTCACAGACAGCTAAGTGGTGTCCTCAGCATTGTGGGACCCAGTGACACAGGCCGAGGGGAACGCGGCACTGGAGTTGGAAACAATAAATCACTTGGAAAGCATGGACGAGTCTTAATACAGTGGCCTTTACTTCTTCCCGCCACATTTGGTGTAGCTGTTACATTTGGTGTCAGAAGTTGCTACTACATTATTGTAAGACTGTACTCTTTTTCCCATATCCGTCTCTTTAGGGGTGCATTCGGTGAATGGAGTGGCCTGTCCACTTGAATCACTTTGAGCACTTGTGAGTTGCATTGGGGAAACATATTGCAGCATGTCCACGTGCACCAATGACTATCCAACAGTTTTCAACAGCCCTGGTGGAGGAATACTAGACTCTATGACAAGAACCCCATGCCAGCCTTGTGGCCAACTGCAAGAGCATGTACTGCCTTCCGTAACATTTAAGCATGGTGCAAGACCTGAACCATATGGCGCATGCTTCCAAACCTCCCGTCAGAAATGTTGAAGCAAAGTTTACGTTGCACGTGCTGTGTTAGGGGTTACATTGTCATGCAGGATAACAACACCTTCACTTCAGTTTTCCCCCTGTTGTTCTGGATGGTGCGGCACAGCAATGTCAGTGTTACAGTACAAATCGGCATTAACGGTTGTGCTTTTTGGCATAAAGACTGCATACACAATTCCTTCACAGTCGAAGAAAACTGCTGTTATGACCTTCCCTGCTGATACCGCAACTTTGTGTTCCTTTTGCACAGGCGAGGATGTGTTTCTCTGTTCCATAGATGCTCTCTTCCTTCCAAGTGTGCAATAATGCAGGTATGTCTCATCGCACCTATGATGCTTAGGGAATCATTGCCTTCCATGAAGTTACACTTAGGGATTTTCAGAGACACCTTAAACCTTGCGCCTTTGTGTGCAGATGGCAGTGTTCACAGAACCCAGTGTGTGCCCTATTTCTGATGTTACAGGTCTCGGACGATGGAATGAGCACTGCCAGTTGAGATGGGCATCTGCTGAGCAATGTCAGCTGTAGTCACTCTGCAGCTGCTGTGAATCAGTTCCTCGATTGCCTGTGGCTGATGTCTACTGCCTTCCTTCACGTCAGCATCACATACGTCTGTGAAGCCTTGATCAAACTGTCAGCACCATTTCACAGCAGCTGGATGTGGCACTGCATTTGCTCCACATACCTCCAGAATTTCACAGTGTATTTTTGTGCAACTGTTGTGTGACAGTTTTTCACAAACTCTCTGGTGACTGATGTAAAGCCTAGAATAACAAGACAGATCTAAACGGTGCAATTAATCCCCACCAATGTGAGGATCAGTACCTGTGATCGCCAGTACTTACCATAGGACAACTTCCTATATTGAACTGTGTGTTCTGTTAAATAAGCATATAGCACGGAACTGTAAGTGAGTGAATGCATTGTAGGTCATAAAATCCAACCAATAGAACACCCCCCCCCCTCCAGGAGAATTCACAAAAGGCCCTTGGACACCTGCAAGACCATGTGGTCAGCGTGCTCCCTGCTGCGCGCTGGACGCCAAAAACAGTTGCACTGGGACAACAGAGTCTGTTTTAACTAACTGTGTGCAGTAGGGGGATGTATGCCACTTTTGGCAGAGACCTGGAAGTTCAAAATGGTTAAATGACTCTGAGCCGTATGGGACTTAACATCTGAGGTCATCAGTCCCCTAGAACTTAAAACTACTTAAACCTAACTAACCTAAGGACATCACACACATCCATGCCCGAGGCACGATTCGAACCTGCGACCGTAGCGGTGGTGCGGTTCCAGACTTAAGCGTCTAGAACCGCTCGGCCACACCGGCTGGCAGACCTGGAAGAACGCCATTGTGGACGAAACGGTAGAAAGACAGGTTTCATCGAACTGCACAGACCGCTGAAGATAACTTTTGAGAATGGAATGAGGGACAGCAAAGTTTAGGACGCCTTAGAAGACTATGTGACACCACCACTAAGCTCAAGCGCTACAAGACAAAATGTTTAACTCAATGTGAAAATGGCTACGACTGGATAACATAAATAGTTTAGGAATGACAGAGAGAGGCATTGGTGTGCTTACAGAGTTCCTTCTTCATTGGCCACAGACAGAGAAGGAAACTCAGTAGGACAATATTTTTCAGTGCCAATTGTTACGAAGATTGTAACTGGTTAACCACCTGAAATGAGAGAAGGGGTAGGCCAGTGTCTTTTAAGACAACCTGCACTGGTCGGTGCTCAGAATGTTTATTTTCCAGCCAATCAGGGTTATGTGATGCCAGAGTAATGCCAAGATCAGAGTCTCCTTTTTAGGAAGGAGATGGAAGAAAATTACTCTGCAGCCAGGTTTCATCACAGAACGATCTCTACAGGCTAGAGATAGGCAATCTGCTCCTGAATTCATTGAAGGAACCAGATCCTTCTAAGCAGTGGGTGGGTGGTTCAGAAAAAATTAATGGGAGCTCACCTGATTTCTAAATGCGTCACTGGTGGCTCTAATGAGCAGAATGAAAATTCTCCTGTAGACCGCTGCAACGCCGCCCTGCGCCACATTCTTAAGGAAACGTTTCCCAAGCTACAAAGAACGTGGTATAAACCATGTGCACATGTGGACACGCGTACCTTGTTAGTGTATGAAGTTTTTCTCATCCGTGAAAACAATGGAAAATAAAGAAACTTCCTTTTTTTACAATTTGTTAGCTGTCAGGCTGTACCCATTCACCTATCTCAATAAATATTTCCAGTTACGACAGTATGAAAGTAAGCACAACACCCGATCCTGGAGTGGAAAAAAGAGTCTCAACCCTGCCGAGAATTGAACCCAAGCCCACTCACTTTGTAGTCTGCCACCCTAAGTGCAGGACTGCCGCGGCTAACGACAGGCTCTTTAGAACAGTACATTAACGCAGAAGAAACTTCCAGCATCATGTATCTGCGCTTCATTTGAAAAGAAAACCTCCGGTTTTAGAAGCTCAATAAGTGTTTACATACTTCTGAGTGAGTTGTTACCTCTTAGCTTTTGACTTAGCATTGCACTCGGAATGTGTTGTCATATAAGCTGTGGTCTTCAGTGACCGCGCAGTTGGAGTGTGTCCCAAGGCCAAGGCGATCCACGCAGTACCCACCTCCCAATAGCTCAGCATTCCCACCCCTCTCATCAATCAGACTGTAAGCGGTCCACTAGCTCACTGCTCCCCACCACTCTCAGGGATCGCATCACAAGCTCACTTCTCCCCCCCCCCCCCCCCCCCCACTCTTACGGATTGGGCTGCAAGGTTGACCGCTGCTCCAGACCCTTCTCATGGATGAGATCACAGGGAGCAGATCACGCGGTGTCTTGAGGTTCACTTTGTTCTCTGCTCTCTAGGCGCAGCGATACAGCTTGCAACTCGCTTTCCTGATTGAACACCTCTCCATCTGCGTTCAGCTTTTTATAAACATAACGGTATTTATAACACATGATTGTTTTAACTGTATGAGTACATTCACACAGACTGTCTCAGGAAGAATGGTCAGTATTCAGGGGTTCGACAGGAACGATCATTTGAAGCAAAAAACTAGATTTGGACATATGCCCTATTCTAAAGTGTTTCTGAGATGGAACACATGTAAAGTTACGTTTGTACTTTTGGTTTGAATTACTCGAAATCCGCAGCCTGTAGCGAAAACGTGTTGCACTGCAAATTTAAACTAAATTAAATTTTCTCTAAAAAGATCCTACTCATTCTTTCTCTAGGACTTAAAGTTTGCATGAAGAGAGCGCGAAAATAATAAATATCTTGTGCGACACGCATGCGCTGAGATGTAGATATTTTGTAAGTCAGTTTGAAGTGTTTCCCGACTTGATAGCTCACATGTCCTTTATCAAATTATTCGTTTCGACTTCGTCTACACTACTGTGGAGCATTGTAAACAATTGCAATGTACTTAATAATAAAGAAAATAAATAATAATGTAATTAAATACGTTCTGTCTCGGAAACCACTGAGAACATAGCACATTTCCACATGAAGTTTTATGCTTTAAATGACCGTTTCTGTCATCCCCGAGTATTGACCATACGTCCTGAAACAATCTATATGTTATGTTTAATTTTTTAATTAGTCATTTAAGCTGGACAGATTAATGTCTTCAGGGCCCCTCTTACGTCAGACCAGAGTTTTATTAGTAATTACAATATTAAAATCACAGTTACTTGAAGAAACCATAAAATTTTTAATATAGTCTCTCTTCTTCTCCCTGCATGTGTTAGGCATTTGGCTGTTATGACCACCTGGTAGAAATTTTTAATTTTTCTCGGTCTTCCTAATAATTTTCTGCCCGCTGGGTAATAATAACATCAACAATCTATCCAGCTACTCTTCTTAGCAGTCGGATCTCTAGCGCTTGAATTCTGATGGGAACGAGTGTCTCTGCTGACTTGTCCAGGCAAGAGCTTCAGGGTCTAAGGAGCAGTGATTACTCTTATTGTGAGCAATAGTGGTTCAGCAATAAATTAACTTGACCATTTGGAGCCGGCCGCGGTGGTCTAGCGGTTCTAGGCGCTCAGTCCGGAACCGCGCGACTGCTACGGTCGCAGGTTCGAATCCTGCCTCGGGCATGGCTGTGTCTGATGTTCTTATTTTAGTTATGTTTAAGTAGTTCTCAGTTCTACGAGACTGATGACCACAGATGTTAAGTCCCATAGTGCTCAGAGCCATTTGAACCATTTGACCATTTGGACTGTGACGCCGTCCTGTACAGTAAATGCTGATCTGAAGGATTTTTCGACAGCTTTTTCGCCTCAAGACAGAATTTTTCGCGACTGACGTCATTTACCTCTGTAAAATAATCGGCACCACTATGTTTTGTTTGCGGTTCAATCATGGTTATCGCTAAACTGAAGTAATAGTCTAGTTCCTGGGTAGGACAAAGGGATCAGCCGCAGCTTCCACTTTGCCTATACATCTCTATATCAGACATGCTTTTCCATATAGCATCTGGTTTTTATGTTTTAGCTTAATATATTGGCATGCCTTGCTTACCGCTGCTCACAGATTGATTGACTCTGTTTGCTTTTTGCTTGTAACTGATTTTATTTTCAATGGTAGGATGTCGTTTGTAAGTCCGATGCGCAGTGTCTCCGAGATTCATGAACTGTTTTAGCTCCTCCGTTCAACAAGGAACAGGTTTTTCCTTCAGGTTTCCGGTCTCTGGGGGAGTATATTTATTCTGTAATCGAGTTAGTTTGGTAGTAAGTCCATAAATCTTGTCTTTCAAGTCCAAGAACGGAACAGAAGTCGTCCCCCGAATTAACTCATGCACCTCCAACGCAAGTTCAAGTTAACTAATACACTTAAATTCTCTATACGTTGTCATTTACAGTTTATTCCTTGGATATTTTAGAGAGCAAGTCATGAATACGAATTTCCCTGCTTGTGGATTTTGCGGCAAACATATGTATGAGGGTGTGACTATAGGCTGCATTAAGTCTAGGTGCTAGATCAAATGCTGTCACGTTGGAAGAAGAAACTACACACGTGAATTTCAAAGCGAAGGGGCAGAATATTTACGTGTTACTATCATTATTTGTATGCTCGGAAGTCGAATCGATTTTTGAATGGCCAGTTTTGAAACAGGCTATCCCGCCTACTTCTGGAGGTTTGTAGAAGACGCAGATAGGCAAATTTTGTTAATGGATCTGATATTTACGAACGAATATTCGACTTGTTTGTCTTCATTACTATTTTATGTGAGTAGGACGGGCGGAAATAAGTGAAAGTGTTTGTATGCCGCTACTTCACCTCCTCATCTGCTACTTCTGTTGCAGCTTAGGTCAATGCAGTCTTATGTTTACGGAACTGGAGAGCATAGAAGAAAGATATGTATGTCGATATTCTGAAATATATGGCTGAGTTCTTCGAAACGAGTTGAAAGTGATGGCCAGCTATGTTCTACAGTGACAATACAGACTGACTGGTAGAACATGTGGCTCCATTACTAGACAAGTTCGTAGCTCCTGAATCACAGGCTTTACAGTTCTTTTACACTGCGTTTTTCTAGTCTTTTATCCGCACCATTACCCTGCATTCTCCTGTTCACACGCTATGTGACCCAAGTTCGGATATCACACTATTCACAATTTTTATCTTTAAGCAGTGAACCCTCGTGTATTTGTCAGACTTGTCTTCGTGACTTCCTTAAGGGAATTTGGAACGCCCTGTCCTGACAATGTTAAATCTAGGGAACCACTGTAGCTGTTGACATGAAACTTTTACAGGACATTAAGCTGTATGTTCTCAGTCTACTGAACTACAATTATTACATTTCAGCCACTGCGTTAGGAAATACAAGTTTTTTAATTACACAGTTAAAACTGTGTGTACTTTTCTTGTGCCTCATCCTCAATAATTTTATTTATACATAACATTATGTTCTTCTCTTAGCTCTGTAGGCTCAGTATATGTATGTTATTACTCTCTGAAAATCTGAATACTCTAGTCGAAGTAATTTTTGGGTTTTAGGGAAAATAGCAGCAGAAAATGTACATTTTCAGGAACGGTTTCTAAAGTTTCAAAAGACTATAGCTCACTTAATACAATCTTAATTTTTTGTTTTTAGTCACTCAGAAGCACCCTGAACCCTACTGTGCATCATCCTCTTGATCTTTTTCCAAGTTTCTTTCTTCCTTTCTTCTTTCAGGACTCGTTATTGGCCAACTGTGCTGCATACTCTGCTTTATCAATGCGAACTTTGTCCATCCGTCCAAGTTCTCTGATCCAGGATTAATTCCCATATGCTGTATCACTTTCACCATAGCAATGTTACCATCATTAAAAGCAATAACAGCATCACTGACCCCCACTTTAGTGTCTTCATCCCAACAAAAACATATTTTTTAAGTGAATCCATATAAGATTACTGAATGAGTCATTGGGATTTTGAGTCTGACCACGCAGACAACTCTTCATTAATTCAGGACTTGCCAGGTCTCTGTAAACAGGTTTTATGATATCCATGACTGCTGCTGGGATGGAATGCTTATGGTTGTATGACCCGTTTGAGTACTGGGCATTGCAGTAATTGCACCATGAATCAGGTCCAGGAGCGCAAAGGTGGTGTACTGGTTTTTCATCAGTGGACAGCCTGTGGAAGAAGGTAGCTCATACCGCCTGCTTCATTTTCAGCAAATCCTCAGCATTATTTCTAAATGGTTCAGAAGGCTCTGAGCACTATGCGACTTAACTCCTAAGGTCATCAGTCGCCTAGAACTTAGAACTAATTGAACCTAACTAACCTAAGGACATCACACACATCCATGCCCAAGGCAGGATTCGAACCTGCGACCGTAGCGGTCGCTCGGCTCCAGACTGTAGCGCCTTGAACCGTACGGCCACTCCGCCAGGCAGCATTATTTCTAATGGCCATCCCATAATACCTCTGCAGTTCATCAGTCATTTTGTCTGTCCTTCTGCCTCTTATGGTTTTATCATCAGAAAGTTTCTTGTCTGTCAGACTTTGTTTCAACTTCCTCAACCTGGTGACCATCCTGTTCTGGACATGACCTTTATAACACAGCAATTCACAGCCGGCTATATAAAAAATTGCAGACTTTATTAGATCGTGAAGTAATGCACGTAACAATTTTGACATTTTCGACCGGTTTACATTATATTTAAAAAAATAATATACTCCCCATGTGAATTTGAGTGATATATATATATATATATATATATATATATATATATATATATATATATATATATATATATAATTTATTATTATATATATTATTATTTATATTATATTATTATATATATTATTATTTATTATTATATATATATATTTTTTTTATTTGTAAAATTGCAAATTTCATAATGAGATAAAAATCCGAAAACGTGAAATTTTTTTCCGTTCTAACTCCCCTTAATCACTACGGCTGTTTCAGACCTTTCCCTGTATGATACAAACGTCACAATGTCCTACAACCTCCTCTGTAACTTCTGATTACAGAAAGTGCTGCATGTGTATTCGTTTTCAGTTTAAGCTTCTACAATTTACAATGTCTACGTTAACAGTAAATATTTTAATTTTTCCAGGGTACTTTTCAGCACTATACAACAATATATAAACCACATTCCCTTCGACTAAAAGAATTACGAGCGATGTACGGTACCATTTTATCAAAATTGGAAAAAATGAAAATGCCGCTACTGTCAGCAGATAATTTCCTTGGCTTTTGGCTCATCATCAAACCTGAAGGGACATCTAAAATCGAAGCATCCAACAGTTCCTCTGGAACGATGTGGGTCAGGAGGCCTATCAAGTTCACCGTCAATCGATGAAGAAAATTGAGAAATCATTTGTGGTGAGCCGTCCTCACCGCCGTCTATTTCCACCGTGGGTGAAGGTAACCCGCCAGAAAGGCAAACTGGGCCTGAAGCTGTATCCTGGCCATCAGCGTCGTCAGGTTCTGGACTCAGTCCTGATTTACTTCCTTTTTTGATGTCTTCGCCTCCTTTTCATTTAGAACAACCAATAAGTAAATGTTTTAATACTATAAAGTCACTCACACTAAATAAAAGTGTGGCATTACTTCAACGTGGGAATCCAACTGCAGTTGCTGCTGAGTCGCACACTGTGATCCATCTGTTATCCGTACCACAGCAGAACCGTCTCTGCAGAAAACTCTGAACATGTTCTCTCTTCTATTAATGCGCCACTATTGTTGCGCAATGGTTTTAGGGCGGGATGTATAACTTAAGTTTCCGAAGCTCCTGCGTATCTAAAGAATGCTTTGAGTCTACCTTCAGGAAGGAAAGTAAATGTAGAGACCAGTGGACCACCACAACACGTCTGTAGTGGCATAAATTCAGAAACCTAGCGCTGGAGCCTGTAATTTGAACTACGCTATCCACTACGCAATAGACGCTGCACAGTGCGTACACACCACGAGTGGAGTTCTACCTCCACAGTGAATTGGTTATCCAATAATCAACAGCCTGTGACTGTGCAGTTCAGACTAGATCGTAGAACACGAAGTGCCCCATCAGAGGTTACTTACGCGAGAAAGAAGACTTCATCCATGCCATACCTAATGCTGAGCGAGCGAATAATTAGGTAATGTGGACTACGAACTGTAATGGAGACAGAGCGGCTTCTTAAATCGTATCTTAGCTGTAGTTCAACATTCATCTGATTGTATTCTGTATTGCTTACGTACCAAAGAACAAATAAATAATATCAGTTTATTATACGGCGCTTTTACTCTTGGCCTCAAGCGTCAAAAGGACTTCTTATTGTTATATAGTTGTGATTAATATCCTAGTTCACGTTAAGTCGCAGGTGGTCATTTCACTGAATTGTACTTTTTTTTTTTATTTTTTTTTTCACGTAGCTGCTTTCGAATAGTGATTAATGCAGACGCAAAATAAGTAATCAGTATACTCTCTTATATATCAATTTGCGAGTTACCACACTTTATTATCTGCAAAAAAAAAAATTGCTCTTCCTGTTACTCATGGTTCTTCTGGTCACATTTCGGAATCATTCGAATAAACCAAAACAAAATCTATGGCGATAAACACAAAGCTGCGGTTACCGATGTATCTCTCAAGAGGCCTTTGTTGCTGGGGCATGTTTTCTCTTCTGATAATAAGTTACTTCTTTGTTCAAGTAGTAAAAAGCTGTCTGATACAGCATGCGTTGTCTGCAGGCTCGATTTTTACAGAAAGCGCTTGTTTCAGAGAACGCTTCAAAGTTGCATCGTTCCCGGCGCAGCTCATTCTGCGGTATAGTCTTACTCCCAAAGAACGTTATCAAAGTTTCAGAATGGGCAAACCTACTTTTATGACTCCGCAGCGCACGCTACAAGGCAGAGTACACAAAAAGCTTTAATTTTATAGCTGCAGATAGAATCCTACTGGTCTTTACAGGGAACGTTCCTGCATCGAATTACAGCGCCGTCGAAACTGAAAGCGCCGCTTTTTTTTTCTTAAAAAAAAAAAGACACATTTCCGGGAAGTCCAGTCTGCTGTTCGAAACGTCATCTGTTTGGTCTCAAATTCGCTCACTTTGGTGGCGGTCGTTGTCAGGTGCGCAAAGCTTTCTGCCTGTCCATTCGCCATTGGTGGGCGCGCAGCCTGCTGCTGAAGTAATGAGATTGTGAGATTGTTACGGGTGATGCAGATCTCATTATCTTTCAGAGTCCATCTGCATAGGGCGTGTGGGGCGATGGGTTAATTAAAAAGTTTGTTTAGTTTAGTTTAGTCCACCCACGCAGCAATGGACTGAAAACTACGGAGGTAGGCAACCCAAAATTAGTCGTAACGAGTTACATGCAGTCTGCATTCTGCTGACATTCCATCTCTCCTTAGCTAGAAAAAAATTTAATTCATAATCTAGGGTAATTGTTACTGAAATCATACACAGTCCTGTCACATTAATGTGATCACCGTGTATTTTTCGATGTCAATGTGCAGTACCACTGACAGTCTAGCTGGTAGTACTAGCAGTGGAGGGTATAAAGCTACAAAGCTTATCAGGGGGGAAGCGGAAACCAGGGCAGTCGTTGGTGTAATGCGGAAACGGAGCTGTTTATCTGATGTAGAAAAGGGCAATACATGGGCTTTCAGGCCAAGGGTGAAAACATTTTCGAAACGGCTAAGTTTGTAAGCTGCTCGCGTCTCTCCCTGGTTAAAGTACTGTATATCGTGCATGGCGAAACAACGTAGTCCAAAACCGGAGCCAAGGCAACTGGGTTGCACTAGCGACCATAGACAGCACGGATGAACGACGGTTGCGGAGATGATGTCGTGTCCTGACATAGGTGGGAGAGGGAAAAAGCGGTTGCTGATCAGTCTGCGCTCCGGAGTGGTACAGAGCAGAAGGCAGAAGGACAATTCACAGTGAAGGCATTTACTAGAATTGCAGGTGGTGAGACTCGATAGGGAGCTCATTGTGGAGACTCTAGGACAAACAGGGTTCTGAAATAGTTGTTTATTCCAGACGGGACTAACTAATACCCTGGAGGCTAGTTCTAGGGTTAGAAAAACCATGAATAACACTGTTACAATAGAAGCCAGTGCAGAAGTCCCAGGAGTGGATGCTAACCGCAGTAGCAAACACTAGCAGCATCTTAAGGCAACAATTTAGTTGCAAAACAAAACATAATGAATGTGACACTGTTCACCGAGGCTGGAGTCGACGGACGCGGATTCGGCGCCCAGATCGTCTGACTGAGAACTCCGCCAAAATGCGGAATCTAAGGGTTTTAAAGAGTCGCGTGAGGCACTGTTTTTCCCACTTAAAGCCATCCAGCCAATCCCGTAGGTCTCTTGCAGGTCCCTGCCAACCATGGTTTAGGTAGGTCCCCTCTACTGCAGTTGCACTAAGTCCGTATTTGGTATCAACATTGTTCAGCTGAAAGCTAAACGTAACTGCTCTGCCAAATAAGGCTTGCAACATTATTGTTATACGTCATTTAGCCCCGCCCCTGGAGTAGGGACTGCTGGGTCAACAGTTTTTCTCTCTTTGTAACCCTTGTGAGTCTACTGACGTTGCTGTTCTCAGGGTTGGTATCAAGCTGGCCTTATACACTAGTACGCGCCTGTTGGTTACAAAGTTCTACGGTGACAACCTACTACAGCATCCAGATGACATATGAAGTTGCATGTTAATTCCTTGAAGAGTAACTAACGCCCTGGCACCGCGTCTGGGGGTGTCTGCATTTTCGCAAGGCTCTCCCCTTACTGTTTACTTCATGTAACAATATCTCTCCCAGTTCCGTCTGCCCTCAGCATCGTCTCTGCTTCCGCGCCTTGGAACGCCTGTCCTCCCTTCTCACTGCTTCAAGATAACACTGCAGTTTGCAAGGAATAGTCAATATATTACAGTGAGTACAGGCGAATAGACTGCAACTATTGGGCAATTGACTGCCCAGATCAACCAGCAGTGTCTTACATAATTCGGTAGGCTTCCGCGGCCAGAGTCAGTCGACATAAAAGTTTTCTCGATATGGTACGGATCATATTGTATGAAACTATTGCTGGAGAAAACCAACGTTTCGGCCACGGTTGCAGAGGCCTTCTTCTGGGTCTACTGGTCCAACAGTCCAGTGTCTTCCCAATGACAGTTCAGCAAACGTCGTTGCTTATGGACCTCAGCAGCAGGTGCCTGGTTCTTGTACCCATTTTCTCTGCTGTTCATCGCCGACGAAGGCTGGAATTTGCACGCCACAACCCCAACTGAACGTCCACTGAGTTGCGACAGGTTGCCTTTTCAAATGAATCACGCTTTATGCTACATCGCATAGATGGCTACTGGCATGTATGGCCCTGAAACATCTCGGCCCTAGGAGGAAGTTTTATGGGCTCGAAAAGGTTTTCGTGGCATTTCCTGGATGATCTCGTCATTGTAGAAGGCACAGTGGATCAACACAAGCATGCATATATCTCTCGGGACCATGGCGTTCCCTACGTAGAGTTTGTGTTTTCCTCGGCACGATGTCATCTACCAGCAGGTCGATGCAGTATGTCACACAGCTCGCAGTGAACGTGCGTGGTTCTAAGAGCATCTGGATGAGACTACCATACTCCACCGGCCACCGATCTCCCCAGATTAAACTTAATCGAAAGTTTGTACGACGACGTGACTGGGCTGTGTCGGCCATGGATCTTCAACCTCCGGAATTGGCGCACCTGGCCGCAGCATTGGAGCCGCTATGGTTCCTCACACCTGTTGGTACATCTACATCCACATATACATCCATACTCCGCAAGCCACCTGACGGTGTGTGGCGGAGGATACTTTGAGTACCTCTATCGGTTCTCCCTTCTATTCCAGGCTCTTATTGTTCGTGGAAAGAAAGATTGTCGGTATGCTTCTGTGTGGGCTCTAATCTCTCTGATCTTATCCTCATGGTCTCTTCGCGCGATATCCGTAGGAGGGAGCAATATACTGCTTGACTCCTCGATGAAGGTATGTTCTCGAAACTTCAACAAAAGCCCGTACCGAGCTACTGAGCGTCTCTCCTGCAGAGTCTTCCACTGGAGTTTATCTATCATCTCCGTAACGCTTTCGCGATTACTAAACGATCCTATAACGAAGCGCGCTGCTTTCCGTTGGATTTTCTCTATCTCTTCTATCAACCCCATCTGGTACGGATCCCACACTGGTGAGCAGTATTCAAGCAGTGGGCGAACAAGTGTACTGTAACCTACTTCCTTTGTTTTAGGATTGCATTTCCTTAGGATTCTTCCAATGAATCTCAGTCTGGCATCTGCTTTACCGACGATCAACATTATATGATCATTCCATTTTAAATCGCTCCTAATGCCTACTCCCAGATAATTTATGGAATTAAATGCTTCCAGTTGCTGACCTGCTATATTGTAGCTAAATGATAAGGGATCTTACTTTCTATGTATTCACAGCACATTACACTTGTCTACATTGAGATTCAGTTGCCATTCCCTGCACCACGCGTCAATCCGTTGCAGATCCTCCTGCATTTCGGTACAATTTTCCATTGTTACAACCTCTCGATATACCACAGCATCATCCGCAAAAAGCCTCTGAACTTTCGATGTTATCCACAAGGTCATTTATGTATATTGTGAATAGCAACGGTCCTACGACACTCCCCTGCGCACTCCTGAAATCACTCTTACCTTGGAAGACTACTCTCCATTGAGAATGACATGCTGCATTCTGTTATCTAGGAACTCTTCAATCAAATCACACAACTGGTCTGATAGTCCATATGCTCATACTTTGTTCATTAAACGACTTCAGAACTTCATTGACTCACTTCCTGTACGTCCCCACTGCAGAAGTTGGATCTTATTTCTTTATTTGTATGGCTTACAAGGTCATTTTACAGTCTTATTTAAGGATTTCGTACGTAAAGGGTTAAGTATAACCAAAAAATGTGCATAATATAAAAAAGCAACAAACAATCCAGAGAAAATGTTATAATTCAATACCTAGGTCACTTAACCTCTCTACAGCTCTTCGTTTTCCCACGCCCAGGTTTCCGGGTTCGATTCCCGGCGGGGTCCGGGATTTTCTCTGCCTCGTGATGGATGGGTGTTGTGTGCTGTCCTTAGGTTAGTTAGGTTTAAGTAGTTCTAAGTTCTAGGGGACTGATGACCATAGATGTTAAGTCCCATAGTGCTCAGAGCCATTTGAACCTTTTTTTGAAGCTGTTCGTTTCACCAAAAGCAGTTCGCTGGATCCACCAGGAAACGTTCGCAGTATACACTCTTCAATCAGGTGCTGTACAGTTTCTACAGGACCACCACATTCACGCACCATGATACCTTAGAACCCCCATTCATACAAACAGGTAGCACATCTTCCAGGCCATGTACGGAATCGATTCACGGGTATCCATAGTTTCTGGGGAGCCCAAATCCTTTCACACGCTGTTAGTGCCAGTTATAAGATGAGATGTAGTCGGAGAAAACTTCTGCCAAACTGCTTTACATTCTTGATAAACATCACCTTGCGTTGGCCAGAGTGATTTTCTAGATTTGAGTCTGCTGACAGGTGTTTTCTGTAGTTGATGACATAGAAATGAGTACTGGTGAATGAAAAATTTTTGGAGGTCTCTTATCGCTGCTGCTTCTCCTTAGTGGAGGTGCAATATTACGTAATACAGACAGCAATGAAAGTGGTGTGGATTTGGTAGTGCCACTCATTCTCACTGCTTGATGCAATCTGACGTCAACTATGCGAACTGTCCACTATTTTTCCATACTGATGCCAATGTATCAGTACGAAGGGTATCTGCATTTGCACTCCATCCTGATCCAGCCGTTTTCCTGACAATGTGAGTCCAGGTGTTCACTTTTTTCCTACATTTTCTAAATGGTTCTTAAAGGTTAGAACCCAGTCTGAAACGGCCCCCAAGTATTTTGGTATGGCTTATGTTTCAGGGGAACGTTTTCTAAGAGTATATTTAATTTCCGATTTACCACACGGTTATTAAGATAGTAAGCATTTACCTCCGTTTTACGTGGATTTGTCTTCAATCTCCAATTCTTGAAACAGTCGCCCATTATGTGTAAATCTGTGGTCAAAGATCCTTCACTCACTTCCACCTTTCTTGTTTGATGAGCTAGAATAGGCCGTCAGCAAACTGTATCTTTTTAGCGCTAGTGTTGGGCATATCGCCAGTATAAAGGTTAAAGAGTGTTGGTGCAAACACAGAGCCCTGCGGTAGCCCATCATTCAGCCTTCACCATCTGCTCCCGTTGTCTCCAAGGAATACTTAAAGTTGTAGGAGTATGTTGCTGAGCATGCTATCCATTAAATTAACCAACGTTTTACGTGGAGTGATTTCTGAAAATTTAAGTAACGAGCCATGGCGCCGTATATTGTCAAATACCCACCTACGGAGGGAGAAATGATCATCATAATAAAATAAGAGAAATCATAGCTCGAGCGGAAAGATTTAGGTGTTTCTTTTTCCCACGCATCATGCGAAAGTGAAATGGTAGAGAAGTGGTATGGAAATGGTTCGATGAACCCTCTGCCAGGCACTTAAGTGTGAATTGCAGAGTAACCATGTAGATGTAGATGTAGATGCGGCCGTAAGCTCAACAAACGCTACTACAGTCTTTAATGTGCTTTGGTGCCCTGCTTCTATGAAAGATGCTAGTGCCAAAACCCGTTCGCAGTAACTGCGATTCTTTCGAAAATCGGCTTGATAAAGTGGAGTTATTTTGTCAATTAATGGTTGAACTCAGTTTAGCAACACTCTTTCTTGTAGTTCACAAACAAAATTAAGTAGTGGTATGGTGATGTTTCACTGCCATCTTTACCAGGTTTTTTTTGTCAGCTATTGCCTTTGCAGCCCTAAATTTAGTTGGATATTTTCCAGTGATCAGTATCATATCACATAGGTGTAACAGCCACTGCTTAGTTTTAGCGCTCGCGTTATTCAAGAACTCTGGGAACATTTCGTCGTGACCAAGCGCTTCGTTTGCACGCACACTCCAGCCCGTCGGCTGTTAACTCGCTTGAGAGCTCTGGATGGGGGACTAGCTAGAGCGTTTGGACCGTGACTGTCTTCACAAGTCTAGTGCGGTTCTTGATCACGGCTGCTCTACAGTTCTATAATATGCGTGTCGTGATTTCGTTTGGTGTGATGTTGTGTTGGCATCTCTCAGGCTTAGAATCTGCACCCAGTTTCTTCATTAGCTGCCACGCTTTACGACTAGAATGGGTGAAGTCGAGATTCTCTGTAGGTTTTTGCTATTTTCTTCTTCTGTGGCCATACAGAGCTTGAAGAAGTTCGTCTGCTATTGTATTTGAATGTGTAAGATAATATTTCTCCTATAGCTCACCACACTCATAGGACCATCCTGGGGTGTATTGTTTCCTGCGTGCTCTGGGTATCGTTCTTTTGCGTGGGGGGCAAGAAAGGAGCTTTCCCGAAGAATGTGATAAACATCATTATCAAATTCGGGCGTCTCCTTGGCAACAGTGGTTCACTGGCTTATCCTTCTGACCGGCACTGCAACACAGCAAACATGGTCACTGCAAAAGATGATTATTCAGGGTTTTTGTAAGTAGGCTGTTTAGGTTTTCTTATTGGTAACGCCACGTAGCGCTCTGTATGAAAATCACTGGCTGTGCTGTGTGCAGGCTGTGGCTAGTTTGCATTGTTGTCTGCCATTGTAGTGTTGGGCAGCTGGATGTTAACAGCGCGTAGCGTTGCGCAGTTGGAGGTGAGCCGCCAGCAGTGGTGCATGTGGGGAGAGAGATGGCGGAATTTTGAGAGCGGACGATCTGGACGTGTCTCATTAAGAAAGAGTAAATTTGTAAGACTGGATGTCATGAACTGATATATATAATACCACTTTTGAACAATATTAACGTAAATACATTGTTTGTTCTCTATCAAAATCTTTCTTTTGCTATCTGTGCCCTTCAGTAGTTAGTGCCTTCAGTAGTTTGAATCCTTTATTTAGCTGGCAGTAGTGGCGCTCGCTGTATTGCAGTAGTTCGAGTAACGAAGATTTTTGTGAGGAAAGTTATTTGTGAAACGTATAGGTTAATGTTAGTCAGGGCCATTCTTTTGCAGGGATTTTTGAAAGTTAGATTGCGTTGCGCTAAAAATATTGTGTGTCAGCTTAAACACAGTCATGTATAATAGTTCAAAGGGGACGTTTCGTATGTCGACCCTTAGCCGAGGATACCTCACTGGAATCTTCTGATTTTTTCTTGTAGTTCGTGTAATTAGTGTAGCTTTTGTTTATTGCTAGCGCGTAATTGTAGAGAGAATCTCCTTGTAGTTGCAGTCTTTCGTTGTTGTACAATAAAACAGTTGTGGCATGCATGTAGATTTGCACCAAGTATTTCGCAGCTGCGCTTGCAATTAACTAGGTATTATTTTCAGTGCTATGTTAATGTGTTCTCTTATTTTTGCTCTTGAAATTATGCTTTTCTGTGTTATCGTGTGAAATATTGTGACAATAATGGCGTGTGAAAAACGTAACACTAGGCTCCAAAGTAAACTGAGAAATAATAGTGACGACGTGCGTAGCTTATCAGCACCACTGTGTAGTGAATTAACAAACATTCGAAGTAGTAATCTGGTAATTGTGCATAGGGAAATGGAGCGGGCGGCAAATAATGCTGTAGACAGTGAAACAAGTAGTGAACAGGGAAGCATTATCGATCGATCGGTTGGCAACAGCCCTCCTCAGGAATCGAGAATGACAGGACACAATCTTGCAAATACTGCAGATTCAGATTTTGGGTCCTCACCGTTTTCTCAAATAAGTCAAGACACATTTTCTGCTTTTCAAAATGTGAATGTTACCAGTGCAACTTCACTGCCGAAATGCACTGAGGAACATGTTTCATACACCAGTGCACTGTTATTACTGTTAATGCCACAAATGGGACAAAGGCTACAAAAGTTAGACAAAATGGAACAAAATCTTCAAAAGTTAGACACAATGGAACAAAATCAGAGGCAAACACAGCAAAAGCTTAAAAAGTTAGACACCACACTTGAACAAACACGTGAAGATTTAACTACTGAGTTACATAACATTGAATCGAAATGTCAAAAAGTCTGTAATGACGTAAAAACACAAATTTGTGAGCATTTTAAACCTATTTTTTCCCGGCATGAAAATGCATTACAGAATCACGAAGCAGCCATAAAAGACCTACAAACCATTGTTCATGAAAATCATGAGACCTTGTGGGCTAAAATTGACTCAGTTGCATCTACCGATTCGTTTACGCTACTTGCAAAAACTCAGGAAAACTTAAAGGACACAGAAGATACGGTTTCAACACAAATGGACACTCTGAAACTTGGTTCAGAAAAACACACTGAGGAAATAAGTACGCTATCGGAGAAAGTAGCCGAACTTTCTTATCAGTTCACTAACTTATCTGCAAAGGTAGATGATGATCTGAATGACACAAGACCTGTAGCCATCACTGACACAGAAGAGTATGAACAAATTACAAAATTCAAACAAAGTCAGAATCAAATTAATACGCAACACAAAACAGAAATCCGGGAAGTACAAGATCAGTTGGCACAAGTAATACAAAAATTACATATTTCAGAGGACACTCGCGCTCCAACACAGGAAGAGGGACTTAGAAATACGGAAAAGCCGCAAAATAATAACACAGGGCATTTCGGAAATTATGAAAGAAATTGGCAAGGTGCACCGAATTTTGAGATGGAACCGCCGACACGACGTAACAATGACCGATATTCTACTCGCGGACATGATGATTTTGGCTATAAGCTGTTCATTACTACACGTAAATTCAAAACATTTAAGAATTCTGGCAACGACATTCATCCACAAGCGTGGCTCCATCAATTCTCTCATTGTCTTCCTCCCAACTGGTCATTAGAGCACAGATTAGAATTTAAGTGTGGCTACTTAGAGAATGAACCAGCTGTAAGAATGCGATCGGTCATTCACGATTGCCACAGTGAAGGAGAATTTTACCATGCCTTCCTCTCAGCATATTGGTCTCAAGCCACACACGACCGAGTAAAACATAGCATCATAATGAAACATTTCGAACAATCTGAATTTTCCAGTCTTGTGAAGTATTTTGAAGACATGTTGCACAAGAATCAGTACCTGTCAAACCCATACAGCCCCTCAGAACTCATCCGCATTTGCTTAATCAAATTACCTGAACATTTACGACATATTATTTTGGCAGGACGTTGCAAAGACAACATTGAAGCTTTTCAGGGACTCTTACAAGAATTGGAAATTGACACTGACAATCGCGGGATGCGAAAGCAGGAATACAACAATTACAGGTCACAACTGTCACAATTCCGCGATGACACAAATAATAAATGGACACGACAAGGCTATTCTTACAACGTAAATCGTGACCAAAACAGACACCACGCGTGTGACAACCGTTGGCAGAGTAGTAATAATTACAGGGAAAAATCACCTCTCCGCGGTAACTATCACAGAGACAATCAGAGAAACAGACAATATGGGAACCAAAATAATTATTATCAAGGGAGACAGAATAACTTCAGACGCAATGGTCCAGCGCGCAGTTACGATTCAGGGAGAAATTCTCCACCACGTGACCGACAAGAAAGAAACTATGGAATCTACCGACATGACGACAGACGATATGATCGTAACGACAGACCTGAATTGCATCAGAACTGGTGGGATTCAAACAGGGCAGGGCCCTCTCGACTAGGTGAATTTGTAGAAGTTAGGTCTCCAGATCCTAACGATGCACGCCAACAAAGAGACAGACAATGACTCGCACCACAGGCAGCCACGTGCACCGGCTGGCTCAGAGAAAAATAACATAGACGCTAACCCTGAGAAAAATTCCAGTATTCTTTACCGACGTATACCGCATGATAATTGCGTTCAAGTTGATTTGCTGCATACTGAGGAAAGGTAAAGGATTACACCACATTTCACATGTAAAACCGCTTATTGAGAGATAATCTGTTTTTTAACTTAGTCTTTGCTATAAAATTTTTCACTTCACGTTACTAGTACGCTTTGTCACACATAGAAACTGTTAACATGCAACAATGATTTAAAGTTAACTATCCAGTCAAGAAACTGTGCAACTTATTTACACAAGTATTACAAATGCATTGTTATAGTGAATTGACGACACAGTATTGTTATTTGTACATTCTTGCTCGTTAGTTGCACGATTACGTAACGACTATAAGGCTTGCATACTTAGGATATATACTGGTACTGCTAATGAGATTTTTATGCAACATTTTGGTTTCCTTGAAAATACATTCTGGATTTCAAGAACTTTCTGTGAGATACCAGATGACACAGTGGTTAGTTTATGTGGCAGCTACACGATTTTATCACGACGCTACTAATGAGTGACAATTTACAATGTTGCTTTTGTGGTGTTTCTGTTTTATATCTGCACAGTTTTCTGAATTCTTCTGGAAAGGAAAACATGTTTTAGTAGTAACTTTTGTGGTATAGCTACAATGAGACAGCCTTTTCAGTACCACAACAATACGTTACAGCACAGTACTTTCTTCATCACGGCAATAAGCGTAATAACTAAGATATCTATACACAAAGCATTTCACTTTTGTTTATCACGAGGTAAGAACATTGACTTCTGGAGAACTTCGCCTTTGGAGGATGGTAACTACGACACTTCCACAGAGATTATCTTGAAACAAGACGCACAGCTTAGCGCTACATTACACGTATTTGAGTGATTAATTTTGTACTTAAAACATTTATTTTTAAAGATTTGTGAATTACAATGATACAAAGGTTTTCTGTGATACATTTCATTCCATTGCTGTAATCTGTAACACCTGAGGGTATAATTACATTAATCCTCAGGAGGGTACACGCTTACTTTGTGTACCATGTGTTTGGCAAGCACAAGGAGCCATAGCTAATGTGGTATTTGCTTATACAATTTTACACATCGGTACCATATTTCTCTAACACGGAATTACACAGCTATCTGATTATTTGACAGAGATACAAACATCTTTTTACTACGTCAGTGACACATGTTTACACAATTACACAGTTGGATAACTTCATGCTTATGAAATTGTATTTTGTCTGCACTGTGTGAACTGTTCATACTTTTTCGGAACCATGTGATACTATGAGAGCTTTGAATGATGTATTTGGTATGGGATCATGATTTTTAAAGTACGTTTGAGGTAGATGGTACTATTGAAATGAGCAGAGAATTTTTTAGGTTTTGAAATTATTGCAGGAAGCGACGACGTTTTTGAGATTTGACTGAGGTGTTATGATATTATTACGACGATGATGTGTATTATGCTGCTGAGGTATATTTATGATCAATAAGCTGATGCTATATGAGGAATTTGATCATAATACGTATCTGTTATGATGAAATATTGAAATGTCGACGAATATATATATGTGTAATAAGGTAAGGAATAATGAGTAGTGCTTAGGGACTCTGGTTTGTGAAAAAGGTTGTCGGAAACCAAGAATCATACGTTAAGAGTTTTGAAATGCATGTAAATGCGTGAATGTATTACAATGCCAACGAAACTTTTTTGGACACTGTTATTAATAGGATTTTGTTTATACACATTTATAACGCAAATTCTTGACCTGTGAAATTTTTTATATGAGACTGTAATTGTAGTGCAAACTGCTGTCGTAAATATTTCGGTAAGAAAGCCAAGTGACCTTGACGTAATGCGCTGTGGGCACAAAGCTATGTGACAGTCGCCTCGAAAAAAAAAAAAAAAAAAAAAAAAAAGGCCGTGCCTTTCAGAGACACAACAAAAAAAAAAGGAGAGGCCATTAACCTCGCTATTGACATTCATTTCTAGAAAGCATCGCAAATACGACACGCTCATTACCTGGAAAAATTCTTATATCTGCACACCTGATTATGACAAGTGCCTTTCTACGAGAATTGAGAGAATTTCTACTAACTTATGAAATGCCACATGACTATTGAATGATATTTTTATGCTTTGCTTTAGATAGTTGCTTATTTCATTTGATATCTGGTTTCCAGCTGAGTTACAGCATTGGTTTTATAAAATTAAATGCATTTGCTAATGTGAAAACTTTCTGTCAACAGGTCTATTAAATAATAATTTTATGATCCACGTTCTTCGAAAAAGGAGCACTTGGAAAGGAAAGAACAATAAGAAGGGATTAATAACAGTTACTGCATACATAATTTTCTTTTCAACTATTTGGTAATTTTTTTGGTAGAATAACTTCTTGTGGTGCACCACTTTAGTGACATACATATTAAGATGTGAATAGACGCTTCCCTTATCTGCATTGTTGTCTTTAGTGTAATATTTTTTCTGCTTGAGCTTTGCCATGTTTAGGTATAAGTTATAGCATTTGCTGCAGTTGTTTGCCATGCATAGTGCTACTGAATGTCACTTTGTATTACTCCGTTTTACTACTGTTACTCTGTTTTACTACTGATTTATTTTTCTTGTTGCTGCACATTGGCTCATATTAGTTGTAATGTTGCATTTGCTCTGCTAATTTAGATTTGCTGCTGCTTGCTTTGACAATTTCCATTTTTTTCATTGCTGTTTGTATTAATTGTTTTGTGCTGCTGCATTGCCTCGTCCCTTAGTTTAGCATCTGAGCTCAGTAGATTTAAGTTAGCTTAAGAGGGGGTAGACTATATAAGAGAATGAGTTGTGATGAATTCGAAGAAATGCATTGAGAAGTTATATGAAAAAAGTACAGAAAGCAGGTATAGGTAGGATTTTCTTGGAAATAAAGATGAGGTAAGATAATGGAAAATAAATAATGAGGTAAGAAATATGTGAACATATAAATACAGAAAGCATGCTTGGATAGGATTTTTTTGGTGGAAACAAAAGAGGAAATAAGACGAAAGATCTATGGAATGAAGTTTAGGGTTGGACTGCAGCACCAAATGTTACACTGAAAACAAACCCTGCACTTTCCTCTTGTGTTATTCTGCTATGTGTTTGTGTACCCTTGTTTATTTGTGTTTTTCCTGTCTTTATGTGTTTAGCTGATGAGAGTTATGTTGTAGAATTTTTTTAATACTATGTTATTTACTTTGTAAAGATGTTTAGACGTTATTTATCTGTTCTGTTTTGTTCTCATGCTTGAAGTTGATTTTTCAAAAGTTATTCTGATCTTTTATGTATGTACTTATGTCATAATTCCTGTAACACTGATGTATATGTCTATTTCTATTCTTTTGTAAAGCCTGTATTACTACAAATGTTATCTGTATTATTATGTTTTTAATTATGTTTTCTGCATCTCTGTAATTGTATTCTCATGTTATAAAATTGTAATCGACACAATTTTATCAAATTAAGTAACTTGTAAGCATTCATTTCACTGCACACATTTCTGTTGGTCATAGTATATGGACAATATGAAAAAAAGAGGACTGTTAGTGTCTGGGCATGTGTTAATAATTCAGCAAGGGACTGGTTAACAGCATTGCTGGTTCTAAGGACAATTCCAAAAACTTTGTGAGTGCACAAGTGGTGATTTATGGACTTGCTATATTCTCTCCAAGACTCTTCGATGGTGATTGTGCACCTGCACAGTCGCAACAGATGACTGCTGGCCGTCTCTACAAGGACTACAGTGGGTCTGCATCTTTGATAGCCCACCAATACCATTATTTCATGGTCTGCACCTCTGGTGGCCCACCAATACCGTGATCTCTAACAAGACTACAGTGGTCTGCTCTGTGATGATCTACCTACCAATATTCTTCAACTTCGACTGAGTCCGCTGTGGGTTTGCTCTGCTGGGGCCCATTACCTGTCTGCATGTCAAGAGTCAGCACTGTCTTTCCGTTGGAAGGACAACACTACTTCTTCAAGACTGCATGGAAATCCACTACTTCCGTGTGCATTTTCTTTTACTGCTCAGACTTTGACAAAAACACTGATATTTTACTGTGATGAACGATCAGGACTGTCTTTATGGACTGTTAGAAAATTTTGGCTTTTCACCAACATTGTATCAATAAGTGTGTACATACGATTTCTTTGTTATTGTAATTGTGAAAAAATTTTTAGCAAATATGTATTGGCCAGTGCCCAAAACTATTTGTAAAATTTTTTGTGGGGAGCATGGGGGCTATGTAAGTAGGCTGTTTAGGTTTTCTAATTGGTAATACCACGTAGCGCTCTGTATGAAAATCACTGGCTGTGCTGTGTGCAGGCTGTGGCTAGTTTGCATTGTTGTCTGCCATTGTAGTGTTGGGTAGCTGGATGTTAACAGCGTGTAGCGTTGTGCAGTTGGAGGTGAGCCGCCAGCAGTGGTGGATGTGGGGAGAGAGTTGGCGGAATTTTGAGAGCGGACGATCTGGACGTTTCTCATTAAGAAAGAGTAAATTTGTAGGACTGGATGTTATGAACCGATATATATAATATGACTTTTGAACAATATTAAGGTAAATACATTGTTTGTTCTCTATCAAAATCTTTCTGTTGCTAACTGTGCCCTTCAGTAGTTAGTGCCTTCAGTAGTTTGAATCTTTTATTTAGCTGGCAGTAGTGGCGCTCGCTGTATTGCAGTAGTTCGAGTAACGAAGATTTTTGTGAGGTAAGTGATTTGAGAAACGTATAGGTTAATGTTAGTCAGGGCCATTCTTTTGTAGGGATTTTTGAAACTCAGATTGCGTTGCGCTAAAAATATTGTGTGTCAGTTTAAACACAGTCATGTATAATTGTTCAAAGGGGACGTTTCATTTTTGCAGGTGGTCATATTAATGTGACTGCACGGCGTAGAAGCACAGTTCCAACAAAAAGTTCTTATATTCGTAGTTACTTTTGTTAGCATGCACAAAACAGAAAAATCCGATGCAAACTACTGTTGATTTTTCCTCAGCGCCTGGCACAGTTAAGATTCGAAATTCTGTCAAAATCCCATTATTAGCAGTTTCTGTGTATATCACTGATCGGCTACTCTGGTAATTGAGAGCTTTGTACGACTAAAAAATGGAATGTTTAGTGTCGTACCCGCCACTCAGATTTTGGATACAGGCGGAGCAGATACTGTCGCAAAACCGAAAAGGATGATGCAGTGACAACGTTTGTTCCTTCAGTTCTCCTAATATTCACACGAAAATTCACTCTTATGGAACACGACCCTGGTTCCACTCGCGAATGCAATTTCTCCGCGTACAACCATCCGAAGCACGCACTCACGGCTATCAGCTGCTTCTTCCGTCATGCCGTGAACACACATAGCGACTTCAGAACGCTGATTTTGCCTGATATAACGGTGTTGCTTTTATTCTGTCAGTGCGAACGGCAAACGGAATTCTCGATCTGTGAGGGCTAGTTCACCCAACTCTGTGCTTAAAAAGCATCCTCTCCCCACACCCAATCTTAAATCTCTCTCCCAACTGAAATTTTATTTCTATGCCGATTTTTTTCTGCAGTTGATTTATTTATTTACCCTAATGACACTTTTACAGAGCAATTTAAATCAGTACATCAGTTCTTGCTTTCTTCCTTCTTCTCCCTTTTTTCCCCACATTAATTTCTTGCGTTCCGATCTCCCTTTTCAGAGCTCCTCGATATTATAAGGCTGCTCTCTTTTTCTCTCTTGTTCTTCGCTGGAGATCACCTTCTGAACTTTGTTCCTGCACACTTTTCTGTTGTGTGTGTCCATTATCTCAATATTTCCTTCTTTGAGGTCATTTAAAGTCTTTATAAACCACGCTGGCTGTCCTTTAAGGTTCATTATTTTATTAAAGATTTGTTTTGTGAGCCTGTCATTTTCCATTCTCTCAAATGTCTAAAGCATGACGTTCTTATCTTGCGCATAGTATGTATTACCTTCACTACATGTTCGTAGATTTCTTTGTTGTGTTGTGGCCTGTTCCGGCCGGAGTGGCCGACGCTACGGTCGCAGGTTCGAATCCTGCCTAGGGCATGTATGTGTGTGATGTCCTTAGGTTAGTTAGGTTTAAGTAGTTCTAAGTTCTAGGGGACTTATGACCTCAGCAGTTGAGCCCCATAATGCTCAGAGCCATTTGAACCATTTTGTGGCCTGTTGTATTCTGTTCCTGTTGGCCATGGGCCGTATGTGCTTTTAATCATGTTCCTTTCTATTTGAATTACTTGATTTATCTCACCTTTTTGTTCTAGCTTCAGTGTATCGGCACCATACAGAGTCTCTGTTCTCACCAAGGTACTGTAGTGATTAATTCTGGTATGCCATGGTGATGCCTTCTTCTTGTATATGTTTCTGATGGTCAGGAATGCGATTTTCCCTTTTTTGCTCCTATTTCTGGACTTTTTTCCTCATTACTGTTTATGGTTAACCACTCAAATAAATATATGAATATTGGAATGAATTGTCTTTCTTGATGCTGTTATCATTTATGAGTAGTTTCTCTTGCTGTCTTTGTGAAAGAAATTTGTAAACCGACTTTTCTTGGTTGCTCAGTTAGGTTTTCTATTCGGATTTTCGCATTCTCCAGTACGTCTGTGATCAGGGCAATGTCATCCGCGAATTCCAAGCAATCTACATCATCCTTTCGGTTTCCTAATTTCGTACTTTTTGTAATTTTATTTCAAAGCTTTTGGAGAATTCTCCACAGATCCTGGGTTTAGATGAGGTGTTTGTCTACTTGTCTTTGAAAACGTTTGTAGTTTTTCTTTTTTTTTTTTTTCAGACATCAGTCTTCTGACTAGTTTGATGCGGCCCGCCACGAATTCCTGTCCTGTGCTAACGTTTTCATCTCAGAGTAGCACTTGCAACATACGTCCTGATATTTGCTGAACGTGTTCCAGTCTCTGTCTTCCGTCACAGTTTTTGCTCTCTAGAGCTCTCTCTAGTACCATGGAGGTCATTCCCTCGTGTCTTAACAGATGTCCTATCATCCTGTCCCTTCTCCGTGTCTTTCACATATTACTTTCCGCACCCCATTCTGTGCCGAACCCCCTCATTCCTTACCGTATCAGTCCATCTAATTTTCAACGTTCGTCTGTAGTACCACATCTCAAGTGCTTCGATTCTTTTCTGTTCCGGTTGTCCCACAGTCAGTGTTTCACTACCATACAATGCTATGCTCCCATCGTACGTTATCAGAAATTTCTTTCTCAAATTGAGACGTATGTATGATATTAGTAAACTTCTCTTGGCCAGGAATGCCCTTTTTGACAGTGCTAGTCTGTTTTTGATTCCTTAGCTACATCTACTTAGTGACCATCAATCCTGATGTTAAGTTTCTCGCTGTTCTCATTACCTTCGTCTTTCTTCGATTTACTCTCAGTCCATACTGTGTACTCATTAGACTGTTCATTCCGTTCAGCAGATCATGTAAGTCTTCTTCACTTTCTCTCAGGATAGCTACGTCATCAGTGAATCGTATCATTGATATCCTTTCACCTTGTATTTTAATTCCACTCCTGAACGTTTCTTTTATTTCCATCATTGCTTCCTCGATGCACAGATTGAACAGTAGGGGCGAAAGGCTACATCCTTGTCTTACACCCTTTTTAATACGAGCACTTCGTTCTTGGTCGTCCAATCTTATTATTCACCCTTGGCTCTTGTTCCTATTGTATATTACCCGTCTCTCTCTACAGCTTACCCCCATTTTTCTCAGAATTTAAAACGCCTTGCACCATTTTACAATGTCGAATGCTTTTTCCAGATCGAAAAAACCTGTGAACGTGTCTTGATTTTTCTTTTGTCTTGCTCCCATTATCAACCGCAACGTCACAATGGCCTCTCTAGTGCCTTTACCTTTCCTAAAGCCAAACTGATCATCATCCAACACATCCTCAGTTTTCTTTTCCATTCTTCTGTACATTATTCTCGTCAACCCGGTGGATGAATGGGCTGTTAAGCTAACTGTGCGATAATTCTCGCACTTGTCAGCTCTTGCAGTCTTCGGATCTGTGTGGATGATATATTTCAGAAAGTCAGATGGTATGTCGCCAGACTCATACGTTCTACACACCAGCCTGAATAGTTGTTTTGTTGGCACTTCCTCCAATGATTTTAGAAATTCTGATGGAACATTATCTATCCCTTCTGATTTATTCGATCTTTAGTCCTCCAAGGCTATCTTAAATTCTGATTCTAATACTGCAGCCCCTCTATCTCTTCTAAATCGACTCCTGTTTCTCCTTCTGTTACATCAGACAAATATTCCCCCTCATAGAGGCCTTCAATGTACTCTATCCACCTACACGATCTCTCCTCTGCATTTAACAGTGGAATTCCTGTTGCACTCTTGATGTTACCACCCTTGCTTTTAATTTCGCCGAAGGTTATTCTGACTTTCCTTTACACTGAGTCAGTCCATCGGACAATCATTTCTTTTTCGAGTTCTTTACATTTTTTATGTAGTCATTTCGTCTTAGTTTACCGGCACTTCCAATTTATTTCATTTCTCAGCGACTTATGTTTCTGTATTCCTGAATTTCATTCATCGATCAACTGAAGCATTTCTTCTGTTACCCATGGTTTCTTCGCAGTTCCCTTCTTTTTACCGATGTTTTCTTTCTAACTTCTGTGACAGCCCTTTTTAGAGACGTCCATTCCTCTTCAATTGTACTGCCTATTGAGCTATTCCTTATTGCTGTACCTGCAGCCATAGAGAACTTCAAGTGCATTTCGCCATTCCATAGTACTTCCGTATCCCACTTCTTTGCCTATTGATTCATCCTGAAACTTCATCCTACTCTTGACCACTACTAAACTGTGATTTGAGTCTATATCTGCTCCTGGGTACGCCTTAGAATCCACTATCTGATTTCGGAATCTCTGTCTGACCATGATGCAATCTAACTGAAATATTCTCGTATCACACGGCCTTTTCCCAGTATACCTCTTTCTCTTATGGTTCTTGAACGGAGTATTCCTATTACTAGATGAAATTTATTACAGAACTCAATTAGTCTTTCTTCTCTCTCATTCTTGTCCCAAGCCCATATTCTCCTGTAACATTTTCTTCTTCTCCTTTCCCTACACTGCATTCCAGCTCTCCATGACTATTAAATTTTCATCTCTCTTTAGGTACTGTATTATCCCTTCAGTATCTTTATATACTTCCTCTATCTCTTCATTTTCAGCTTGCGATGTCGGCATATACATTTGAACTGTCAATTCCGGTGTTTGTCTGCTGCCGATTGTGATAATATCAACCCTATCACTAAACTGTTCACAGTAACACACTCTCTGCCCAACCTCCCATTATACCATTTTCTGCTGCTGGTGATATTAACCTGTACTCACCTGACCAGAAAGTCTTATCTTCTTTCCACTGTACTTCACTGACTCTTAATATACACTCCTGGAAATGGAAAAAAGAACACATTGACACCGGTGTGTCAGACCCACCATACTTGCTCCGGACACTGCGAGAGGGCTGTACAAGCAATGATCACACGCACGGCACAGCGGACGCACCAGGAACCGCGGTGTTGGCCGTCGAATGGCGCTAGCTGCGCAGCATTTGTGCACCGCCGCCGTCAGTGTCAGCCAGTTTGCCATGGCATACAGAGCTCCATCGCAGTCTTTAACACTGGTAGCATGCCGCGACAGCGTGGACGTGAACCGTATGTGCAGCTGACGGACTTTGAGCGAGGGCGTATAGTGGGCATGCGGGTGGCCGGGTGGACGTACCGCCGAATTGTTCAACACGTGGGGCGTGAGGTCTCCACAGTACATCGATGTTGTCGCCAGTGGTCGGCGGAAGGTGCACGTGCCCGTCGACCTGGGACCGGACCGCAGCGACGCACGGATGCACGCCAAGACCGTAGGATCCTACGCAGTGCCGTAGGGGACCGCACCGCCACTTCCCAGCAAATTAGGGACACTGTTGCTCCTGGGGTATCGGCGAGGACCATTCGCAACCGTCTCCATGAAGCTGGGCTACGGTCCCGCACACCGTTAGGCCGTCTTCCGCTCACGCCCCAACATCGTGCAGCCCGCCTCCAGTGGTGTCGCGACAGGCGTGAATGGAGGGACGAATGGAGACGTGTCGTCTTCAGCGATGAGAGTCGCTTCTGCCTTGGTGCCAATGATGGTCGTATGCGTGTTTGGCGCCGTGCAGGTGAGCGCCACAATCAGGACTGCATACGACCGAGGCACACAGGGCCAACACCCGGCATCATGGTGTGGGGAGCGATCTCTTACACTGGCCGTACACCACTGGTGATCATCGAGGGGACACTGAATAGTGCACGGTACATCCAAACCGTCATCGAACCCATCGTTCTACCATTCCTAGACCGGCAAGGGAACTTGCTGTTCCAACAGGACAATGCACGTCCGCATGTATCCCGTGCCACCCAACGTGCTCTAGAAGGTGTAAGTCAACTACCCTGGCCAGCAAGATGTCCGGATCTGTCCCCCATTGAGCATGTTTGGGACTGGATGAAGCGTCGTCTCACGCGGTCTGCACGTCCAGCACGAACGCTGGTCCAACTGAGGCGCCAGGTGGAAATGGCATGGCAAGCCGTTCCACAGGACTACATCCAGCATCTCTACGATCGTCTCCATGGGAGAATAGCAGCCTGCATTGCTGCGAAAGGTGGATATACACTGTACTAGTGCCGACATTGCGCTTGCTCTGTTGCCTGTGTCTATGTGCCTGTGGTTCTGTCAGTGTGATCATGTGATGTATCTGACCTCAGGAATGTGTCAATAAAGTTTCCCCTTCCTGGGACAATGAATTCACGGTGTTCTTATTTCAATTTCCAAGAGTGTATCTAGATTGAGCCTCAGCATTTCTTTTTTCAGATTTCCAAGCTTCCTTACCACTTTCAAGTTTCTGACTTTCCGCGCCCCGACTAGTAGAAAGTTCTCCTTTTGTTGGTTACTGAATCTTTTTCTCATAGTCACCTACCCCTTGGCAGTCGCCTCCCGGAGATCCGAATGAGGGACTACTCCAGAATCTTTTTCCAATGGAGATATCATCATGACACTTTTTCCATTACAGGCCACATGTGCGGTGGATACACGTTATGTGTCTTTAATGCAGTGGTTTCATTGCCTTCTGCATCCTCATGCCGTTGATCATTGCTGATTCTTCCGCCTTTAGGGGCAGTTTCCCACCCCTAGGACAAGAGAGTGCCCTGAACCTCTATCCGCTCCTCCGCCCTCTTTGACAAGGCCGTTGGCAGAATGAGGGTGACTTGTTATGCTGATTATTAATCAAAATTTAAGCTTTGGTGGGTTTCGAACCCGGGAATGAAGAAATTTTGATTACCAATCAAAGACGGTATCCCTAGACCTAGTTTATATGTCCAAGCCGAATTCTTTTGTAATACTAATAAGGTATTCTCTGTAAATGGAATCACATGCTTTCATGGAATCTACAAAGGTTCTGTTTAACAATTTTCTTATTTCAAGGATGGTTTTCAGATTCCAGATCTGTTCAATACATGATTTCTTTTTCCTAAATCCACCTTAGTATTCCCCTATTTGTGGATCTAGTTGATGTTTCACCCAACTGAGCAGTGCTTTATATTACGGGCAGAAGTGACAACCTCGTATAATTATTGTGGCCTTTCTTGTGTGGAGTGTATATGATAGCAGTTTTCCAGTGTTTCGGAATTTCTTCTTTCTCCCAGATTTTATCTATTATATTTTTAAGATTATGAATGATGTCATTAACTAGAGGATTGCATAGCTCCACCTTAATCCCATCCTCACCAGGTGCCTTATTCTTTTTAACGTCCACATAATTTCTTTAAGTTCTTTTAAATCTGGGGCTGTTGAATTGTTATTTTGAGCATAATTTTCACTAAAAGTGAATTTGGTTTTTGGGCTCACTAGTTGTAAGATTGGCGCTATAAATTTGGTTAGTTGTTTCTTAAGCAGTTGATAATAGTTTCTTGTCTTGTGCCTTTTGAAACCTTTATTGATTTGATGTAGCACGTTCATGATGAACAGCTTCCTCTCTCTCTTAAAAATTGTAGTGTCTTCTCTTTTTTAGGAAGTTTTCTCTGACTTTTGTTTGTATTCCACTTTTCCCATAATTTCTGTCTTTCTTGTGGACACTTGTCACATTGATCATTTCACCATGTCTGTTTTTTACGCTTGGCATGTGGTGCCGTTCTTCGATGATGCCCTTTCTAAGGGCCTGGTTTTGAAGTTCTGCCTTTAACTTTCCCGGCTGCAATTTATCATGGTCGTATTTTGGGCTCTTAGTTTGTCTCTTGTCTGCGCAGTTCGGGCTTAATCCTGAAATTAGCTACAGAGATGTAGTGATCCTCTTCGATATTTTCGGATATTTTGTGACATTCTCTCATAGGTTATGATTTATAGAATATCTTGATTACATTTGGATTCTCTATTCATATAAGTAGGGTTTGTACAAATTTTAAAATGGAACTCTGAGCCGATCTTCTTCTCATCTCTGCACCACTAAAAATTACTCTGATTTTCCTAAAAATCTGTACATAGATGTTGATGTACAAGAACTTGGTGCTGAGATTTTTATGATCTGCCTTATGTCTAAGGGGGTACAAAATCTTGACAGTATTGTTCATTTTAGGCCAATATTCACATTTACCAGAAAAACTCAAAAATTTGTAAATGTTCGACAACCGGAACTTCAGTGTGATGTTTTTATGGAGTTGTAAATTTAAAATTCAATTTTTAGTCTTGTGTCTTCAAGGTTCAGCGCTTATAATATTTTCGAAAACATAGATTTTTGTAGAAATTGTTATACTGATGTACAGACATAAAAACTGGCCGCCGGCCGGCAGCCACAGAGACTAAGTCCGAGTCATTCACTTAAGGTGGCCAATAAAACTGACCGCCCCTGACAACTCTAAGTCCGGCTATCTGCACAATTTGGCAACACTGTAACATGCGGAAGTGTTAGGAGGAAGTGGTGTCTACTTCCGAGTGGTTCTCGCACTGGGTGAGCCCGTGGTCTAGTGGTAATCGTCGTGCATTCTAAACTTGTAGTCGCATGTTCGCGTCCAGCGGATTTTTTTTTTTTTTTAACCACATGTCGGCCTAAAGTTAGGAGTCTGATTGAACATGGAAGATAATTCGCTTAACATTCTACCCACCAGCAATAACAAGTATTGCAGAAACAATTCCGCAGGACAGCTCGTGGCTGCGTCGCGATCATAACAGCGTACGCTAGAGCGTTTCCTCGCGCTGCAGCGGCTACCGGCCACCGGCCAGACGCCACCCGCAGCCTGAAATCCGGCGCCACCCAGATGAATGCGGCGCGACGCTGTCAATGTATGTATCAACTGTCATTTTCGAATTTGAAGTTCTAATTATCATCTTGAAGTTAAGCATTGGATTTTGCATATTTGAAAATCATGAACTACAGTTAACCATTGTAAAATTGAGTGGCAAGTGGAAAGAGGTGTAACATCCGCAACACAACGTTTACTTTTGGTATAACAGAGAGGTGAACGCAGAGGAGGCAGCTAGAAAGATTTCAACTGTGTTTGGAGCGAGTGCTTTTGGGAAAAATAAGCCAAAGACCGTTCTGGCATGAATGATTTTCCACATGAAGGAAGTCTCGACTACTGACATATGTGATAGATTACCATTTTACCATCATGCGACATTTGCATTCAACAGGCAAAGTTCAGACGTCTGGTGTAGGAGTACTGCATGCTCTAATTCGAAACAACAAAAACAACGGAGTGGGTATTATTGAACCTCATCAGATCGCTCATTGAGCATCCCTATGCAGTACTGTTACTGGTGGCGTGTTATGATGCCTTTATCGTTAATTTCCTAAGAAGAAATGAAAGGCTGAGCCCCACCAAAAGACGTAAACTCGAGCAAAGAGTAGTGCGAACATAATATTTTACATCTGATAGCTCCAAACGTGTGTTTTGGGCTACGAATTCTGCCCCAAGGGGTGTGTGCAACACAGCTGGAATTTGTTGCCAACAACATCCAGGGGATTGATAGGAAAGTCGTCTCGCAGGCACCTGAGTAGATAGGGAGGTCCTCTCTCAAGCACTTGTCCCTCTCGTCATATATTCGTAAAATTTTACCTTTACCGCTCTTGATCGATCAACCGCCGAGGCCATTCATTTCTAGACGAAAATACTCTTAAAACTAGACTGGTTTAATGACATTGTTAGAACCAGTGGATTTCTACAGGCGTAGAATTTGTAAACAACTTTAGCATTGTCACATTGGTTTAGATATCGTGAAAGAAAATTCTGATACTGACTTATTTCTCTTTGATGATTACTGTTGCGTTTAGTAAACTAATGGAAAATGCAATTAAAATATTCACTGTACCAATACAAATTAATATCAGCTTACTACAGAAACATCACGACAGCAGTCTATCTTAATAAAGCATTAAGTGTCTGTAAGATGATTGAGCGTATTTTAACTGGAATTAGTAGGATATTACCGACTTTTGACTTCTTAAAGATTTGTATTTACTTAATTTGCTGTATCATTCGCAAGTATTATGAAAATGTGGCATTTCATAGATAAATTACGTATTCACAACAACAACAAATATATCGGCAGACAACAAAAGTGACATTATGAGCCGGCCGAAGTGGCCGAGCGGTTATAGGCGCTACAGTCTGGAACCGCGTGACCACTACAGTCGCAGGTTCGAATCCTGCCTCAGGCTTGGATGTGTGTGACGTCCTTAGGTTAGTTAGGTTTAAGTAGTTCTAAGTTCTAGGGGACTGATGACCTCATCAGTTAAGTCCCATAGTGCTCAGAGCCATTTGAACAATTTTTTTGACATTATGAATTCGGCAGTAGCGTACGGTTTTCGCTCTGACACTAAGGATTACTGAAAGTAGCAAGACGAATTTTGCTCGAGCGTTTTCTTATGATTCCCTTACTGAGTTTATATCTGCCTGCTTGTAGCTCTGCTACAACAGAATTAAAAATCTGGCATTCAGCGAGTCTCGAAAGGCGAACGAAAGCAGCTTGCACCTGGCAGCCAAGCATGTTAGCTGGCAACTGGTTTTTTTCCAAAACTGGAAGATATCCTTTTGTTGTTGAATTATTGGCAGATGTCAGTCAGACGTGTGCCGTTGGTCTAAGCGTTTCGGCGTGTTTAATTTGTACCAATGATTTTTCTATAGGCTTTTTCTGTCCCAAATAGGGAGTTGAAGTCTCCCATTAGTATTATCACGTCATCTTGGTGAATTTTGCTCATAGTATTTTCGCGTGTGTTCCAGAATTTTTCAACATTTTCGGTGTTTTTCTTATTGTCGATGTTGGTGGGGGCATGTGTATTGATGAGTGTATATATTTTACTCTGGCTCTGAATGAGCATAGTCATAAGTCGATTGTTGATGGGTGTGATTTCTTTGACAAAGTTGATGATAGATCTGTTTTCGAGAAATCCAATGCCGAAGATTGGACCGCTTTTCGCTAGCTTTTGTTGTATTTTGCTCTTGAAGATACAATGATTTCCGTAATGCAAGGTTTCATTGTCAGTTAGTCGTGGTTCTTGAAGAGCAAGGATGAGAATTTTTTGTCGTTCGATTTCTTTTGTGAGATTATTTAGTTTTCGTGTTTGGGTCAATGTATCGATGATTAGTTTTCAAATGCATGTTTTCTGCTAGTAGGGAAATTTACCAGAGATCTTCGATATTCTCTGCCGTGCTGACCTGGACTCCCCGGATTCCGAAAATGTAACTGTCGCCTGTCGACAGGCGGGTTGTGTACCACCCAGGGTAAAGCTGACCTTGCTTGCATAGTTGATGTTTGCTTGTGTTCCATTGGTATGGCTTCGGTGATACCAGAACCGCACAGGACCAGAGGGTGTTAAAGCCTTTGGAAGCAAATATTTTCAGCCGAGATGATTGAGCTAACAGACGGTGACCAGAGTACCGGTGATTTTCACTCTGACGTGTCTGGATTTTGGGTTCAACGGATTGAGTAGCCGTTCAGGATTGTGTTAGTATTTGGTTCACCCCAAGTATTTGATTTCAAATTGATTCAAATGGCTCTGAGCCGTATGGGAATTTTCTTCTGAGGTCATCAGTCCCCTAGGACTTAGAACTACTTAAACCTAACTAAACTAAGGACATCACACACATCCATGCATGAGGCAGGATTCGAACCTGCGACCGAATTGGTTTCGCGGTTCCAGACTATAGCGCCTAGAACCGCTCGGCTACCTCGGACGGCAGTACTTGATTTCCTCGGTACCACCCATATGGGGTAGGGTTTCCCCTATCCGCCACACGGGATTATTATTAATATTATTATTATTATTGTTGTTGTTGTCATTATGTCATCAGCAAATCCGATATGGTGTATCTTCCCACCACTGAAACAGATGTGTATTGTTCGATTCAATATTTCCATCACATACATATGGGTTATAATTACGTTCATTGCCGCTAGTAGACAAATTTCTCACTTTTTCTTAGACAGTTGCTATCTGTTACTCCATCACAGGAAATTATGTGCGCAGCATTGTTGCATACAGCCGTTTAAATTATCCGATTTCTGTAATTTCACTTTGATACCAGATCGTTCTAATCGGATTCAGCCAGTCAGTCTTAATGTGGATATCCGGCTACGACTCTCATCATATCATAGGGTGGGTAATTCACATTCTTAATCGGACTGTTGAATCTAGATCACTTATCTATGACAGGGCCTGAATTCTTAAACACTGTGTAAAATAATAATCCAATATGCTTATTACAAAAACGTTATTTAAATATAAATGTATGAACTAACGAGATAACAGTTTATTTACAGGAGCAGAGCCCCATCCATCATAGAAGGGCAGTGCGAGATTGGTTTCAGGGCCAAGAGAGGATAAAGCTGTTGCCGTTTGTTCCACGATCACCGAACATCAACCATATAGAGATCATTTGGGCAGAGGTAACAAGGTCACTGCCATGCGGACCTACAAGTGCAAGTGACCTTTGGACGAATATAGAAAATGTACTGTGGGAAGTAAACCATCACGCTACACTGTCGACGATTTAATGAAATAAATGGCCCTACGCCTTCGAGAAATCTTACGTATTGATCGTGGGTGGGTTCGTTACTAAAACTATACTCGTCGACAAAACCCCTGTGGACAATAATCTGATAATCGGTCAAGCTTTGCTTTGTCGCAGCTCTTTAGCATACAAGTCCATTTAATTTCAGTCTCCTCCTTAGAATTCTTGCAATGCAAGATAATTGAAAAATCTCATCCACTCAACGCCAGCTGAGGAATTGACTGGTGCATGTGTTGTTCAACACACAGTAGTTGTCACCCTCACTGGAATCAATGACTGTTGGCGTGCGTGTGTGCGTGTGTGTGTGTGTGTGAAGGTGTGTGCGTGCTTGCATGCGCGCGTGTGTGTGTGTGTGTGTGTGTTTTCGTGTTCACGTACAGTCTGAATCAATACTAATAACATTAGAGCGACAACCAACAATAAATATTGCATCAAATATGACTGTAAAGTATTTTAATGCGATGGGAAGTTACAAACTGAATTTTTACCCAACCCACGTCCTGCATATTATGTTAAGTAAGATATATTAACTCCACAGTATCGTTAGCAGAGGCAGTGCGCTCTTATTGTCGAGGCTCGCGACAAGTGCAGCGATTAGCAGTGCCCAATGCCGCCGCGATTTGTTTATGTTGGCTGAGCGTGGACACTGCAGCAGACGCTTGGCCATAAACAGAAAGAAATCACCTTGGCTCTGACTGCAGTGAGCGGATAGCACTGCCTGCGTGTTCTTATAGTAACCAACGTGAGAGTCTACTCACAGGTGCCATGGAGCAATTGCAACGGGTATCATGACATTAGTCATCAGAATATTAACCAGTGATGAAATGTCCACTCTATTTGAATCCCAAGAAAATAGGAACCTTCTCACAAAGGAATGTGAGGTGATATCAATATTTACCCAACATACAAAAGTTACCTGCAAGGCTTTCATATATGCAGTAGTAGCACACAAGGAAATATTATGTCTGGGAAGCGTTTATTTCATTTACTCTTCTCATATTAACGCCCTTGTATTCGTATGAAGTGAGAAAATAAACACAAAAAACTAAAGTTCCTGAGAATCATATAAGTCATTTCCTCTTCTCATATCACCACTTTTATTTTAGTATGAAGTAAAAAAATAGACAGTTTAGGGTTGTGAAGCATAATACGACACCAGATTCTTATCGTAAGCGCTATCGGAAACGCATAAAGCAGGGAGCTGTCTATTCTTTGTCCAACAGTCTGTTTCCTTTCATGCATTACTCCCGCTACGAGATTCTTATTTAAGGACTTGTGGGCATCAAGTTCTTTAGCAGAATAAGCCTTGTGTTACTGTGCTACTTACGGTATGGAAAAAATGCAACGAAGACTAGTTTCCCTAGAGCATCGAGGATATTTGCACATGTCTGTATTCAGCAATGACTGTCAGCTAAAACACTTCACAGAATCCATGCGGCAGGAAAAACAACCGTGCGTGCACTTCAGACTTCATTCAGTAAGACGCCAGGTGATTGATGGAAACGTCAAATTAACGTCGTTTTCCGAGTCGTATTCAATCCCGAATGACGCGTTATTAAAGTAGTTGAGCGTTCTAGCAATTACACTCTTATAATTCCCATATGAGTATTTCGATAGCCAAAAGAACCCATTAGTGTGAAACCATTGGGAACTGCATTAATATCAAACTGCAAGAACTTGAGACAATACGTGGTCTCTTCTCTTCGCTGGGTGACCTGTTACTGTTATTTAGGATTCTCTCCGTCCTAGTCGTAATGCAAATGGAACTTCAGAGGCGCTTCCCGCTATTCTTGACAAACGTCAGCAACTTGTAATCACTGCGAGTCACAACTGCGTGATGATAATGGTTCAGGTTGTCAGTATTTGTGGTGTTGTTATGCTGTCAAATTGCGTTTCACACACATTTTTTTTTTTTACTTAAACCTTAGGACATCAGACACATTCATGCCAGAGACAGGATTCGAACTTGCGACCGTAGCGGTCGCGCGGTTCCAGACCGTAGATCCTACAACCGCTCGGCCACTCCGGCCAGCATACTTGCATACTGACCATTCGTTTTTTGACTAAATGTGAACTACAATCTGATTCGAATATATATGACACGGGCTAGCGTTGGCACAAAGCAGTGACTAAGGGTTGGATGCCGTTGATGTCCTGTTACATTGATGGCAAGACAAATGTTCGCAAATCACCTCTAATGCCTCAAAAAACAATTGCATCTTAAACATCGAAGGACCGACGTCCACACTGACACAGCGCATTGAAATACAGCAACGACGGCAGATGAAAATTTTTGACCGACTGGGCTTCGAACTTGGACCTCCTGCTTACTAGACACAAGTGCTGATCACTGCACTGTTATTTTTTTTTTTTTTTTTAAATTTGAGAAGACTTTCATCACCAGGTAGGCGGAGGCAAAGAGAGGAGGGGTAGAAGATCCGAGGCCTAGCCACAATGCCTCCCCCATACCTATCACTGAGCAGCTGCATTATTCGCATGCATTCGATGTTTGCACCCATATATTACTTTAAATTGTATAACAAAATTGATGTAGTTATTAAGGTAAAATAAATTACAGATTGAGGCCTCCAACGGCGTGTGTTCCTTGTACAACATAACTTATAACAGTGAAAACGGTGACGGAAAAATACATAACAAATATTCATTCAGAAATATATTCACAGTTTTATTATGCACTGGATGCATATGAGTTCTGTAACGAAGCCGTTTATTTTTCACCAAATGAAAGAAATTTCGGAGCCAGAGGTGTTTTGCTAAATTAGAACAGTTCTGATTTTAGAATCAACGTAAAAGAGTATTCCAGGGATAAAAAAAATGAAAGAATAGTATTCTGCTTAAGAATATTACAGGAATAAAAAAAGTGAAAGAATAGTATTCTGCTTCTAATAAAAGAAACTATCCACCTCTTTGTAGCCCACATATAGATAAAAAGAATTTGAAACCATTCCTTGTATTTGTTATTATTCTTCAGCTTAAAATGTTCTTCTGTAATATAAAACATGTACTCTTCTAAGTTCTAAGTTTTGTTTGTTACGACGTAAAACAGAAACTGTCCCAGAAGCCACGAATAACTGTTATTCTTAGCGGACGGGTAACATTTCCAGTCTGGTTATAAAGCTTCAGTTATCGATATATGACTCTCTGCGGTTCTGTTGATAGTGCTACGCCGGCCAGAGTGGACGAGCGGTTAAAGGCGCTACAGTCTGGAACCGCACGACCGCTACGGTCGCAGGTTCGAATCCTGCCTCTGGCATGGATGTGTGTGATGTCCTTAGGTTAGTTAGGTTTACGTAGTTATAAGTTCTAGGGGACTTATGACCACAGCAGTTGAGTCCCATAGTGCTCAGAGCCATCTGAACCATTTTTTTTTATAGTGCTACTTTCTTCCTACTCCAGTTCCAAATTCTGATTCTATTTTCACAAAAGAAGATGTGCGCTACAGTTTCTACAAGCCGACAATTGACGCAGTATGGAGATGGTCTCAATTTGATGTTCCATAATCGTTCCGCTGTGGGTATGATTTCGTTTACAACGTCGCACCATACGGCACTGAATCTAGTTGGTAGAATTTTATTGTTGATATTTATCCAGACGTTCCTCGATTTTTTTTTAGGTTATTTTGCCGGAATTGGTTTGTGAAGACGATTTCTGGTAATATAATTATAGTCGTTTCTAGTGTTGGTTTGTGCTGGTGGAAGTCTTATACAGCTCCAATTACCATAGTAATTTCGGACGTAATCTAGGCTGGCATGCTACATTAACTGGAGCGTTCCTATCCCCAGGATCTACCGAGAGGAACAGAAGTTTCGTGATGCCTGTCTTAGCGGCATGTATTAGTTTAAAAGTACGTCTTTAATTCCAGGTCCTCCGTTTTGCCTTTGCAAAGTCGCCTGTGGTATCGGTAAGACTGCTACGACATGATGTATTTTGCTGAGTATGTATGTATTTATAAACTGAACTTTCTGCAGTCGATCTAACGATCGCATGCCACGCTCCTTCAACAATGTTCCGATGACATTAAGTTTCCGCTCCCAGTTGTCCGAGGCAGTGCGCATGGGATTCGCCCTTAACCACAATCCGTGTTGGAGTCTCTCATCAGTTACACCTGGTTCAGATGTCCAGGCTGTCATGGGAATTAAAATCGAACAACGGCGTCAGATAACAATTTGTGCCTGAACAAGTTCTAACCCGGATTCGTAATGTCTTTTCTTTCGGACATTTCCGAAAGAACACACACACACACGCACATTTTTATCTTAAGTGCTATTCGGAAAATGTTTGGCAACTCAGTGATAGTGCCGGACTGGAGCTGCATCAACCTACTCATTTCACCAGATATAGTTGTAATTTTCTGAACAATTCCTGTTTAATAAGTGACAGCGACAGTGTATCTCATCGTTTACTTTGTCGGAAACCTGCTTCTTTCTGCCCTAGCCTATACTATAGCAATGGGTGATTGCTCACATTCTTGATACCTCACTGGGCGTGCTACTGCAACTGTAGCCAAAGATTCAAATCCCGCTGGAAAAGTATGTTTCAAGTCAGATAGTTTTGGTCCTCCCCTACTGTCATTGAAAACGATCACAACGAAATTAAGTATAAGTATCCTATGAAACCCTTGAGTTCATACTGCGGTGCTGTGAAGATGAAAAAAGTAGTTTTTCGCAATTATCAGATGACAGATGGAATTCGTCAGATTCCACTAATTATGATTGCATTATTAAGTGCTGGTTCACAGGCGCTTTTCTGCCGCTTATTGTAACTGTTATTTGAATGTTAGAGATGGAAAAATAGAAACATCAAATTTTCGCCGAATTGAATGTTCGAATTCACCTTAAGTCTTCGAGCAAAGGCAGAATATCCGTCAGGAAAGCTGATAACAATAAGCCAGGCCATGCCTGTCTTCTGGCGTATGTGCCAATGACAGTGATCTCAATAACAATATTGTACAGCAGAGATGCACTGCCAACTCAACCACTGGAGAAGCTCTAAAATTGTGAATCGCGCCTGGTGAACACGCTTTCAAGGTTTCGGTCCGATTAAGACAGTAAAACACAAATAATTGTCGCAGTTATTAATTTATGACATTTAGTTTGCATTCAGTGCATCGATGTTTTACAAGTAATTGCACTCTAACCCCTAAATCTAGTTACAGAAATGCGAATGAGGTTCATTCACATATAATGAGGATCTTGCGGCCCTTTCCACCCGCAACTTTGAGACGAAACTATAGTCACTTCCGAGGTCACTCACAGAACACATCAGCTGGTACGCTTCCTGGTAGTATAACTGAAACTTGGCAACAGCGCAGAATATGTTTGGAAACTCTGTGACCGACGAGTTACTTCCTTGATGGCACCGAAGTATCCTGCCAAATTCACTTGATATTATCGTGTCATTTCAATTGAATACTGTGAGTGATTTTCTCTTGAGATATGACATAAGGATATCAGTTAATGCTTTTGAGTCAACGAAAGAGGTTCCACACGGAAAATACAACTACTCTCGTCTCTTATGTTGCGATTTATCTGCCATAGCGGCTACTGAGCCAATAAGTATGTCAAAGACCCGCACCTGTTCGCTAGCACCTAGGTAAATGCCGGCACAGTAGCTCAGCGTGTTCGGTCAGAGAGTTTAGCTATCTTCTGTAATAAGAAAACGGAGTGAACGGATCAACGAACAACCAGAACGAGTGTCATCGGACGTCCGCAACGAACAATATAGAACAAAATGAGATGAGATTTAAAAAAAAAAAAGAGAGAGAAAGAAAAAAGGTAACGTGCTTGCCTGTCAGATGCACGATGCCTTCGTTCGGCTTTCGAGATTCGCTGAAAGCCAGATTTTTAATTCTTTTGTAGCAGAACTACAACCAGGCAGATACAAATTCAACGAGCGAATCGTAAGACAACGCTCTAGCAAAATTCGTCATGCTCCTTTTAGTAACCCCATACTATCAAAGCGAAAACCTTACGGTACTGCCAAATTCATAATGCCACTTTTGTTTTCTGTCGACATATTTTTATTGTTGTGAATGCGTAATTTTATCTATGAACTGCCACATTTTCATAATACCTGCGAAGCAAATCATGTGAAGTAACTCTGTGGAACAAGCACTACCCTTTCTGGACGCTCTCTGTATCTTTTTGGATGTCAAGGGGGTTCTAGTAATACGACCTTCGAGTAAATGATTAGAGGTGAAGAACCTAGTGGTGAATGAACTCATAGATGAGCTGAATGCGAGAGACTACTCTTGAAAATAATAAGGAGACGATTTATTCACAGTAAAACTTAGAAAATTTGCTAGTACTGTTAAACCTATGCGCACTGAACATTGTGAAAAAGTATTTAAAGACGAGCCCCACGAAAATTGGTGTAGTATTATTTACGGGGGAGCATATCCAGCAAACATACTGAAAAATTACGTTTCTCGATGAAACTTTAGAGAGGGCTGTAGTGTATCTAGAGGTAGCCCTGAATGCAAAACTATTATGAACACCTCAAATAAAGAATATGTTCCACTGCGAAACATAATCTTATAAGCACTAGAAGCTGCTGTACGGTAAATTGGGGTCTAAACCTAGTACATACTGGATATACACATCTGCAAAAAGGCCAATGATAATTTATTGGGCTATAATATGGACAAAGTCGAACAGAAGGTGGCTGCTGGGGAGTCTGGCAAAGTGCAGAGACTGGTCTGCTTTCACAAACAGAGGGAATTAGCAGGACATCCACTCTCGGAATGGATATTATGCTAGACATGCCCGACTTACACCTGTGGCTTAAAATGGAGGCAGCGGCAGGGACATAAAGGCTAAAAATTGGAAACAACTGGATATAGTTAGACTATACGGAATCCCAAATCAGTGAGGCGATGGCTGGGGAAATGCCGACTAACTATACAATAACTTCTAGCTGTTTCAATAAACCTTGCCATGTAACAGTTGGAAGCAGGGAGCAATGGAAGAATGAACCACTAAACCGTGTAGGAGACATAATATAGTGGTTTACTGACAGGTCGAAAACAAATGAAAGTACTGGGTCTGGTGTACTGCCTAGAATCTCTTTAGGGAAGATGGCTACAGTATTACACGGTATCTTCTATCAGCATGTGCACGGAGGAGAATTAGAGTAGACCCTACAAAAATCGTAGCATCTACTTTTATTCAGACAGCCAAGCAGCTCTGAAATCTCTATCAGGCCCTGCAACTAGATCGAATGTTGTTGCAGACTGCCATGAAGCATTTTCTTTCCGACATATCCGAAAAAACAGACACCACACATATATCCATATACAGGGTGTTTCAGGAGGAATAGTATATATTTTAGCAGGTGGTAGTACAGTCGAATTGCATAAAAAAATTCCATATAAATGCGTCTACTTTTTGTTGAGTACAGAGATACAGCTGTTAGTACGTAACCCTAACAAACTCAAAGAAAGGCAAATGAGGACATTCAAAGTCAACTTTAATCCACATTTGACTTCTCTTGATAACAACACGTGTAGCTCTTCTGAGGTCGTCTTTGCCTTCTTTTATGAGGACTGCACTATTCATAATCCGAACGATCAAATCGGCTCTTGGGTTTACTTTTTCTTTGTAGAGTCCGCTTTTAATCATCCCCGCAGGCAAAAATCCAAAGAGATAAGGTCCGGGGACCTTGAAGGCCAAGAAAAGTGCCCACATCTAATGATCCATCTTCCAGGAAATGTTAGGTTTGGATAATGTGTCACCTGATGACTAGAATGCGAAGGAGCACTGTCATGCTGGAGGAGCATACGCATTCTTGTAGCCAAATGAACCTGCATCCGCAGGCCACTCCACATAAAATATTAGTTGTAGCCTCTTGGTATGTGTGGAAACAAAATATCTTCAAATTATCCTCCCACACGGCGACTTTGCGGAGGCAAAACGGAGGACCTGGAATTAAAGACGTACTTTTAAACTAATACATGCCACTAAGACACGCATTACGAAACTTCTGTTTCACTCGTTAAATCCTGGGGATAGGAGCGCTCCTGTTAATGTAGCATGCCAGCCTAGATTAAGTCCGAAATTACTATGGCGATTGGAGCTGTATAAGACTTCCACCAGCACAAACCAACACTAGAAACGACTATAATTATATTACCAGAAATCGTCTTCACAAACCAATTCCGGTAAATTAACCTAAAAATAATTGGAGGAACGTCTGGATAAATATCAACAATAAAATTCTACCAACTAGAGTCAGTGCCGTATGGTGCGACGTTGTAAACGAAATCATACCCACAGCGGAACGATTATGGAACATCAAATTGAGACCATCTCCATACTGCGACAAATGTCGGCTTGTAGAAACTGTAGCGCACATCTTCTTATGTGAAAATAGAATCAGAATTTGGAACTGGGCTAGGAAGAAATTAGCACTATCAACAGAACCGCAGAAAGTCATATATCGATAACTGAAGCTTTACAACCAGACTCAAAATTTACCCGTCCGCTAAGAATAACAGTTATTCGTGGATTCTGGGACAGTTTCTGTTTTACGTCGTAACAAACAAAACTTAGAACTTAGAAGAGTACATGTTTTATATTACAAATGGTTCAAATGGCTCTGAGCACTATGGGACTCAACTGCTGAGGTCATTAATCCCCTAGAACTTAGAACTAGTTAAACGTAACTAACCTAAGGACATCACAAACATTCATGCCCAAGGCAGGATTCGAAGCTGCGACCGTAGCGGTCGCGCGGTTCCAGACTGCAGCGCCTTAAACCGCACGGCCACTTCGGCCGGCTTTATATTACAGAAGAACATTGTGAGCTGAAGAATAACAAATTGCCTTATGTGGGCTACAAAGAGGTGAACAGTTTTATTAATCAGAAGCAGGGTACTATTCTGTCACTTTTTTTTTATTCCTGGAATATTCTTTTACGTTGGTTCTAAAATCAGAACTGTTCTAATTTGGCAAAACCCCTCCGGCTCCGAAATTTCTTTCGTTTGTTGAAAAATAAACGGCTTCGTTACAGACCTCATATGCATCCAGTGCATAATAACTTAAACTGTGAATATATTTGTGAATGAATGTTTATTATGTATTTTTCCGTCACCGTTTTCACTGTTATAAGTTATGTTCTACAAGGAACGCACGCCATTGGAGGCTGCAATCTGTAATTTATTTTACCTTAATAACTACATCAATTTTGTTCTACAATTTAAAATAGTAAATGGGTGCAAACATGGAAGGCATGCGAATAATGCAGCTGCTCAGTGATAGGTATGGGGGAGGCATTGTGTCCAGGTCTCGATTTTCGACTCCTCCCCTCTTTGCCTCCGCCTTACTGGTGCTGAAAAGGGGAAACCCTCTCCCATATGGGTGGTACCGCGGAAATCAAATACTGCCGGCCGTGGTGGCCGAGCGCTTCTAGGCGCTACAGTCTGGGAACGAGCGACCGCTACGGTCGCAGGTTCGAATCCTGTCTTGGGCATGGATGTGCCTGATGTCCTTAGGTTAGTTATGTTCAAGTAGTTCTAAGATCTAGCGGACTGATGACTTCAGAAGTTAAGTCCCGTAGTGCTCAGAACCATTTAAACCATTTTTGAAGTACACATGTATTTACGAACAGTAGAAGCAGCATTGCAGCGAACTGATCACTTAACCAAGTGCAACATAGAGTACCTGTGTAATGAATCATTTTAGCTGTATAGCTAAGGGTAATACTTGTTAAGCATTCATTGCAGAATAAATGTATTACCCGCACGATGGTCTCTGTCATCATACTGTATCACTAGCAGACCACGAATGGAGTACTATCTTCGTTAAATCCGATTACTCAAGCAGAGGCCTAATAAAGAGAGGCGACGACGCCACAGCACTATCTTTACTTAAGTAGGCACCCAGTGCTATATAATGTGCGCCGCCATTAACGTTACTGTAAGCAGTTTGACAGCATAACACAACTACTGACAACCTGAACCATTATCATCACGCAGTTGTGACTCGCAGTGATTACAGGTTGCTGATGTTTTTGTCAAGAATAGCGGGAAGCGCCTCTGAAGTTCCATTTGCATTACGACTAGGACGGAGAGAATCCTAAATAACAATAACAGATCACCCAGCGAAGAGAAGAGTCCACATATTGTCTCAAGTTCTTGCAGTTTGATACTAATGCAGTTCCCGATGGCTTCACAATAACGGGTTCTTTTGGCTACCGAAATACTCATATGGGAATTATAAGAGTGTAATTGCTAGAACGCTCAACTTCTTTACTAACGCATCATTCGGAATTGAATACGACTCGGAAAACGACGTTAATTTGACGTTTCCATCAATCACGTAGCGTCTTACTGAATGAAGTCTGAAGTGCACGCACGGTTGTTTTTCCTGCCGCATGGATTCTGTGAAGTGTTGTGGCAACTGACAGTCATTGCTGAATACAGACGTGTGCAAATATCCTCGATGCTCTAGGCGATCTAGTCTTTATTGCATTTTTTCCATACTGTAATTAGCACAGTAACACAAGGCTTATTCTGCTGAAGAACTTGATGCCCACAAGTCCTTAAATAAGAATCTCGTAGCGGGGGTAATGCATGAAAGGAAACAGACTGTTGGACAAAAGAATGGACAGCTCCCTGCTTATGCGTTTCCGATAGCGCGTACAATAAGAATCTAGTGTCATATTATGCTTCACAACCCATTAATTTGTGAGAAGGTTCCTATTTTCTTGGGATTTAAATAAAGAGGACATTTCACCCCTGTTAATATTCTGATGACTAATGTCATGACACCCGTTGCAATTGCTCCATGGCACCTGTGAGTAGAGTCTCACGTTGGTTACTATAAGAACACGCAGGCAGTGATATCCGCTCACTGCAGTCAGAGCCAAGGTGATTTCTTTCTGTTTATGGCGAAGCGTCTGCTGCAGTGTCCACGCTCAGCCAACATAAACAAATCGCGGCGGCATTGGGCACTGCTAATCGCTGCACTTGTCGCGAGCCTCGACAATAAGAGCGCACTGTCTCTGCTAACGATACTGTGGAGTTAATACATCTTACTTAACGTAATATGCAGGATGTGGGTTGGGTAAAAATTCAGTTTGTAACTACCCATCGCATTAAAATACTTTACAGTCATGTTTGATACAATATTTATTGTTGGTTGTCACTCTAATGTTAATAGTATTAATTCAGACTGTGCGTGAACACGAAAACAGACTCACACACACACACACACACACACACACACACACACACACACACACACACGCACTCTCACACGCACGCACGCACGCACACACAAACACACACACACACACACACACACACATACACACACACACACACACACACGCCAACAGTCATTGAATCCAGTGAGGGTGACAACTACTGTGTGTTGAACAACACATGCACCAGTCAATTCCTCAGTGGGCGTTGAGTGGATGAGATTTTTCAATTATCTTGCATTGCAAGAATTGTAAGGAGGAGACTGAAAGTAAATGGACTTGAATGCTAAAGAGCTGCGACAAAGCAAAGCTTGACCGATTATCAGATAATTGTCCACAGGGGTTTTGTCGACAAGTATACTTTTAGTAACGAACCCACCCACGATCATTACGTAAGATTTCTCGAAGGCGTAGGGCCATTGATTTCATTAAATCGTCGACAGTGTAGCGTGATGGTTTACTTCCCACAGTACATTTTCTATATTCGTCCAAAGGTCGCTTGCATTTGTAGGTCCACATGGCAATGACCTTGCTACCTCTGCCCAAATGATCTCTATCTGGTTGATGTTCGGTGATCGTGGAACAAACGGCAACAGCTTTATCCTCTCTTGGCCCTGAAACCAATCTCGCACTGCTCTTCTATGATGGGTGGGGCTCTGCTCCTGTAAATAAACTGTTATCTCGTTAGTTCATATATTTATATTTAAATAACGTTTTTGTAATAAGCATATTGGATTATTATTTTCCACAGTGTTTAAGAGTTGAAGCCCTGTCATAGATAAGTGATCTAGATTCAACAGTCCGATTAAGAATGTGAATTACCCAGCCTATGATATGATGAGAGTCGTAGCCGGATATCCACATTAAGACTGACTGGCTGAATCCGATTAGAACGATCTGGTATCAAAGTGAAATTACAGAAATCGGATAATTTAAACGGCTGTATTGCAACAATGCTGCGCACATAAATTCCTATGATGGAGTAACAGGTAGCAACTGTCTAAGAAAAAGTGAGAAATATGTCTACTAGCGGCAATGAACGTAATTATAACCCATATGTACGTAATGGAAATATTGAATCGAACAATACACATCTATTTCAGTAGTGGGAAGATACACCATATCGGATTTGCTGATGACATAATGACAACAACAATAATAATAATCCCGTGTGGCGGATAGGGGAAACCCTACCCCATATGGGTGGTACCGAGAAAATCAAGTACTGCCGGCCGGGGTGGCCGAGCGGTTCTAGGCACTACAGTCTGGTACCGCGCAACCAATTCGGTCGCAGGTTCGAATCCTGCCTCATGCATGGATGTGTGTGATGTCCTTAGTTTAGTTAGGTTTAAGTAGGTCTAAGTTCTAGGGGACTGGTGACCTCAGAAGTAAAGTCCCATACGGCTCAGACTGATCTGAACCATTTTGAAATCAAATACTTGGGGTGAACCAAATACTAACACAATCCTGAACGGCTACTCAATATCCAGACATGTCAGAGTGAAAATCACCTGTACTCTGGTCACTGTCTGTTAGCTCAATCATCTCGGCTAAAAAAATTTGCTTCCAAAGGTTTTAACACCCTCTGGTCCTGTGCGGTCCTGCTATCACCGAAGCCAAACCAATGAAACACAAGCAAACATCAACTATGCAAGCAAAGTCAGCTTTACCGTATGTGGTACACAACCCGGCTGTCGACAGGCGTCAGTTGGATTTTCGGATTCTGGGGAGTCCAAGTCCGCACGGCAGAGAATATCGAAGATCTCTGGTAAATTTCCACACAAGCGGAAAACATGCATTTGAAAACTAAACATCGATATATTGACCCAAACACGAAAACTAAATAATCTCACAAAAGAAATCGACCGACAAAAAATTCTCATCCTTGCTCTTCAAGAACCACGACTAACTGACAATGAAGCCTTGCATTACGGAAATCATTGTATCTTCAAGAGCAAAATACAACAAAAGCTAGCGAAAAGCGGACCAATCTTCGGCATTGCATTTCTCGAAAACAGATCTATCATCAACTCTGTCAAAGAAATCACACCCATCAACAATCGACTTATGACTATGCTCATTCAGAGCCAGAGTAAAATATGTACACTCATCAATACACATGCCCCCACCAACATCGAAAATAAGAAAAACACCGAAAATGTTGAAAAATTCTGGAACACACTCGAAAATACTATGAGCAAAATTCACCAAGATGACGTGATAATACTAATGGGAGACTTCAACTCTCTATTTGGGACAGAAAAAGCCTATAGAAAAATCATTGGTACAAATTCAACACGCCGAAGCGCTTAGACCATCGGCACACGTCTGACTGACATCTGCAAACAATTCAACCACAAAAGAATATCTTCCCACTTTAGGAAAAAACCAGTTCCCAGCTAACATGCTTGGCTGCCAGGTGCAAGCTGCTTTCGTTCGCCTTTCGAGACTCGCTGAAGGCCAGATTTTTAATTCTGTTGTAGCAGAGCTACAAGCAGGCAGATACAAACTCAGTAAGGGAATCATAAGAAAACGCTCGAGCAAAATTCGTCTTGCTACTTTCAGTAATCCTTAGTGTCAGAGCGAAAACCGTACGCTACTGCCAAATTCATAATGTCAAAAAAATGGTTCAAATGGCTCTGAGCACTATGGGACTTAACTGATGAGGTCATCAGTCCCCTAGAACTTAGAACTACTTAATCCTAACTAACCTAAGGACATCACACACATCCATGCCCGAGGCAGGATTCGAACCTGCGACTGTAGTGGTCACGCGGTTCCAGACTGTAGCGCCTATAACCGCTCGGCCACTTCGGCCGGCTCATGATGTCACTTTTGTTTTCTGCCGACATATTTGTTGTTGTTGTGAATACGTAATTTATCTATGAAATGCCACATTTTCATAATACTTGCGAATGATACAGGAAATTAGGTAAATACAAATCTTTACGAAGTCAAAAGTCGGTAATATCCTACTAATTCCTGTTAAAATACGCTCAATCATCTTACAGGCACTTAACGCTTTATTAAGATAGACTGCTGTCGTGATGTTCCTGTAGTAAGCTCATTTTAATTTGTATTGGTACAGTGAATATTTTTATTGCATTTTCCATTAGTTTAGTAAACGCAACAGTAATCATCAAAGAGAAATAAGTCAGTAGCATAATTTTCTTTCACGATATCTAAACCAATGTGACAATGCTAAAGTTGTTTACAAGTTCTACGCCTGTAGAAATCCACTGGTTCTAACAATGATATTAAACCAGTCTAGTTTTAAGAGTATTTCCGTCTAGAAATGAATGGCCTCGACGGTTGATCGATCAAGAGCGGTAAAGGTAAAATTTTACGAATATATGACGAGAGGGACAAGTGCTTGAGAGAAGACTTCTCTATCTACTCAGGTGCCTGAGAGACGACTTTCCTATCAATCCCCTGGATGTTGTTGGCAACAAATTCCAGCTGTGTTGCACACACCCCATGGGGCAGAATTCGTAGCCCAAAACACACGTTTGGAGCTATCAGATGTAAAATATTATGTTCACACTACTCTTTGCTCGAGTTTACGTCTTTTGGTGGGGATCAGCATTTCATTTCTTCTTAGAAAATTAACGATAAAGGCGTGGAAAATCATTCATGCCAGAACGGTCTTTGGCTTATTTTTCCCAAAAGCACTCGCTCCAAACACAGTTCAAATCTTTCTAGCTGCCTCCTCTGCGTTCACCTCTCTGTTATACCAAAAGTAAACGTTGTGTTGCGGATGTTACACCTCTTTCCACTTGCCACTCAATTTTACAATGGTTAACTGTAGTTCATGATTTTCAAATATGCAAAATCCAATGCTTAACTACAAGATGATAATTAGAACTTCAAACTCGAAAATGACAGTTGATACATACATTGACAGCGTCGCGCCGCATTCACCTGGGTGGCGCCGGATTTCAGGCGGCGGGTGGCGTCTGGCCGGTGGCCGGTAGCCGCTGCCGCGCGAGGAAACGCTCGAGCGTACGCTGTTATGATCGCGACGTAGCCACGAGCTGTCCTGCGGAATTGTTTCTGCAATACTTGTTATTGCTGGTGGGTAGAATATTAAGCGAATTATCTTCCATGTTCAATCAGACTCCTAACTTTAGACCGACATGTGGAAAAAAAAAAAAAAAAAAAAAAAGAAAAAAAAAAAAAAAAAAAGTACACTGGACGCGAACATGATACTACACGTTTAGAATGCACGGCGATTACCACTATACCACGGGCTCACCCAGTCCGAGAATCACTCGGAAGTAGACAACACTTCCTCCTAACACTTCCGTATCTTACAATGTTGCTACATTGTGCAGACAGCCGGACTTAGAGTTGTCAGGGGCGGTCAGTTTTATTGGCCACCTTAAGTGAAGGACTCGGACTTAGTCTCTGTGGCCGCCGGCCGGCGGCCAGTTTTTATGTCTAAGACTGTACATCAAATTCAGGATTAAATACTTCGACATAGCTCTGAAGACCTTAAGTTACAATTTGCGTTATCTGACGAGGGGACTTTCTGGAAGGTGCATCGAGTTATGAGCTCCCACTTCGCCTGCTTATGGTGTGGGTAGGCAACTATCACACTCTAAAATTCGAGGTGCCAATGCGGCCTCAATTTTGAAAAATTGCCTGTTAAAGTTTGGGCAGATCTTCATACGCAGAAAAGTTACACTATTATGGCAAGAGAGTGAGTAGCCGAGTGGCAAGCGAAAGAGATTCCCGCTCAGGTGACCCTGTTTCGAGACCCGTCTATGCTACTTTTGTTTTCGCGGCGCTAGATCCATCGCAAAAAGAAGTATTCCACAACGTCAATGCAATGGCGTTTCCTGCGGACTTGAGAAAATACAGATGCGATTGCGACGAAAATGAATTTGCATTTGTGCAGTGTTCGTGGTGTCGAAAGTACAAATGTTCTGATTGTTTTTATAAAAAGTATCATCCGTCGGAATGCACTCGTCAAAATATAGGAAATATCGATTAACTTTCCATTAAATGAAACATATTTTTAATCCCTCATTCGTTGGTTTTTTTTAATTCCCTACTTCAATGGAACAAAATTAAAAATACAACGAAAACAAATTTAACAATAATAAAACATTTCAAGAAATTAAATTACCGTTAATTTCCTGTTAAAATAAAAAAAAACTCAAAAGATTGAAACAAAATGTGACATTCAATTTGTAATTTTGATTTATAGAGGCTTGTAATTCTTTTTAATCAATTCCTTGACGAATGTTCATGTTTAATTATAAATTAAAACAGGCATTTGGGAAAAAAAGGAAACAAAAGTAGCATGGACGGGTCTCGAACAAGGATTGACTGGACAGGAGTCTAGTTCGCTTGTCACCTTTTTTTTTTTCGGACCTTTGCCTTTCGCGGGCAAGTGCTCTACCAACTTTTTTTTTAATATGTAAGTGCTCTACTAAGTGTTTTTTTAAGAAAACAAATAAAAACCTCTTGTTGGGTATGAAAATAAAAGACGACGTTCTTCATAAATAACACAATATCCTGTGAAAACGTAAAACATAAAAGGTAGCTATATTTCCGCAACGGCCTTCTTTTGTATTTGTATGTTTTTTGTTAACATAAATGAGTATACAGACTTCTCACCATCAGCAGCATTTTTTTTTTTTTTTTTGGGAGCACAAGAGGAAGAAAACAAATAGGGTGCAGATAGAGAGCTATGTGTGAAAAAGATAAACATGTGTAAGGAGAAAAAAAAACTTAGAAGAGGAGGAGAAAAGAGAACTGAAATAAAATAGGAATACTTTCCGCGCCATGCTCCACTTTGGCGCGCCAGCAGAACAAAATGCATTCTATCAGTGACCATTGAAGGGGAACGTGGGATTGTCCAGCCTTGGCTGGCACGGTTCGTTGAGATTCCAGCTTTGAGGCGGGTTGGTGAAAATGCTCTGTAAATAGTTCGCGAAAGTGGCCCGATAGTGTCGATGCCGGCGAAGGGTGTGGTGATGTACTTGGAGGCGTGTCCAAAAGTCCGCCGGATCGACGATGTCGTCCCGGAAGAGGTAGTTGACAGCCATGCCACTGATCCATGTGATGGCGTGCCACTTAGCCGATGGAAAGTAGGTCGTGTCGGGATATATCATCATAGTGGGAGAAACGTGATGTGGTGGTACTCGGAGGTAGAAAGCCACAATCTTCTGTACGAGTGTCCAGACAGCTGCTGCTGGCCCACACTCAAAACGATGTAAATCTGTATCTTCGACATTGCACTTGAGGCACAGGGGTGAGTCCACCAGTGCGATGCGATGCAGTTTCTGTCTTGTAGTATACTTGCCGTTGACGAGAAGGTACCACATAGAGGTGGTGTCAGTGGTGTGATATGGTTGGTGGATCGTTTTCCAAACTGTAGGCCATGAAACCTGGGGGTGACGTGTTTCGACGGGGTTGCGGGGTGGAGACTTTCGGAGAAGGCGGTAGATGTCGCGGGTGGTCGTCTTCCTGATCCTGGGGAGCTCGGTGCATATGTAGCTGTACTCCAAAAAGAAACGGCCGATATGTGACATCGGAGGTGGGATGTGTGCCAAAGACGTCGGTGGGCGTCTCGAAACAGGCGCGAGCTCGGTGGTCAACATTCCAGTAAAACTAGCATTTTAGTTTTTCCATAACCGGAGCATAGTATTGGTGTAAAGTGCCGTTGTCCTGGCTCTCACATTAACCAGATCGGGGCCACCATCCCGCTTCGGTAAGGTGAGAGCTTCATACTGGACTTTGAAGATGTGTCCAGAACAAATGAAATATCCGAATGCCGCCTGTAACCTGGCCGCCATTGTCGCAGTGATGGGCAGAATCTGCGCTATATGGGGTATCCGAGCTGCCAGATGGGTATTGACGAAGGTGACTCTCTGGCACATATTCAGCGGGCGTAGTATGTGATTTTGGATGTTGGCCCGGATGCGTTGCAGCAGCGCCCGAAAATTGATCGCCGAGGTGCGGCGAATGTCTCGCGTGTACACCAATCCGAGACAACGAATGGTGTCCACCAGTTGAAATGGAACTACGCTGTCTGCGGGAAGGCTGCGGCCGATCTTCATGGCGCATGATTTTGCCACGTTCATAGCGCTCCCTGCCCCTGCACTGTAACGCAGCTGCATCGCAGCTTGTACGTCAGCCGCTGAACGTACGACGAGGGCCAAGTCGTCCGCGTAAGCTCGGCAGCGGAACATATGATCCCGGAGTGGAATACCTGTCAAACGTCGCCGTAATCCGCAAATGAGTGGTTCCATCGCAATGGCATAAAGTACCGTCGACAAAGGCAACCCTGCCGTACTGAGCGTTCAATCCGTATAGGTTCTGTAAGTCTGCCGTTGACGAGAAGTCTGGACGTTGCTCCACGAAGGAGCCGCATAATCACTTGCGTGAACGTCGGGGGAATTGCCATTCGGTCCATCACAGCGTCGAGGAATGCATGATTGACGCGGTCAAACGCTTGTTTGAAGTCGATGGAGATTAAAGCGCCTGGCAGTCGCGAGTGTGTTGCCACAGCGATCACATCTCGATATTCACTGAGAGCCGTCTGTATATTACGATCGCCGCCTAAGGATGTTTGTTCGTGGGAAACAATGTCCCGTAAGACATGTTTGAGTCGCACTGCTAGAAGGCGTGTGAAAATCTTGAAGTCGGAATTGAGTAACGTGATCGGCCGATAACTGTCGAGTCGTGTTCCTCCTGCGGGTTTCGGGACTGGTACAAGTAAGCCTTCCATGAACATTGGTGGCGGGTTCGCCGCGCCGGACAAAAGTTCCCAGTACATGTCCCTCAATCGTGGCATCATCAAATCTTGGAAGGTTCTGTAAAATTCGAGAGGTAAACCATCCGGGCCGGGAGATCGATTCAGAGACCCCTTGGCCACAGCGCCTTGGACGTCGTCGGTGGTCACTTCAGCAGTCAGGAGGGTCGCAGCTGCTGCGTTTAGAGTACCAAGTGTCTCATGGGCAACCTCAGCAATGGCCTCTGCACCGGCAGGTACTTCTTGATAGAAAAGTCGATAGTGCGTTGTGAATGCATCCGCAATGGTAGCTTGCGAAGTCAGCCGTCGTCCATCAGGTAAGTCTAAAGTTGTCATTAAAGCCTGTCGGCGTCGACGAACATTTTGAACAATATGATGCATAGAAGGTTCTTCATCATTAATCCTGTCTTGGCTGCGGGCTCGTACAATGGCTCCCTCTAGACGGCATCTGGTCAAGGATAAAATCTTTGCCTTGATGCGTTGAGCTTCTTTGAGGCGATCCGGGGATGGAGGATGATCCATGAGTTCACGTAGAGCGCTATGGTAGAAATCAGTTGTATGGTGATTCCACCTGGCTTTGGCTCTGCCATAGTGTGTCAATGTGCGTCGGATGGCCGGTTTGGCGCACAGCAACCACCACTGCAGTGTGGTCTCGTAACGCATAATGCGCTGAACACAGGTGTGCCACGTGTCGGTGACCTGTTGTCGACATTCAGGGTCCCGCAGTAGCGCGACATTGAGTTTCCAAGGTCCTGCACTGCGCCATATAGATTGTCGACGTAGGTTCATGGTACAGATATAGATGTCATGATCCGAAAAGGCAGATGGCCAACGTTCCGCGTCGAGGAGAACTGATTTTAGAGCGTTAGAGATGTATATTCTATCAAGTCGGCTGGCGGAGTGGCTCGTGATGTGTGTATACCCCTGGCGGTCGCCGTGTACCACTCGCCAAGTGTCGAGGAGACGAAAGCGGCGAACGAGGAAGCGAAGTTCGGGACATGTGTTGAAATGGGGGTATTGGTCTGTGCGCTCGAGAACACAGTTGAAATCTCCACCTACGATGAGATGATCGTATCGACCGAGGAATAAAGGCGTGATATCTTCTGCGTAAAACTGGGAGCGATCCCTCCGTTTGTCAGTGCCCGATGGGGCGTAGAGATTTATGATTTTGAGTCCTTCAACTGTTATGGCCACCCCTCGCGCTGATGGGAGGTATGCGACATCGGAAACTGCAATTCCTTCTCGGAGGAGGATGGCTGCGCCTGTGTGTTCCATAGCTGCAGGGGCGGCGTACGCCTCATATCCATAACACCCAGTCCAAGTCGCTGTTCTCAGTTCTTGCAACAGGGCGATGTCGATGTCCACTGCTCTGAGCGTGTCACGGAGCAGTTGAAGTTTAGCGTGGGAGCCGATATTGTTAGTATTGATAGTAGCTATTCGGTACGCCTGATGGGAGATCCGTGCTGTTGATAGGTTCGTAGCTGGTGAAGATTGTTGTGGTGGATGCTGGAAGTCCATAGAAGTCGCAGGATTCGCCGTAGAAACTTCCCCCATTTTAGTTTTGGTCTAACGGAGAAACAGATCTCATTTCCGCATCAGATGGAGGCGGGAAATCCGTGTCATCCGCCCATGAAAGGTGTCCGACTCGGCTACTCACTCACTGGCTAGAATAGTGAAACTTCTCTGTATATAAAGAGCTGCCCAAACTTTAACCGGCAATATTTCAAAAACGTGGCAGCATTGGCACCTACTATTTTAGGGTGTGATAGGTACCTACAAAGACTATAAGCAGGTGAAGTGGGAGCTTGTAACTCGATGTACCTCCCAGAAGGTCCTCTCGTGAGTTATCATGATCTTTAACATGCTTTTGCGCAGTGTTATGCTGCAAGCACGGTCAGGCAGTTCGCATGCTTGTCCCAGCAGGAGTGATGAGGGTAGAAGAAACGGGAAGTCCCTCTCTCATCGGCTGTCGGTGCAACCATGCACTTACCATCAACGATCAAATTCATCCCTGTAGACTGATCCTTTTACTACACTTGTTGTGAATTGTAGGGTAGGATGTGTCACCAGAGCAGTGTCAAGCCGTCACTGTAGGACACTGCTGAAGTGGGGCTCTTCTTTATTCCACACAGTCCACCAGTCCGACGGCATTTACGATGCGTTTCGGTTTCTGGAAATGAAATGCGATGCAACAGGTGCCGATTCCTGATTGGGTTCTGAAGAGTTTAACGGAAGGGTGTTGTTTTGGGTGGAGGGAGGAATCAGAGTGACGCTTAAACCAGATGTTTTTGTTGTTATTAAGCATGTAGGCTACTTGCATTGTGGATTCTGCACATCCACAGTCACGGTCTCCCCTGCCAAGCCCCATCGTTGACAGTCGTTCAGCAGATGAATGGGGTAGGGTGGTTAAATCAACCAGTTTGGCTGAAAATCTATCCCCGAGTGTTATTCCAAAACCACATATCTTCTACATGAATGAAAATACACTACTGGCCATTAAAATTGCTACACCACGAAGATTACGTGCTACAGACGCGAAATTTAACCGACAGGAAGAAGATGCTGTGATATGCAAAAGATTAAATTTTCAGAGCATTCACACAAGGCTGGCGCCGGTGGTGACACCTACAACGTGCTGACATGAGGAAAGTTTCCAACCGATTACTCATACACAAACAGCAGTTGACCGGCGTCGCCTGGTCAAACGTTGTTGTGATGCCTCGTGTAAGGAGGAGAAATGCGTACCATCTCGTTTCCGACCTTGATAAAGGTCTGATTGTAGCCTATCGCGATTGCGGTTTATCTTATCGCGACATTGCTGCTCGCATTGGTCGAGATCCAATGACTGTTAGCAGAATATGGAATCGGTGGGTTCAGGAGGGTAATACGGAACGCCGTGCTGGATCCTAACGGCCTCGTATCACTAGCAGTCAATATGACAAGCATCTTATCCGTAAGACTGTAACGGATCGTACAGCCACGTCTCAATCCATGAGTCAACAGATGGGGACGTTTGCAAGACAACAACCATGCGCACGAACAGTTCGACTACGTTTGCACCAGCATGGACTATCAGCTCGGAGACTATGGCTGCGGTTACCCTTGACGCTGCATCACAGACAGGAGCGCTTGCGATGGTGTGCTCAACGACGAACCTGGGTGCACGAATGGCAAAACTTCATTTTTTCGGATGAATCCAGGTTCTGTTTACAGCATCATGATGGTCGCATCCGTGTTTGGCGACATCGGGGTGAACGCACATTGGAAGCGTGTATTCGTCATTGCGAAACTGCCGTATCACCCAGCGTGATGGTATGGGGTGCCATTGGTTACACGTCTCGGTCCCCTCTTGTTCGCATTGACGGCACTTTGAACAGTGGACGTTACATTTCAGATGTGTTACGACCCGTTGCTCTACCCTTCATTCGATCCCTGCGAAACCCTACATTTCATCAGGATAACGCACGACCGCATGTTGCAAGTCCTGTACGGGCCTTTCTGGATACAGAAAATGTTCGACTACTGCCCTGGCCAGCACATTCTCCAGATGTCTCACCAAATGAAAACGTTTGGTTAGCCGAGCAAGTGGCTCGTCACAATACGCCAGTCACTACTCTTGATGAACTGTGGTATCGTGTTGAAGCTGCATGGGCAGCTGTACCTGTACACGCCATCCAAGCTCTGTTTGACTCAATGCCCAGGCGTATCAAGGCCGTTATTACGGCAAGAGGTGGTTGTTCTGTGTACTGATTTCTCAAGATCTATGCATCCAAATTGCGCGAAAATGTAATTACATGTCAGTTCTAGTATAATATATTTGTCCAATGAATACCTGTTTATCATCTCCATTTGTTCTTGGAGTAGCAGTTTTAATGGCCAGTAGTGTAGAAACTTGGGATCAATTTTAGCTTACTCGCAGGACTAAAAACATTTTATTTTCAAAGGGCCATCTAATTTTAGAAGGATATGCATGCACATACAGCCATGCAGGACATTTTACAATGACATTCAGGATCACAATTTTCATTTAGACCTCTGCCTTCCAGAGACATACATTGTCCCTCCAGTGAACGCGTGACAGACATTTAGATATCATACTTCTGCAACAGTGTACGAAATTTGATGTATCCTGGACGTGGAATGCTTCCGCAAGAAACACATGAGCACGTGGTTCATGCTCCATATTTAAGAACACAATGTATTCAACACAACAGGTCATCACAAGTAACGAACTTTGTAATTAGTTCCTAACAGGACAATAAGTTCACAACTAAAAGCAAGTACTTGGAAAATAAGTCATGGTTGAGAAACAACACAATGAAAGCTGCTGGACTCAGAGTTCATTCTCCACTAGTTCGACTACCAAATGATTAATTTCTCTCTCTCCTTGAGCGGAGCACATTGGAATAGACTAACACTTAAGATGGTCTGTACGAGTTTACAGTTTCTACATTCTTGCCAAATGAGTCTGACAGAATACCAACAGTTTCACGAGCACGTCTTGAGGTCCCTTAGCAACAATGCCGGCTTGCGGTCGAGGCAGCGCTGGACCTGGAGAAGGCTTCTGCTCTTGCCTAGCTTCGTCATAACTACCATAATCTTTTTTTTTTTTCTTTATTGTCATTTCACTCCCAATAATGGGGCGGGCTGGCAGCGGCACAATACGCCGCTCTTCATCCAAGAGAGTTACAAAAAACATAAGCACGAGAGAAAAACACATAAACGAAAAGGGTAAAAATGGGTGAATAAACGATAACAAAAACAGATGAGTATAAAAGGTAGATTAAAAAGCATAGATGAGAGCCACACACACATGTGGAGAATGATCACTGTAGACCGAAGCACAAACAAAGCATCACCATAGCGGGAACACAAATGAGTAACACGCGCGACACTGTTGGTGGCGATGGATCGTAGCACTGCACACGGCACTGGAGAATCACTGACACCACAACAAAAACGTTAAAAATCACTGCTCAAAGGGCTGGGGGGAAGAAAACGGAGGGGGAGAGACAGTAGGGGGAAACCAGGAGGGGGGAGGAGGGGGTGGTGGAGGGGAGAAAGAAAGGAGCCGGAAGCCTGGGGGGTGGAAAGGAGAAAGAAGGTGGGTGCCAAGGGAAAAGGAGAGAGAAGGGAAGGGGAAGAAGGAGGGAGAGAGGGAGCCCCGAGGATGGGGGGGGGGGAAGAAGGGTGGGATTAGATCTGGTAGGAGGGGTAGATGGAAGGCGTGAGGAGTTGGCGGAAGCCACCTTGGGTGAGGGTATGGAGTGTGTTAAGACCAGGCGGGACACTGTGGTACAGGCGCAACAGTGAGCTGGGGTGGGAGAGGATGCGGGAAACCAAAGAATGGGGAGGATCCAGTTTGTGAGAGACGAATAGGATTCATATTTGTTCAAAGAACAGGAGGAGATGGGGGAAGGGGATCAAATCATAGAGGCTCCGCGTGGGGGATGGGAGACAGATGCGATAACCAAGGCGGAGTGCATGGCGCTCAAGGATTTGGAGGGATCTGCAGTAGGTGGGGGGGGGGGGGCGGAGATCCAAGTGGGGTGGGCATAACACAGAACGGGGCGGGTGAGGGACTTATAGGTATGTAGGATAGTGGGTCTAATCCCCATGTTCGACCGGAAAGGAGTTTGAGGAGACGGAGATGGTTACGTGCTTTGGCTTGGACTGTGAGGAGATGGGTGATCCAGGAGAGGCGGCGGTCGACGGTGGCGGGAATCGTCGTCGGTGCGGTACTAAATACCCGCAAAGCAGAGGTACACTCCCTCCTGATTCACTGCAGTGGCATTGGCCGATGCAGTAAAAGGTTTGTGGCAGGAGCGACCTCTCGTGCTGTATCACATTCCATCTGTTGCTTTGGTCTGGTGAACGCGAAGCCTCTCTATGGTCGCGCTGCAAATCGCGGGGCTGGAACGTTGTATACTCCCAGGGGCTGAGCTGGCAACCAACACCACGGCGGTGTTTTGCAGTGTGGCGTCAGCGCCTGGCAGCTTTTTCGACACGCCAGAATTAATGGAGTCACCGCTGTCGTTAGGCGGCATCGTACTTCATCGTAAGTTGTTGGAAGGATACGCTAATAGATCATGTCTTTCACAAACCTTTACAAAAAATGGTCACATACAATGGTTACTCGAGCTGGATGCTAACAGTCCAACTGCAAGACCTCTACACCCCTGCCGTCACAGACTTTCCGATCGTGGACTTCCCGACCTGTGACATCAACCTGGTGTTTCCGACCACTAATATTTTATCCTTGGCTTTTTCCCTAGCTGAAGGAAGCCGCAGCAGTGAGAGAGGCTCTGATCGGAAATAGCATGGTGTAAAAGTTGTTGGTTGTTGCTGTGATTTTTCTGTAAGAACAACACATTTTTTTTAGACTTTGGATTGACTATGAACATAGTACATTTTCATTCCTTTTCTCTCTCTCTCTCTTTCTCTCTCTCTCTCTCTCTCTCTCTATCTATCTTTATTTTTTTTCAGACTCTTCATCTCAAAGTAGCACTTGCAACCTACGTCCTCAACTGTTTGCTTGACGTATTCCAGTCTTCCTACTGTTCTTACCCTCTAAAGCTACCTCTAGTACCTTGGACGTTATTCCCTGACGTCTTAATAGATGTCCTATGACCCTGGCACTTCTTCTTCTCACTGCTTCCTTTTTTGCGGAGAATTTCCCCATTTCTAATCTTATCAGTCCACCTAGTTTTCGACATTCTTCTGTAACAACGCATCTCAAGTTCTTCGATTCTCTTCTGTTCCGGTTTTCCCACATTTCTGTTTCACTACCGTGCTCCAAACGTACATGCTCAGACATTTCTTCCTGAAATCAAGATCTGCCTTTGATTCCAGTAGTCTTCTCTTGGCTAGGAATTGAGCAGTAGGGGGAGAATACTACGTTCCTGCCGCACACCCCTTTCAATCCTTGCACTTCGTCTCGGTCTTACAGTCTTATTGATCCTCTTGGTTCCTATACATATCGTGTATCACACGTCTTTCTCTGTAGCTTAGCCCTGTTTCTCTCAGAATTTCAAACACCTTGCACCATTTTACACTGTCGAATGCTTTTTCCAGAACGACAAATCCCATGAACATGACTTGATTTCTCTTCAGTCTTGTTTCCATTACCACGCGAAACATCAGAACTGCCTCTCTGGTGGCTTTGCCTTTACTCAAGTCAAAATGATTGTCATCTAACAGATCCTCACTTTTCTAATCCATCCTTCTGCGTACTACTCTTGACCTCAATTTGGATGCTTAAGCTGTCCGGCTGATAGGGCGATTATTCTCCCACTTGTCAGCTCTTGCTGCTATCTTCGGAATTACGTGGATGAAGGTTTTTCCGAAAGTCTGATGGTATATCGCCAGTCTCATACATTCTACAAACCAGTGTGAATAGTCGTTTTGTTGCCAATTCCTACATTGATTTTAGAAATTCGGATGGAATATTATATATGCGTTCAGCCTTACTTGATCTTAAGTCTTCCAAATCTCCTTCAAATTCCGATTCTAAAACTCTTTCTCTTCTATATCGACTCTTGTTTCTTCTTGTAGCATATCATCAGACAAGTCTTCCTCATCACAAGGGCCTTCAGTGTTCTCTTTCCAGCTATTCTCTCTATCTTCTGTGTTTAACAGTGGAATTGCTATTAATATCAGCATTCTTACTTTTAATTTCACGGAAGGTTGTTTTGGCTTTTCTTTATGCTAAGTCAGTCCTTCCGGTTATCATTTCTTTTTCGATTCCTTCACATTTTTCATGCAGTCATTTCGAGTAGCTTCCCTGCACTTCTGATTTATTTAATTCCTAAGGGGCTTGTATTTCAGTACACCTGAATTTCCATGAACATTTTTGTACTTCCTTCTTTCGTCAATCAGCTGAAGTATTTCTTGTGTTACGCTTGGTTTCTTCCCTGTTACCTACCTTGTACCTCTTCCCAACTTCTGTGATTGCATTTTTTAGGTATGTCAATTCCTCCTCAAATGAACTGCCTACGGAACTATTCATTACTGCTTATGTATAGCCTCAGAGAACTTCAAGCGTACCTCTTCGTTGCTTAATAGTTCCATATCCCAATTCTTTGGGCACGGATTCTTCCTGTCTCGGAAACTTGAGCTTACTCTTCACTGATAAATTGTGACCTGGGCGTATAGCTCCTCCATAGTACATGGAAATGTTTCAATAGCTTTACTATTTTTTTTTAGTCTGGTGTAAAAACGGATGATTGAATTGCTGTAAGTGAAACGAGCAGCAATGACACTTATATTTTTGCTCGACAAACATATTTGGCTGTTCGTTTCCGAATATGCAACGATTTACTAAGGTACGGTTAGGGAAGAACGTAAGAGCACAGGTTAAACTGCTGCGAGCTGAACGAGCAGTAATGGTGACGCACCTCTTTGTAGTTGCGCGTAAGGAGGCCGCAGCAGTGGGGAAGCTCTGATCAGAAGTACCATCGTGCAAAACTGGTTGGTCGGAAGAATTGCTGTACCTGTCGCACTTATAATAGCGTCGGAATAAGCCGGAGTAGGCCCACGGAGCCCACCCTCCATGGCCGATCCATCGCTAGAGTGGATAAGTGTTGAGAAATGTTCTTACATGCAAATGCCAGTTCTGTGGTACTGCGTCCTGTTGAAAAAAGAGATTTTTGGGATGTTGTCGCAATTATGGAAATGCCAGAGCTCGAACATATTCAGGTACGTGATATCACTAACCGCCTTTTCACAATTCTTTCCTCAGGAAAAAAGATAAGGCTGTGGAAAGTGTCTCTAATGCTCGATAACACTATTGCAGTTGTCCTGAAGTTTTTAGGTTGCGGCGATTGACTTTTGCATTTAAAATGAACTTACTGCAGGGGTCGCCCACTACCGGGCTGGAAATCCCTACTCTTTTGTCAGGATGCAGACCGAGGACCTGTATTCAAGGTTATTCCATTTACTTTTCAGAATAAAAGTTGGTTCCGTGTCTTCTGCGACAGCTCTTAGCTATGTATCCGGACAGGAATCTGCTGAATCTACCAGCGGACTCACGGCTGCCGACGACGCTGCATCAGCTCGGAGAAGCAGTCGATGACACCGAGGTGGGGCGGTCTGCCGTCCGCTGGCAAGGTACACACGCCCTATCGATAGCCCTGCTTCGAGTTGGCGGCGACCGCGACGTATGTATGTGATTCAAAAATGGCTCTGAGCACTATGGGACTCAACTGCTGAGGTCATTAGTCCCCTAGAACTTAGAACTAGTTAAACCTAACTAACCTAAGGACATCACAAACATCCATGCCCGAGGCAGGATTCGAACCTGCGACCGTAGCGGACTTGCGGTTCCAGACTGCAGCGCCTTTAACCGCACGGCCACTTCGGCCGGCGTATGTGATTCACACGCTGCTTCGGGGAGTACTGAATCCCTCACAGATCGCTACCCTTATTGTCCCACCAGAAGGACCGCAATTTCGGATGCTGTGATGTCGTGCTGAATGCTGACCCTAGCCCGCCAGTACGCTAGGCCACCAGACTCATGCGACGCTGGAGTGTTAGGGCAACTTGTGCCCTGGAGCGGAACTGTGTTGGTAGACCCCTTCCAAGCCACCAGTGCTGGCTGTTGAGCTGGATGCTGGATGCTGAACTTCATTATCCAAGACTATGGATCGCTGTAAGAAAAACACTAGAATAATTTCACACAGAAAGTGTTACGCACCATAACCAGAGAGTGGGGTGCCAACGACATGAACGCCTTCGATCCTACTGATCGAGTGCTCTTAGCCAGTGGGGGGTAGGGTACTTAGGTCGACGAGGAGCGGTTCCACTCTACGACGTCTCATTCATAGTGAACAAATCGGTTATGATCTTCTCGAGTTGTCATAGACCTTCAATTCCGCTATATGTACTTAGCGAATTTGTTACAGTGTCTTTATTCCTTAGCGGGGGCTAGGCGATGTTTATCCATAAATGTTACAAAGGCGATTCGGTCTGCACTCTTCTTACGATTTTGTTCTGAGCTCGCTCGCAGTCTTGCTCAAGAGTGTGGAGGCTGTTGTCTCCCTTACCGGGTAACAGCGTTGACAAGTTCATTCTTTGTGGCTGGCGGCTGTTGATGCTTCCGCGTGACTGAGTAACACCGGCTGTTCAAACTCAGAAAATTTTACTCTCCCGTTTCCTTACTAATTTGTCGCGTAACAATAGTCTCATTACTGAACTCTGGACGCGAAAGTAAACTTTTCTCTTCCACCTGCACACCCAGAATTAATTCATAAAACTACTCGTTGATTATCACCATTATGAAGGGCTTGAATGCACTCTATCCTGTACGGTTTTAAACAGAAACGTCGCCGCAAAACGCGCTAGACAGACACATGAGACTGGCTAACTCTCGGATGGTGTGATGAGTAGACTTCCGTGGACTAAGTGAAAAACGCTGTGCAGTATTCTCTAGGTCCTTAATAAGCACACAGGAGTTCCTCTGTATTATCATTATACACACAAGCAGTGTCTTGAAAGTAGTGGTGCCAAGTTGCACTGTAGCAGTCTCGACCTGCGCATATAGCTCCTCCGTAGTACGTAGAAATGTTTTAACAGCTTTTCTATTTTTTTGTAGTCTGGTGTAAAAAGAGATGATTAAATTGCTGCAAGTGAAACGAGCAGCAATCGCACTTATATTTTTGCTGATTTGGAGATGAACTGTACTGTTGAAACTGAGAATGCAGAATACCTGTTGTTGTTGTGGTATCATCATCTCGGTTTGACGCACCAAGAAGACCTCTATCGGCAAACACATGAACTACCTAGTTACTCGTGGTGCCCAGATAAACTTTCTGTTTCAGATTTTAATTCACGTCCTTACTTCATTCACGTATAGGAAAAAATGTTGCGAAACCGAATGAATCTGTTTAAAATAGCCTATACTGTGCAAATGACAGCATGAAATTTCCTAGAATCTCTTGCCATTTTCGAGTCTCTTAGTGTTCATACTATTTTCTGTATCACAAGTTAGCTGAAATATGTGGAATTTGATACGCGCAAACACACAAACTGTTGTAGTAAACTGTTCTTTGTGTGTATCCCATGATCCCCCATCCCTCCTCTCCTGTGAAGTAGTGGTCTGCGTGCCACCAGTTCGAGTCGACGACTGTATTACCAGATAAGTTCAAATGGTTCAAATGGCTCTGAGCACTATGGGACTTAACATCTGAGGTCATCAGTCCCCTAGAACTTAGAACTACTTAAACCTAACTAACCTAAGGACATCACACACATCCATGCCCAAGGCAGGATTCGAACCTGCGACCGTAGCGGTCGCGCTGTTCCAGACTGTAGCACCTAGAACCGCTCGGCCACACCGGCCGGCACCAGATAAGTTCAGCCTGGCAGGTACAGTCATGAGCTGCCTAGTACACAGATAGCGACAATGTTAGTTTGGAATGAAACATAATATGATCTCGTACATAAGGAGGCAGAACCCGAGGTATTCTTTTCCTGCTAGAGACTCCACATTACATATTTCAGCAGGACAATTCCCAGTCACAGTGATGTTCGAAGTAAAAGCCTTTTTGGAAGCCAGTTGTTTCCACTGTTTTCGTGGCCAGGATACTGAGCTGTAACTGACTCAGGACGGAAATAATGAACTGTAAGATACAGTATTATAGTGAAGTACACGACAACGACAGGTGCGAAATCGAAATCGACTTCTTTCTTGAGGTATGATTTGAAGTGAGAAGTGAATATCTGCAGCCATCTTTGCAAATCAAGAATGCAGTGACAATATGTGGATGCAGTCACGCCCATTTCTCAAGAAAATTTGGCTTGTAAAGCTACCAGGGAACTCGCCGTGGACAGGAGCTGATGCCGTGACTAGAGACAGTGTGGGGCTGCCATGTGATCATGGGCCGAGTTCATACGAGAGCCATTCGGAAAGCATGTTCCGATCGGTGGTGAAGCGGAAACCACTGTGAGAATCAAAAATGTTTTATTTGCAACAGTTGGCTACATCTCCCAGCTACTTCCCTACATAGTCGCCTCTCCGACTTAAAAAATTGTCGTAGAGTTGTGCGAACTTTCCAATACTCTCGTCATAGGAGGCAGCAACCTGTTCTCTCCGACAATACTCCACCGGTCCATAGTTGACTGAACCAAAATGTTGTGTTCAACTCAATGGTTCATGTGAGCAGAGATGAAACTAGGGACAGCTACTTATGGACTATGAGCCGTGGCGACTGGCGGTAGGGTGTTCTAGTCGCATCGCTGATATCGATATTCGGCTGTCTTTAACTGCTCCCCTCGGCGGTTTTCAGGGTGAACGTGTGACGAGAAGTCTCGGGTCGGCGTTCAACGAGTCAACTTGTGTTGAAAACAAGCCGGCGTCCCTAACCGTGGTGCATGGGCCTCGCCGTGCTCGCGCGCCCCTTGTCTTTTGTCGCACCGGATGTACGGTGCCGATAATTGGGCTCCTTGACGTGCATTGTGGTGGGTTCGTCGTCCCACGCTGAACAGCTTCCCTGCTCGTACTTTGCAAGCTCCAAGTTACGTATGACTTCTATTCTGTGTTTAAAGAAGAAGATTGTTGATACTTACTGTGGCTGCCGGAGATGGTTCTGAACTTGTTTCCACAGCGGCTATTTCGTTTCTCATCATCTGTGGAGTGTCTGTTTCAAGTGGTTTTCATGCACATTTTAACTTGTTTTAGGACATATTGACCGCTTTGGGACTGGTTGCGGTTATGTACGCGCCCGGCAGCCGTAGAATTAATGGTTTAATCATTTGTCACGGCAGGATTTCGTATGTGCCTTAAGGCAACTGGAAGTGTAAGTTTCCTGCTAATTTACTAGGAGACGGGTAATGTTAGAGTATTGCTCCATAAGAATTCTGGTCCATGCTTATTATATATTCCAGTGTGGCTGTGATTTGACCTTGTTTTTATTGCAATCTATTTGTGCTGCAGGCCCATTTGTTAAGTCTGCTCTTTTCCTGGCGTCGGTGCAGTTACGGATTCTTCTCAGGACAGTGTGTGGCCAATCGGACTATACAGGGTGAGTCACCTAACGTTACCGCTGGATATATTTCGTAAACCACATCAAATACTGACCAACCGATTCCACAGACCGAACGTGAGGAGAGGGGCTAGTGTAATTGTTTAATACAAACCATAAAAAAATGCACGGAAGTATGTTTTTTAACACAAACCTACGTTTTTTTAAATGGAACCCCGTTAGTTTTGTTAGCACATACAAACAAATATGTAATCAGTGCTGTTTGTTGCATTGTAAAATGTTAATTACATCCGGAGATATTGTAACCTAAAGTTGACGCTTGAGCACCACTCCTCCGCTGTTCGATCGTGTGTATCGGAGAGCACCGAATTACGTAAGGATCCAAAGGGAACGGTGATGGACCTTAGGTACAGAAGAGACTGGAACAGCACATTACGTCCACATGCTAACACCTCTTTATTGGTCTTTTTCACTGACGCACATGTACATTACCATGAGGGGTGAGGTACACGTACACACGTGGTTTCCGTTTTCAATTACGGAGTGGAATAGAGTGTGTCCCGACATGTCAGTCCAATAGATGTTCAATGTGGTGGCCATCATTTGCTGCACACAATTGCAATCTCTGGCGTAATGAATGTCGTACACGCCGCAGTACATCTGGTGTAATGTCGCCGCAGGCTGGCACAATACGTTGTTTCATATCCTCTGGGGTAGTAGGCACATCACGGTACACATTCTCCTTTAACGTACCCCACAGAAAGAAGTCCGGAGGTGTAAGATCAGGAGAACGGGCTGGCCAATTTATGCGTCCTCCACGTCCTATGAAACGCCCGTCGAACATCCTGTCAAGGGTCAGCCTAGTGTTAATTGCGGAATGTGCAGGTGCACCATCATGCTGATACCACGTACGTCGACGCGTTTCCAGTGGGACATTTTCGAGCAACGTTGGCAGATCATTCTGTAGAAACGCGATGTATGTTGCAGTGCTCTCCGATACACACGATCGAACAGCGGAGGAGTGGTACTCAAGCGTCAACTTTAGGTTACAATATCTCCGGATGTAATTAACATTTTACAATGCAACGAACGGCACTGATTACGTATTTGTTTATATGTTCAGATGTGCTAACAAAACTAACGGGGTTCCATTTAAAAAACGTAGGTTTGTGTTAAAAAACATACTTCCGTGCATTTTTGTATGGTTTGTATTAAACAATTACACTAGCCCCTCTCCTCACGTTCGGTCTGTGGAATCGGTTCGTCAGTATTTGATATGATTTACGAAATATATCCAGCGGTAACGTTAGGTGACACCCTGTATATATATATATATATATATATATATATATATATATATATATATATATATATATATATATACCGCCTGCTAGTGAGCTTGTGCACAAGCCGTGGGGAGTGAACGCTCGTATTGCCTGCCGGCCGTAGCGTTATAGCTTCCAAATACTGCTGTGGGTCTTAACACTGTTCTCTAGAGTTAAGTGCAGTTTGGTAATCATTCTGAGTCATTATGTCCGTTAGGCCACTTTGTTAATAATAGCGTTTCTGTAAGTCTTTTTACTGTTACTAGCCTTTCTTATTTAACACTTATGTTATTCATCTGTGTATCTTTAATGAATGTGCAACTTGTTATTTTTCCCGTGTGCCAGTTTTGCAACCTTGGTTGGCCCACTTTGTATTTTTAGTATAAGCATGTTTCACTGTGGACCTTTATGTGGGCAGTTCAGCTTTATTAAGCTTTAAGATCTTGTTTTTTTAATGAAGCTGTGGTATTATGTGGCTGTGTAACTTTGGGTTGGAAGTGTATAGTGTTAATAGTCTTTCGAGATATGGTAAAAATAGAACGATTGTTTATGAATGATTTTCTCACCGTGTCTGCCATCTATGATTTTGGTTGCGGAGGCAAAATATGGTTCTTATTCGTGTTTATGTAATTCAGTTAAAGTCAATATTTGTGTATTGCATCAGTAAGAGGGAAAATGTCCGAATTGAATTTTGTTATAAAGTATGTTTTGAGTGAAATTAAAATTGTGAAACAATCACAAGCTTGTCCATCACTAGTGATCCCGGGCTTCCTATTTCCTTTAAATAACTGTGGTGAGATTGTAATTTTTGATTTTCTAAAGAACTGTGTAATACCACGGTCCAGGCTGCATTGTGGGTGATCAAACACTTCCCATCGAAAACGCTGGAGGAGCATCTTCATTGCCACTGCATAGTGGGGCCGAGAATTGTTATGAGCCGGCCGGGGTGGCCGAGTGGTTCTAGGCGCTTCTGTCCGGAATCGCGCTGCTGCTACGGTCGCAAGTTCGAATCCTGTCTCGGGCAAGGATGTGTGTGGTGTCCTTAGGTTAGTTAGGTTTAAGTAGTTCTAAGTTCTATGGGACTAATGACCTCACATGTTAAGTCCCATAGTGCTCAGAGCTATTTGACCCACTTGAATTCTCATGAAGAAGGAGCCGCATGACAACTGTGTTACGGCAACTGCGCGACATCAGGCGAAATCTCTCACCAGGCCCTCATACTTGGCGGCAGACTATTTCCTAGGCATCTGTACGTGCTCACTGTGCGCACAGAACTGAAAAGAGGGACGTGATGCAATCGATGGGCATACTAGAAGCACTGCCCTACATATCTGTGCAAAGCTTCATCGGATGTTCACAATGGTTTCCATTTCGCGCCCGATCGAAACTTACTTTCCGAATAGCCTTCGTATATTCCACACTGGCCAGCATTTAGGGACTTTTCGAGGAGAGACTGAAATGGTTGGCACCCTGTAGCCAGGACTGGCAGGTTGGTGTTACCCAGCGTCTATCGTTGAAATCGAAAACAGCCCACTAACGAAAGAAAGATACGACTGGAAATTCAGCAGCTTAAAGGACAATAATGGGGGAAGAAACAAATTCCCAAGCAGCGGCTCTCCTGAGATTCATTTCAAAGGTCATTCTGGAGATTACTTCCAAAGATTCACACCAAATATCATGCTGTGATTCACATGCAATTTCACATAGAGCAGTGTGACTGCATTCTGTAGATATGCCAGTCTGTTTTCCACCCTCTTTTTATACTTTTTAACTGGTTTCCGCATTTATCCCTATGTCTATTGTCATCTTGCGTCGTTCTCAGTTTCTAGTCCTTGTTGGATGGTCGTTCTTTCGGTCCGATGTTCGAATCTACTCTGTTCTTGTTACCTGATCTCCACCTCCAAATATAACTTGGAACTCGCTTCTTCAGTCGAATCACTGCAGACAAAAGATGTTGCATGTAATCTCAGGAGCAGCGGATGGCAGCGGCGGCCCGTACAATAACACTGTGTCATCCGCCACGTGGCGGTTTTATCTGGAGAGCGTTAAAGAAAGAAGCAATCAACTTGGTGTGCGTAAATCTGATGTGAGCGTCACCCATGAAGCTGTGGGTATGGGTCGATGGGAAAATAGGAGCCACAGGCTGTCAGACAGCTGACAACGACGTTATGTCGGCTCATCTGGAGATTCGCATCTCACACGGATATTACGCCAGCCGCCTATGGCCTCATGCATGAAACGCCCTGCTACGCCCGCAGGGCAGGACAGGTAGTTGGAATTGTGGAAAGGGGCCAAAATGAGCGGCTGTCAGCTACACTCGAACACATATAACTTTATTTATTTGACCAAATATTGCAGCTCAAATTCTTGAACTTAGTTATCGGCTAAATACGCCACACTATCTTATGCCTTAAGGGCAGACCACTTTAATTTTTCAAAAAAGCGGCTGAAAGCCATTAACTCAAAATTCAGACGCGAAAGAGAATATGTAGACAGCAGAAGGCCTCACGTTAAGTAAGTTCTACAATTTGACTGAAGGCCCAAAATATAACACTTGAAAAGCAACATCCTTAATTTAAAGACTGCTGAAGGTCCATGATTTAAGACTCAAGGTAAAATTAAATAAACAAAACACAAGGCCGAAGGCCTTATCTTCAATTAGGCTGAAGGCCCCAAACAGTCTGATGCTCGAAAGAAAAAGATCCTTAATTTAAAAACGGCTGAAGGCCCCATGACTTAAAACTCAAGGTAAAATAAGTTTAAACAACAAAGCTTTATCTTAAATTAGGCTGAAGGCCCCAAGCAATCTAATACTTGACAAGCAACGAATTTTAATTTTAAAACGGCTAAAGCCCCATGACTCAAAACACAACTAAAATAATTTTTAGTAGGCAGAAGGCCCAATGCTTTATCTATAAACAATATTTTAATCAGGCTGAAGGCGCAAACAATCTAACACTTGACAAGCAAGGAATTTTAATTTTAAAGCGGCTGAAGGCCCACTCCAAGTTTAAACGCAGCCAAAACCTCTCAGACAAACAGAGGCTAAACGATGTCAAAGTTAGCGTAAGGAGGGCTATGCGTGAAGCGTTCAGTGAATTCGAAAGTAAAATTCTATGTACCGACTTGACAGAAAATCCTCGGAAGTTCTTGTCTTACGTTAAATCAGTCAGTGGCTCGAAACAGCATAGCCAGACACTCCGGGATGATGATGGCATTGAAACAGAGGATGCCACGCGTAAAGCTGAAATACTAAACACCTTTTCCAAAGCTGTTTCACAGAGGAAGACCGCACTGCAGTTCCTTCTCTAAATCCTCGCACAAACGAAAAAATGGCTGACATCGAAATAAGTGTCCAAGGAATAGAAAAGCAACTAGAATCATTCAACAGAGGAAAGTCCACTGGACCTGACGGGATACCAATCGATTCTACACAGAGTACGCGAACGAACTTGCCCCCCTTCTAACAGCCGTGTACCCCAAGTCTCTAGAGGAACGGAAGGTTCCAAATGATTGGAAAAGAGCACAGGTAGTCCCAGTCTTCAAGAAGGGTCGTCGAGCAGATGCGCAAAACTATAGACCTATATGTCTGACGTCGATCTGTTGTAGAATTTTAGAACATGTTTTTTGCTCGAGTATCATGTCGTTTTTGGAAACCCAGAATCTACTATGTAGGAATCAACATGGATTCCGGAAACAGCGATCGCGTGAGACCCAACTCGCTTTATTTGTTCATGAGACCCAGAATTTATTAGATACAGGCTCCCAGGTAGATACTATTTTTCTTGACTTCCGGAAGGCGTTCGATACAGTTCCGCACTGTCGCCTGATAAACAAAGTAAGAGCCTACGGAATATCAGACCAGCTGTGTGGCTGGATTGAAGAGTTTTTAGCAAACAGAACACAGCATGTTGTTATCAATGGAGAGACGTCTACAGACGTTAAAGTAACCTGTGGCGTGCCACAGGGGAGTGTTATGGGACCATTGCTTTTCACAATATATATAAATGACCTAGTAGACAGTGTCGGAAGTTCAATGCGGCTTTTCGCGGATGATGCTGTAGTATACATAGAAGTTGCAGCATTAGAAATTTGTAGCGAAATGCAGGAAGATGTGCAGCGGATAGGCACTTGTTGCAGGGAGTGGCAACTGACCCTTAACATAGACAAATGTAATGTATTGCGAATACATAGAAAGAAGGATCCTTTATTGTATGATTATATGATAGCGGAACAAACACTGGTAGCAGTTACTTCTGTAAAATATCTGGGAGTATGCGTGCGGAACGATTTGAAGTGGAATGATCATATAAAATTAATTGTTGGTAAGGCGGGTACCAGGTTGAGATTCATTGGGAGAGTCTTTAGAAAATGTAGTCCATCAACAAAGGAGGTGGCTTACAAAACACTCGTTCGACCTATACTTGAGTATTGCTCATCAGTGTGGGATCTGTACCACATCGGGTTGACGGAGGAGATAGAGAAGATTCAAAGAAGAGCGGCGCGTTTCGTCACAGGGTTATTTGGTAATCGTGATAGCGTTACGGAGATGTTTAACAAACTCAAGTGGCAGACTCTGCAAGAGAGGCGCTCTGCATCGCGGTGTAATTGCTTGCCAGGTTTCGAGAGGGTGCGTTTCTGGATGAGGTATCGAATATATTGCTTCCCCCTACTTATACCTCCCGAGGAGGTCACAAATGTAAAATTAGAGAGATTAGAGCGCGCACGGAGCCTTTCAGATAGTCGTTCTTCCCGCGAACCATACGCGACTGGAACAGGAAAGGGAGGTAATGACAGTGGCACGTAAAGTGCCCTCCGCCACACACCGTTGGGTGGCTTGCGGAGTATAAATGTAGATGTAGATGTAGATGTAGACTTAAAACACCACTAAAAACAATTCAACTTTAATTCAAAACCATCGACTATGAGCCATACAAATACACACAACAGAAAATAAGAAAAGGCGGTGCAGCTAAAGGCGCTCTGAAGTTTCGGGGTCGGCCAGCACGTGAAATACTAACGACCACTTAGGTGAGACAGGCAGTCGGCCCAGCCATTCTCGATCCGACGACAGCCCAACCAACAGACAGTCAACGGACCCACCGACGAGGTAATTTGCGCTCCACTCGACCAACAGACAACCGGGAGTTCAATGCAAAACGTAGAAGGAATGGACGCCCACAACCAAGCATACACACCATGCAGGACAGTGACAACACGGTGAGGAAACGACACTGCCTGAATTTACGTCAACTGCCAGGGCAGGTAACTGGAACGTTAACGGCCACAATCCTCAAAATTCCACTCGTGCACTTCAATTGCAAATACCCAAATACAGTTAGACTCCGCCGGATGGAGGCTAAACCTTCGCCAACTTTGATGATCGCGGGAATGTCCCAACAGCCAACAACGAGAACCAGAGGGCACAATGTGAACAGTCTGAACTTGCTGACAGATTAAATTCAAACTCAACTTTCGTGTCCAAGGTCGGTGAGCCACGGACCTCGTAGCAATGGGAACAGCCGCACACACTCCGACACCGCGTAGAGACCGCCAGCGGCCCCGGCCCAACTACGCCCCGCGGAGATCTACTCGCTGCTGCACGCCATCGACTGACTGCTCGCACACAGCACAGCCGGAAACTATAAGCACCAGACCAAAGATAGTACGAGGTGCGAATATCGGTACACACCGCTGCTGCCTCTCACGGAGAGAGCGAACAACAGCATAATCGCAATAACTATGGGAAACCAAACACAGAATAGGAACCAAAGTTTAAACCAACGCATAACATGAGCCTCAACACGGCTGAATACACTGCCAGATCAAACATGTGGGGAGATAAAATGAATACTACTCCTGCATGCCTCATCACTGAGTCGTCTCTACGCCCATAAACGTGACCTTTACTAATTTTTATTTATAATTTATGCATAATAATAAATGTAATTTTAGTACCCCCACTTCATCCATTCGAATTTAACAGCATTTTTGTGCCCAATCTATGGTGATTCCATTCCATTTTAATAAATTTATTTACAATGTAGCTCAATCCACACAAATTATGAAAATGGACATACATTTACGAGGTGTGTGGGAAAAGTAAAGTGACTAATTATTCATCTACCAAAGTTTTTATTACTTCAAACAGCAATATTGTCCCATTCAAAATAGTTCCCTTCGAGAGCCATACGCCAGTGGAGGCTTCAACTTTTAGAGCCTTTTGTTCCCCAGGGCCCCAAAACGACATCCTTTTCACGCATTTTTCAATTTCGGGAAAAGAAAAAGGGCACAATGAGTCATATGAGGTGAATAGAGGGCTGTGGAATAACAGGAATATCTTTTGAGCTCAAAAACTGGGTGATGAAAGTGGCCGTGTGACATGGGGTGTTGTCTTGATGAAGCGTTCACTTGTGTCTGCAATGTCCTGTCTTTCTCGTTTAACCTTTTCCCTGAGCCTTCCTTTCAAGCACATCTTTACAAAACACTTGGTTGACAATTTGTCCTCGAGTAATAAATTCTTTATGCACCATGCCCCTATTGTCAAAAAAGAAAATCAGTACTGTTTTGATCTTTGATTTGCTCATTCGAGCTTTTTTCGATCTATGAGATCTCACCGTGCCACTTCTCACTTTCCCGCTTTGTCTCAGGATCGCAGTCAAAGAGCCAGGATTCATCATCTGTGATCGCACGATTAAACCATTCGCGGTCACTGGCAATTCTTTCAAGAAAACCATGCGTTTCTTCAATTGTTCTACTGCTCATCTGTGATGTTTTAGGGCCCTGCTGTAGCACAAACCCTTCGCGGCCAAAATTTGATCTACGGTGAAACAGGTTACCCATCATTATTACCGTTAACCGTCGGCCTGATCTCACAAGAGCGCACATGCGTTCGACGTTTCCATCGGTTTTTGAAATTAAAGGTCTCCCTGGACGAGGTTCATCCCCAGCCCTGTTCTCTGCCTTCCAAAAATGATTCGTGCCAGCGAAAAAATTATGCTCTTGATAAGGAATATTCCCCAAAGGACGGTTGAAACTTTTCAAAGTTCACTATCGCGGTTTCTTCAAGTCTAGCACAAAACTTGATGACATGACGTTGCGCTAAATTCCGCTGTTCCATTTTCGTAACACACAACAAAAACACAGCTTCACTGATGACGTTCTCAAACATCATGTGACCGCTGTACGGAGCTGAATCTCGGACAGAAGCGATGAACACACCGGTCTTCACGGGTAGAACAACACAGTGTTACCAGATCACTCGCAATACTGCCAGTCTCATTACTTTTCTCACACACCTCGTGTAATGTATGCCCGTATGTTCCACATCCCCTTCCAAACAACTGGACGAATTTCAGACAAACTTGGTACACATATCCCTTATTGTCGGAAAGTCATCGCTGTGAGGTTAACAACCAACTATTTATCAAAAGGGGTTGGGTGTAGCAACGTAGAATCTAGTGCGGCACACGACGCGCTAATACCCACACTTCAGTCCTCCAGTAGTGAAGAATGAGATCACTTAAGATGTACAGCAGACTTTACGCAAAATTTCAAACCATTACGAAATTTTTTCTCCATAACGACCCGCACAAAATGATGAAAGGAATAAAGATTATCGCTTAGTACATTTTTGTTGTTCATGCACTGCATGAAGCACGAAGTTTTAATTTATTACATTTTTACTTCCAACTGTATTCGGGGTATATTTTGCAGACAGTATTCAGATATGCCACTGAATGTACCAGAAAAATTGTGTCATTGTACGACACATGGTTTAGGAGATATGATATAAACAATGCTATACGTTAAACACTGCAGCATCATGCACGATGTTTTAAATTATTACTTCTTTACTATTAACTCTGTTCACAACACAAATCTGCAGACAGTTCATACATATACCGCTGGATGAACTTGCAACATTATATCAGTCTTCAGCACATAGTTCAGGATCTATGACGTCATAAACATTGAGCTGCGAGAAAATGAAATTGCAAAGCGAAAGTCGCTAGAGATACAGGTGAAATGTCTGTATAAATACGTGTTATATGTGTTAAATGTATGTGAAATATGTTTGACACGTGCGCACTCGATCAAAGCCATGGGTGAAAAGCACATCCTAAACCTCTGGAACGATTTCAAGCAAATTTGATACCTATGTTAGTTACAATCTGGAAAGAAATACTGTGGGGATGAGTACCACGAGCCTCTTATTTGGGTGAGCTTGATAATGTTGATATAGGAGTTGGAGGAGGAGATGAATAGATTGCGAGGCGGAAGGAGGAGATGGATACAGACAGGGGGAAGGACGAGATGGATAAAGACATTGGGAGGGGAAATGGACAGAGAAAGGAGAGGCGAAGGTGGACAGAGAAAGGAAGGAGGAGGAGATAGATAGAGACAGGGGAGATAGAGATAGCCAGAGAGAGGGCGAGGAATAGATAAAAAGACAGAGGGAGAGTAGGAAACGGACAGAGAGAGAGGAAAGGAAGAGATGGACTAATAGAAGATTGAAATAAATACATACTCAGGCAACGCCAGGTAGTCGGCAAGTATTTTACAATAAGAGCGTTAATCGGTTGTTGAATGTTCATATTTGGTATACTTTCACGAAAGTGTACAACAAATGTCTAGGGCTGGTTTATGTATATAACAAGATACAAAAGTATTGAAAACATAGGGGCAATTGTTACAGTTTCATATAAATTGAAATGTATGTTGAAGAAACGTAAAACATGACACGTAAGAAAAGTCACATTATGCGCCAAAAGAATATAAAATTCATAAAAGATTTCAATACCACTGGTTATAAAAATAAATACGGAGCAACGTATTGTGCAATAAATTTTGTAACAGTACTCCGCAGAAATGAAGCTACTTGAGACTGATTTTATGATAATGTAAAACTTTCCTCTGATTCTTTAAGATTCATTAACACTTGTGACTCTGTCACTGACATCTGATGCTGAGATATGGTTATTACAAAGTAATAATCACCTGCTAATTGCACTGTTATTATTATTTTTCGGTGCATATGTTTGATGAGGTGGGGATGTTAAAACGTTCACCTCACATGCCCATCGAACATGTCTGGAGCAAACCACGTTGATGGAGGCCCTTCAGAAATAATGTCCAGGCCCTTTCTGGTTCCATGTCACGATGTTAACAGGCCCAGACGCACGACGATGAGCTTCCACAGCAAGCACAGTCCTGTAAATCACATGCCATATACAACCTTACAATCTCAGTTATTTATGAACTGTGTCAACGTAGCCGCGGATACAAATCTCAAGCTTGTGAACCTTCTTGGAGTTGAAATTCTCGCAAACATTTATGTGAAAGAGAATTTTAGTTTTCAACTATAAAATTTTTCAGAAAACTGGCAGCTCTATTCACTAAAGGAATTGTCATAGCGCAAATTTTATTGAACATTGTGTTGAAGGTAACAACACTGTTGTTTCACATGTTCACTTACACAGTTGTCTCTTCACTTAAGGATTAGCCGGCCGAAGTGGCCGTGCGGTTAAAGGCGCTGCAGTCTGGAACCGCAAGACCGCTACGGTCGCAGGTTCGAATCCTGCCTCGGGCATGGATGTTTGTGATGTCCTTAGGTTAGTTAGGTTTAACTAGTTCTAAGTTCTAGGGGACTAATGACCTCAGCAGTTGAGTCCCATAGTGCTCAGAGCCATTTGAACCATTTGAACTTAAAGATTCGGGCTCGAAGTCAGACAGAACCGTCAGGCCGGCCGGAGTGGCCGAGCGCTTCTAGGCGCTACGGTCTGGAACTGCGCGACCGCTACGATCGCAGGTTCGAATCCTGCCTCGGGCATGAATGTGTGTGATGTCCTTAGGTTAGTTAGGTTTAAGTAGTTCTAAGTTCTAGGGGACTGATGACCTCAGAAGGTAAGTCCCATAGTGCTCAGAGCCATTCAGAACCGTCAGTTTTTGTCTCGAGAGAGGACCGAAATCGCGTCCGCTGCATAGGGAAGACAACTTGAAAGCTCTCTGTTTTCTGTCTTACACGAAACCAAGACAGGAATCGCCCAATGAAGCTGTCTTTGTCTTGTGTGCAGGTGCTGTGTTTCACTTAACCATGAAGATAGATTCTCCAGAACCAACTGTTTTACATAGATTCCTCGAATTACACCAAGAACACCGTCATGACATATTTTGAGGCACATGCTAGTTTGGACAAAGAGCAGCATACGGAATTATAATAAAACTAGCACCCAGATTTTTTATTTTAAACCCTGTGCAATAACTAACTCTCCACATTATAATACACTTACCCATTATCTGAAATGCAAGCACCAAAGGATTCAAAATGTGGCAATAAAGAAAGAAAAGTTACACAACAATGGACATTTAGAAAGGTGGTTGCCTGTCGCTACGAACAAGTAGAAAAAATAGAATTTCCTTTGCTTACAGCCTCTTGACGAAAATGGTTATGACAGAAATTACAAAAGCATATGTTCAATAGCTGAGGAAATACATTAATCAAGTACACACCTGTTTGGCGTCCTGTCTGCAGTGTCATGCAACTGTTCGTTCTGTTACATAAAATAAATATTATACGTGGACTATATAACTGAACAGATTATCAGATTACCCTCACTTAACATCACACGAATTTGTGAGGTAGGTCGTTACAGGCGAAATAAGCCGACAATGTCATCTTACCCAAGTTAACAACAGCATAACAGCAACAGATATAATCCATTGTACCAATCAAAAAACCTTTGATTACAATGTGCTGCCTTGGCGTAATGTATCACTTGGAACAACACGTTAAATGAACGAACACTAAAAAAGCATTGAAAGCAGCATCCACGCTCTAGAATCAGAGTCGAAGAGCGATAAGTACAATTCTGCCTGCAACAAATTTTTGATCACAAGAGACGAGCGAGAACAATGCTTGTTCTTTTCTATGAATTCTCAATATAACTGATCGTCGAGTTTGGTGCACAACGATAACGCCATCACAGTGAGAATAACAAACTTAGGTGTCCATCGGGTTATTGTCAGTGGGTCGCCTAACGATGAAGTTGTAGGACAGTGTAAAGGACCTTAAAATCTAAGTCAAGACTGAGATTAATAGATATTCATATATTATAACTACTCATAATAAGAATTAACAGAGATGAGAGTTCTCTAAAAAAAAAAACGTGCCACAATAAAAAAAACGTGCCGCAATAAAAAAAACGTGCTGCAATAAAAAAACGTGCCGCAATAAAAAAACGTGCCGCAATAAAAAAACGTGCCGCAATAAAAAAACCGTGCCACAATAAAAAAACGTGCCACAATAAAAAAAACCGTGCCACAATAAAAAAAACGTGCCACAATTAAAATAACGTGCCACAATTAAAATAACGTGCCACAATTAAAATAACGTGCCACAATAAAAAAAACGTGCCACAATTAAAAAAACGTGCCACAATTAAAAAAACGTGCCACAATTAAAAAAACGTGCCACAATTAAAAAAATGTGCCACAATTAAAAAAACGTGCCACAATTAAAATAACGTGCCACAATTAAAATAACGTGCCACAATTAAAATAACATGCCACAATTAAAATAACGTGCCACAATTGAAATGACGTGCCACAATTGAAATAACGTGCCACAATTGAAATAACGTGCCACAATTGAAATAACGTGCCACGATTAAAATAACATGCCACAATTACAGTAACGTGCAAAAATAAATAACGTGCCAAAATAAATAAACGTGTCAAAATAAATAATGTCGCTAACACTGTGGGGAGGTACCAAAGGTGTGGAAGGCTATAGAAAAATACATCCACACCTGCTCTTCTGGGCAACTCGAGAAATCAAAGATAACGATACGACATGTTGCCACAAATTATACCCAGATTAAGCACACAAGTGGCGTGGCAAAGTAATCAAGCATCGAGCTGCTCACAATATGACTGGCACTGTCGCAATTGCAACACTTACATTTCTCCAAAGTCAACAAACCGTGTGCCCATCAGGACAAAATGCCGGCTTAGAGACATGTGACGATCACAGCAATAGGGGATCGAATGATCACGAAACATGTATCTTCCTCCACAACATTCTACTTTCAAAAAAATTCTACAGGGAGGGAACGACTGTTGCCGTTGTCAATGTGACAGATGAAATTATCGCTTATGTCATGAAAAAGTTGGGGATCTTCCCACTCTTGGTGTACAAAACGAATCTCAGTGAATAAGAGGTTGGTACAGGGATGGAGAAGTATCGATCTTTCGGCATTTTCGCGCTAAACACGGCAGAGGGGAGACTAAATTCGATTGCGTACACGAACTTTTAGAGCTGATGACGCGGGTTGTCGGTGTCTCTTCCTCTGATGTCCGAACAGAATAGGCAAACAAGTTGTGTTCAGTTACTCTGTAAGGGGAGGGAAGTGACGGCACGGCGCCTACAGTTTAGGGCTGAGAGGCGCCAGACACCAGTTCTCCTGACAAAAGCACAAAGCAGACTGCAGTCTTATATCCGAAAAATCTGTTCGCCCTCCCTAATGAGATTCTCTGACTGCCTTCTGTCGACAAAGAGGAACCAGAAACCACACTGAGAGAACAACTTCCCAGTGACAAGGTCGCAAAGCTTTCCTCCTAGAAAATGTGTCCACTGCACTCTAAATAAAAATCAATCACAAAATGGTGACAAAAATTAATCAATTTCGAGTAGCAATATGTGACAGTAATGTCACAGTATACGCGCCATGAAGTGGCGTCCATTTGAAATAAGTATACCACAATCAAATTACAGCTCTTGACTTTCCTACGACTCAAGTACAAAATCAGTACACCACTTTAACAACGATTACATAGTTTGAGTTGATTAATATCGATTTCTAAAACGGAGCTTGCAAGACTGCTCAAAAGTTGCCTCTAAGTAAAACTTTTAATGCATTCTTTTCTATATTCTGGTCGGAGCGGAAATTAGTGACTTCTCGTCATATGATCCACAGATAAAAGCGGATCAAATCCAGAATTTAGTGTTACCAACCTTCCCTTGAAGGATGCCATGAGCTTCACAAACATATACATGAATCCTTCTACAGTCGATTTCACTGCGGCAGAGTGACAACTACACTCCTGGAAATTGAAATAAGAACACCGTGAATTCATTGTCCCAGGAAGGGGAAACTTTATTGACACATTCCTGGGGTCAGATACATCACATGATCACACTGACAGAACCACAGGCACATAGACATAGGCAACAGAGCATGCACAATGTCGGCACTAGTACAGTGTATATCCACCTTTCGCAGCAATGCAGGCTGCTATTCTCCCATGGAGACGATCGTAGAGATGCTGGATGTAGTCCTGTGGAACGGCTTGCCATGCCATTTCCACCTGGCGCCTCAGTTGGACCAGCGTTCGTGCTGGACGTGCCGACCGCGTGAGACGACGCTTCATCCAGTCCCAAACATGCTCAATGGGGGACAGATCCGGAGATCTTGCTGGCAAGGGTAGTTGACTTACACCTTCTAGAGCACGTTGGATGGCACGGGATACATGCGGACGTGCATTGTCCTGTTGGAACAGCAAGTTCCCTTGCCGGTCTAGGAATGGTAGAACGATGGGTTCGATGACGGTTTGGATGTACCGTGCACTATTCAGTGTCCCCTCGACGATCACCAGTGGTGTACGGCCAGTGTAGGAGATCGCTCCCCACACCATGATGCCGGGTGTTGGCCCTGTGTGCCTCGGTCGTATGCAGTCCTGATTGTGGCGCTCACCTGCACGGCGCCAAACACGCATACGACCATCATTGGCACCAAGGCAGAAGCGACTCTCATCGCTGAAGACGACACGTCTCCATTCGTCCCTCCATTCACGCCTGTCGCGACACCACTGGAGGCGGGCTGCACGATGTTGGGGCGTGAGCGGAAGACGGCCTAACGGTGTGCGGGACCGTAGCCCAGCTTCATGGAGACGGTTGCGAATGGTCCTCGCCGATACCCCAGGAGCAACAGTGTCCCTAATTTGCTGGGAAGTGGCGGTGCGGTCCCCTACGGCACTACGTAGGATCCTACGGTCTTGGCGTGCATCCGTGCGTCGCTGCGGTCCGGTCCCAGGTCGACGGGCACGTGCACCTTCCGCCGACCACTGGCGACAACATCGATGTACTGTGGAGACCTCACGCCCCACGTGTTGAGCAATTCGGCGGTATGTCCACCCGGCCTCCCGCATGCCCACTATACGCCCTCGCTCAAAGTCCGTCAACTGCACATACGGTTCACGTCCACGCTGTCGCGACATGCTACCAGTGTTAAAGACTGCGATGGAGCTCCGTATGCCACGGCAAACTGGCTGGCACTGACGGCGGCGGTGCACAAATGCTGCGCAGCTAGCGCCATTCGACGGCCAACACCGCGGTTCCTGGTGTGTCCGCTGTGCCGTGCGTGTGATCATTGCTTGTACAGCCCTCTCGCAGTGTCCGGAGCAAGTATGGTGGGTCTGACACACCGGTGTCAATGTGTTCTTTTTTCCATTTCCAGAAGTGTATATTAGTACATGAGCAGCTGACCAGTGAATAATACTCCCATTTATGGCAAACGTGAGTAAATATTGAGCATTTGGTGAATGAAAGGCTGCTGAATAGACAGTCACGTGTGAAAAAACCTAACGTCGACTAGTGTGACCGTTGTTTGAGTACTCCTTAGGCAGCGTATGAAACTGCAGACCTTCGGTAGAGCAGTGGCCTGTATGACAATAGCGTCACATAGCTGCTGTGGAAGCATGTGATTTAAAGGGAAAAAAATTATTCCTATCAGCTGTTTCGACCGCTACTTTTTGCACTGCAACTGATTTCGTACCTTTCAGAAAGTCTCTCTATGTCCATCTTTTCAGAGATGGTTGCGGGTCTCGGCCGCTCAGTACAGAATGTCAAATCAAACAACTTTCAGCTGTCTAATTTCCTAACTGCTGTTTTATTGGGCTGCCAGTTGTGGTGATATATTTCGTCATCTGCAGGCCACGCCGTTGGGACACAGATTTACTTCAAATATTGGACAACATCATATGCAAGTAGTAAGGTGCAATACTCTAGCATTTCCGAAAAAACCGCAAGAGAAGTTTTACGCGTCTGTTATATAACGCGTATATTACGTAACTGATGCATCTTTGCGTAGGTGGTCAAGTGGTTAGCGTTCGATTTGCGTAAGATGAACATATATGAGACATCGGTTCGATTCTAATTTAACTTTAAATCTATATTTTTTTCATCAACAGTCATCATATTTAATTTACATGACATTTGGAAGCTAATATAATTAAAACAATCACTTGTATTTGTACGAAATTTTAGTGAAATCCATGTTACATGACTACTTACTACTTTAAATAAATTTAATTATTAGAACAAACATACACTCCTGGAAATGGAAAAAAGAACACATTGACACCGGTGTGTCAGACCCACCATACTTGCTCCGGACACTGCGAGAGGGCTGTACAAGCAATGATCACACGCACGGAAACAGCGGACACACCAGGAACCGCGGTGTTGGCCGTCGAATGGCGCTAGCTGCGCAGCATTTGTGCACCGCCGCCATCAGTGTCAGCCAGTTTGCCGTGGCATACGGAGCTCCATCGCAGTCTTTAACACTGGTAGCATGCCGCGACAGCGTGGACGTGAACCGTATGTGCAGTTGACAGACTTTGAGCGAGGGCGTATAGTGGGCATGCGGGAGGCCGGGTGGACGTACCGCCGAATTGCTCAACACGTGGGGCGTGAGGTCTCCACAGTACATCGATGTTGTCGCCAGTGGTCGGCGGAAGGTGCACGTGCCCGTCGACCTGGGACCGGACCGCAGCGACGCACGGATGCACGCCTAGACCGTAGGATCCTACGCAGTGCCGTAGGGGACCGCACCGCCACTTCCCAGCAAATTAGGGACACTGTTGCTCCTGGGGTATCGGCGAGGACCATTCGCAACCGTCTCCATGAAGCTGGGCTACGGTCCCGCACACCGTTAGGCCGTCTTCCGCTCACGCCCCAACATCGTGCAGCCCGCCTCCAGTGGTGTCGCGACAGGCGTGAATGGAGGGACGAATGGAGACGTGTCGTCTTCAGCGATGAGAGTCGCTTCTGCCTTGGTGCCAATGATGGTCGTATGCGTGTTTGGCGCCGTGCAGGTGAGCGCCACAATCAGGACTGCATACGACCGAGGCACACAGGGCCAACACCCGGCATCATGGTGTGGGGAGCGATCTCCTACACTGGCCGTACACCACTGGTGATCGTCGAGGGGACACTGAATAGTGCACGGTACATCCAAACCGTCATCGAACCCATCGTTCTACCATTCCTAGACCGGCAAGGGAACTTGCTGTTCCAACAGGACAATGCACGTCCGCATGTATCCCGTGCCACCCAACGTGCTCTAGAAGGTGTAAGTCAACTACCCTGGCCAGCAAGATCTCCGGATCTGTCCCCCATTGAGCATGTTTGGGACTGGATGAAGCGTCGTCTCACGCGGTCTGCACGTCCAGCACGAACGCTGGTCCAACTGAGGCGCCAGGTGGAAATGGCATGGCAAGCCGTTCCACAGGACTACATCCAGCATCTCTACGATCGTCTCCATGGGAGAATAGCAGCCTGCATTGCTGCGAAAGGTGGATATACACTGTACTAGTGCCGACATTGTGCATGCTCTGTTGCCTGTGTCTATGTGCCTGTGGTTCTGTCAGTGTGATCATGTGATGTATCTGACCCCAGGAATGTGTCAATAAAGTTTCGCCTTCCTGGGACAATGAATTCACGGTGTCCTTATTTCAATTTCCAGGAGTGTATTTATAACTATCTACAAGTAAATTAAGAAACGCATAGACTTCTGCTGAAAATTAGTGCCTGTTGTGATTTTCGATATCCCTTAAACATGCAGTCTGGTATAGAACCCGGGACTACTTCGCACCTCAACGCTTCGAGCGGCAGACACAGAGGCAGGTCCCATTTGCCAGTTAACCTTCGTAGCGCTGAGACGTAGCAAATGCAGCAGGAGCGAATAATGTAGGTCAAGATTTTTTGAATGTCACAGATTTTACACTTGTACTGCAAAAATATAGGTTTCAGCTGGAGTCGAACCGTCGCCTCATGCACGTCCGTTTCACAAAACTCCAACGCTAACAATTTTTAAAAAAAAATCGTAAAATGTGTGAACCCGACAGGGACTCGAAACCTGGATCTCCTACTTACATGGCAGACGCTCAATCCAAACGAACCATTTTTTTAATGACTTGATACTATCATGACACTTCAGTAGACCACAGTCAAATCATCATGTAACATAAGCTGCAAATGGGAGAAAAAATTAATTATACCAGAATAATAATTAAACCGGAAAACGTAGGCAACAAATCACCACCAAGCTCACATGATAGGTACCAACAATTATCTTAAGATAGGTTTTTTAGTAATTTTATAATTTTTTTATTTTGTGTTTTTTTATTTATTTTTATAGTTCGCAATAGAATCTAAAAGAAGAAGGAAAACGAAACCAGATTACATTCGATATAGCAAACTAAGAAATATCCCAATTTGATTGCAAGGATTGTAGGTTAGGTTAGGTTACTGTTGTTGAACGTCCCGTCGACAACGAGGTCATTAGAGACGGGCAAGGATTGTAGACGGTCATGTGTATCCATACTCCATCTCTACACATTTTACAATAGAACTGGAGCGGTATTGAGTCAATACACAAAACTTAACGAACACGGAAACCAGGAGAGGGCAGGCCGAAGCAAATCAGAGTGGAACATACATAACAAAGAAAAACACTTATCAGAAGAATTAAATTAACCAACACCTTGCAGACGGAAAACAAGATTCAGCATGAAACTTCCTGGCAGATTAAAACTGTGTGCCCGACCGAGACTCGAACTCGGGACCTTTGCCTTTCGCGGGCAAGTGCTCTACCGAACGAACACACAGAAAATGTTGTGGGAAAGGCGAATCAAAGACTGCCTTTTGTTAGCAGAACAATTAGTATTGCAATAAGTCCATTAAAGAAACTCCTTGCTCTCTGTCCTCTGTTAGGGTACTGCTGTGCGGTATGTGAACCTTACCAGACAGTTTGGACGGAGAACATGGCGAGTTCGGGTGGCAAACATTAAAACAAAGATGTTATTCGTTATGATGAGATCTTCTGGCGAAATTTTTTTTACCGCTTTTTTTTTTTCAAAAGAAAACAAACACTCCAATTCTACTGGTTTCTCCGTCCAGTAAACAAAAATGAGTCTCCTTCGTCTTGTTGGCGAAGAAGCAATCTTTTGGAACAAAAAAAGTTTCTCAAAGCCAAATCAAATTTCTTTTTCCTTTAAGAACAAATTATGAGGAATAAATAAGGAAAAGCTTTTTAAGTCGTCGTGCGACTTGTAGTTAAATTCCAGTTCTTACAGGAGCTCCTGAAGTGTATCCGCCTACAGCATGCCAGCTCGTCCAAACGTGTCTTCTCATGGCGTAGGCGTGAGTTCTGGGTAGCAGATCTATTCAGTTCGGTTCGTTTTATACAGTTTTCAGCTTCTCAGGGCTTGGACGTTCCAGCTACTAGGTGGGTCATCGAAAGTGCTCCGTAAGAAATTGGAAAAATATTGTTTGTAGCGTGGGTTGCGTATCAGGACGCAGTGTCGTTCGTTGAGATAAGTCCAATATCCTAGCGTAGACTTGTCGCCAGAAGTAAAAAGATAGCGGATCGTGTGGCCACAGATCCAATTCACAGAGTTAGTTTTGGCGGAGGGGTAGAAAGTCTTATCGGGGTACAAAAGCATGTGGACGTCGATCTGAGCCGGTGTCTGGCGAGTAAGAAACGCCAAAATTCGCCGCGCAAGTGTCCAGACGTCTAGCGCTGTGCCACAGTGGAACCGGTGGACATCCGTGTCATCCTCTCCACAGTAGGTGCAGAGGGATGAATCGGCGAGATGGATGCGGTGCAGACGATCTCGGTTAACTTGTTTGCCATTCACGGTGATGTACCACGCTGATTGAACGTCTAATTCGAGAAAACGCGCATGGATCGCCTTCCATATGTGTCGCCACACGCACTGTGGATACTTACGTTCGATGGGATTGGACGGGCGGCACTGTTGTAACAATTCGGAGAATGTTTTCGTAAGGTACAAACGTGTAAGTGGTAAGGACCGGTAGATATAACTGAACTCCAGGAAAAATCGTTGGATGTAATAAAAGGGGGTTGGAATGGTCGATACCAGTACTGGGGCGGACAAGGAGGCCGGTGCAAAGTTGTGAAGCAGGAGGCTAGTAAGGCTCTGCGGGCAACGATGCCAAAGTTTTAGTTGGGAGCTGACGTATAGTGCCTTGACACGAGTCGGCACGTGGATGAGTCCCACCCCGCCACGATCTCGTGGCAGTGCAAGGGATTCATACTGCACCTTGAATAACATCCCCGAGCTGCCGAGGAGCCGAAAGCCATCAACAGTCGTCGCGCCAGGAGATTTGGAACTGGTAGTACTTGAGCCACGTGTGGTATACGGGAAGCATGATACATGTTCACGTATTGCGCGCGTTGGATAACGTCGAGAGCTCGTAGCCGGTGATCTGCGAGATTTGCTCTGATTGTCTGTAGCAAGCGTCTACCATTGATAGTCGCTGAGCGGCGCAGGTCTGCTGTGAAATCAAGTCCAAGACACCGTATGGTGGTGGCGACACTAAGGGGGGCAGCGCATCTCTCCGGCAAGCCCTCACCAATGAGCAGGACCTTGGATTTTGACACGTTGAGGCAGCTCCCCGACGCTTCTCCGTAAGTCGCCACCCATGCCAGTGCTGCTCGTACTTCATCTTCACTGCGCAGATATAGTACTATGTCGTCTGCGTAGGCCGTACAACAAAAACGGTGGCCGTGCACAGCCATGCCTTCCAAACGTTGGCGCATGCCCTGGAGCAGGGGTTCCAAGGCGAAAGCATACAAAATCGTGGAAAGAGGGCATCCTTGTCGTACAGATCGTGCGATGACCAGGGACGGTGTAAGACGACCATTGTACATGATTTTAGAGGTTGCATTACTCAACAGGCGCATAACCACTGTGACAATACCGCCAGGAAAACCCATATGCTGAAGAACTGTCCGTAAACATAAGTGGTCAACACGGTCGAAAGCCTGACTAAAGTCCAGTGAAGCCAAGGCGCCAGGGAGACGCTGATGATGCGCTAATGCTGTCATGTCTCTGTAACGGCAAAGGGCCGTACGGATGTTGTTGTCGCCTCCTAGGGAAGTCTGGTCGCAGAATGTGACGTAACGTGCGACCTTCTTGAGTCGCGATGGCAGTAGCCGTGTGAATATTTTCATGTCGCTGTTGAGCAAAGTAATTGGTCGATAGTCCTGGACCCTCGATAACCCGCGCGGTTTATGTACGGGGATAATAATTCCTTCTAGAAAGGCGCTCGGGACCACTGTCATCGGTGACATCAGCTCTTGTGCGATTGCCGTCCACGTGGAAGCCAACAAATAGTGAAAACTTTTGTAAAATTCGATGGGTATACCGTCAGGTCCAGGAGATCTGTTATCGGAACCCGCCTTGATAGCGTCTACCACTTCATCTGTGGTTACGTCGTCTTGGAGGTCATGCACTGCATCCTCCGGAAGAGTGTTCGTAGTAAGCTGAGCGACTTCTGTGACCAGTGCTGCAGAATGCGGTACGGCTGCGTAGAGCCCGGCAAAATGAGCATGGAGAGCACGACCGATGCTTTGTTGGGTGTCGTGCCGGCGCCCTTCCACATCAGTGAGGACTTGAATCAGAGCTCGTCGTCGTCGTTGTCTTTCCTGAAGGAGGTGGTACATCGACGGACGTTCGTGAGGGATTAGATTAGAAGCTCGAGAACGGACTACAGTGCCTTCCAAGTTACGCCGCATGATCAAGGAGATCTGCGCCTTCGTGCGATGGACCATCGACTGCCGGGCTGGCGAGAAAGGCATCGTCGTACAATCACGTAGAATGGTGTAGTATAAGTGCAGGGTATTAGTTTGCCACGCCTTTAATTCCTTCCCATAACTCATCAGAGTCTTCCTGAGGGTCGGCTTTGCACAGGAGAGCCACCATGATAAGGTGGAGTCATAGGCTTCTCGACGATGGTGGCAGCGTGCCCACGCTTCTTCGACCATACGGCGACAGTCTGAGGAGGTCAGGTGAGCGACATTGAGTTTCCACAGACCACGACTATGCCACACTTGCTGTCGGGCGAGAGTGACGTCACAGAGGTACGCATCATGGTCTGAAAAGGCCAAGGGCCAGACTTCCGCATGACGTGTGCCATCAGCAAGGGAGCGGGTAACGTAGATGTGATCTATGCGGCTGGACGAATGAGAGGTGTAGAATGTATAGCCCGCTTGAATTCCGTGGAGCTTCTTCCATGTGTCAACAAGTCGGAGACGGTCGATGACCACTGAGAGAGATGCACAAGGGGAATGTCGCGGGAGTTGGGCCGCGGGCTCTTGTGTCGAGTTAAAATCCCCACCGAGTACCATATCGTCCTGCGGACCGGTGAAGAGGGATGTGACGCTTTCGGCAAAAAAAAGTTTGTCGGTCATGACGGCGGCCAGTGCCGGACGGAGCGTAGATATTAATAATACGCACGCCGAACAGTGTGAGGGCCATACCTCGCGCAGTGGGGAGGTAGATGACGTCCTCTGCAGGGAGTCCGTCGCGTAGCAGGATGGCGACGCCGCTACCGGTATCGGATGCGGGGGAAACATGGGCGTTGTATCCGGTGGGAACTAGGAAGTCAGCCACAAACACCTCTTGTAAGAGTGCTATATCCACATCCGCAGAGTAAATAGTGTCTCTGAACATGGCCAGTTTATGGGGGGCACGAATGGTGGCCAGATTCATCGTGGCGATACGATATTGCTGTTTACGGCCACCCTCAGTATTTGCAGAACGTGCGTTAGATGTAGCCGGCAAGTGGAGACGCGCCGGTGGTCCCGCCGTGGTGATAATTACTGGCGGGGCGCCAGCCCCAGTGTCGCCGAGGTGGACTCCTGTGCAGACACGCTGGCAGTCTGTTCCACTTCTTCTTCAACGTCATCGGCCCAGGAAGCTGACGACGTGAACATGTGACGGTCACGTACTTCCGGAACGGGTGTTGTGGATTCCGAACATGAGTGGCAGGGGGACCGCCTTCATCATTCGTTGACAACGGCGAGGACACGTCCCTGGCTGGGAGAGTGGGCGTCACAGGAGGGGCGCCTGTTGCTGCCACCTCGCGTGACTGGACGCAATGTGGGAGATCACCGCCAGACATCAGGTCGACATCTCGTGGGGCCGTCTGAGAAAGGGCGTCATCGGAAGGCGTTCGTCGTCGTTTCCTGTGTTTGCGAGGCGACCGCTGTTTTCTGATGTGGCCTTCTGAATCAGAATGTGGTCGCCCGTTGTCTGACGCCGAACCCATCTGGACAAAGGCAGACATCGGCACGACACCGAGGTCGACGTCCATGGTTCCAACAGGAACATCGGTTTCGGTCTGCAAACCGGACGGTCCTGAAGCGAGCACTGGAGGCGACGCCGTGCTTGTGTCCTCGGCGCGTTGTGCTGCGGCGGGTGGCGTTGACGATGCTGCTGGCGCAATCGAGAATGGTACGACGGGGTCCTGTGCAACCTTGGCGTAGGTGATGGGTAAGGACGTGACCGTCGAAGCCTGGGTCTCTTCACGTAACGGCATCTGTATTAAACGGCGGCGTAAGCATTCGGAACGTACATGTCCCTCCTGGCCACATCCTGCGCACGTTCGTGGCTGTCCATCATACATGACGATGGCCCTCACACCGCCAATCAGCAGGTACGATGGGACATGTTTCGTCAGCTCAATTTTTATTTGCCGGACGCCATTTAATACGGGGTAGGTCGTAAATGTTTGCCACTTCTCCGCGACGTGACCCAAGACGGTGCCATATGGTTGGAAAGCGGCAATGACCACATCCTGAGGCACCTCGAACGGGAGCTCAAACACCCGCAATGTCCGGAGACCGAATCCAGCATGGGCGACCGTCACAGCACCCATATGTCCATCAGAGTGTTTAAATTTCAGTCCGGTGGCATGACGGTGAATTATGTCATTGCAAATTTCCTCCGTCGACATCTTGATGTAGACAACACTTCCAGTGATGGAAAAATGTATGCCGATTACGTCCTGAGGGTTCAAACGTAGATCCTCACGTAGGAACTGTTCGACTTCGAAAGCTCTGGGTCGTGGATGTTCGGCCTGAAACGATACTTTGATCGTTGTACGGCGGTACGAGTGCGCCATGGTGTACGTTAGTACTGGACTCGATAGACACAAACACCGCGACGCGGAAGTAAACACCGCCAAGAGCGGAGCGTCACACGGCGCGCGGAGCAGCTCCGCACGCTAGCACGGCTCAGAGCCGACTGTCCATCTGAGCTACCGAAGCACGACTCACGCCCGGTACTCACAGCTTTACTTCTGCCAGTACCTCGTCTCCTACCTTCCAAACTTTACAGAAGCTCTCCTGCGAGTAGAGATGTCTTTTAATGCTCTGCTGAAACGCATTAATTGCGTTCGATAACGAGCACCTGTGACTGTTTCACTTGGTTTTAACACCTCATAGCACACGACGACGAGCTGGTTCCACCAAATGCAGAGCATGATCTTGGAGCCGTGAATATTCGGTTTGGCCGTCGACGTGGAAGCATGGCCGAGATATCCCCAAGATTCTTTGCGTTTACCATAAAGAACCCATTTTTCGTCACAATGCGATGCAGAAATCCTTCCCGTTTTTGCCCCTGAAGCAACTGTTCACAAATAAACAAAGGCCGTTCAACGTCTATTGGTTTCAGCTCACACAGGAGTCAAGTTCCTTCTTTCTGAACCATGCCCATAGCCTTGAGACGTTTTGAAATGGCTTTCTGTGTCACTCCCACTAATCGTGCCAATTCTTCTTGAGTTTGACGCGAGTCTTCACTCAGCAATGTCTCCAGTTCTGCATCTTCGAAAACATTCTCTCTTCCACCACTATGCCGGTCTATGACGTTAAAATCACCATTCTAGAAGCGTTAATACCACTCACGACACGTTCTTTCACTAATAGTGTCCTTACCACACGTACTTGAGAGCACTGATAAGAGTCAGCCGCTGTTTTCTTCATACTGAAACAAAGCAGTAACACCACCAGCAAATGACGAGAATTAGGCTCGTAAACTGACATTTTCAATCAAGAACAACGTTATGATGCAGACACAAATCGACTAATGTTTGAATGAGATTATGCTGACCGAGGTCCAAACTGACTGCCTGACGTCTGCGATCTGTTTCTTTTGACCTTCACTTACCATTGCCGCCACCTATCGGCAACGGCGAAAACAAAGTTGTACGCCTTGCATGTACAAAATTATACGGGTCCACTCACACTTCCCTGGGTACTCCTGAGGATACCCTTGTCTCTTCTAGTACCTTCCGCCGCGGAAGTCGTACACGCGGCAGAACAAATAGACGTGGTCAGGCCATAGAGGGCTCCACCTCTGTGGCGGCTATTCCGCGCAGCGGCTCTCGCGCAGCGAGGGCGCCACCGCTACGCCACGTGCAGACAGCGGCCAATAGCCGCTCCCTCCGGTTTCCTATATAGCGACCCGCTCTGCCCTAGTCCATCCCCTCCCATGGTACATGAACCCTACCGTCTCCTGTACCACAACATTCGCTCCCTGCCCACCCACAAACTCCTCTTCCTCCACACCCTCCGTCAGCACCGCGTGGATGCCTTCGTCCTAAATGAAACCTTCCTTCAACCCCGTATCTCCGTCTCCACGGCTCCCTACACCGCACCGATAACCCGTACCCTCTGGCGCGTGGCGGAGTTGCTATGGGCTACCTCAAGCACCTCCCTGTCCGGCCCCAACCTCTCCTTAACTATCCTGCCGAGCATCTCACCCTCAGCCTCTTCTTCCCCACCCTTACCATCACCTGTGGCACCATTTACGTCCGCCCTCGCACCCCCATCCAGTACGATTTCCTGGCCCACATTGACCGCACCTTCTCCACCTACGTGATTGCCGCCGACCTCAATATCCACAGCCGTGATCCTGCTGACCTCCAGCGGTGGCATCAGTTTCTCACCACCCTCCAGGGAGACCTGGTTCCCCTGCCTCAGCACACCCGACCCGAATCCAACACCACTCTCGATGTGGTCTTTGCCTCTCCCCACCTTGGGCGCATCACAACAGATGCCCTTGACCTCATTGGCAGTGACCATGCTCCTGTTCTCCTCACTATCTCTAATGGTCGCCATCCCTGCAACGCTCCTCGCCCTGACGTCCCTCCTAAACTTGTCCATGATTACTCCCGTGCCAACTGGGATGCCTACCGGGACTCCATTCACACCCAGGTTGACGGCCACGACCTAACCCTCCAATCTCCTGATGACATCTCTCGTGCTGCTGCCTTCTTGCACCAGACCTTGTCTGACGCCGTCGCCACCCATATCCCCACCAAAGCTATCCAACCTCACCGCCCCGCCCTGCCTCCACAGGCCGTCCTTCTCCTTCGAGAGTCCCGCCGCCTCTGCCGCTCTTTTCTCCGCACTCGTGACCGGGATACACTTACCCACCACCGGCAATTACAACGACACATCCGCAACCTGCTTACTGCGAAGAAACGCCGTGCCTGGCGCCAGACATGTACACAACTCAACACCACGCTTCCCATAAACTCTTCCAAGTATTGGTCTGCTTTCCACCGCCTTACTGGGAACCGCCCCACCCCCCAATACCCTCTCCTCCTTAATGACTGTCCCTTTCCTGACAACCTCAGTAAGGCCAACCACTTTGCCTCCCACCTCTCTGATGTTTTTTCCATACCAGATGATCCCCACTTTGATTACTCCCTTTTCCCTGATGTCATGGACCGTACGAATACCTCTGTTCCTCCCCTTGCTCCTAGCTTCCAGTACTTGGGCCACACACCACCATCTGAACTTAACACTCCCATCACTACCCAGGACATCAGCCTCACACTCTGCACCAAACGCAACACTGCTCCCGTCCACAACTGCATTACCTACCGCCACCTCAAACACTGCCCTCCCTCGTTCCTTTCAATCCTTGCCACCCTCTACAATGTCATCCTTGCCACTGGCTTCTATCCCGACCTGTGGAAAACCTCCCGTATCCTGATGTTCTCCAAAGCCCAACAAGCCTCCATCTGATGCCTCTTCCTATCGTCCTATCTGTCTCACATCGGTGTTCAGCAAGTTCTTGGAATCCATCCTTTCCCGGCGCATCCATCACCACCTCAGCCAACACCACCTCCTCCCAAACACCCAATGTGGCTTTCGACCTTCCTTCTCTGCTGATGATCAACTCCTCCGCCTCACTCATCTCCTCTCCCTCCAGCTTAACTCCCGTTGCTCTGCCATTTTTGTCTCCCTTGACCTCGAAAAGGCCTACGACCGTGTCTGGCATCCCGGTCTCCTGTTTAAACTCCAAACCTACGCCCTTCCTATCAACTACATCCGTCTGGTGGCCTCCTTCCTCTCCCACCGCCCCTCCTATGTTACCATCCATAATGCCACTTCCTACACCTTCCACCCCTCTGCAGGTGTGCCCCAGGGCTCTGTCCTCTCCCCTCTCCTCTACCTCCTGTACATGGCAGATATGCCCCAACCCCCCCCCCCTCCAGTACACCTCTTGCAATATGCTGAAGACACCGCATTCCTCGCCCTCACTCCTACCCTCCAACGGTCCCAACGCCTTCTCCAGAATCACCTTGACCTTTTTGCTGCATGGTGTAACCAGTGGCTCCTGAAACTCAACCCTTCCAAGACCCAGGCAATCATCGTAGGTCGACCACTCACTCCTTCCAGCTCCTGGATTTCTCCCTTACTGTCTGCGCCCGTCCTGTCCACCTCACCCCCACCCTCACCTACCTAGGCCTCACCATTGACCGTCACCTCACCTGGATCCCTCATCTCCGCTCCATCCAATCCAAAGCCCACAACCACCTCCGACTCCTCAAACTCCTCTCCGGCCGGACATGGGGGTTGCACCCCTCTCCCATCCTCCACACCTACAAATCCTTAATCCGTCCCATCCTCTGTTACGCCAGTCCTGCCTGGATATCTGCCACCCCCCCCCCCCCAAATTCTATAAGTCCCTCCAGATCCTTGAGCGTCATGCACTCCGCCTCGCCTTCCGTATAGCCTCCCGTCCCCCATGCGGATCCTCTATGATCTCATTCCTTTCCCCCATCTGCTCCTATTCCTTGAACATATCCACATCCTCTGCACCTCCCGCCGTCTTGAACCCTCTCACCCCCTGGTTGCTCCTCTCCTCTCCGATCCCCGCCCCCTGCCCTGTCTTCACCATTGTGTCCCCCCTAACCTCCATCTCTACACCCTACTTCTCCTTTCCCAAGGTGGCTTCCATCAACTCCCCCTCCCGGATGATGCCCTCTCTCCCTCCATTTATCCCTCCTATCAACTCAGATCCTCACTCCCCCTCCTTTCCTCTGTCCTATTCCCGGGCTCCCTCCCCCCCTTCCATCCTCTTTCTTCCCCACCTCCCCTCTCTTTGCCCCCTTCTCTCCCCCGCGTCCTTTTACATTTCCCTCCTCTGCCTCCTCTCGTTCCCTCTCGCGTCTGCCCTTCTCCCCCTTTATTAGTCCTCTCCCCCCTTTTTCGTTTATTCCTCTCCTCCCTCCTTGTTTTTCCCCCTCCTGCAGTTCCCCCCCCCCATCTGCCTTTGGCCCGGGAGTGACGTCTTTGTCTGTGCTGTTTTCTACAGTGAGTGTTCTACAGTGCGTGTTTCACCGTGAGTGTTCCGTGTTGTGTTTTTTGGGACTTGTTGCGAACGGCCATCGCTGGGTGTGCCTTTTATCTCTTGTGAACAGAAACCAGACTGTCGCCATGTTTTTTAATTGTGTGTCAACTATGTTACTTGTCTGATTCCTGTGTATTTTATCTCCATTGCCAACCCCTTTTGCTTTCTGTTTTAACTTTCCGCAATTTTACGCCATTTTACACTTTACATCACCATTTTATCGCCTGTTTTTTCCTTGTTTCATTCTTCTTCCTTTATTTAAAAAAAGTCTGTAGGCTGTAGAGCAGCATAGTAAGCTGCTGCCAGCCCACCCCCTTCGGGGGGAATTGAAAATCAATAAAGAAAAAAAAAAAAGGCCCTAGTCCAGCCCCGGTCTCCTCTTTAAACTCCAAACCTACGCCCTGCCTATCAATTTTGTCTGTCTGGTCGCTTCCTTCCTCTCGCACCATCCTTCCTATGTCACCCTCCACAACACCAACTCCCGTATCTTTTATCCCACAGCTGGTGTCCCCCACGGTTCTGTGCTCTCTCCTCTCTTTTATCTCTTGTATACGGCTGATATGCCCAAGCCAACCCCACCAATCCACCTTCTCCAATATGCTGATGACACCGCCTTCCTGGCTCTCTATCCTACCCTTCAACGGTCTCAACGTACCCTCCAAACCCACCTTAACCAGTTCACCACTTGGTGTAACCAGTGGTTTCTCTGTCTCAACCCCTTCAAAACCCAGGCAATCATCATAGGCCGCACCACTCGCTCCTTTCGCCTCCATGATTTCTACCTCACCCTTTATGGTCGTCCCATCCAGCTCACCCCCACCCTGAAATACCTTGGCCTCATCCTCGACCAACGCCTCACCTGGACCCCTCATCTCCAGACAGTCCAGCAGAAAGCCCATTCCCGCCTCCGCCTTCTGAAACTCCTGTCTGGCCGGACATGGGGATTGCATCCTTCTACCATCCTCCACACTGACAAATCCCTCATCCGTCCTATCCTCTGCTATGTCTACGTTGCCTGGATCTCTGCCCCCATCCGCTTTTACAAGGCCCTCCAAATCCTTGAACGCCATGCGCTCCGCCTTGCCTTCCGTATCCGCCTTCCTTCCCCCACATGGCTCCTGTGTGACCTGATCCCCTTCCCGCACCTCCTCCTGTTCCTCCAACATCTCCGTATCCTTTACATTTTTTGCAGGCTTGATCCCCCCCCCCTCTGGTTTCCTCCTTCCTCTCCACCCCCCACCCGTTGCCGTGTGCCTCTATCACTGTATCCCTCCCTCTCTCCACCTCCACACCTTCCATCTCCTTCATCAGGGCAATTTCCAACGCCTCCCCCTCCCAGATGACGAACTTCGCTGTGACATCTATCCTTCCTTCCAACTATAACCTGGCCTTGTTCCCCCCCCCCCCTCCCCAGGGCCCCCTTTTTCCTCTTCCCTCCTTCTCCCATAGCGGATTTTCCTCCTTCCCCCCCCCCCCCCCCCTCCCCTGAGACCCTGCACACCATACTTGCCGCTTTCCTTCCCACATCCCTCTCTACCTGGCCCTCTTCAGCGCGCCCCCCGCCCTTCCCCTCCCTCCCTCCCTCCCTTCTTCCGGTCTCCCTCATCTCCTTCCGCCTGGCAGATCCTCTGTTTTGATCATCGTCATTGTGCCACGTCAGTGTTGTGTTTAGTGTTGTTTCTCCTGTGTGTCAAGAGGTGTAATTTTAATTGTGTACTGCCTTGAGGTTCGCCGTCAGTGTTACGTTGTGTGCTACGCCATCCGTCGATACCTTTTCTGCTCCAGTCATACTGTGCCTTGTGTTCTTTTAATTGTCGCAGTGTGAGGCTTTTTGTGTGTGCTACTTTTAAACAGTTATTTATCTCCATTTTATAGTCACCCCGTATTTTGTCTATTGCCTTCCATGATGTTCCTCCCTTTTTTTATATCTATGTTCACCTTATTCTCTCCTTTGTTATTTTTAACTGTCTTCTATTGTTTGTTCTATGTCTTTCGGCTGAAGAGCAGCGTATATGCTGCTGCCAGCCCGCCGCGATGGGGAATTGAAATACAATAAAGAAAAAGAAAAAAAAATCTAGTCCAGCCAGTCTGGTACTCGCTCTGGATTTCGTTTCTATCTCGGCGGTACTGCGTTCTGGTCGTTGCTCGTTGTTGACATTTGCCTGGCTCTGGTTCCGAGTGGATTTACGTTTGGTGTTGTGGTTTCCGCAAGCCTCCGTTGTTTATCTCTTCCTTGTTGTGTCGCTCACAGTCGGTCGTGGTCGCTTGTTGTCAGTTGTCGTTGGTCTGTCGTCCGACTCGTCCTGTGTTTACCCGGTGGTGCGTGCTCCACCGCCGGCGGCGGCTTCCCCGCCTGGCGGCTCCGATCCGCAGCCCAAGGCGTTCCCGCTGTTGGTTGTGGTTACAACATCCCTGATGAACACTCACCGTCGAGGACAACGTACTAGGTTCTATTATTTAATGGGGAACGATGGGGCGACACTCGAAAAACCAACTAGAAACTTTTTTATCACGGAATTTGAATGTATATTCACTGAAGAATTACTTCCCAAAATACAGGGTGATTCAAAAAGAATACCACAACTTTAGGAATTTAAAACTCTGCAACGACAAAAGGCAGAGCTAAGCACTATCTGTCGGCGGATTAAGGGAGCTATAAAGTTTCATTTAGTTGTACATTTGTTCGCTTGAGGCGCTGTTGACTAGGCGTCAGCGTCAGTTGATGCTAAGATGGCGACCGCTCAACAGAAAGCTTTTTGTCTTATTGAGTATGGCAAAAGTGAATCGACGACAGTTGTTCAGCGTGCATTTCGAACGAAGTATGGTGTTAAACCTCCTGGTAGGTGGTGTATTAAACGTTGGTATAAACAGTTTACAGAGAATGGGTGTTTGTGCAAAGGGAAAAGTTCTGGACGGCCGAGAACGAGTGATGAAAATGTAGCACGCATCCAGCAAGCATTTGTTCGCAGCCCAGGAAAATCGACTCGCAGAGCTAGCAGAGAGCTGCAAATTCCACAATCAACTGTATGGAGAGTCCTACGAAAAAGGTTAGTTAGGAAACCTTATCGTGTGAAATTGGTTCAAGCACTGTCTGCAGCTGCCGCCAGGCAGCCCGTGACAGAGCACTTCATCACTGGCCTCCAAGAAGCCCTGATCTTACCCCCTGCGATTTTTTCTTATGGGGGGTATGTTAAGGATATGGTGTTTCGACCACCTCTCCCAGCCACCATTGATGATTTGAAACGAGAAATAACAGCAGCTATCCAAACTGTTACGCCTGATATGCTGCAGAGAGTGTGGAACGAGTTGGAGTATCGGGTTGATATTGCTCGAGTGTCTGGAGGGGGCCATATTGAACATCTCTGAACTTGTTTTTGAGTGAAAAAAAACCTTTTTAAATACTCTTTGTAATGATGTATAACAGAAGGTTATATTATGTTTCTTTCATGAAATACACATTTTTAAAGTTGTGGTATTCTTTTTGAATCACCCTGTATTATGCACCAGCTCCAAAAAATAATGATTCTGTGAGCGTTTGAAGCCGAGCGTGCACGGCACGTCTTGGCGTCAGAGGACCCGTTGCCACAAGGCATTACGGATGCTATCACACCTATTCATACCGAACTGAGTAAACCTGATTTCCTGGAGCGCTGTTTGGGTAGTTTCACTCAAAATGTGAACGAAAGTTTCTATAGTCTCATTTGGAGATACGCCAAAATCCAGCCCAAGCGGTATTGACAACATTGCTTCAGATTTGGCCGTATGTCTATTCAGTATAGGCCATACTGCATTAATGCAGTTGGCAAATGTCCCTCAAATCAAAATCGGCGATGAAATGCGCCGATTCCGCGAAGATAGAGAAGCCAGTGGCTATGCGCTCAGCGACGAGAAGGGCTTTGAGGACAAAAACAAGGGTTCAAATGGTTCAAATGGCTCTGAGCACTATGGGACTTGACAGCTGTGGTCATCAGTCCCCTAGAACTTAGAACTACTTAAACCTAACTAACCTAAGGACATCACACACATCCATGCCCGAGGCAGGATTCGAACCTGCGACCGTAGCAGTCGCGCGGCTCCGGACTGAGCGCCTAGAACCGCCAGACCACCGCGGCCGGCGCGTCTCTCTCAAAACCATGTTCTTCGGCATAGTTGTCATCGTCCACGCTACAGTTTTCACTCGATTTTAATAACTTTTGATCTCCCTTGAAGCAAACTGAGTTCTCTTCAGTTCGTCGTAGCCGATTTTTTTATGTTGATATTTAGCATTTTTTCGGCCAAAAAAGAGGGTTCCAAAAATTGCCATTTTTTAAAAAATCTATAATTTCGCGAAAAATTATTTTGCAAATCTCTACGATGAACTAAAATTACATCTCTACTGATCAGGGTGACATGTTAATTTCATGTTTCAGGTAACGACAACCGGAGATACAGTGACAACCTTTCAGAGATGCCTCGGGAATATGCCAATTACACAGTGAAGAAACTAATATTTTTCATAAACAACGGCCAATAAAAACTTCAATATATGCTTTATTCATTCTAGCAAACCCCATTTGTCTACTACATTCCAGGACGGAGGAGACAAAATCTTGAATTTGACCAATATTCTCGTCCGTCAGCATGTCGTTCCCTTTTAAGAAGTCTTCCAGTCACTCGTATATCTGTGAACCTGTTGCCCATGTTCGTACTGTTGTGGCGTACTGAGATACCACACAAGAGACGTCTGCGACAGTTGGTACCAGATGTACTGTGGACGTCCGTCCGCAGCAGGAACATCGCTGCGCGCAAACCAGTCACGCTGACCGCGAGAATCTCGCCCTCTGGAGTGGCACCGCCACCAGAGAGAGAGATGCGCGCTTAAGTAACCGTGCTTGAGCGGAAGTTGTCAGTTGCAAGTTATAAGTCAGTCCGAGTCTTGCAGAACGTTCGTCGTGTCTTCGAGTGAGATGGAAGCAGTGGGCGATATTATACGCGCAAACGAAGCTGACACTCGGAGCGGTGGCTGATGGCAGCTACCTAAAGGCATTTCCCATTTACAGTCGCTCCCATCAGCCACCGCGCCGGGTGTCAACTTTGCGCGAACAATAGATTCACAGTGCTTAGTCCTCAGTAGAAACAGGAGAGTGAGTGGAATTATGGCGTATGGACTGAAACCGCCTGCCTAGAGATTTAACTGAGTACTGTTAGTCTGTAACGGTTCTTCGAATAGTACATCAAGACAGAAGATAAGTTTTCTTCAGACTTCAGTCTGTTTTCATGGAATTGTAGTCAACGCAAGACAGACAGGCTGCACTTGCATTTTACAATTGCTGTAACCAGTGTCAACAAAGTTAAGTAATATACTTAACAATTCGCTAGTCAGCCCCCGGTAGCTGAGTAGTCAGCATGAGAACCTATCAGTCCTAAGCACCCGGGTTCGATTCCCCGCTGGATCGGAGATTTTCTCCGCTCACGGACTGGGTGTTGTGTTTTCCTAACCATTATCATTTCATCCCCATCGACGCGCAAGTCGCCGAATTGGCGTCAAATCGAAAGACTTGCACCCGGTGAACGGTCTACCCGACGAGAGGCCCTAGTCACACATTTTTATGTACTATTCTGTGTTACTTCCATTGCGTGTGTACTGCCCTAGAACCCACGCATCCATCCTACCAGGACACCTCTATTAATCTTCTTCAGCGGCAGCGAGATTTTCGTCAAAGTGGACGGTTCCAGTCCACAATACGTACCTTTGTTAACAGTTTGCAGTGCGGCACCGTCCCAAATGCTCTTCAGACATCCAGAAATACGGAAACCGTCTGTTTCCCCTCATCCATCGTTTGCAGTGTAAGAAAAGGGCAAGTTGAGTTTCGCAGGAGCGGTTCTTTCCAAAACCGTGCTGCTTCGTGGACGTAAGTTTTTCCGTCAGAAGGAAATTTATTATATTCGAACTTACAATACGTTCAAGGACTCTGCAACAAGCCGATGTTAAGGTTGGGTTGATTTGAGGGACGGGACCAGACAGCGGGGTCACCGCTCTCATCGGATTAGGGAAGGATGGGGAAGGAAGTCGGCCGTGCCCTTTCAGAGGAACCATCCCGGCATTTGCCTGAAGCGATTTAGGGAAATCACGGAAAACCTAAAGCAGGATGGCCGGACGCGTCGATGTTAACGATATTGGTCTGTAATTTTACGGGTCTACTCTTTTATCGTTCTTATACAAAGGAATCAGCTGCATTTTTCTCCAATCGCTTGGGACTTTGCACTGGACGAGAGATCCGCGATAAATGGAAGCTAAGTAAGGGGCCAGTGCCGTAAAGTAGTCTTTGTAAAACTGAACGGGGATTCCGTCCGCACCTGGCGACTTATCTGTTTCCAACTCTTTCAGATGCTTCTCTATGCCGCGGATGCCTGTTACTGTCTCCATACGGGAGTCTGTTGGTTGGTCAAAGGATGGTATGTTTGCACGATTCTGCTGCGTGAACGATTTCTTGAACGTGAAATTTAAAACATCGGCTGTCATTTTGCTGTCTTCTACTGCCGCACCAGACAGGTCAAGGAGTGACTGATTACAAGCCTTAGACCCTCTTAGCGAGTTTACATAGGACCAGAATTACCTAGGGCTCTGGGCAAGATGTTTTGCTAAGGTACGGCGGTGGTAGTTGTATTCTTCATGCATAGATGTTTTTACAGACGAACGAATCTCTGTTAACGTTTGCCAGTCGTCATTTTCGCGTTCTCTTTCGAACCGACTGTGCAACAACCTTCACTTCCTTATTTTTTTCTGAATTTCGTTGTTAAACCACGGTAGGTCTTCTTCTTCCTTAATCCACTTACTAGGCACATATTTACCCAGCGCACCATTTACAATCCGTTTAAACTTTGCCCATAATTTCTCTACATCCCTCACACTGGATCTAAATGATGTCGGTTCATTGTCTAAGTGACATTCCAACAACTGCTCATCTGCTCTCTTTATCATAAATACTCTCCTAGCTTCCTTGACTGATTTATTAACTTTAGTAACCACAAACGCTATGATGACATCATGATCACTTATTCCCATCTCTACACTGACACCGTCGATAAGGTCCGACTTGTTTGTAGCTACAGTGCCTGAGATATTTCCATCGCGTGTGGGCCGCCAAACTAGCTGCTCCAGACAGTTTTCGGTAAAAGTGTTCAGGAGTACTTCGCAAGACTGTCTGTCTCTACCACTTGCAATCAATGCATAGACGTCCGGAGTATGCTCTGTTGGTTAAAGTCGCCTCCAACTAGTATTGTCGAGCGGTCTAGGGCGCTGCAGTCATGGACTGTGCGGCTGATCCCGGCGTAAGTTCGAATGGGGTGTGTGTGTTTGTCCTTAGGATAATTTAGGTTAAATAGTGTGTAAGCTTAGGGACTGATGACCTTAGCAGTTAAGTCCCATAAGATTTCACACACATTTGACATATTTTTTAGTATTGCATGATCTCGTTGTTTGCACGATGTTGATCGTACACATGCTTTCAACGATTCTAATACTGTCACAGTAGAATCAGGTGGCCCGTAAAAACATCCAACAATCAAGTCAGTTTCACCTAGACTTATTATACGTGACCAGACAACTCCAATGCCACACTCAACTCCGACGTCAACAGAGAGAATATTTTTGTCAATTGCGACGGACACTCCCCATCCTATGGCGTCTGATCTGTCATTCCGGTATGCGCCCCATGACTGTCTAAGTATCTCTTTCTACATTACTTTGAGTTTCAGTCAGCTCTCGGTGTCAAAAATAAATTGAGCGCGAGAACTTTCCTGGAGGGCAGTAAATTCGACAACTTTGTTACGAATACTTCGATAATTTATTGATAAAATTTTGACAGTTGAAATGCCTTTACTCTAGATACAGGGTAATTCAAGCTGACGTAATGGATTTTGGGTACACTAATAATGATATCTTTCCGAAATTTATCTGTATTACTCCTCGAGCATGTCTGCAAGCAGTGAAAGACTATTTTTTTCATTTTAAAATATTCACTCGTTATTGCACAAAACGTGATCAAAAATACACTACAGAACTTCACCCTTGTTTCAAATACCGGCTGTTTTATTATTTTGTAAAATTTAAAGGAACTGTCCTATCACTCTGTATGCAGTACCCCATAGATTACCGAGTGAGGTGGCGCAGTGGTTAGCACACTGGACTCGCATTCGGGAGCACGACGGTTCAATCCCGTCTCCGGCCATCCTGATTTAGGTTTTCCGTGATTTCCCTAAATCGCTACAGGCAAATGCCGGGATGGTTCCTTTGAAAAGGCACGGCCGATTTCCTTCCCCATCCTTTCCTCACCCGAGCTTGCGCTCCGTCTCTAATGACCTCGTTGTCGACGGGACGTTAAACACTAATCTCCTCCTCCTCCTCCCCATAGAATAAGAAAATTGTTTATTTTTTCTTTATTTCAGATAAGATTTTCAGCGTGCAGGGCTCCAGTCATTGACACATTTGATTTTTAACAGAAAAACTTTAACTCTCCGGATGTGGAGCTTTATGCAGATTGGATTTCTTTAAAAAATAAAAAAATCTTGTCCAAAAGTGAAGAAAAATGTGCAGGAAGATTTACTTTGATTGCCTCACTAGTTTTTCCAAGAAAATCGTAAAAATCGCTTGTATTGTAGGCTGACTGAGCAGTATTAATCCTTAAACACTCTCACCTACATTACATTTATTTTAAAAGGGGGGAAATGGGAAATTCTTCACACCAAGCGTTAATCATTTCAATTCTTCCGACTTCCACAAAAATTTTCGAAAAAGTGACCCGCCTGACAAAATGTTCTCGGGTTATCAACCGACTCGTGGCGTCGTGTAATCGCAACGTCTCGACGAGTTTCCTACTAGCCATCTTCAGACTTCGCCTGAAGATGAATAGGAAACTTGTCGAAACGCTGCGGCAACGCGGCTCCACGAGTCGACTGAAAAGTCGAGAAGATTTTATCAACAGGATTCTCAGAGGTCTGTATTCCTGTGTAACTATTCAAACGTGAACAGCGCCGCTTACGATCAGTCTCAGGGAGCTAGAGAGCTCACTACGATTACTGCAATCGCGCCTGAAGAATGTCTGGCGCTGCTGCTCCCGATTGATCACTACTGTGCCTCACACAGAAAAGCGACCGAGAACGACAGCCGTCCATCGCAGCGCAGCGCCGCCCACTCGATGTGCAGGCGGCCGCACCTGTTGATCCTACAGGGAAGGGGCGGGGCGGCGGCGACTGGCGGCGACGTGCCTCCCCCTGTTTCCCCTGGGGACTGCCGCTCTTGACGACGATCAGCGGCGCACGGCTTAACGCGGACGTCACGAGATCCAGCTCGTCTCGGAGACGACCCGTTACTTGCTACCGCTGGGATATTATCTCCCCCTCGAACCTAATGTAATGCTAATGAGTGACTGAAACAATGGAATGCAAGGCAAAGCACAGTGCTTTGCGAAATACGGGTGTAACAATACTGCAAAATGTAAGACGATTCATACGATTTCACAGAACCATATCCTCTACCCGAAGAACTGGCCATTAAAATTGCTACACCAAGAAGAAATGCAGATGATAAACGGGTATTCACTGGACAAATATATTATATTAGAACTGACATGTGATTACATTTTCGCGCAATTTCGGTGCATAGATCCTGAGAAATCAGTACCCAGAACAATCACCTCTGGCCGTAATAACGGCCTTGATACGCCTGGGCATTGAGTCAAACAGAGCCTGGATGGCGTGTACAGGTACAGCTGCCCATGCAGCTTCAACACGATAACACAGGTCATCAAAAGTAGTGACTGGCGTATTGTGACGAGCCAGTCGCTGGGCCACCATTCACCGGACGATTTCAGTTGGTGAGAGATCTGGAGAATGTGCTGGCCAGGGCAGCAATTGAACATTTTCTGTATCCAGAAAGGCCCGTGAAGGACCTGCAACATGCGGTCGTGCATTATCCTGCTAAAATGTAGGGCTTCGCAGGGACCGAATGAAGGGTAGAGCCACGGGTCGTAACACATCTGAAATGTAACGTCGACTGTTCAAATTGCCGTCAATGCGAACAAGAGATGACCGAGACGTGTAACCAGTGGCACCCCATACCATCACGCGGAGTGATACGCCAGTATGGCGATGACGAATACACGCTTCCAATGTGCGTTCACCGCGATGTCGCCAAACACGGATGCGACCATCATGATGCTGTAAACAGAACCCGGGTTCATCCGAAAAAACGACGTTTTGCCATTCGTGCACCCAGGTTCGTCGTTGAGTACACCATCGCAGGCGCTCCTTTCTGTGATGCAGCGTCAAGGGTAACCGCAGCCATGGTCTCCGAGATGATAGTCCATGCTGCTGCAAACGTAGTGGAACTGTTCGTTCAGATAGTTGTTGTCTTGCAAACGTCCCCATCTGTTGACTCATGGATTGAGACGTGGCTGCACGACCCGTTACAGCCATGCGGCGTTCCGAATTACCCTCCTGAACCCACCGATTCCATATTGTGCTAACAGTCATTGGATCTCGACCAACGCGAGCAGCAGTGTCGCGATACGATAAACCGCAATCAGGATAGGCTACAATCCGACCTTTATCAAAGTCGGAAACGTGATGGTACGCATTTCTCCTCCTTACACAAGGCGTCACAACAACGTTTCACCAGGCAACGCCGGTCAACTGCTGCTTGTGTATGAGAAATCGGTTGGAAACTTTCCTCATGTCTGCACGTTGTATGTGTCGCCACCGGCGAGAACCTTGTGTGAGTGCTCTGAAAAACGAATCATTTGCATATCACAGCATCTTCTTCTTATCGATTAAATTTCGCGTCTGTAGCACGTCACCTTCGTGGTGTACCAATTTTAATGGCCAGTAGTGTAGAATCCTCGGATGGATTTTCTTTTTGGATATCAGTACAAAGTTTTTATTTCCAAAAGAGCAATCCTATTTTACGAGGGTAATAGTTTAAACCCAGGAAAGTGACCCTGAGATTTTCGTTGAGATAAAGGATGCGTTATTGTTTTCTTTTCATCCATGAGTCGTGGAGAGACTTACTTTACTTCATGGTATCTGAAATTGATCCAGTTGTCGCCAAACACGCATATGCTAAATACTGGTGTGCGAAACTTAAGGACGGAAATAACTTTCACATAATTTGTCATTGTCAAGTAATATACCTCGATTAAACATGGTCCACACACAGAAGGAACTGCTAGAGTATAGGACGGAAGGTAACTGAAAGAAATATGCAATGAAACGAACAGAAATAACCCTATTATTCAAAGATAGTAAATACACTAAAGTGACCGCGTTTCGTGATGCTCCCCTGAACATTACAAGCGATTGGCCATGGTTCTCAGCAGGATGTGTGCCCTCGCGGATGGCAAAGCACGCTCTGTAACGTTCCGCCATACTGGCCACAACGTTGGCAATGAGTTGTTCTGCTAGGGCTTTCCATTCCTCCATCAGCCCGATTAACAGTTGCTGGATGGTCGTTGGCGAATGTGGACGTGCTGCTGCACGTCTCTGTAATGTATCCCACACGTGCACGATGGGATTTAATTGGCAGAAGCAGGCTGGCCAGGACATTCGCCGAATATCCCTTCGTTTTAAGAACTCCCCCTACCTGCGTTGATCGATGCGGTCGCTCGTGATCATCCACAAAATTGTAATCAGGGCTGGGTGCAACCTTGGAAACATGCACAATGGGAAGGAGTAAAGCGTCAAAATAATGTTCACCGACGGGTGTACCGTGTTCAAATATTTGGGATCTGTACACTCATTCAACATTATGTCTGCTCACATCTCAACACCTGCGCCACCAAGACGACCATGTTCGACAGTGTTGGACGTGCCCTCATATGGCGAGAAGCAGAAACGCCAAGAACATCCTCAAACATGATCTCTTTGGTGGAACAAGTGTTGTGGTATGCGCAGGCGTAATGTTGCATGGCCTCAATGACCACAAAATCTTTGATCACATCACACTCTCTGGTCAACGTGAAACTAGAGGATATTCGGCGAATGGACTGTCCAGCCCTTTCACCCGACTTAAATCCCATCGAGCACGTGTGGGGTGCGTTAGAGAGACTTACTGCAGAACGCCCACATGTACCGACGACCATTCAGCAGGTATCAACCACGCTAATCGAGAAATGGAATGCCCTACCACAAAAACTCTTTATTAACCTTAAGTCAGCGTGGGAGCACGTTGACAAATATCCGGGCGTCCGTGGTGATCACGTAGCCTCTTACGAAAACACGACTCAACCGTTTCTAATGTCCAGAGGACGATCATGAACCTCTGTGACTTCACCGTAATTGTTGTCTTTGAATAAAAAGATCATTGCTGTTCGTGTCGTTGTGTATTTCTTTCTGTTACTTTGTGTACTATACCTCAGCACTTCAGTCGATAAGTGCTACTAAAGGAAGGAAGCAAGATTGGGTTTAACATCCTGTCGACACAGATGTCATTACAAACGGAGTACCAGATCGGATTGCGCCAAGGATGGGGAAGAAAATCGAAGTGCCCTTTGAAAGGAACCATCCCGGCATTAACGGCCTTTTGCCTGGAGCAATTTCGGAAAATCACGGAAAACCTAAATGTGGATGGTCGGATCCAAGTCTCAACAGTCGTCCTCCCGAATGTGAGTCCAATGTTATCACAGTGCTGGGCTTTCCATGCGAAATGCAGGAATATCTGCAGCGGATAGGCACTTGGTGCAGGGAGTGGCAACTGACCCTTAACATAGACAAATGTAATGTATTGCGAATACATAGAAAGAAGGATACTTTATTGTATATGATAGCGGAACAAACACTGGTAGCAGTTACTTCTGTAAAATATCTGGGAGTATGCGTACGGAACGATTTGAAGTGGGATGATCATATAAAATCAATTGTTGGTAAGGCAGGTGCCAGGTTGGTATTCACTGGGAGAGTCCTTAGAAAATGTAGTCCATCAACAAAGGAGGTGGCTTACAAAACACTCGTTCGACCTATACTTGAGTATTGCTCATCAGTGTGAGATCCGTACCAGGTAGGTTTGACGGAGGAGATAGAGATGATCCAAAGAAGAGCGGCGCGTTTCGTCACAGGGTTATCTGGTAAGCTTGATAGCGTTACGGAGATGTTTAGCAAATTCAAGTGGCAGACTCTGCAAGAGAGGCGCTCTGTATCGCGGTGTAACTTGCTGTCCAGGTTTCGAGAGGGTGCGTTTCTGGATGAGGTATCGAATATATTGCTTCCCCCTACTTATACCTCCCGAGGAGATCACGAATGTAAAATTTGAGAGATTCGAGGGCGCACGGAGGCTTTCCGGCAGTCGTTCTTCCCGCGAATCATACGCGACAGGAACAGAAAAGGGAGGTAATGACAGTGGCACGTAAAGTGCCCTCCGCCATACACCGTTGGGTGGCTTGCGGAGTATAAATGTAGATGTAGATGTACATCACAGCTGCGCCTCATCGCTTGGTCTGTATATGGTACAACTGTAATCGAGATATGGATCCTGGCAGTGAAACATTGTGCGAAAGTCTCTTTCACCCCTAAGTTTTGCCCACCATTGTATATTTCGTGGAAATAAAACAATTTTAATGTACTCTGTTAATATTTCCGCAGCTGGTATCTGTTATCCACGGTAAATCTGACCTTCAGTTGCATAATTATTTGTAATTAATAAATGTGACTCTTATGAGGCAGCTTACCAGTACGAAATGAAAAAGGAATCACCACCACCACTGTATGCCAGAATGGGACTAACAAAGTACTCACTAAATCATCCTTACATAATCTCGGTTCGACGCACGGGTTTACCCTTCAAAGAAGTTTCATATTAGCGCGCACTCCACTGCAAAGTGAAAATTTCATTCTGGACATACCCTTACATAATGCGTTAAATTCAGTTCAGCAATACTTCATAGGTACTGTCTACTTACATTACTTATTTCTAAAGGGAATGTGTAATTTTTTCGACCGTCCACACAGCCTTACAAAGAATCAGTGCCTCGTCTAACAAGTGTGAATTACAGTTATCTAATAGTTGATGTACAATTTTGATCAATATTACAAATTTTACCTTCTTTTTTTCAGGTTTCATCCCTAAACACATGGATTATTGAGTCGATTTTTAATTCCTATTATGTCGCAGACAACGAGCTCTTCCGAAGTCGAAAGTTGTGTAATTTGATTTTCATCTTAGTATTCATTTCTTCAAAACGCCTATCACACAACACTACACTGCCTAAGAAAATAATTGAAGCACTCGAAAGAGGAGGAGGAAACTAACTAAATCTTAACGAGTTGACAGGGTATGTGATATTATTCCAGTGCTACAAAATCGACCCAAATGGACGAGGAACTTGGCAGCAGCGCCCCACTTATCAGTCACTACATTTACATGCGATGCATCTCCCGAAAGACGAAAACCGAATTGCGAAAACCGTTTTTCGCTGTCGTGTCTACACTTTAAGGTCTGAAGTGGATTTACTAGCCCAGTCAAACATGACGCCAGCAAAGCAGCTGTTAGAGTTTCTGACCTATTCAACACAATCACTACTACTCTTGAATTCGAAGAAGTGAAAACAGCTTCAGTCTAATATTTCTACTTATCCTTCACTGTACAAAAGGCCACTCCGTCCATACTAGCCGAAAATTTTTGAAAACAAGACGAAGTCTGAGTTTCATTTAGGAAACAATCTTACATGATCCTGTGTTGGAATTCAGCTGATCTATACCGCATAGATATTACACTGAAGCGCCAAAGAAACTGATATAGGCATGCGTATTCAATTGAAGAGATATGTAAACAGGCAGAATACGGCGCTACGGTAGGCAACACCTATATAAGACAAGTGTCTGGCGCAGTTGTTAGATGGGTTACTGCTGCTAGAGTGGCAGGTTATCAAGATTTAAGTGAGTTTGAACGTGGTGTTAAAGTCCGCGCACGAGCTTTGGGAAACAGCATCTCCACCGGCCGCGGTGGCCGAGCGGTTCTAGGCGCTTCAGTCCGGAACCGCGCGACTGCTAAGGGCGCAGGTTCTAATCCTGCCTCGGGCATGGATGTGTGTGATGTCCTTAGGTTAGTCAGGTTTAAGTTGTTCTAAGTTCTAGGGGACTGATGACCTCAGATGTTAAGTTCCATAGTGCTCAGAGGCAAACAGCATCTCCTAGGTAGCAATGAAGTGCGGATTTTCCCTTACGACCATTTCACGAGTGTACCCTGAATATCAGGAGTAAGGTAAAACATCAAATCTCCGACATCGCTGCGGCCGGAGAAAGATCCTGCAAGTACGGGACCAACGATGACTGAAGAAAATCGTTCAGAATGACAGAGGTGTAACCCTTTCTCAAACTGCTGCAAGTTTCAATGCTGGGCCATCAAGAAGTGTCAGCGAGACAATCATTCACGAAACATCATCGGTATGGGCTTTCGAAGGCCCACTCGTGTATCCTTGATGACTGCACGGAACAAAGTTTTACGCCTCGCCTGGGCCCGTCAACACCAACATTGGACTGTTGATGACTAGAAACATGTTGCCTGGTCGGACGAGTCTCGTTTCAAATTGCATCGAGCGGATGGACGTATACGAGTATGGAGACAACCTCAAGAACCCATGGACCCTGCATGTCAACAGGGGACTGTTCAAGTTGGTGGAGGCTCTGTAATGGTATGGGGCGTGTACGGTTGGAGTGATGTGGGACCCCTGATACGACCAGGTACGACTCTGACAAGTTACACGTACGTAAGCATCCTGTCTGATCACCTGCATCCATTCATGTCCATTCCGACTGACTTGTGCAATTCCAGCAGGACAGTGTGACAATCCACGCGTCCAGAATTGCTAGAGTGGCTCAAGGAACATTGAAATACTCTTCTGGATTTAAACACTTCCGCTGGCCACCAAACTTGCAACGTGCTGTTCAGAAGAGATTTCCACCTCCTCGTACTCTTACGGATTTATGGACAGCCCTGCAGGATTCATGTTGTCAGTTCCCTCCAGCACTACTTCAGACATTAGTCGAGTCCACGCCACGAATTGTTGCGGCACTTCTGTGTGCTCGCGGGGGCCCTACACGATAGTAGGCAGGCGTACCAGTTTCTTGGCTCATCAATGCATGTGCTTAAAAGGACGTTGCAGAACCGGTTGCGTTTATATGGGAGCGAAAGTCGATTGCGGAACAAGAAAACCGGCAACTAGAAACGTATTTCCAGGATCGATTTTAAAGTGTTTACATGACCACGAAGAAGCGGTATTGCGCAATCAGTTTACGAAATCCGGTTTTGGAAGCCCCATGTAAACTGGGTGTGTGTTACATTCCACTCATTCTGGCCTGGATGGATGCTCTGATTCAGTTGGGAAGGGTGTCATAAGGCTGTTGTTTCCTCTCTTCAGGAAAGCTGCCCCACACCTATTGTAACTGGTCCTTGACATCCAGGATGCTGACAATGGGGTGCTGCTAACGTCCCAGCTGGTCCCAGTCACGTTCTGTGATGGGCGTAGTGGCCACGGGAGTATTTTAACATCACGCAGACGCTTCATAGGCGTGTCATGTGTGGAGGGGCACTTACCTATTGAAAAATGGTAACTCAGGCACAGTCGCATGAGAAGTAACTCATGAGGACGCAGGATGTCCGTGACGTACCGTTGTGCTGTCAGTCATTAGCAGTCGTGACCTGAGTTCATACTGCCGGGCGACGAGTAATTATCCAAACCGTCGTTACTTCTTTATTAAGCCTGTGGAAAGACACTTAAACTGTCTTTGCGTGCTTTACACCTACCTTTTACGTTTACGAGAGTCTCAAAACTATTTCTGCCGTCGGCCAGAAAGCAATGGAGAACATACTGACCGTAATTCCCAGTCTGCAAATCCACATTACTCTTTGTGCTCACTGAAAGAAAGTGTTCCTACTTGCTATTTACTCTACGGGTCAGGAACTACGACTATAAATAAAAGTGTTGGGTTTTAACTGATCGATACATCCCGCTAAAGTTCACACGCACAAAATTTAATAATAACAATAATAATGTCCCTATCGGAAACAGCATTATCAACAGTTCAGAGGCGAACTCTACGGGAAGTTCCAAGTAAAATGCTCTATCGCTCTGACTTCTCATCACCAATAGTTAATTGCTCGGCTTAAGAGGAGTTAGAACGGAAAATTTAATTTTACATTTTGGATTTTTATCTCATTATAAAATTTTCAATTTTACGAGTAGAATCAATATATGTATATATATATACTGACGAGTTTGCCTGTATTTCATTGTCTGTAACTTCAAACGCCACGTGTTGAACACAGTGTTTCCCATTATTCGAAAATCTATTACCATGAAACCCACGTTTCTTAAAAACACTTCGTTTTGGCGTCATCCTTTACTTTTTGAGAGATTTACCAATCTATTCATCACTTTTCCTCGGAAAAACGTTAGCATTTCGACATACAACGCATGGTTATACTATAAACTATGCTATACTGTTTTTGACAGTGTTACCAGTACAAACACGTAATTTAACCTTTGTAACGAAGCAACCCACAGCCTTCTATACAAAAAATTATCTATTTTATTAGATCTTGTAGATCTTGAAATAACGCACGTAAAAATTTTAATATTTTCAACCGGTGTAGATTGTATAAAAAAATAAAATAAAATACTTTCCGTGTATATCACTTAGAATCTCACATGGGAAGTATTTTATTTTAATTTTTTTTAATATAATCTACACCGGTTGAAAGTGTTAAAATTTTTGCGTGGATTACTTCAAGATCTAATAAAATCGATAACTTTTTTACATAGAAGGCTGTGGGTTGCTGCGTTACAAAGGTTAAATTACGTATTTGTACTAGTAACAATGTCAAAAACAGTATCGTATCGTTTCATGGTACAAACATGCGTTGTATGTCGAAGTGCTAACGTTTTTCCGAAGAAAAGCGATGAATAGATTGGTAAAGCTCTCAAAAAGTAGAGGATGACACATTAACAACAAAGTATATACCGGTTATTGCTACCTGGCATCGTAATTAGCTTTGTTGGACTTGATACGAAACAACTCCTGTGCTAATATTAACCGATCAGCCTTTATCAGCCTTTATCAGCTTTATCAGCTGCACACGTCGAACTACACTCCTGGAAATTGAAATAAGAACACCGTGAATTCATTGTCCCAGGAAGGGAAAACTTTATTGACACATTCCTGGGGTCAGATACATCACATGATCACACTGACAGAACCACAGGCACATAGACACAGGCAACAGAGCATGCACAATGTCGGCACTAGTACAGTGTATATCCGCCTTTCGCAGCAATGCAGGCTGCTATTCTCCCATGGAGACGATCGTAGAGATGCTGGATGTAGTCCTGTGGAACGGCTTGCCATGCCATTTCCACCTGGCGCCTCAGTTGGACCAGCGTTCGTGCTGGACGTGCAGACCGTGTGAGACGACGCTTCATCCAGTCCCAAACATGCTCAATGGGGCACAGATCCGGAGATCTTGCTGGCCAGGGTAGTTGACTTACACCTTCTAGAGCACGTTGGGTGGCACGGGATACATGCGGACGTGCATTGTCCTGTTGGAACAGCAAGTTCCCTTGCCGGTCTAGGAATGGTAGAACGATGGGTTCGATGACGGTTTGGATGTACCGTGCACTATTCAGTGTCCCCTCGACGATCACCAGTGGTGTACGGCCAGTGTAGGAGATCGCTCCCCACACCATGATGCCGGGTGTTGGCCCTGTGTGCCCCGGTCGTATGCAGTCCTGATTGTGGCGCTCACCTGCACGGCGCCAAACACGCATACGACCATCATTGGCACCAAGGCAGAAGCGACTCTCATCGCTGAAGACGACACGTCTCCATTCGTCCCTCCATTCACGCCTGTCGCGACACCACTGGAGGCGGGCTGCACGATGTTGGGGCGTGAGCGGAAGACGGCCTAACGGTGTGCGGGACCGTAGCCCAGCTTCATGGAGACGGTTGCGAATGGTCCTCGCCGATACCCCAGGAGCAACAGTGTCCCTAATTTGCTGGGAAGTGGCGGTGCGGTCCCCTACGGCACTGCGTAGGATCCTACGGTCTTGGCGTGCATCCGTGCGTCGCTGCGGTCCGGTCCCAGGTCGACGGGGGCACGTGCACCTTCCGCCGACCACTGGCGACAACATCGATGTACTGTGGAGACCTCACGCCCCACGTGTTGAGCAATTCGGCGGTACGTCCACCCGGCCTCCCGCATGCCCACTATACGCCCTCGCTCAAAGTCCATCAACTGCACATACGGTTCACGTCCACGCTGTCGCGGCATGCCACCAGTGTTAAAGACTGCGATGGAGCTCCGTATGCCACGGCAAACTGGCTGACACTGACGGCGGCGGTGCACAAATGCTGCGCAGCTAGCGCCATTCGACGGCCAACACCGCGGTTCCTGGTGTGTCCGCTGTGCCGTGCGTGTGATCATTGCTTGTACAGCCCTCTCGCAGTGTCCGGAGCAAGTATGGTGGGTCTGACACACCGGTGTCAATGTGTTCTTTTTTCCATTTCCAGGAGTGTATTTTAAGCTGTTAGGCTGTAATCCACTTGTCACTAACGGAGGGTTTACATAGGGAGTGTTTCCGTCGTCATTTTCGTTCGATGTAACTACCATTTGTGATGCGGCAAGTATCCCTTCGGTAATCAAATTCTTCCCACACTCGTAGCTGCAAATGGGGAGTAACTCGTGCAACGGCAGCGTAGATTCGATTTTTCAGGCCGGCTAAATTGTTTGGCAGGGGAGGAATGTACACACGGTCTTTAATGAAACTCCATATAAAGAAATCCAGTGATGTCAGTCTGGGGAGGCAGGTGGCAATGCGATTGGCCCTTCACGGCCAATCCACCGACCTGGGATGTGACTATCGAGGAAACCTCGAACTTCCGTGTGATAATGAGGTGCAGTGAATCAAAGTTAAGACTGTTTCCTATAAAACTACACATGTACCGATTCTGTAAGTTATCTCAATAAATTTCAATGTAAATCCAAACCTGCACCACAAACATTGGGGAAATGGAAAACGCTGTTGATGTGAGGTTTTCACAGAATCGGTTGGTAATCAGGCGTTCGTACTGCTAGCCAATAAACACTTGGAATGTGTATTTTTTGTGCATACCCTTTTCAAATGGAACAATGGCTACTGACATTAACAAGCTAAGACTAGGGTAAACTAGAATGTCCATGTTGTTTGTTGCAGGATTCTAGTGCAACTATTTTATCAGATATCGAACTGTATGAAGTTTCCACAGCGACCCTTATACATGCCAGTCAACCTGCGAAGTTGCTAGGTACGATGTTGTTATGTTTGCTTACAGTGAACTTAGGTGTTCCTCGAGGGCATTTCGACTTGCTAGTCAGTTAGTTGTATATAAATTGAAGATAGATGGGGCAGAGAGAAAGGAAAGGGAAGGAATTATTAATGTCAGCTGCATCGGGACATTATGCAGAATCAGCGGCGATGAGTAAAAATGTCTGCCGTACCGAGATTCGAACCCAGGATCTCCTGATTACTTTTTTTATTTTTATATTTTTATTTTATTTTATTTTTGCCGGGAACAGGGTAAATGAACAAAATATCTTTATTGGTACGAGCTTAAATACAACAGAAATGCCATCCTTCCGGCGGAACTAACACGAGACATTACACTCGGATATGGCGAGCAATTTTTATGTTAACAAGGTGTAGGAAAAGAAAGAATAATAATACTGATGTAAGCTAATAGCTGCGAAGCAATAGACAGTGGAGTGGGGGATAAAACCATCGTGTTTTGGTATAGTGCATAAAAGAAAGGAGGCGCGTATCCATGCGCCTACTCCACTGTGGAATACAATATAGAAAGTATCGCGGAGAGTCTCCGATGTCAGCAGAGGAGGGAAAGGGGGGGGGGGGGGGGGAGAGCGCTGTCGGCGTGTGGCATCATCCAGCTGAGCGGGGATGACGTAAAGATCGCGTGTAGGTAATGGGCGAAGAAGGCACCGTAGCGTGGTCGGTGCTCAACTTCACTGTGGACAGTTTGTAAGCACTGCCAGAAATCAAGGAGTGATTTGTCGCCATCATTATACATGTAGGTGATCGTCCATCCCTTGACCCATACAATCGCATGATTTTTGGTGGTGGGGAAATAAGTTTCCTCAGAATGGATAGAAATCCATGGGTCAATCGAATCCGGCTGAACGCGGAGGTAACAGGCAACGAACTGTCGGCTGGGTTTCCCGACGTCACTGGTGGCAGCACAAGACAGTTGGTGGACATCGTCATCCATGAGGTGGCAAATGGAACAAAGTGGAGAGTCCAGTAGTCCGATGGCGTGAAGACGTCGATTTGCGGCGAATTTTCCACTTGCGACGTGGTACCATGTTGCCCGGACGTTGGATGGAAGAAAAGGCTGGTGGATATGACGCCAGACCGTGGGCCACCGCTTGGACGGATGTCTGAGTTCGATATTGTTGCTGGATATGGAACGAAGCAGTGGGGTGTAAAAATCTTTAGGTCGAAGAGAACGCGTGGTTGGTAAGTGTGTGTGGGCATAACTGAAGTCGACGATGAGAACAGAAATGTGCGTCAGATGGTGCTTGATGTGTCCGACTGGTACTGTTGGTGTTATGGTCGCGGGCACAAGAATTTCCATCAAGCTGCGCGTAAGGGAGGTGCCCCTGTGCCACTGCTTGTGCATGGTGGACATGTACAAGGACGCCGCTCGGAGCTGCACATTGACAAGGTCGAGGCCTCCCGCTCGCGTGGGAAGGGTGAGCGTTTCGTAGCGGACCTTAAAGAGCGTACCGGTCGTAATAAAGTATCGGAAAGCAGCCTGGAGGTTGCGTCCAATAGTTGATGGCAGTGGGAGGACCTGTGCGATGTGGACCATTCTGGACGCCACAAGTTGAGGTATTGGACACGTTGTAGAAGATTTTGTCGCACCGTCGTGCTGATAGTTTGGAGTGCACGCCGAAAATTGATGGCAGCGGAGCGGCGCACGGTGGAGGTGAAAATCATACCAAAGTATCGTAGTTTCTGTACACACGGGAGAGGTGCTAAATCGTCGAGTGAGAGACCGCGTCCAATGGACATCGCCGCGGATTTAGCCACATTCAAGTTGCTGCCCGCTGCAGTTCCTTACGTTGATATCAAATCAAGTACCGTTTGTGTTTCACTCCGAGAGCGGACCGAGAGGAGGAGGTCGTCCGTATACGCACGACATCGAAAACTGTGCTGTCGCAAAGTGAGACCAGAAAGGTGGCTCGTCAGATTCCCGATGAGTGGCTCTAGACTTATGGCATAAATCAGGGTCGAAAGTGGGCAGCCTTGCCGTACGGAACGCCGGATCGCCACTGGTCCCGCCTCACGGCCACTGACCTGAATCAGCGATTAGGCGGTGCCGTACAGGCGCCGGATGACATCGATAAAGGCTGGTGGAAAACCCATGCGGTTCATCACTGAAAACAGAAAACGATGCCGCACCTTGTCGAATGCGCTGTCAAAATCAATGGCAACCACCGCGGTGCGGAGTCTGCACGCCGCTGCCAGTGCAATTAAATCGCGACATTCTCCTGTGGCCGTTTGTATATTAACTGAGCCACCCGGAGTTTGTTACGGGGACAGAATGCTAGGCAGGACTTTGCGGCATCGCGTCGCCAGGAGGCGTGTAAAAATTTTATAGTCTGCGTTAAGCAGAGTCAGGGGACGGTAATGTGCTTTCGTCACACCCAGTGTCGGTTTGTGGATGGGTATAATAATTCCCGTGACAAAAAACTGCGGTACGGCGTTCCCCAACGTCAGCAGTTCATGAAGCATCGTCGTCCACCGTGACGCCATTAGTGTGAGGAAAGCGCGATAAAATTCTATTGGCAATCCGTTGACACAAGGTGACTTATTCAGAGCACCTTTGTTGATTGCATTATGGACTTCGTCACGCGTAATTGGCTCCATCAGCTCGTCCGTTTCGTCGCTGGCGAGGGTGCGAGTTAAGTTTGGTAGCACAGACTCCTCAGCGTGGTTGTTGGTAGTCTCCTCCTGGTACATTGTGCGGTAGTGGTCTACAAAGGCACTGATGATTTCGGTCTGGCAAGTGACGCGTTGGGGGTGACAAGTGTTGATCTCGGTGATGAGTCGGCGTCGTCGATGTTTCCTATCGGAGGCGATATGATGCATGGTGGGATGTTCTTGTTACGCCCAATCTTGACATCGGGTTCGCACCATAACTACCTGCAGTCTACGGCGTGTCAGCGTTACAATTTGCGCCTCAATCCTGTTGCGTTCCCTCTGGGTGTCCGGGGTGGGCGGCTGGGCGTCCAGGTCGCGGAGAACGGCGTAGAAATAGTCGGTAGTGTGCCGGCACCACGTAGTGGCTTGTCCACGACAAGCATGTGCAGGAGAATACGGGTTTCAGAATGAGCAGAATAGTGTCAGAGACATTCTGAAGCCTCAACATTACTTGCGTCAAATAAGCATATTTGTAACGAAAGTGAGCAGCGTCAGTGTTGTATAAGCAGAGGAAGCTGTTAGTATTTTTCTGTCACTTCTTGGTACTAGAATTTTATGTTCAGGAATTGAGTGGTATCGCTGAATTGCGTACTTGTCCGTTTACTCTAAATGGCAGTATTTGTCAACAAATGTGTCGTCATTAAGCTAATGACGATAGTTGGCAAAGGCAATAAAGCTAGGACGTGACAGACGTCACAACGCATTAAGTGTCAAACAAAAATAAGTTTGATACAATACAACCAGCAATGAACCGAGAAGCAATAATTATAAAATGGCAATAATTTTGTTTACTTTGAACAGTTATATTAAGTCATGCAAACGCACAAAAGGTCCAGTTTCAGGCCTCAGAAGTTAAAAACGTTATAGATTATATCATACAGAGTGAAATAAGAAATGAGCATCGGTAGAGGTGAAACAAACAGTATGGATTAGACGCAGACAAACATTTAACCAAAATGCTGAAGAGCATTTTATAAAAAGAGTATAGTGACATCAAAGTTGTGGCTGGGATCAAGGTACCTTTAGTAGCTCCGGATTCCTGTGTTTGTACTTTTAATTACAAGAATGTACATAGAACATAATAATGAAGCACAATAGGCATATTACAGTGTTACATATGCAAGAAGAAAGAAGGAATAAGCTTCTGATTACAATGACACATAACAAACACAAAACCGTAAACCGTTTTGCGGAAGTGAACAGGTTCATACACACGTACTGAATTCTTTTGCTGTAAGTAAATAAAGAAAAAAACATTATTTTTACGCTTATCCCACATTTATTTCTGTTTATCAGCTGTGCCATTGAGTGTTATATTGTGTTGAGATATCTGCCACTGATAAAATTTATCTAGTGAAAGTAAACTTTTCCTTAGCTGTTACATGTGGCCGGCTCGAGTGGCCGTGCGGTTCTAGGCCCTACAGCCTGGAGCCGAGCGACCGCTACGGTCGTAGGTTCGAATCCTGCCTCGGGCATGGATGTGTGTGATGTCCTTAGGTTAGTTAGTTTTAATTAGTTCTAAGTTCTAGGCGTCTGATGACCTGAGCAGTTAAGTCGCATAGTGCTGAGAGCCATTTGAACCATTTTTGTTACATGTGGATTGCGCTTCACTAGCCTTCTTAGTACACACACACACACACACACACACACACACACACACACACACATACATACATACATACACATAGGCTGTACAAACATGTTGGTACTTCTCTGTTTCCGGAAATAGGTATTGCTTGTATCAAAGTGAACAGACGACTCTCTCAGTCAAAATTACAATTAGTTTTTCTATAACTATCCTGTTTCCAAAATTAATTTTCTATGCCTTCAAATGTAATTTGATTGTAATAAGTAATTTACTCTCCTCGTTTGTTGGAATACTCATATGTAGTAATGCAGGTGAGGTGCTTTATCGATAACTTTTTTTTCCTCATTATAGTATCCTAACCTCGGTACAGACATCTGAAGTACACTTCGTTTAGCTGAATATTGTCGGACATGTGGTTCACTCTTCAATGAAAATCATAAAATTTACACCCAACGATTTTAGGAGAATAGTGCCAAAAAGTAATGTTTCGGAATTTTTTGTGTGAAAAATCTTAAAGACTTAAATAAAACAAATGTTATTAACATTCTACATCTTTATCTTTATTTATTTCTCATCATAGTCACCCTAGCGGCGAACACTTTTCCCCTAACCAGACCAGTTTGTTGACACCATAACTATAGGATATTTGAATTCGTTGATGGAGTCACAATCTCAGCTCTGCTTGCACCGTTTTATCGCTACCACACTGAAGCCCTCGAGAGTGTTCTTTAAGTTTTGGAAACAAGCGAAAATTGAGTGGGGCCAAGTCGCGACTGTATGCAGGGTGATCGCTGACGGTATACCCAAGGCGTCGGACTGCCGCAGATGTTGCAGCGCTAGTGTGTTGTCTGGTACTGTCATGATGAAGAAGAGAGTGCTCCATGTGACGACGAACTCTTCGAACTCGAAACTCGATTACACTACGATGTGTCTCACCCACCGACGTAGTTCGGTTATACACCGCCATGTTACACACTACATTTCGGATACATCTAGGGCAATGGCTTCAAAAATGTAGACATGAAGAGTAAAGAAGTAGAATTTTTAAAGTTTGTTTTATTTAAAAATCCGTAACAGTTTTCACATAAAAAATGCGGAGGCATTAAATTTCAGCACGCCATCGTACGTCTGCACGAACGCTTACAGATTAATGTTACTCGTGGCTGTGTAATAGAGGCTTCTCGTGTGCAGTTTATAAACACGAATGTGTTAGTAGCAGCTGCTGCAATGAATTTGTCCCTACCTCCCTAGCGGCTGTTTTAGCGAGATTAAAGAATGAAAGTGATACGTGCGACAGCGTCGGTGGCGAGATGTTATCGTCAGGAAACACGGCCGCCGTACTGTGCACGCAGACGACGCTCTCACGCCACGTCCCACCCCCACCACCACCGCCACCTAAAGGGTGCTGGTGACGTCACCAGACACTTGTTGGCACCGAGCTTGATGGCTGACCGATGACCACACGGCCAGTATGTACCTGCCCAGAATAAAGCAAGCAGACCCGCTGGAAACATGGCGTTCCATTTTGGATAATGGATTCAGTTCGGCATGGAAGACAGTCCACTAATTTCTTCAAGTACGGCATATCGAGCTGAAGCCCCTCTGTGATTTTCAGGTGCCCCCACTCTTCGAAAGAGAACTTGACTGATTAGGTGACGTGATCTCTGTGTTCGAAAAATCTGGATAGTGAGGTCTGTGGAGGTGTAACAGTGCGTGGTGCAAAAGTACTCATCAAGCTTTCACGTCTCCACAGCAGGAGTTCATTACTCTCCCACCAGGCAGCACATACATCACCAATTTTTCAGCTCTGTTCTGGACCCTCGTGGCAGTCGGACGCTTGTAGCTGGTGAAAACGCAGTAACGCCTTTCTCACATGGGACGTGTTTCTCATCGCCAGACGTGGTGTCCGTCGTGTTTGCTGCCACGTCTCACGGAACGTGATGTAGTTCTCTTCGTGATCAGAGACATCAGCGCTTTCCAGTGGAAGTCTGCCTCATCTGGCGTTTAAATCACATACAGCAAAACCCCCTTTTCGCACTCTTCAGCGGACTGACCCAAAAAAACGTAAAATGTAGGAAAACGAAACTACAGGAAAGTGCGAGAAACACAAAAACTGAAAACGATTAAATTACTGAAACGATAATTAAATCGCCACCCTACATGCAAACATGTGTTGATATACATCATTGGGAACATGTTGAAAACGTGTGCCCCAACCGGGACTCGAACCCGGGATCTCCTACTTACATGGCAGACGCTCTATCCATTTGAGCCACCGAGGGCACAGAGGATATTGCACCTGATGGGACTTATCCCTTGCACGCTCCTCGTGAGACCCACATTCATGTCCACATCACTACATTCGGAGTGCGCCTAATAGATGTTTGCCCATCACACTCATTACTAGTGGCAGATTAATCTACAAAGTCCCGTTCGAGTTGGGCATAGAGTGTGCGTTGTCACAAGATGGTCAGTGGCCGGTTAGCCATCTTTTAACTATATATGAAGGTAGTATCTGTTCCCGAAAGAATAGGTACCATTGATTGCCGTGCAGTTCCTCTAATTATCATTTCATTCTAGAGAAGCTGCACGGTCATCAATGGTATGTTCTTTCGGAAACAGATACCACCTTCATGTATGATTAAATTACTCTTACTGCCATTCTCTTTATGTTGCTCAAAATTTTAAATTCAAAAATTTAAATGTTGCTTATTTAAAAAACGTAAAGTAATTAGTTGTTTTTATTTCTTCCCAACAGCAGTTATCTCTGCTTCTCTCTTTGTAGTACACAAAGCATCGGTCATGAAGTCAGTGGCCAAGTGCTGAAATCACACAAACACGTGCACATGTTTCCCTCCTCATTCCGGTCATATCCACTGGTGTAAATAATACATGGAAGCAAAAGTCTTTCCTGAAACAGTATTAAAAATATATTCGTATTCTCAGACTTGTTACAGATAAACACTATAAAATTACTTTAAAGAAAACTTGTAACACAATACTGGTTAAAACATTAAAGTTGGTTGTCTTCGTAAAAAGAGAATAATAGGCACGAAATCAACAGCTTCTCGCCTATAAGGACGTCACTCGGTTCAGGGACATCCTGGGTGAAGAAGCGGGTGGAAATCGTCGACGCGGGATATATTGAGGAGGATGGTTTAGGTATGACATCAGGTCATACCAACCAAAGACGTCTACTACGGATTAGCGTATTTCATACGGAAACAACGATTGGTGAAAGTTCGTTACAGAGAGAGCCCGCTTCAAAAGCGGTGCTTATTTGTTTAATGACTGTGAAATTAAATGAAAGCTGTTGTAATTCAACGTAATGAGAAGAAGGAAGGTTGCTACTAAAGTCAATACCATTAGATCGAGATCATCATTAAGGCAGCGACTCAGCACACTTTCCCAGCCTACCAACCACTGCGAACCTACAGTACATGTGGCTGTGGCACAACACGTCGACAATGAAAATGTTGCTTAGCGTGCTAACGCTCTGTTACATGATCAATAACTCTGCTTGTGGTCTATATTTTCTGCTTTGTTCCAAGACTGACTTCGAGCAGGAATACGATGTACTCTTTGCAGAAATCTGTATGAAAATCAACGCTGAGGGTCGCGATAACGTCAAAGAAAACTTAAAATACGGGAAATGATGTAACATGGATTCGTTAATGTCGGGAAAACGTTGTATTGCGAGAATATGACTTCTTTATCAAAACTAGACATGATTGTCTTACTGGGATTACCGCGATCGTTCTCGAATAAAAATAAGGCATTTCAGTCTTTGATCGCTATTTCTTATTTTCAATGACCGGTTCCAGGCTAGCTGCCCATCTTCAGATCTGTTAGATAAAGTTAAAAATATAATTAACAAGAGAGATATAGTTACTGATAGAACTATCTTAGTTTACAAAAAAAATTTGGAATGTATTAAATGCCAACATACTATACATTGCAGTTACAAAGTAACCTCTCAGTACAGAACTACTGGTACGCTGTCATAACTAAAGTAATTTATAATCTGTTAAAACCTTATATCACAGTTTGGAGAAACTTTTTTGGTAAAAGCAAAAAGTGCCCTCTATCTGTAAGAATTGTGCATATGTACTAAGATTTTATTTTTTACCATCCATATTAATGTCGAATATACTTTTTAATAATAGGACAATTTTAAAGAAATAACATATGAATAATCTTTTTCAATGGACCATGAACTGAAATAATCTACACTAATTTAAAATTTTTTAAAGAAACTTAAAAATATAATTAAAACATATGTACAGAGTGGTCCAATGATCGTGACCGGGCCGAATATCGCACGAAATAAGCATCAAACGAAAAAATTACAGTGAACGGAACTTTTCTAGCTTGAAGGGGGAAACCAGATGGCGCTATTGTTGGCCCTCTAGATGGCGCTGCCATAGGTCGAACGGATATCAACTGCGTTTTTTTAAATAGGAACCCCCATTTTTTTACATATTCGTGTAGTACGTAAAAAGTATGAATCTTTTAGTTGGACCACTTTTTTCGCTTTGTGATAGATGGCGCTGTAATAGTCACAAACATATGGTTCACAATTTTAGACGAACATTTGGTAACAGGTTGGGTTTTTAAATTAGAACACAGAACGTAGGACCGTTTGAACATTTTATTTCGGTTGTTCCAGTGTGATACATGTACCTTTGTGAAATCATTTCTGAGAACGCATGCTGTTACAGCGTGATTACCTGTAAATACCATAATTAATGCAATAAATGCTCAAAATGATGTCCGTCAACCTTAATGCATTTGGCAATACGAGTAACGACATTCGTCTCAACAGCGAGGAGTTCGCCTTCCGTAATGTTCGCACATGGATTGACAATGCGCTGACGCATGTTGTCAGGCGTTGTCGGTGGATCACGGTAGCAAATATCCTTCAACTTTCCCCACAGAAAGAAATCTGGGGACGTCAGATCCGTTGAACGAGCGGGCCATAGAATGGTGCTTCGACGACTAATCCACCCGTCATGAAATATGCTATTCAATACCGCTTCAACCGCACGCGAGCTATGTGCCGGACATCCATCATGTTGGAAGTACATCGCCATTCTGTCATGCAGTGGAACATCTTGTAGTAACATCGGTAGAACATTACGTAGGAAATCAGCATACACTGCACCATTTAGATTGCCATCGATAAAATGGGGGCCAATTATCCTTCTTCCCATAATGCCGCACCATACATTAACCCGCCAAGGTCGCTGATGTTCCACTTGTCGCAGCCATCGTAGATTTTCCGTTGCCCAATAGTGCATATTATGCCGGTTTACGTTACCACTGTTGGTGAATGACGCTTCGTCGCTAAGTAGAATTTGAGTAGTAAAATAGTGTCGTCATCATACCGTCTGTAATAAATTAACTTCTCCTTAATTTCTGGAAAAGTGCTGAAAACTTTGTTCTCAAAGTCATTCATAAAAATTTTAGCTAAAACGCCTGATGGACTGCTCTTGAATAACGCTTTGTACAGTAAGTTAAGATCTGCATATAAATACCAGGAAGTTTACAACGTAAAAAATAGTGTGTGTTTCGCGAACGAAGTGAAGGACATTGCAATTGCAGAGGACGCCGTCCTAGCCTCGTTAGACGTCGTGAACCTCTACACTAACACACCAATTGCAGAAACTTTGCAAATTATAAGGAAAAACCTGATAAAAAATAGGTCAATGAGCATGGGTGAAATCGTCGAACTCGTGGATATGCTAGAGTTCACACTGACTTTTAATAGTTTCGTCTTTAACGACAAGGTTTTTATTTAAGATGAAGCTTTAGCTATGGGAAACAGTCTATCAGGCATTTTAGCTGAAATTTTTCATGAATGACTTTGCGAACAAAGTTCTTTTCCAGAAATTAAGGCGAAGGTAATTTATTACAGACGGTAAGATGACGGCACTAATTTATTATTCAAAGGGGAAAAAGAAGAAGTAGAGGAAATGACTAAAGTTTTAAACGAGCAGCATCCTAAACTTCAATTCACGCTAGACATGGAGAACAATGGGGCGATTAACTATTTAGATTTGACCGTCAGAAAGGAGGGAGGTAGGCACGTGTTCGGCGTCTATAGAGAAGACACTTGTTCCGACAACATCATAGCAGCGACGTCGCACCACCCGGCACAGCGTAAGAGAGCGGACTTTCATGCAATGTGCAATAGAGCCCTGAGATTGGCACTAAAGGAAGATGAAATGCAGAAAGAACTAGGCATTACTAAGCAAGTAGCAGCAGCTAATGCGTACAGGACACAAGATGTTACACGTATGTTTAACAAGATTAAAAACAAATCCGCCGGTATCAGTAATGATTCTAGGAAAATTAAAGTTAAGAAGAAGTTTGTCACCCTGACATACAAAAGGCGTGTGTCGGAAAGAATTGCTAAATTCTTTCCAAAAAACACCGTTGTGGCATTCCACAATGAAGGGCAAATGGCACATAGACTAAGACATAAACCAGCAACGACAAAACAAATGAAATACAACAATTCCGGAGTATACAACATCAAATGTGCTGAATGTGACAGTTATTATATACGGCAGACAGAGCGGAATTGTGAAATTCGATACAGGGAACATTGCAGTCATAGCAATCGGACAGCATTTGGAGCGCATGTAAAGGATAGTAAACATGAAGTGAGCAGCATAAAGGAACAAATGGAGGTGCTACATGAAGCTCCAAAAAGTCTCATTTCAACGTGCTCGAAGAGATTGAAATATACGCACATCAAATGAAAATCCCATACCTACTACTTAATGAGCAAAGTGATTTTATGCAGAGGAGTTATGAGATTTTTAAAGACCTGTTTTAGGCTTACTCTTGAATGCAACAGCACGCTCCAGTAAGAACGAGCTGCAGCGGAACGGCCCTTAGCATACGGGCGGCGAGATGAATTGGGCGCGGCGGAAGAAGACTTGGCGTGGCGCTGTATACGTTCTGACGTAGGGAAATCCTCTCCACCACCAATCAATACAAAGAATATATATATATATATATATATATATATATGTTTTCATTATATTCTTAATTTTTCTTTAAAAATTTTTAAAGTAGTGTAAATTATTTCAGTTCATGGTCCACTCAAAAAAGTTTATTCGTATGTCATTTCTTTAAAATTGTCCTACTATTAAAAAGTATATTTGCCTTTAATATGTGTGGTAAAAAATAACATCTTAGAACATATGCACAATTCTTACAGATACAGGGCACATTTTACTTTTACGAATCAGGTTTCTCCAAACTGTGATATAAGGTTTTAACAAATTAAAAATTACTTTATTTATGACAGCGAACCAATAGTTCTGTACTGACAGGTTACCCTGTAACTTTTAATACATTCCAGAGTTTCTTTGTGTAAACTAAGAGAGTTCTATCAGTAACTATATCTCTCTTAATTACATTTTTAACTTTATCTAACAGATCTGAAGGTGGGCAGCTAGCCTTAAACCGGTCATTGAAAATAAAAAAATAGCAGTCAAAGTCTGAAATGCCATATTTTTAATATGACTTCTGTTGGGACCAACAAAAATGAACGTAGAAAGCGGGAAAATATAAAATGCGAGGATATAAAAACGCCGTTTTACCTTAGTTTCTTTGCGAAAATTGAACGCGCGTAAAATATCCGCGTTAAGCCTGTCAGCAATTGTTGCAGACAAGCGGGGGGAATCGCAAAGAAAATTCTGGATGCGTCGACGGAATGAAGAGCGAATAATGCTTTACAACTATCTGATATACATACTGGTTGAAGTTATTCGTTATCAGTAAGTCAACTGAATTTTCATCCCATTTTCTGTTTTAAGCTGAATGAAGTTAAAGTCCAGTGTTAATGTCAAATTACGCATGCTTGATATCATATTGTCGTTGCTGCATTAACTACTATCGCTCTAAAGTAACGTACTACATCAGATCAAGATCGAGATTCGTTTCGTAATTTCATTGGAAAGGAATAGGAGATCGTCACTGAAAAAGATATTTATAAGTAAGATACAAACATGCAGTCCATAAATGGAAGAGATAGGAATATATGAGAGTGTCATAATATCAAAAACTTCCAGTGAGTAATTTGAGAACTTCTGACAGTGACAGTTACGCTGAGATTTCTGGCCACTGGCCACAATTGTTGCCCTTTGCAACAATAATTGCAGCAAATACATTATTTACAATAAATAGCATCGATTACTGCAAGCAATACCTCTATTAAATTAATAAGAAGTACCAGAATCTTTTAGAAAGCAGAAGGCGAAAAAAGAGAACAGATGTGAACGCGAATTTGCTACCTTTCGCTTCACAGCACATGACACAACCAAATGAGCTACGGCTTCAACATGACAACGACACCGTGTAAAGAGTGTATCTACAACTGCCATTAGTTAATATTTAACTGTGACCAATTGTATCGAAACGACGCGCTTTTAATAAATTATCATTGTTCTGTAGCAGTTGTGAGCGTGGGGTTGCTATTCTGTTATTCTGCGCAACGGATTAATCTGAGATGTACCCTTTACCCTGTGGCTCCTGCAAGATGCAATTTCCACCCCCACACTACACTACTACAGAAGTCAGACAGACGCTCCTAACGTTCTAAAGAGAAATGCCTGAAAAACTTTCAGCAATAAATATCTTCTGGAGTCGTCCACTGTAAGGAACTGACACAAAAATTCACAAAATTTCTTACGTAACTAGTGGAATACTTGGGTACTGGAGTAGTGCTAGTTCGTGTAAGAAAAACACGAAACTAACGAAAATGATTATTTATTTTGCTGAAATTCTGAGAAATCACAGTGGCACTTTTAGTTCTGAACACGTTATCTCCTGGTTTTTTTCGGAATGTGAAGTTACCTCTTAAGGATAGGATTCGCTAATGAAATTTCTACACAAAGTTTAAGATTGTTATTGACTTGGCAGAATGGCTGAGAGCCGAGTCTACTCAACTTGAATAATTATCCTTTAGAATGTTGCTAGGTACGGTCGAGGCTGTCGCGTGTGAAATGCAGTGAAGTGTACTGTTGTGGAGGAAATATGGGGCTCGCAATAGCTGTAGCGCACAATACCGTAAGCTGCGATGACTGCTGTCTGCGCCGCTCGCTGCTGACAGATAACTCTCGTTCTATCTGGATTGACCTTCGCCAATCAAACTCTCCCTACGCCTTGATGAAGTCAAGGATTCCTATTCGCCCCTAGTCTAACTATTGGCGTGGTACACTGATCAGATAACCAGTCCGCCGCGATGCCACTCAAAAATTCGCTCGCAGGCGTTTAGCTATTACTCTGTCCATTCACACCACACAATACGTGTGGTGGCCAACACAGTGAACAACACTTAATCGCAAGGACCCAATATACAGTCGCACTCCGATTCGCTCTCGACAGAGGTGCTCTCCCAGTGAAGTACTGAGGAGAGACTTGTTGCTCGCTCTTTAAGTACACGTGCAAGTGCACACGCTCTCGATACGTGTTCTCGCTCCAAGAGCGACAACGGAGCAGCCCCTCTCCACACCAGACATGAAGGGGTATATCTTTCGGTCTCTTCCATTACTCCTTCAGCTCAAGGCGTCAGAAATATCGTCTGCCAATCAGCATTGCTCTTCTAAAACGGGAGAATGACGTTTCGTTTAAGGCGACCAATCTGGAAATCTGTAGTATCGGTGTTTGGCGTTTGCTGTCTCCCTGTGAAAATCTCTGAAACTGTGTGCTATATTGTAGAGAATGCGTAGGCTGAGCGCTCCCACACAATGTAGTGGAATTTGCTTTTAAGCCGAACACGGGGTCGTCCTTTCACTGGGGCAAACGCTGTCTGCTCTATGGGCGGTCACCGGCTGGCATAGATAGGCTGAGTCGTCCTCTGAAGGGACCGGCGTCCCGTTGTGCGGTTTGCGTCTCCCGAAGTAAAAGCAAGCCCCTGCGACCGTCGTGTCTTGAGTGTGTGTGTACGCCAGCCTCGAGTATTTCAACCACGGTGCGCTTACTTGTTTTTTTTATATCGTTTACATGAATTCATACAACATTGACTTTATCTTATCGAGTTTGGGTTCGAATGAAGTGTCTTGATGTGCGGAATATGATTGTGAGGGCGGAATATATAAGCAATGAAGGTCAGGAGACCACGACGTCTTATACAGTGAAAATGTACACTTTCATAGCACACAATCTATAACACTAAAAACATCACATACAGGAAGCCTTTATCTACTGAACTGTAGTATGTCACTTTACTATATTAAATTGTAGCTAAAATGATGCATTTTCGAGAGACCCTCAATTTGGTTATGCTTTGACACCATTTGTATTCATACCACATACTCTATGACAAAAAAATACCACATACCTATTTTAACTCAATGCAAGATGAAGGCACTTCAGTTCTTCCTGTGAGGTAAAAACGATGTCGTATCTCACTGGGATGTTGCTCCCCACGAGACAAAAACCTGTCGTTCCAGATTCTTCATTACACGCTCCGAACTGTGATGTCACCAGCTGCTTTTCCACGTGCGTTTTCACGTCCAGTGAGAGGACAGCTTTAAGTAACTTTTGTATGTTTGAGATCTAAAATTAATACATGAGAACTAAGCCTTCTGCGACGTCACCGTTATATAAAACATTCTCGGACGTCTTGCCGAGTTATCGCTCAGCTGAAGCGGCCGGTTACAATAAATAAAATAAAATGTTAATTACTGTGTGACAGTAATTTGACAGTTGCACCCTTACGATGCTTTATGTTTACAAATACATATTGCTGTAAGAGTGGAAACGTTAAATTATTGTCACAACGCAATTAACATTTTATTTTCAACATATTTACATCATTCACCATTTTATTAAAATAGTGAGAATTATACGACAGTTCACGAAAGACGTACTACGGCGAGTCAAATGAAAACCTTAAATATTTTTTTAAATATTATTTATTGACCATAAGTGGTACAAAGCTGTCTCACTTTTCAACATAATCTCCCCCACGCTCAATGCAAGTCCTCCAGCGCTTACAAAGTGCATAAATTCCTTTAGAAAAAAGTTCTTTTAGTAGTCTGCGCAACCACCCATGCACTGTGTGGCGTACCTCTTTATCAGAACGGAACTTCTTTCCTCCCATTGCGTCTTTGAGTGGTCCAAACATATGGAAATCATTTGGGGCAAGGTCTGGTGAGTATGGTGGATGAGGAAGACACTCAAAATGCAGGTCTGTGATTGTTGCAAATGTTGTACAGGCAGCGTGGGGCCTTGCACTGTCATGTTGCAAAAGGACACCTGCTGACAGCAATCCACGTCGCTTTGATTTGATTGCAGGCCGCAGATGATTTTTTAGAAGATCTGTGTATGATGCACTGGTGACAGGCATGTAACGCTTCAAAATGACGCCCTTTTCGTCCCAAAAGAGAGTCAGCATAACCTTCCCTGCTGATGGTTCTGTTCGAAACTTCTTTGGTTTTGGTGATGAGGAATGGCACCATTCTTTCCTCGCTCTCTTCGTTTCCGGTTGGTGGTAGTGAACCCCGGTTTCGTCCCCAGTAACGATTCTTGCAAGGAAGTCATCACTTTGTCGTTCAAAGGGCCGAAGGCTACGCTAAAACTGACAAGGTACGATGTTTTGCGCAGCAAAGCCGAAGCCAACAGGTCCAGTGTTATTCAATGACGGCTGGTTATAATCTGCTAATGTGCTACAGCACACTGTAAATACTGTGCTAAAATTACGCTATTTCTCTTCGAATACCTTCTGGTACGCAGATAAAATTGACGAAAACATGTTTTGCAGCACTCTCTACACGATAACTAGACACCGAGTGCTGAAATGGTAAGCCACGCTATGTTTTAACTCGGAGAAGGGACGCACCTGAGTGTTTTCGTGTGACGTCATCCCTTCTTGCACTGAGTGCTACCTCACTCAAGGCATCAGGTCGGTATTTTTTTCTTTGAAATTGCGTGCAACGCACTGCGCAAGTGTAGAGTGTGAGGAATTTTAGAGGAACAGTTGTCGTTAACAGTACCATGGTCTGGTATTCAGTCTGCTCTCGGACGGTGAGCGGCGATGACGTCTTGTTTACGTCCCGTCCGCAGAGTCGCGAGCGCGCGTAGTTTGTTTACTTCCTCGTCGCAGCTAGCACTCGAGTCCGTTCACATTGAGTCGTTATAGCTCATTCGTACAGAAAAGCTACCATCAAGATCAGCTTCCAACTCTACTACGCAAGACCAAGAGCCTTTCAAATGGAACGAAGTTCAAATACGACCACAGCACATCATCACTATCCACTTATCCATAACAAGTTGCGTCGTTTACGTCAAGATGGTCGATGACGAGTTATGTCACGCATTTGTGAACAGATGTGCGAAAACGCTCAAGTTCAAACACTCCGATGGTCACATCGGGGAGGTTACCGTTGACCATGCAGGACTAGGATTACGCACACTAAGAGTCTTCGAACTCCCGTTCGAAATGCCACCGGCAGACAGGAAGCGATACAGTGCACACCTGTCGCTAGTCCTGGATTGACCAACAACATTACGGTGTCCACAGAGACTGAAGAAAGCCGCCCATAGACTCCACAAGAAGAATCGGACGAGAGAATGGAACTCTACCCTAGGGTTGTACCGACCTCTGCTTTTCTCCCTGAGGGGGATGCGATGCGGGAACGACAAACTCTTTCGGACACAGAAACCCACGTCCGCAAAGAAAAGTCGCCGAGAAAACATAAAAATCGACGTCGCACACCCTTAAATGATTGCCTCCAGAGGACGTCTACTCCAGTTTACGACAGGACGGCCAACGAGACGAGGAAAATGGATGATGCAGGATCGCCCCCACCTGTCACTTTGTCTGATTTTGACAAACCCGCTTCCGCTCTCTCGGACAAACAGCCATTGGTACACAACCAGAAACAACTGCGGATTGACCCTAAGCCACTCAGCTGACAAATGTTCTTCATCAGCCACTGTTAAGTTACGGACCCTGGGCGGACGACATTGAAAACGATTCTACGCCCCGCTGTGTTAGATGAAGAGAGGGGTTTCTCCTCCCACACCTCGGCCCTTCCCTAGTAGCAACGGATGACGGCGCGGACGCGGCCAGCAGATTACAGGCCCCAACTTTTACGGCGACGCTGGCGGCGGCCCCCACTGCAGGAGACGATGTACAGACCTATCGCTTAGCAACCATCAACAATAGCATCATTCGGACACGTACGGTGTTGTCGCTGCGCAAGACATGCTGACTGCAGCAGACGTTGACAGTGCCTTTCTCCAAGAAGTCTTCGTCGCCGATTTCCCGGGTATGTATGGTTATACGGCTCATGTGTCCCACGCCTCGCCAACTGACAGTGGAGTCGCAATTCTCCTCAGAGAGAAGAGGGTCTCGAGGCGAACGAAGTCTGATATCTCCCCGACACTAGAGCAATGGCCATAACGGTGCTAGGTGTTCAGTTTATCAATGTGTACGCCCCTTCGGGAACGAATCGCCGTCGCGACCGATCGCTCTTCTTCGCAGAAGGTATAGCACGGCTTTTTCAGGACAGGCACGATGATTTGGTATTAGGGGGCGATTTCAATAGCACCCAAGCACCTATAGATCAGCTGCCACGCCAGTCACCGTGCCCCGAACTTGGGACACTCATCAGCTATCCCCAGGTAGTAGATTCATGGGAACATGTCCGAAGAAATCGACCGGGATACACCCATTTCACGAGTCACTCGCCTAGTCGCATCGATAGGATTTACGTCTCCCGTTATCTCGCGGCACCAGTGAGCGACGCGGAAGTGTGGCCAGTAGCCTTTTCTGATCACGAAGCCTATATATGTACCGTCACACTTCGTCGCAAACGGGTGTGGCTCAGCCGAAATCCTTGGAAACTAAACCTCGCTCATCTCGCTTCTCCGGATTGTCGACACGCCGTCGAAGACACGTGGAGTTCGTGCGTCCGCCGCCTCCCGGCGTATCCTGCATCTATCAGTTGGTGGTTAAACTGCGTCCAGCCGACCCTATGGAAAACCTTTATTACTTACGGTCGTGAGGCTGCAGATCCTCGATTTTTATTTCACCGTCCTCCGCGAATGTGCCTCCTTGCCACCCACTCCGGAACGACAGTTGGCAGTACAGCGTGCGAAGGCACAGATCGTAGACCATATGCGCCGACACCTCGAAGGGACGATCGTACGAGCGCGAACACAAGACAGACTCTCTACGGAACGAACCACAATGTACCACGTCATTCGAGAACGTAAACTGCGAAGACGGGCGCTGATACAGACCATCACCACTGAGGACGGCCGTCACCACACCACACAACGCGATATTGGTGCAGCCTTCTTCGACCATTACGCACGACTTTATTCTGCTCAATGTTCCGACCCGACTATGATGACAAGAGTCTCACAACTGGTTTATGGCATTGTCCCACAGGATTTACAAACTGAATTATTAAAAGACATTACGGAAGACGAATTTATCGACGCCATAGGTAAAGGAGCTGCGAATAAGTCTCCTAGAGGAATAATTATACCGGTTCACAAACCTAAAGGTGGGGCTCGAACATATGATTACCGCCCGCTAACACTCGTCAATTGCGACATGAAGATATTCACCAGACTATTAGCAAACCGTATACGACCGACCCTGTCTTACGTCATCTCACCAGACCAGACTTCCCTAGGGGGTATCAATAACATCCACACTGCACTGTGTCGATACCGTGACATACTAGCCCTAGCGAGGGCACGCCGCATCCCGGGAGCGCTGGCATCACTAGATTTTCGCCAAGCGAGTGGATCACGCGCACCTAACGTCCGTTCTCCAACACATACAATTCACAAATGTCGTGATGCGCGTCCTACGACGGGCGACGTCCAAGGTGCTCGGTAACGGCGTCTCACGCAGTCTCTCCCGATTTTCCGATCGGTGCGTCAAGGCTGCCCCTTGTCGACGTTACTCCATGCTCTGGCACTGGAACCGCTCCTCTGTGGCCTCCGTCAACGCCTCACCGGTCTTACCTTACGTAACGTCACATTTCCCTGTACAGCATACACAGACGACCTGGTTCTCGTGCTCTGCAATCGCGACGATGTACCCTGTGCAATAGAATGGATTACCACATACGGTGTGGCTTCCGACAGCTGTCTCAACGTCACCAAATCGGTCGCCATGGCCATAGGAGACGTGTTGACCCCAGCGTGTGTCGAGCCCCTACAGCTTCGTGGCACTGTCAGATTTCTCGGGATAGAGTTTCACGACGACATACGGCGCACTGCGGCCCTTAACTACCGCCGCTTATTACAACAGATTAGGGTCCCAATCTTTAGTCTTCGTCTGCGGACCCTCGACATTCTTCAAAGGACACATTTCGTCAATGTTTACCTCGCATCGCGCCTTCCACGCATAGCGTGCGTCCTTCCAATACCGTTACTATTAGCGGCATTCGGAGCCTACATCAGTTCAGGCATGCTCTTCAATGTAAGTTATGAGTCGCTGACCCTTCCTCCAGAAAGTGGAGGTCTTGGCCTAGTCCATGTCCACGACAGAGCTGTGGCCCTGTTCGTCAGCTCGCACATCAAGCTGTGGCGCCACCACTCGAAGTTTCACAGGTGTGTTGCTGGAGTCCTTAGCTCAGTCCTCCCTTATGCCCCCACTGACGACGCAAGACATACCCCCATCCTTCTACTACTTCGGCACTTTTACACTGAACACAGTTATGTCCGTATCGCAGAACCACCGACGAAACAGGGGGCGGCGCGGGAGATGTATCATGTCCTACAGCAGAGGCGCCCACCGAACATCGTGGAGGCCAAACAGGTTAATTGGAAGGTGGTGTGGAAGACGATTCACGCGGTTACACTGGACACAGCCGTCCGATCCACATGGTACATCACAGTCAACGGTAAACAGATCATTCGATCACGCTTCCACAAGATAAATATGGCAGAATCGCCTCCATGTGCAGACTGCGAAATACCGGACACGGACGAGCACCGCCGTACATGTGGCGCGGCAGAAGACGTATGGCGTTTGGTGCGACAAAGTTCTACGACTGAGTCCGGAACATATCACACCTCGGCTTCTACTATTTTCGGATGAAAAGTATTTGCCGTGCACCAAAACCAACGCAGTCACGTGGATCCGTGGGCATTCCACGTACATACATAGAAAGAAGGATCCTTTATTGTATGATTATATGACAGCGGAACAAACACTGGTAGCATTTACTTCTGTAAAATATCTGGGAGTATGCGTACGGAACGATTTGACGTGGAATGATCATATAAAATTAATTGTTGGTAAGGCGGGTGCCAGGTTGAGATTCATTGGGAGAGTCCTTAGAAAATGTAGTTCATCAACAAAGGAGGTGGCTTACAAAACACTCGTTCGACCTATACTTGGGTATTGCTCATCAGTGTGAGATCCGTACCAGATCGGGTTGACGGAGGAGATACAGAAGATCCAAAGAAGAGCGACGCCTTTCGCCACAGGGTTATTTGGAAAGCGCCATAGCGTTACGGAGATGTTTAGCAAACTCAAGTGGCAGACTCTGCAAGAGAGGCGCTCTGTATCGCGGTGTAGCTTTCTGTCCAGGTTTCGAGAGGGTGCGTTTCTGGATGAGGTATCGAATATATTGCTTCCCCCTACTTATACCTCCCGGGGAGATCATGAATGTAAAATTAGAGAGATTCGAGCGCGCACGGAGGCTTTCCCGCAGTCGTTCTTCCCGCGAATCATACGCGACAGGAACAGGAAAGGGAGGTAATGACAGTGGCACGTAAAGTGCCCTCCGCCACACACCGTTGGGTGGCTACCGGAGTATAAATGTAGATGTAGATGCGGTACAATACTTACTTCACGATGGACCTAAAGATGTATTAGACTTTTGGAACTACCTACAAGATCGTACGGAACCCAAAGTACGGGCAATATTTTTCTAATTATTTAGGAAGTGCCCTACGCGATCCTCCACGCAACCGGATCATCAACAGGTTGGAGAAGACAGCCATTGTCTGAGCTGACAAGACTATGTCCTATTCTCGGTGGAATAACATTCGACATGCGTGAAGACGTACACGGGTGATGACGCGTAAGGAGAGTAGCGACACACTCATCTGCATTGTGTACGAAGGACTTTTTTTTCGTTTTCGCCATATATAGTACCTCGGTGTGGGAAAGTATCGAGATATTGTTTTGTTTACGCAGAGCACAATGCGGTGCTAGGTACATTTATTTTTGTTGTGGTATAAAATAAACACAAATTACGAATATATTAAAATAAGTAAATAAAAATAAATAAATAAAAATACCCACAAAAGATTTCCCCTTACCATCCCTGATACCTTGACAGGCGAAGGGGGCACTGTGGCCAGGCCTCGGGTTACGACCCCTGCCCACTCTGCCCTCCCCACCCTTCCTTCCATGCCTAAAAAACAAAAACAAAAAGAAAAGAAAAGTGTGCAAGTGCACTGATTGGCTGTTGGTTGAGTCAAGTTCGATTCCTGCTGCTAGCAACATTATTTTTCATTTAATTTTATTCCTCGTAATGTTAAACTATTAATTATAAAATTTACATATATTTAAACAATTTAATTTATATATGTAAAATTAATATATTCCGTTTAGTTATGATTAATACCCTCATCAGTCAAAACGATACTGGCCATCACCTTGCAGCACCTTGATAAAATCTTGCACGAGCCACCGCTGCCATTGTTGTATTAGGCTAGGTATCCACTGGATGTGTAAATATGTGACAGATTGTCGTATAATGGTATGCATCATACTACCGCATGACAACACCAGGTCCTTTTCTCGTGGTGTCACCTGACCAAATGAACGCAGTCTACACTTTATCTAGTGTGTCCGTCGTCTATTTTGCTGATTTTTTTTCCTACATATATGCATTGGACGCACCAGGGCCTGCAGGTTGATGAAGCAATAGATGGGAGCAGAATGGACGAGAATGATATATTATGTAGTCAAACACTTACATGACAAAATAACGGGACACTGCAGAGGACATCAGCAATGGTTTTACAAGACAGTTAATTCTCCCATTTGCTGAAATTACATAAGTAGATTTCTTATGTAAACGTATCATCTACTTAAACATAAATCCTTAGTTTACTACACTATTTTTATCGTTGCAAAATTCCTCTGGTATTTTAATGGTCTAGAAACAAATGGTATTTAACATAAGCTTGTCAAATTTCTTGAAATTGTCTAAGAAACTGCTTGGCAACGAAGCTCCGTTTGCACACTCGTCTTCAGATTTAACATGTTACACCACCAAGCCCCACATCATGCTTTAATTAATTTTTACTTAGGATAGTTTCTTGGGAAGGCGGAGTGAACTTCGCAGACTACACCTGCTTCTTTTGAAGTCAGCGAGAATTTCTAGTACAATAATTCTCTAAATACGCTGCCTGACAAGAAAAATGAGTTAATCAGAAGACATGGTCGGATGTCTATGTATCACCATGCTCTTACACACCATTCGCGAGTTTCTAAATGACTTAAAGTTGCAATTGTCTGTGCCAGGTAGAACGACCATCGAAGTGCACTAGTGCTGTTCGTGCTTAGTTTTGTTGCTGGGCCTGGTAGGGCTCCTAAGGGGTGCAAACAGCATCAGATTTCGAGTGATCGCTGTGGATGATACGGAGCTGCCACACGCTCATGTGAGAAAGCGTTATCAGCCCCTGACTGAGTTAGAAAGCGACCTTATCGTGGGCCTCCATTTGTCCACCTAGTCGAATCCTGCAATATCCAGGTTTGTAGGGCATTAGATGTGACGTTGCTCCAGTGCTGTACTGCGTGGAAACTTGAGGGCAGGCTTACTCGTGGTATGTCGACGACATCTCCCGAACACAGGGGACGATCCCCGAATTGGGCACCGAGCACATTGTAACCCCTCCACGTTCGCGCCCGCCACCCGAGAACAAGCAGTGGACTGACTGCAACGTTCTGTGTCACCCCATATCAGTGGTCGGAGATCAGCAGCAGCCAGACCAGGGAATCACTGTCCTACACGTATTCTGCCACTAACACTAGAACACAAATGGCTGTGTTTAAAGCGGTCCCATGACCAGGAAGCATGGACTGCTCATGAGTGGTGTCGCATTGTGTTAAGTGAAAGAACCGCGGTTCAGTACTGCTACCCTAGAAGACTATAGTCGACACGTATGGCAATGACCTCGACAGAGGCCCCATTCTTCCAATTTTGGAGAGGTGTAACGGTGTTACTGCTAGCTTCATGGTATGGGAAGCCGTTGCGTGTGATTACAGTACACAGATGATGGTGACTGAAGGAACTACGAGGTGCGACAATAAAGTAATGAGACTGATTTTCTTTGCAAGATATGGTAACCCTGCAGGCTTGCGTAGGCACAATATCTTTGACCTTGGTCTATAAACTGCTTCAAGTAGCACATCGATGCAACTGTTGGTCGTGAGTTGTGCTGCAATAAGTTAACACGTGATTGTGTCTCTCGTCACGGAAATGGAACCGCATAATACTGCGCAACGGTATGCCATTTCTTTTTGCGTTAAATTGGGTGATAACGCGACAACAACCTACTGTAAGCTTCAGAAGGCTCAGCTTCAGAGAAGGTTATGTCAAGAGCAGAAGTTTTTCGTTGGCATAAAATGTTTAGTGAAGACAGATCGAATGTCGAAGATGTTGCGGATGATGCTGTAGTACATCGAGAGGTTGTAACAATGGAAAATTGTACTGAAATGCAGGAGGATCTGCAGCGAATTGCATGGTGCACGGAATGGCAACTGAATCTCAGTGTAGATAAGTGTAATGTGCTGCGAATACATAGAAAGAAAGATCCCTTATCATTTAGCTACAATATAGTAGGTCAGCAACTGGAAGCAGTTAATTCCATAAATTAACTGGGAGTAGGCATTAGGAGGGATTTAAAATGGAATAATCATATAAAGTTATCATCGGTAAAGCAGATGCCAGACTGAGATTTATTGGAAGAATCCTAAGGAAATGCAATCCGAAAACAAAGGAAGTAGGTTACAGTACACTTGTTCGCCCACTGCTTGAATATTGCTCAGCAGTGTGGGATCCGTATCATATAGGGTTGATAGAAGGGATAGAGAAGATCCAACGGAGAGCAGCGCTCTCCTTACAGGATCATTTAGTAATCGCGAAAGCGTTACGAAGATGATAGATAAACTCCAGTGGAAGACTCTGCAGGAGAGACGCTCAGTAACTCGGTACGGGCTTTTGTTGAAGTTTCGACAACATACCTTCACCGAGAGGAGTCAAGCAGTATATTGCTCCCTCCTACGTATATCTCGCGAAGAGACCGTGAGGATAAAATCAGAGATTAGAGCCCACAGAGGGATACCGACAGTCTTTCTTTCCACGAACAATACGAGACTGGAATAGAAGGGAGAACCGATAGAGGTGCTCAAAGTGCCCTTCGCCACAAACCGTTAGGTGGCTTGCGGAGTGTAGATGTAGATGTAGAAGACCGTAGTGGATGACCATCAACCTGACGGATGGATGTCAACTCTGTAAAAATGATTGCAGAAGAACTGAGCATCAATCAAGAAACGGTTCGTCTAATAATAACTGAAGATCTAGGTATCACAAAGATTTGTGCAAAAATGGTCCCCAAAAATCTCACACCACAACCGCGAGAAACACGGAAAAGTGTGGCAGCCGATCTATTAGAGCAAACGTAAATCAATCCAGAATTGTAGAGCCGTGCTATCACTGGTGATGAAAGTTGGTTTTTTCAGTACGATCCAGAGACAAAACGCCAAAGTTCGCAATGGTGCTCAAAGGGATTACGCAGAACAAAAAAAGCTCGCACGTCAAAGTCAAAAGTGAAATGCAAGCTTGTGTGCTTCTTTGATTCCAAGGGAATGGTTCAAAAAGAGTTGGTGCCTCCTGGAAAAACAGTTAAATCAGTATTACTACAAAGAAATTTTAAAAAGACTTCGTAAAAGAGTTCTTCGTGTCCGTGCCAACACTGCTGATAATTGGATTCTGCATCACGATAATGCTCCATCCCATACTGCTCCGTCAGTACAGCAATTTTTAAACTCAAAACGAATTTCAGTACTACCACAGCCACCTTATTTACCAGATATCGCTCCGTGCGACGTTTTTCTATTTCCAAGAGACAAAACGACGGCAAGGGACACCGTTTTCAAACAACACAAGATGTCCAAAAGGCTGTGACGATGGTCTTGGAGGATATTACAGAAGATGAGTTCCAGAAATTTTACCATCAGTGGCAGAAGCGCTGAAAAAAGTATGTGCAATCAGAAGGGAACTACTTTGAAGGAGGCAACACTAAACTTGCCTAAAACGGTAAGCAACATTTTTTTCACATCAGTCTTATTACTTTATTGTCGCACCTCGTATGTCGGCATAATAGTATGTCATGGACATACTACGACCTCATGTGTTACGTCTCACGCGACGGTATTCTGGTGCCATTTTTCAACAGGACAATCCTGGTACACACACAGTCCGTGTTTTTAAGAACTACCCATGTGGTAAGTACTCCCATAGCCAACAAGATCCTCTGATATAACCAGATAGAACACTTGTGGGACTAGCTAAGACGTGCATTCCATCCCAGTGCCGGTATCCAGCATCGAAGACAAACTGCAACAGATGTGGACCAGATTCTCTCAAGAGTGGGTACAACGACTTCATGACACCTTTCCCAACACGGTTTGTGCTTGCATCTACGCCAGAGAGGGTGAAACCTCAAACTAATAAATAGGCTCACACTGCTAAGAATTTTATTCGATTTCGTAATAACTAGTCCTCTCAACCCGTGAAATTCCATTCCGTTTCCTGTTCCCTTTCTGGGTGCTTTACGTTTTTTCTCAGGAGAGTATAGAGTAAAATGCTTTTAAGAATTTTGGGGCAAAACTAGGGAACATCACTTTTACAACCGTGTCTGCGTGGTCACTGAGACACGACAGCTACATCCTCCCACAACTTGAAATAAACTTTCTTCAAGTGATATTAAAGGATCTTTTGGTCCTACATGCATCTTTGTGCCTGCACAAAGCTGATTAGCTTCTTACCGTCCATCAGTATGTCGCGCAACTGACCTGGAAAATTCAAACTGGTTTGACGCTTGTGTATGTCGGTTGCATGGTATTGCACGACAGCGGACACCTTTTTGTTTCACCTGCACGTTGTCGTGCAAAATCACGCTATTTGTCACAAGTTTACGCACCCAGTGGGCATTAGGCCTACTGACAGGAACAGTCCATTCAATTCCGTGTCAAATGCCAAGTATTTAAATAACATTATATTTCTCCCACACTTAACAATAGAAGACTTCGCCACATCCCTAATAGTACCATGTGGGTCATTTCTGACCCATAGTAGGTAACCACTGTTTTGAAACTTCCTGGCAGATTAAAACTGTGTGCTGGACCGAGATTCGAACTCCGGGCCTTTGCCTTTCGCGGGCAAGTGCTCTACCATCTGAGCTACCCAAGCACGACTCACGCCCCGTTCTCACAGCTGTGCGTCAGTCGGTCTTGGGTAGCTCAAAAGCCGGCACGGTAGCTCAGCGTGTTCGGTCAGAGAGACGGTTGGCCTCTGTAATAAAAAACTGAGTGGAAGGATCAACCACTGAACTTGAACAGGATGTCGTGCGACGTCCGCAACGACCAAACACAACGATCAATAATGAAGAAAAAAAAAAGAAACAAAAAAGATGGTAGAGCACTTGCCCGCGGAAGGCAAAGGTCCCGAGTTCGAGTCTCGGTCCAGCACACAGTTTTAATCTGCCAGGAAGTTTCATATCAGCGCACACTCCGCTGCATAGTGAAAATCTCATTCTGGAACCACTGTTTTAATTCGTATTTGGGTGGTATTATAAGTGCCGCTTTGTTGACAGTGTGTTCAGGAAGACTATAAAGTGTAACCAAAGGATAATTTGGTCTCTAAAATGAATAGCACACTGTCGAACATAAATTTTCAGAAACACTTTTTTTATTTTAAATTTTACAGAAGAAATTACACAGTCTTTCATCAATCATCATTAAAACAAGTAAGCAAAACAATGTGCCAATGTTTTTCTTTATAAAAAGTTTGAAACAGAATCAAAACATTTTATTTATGTGAGTACTAATTGTATTCTTAATTTTAAAAACAAATTAAGTACCGAGTTTAGTGAAAGACTCCAAAACTCAGCAGGTGGCTGAAAAGCGCCGTGTGTTTTCTTGCTTATTGTAATCGAGGAACTAAAACATACGAACGAACAACTTCGATCTATAATTATAAATATTTGGAAATCTTTCGGAACAAAGACTTGGCAGAATCGCCTAAGCTGGGATGGGTTCACAGTTCAGACACTTGACAAGAGTTTTTGCTTGGCAGCTTTTTCACACACATTTGTTGCAGTTGAAGCTTACGTCTGATGTTTTGTTCCTCTTTTGCTGTTTTGTTGTTTGCAGGAAACCTGAATTTGACAACACCTTCTGTTTCCATATTGGCCAACACCGGTATCGAATTCCTGCAAGGGGAGATTTTCTCCTCTCTGCAGTTTGTGCAGGGCAGCAAGCTAACCTGCGACCCTAAGGATAAAGTCTGGGCGAGAAATCTTAGCGGTAAATAACTCAAAAACTGAGTTAGCGTTCATCATGGCAACGTCAAGAATATTGTAGAAGACATGCACAGGTCATTGGTGGGTGCCAGCTCGGACTCTGTAGTGTCTAGCCATTTGGTCAACTATATGGACTCCACCTTTAGTCTCCTTATAAAATTCCACAGTTTCTAGGAGTTTCTTCTCCTTATCCTCAGTCAGCTCACATATAGCATGCATGCTACTCAGAATAACGATATATTTTTTTTCTTTTTCCGTTGGTATACTGTGAGAAGATTGTCGCCTGATTTGTGTGTTGCGTACAATATGTCGTCTCCGCTTCGCGCCGCAGTAGGGACCTCTTTGAATGATCTTCAAAGAGTGGCACCTAAACTCGTTCCTTTTTGTTTCACCTCATCCGCCAGTTTCACGGAGGTGAAGTTAGTCGTGATGTTCCGTAAGGGCGAAGCGCCTGACATTTGCTGTTGTGTAAGGGAACTATTAGCCGTGCCCCAGATAGCAACAGTGTAGGCGTGGGAGGGGAGGGGAAGAGGCAGTTCTCCCACAGTCCATATAAAACAGAAAGCCGTGCTGATGTAAAGTATCGCTGGACATCCGAATTCTTCATATTTCGCATTCTTTTTGGCCCGAAGTGTCGTAACATACTGCAGCATCTAGTAAATAACGTCTAGGAACGCCCAGAAACTATTTAGTATCTGAGAATCGGTGTTTCTGAGATCAAATTGCGTGAAAATACGTATGGGTCAAAAATGACACACATGGTATTACTGGAATAACAGGTAAATTTTTCGTACTTCTATGTGGTCTAGGGGAATGAAATTTTAGTGAGTTATACAACACCATCAATGATGAAAGGTCACAGGAACGTTTGGTGCTGCGATGATTGTGGAAGGGGGTATGGAGCTCGAAAACCGTTCGTGGGTCAAAAATGACCCACGTGGTACTTCTAGTGTTAATAATAATAGTATCCGTGAAATGTCACTGCAATAAGGCCTCGAAATCACACTATAATGGAGTTCTCGATGTTCAAATTTTTACCATTATTTTAGGGTAAATAGAAAAAGAAGCAACCTGCGCAAAATAGATTTTGTGTACGCCACTAACTGTGGAGCGCCATTAGCATTTCAGAACCTCATTTCTATTAAAGGCAAAAACACTTAAAAATTATATAAATCATGCGGAGTCTTAAATTCAATGTCCTTAATGAAAAATTATATCGAAAAGTACCTTGCGACTCTGAAAATAGTCTGTGACTTTAAAATTTCAGCTACGTTATTGAAAAAAGACAAAATAACATTGGATATATATCTTGTAAGTAATATCTGACTACAGATCAAAACAATTCGTCACGAAACAAAGATTATGGTAATTTAGCGTGAAGTGTTGAAAGCTACAAAAGCCAGAAAAACTTTGTAGTGCGATAAACTAAAAAAAGAACAAAAATAGAGAAGCACGGCGCACATGCTCGAAACTCGTTACTGTCAGCGTCAGATGTCCCTCGCAGCTTATCAGAATAATTTAACAACTCTTCAACAGTGTCCGTACAACAGGTACATTATAGCGGTCTCAGCTGACAACGTTTGCTCACGCGTTTGTCCTTTCACACGCAAGCCTGAGCTCTAATAGGCTGTTGTCATGAAAGTCAACCACACCTGAACGCAACCATAACGAGTTCTTCCTCTGCTATAAGTGGCATCTCGCAACATTGATTGTAAGACACCAGACGCTGTAAATGCGAAATCTACCATGCGGCTTACCTAAACAGTTCGGGTGCAACTGCCGTGACGTTTAAAATAAGAATAAAAATTCATGGACAAGAATTTTGCGGCATAATATACCGTTACTACAAACATCTGAGTGATAAATACTTGATTTGTAAATAAAACTGCCTTTTCCTGCTGCTAGTTACTTTACTTATCCCATACGCGTTTCGCCTTCTCTTGTTATAAGGCATTATCAGTGGGATATATAAAGATACAGTTTTGTTAATTATAGATAATTAAACAATTCATTTCGCGATTTTTTTGTAAAAAAAGTAATTACTTACGATTTGCTGGTCCGGAGACCGCACTACCACTTTTATCACTGCCATGTAATCACATCTTTGTGTTCTCGGCTTCCACACACTGTTCACCATGTTTCTCACTCTTTTTTGTGGTGGACTATTGTTCTTTTGTCATTCGATGCAACTATTTCGTCGTACACTGTTTTTCAAAACGTAAATATTGCGACTCCATTACATGTTTCATCTTCTTTGGTATATCTACCTATTCGTTGCCAACGTAACGAAGTACATGTTCGAGACTCACTTATGTTTATAATGTTTATACCGTGTGTGTGTATAAGTGAGAGAGGAGGGCATAGAGCCGACGAGGTTTTTTTTGGAGGGAGGGGGCGGTGTACTAGCTGTTAGCGAGTGGTTGAGAACTTTGGTGACAGCTGATTTGACTTTTCGTTTCAATATTCGGTGGAGGGGTTCATGGATGAGTGAGTGTAAAGATGTTGGGTTCTATTATTATTATATTGGACAGTATTATTATATTAATATTTTTTGCAAACGTTATTCTATTATTTTTATCTATTAGTGTAAATAATGAATTGCTTGGCATGTGTACTTGGTCAGTCAACAGGATTTTCCCCTTTGCTTTGGTTTTCAGTATGTGGTAATTTTCTTGTATGGTTAGGACGACCTCCAGACCAGATGTGAGGAAACGCAGATCAGCAAATCGTAAGTAATTACCTTTTTTACAAAAAAAAAAATCGCGAAGTGAACTCTTTAATAATCTAAAACTAACAAAACTGTATCTTTATATATCCCACTGATGATGCCTTACTACAGGAGAAGGCGAAACGAGTATGGGATAAATAAAGTAACTAGCAGCAGGAAAAGGCAGTTTTATTTACAAAACTTTATATGCTTGCTGCGGAGGATGGCCACACTAGCAAACTTGTTATCTGAGTGATATTGTGCACCGTAAAATATATAGGGTGATTCTTTTCCACCGTGTACAAACCCTAGGGACTGATCGACGAGAGGATACGGAACAAAAAAGATCTAATGAACTTAAGTCCGGAAATGCATGGTTTCCATGCTAGAGACCATTTATTCAAACGTACATTGTTACAGTGTCTGCGGTCTAATACGCGCTGTACCATGCAACCACAGTTACAGTATGTGTTGAAAATGGTTTCCATGTGCCTCAACGCATGCGTGTACGCGCCGAAACATGTTGTCTCTCACACGTTCCCATCGGCCAGGCTGCATCCGAACAGTGGCAAAGGCAGCGTGAATACGCTGTTCTAGTGTCTCCACATCTGGAATGGGCTGTGCATGTACGATACTTCTGAGATGGTCACATAACGAGAAATTGCGCGGGTTGAGATCCGGTGAACGAGCAGGCCATTCAACAGGACCCCCCTCGTCCGATCCGTCGATCAGAGAAGACACGATTGAGATCTGTCCGGACGTTAACGGCGAAGTGGGCACCATCATGTAGCAGCCACATAGCCATTCTAATCTTCAGTGGCACTTCTTCCAGCAGGGGAGGCAAAGTCACCCGTCAGAAACGCCGACAGTTCTGCTTGTCAAGCGACGTGGAAGGAAGACCCCGAAATACGGTCGCCAATTATCCCGGCCCACACATTCCGGCTGCACCGATGCTGATGATTCGCCGTCACCATACCATGGTATTCTATCCTGCCGATGACTGTTATGAACGGTGAAGATACCACTCAGCCTAAAGGTGGCCGCATCTGTGAATAGGATGGATGACACAAATCCCAGAGTCATGGTTGCCTGGTGAAGAAACCTGAAGTGTTTGCAGAAGAGCCAACACTGTGTTGCTAGAGGAGGCCGAAATGCACGCGTTTCATTACACGCTGACTGGCGCGAGGTCTGGAACAAGGTAAAGTAATTATCCTATATAGAAAAGAACGTAGTTCTTGGAATACTTAACTTTAATCCACAATTGGTGTACATCGCTCTTGACGGTACATGTTATAATCTCAATATCAAATGCTATGGCGCCTTGCTAGGTCGTAGCAAATGACGTAGCTGAAGGCTATGCTAACTATCGTCTCGGCAAATGAGAGCGTATTTGTCAGTGATCCTTTCCTAGCAAAGTCGGCTGTACAACTGGGGCGAGTGCCAGGACATCTCTCTAGACCTGCCGTGTGGTGGCGCTCGGTCTGCAATCACTGACAGTGGCGACACGCGGGTCCGACGTATACTAGCGGACCGCGGCCGATTTAAAGGCTACCACCTAGCAAGTGTGGTGTCTGGCGGTGACACCACAAAACCACTGACAGAACTGCTCCCCATATGGAAAGTCTGTCGCTAGCAAGACGTGCGCAAACTGGAAGTGATTGTCATTGTTCCACACGGTTGTCTGGCTTACCCTGTACTGGCGGTCCAACCGCTTGGTACTGACACGGCGGTCCCCTTCCACAGTACTAAGCGCATTTTCCTCCATGTCTGGTGTCCGAACATTTCGTGTGCGTCCTTCATGATTTCCTACTTCCAGAAAGGCCCCTGTCTGAGACAAACGGCGAAACACCGTTGCAAATATAGAATGCTGTAGTTGTTGTCGGCGGTGATAGGTCTCCTGATACAACCTTGCTCCTCGCCGCCCGGTTGCCATTTGCCTTTCCGTAGGGAAACACCATGTCAGCAAGCTCTCGGCTGGCATAGGGAGCCATTGTGTACAACACTGTATCACATCCACTACAAGGTGAGTCAGCAAGAGAAACGAAATGTACACAATATTACCAATTAGTATGGCAGGAGAGGGCGATAGGGCATGACATATGAGGAACAGTATCACCCTCTAGGAGGAAACCGTGCATACTGCAACTGTGGCTGCATGGTACAGCGCGAATTAGACCGCAGACTCTGCAACAAAATATGATTGAATAAATGGTCCCTAGCGTGGAAACCGTGCATTTACGGACTTAAGTTCATTAGACCTTTTTTGTTCTGTATCTCCTCATCGATCAATCCCTAGTGTTTGTAAACGGCGGAAAAAAAGTCAGCGCTCTGATGTGTTCCTGCACAGACACGATGGGTTGCTTACACGTTTACATACATCTGATGATGCTCGAAATGTGGTCTAAACCAGTCATACTGTAACCAAAACTACTCTCTCTTAAAAAAAAAAAAAAAAAAAAAAAAAACCTCCTCCCGAACAGGTCATGAAGACCCAACGGTACCGACCGGTCGCCATCATGCCATCCTCAGCCCACAGGCGTCACTGGATGCGGATATGGAGGGCTATGTGGTCATCACACCGCTGTACCGGCCGTATGTCAGTTTCCGGGACCGGAGCCGCTACTTCTCAATCAAGTAGCCCCTCATAGCCCCTCAGTTTGCCTCACAAGGGCTGAGTGCTCCCCGCTCGCCAACAGCGCTCGGCAGAGCGGATGGTCACCCATCCAAGTGCTAGCCCAGCCCGACAGCGCTTAACTTCGGTGATCTGACGGGAATCGGTGTTACCACTGTAGCAAGGCTGTTTTCCCATACTGTAACCGAAAAGAACGTGAAACTCAGACGGAAAAATAAACGATACACATACGCGTAAACGTGACGTTATTAAGAACGTAACGCAAGGCTGACTTGGATTCTTCTCCGCTGGCACACAGCACAGCTACCAGGCAACACAACTCGCCCACTTGCAGGAGCTGACAGTAAATAAATGGAAAGGCAAGGGGCAGTCAATCAAGACTTGCGTGAGTGCAGTTTACAGGGTGGTTATAATTAAACGTTCACTACTTGAGAGCGCCCCAATGAAATACGAGCGGTCGTAGAACAACGAAACTTTGTGGGAACATTTGTAAAGATGTACGGAAGAGAAATATAGATGAACCATTGAAACACGCACATTTTAATTTCCACGTGAGAGTATAACATCTGCATCCACGACGGCCTGGAACCGCATTAGTGATAGCGTATAGAACTTTTCGAATGATGGATCACGACTTGTTCAGGTGTCGTGACACATTCGTGCACTGCCTGAACGTCGCACATTACGTCCTGCATTCTCAGGTATGGCAACAGTAACTTATTCAACAATTTGACGGACGGCCCCTCCCATGAGCAATTTCCTAATCGCCTTGTTGATTTGAATAACAGCTTAACGAGTAAAGCCCCGCTCACGTTATCCAGACCTATGTTTATTAACTGTCTGCATCTGTAACGCACACTCATGTTTGTGTCTGAACCCTATGTCGCGGTAGAAGTAACAGCAACACAAATCCTGCAGAGCAGTCTGAACATCATTCCCATAATACTGAGTAAAAAAAAAATGGCTCTCAGGTCTATGAGAGCTAGGTGATCAGGTCATCAGTCCCCGAGACTTGAAACTACTTAAATCTAACTAACCTAAGGACAGCACACACATCCATGCCCGATGCAGGATTCGAACCTGCGACCGTAGCAGCAGCGCGGTTCCGGACTGGGTAATATTGTGTATCTATACGGTAAACAGTTTTCCGTCTACGCTGCCTCATGTGGCGGAAGTCTAATTGTAACCACTCTGTCATTAACGAAGAGAATTTAGAAACGCTAGCCATTTACGAAAAATTTATGGTAGCAGAACATAAATTACAGTAATATATTCTTTTTTACAATACGAGTATATCAGTAAAGTACTGCAGTAGTTCTTAACGCTATGTTGTATAAACTGAGATGACAAAAGTTATGGGATACCTCCTAATATCGTGACGGATACTCTTTTGCCCGGCTTAGTGCAGCAGCTCGACGTGTAATGGACTCAACAAGTCGTTGGAAGGCCTGTAACCTCCCCCTCACTTATCGACCTTAATGACAGTGAAAATTTAAACGGCGTGTACCTAATAGAAATTTGGGGAAAGCAATCGTCACCGAAGTTAATCTGTCGGTAAAGAGGGAGGAAAGGGTTACATCTAAATGAAAGGAAACATGAAAATGAAACTGATGGAAATTAATTCTGAAAAGGGGTAAAGTTAATAAAGAAAGTAAATGTGCGGCCGTTACGTTAACAATTAACTAGCGGTAATCAGATATTTGAGATTTGGGGGAAATTACGGTCGCCAGTCCTAAGGACAATTACTATAGTAACTGAAAAAGAAAGGTTATTACACATATAATTAGCACTAGAAGCGTGGCAACTGAAGGTTGACACGTGTAGTGTGAAAACTGAAAGTTTGTCAGAAGTAATAGATTTCGCTACACTCTGACTTAATTTAGCAAAAGAATTAATAAAACAGGAAAATCGAAAGTTAATTTAGTGACTGAAGTTAATAGTGAACTTTGTTTCTGAAGCATATCGAAATTCAGTAAAATACAGTTAGTCTTGGGCTACCTTAACAATCATTTCAAAAGCTACTTGAATCTACGCAATTTAGAAATAAGAGATTTAACTTTGAACTTGAATTAAACGATTCTGAACAATTAACAATTGTAAAATTTAGTACGTACCAAGCTGAGCTGCAGTCACAGGTAAGCTAAAATATGCTAACAAAACTCGCACTCTTAATTTGTGCTCGTGTAATCTAAATATTGTAGCCAGCTATTAATACTTTAACTGAACTTTGAAATTAAGGCAGTGAAATTGAATTATATAATTATAATGCTGGCGTTTCAATTTCAGCGACACTCGGGTTCATTTGGGAAAAGGAAGGGACCCTGCTTGGCAATGCAATTGGGACAATGAGCAACAAAGGTTCATGCTAAGTTGCTGTAATTTTGTGATGCAACAATTTTAAAAGCTGAGGTCTGCCATACAGTTCTGAAACTTTACGTGCTTTTAGTCTTCCTTGTTGGTTGATTGAAGGTTTGAAGTCGTCGATCGAGGAAGTGGCGACAGTCACTCATTGTCGGCCGTCGCTGTTGCAGAAGCTGGATGCTGGCGCGCCTTCTTCTCGACACGGTCACCAGGCGAAACGGGCTCTTGATGTGTGCCAGCTAATGCTTCTCGTCCGCGACACCGTGCTAGAAACTATTATAGCCAGTCGAGCGCAATTACATGCTGCCCAACCCCGAAAGCGCGGCAACTCGCGGGAGCGTCACCCAACACACCTGCTCCACTGCACTACTCCAGCCAGACTCCCCTCTGCCCGCGCTCCACGCGTCAGAGTTAACACTACCAAAGATCCTAAACACTTTCGTTCTTCACACGACCTATCGATGTATTCGGTCGATAGCATAGTTTTCCCTAGGCAAGACCCAGCGTAAAATACAAATAATATTTACAAAACAAACCAATTATACATCGACATAAATGCATATATATATATATATATATATATATATATATATAGTAAAACAATTACAATATATAAAGACACAGAAATGTCATATCTTGAGGTAACAAAACAAAAAAAAAATTATAGTACAATAGATGGAAATAGGAGGACATGCATTTCCGGCGTTTCAGGCCCCTGAAGGAATATTTAGTCATGCTGCATCTATATCCTTCCATGATTGCGAAAGCGTTGTGCTGTATATCTTCGTGAACATCACTCAGTAGGGGGCAAATACGGCGGTAATTTTTAAGTCGATTAAGACTCGCTCTCTGGCCACTAGGCAGCGTTAACATCCGTGACAACGATAAAAGATAGCCAGGCCAGAGATGATTATTAATCAGCAATCCAGCGCGAACTAATGAATTAGTAGCTGCCTGTCTGTGTTGAGACCTGAAAGACACTAAACGCATGTGTAAAAAACGTATTCACGCCAGGTATTATTAACCTTGTGGATGTATTACGTAAAGGCTGTGTGTTGATGTTTGTTTTGTGAGGCGCTTACTACGCGATCAACAGCGCCCGTACAAAGTCCCACTACTTACGCAGGCCAATTTTTTTACGCACTACAATCTAGCCACTGTCATGAATGATGATGATGATGAAATGATGAGGACAACACAAATACTCAGTCCCCGGGTAGAGAAAATCCCCAACCCGGCCGGGAAACGAACCCGGGCCCCGTGATCCAGAGGCAGCAACTAGACCACGAGCTGCGGACAGGTTGTGTGTGAAAATATATTCAAGACAGTTTTAAAAAAATTGTTTCAACATTTATTTATTAGTCATTAAACGTACATCGTGATGTTTGGACGATCGTGAGATATGCTGCTGGCCGGATTGGCCGAGCGGTTCTAGGCGCTACAGTCTGGAGCCGCGCGACCGCTGTAGTCGCAGGTTCGAATCCTACCTCGGCATAGATGTGTGTGATATCCTTAGGTTAGCTAGGTTTAAGTAGTTCTAAGTTCTAGGCGACTGATGACCTCAGAAGTTAAGTCCCATACTGCTCAGAGCCATTTTTTGAGATCTGCAAGGACACCAGTAATAATGGAGGGAAACACCAATGTGTCACCACAGTGTGGAAGAGGCATAAAAAAATTATTTCAAGACGAAACATAAGACTATTTTTTAATTTTTATATCTATTCATTCACAACGAAATCTTATTGTTCAGTTTTTTCCTTCATTAGCTACGCTGACTGTTCGGATAGCCGAAACCCCTCCTTTATCCGATAATATAGTACAAGAACTAACAAAGAGATAGAGCGGCTGGCCAGTACTTACCTCAGCTCAGTACAGCCGATAGATACACAAAAAACAGAACCAAAAATTTACGTTCCTAGCTTTCGGAACAAATGTTCCTTCATCAGGGAGGAGAGAGGGGAAAGAAAGGGAAGAAGGGAAAGTAGATTCAGTTACGCACAACCCAGGTTATGAAGCAACAGGGAAAGGAAAACAGGGAGGGTAGCAAGGATGGAGGCATGGTTGTCATAGGGAAGCCAAAGATATTCTACTGTAAGTACTGTGCCAGCTTCAAACCAAAGAGGATGCATACAGAAGTAAAGAGGTATGTAGTATAAAGATAAACACAACTATGTAGGATGAAAAGATGCGTGAATGGCTAAAGAGGAAAGGGAAAGAGGAGAAGACTGAAGAGTAAATGGGACTGAGGTGGTTTAACGTAGGTTCAGTCCAGGGAGATGGCGGGATGAAAGGATGTGTTGGAGTGCAAGTTCCCATCTCCGCAGTTCAGAGGGACTGGTGTTGGGTGGGAGAAGCCAAATGGCACATACAGTGTAGCAGGTTCCTAGGTCCCTAGAATTATGCTGGAGGGCATGCTCCGCTACTGGGTATTGGACATCTCCTAGGCGGACAGTTCGTCTGTGTCCGTTCATGCGCTCAGCCAGTTTAGTTGTTGTCATACCGATGTAAAAGGCTGTGCAGTGCAGGCATGTCAGTTGATAAATGACATGTGTAGTTTCACATGTGGCCCTGCCTTGAATTGTGTATGTTTTACCAGTAGCGGGGCTGGAGTAGGTGGGCATCTTTTCATCCTACATAGTTGTGTTTATCTTTATACTATATACCTCTTTACTTCTGTATGCATCCTCTTTGGTTTGAAGCTGGCACAGCACTTACAGTAGAATATCTTTGGCTTCCCTATGACAACCATGCCTCCATCCTTGCTACCCTCCCTGTTTTCCTTTCCCTGTTGCTTCATAACCTGGGTTGTGAGTAACTGAATCCACTTTCCCTTCTTCCCTTTCTTTCCCCTCTCTCCTCCCTGATGAAGGAACATTTGTTCCGAAAGCTAGGAACGTAAATTTTTGGTTCTGTTTTTTGTGTATCTATCGGCTGTACTGAGCTGAGGTAAGTACTGGCCAGCCCCTCTATCTCTTTGTTAGTATTTGTTTCACATCTTTATATGAGATTTTCCATTAATCAATATAGTACAAGATAATCTTAAAATCATCTAAACCTTCAAATAATTTTTTCCTTATCATTCCCAAATCCTTTTATCCAATAATTTTCCTACTGTGTTGCCAGTGAAGGATTTTGTATACGAAATGACCTTTCGATTATGTGCCATAAATGTTCGATGGGGAACATGTCGAGCGATCCGAGTGGCCAAACCATTCGCTCGAACTGTTCAGAATGTTCTTCTGAAACGTCCCTTAGAAAAATTGTGAATAACTGTGCTGGTAAACTTCTACGTTATTTGATACAAGGACAGCTAAGTAAAACTCAACGTACTCAAATAGTTTTCTCTTTACTTATTCTGATCATCACTAAACTGACACACAATATTTTTAGCGCAACGCAATCTTACTTTCAATAATCCCCACAAAAGAATGGCCCTGGCTAACAATAACCTATACCTTTCATGAATCACTTCACAAAAATCTTCGTTACTCGAACTACTGCAATACAGCGAGCACCAATACTACAAGCTAAATAAAAGATTCTAACTACTGAAGGTACTAACTACTGATAGGCATAGTTAGCAAACGAAAGATTTTGACAGAGAACAAACAATGTATTTACCTTAATAATGTTCAAAAGTCATAATGTATACATCAGTTCATGGCATCCAGTCTTACAAATTTCCTCTTTCTGACGGACACCCGTCCAGATCGTCTGTCCTCAAAACTCTGCCACCTCTCTCCCCACATCCACCACTGCTGGCGGCTCACCTCCAACTCCAGAACGAGATTTTCACTCTGCAGCGGAGTGTGCGCTGATATGAAACTTCCTGCCAGATTAAAACTGTGTGCCCGACCGAGACTCGAACTCGGGACCTTTGCCTTTCGCGGGCAAGTGCTCTACCAACTGAGCTACCGAAGCACGACTCACGACCCGTACCCACAGCTTTACTTCTGCCAATATCTCGTCTCCTACCTTCCAAACTTTACAGAAGCTCTCCTGCGAACCTTGCAGAACTAGCACTCCTGAAAGAAAGGATATAGCGGAGACATGGCTTAGCCACAGCCTGGTGGATGTTTCCAGAATGAGATTTTCACTCTGCAGCGGAGTGTGCGCTGATATGAAACTTCCTGGCAGATTAAAACTGTGTCCCGGGTACCGGGCGTGAGTCGTGCTTCGGTAGCTCAGTTGGTAGAGCACTTGCCCGCGAAAGGCAAAGGTCCCGAGTTCGAGTCTCGGTCGGGCACACAGTTTTAATCCGCCAGGAATTTTCACCTCCAACTGCCCAAAGCTACGTGCTGTTCAAATCCAACTGCCCAACACTACACAAGAGAATATTCCAACAAAGAGTCAAACCAGCCACAGACTGCACGCAGCACCGTCAGTGGTTTTCATACAGAGCGCTACGTGGCGTTACCAACATAAATACCTAAACAGCCTACTTACACTTCAAACCAATCGCGAACAGTTGTGGCCCAGTAACATGGACACTGTCATCCACAAAAATTTCATCGTTCTTTAGGAACATGCCTTCCGTGAAAGGCTGCAAAAGGTCACCATATAGCTGAAGATCCAGAGGACTCATTCCATTCCATGTAAACATAGCCCACACCATTGTGGACCCACCATTAGCTTGCACACTGCCTTGTTCACAACTAGGATCCCTGGATCCGTGGGGTCTGCGCCACATTCGAACCGTACCGTCAGCTCTTACCAACTGAAACCGTGACTCATCTGACCAGGCTACGGTTTTCCGGTCGTCTAGGGTCCAACCGATTTGGTCACGAGTGCCATACTGTTAGCAAAAGCACTCGCATCGGTCGTCTGCTGCCATAGCCCATTAACGACAAATGTCGCAGCACTGTCATAACGGGTAGGTTCGTCGTAAGTCCCACACTGTTTTCTGCTGTTATTTAACGTATTGAACGTTAGCACTGACTGCTGCTCTCGGTCGTTAAGTGAAGGCTATCGTCCATTGCGCTGTCCGTTGGGAGAGGTAATGAATGAAATGTGGTATTCTCGGCACACTTGCCACTGTGGATCGCAGAATTCCCTAATGATTTTCGAAATGGAATGTCCCATGTGTCTAGCTCCAACTAACATACCGCATTCAAAGTCGATTAATTCACGTCGTGCGGCCATAATATCGTCGGAAAGCTTTTCACATGAATCACCTGGATACAAAGGACAGCTCCGGCAATTCACTGCCCGTTGATACCTTGTGTACGTGATACTACCGTCATCTTTATATGTGAATATCGCTTTCACATGACTTCTGTCTCCTCAGCGTATAATAAATACTACGTCATCACTGCTTTTCTCTCATTGTGGTTAAAAGTGGGCGTAATAGTTTATCAGGCAAAGGAACTCAACACAGAGCGACATCCTGGGAACATCTCTCTTTCCCGACGGATATTTTCTCGTCTTGTTGCGACGCTCCAAGAAACGGGAAGTTTCAACCTAAGACAACGGCAGTCTCGTCATAGAGCTTGCACAAATGGAGCCGATGAAGTAACTGTTCACACTTCTGTTGCAAAGACCCCGCCCGTGAGCTGAAAACAGCTTCAATAGGAGACTATTGAAGCAAATGACAAGGCTATTCAAGCTGCAGTGTATTGGGCTTCACGTGGGATATGAAAATCGCTCTGTTTCGCATCCTTAGCGCTTATCATTATATGTTACATACTTTTCTATATTATTGTAGTTAATTTACCTTATAACCATGTATTATTGTATTATAACTGCTTCTCTTGCATTGTAATATATATTTTTTTTTTTTTTTTGTAAAATGGTGATGTCTTGGATACGATAAATAAATAAATAAGTTTCAAAATTGCCTTAATAAAGACATATTTTCAAAAAGCCCTTCATCCCCTATTTCACCCCCTCAGAAGTGGAATTTCGAGATAGCTCTTGTTCAACGACCCCTGTACTGTAAATTTCAAGATTATACCTGTGGTTATTTGGGGTGGGTGATGATGCGTATGTGAGTCAGTCAGTCGGGCCCACCCCAAATCACCACACACAGGTATAACCTTGAAATTTACAGTACAGGGGTCGTTGAACGAGAGCTGTCTCGAAATTCCGACTTCTGAGGGGATGAAATAGGGGATGAAAGGTTTTTAGAAAATATGTCGTTATGGTGTATATGTGTGTGTGTGTGTTTGCATATGCCGCAGTCTATCATACTTCACCTGTGTCGCCACCAACACCTGTGTCTTGGAACATTGTTGCTATCGTAGACCGTTTACTCAGTGGTAAAATAAGTTCACAGCTGAAGGGAACGTCAACAGGAACCTCAGAAGTGAGCGAAGGTGGCGGTGGTGGTGACACGGCCCTGGAGCGCTGGAAGAGCCGTATCGACCGGCGGGCTCAAATTAAAAGAGCACACTATTGGCTCAGGGTGCGCTCGGCTAATTAAATATCTGTCGCCTCCGCGGAGAGCTTGCGGGGGATCCTTCTGGATTAGAGGGGGGAATAAACGTTGACGGCGGCGCTGTGGCCGAGTGATTGCCTCTTAGCGGGGGAGTTCCCAGAACATTTCTTCTTCCCACTCAGTCTTACGACTCTTCGCTTTCTCCGCAGTCTCGGGAAATGAAGTGATGGCCGTTACCGCATCGGATGGAAACTGTCGCTTGACAACAAACGTTAAGCCACTTTAAAGCACGAAGTATCTACTTTAGGACAGGCGTTACGACACCGAGACGGTTTGTCAGTACAAACATGGGTACGTGAGTTTTGTATGCGTCTTCGGTTAACATTTCTCACAGTTTTAGCTGTATGCCCTACAATTATGTAGGAAGTTTCTTGAGTTTCTTCACTCACGAAAGGAGTCGTGCAGCTTTCCACAAACAATAACGCATGTTTCCGAAATCATTTTAATTGAATCAACTGTGGGTTCTTGGTGAAAGATCGCAAATTAACTAAACAAACATCTTTTTTGCCGTGGTTCACAAATTTTGTTATGGTTACTGTACAACCTAGATTTCTGGTTATAAGTCCATTTTTAAGTAAATTACTAATTCCAAATATGATCAAGCGGTTCTAGGCGCTACAGTCTGGAACCGCGCGACCGCTACGGTCGCAGGTTCGAATCCTGCCTCGGGCATGCATGTGTGTGATGTCCTTAGGTTAGTTAGGTTTAAGTAGTTCTAAGTTCTAGGGGACTGATGACCTCAGAAGTTAAGTCCCATAGTGCTGAGAGCCATTTGAACCAAATATAATAAAGCAGAGGTAGACATCATGATAAGGCAAAAATAAACACCTAAACTAACTAACGTGTCGATCCTTGGCTTGTATTACCATTTTTTGACAAAAGCCATATGGAATTACACAATTGACCAATTAACTGACATGACTCTACATGTCTAGAAATAAAGTTACGCATCAGCCTACAACTTTTTGTCTGCTAATGGACTGGGGCCCAAAGTTTAGATTTAGTTAACAAGGTAACAGATGTTACGGTTCCCGAAAATGCAAAATTAGTCTATTTGGATGTACATAGCTTGTTCACGAGCATTATATTGAAAGACTGTGCAGATATAGTGTCACAATCATTGTATTCACACAACATTCATTCAAAAGAAGAACTTAGAATTCTTAGTACAGTGGAATGTTGTTTAAACCAAAGTTACTTCTGCTTTCAAGCTTGCAATTATAAGCAACCAGATGGTCTAGCATTGGACTCACCTTTATCATCCTTACTAGCAGAAATGTTCAAGGACAAGTGGAAGCCGATTTTCTTTAGAGGGGACCATTGGAAAAACATGTTGTGTATTGATGCAGAGATGCTGATGATACTCTTTGAATGTAGAAAGTTTCGAATGGACAACTCCACAAATTTGTAGAAAATATGAACCAGTGGCACACTAACATAAAGGTCAGCAAGGAGTCAGGGGAACCCATCATAAATTTCCTGGACATTTGCTTGAAGATAGAAGACAGCGACCATAAATTGACAATTTATCGAAAAGACTCATTCACTGACACATTCATTAGAGCTTCCTGCCAACATCCTACAGCCTATAAACATGTACCACATGATCCACCATCTCGTTTCTATTCCCAAGTTCCAAGAAGACTTTGACGAAGAACTTAATACAATAAAAACAATAGCCAGAAATAATGAATTCGACCCCAACGTCAATGACAAAATTCTAAGTAAAAAGATGAAGAAGCAAGCCAAGTCATTACTGTCTCCAATGAACAACACAAACTTACTGGAAAGTAAATGGTGCAGGTTACCTTTAGTAGGGAAAATGTCGAACAGAGTAAGTAGATTTTGAAAGCAGAAGAGTTCTCTGTGCTTTTCTATATCCCTCAGACAATAAGTAGTTGCTTGTTCACTGCAAAAGACAAACAACCAGCCATCACAAAAAGTATATATTTTTTTTAAGATGATACGACTGGAGTGTTAATCTCGCTAAATTGGACCAGCTTAAAGAACATCACAGAAGTTGGTGACTGAAGAAGCCTGATTCAGCCTTTGGTAAAGACTACCTTAACAAACGAAAAAAAAAACACACAAATACATATAGATGTACAAGTCTTATGCGTGGAGAAGAAGGGGACAAAACTCGCCCAGTTAGCAACTCTAAAAATTAAAAACCAGAGGTGTATACCCTCCCTATACCTAATTAAAGGAACACACCCAATTTAATTATTCACCACTTTTAGATTATATTAGAACTTAATTAATTGGCTCTGAGCACTATGGGACTTAACTGCTGAGGTCATCAGTCCGCTAGAACTTGGAACTACTTAAACTTAACTAACCTAAGGACATCACAAACATCCATGCCCGAGGCAGGATTCGAACCTGCGGTTCCAGACTGTAGCGCCTAGAATCGCTCGGCCACCCCGGCCGGCTGATATCAGAAGTCATAGATAGCAGAAAAACTTTGGACCTCAATCCGTGAGCTGATAAAAAGTTCTAGGCTGAAGCATAACATTATTCAATGGTATGTTTAGTCATATTAGCGTAACTGCTGAATTTTGTAATTCCATATATGATTCGTCAAAAAATGGTCCTTGAAGTAAGTTTACATTAAGCCATGGATCGACACATTAAGAAGTTGAGGTGTTTATCTTTGCCTCATCATCATATTTAGATTTGCGTTATCATTGGAATCCGTAATGAACGTGAAGATGGGCGCCGGCCTTGTGACCGAGCGGTTCTAGGCACTTCAGTCCGGAACCGCGCTGCTGCTACGGTCGCAGATTCGAATCCTGCCTCGGGCATGGATGTGTGTGCTGTCGGGTTTAAGTAGTTCTAAGTGTAGGGGACTGATGACCTCAGATGTTAACTCCCATAGTGCTTAGAGGCAGTTGAACCACTTGAAAATGGGCTTATAAGCCGAAACCTACGTTGTGCAGTAACCACAATAAAATTTGTGAAACAAGGCAAATAACACCGTTTGTTTAGTTAATAACGTACGTTTTCAATATGAAACAGAACTGAAATGACTACTCATCCGATGTAATTATATTTTCATGGAGACATAGTGAGTCTCAATTATATCTTCGGTAAGGATAGAAGCTGAAGTAATGAGTTAAAAGAAGCGGAAAATTGGCTAAGGTGTGAGGTGAAGTTTATTTAAGGGAGGGCATTAGACTGGGGTAGTCCGTGCATCTTTGTAGGCGTTGGAACACGCCTGTCGCTCTTGCCGCGCTGAATGGCTGTTCGCACTTACTAGTACAGGCACACTAAGAAGGGAGACTCCCCATCGCAACCCGCACAGATTTAGTGGTAAGATGACCCAGTGGATAGCTCGTGAAAAACTGAACACAAATTAACCATGAAAACAGCAAGAAGGTTTGCTGAACTGTGAAAAAAGGAAGCAAAACAGAAACAGTGAAGGGTCCAAGATTAACAAGTGCAACATTGAGCGAAATGTGGGTAAGTGGTCACAGTGTTGGACTGCGAGACGATCGATTCTGGTTGAAAACTCCGTCTTGCCATTTATTATTTTTTTTTTCACAACGTTATGAATCGTCCGTCCAGTCACTGTAAAGTTTCCTGTCGTCTTGGTAGTGTTGATACTATATAGTGGTTATAGAAATGAGTCTGTGGCAAGAATACGTTACCGTTGCAAGTAAATGTGATGAATAGGGACAGCAGGGGAGATTCACATAGACGTCTCACAGAATCGAAAGCAACCAATAAACGGGTGTGAAGTATGTTACATCTACATCTATATCAATATTTTGCACGCCAGAGTACGGTCCGTGGCGGAGGATACCCTGCACCACTACTAGTCACTTCCGCTCCTGTCCCACTTCCAAATATGGCGATGGGAAAACGACTGTCTATACACCTACGTGTTGCTGTTGTTGTCGTCTTCAGTCCTGAGACTGGTTTGATGCAGCTCTCCATGCTACTCTGGCCCGTGCAAGCTTCTTCATCTCCCAGTACCTACTGCAACCTACATCCTTCTGAATCTGCTTAGTGTATTCATCTCTTGGTCTCCCTCTACGATTTTTACCCTCCAAGCTGCCCTCCAATACTAAATTGTTGACCCGTTGCTACCTCAGAACATCCCCTACCAACCGATCTCTTCTTCTAGTCAAATTGTGCCACAAACTTCTCTTCTCCCCAATTCCATTCAATACCTCCTCATTAGTTATGTGATCTACCCATCTAATCTTCAGCATTCGTCTGTAGCACCACATTTCGATACCTTCTATTCTTTTCTTCCATACATGGCTACACTCCATGCAAATACTTTCAGAAACGACTTCCTGACGCTTAAATCTATACTCGATGTTAACAAAGTTCTCTTCTTCAGAAACGCTTTCCTTTCCACTGCCAGTCTACATTTTATATACTCCCTACTTCGACCATCATCAGTTATTTTGCATCCCAAATAGAAAAACTCCTTTACAACTTTAAGTGTCTCATTTCCTAATCTAATTCCCTCAGCATCACCCGACTTAATTCGACTACATTCCATTATCCTCTTCCATTATCCTCGTTTTGCTTTTGTTGATGTTCATCTTATATCCTCCTTTCAAGACACTGTACATTCCGTTCAACTGCTCTTCCACGTCCTTTGCTGCCTCTGACAGAATTATAATGTAATCGGCGAACCTCAAAATTTTTGTTTCTTCTCCATGGATTTTAATACCTGCACCGAAGTTTTCTCTTGTTTCCTTTACTGCTTTCTCAATATACAGATTGAATAACATCGGGGAGAGTCTACAACACTGTCTCACTCCCTTCTCAACCACTGCTTCCCTTTCATGTCCCCCTACTCTTATAACTGCAATCTGGTTTCTGTACAAATTGTAAATAGCCTTTCGCTCCCCGTATTTGACCCCTGCCACCTTCAGAATTTGAGAGTACTCCAGTCAACATTGTCAAAACCTTTCTCTAAGTCTACAAATGCTAGAAACGTAGGTTTGCCTTTCCTTAATCTATTTTCTAAGATACGTTGTAGGGTCAGTATTGCCTCACGTGTTCCAACATTTCTACGGAATCCAAACTCATGTTCCCCGAGGTCGGTTTCTACGAGTTTTTCCATTCGTCTGTAAAGAATTCGTGTTAGTATTTTGCACCTGTGACTTACTAAACTGATAGTTCGTTAATTTTCACATCTGTCAACACCTGCTTTCTTTGGGATAGGAATTACTATATTCTTCTTGAAGTCTGAGTGTATTTCGCCTGTCTCATGCATCTTGCTCACCTGATGGTGGAGTTTTGTCAGGACTGGCTCTCCCAAGGCTGTCAGTAGTTCTTATGGAATGTTGTCTAATCCTGGGGCCTTGCTTCTACTCAGGTCTTTCAGTGTTCCGTCAAACTCTTCACGCAGTATCATATCTCCCATTTCATCTTCATCTACATCCTCTTCCATTTCCATAATATTGTCCTCAAGTACATCGTCCTTGTATAGACCCTCTATATAATCCTCCCACCTTTCTGCTTTCCCTTCTTTGCTTAGAACTGGGTTTCCATCTGAGCTCTTGATATTCATACAAGTGGTTCTCTTTTCTCCAAAGGTCTGCAAAATTTTTCTGTAGACAGTATCTATCTTACACCTAGTGAGATAAGCCTCTATATCCCTACATTTGTCCTCTAGCTATCCCTGCTTAGCCATTTTGCACTTCCTGTCGATCTCGTTTTTGAGACGTTTGTATTCCTTTTTGTCTGCTTCATTTAGTGCATTTTTATATTTTCTCCTTTCATCAATTAAGTTCAGTGTTTCTTCTGTTACCCAAGGATTCCTACTAGCCCTCGTCTTTTTACCTACTTGATCCTCTGCTGCCTTCACTACTTCATTCCTCAAATCTACCCATTCTTCTTCTACTGTATTTCTTTCCCCCATTCCTGTCAATTGTCCCTTACGCTCTCCCTGAAACTCTGTACAACCTTTGGGTTAGTCAGTTTATTGAGGTCCCATCTCCTTAAATTCCCACCTTTTTGCGGTTGCTTCAGTTTTAATCTGCAGTTCATAACCAATAGATTGTGGTCAGAGTCCACATCTGCCCCTGTAAATGTCTTACAATTTAAAACCTGGTTCCTAAATCTCTGTCTTACCATTATATAATCTATCTGATACCTTCTTGTTTCTCCTGGCTTCTTCCACGTATACAACCTTCTTTCGTGATTCTTGAACCAAGTGTTAGCTATGATTAAGTTATGCTCTGTGCAAAATTCTACCAGGCGGCTTCCTGTTTCATTTCTTCCCGCCAATCCATATTCACCTACTAAGTTTCCTTCTCTCTCTTTTCCTACTATCGAATTCCAGTCACCCATGGCTATTAAATTTTCGTCTCCCTTCACTATCTGAATAATTCCTTTTATCTCATCATACATTTCATCAATTTCTTCGTCATCTTCAGAGCTAGTTGGCATATAAACTAAACTTGTACTACTGTAATAGGCGTGGGTTTCCTGTCTATCTTGGACACAATAATGCGTTCACTATGCTGTTTGTAGTAGTTTACCCGCACTCCTATTTTTTTATTCATTATTAAACGTACCCCTGCATTAACCCTATTTGATTTTGTATTTATAACCTTGTATTCATATGACCAAAAGTCTTGTTCCTCCTGCCACCGAACTTCACTAATTGCCACTATATCTAACTTTAACCTATCCATTTCCCTTTTTAAATTTTCTAACCTACCTGCCCGATTAAGGGATCTGACATTCCACGCTCCGATACGTAGAACGCCAGTTTTCTTTCTCCTGATAACGACGTCCTCTTGAGTAGTCCCCGCCCGGAGATTCGAATGGGGGACTATTTTACCTCCGGAATACTTTACCCAAGAGGACGCCATCATCATTTAATCATACAGTAAAGCTGCATGCTCTCGCGAAAAATTGTGGCTGCAGTTTCCCCTTGCTTTCAGCCGATCGCAGTACCAGCACAGCAAGGCCGTTTTGGTTAGTGTTACAAGGCCAGATCAGTCAATCATCCAGACTGTTGCCCCTGCAACTACTGAAAAGGCTACTGCCCCTTTTCAGGAACCACACGTTTGTCTGGCGTCTCAACAGATACCCCTCCGTTGTGGTTGCACCTACGGTACGGCTATCTGTATCGCTGAGGCACGCAAGCCTCCCCACCAACGGCAAGGTCCATGGTTCATGAGCCCTAATTTCTCGTATCTTATCTTCGTGGTCCTTGCGCGTGATTTATGCGGGCGACAATAGAATCGTTCGGTAGCCAGCTTTAAGTGCCGGTTCTCTAAATTTTCTCAATAGTGTTTCTCGAAAAGAATGTAGCCTTCATTACAATTGAGTTCTCGAAGCATCCCCATAATACTTGTTTTTCGAACCTACCGGTAACAAATCCAGTAGTCCGCCTCTGAAGTACTTCGATGTTTTCCTTCAATCCGACCTGGTACGGATCCCAACCACTCGAGCAGTACTGAAAAAGAGGTCGCACCAGCGTCCTATAGGCAGTCTCACCTACAGGTGAACCACTCTTTCTTAAATTCTCCCAACAGCCCGATGTCGACTGTTCGCCTTCCCTACCACAGTTCTCACATGGTCGTTTCATCTGATATCGCGTTGCAACGTTTCGCCCACATATTTAAATGACTGGACTGTGTCAAGCACGACACTACTAATACTGTATACGAACATCACGGGTTTGTTCTTCCTACTCATGTTACAACGGCCGACCGGGGTGGCCGAGCGGTTCTAGGCGCTACAGCCTGGAACCGCGCGACCACCACGGTCGCAGGTTCGAATCCTGCCTCGGGCATGGGTGTGTGTGATGTCCGTAAGTTAGTTAGGTTTAAGTATTTCTAAGTTCTAGGGGACTGATGACCTCAGAAGTTAAGTCCCATAGTACTCAGAGCCATTTGAACCATGTTACAACGAAGGAACTGAAGAATCAAAACTTCCAAAACGAAACGCAACTTCAAAAACGTAACAAACATATGTGTTGACAGAGCACGGAGAAACTGTGTGATCGAGAAACCGTTGCGTTCATATCTTTCAGCTTGTGTGACGAACTATTATGTTTTCATCATTTCCTTGGGAGTGATCACATTCACATTCATATGAACACCTAAATCGGGCAAGCAGGCGTATCTCATTCACTCACCAGGCGTACTAATTAGATGCGTCGATAAGAGATCCCCAGAATATGGCATATACAGGGTGATTCAAAAAGAATACCACAACTTTAGGAATTCAAAACTCTGCAACGACAAAAGGCAGAGCTAAGCACTATCTGTCGGCGAATTAAGGGAGCTATAAAGTTTCATTTAGTTGTACATTTGTTCGCTTGAGGCGCTGTTGACTAGGCTGAAAACCAAACTACCCGAGGCAGCCCGTGACAGAGCACTTCATCACTGGCCTCCAAGAAGCCCTGATCTTACCCCCTGCGATTTTTTCTTATGGGGGTATGTTAAGGATATGGTGTTTCGGCCGCCTCTCCCAGCCACCATTGATGATTTGAAACGAGAAATAACAGCAGCTATCCAAACTGTTACGCCTGATATGCTACAGAGAGTGTGGAACGAGTTGGAGTATGGGGTTGATATTGCTCGTGTGTCTGGAGGGGGCCATATTGAACATCTCTGAACTTGTTTTTGAATGCAAAAAAACCTTTTTAAATACTCTTTGTAATGATGTATGACAGAAGGTTATATTACGTTTCTTTCATTAAATACACATTTTTAAAGTTGTGGTATTCTTTTTGAATCACCCTGTATTTTCCATCACTAATGCCTTGTATGACACACCAGAAGTGTTTTCGGATGGAGGATTCGGTTGAGTTGTCGCCTTGTCATCAAATGTTTACGGTTCCCATTCGAAAGCCACTCCCTTTCGGCTACTATTATAGTAATTGTGCAGAATCGGCTTTCATTATAGGCCCCTTCCTTACACCTCACTATTGCAAACGGACGTTACAACCACGTAGACACAAATTTGAATACAGAAAAAAAAATTGGGACGAAGGAGTTTTGAAGCCGGCACATCCATTTTGTAGTTCAAACCACGACCACTTACCCACGACGCCACGACCCCACGATACTGCTCTATGTTGCACATCTTGTGCTAGGACCGTTCACTGATTCTATTTTGCTTTTTTTTCCGCAGTTCAGTACACCTTTTTCCTGTTTTCGCACTTGATGTATGCTCACTTTTTGACTGGCTATGTACTGGACGCTCTTACCCCTACATATGAGGGGGATGCGATGGTGAGTTTCCTTCGTGAGAAGTCCAGCAGTTCTGCACAGCTGCTCATGCGACCTGGCTCGCGCTCACAACACAGCAGTGAGCAGCCATTTATCGCTTCAGGGTGGCTCATTAACGTGTTTTCTGGCAAATTTATTTTTAGGACTGTTGTATTGTTAACTAACAACGAAATTACACATAATGAGAACTGTCAATGAAATACAACACCTCTTCTAATATTTTGATGATGCAAAGAATGGGGAAAATCTAAGTAAGGAACATGGTATTTCTTATGACTGTTGCAGTCGTATGACGACTGCCGTTTTAGGACGAAATTTAAATTGACAAAATTATATTTAGTTATCATTTTACTTAAACGTTAAACGTAAAAATACAGACTGTCAATGAGTATTACTTTTTTTGTTTTTCAATAAAGGATCAACGTCTAGTACAACTTTTCGTGCAATACTGATTCGAAGACAAGCTGCTTGAACGAAGGCAATTTCTAAGCCCATCGTCAGAGATGCAGTGTTCTATCCAGAAGCTTAAAAAATAGTCCATATGTTTCTCACTTTTCATTTGGCAGCTAAGCGTACACAACTAGAACGGTGTTTGTTTCCTCCCACGAAGTACACAAATCAAAAAAATGTTTTGCATCACCCCCGGTTCCCAGAACTCCTGAAGACAGACGATGACTGTGGATATTGTATCACAGACGCAGACTCTTTGACTGTTCAGAGATGTCACTAATCCCGCCCAAAGATGTAAACATTAGACGAAGGGGGTCCGACAGCCGATCAGTTCCAGTCACTCCGCCAGGAAGGAGGTATACGGCTCGTGTTCTCTGTAGTTCAACCACGTGTAGACGGCCAATACCGCCGTTCGATCGCGTCTGCATTGTTACTTTGTACCAGGAAGGTCTCTTAACAAGGGAAGTGTCCAGGCGTCTCGGAGTGAACCAAAGTGATGCTGTTCGGATATGGAGGAGATACAGAGAGACAGGAACTGTCGGTGACATGCCTTGCTCAGGCCTCCTAAGGGCTGGTACTACAGTGGATGACCGCTACCCATGGATTATGTCTCGCCGGCCAGGTTGGCCGAGCGGTTCTTGGCGCTACAGTCTGGAACCGCGCGACCGCTGCCTCGGGCATGGATATGTGTGCTGTCCATAGGTTAGTTAGATTTAAGTAGTACCAAGTTCTAGGGGACTGATGACCTCAGAAGTTAAGTCCCATAGTGCTCAGAAAATGGCTCTGAGCACTATGGGACTTAACATCTATGGTCATCAGTCCCCTAGACCTTAGAACTACTTAAATCTAACTAACCTAAGGATATCACACAACACCCAGTCATCACGAGGCAGAGAAAATCCCTGACCCCGCAGGGAATCGAACCAAGGAACTCGGGCGTGGGAAGCGAGAACGCTACCGCACGACCACGAGCTGCGGACTATAGCCTCAGAGCCATTAGAACCATTAGATTATGGCTCGGAGGAACCCTGACAGCAACGCCACCATGTTGAATAATGCTTTTCGTGCACCCACAGGACGTCGTGTTACGACTCAACCGTGCGCAATAGGCTGCATGATGCGCAACTTCACTCCTGACGTCCATGGCGAGATCCATCTATGCAACAACGATACCATGCAGCGCGATACAGATGGGCCCAACAACATGCCGAATGAACCGTTCAGGATTGGCATCACCGATGAGTGTCACATATGCCCTCAACCAGGCAATCGTCGGAGAAATACTTGGACGCAACCCGGTCAGGCTCAATGCCTTAGACACACTGTCCAGCGAGTGCTGCAAGGTGGAGGTTCCCTCCTGTTTTGGGGTGGCATCATGTGGGGCCGACGTAAGCCGGTTGGGGTCGTGGAAGGCGTCGTAGCGGCTGTACAATACGTGAATAACATCCTCTGACCGATAGTGCAACCATATCGGCAGCATATTGGAGGAGCAACCCTATCGGGCATGCCTGGGATGGATCGAAAAGGGTTGTTGATGGATGACGTGACCCACCAACCACTCTGAGGGATCTAGGCAGAATCGCCGTTCAGGAGTGGGACAATCTGGACCAACAGTGCCTTGGTGAACTTGTGGATAGTATGCCACGACGAATACAGGCATGCATCAAAGCAAGAGGACGTGCTACTGGGTATTAGAGGTACCAGTGTGTACAACAATCTGGACCACCAGCTCTGAAGGTCTCGCTGTATTGTGGTACAACATGCAATGTGTTGTTTTCATGAGCAGTAAAATTGGCGGAAATGATGTGTATGTTGATCTCTATTCCAATTTTCTGTACAGGTTCTGAACTCTCGGAACCGAGATGATGCAAAACGTTTTTTGATGTGTGTATTAAGGTCGGCGTGAAGTATAAACAAGTGTCCATATTGCTTGCTCGAACTCTTGAACGTTCCACCCACAAAGAATGACTCGCAGTTTGATAAACACGTTTTTCCCTTTTCGCTGGCACACCAGTATTCTGTCATTTGTTCCCCTGTTATCATCTACAAGTAAAATATTGCTTCCATCATTCCTCAGTAAATTATTTTCTTGGAAGAATGTTCCTCCTGACTCGGTGGGATCTTGTCAAGTTCCCATGCACTGTAACGATTGTTTCACACTTCTGTGTGATGGAACGATGTTACTAAGTCTTAGTCTCGACTACAGAGCTGCTCTACTTCTTCAATATAAACTGATGAATCTGCAGCCCCTGTTTCCTTTGCCCGCTTCTCTGTGCTGACAAAAAGTTTTCGCACTTCATTTGCAGCTTCATCTGGAATACAAACACGGCTAGCTTTTCTAAATGATTGATTCAAATGGCTCTGAGCACTATGGGACCTAACATCTGAGGTCATCAGTCCCCTACACTTAGAACTACTTAAACCTAACTAACCTTAGGACATCACACACATCCATGCCCGAGGCAGGATTCGAACCTGCGACCGTAGCGGTCGCGTGGTTCCGGACTGAAGAGCCTAGAACCGCTGGGCCACAGCGGCCGACTGAATCCATGTTACTAAAGAATTCATGCACAATATTGAGGTATATCCGACAAAAAACTTTTCGTGGGTCGTAGGGTATGGCGGCTTAATGGTTCGCTACTGTAGGACGCTGAACTTAGGCAACAGACTACACAGAGTTGCCACAAACGCTTACGTTCCCAAACGAGGTATCTGGGGCGGATCGTTTGGTGAACAGAATATGCAAAATCCGTCCTTGGTACAATGCATTATACACTACGCAATAACACCTAGTATACTGGCGTAAACAAACGGCACAATATAACTTCTCCTGTTTACGAGACCTTTATCAACAACCAGGCAGATTTTCGGCTAACGTAATCAAACTGAAACGCTTTAAGTCGAAAATAACTTCCCCAGTCCGGCAGCGTCTGGACCGGGTGCGCACGCGATCTCGAGGCAAGGACGATCTTATGCAGGAACGTAGGTCGTTATACCATGTAGTAAGGGAGACAAGTAGACGGAAACAGAGAATAATAACCTCGCTGCCGGCCAGTGTGGCCGAGCGGTTCTAGCCGCTTCAGTCCGGAACCGTGCTGCTGCTACGGTCGCAGGTTCGAATCCTGTCTCGGTCATGGATGTGTGTGATGTCCTTAGGTTAGATAGGTTAAAGTAGTTCTAATGACCTCAGATGTTAAGTCCCATAGTGCTTAGAGCCAATAACCGCGCTGGCGGAAGATGACGGAGGAGAATACACTGCTCAGACCGCAATAAAATAATATGTGGCGAAGTATTATAGGGTCTCTACGCTGGAACGGAAATAGATAGTCTGGACGGTGAAGAACTTTTAGCAAACGTTACGACGGGAATACATGAGGTGGATAACGCCAGTCTAATCGAACATATAAATCAGGACGTAATAAAAACCATAATTAACGAGGCTCCGAGGAACAAGTTACCTGGTCCCTATGGGCTCCCGGTCGCATTTTATGAACGCATGTCGGACATAATGGTGAATGAGCTCACAGATAAGTACAATGAGTTGTTAACTAACCAAGCGTTCCCTCCTACATTCACGGAGTTTCGAAAAAACCAGACACCAAGTGGATTAACGATTTACGACCACTTACCTTACTCAATGCTGACTTTAAAATTCTCACTCGCGTCTTGAATAGAAGGAGGAAGCCACAGCCGCAAAATGTCATAGGTCCATACCAAACGATTGCAGTAAGGGAAAGATCTATGCTAAATACCTTATGTGAGTATAGGGACGTCATAAACCTCACCTAGATAAGAGACAATACTCTTTCCTTAACCTTTTTAGGTTTTGATAAAGCCTTTGATAGGATCAATCATGGCTTCTTATTCAGCACCATGCAGAAAATGGGCTTCAACGATCACTTTATAACTGTCGTATGTAAATGTATCAGTGGGGTTTTTCAAGGGTTAAAATCAATGGACAACTATCCGAAACATTTCCAGTTCAACAATCATTGCGTCAAGGACGTTCACTGTCAATGAGATTATATGCGATCGCTTTCGACAATACACCAGATATTGAGAGGACAAAAGATTTTCAATATTAAGACAGTTTGTCACGGTTATGCTGACGACATAAACGTTATTGAAAATTCGAGCCGGCCGGTGTGGCTGAGAGGTTCTAGGCGCTACAGTCTGAAACCGCGCGACCGCTACGGTCGCAGGTTCGAATTCTGCCTCGGGCATGGATGGGTGTGACGTCCTTAGGTTAGTTAGGTTTAAGTAGTTCTAAGTTCTAGGGGACTGATGACGTCAGATGTTAAGTCCCATGGTGCTCAGAGCCATTTGAACCATTTTTTTGTAAATTCGAATAGTGATGTTGATGAAGTGCGATGCTTGGTACACCAGTACTCACGATCCTCTGGCGCAAAACTGAATCTTCAAAAATACAAATTAATGTATCTTGGTTCTTACAGTGGTGCAATAGGTGCGCAATGGTTGGATGTAACCGAAGAGAGACTCCAACTCGGTTTGTGGTTATGGGCGAATCCCGAGCTCATGGCTGCGAACAACTGGGAGCAGAAACTTAATGTCATCAGAGCCTTGCTGAAGGACCGTAACAAGCGATCCTTAGACCGATTGTAAAAAGTTCAGTTTATAAATTCATACATACTTAGCAAAATATATCATGTCGCAGCAGTCTTACCGATACTGCACATCACCGCACGAAAAATGCTAGCTGCAGAGTGTTGGGATGTGTGGATACAAAATATCTTCAAAGTATCCTTCCACTCGGCGACTTCGCAGGGGCACAACTGAGGACTTGGAATTAAAGACGTTAAATCTAGATGTGGCGCACTGTTTCTAACTCGTGCTTTTACACTAATACGTTCCACTAAGAAAGGCATTACGAGACTTCTACTCCTCTCGTTAGATCCTGGGGACAGGAACGCTCCTGTTAATGTAGCACATATAGATGCCAGCCTAGATTACGTCTGAAACTACTGTGTCGACTGGAGCTATATAAGACTTCCACCAGTACAAACCAACACTTGAACCATCAATGATTATACTATCAGAAATCGTCTTTACAGCCCAATTCATGTAAAACATCCTGCTAAAAACTGGACGAACATTTGGAAAAATATCAACAACAGAATTCTACCAACTAGAGTCAATGCCGCATGGTATGACTTTGTAAGTGAAACCGTACCCTCAGCGGAACGGTTATGGAAAATCAAAATTAGACCATCTCCATACTGCGACAAATGTCAGCTTGTGGAAGCTGTTGCTCACATGCTCTTATGTGAAAAAAAAATTAGAATTTGGAACTGGACTAGGAAGAAATTAGCACTTATCAACAGAACCACAGAAAGTCATATCCCGATAACTGAAGCTTTACAATCTGACTGGAAATGTTACCCGTCTACAAAGAATAACAGTTATTCGTGGCTTCTGGGACAGTTTGTGTTTTGCGTGCTAACAAACAAAACTTCGAACTTAGAAGAGTGCATTTTTTATATTGCAGAAGAACATTTTAAGTTGAAGAAGAATAACAAATATAAGGAATGGTTTCAGATTTTTTTATCTATTGCTTTATTTGGACTACAAAGAGGAGGGCGGTTTTAATGATTACAAGCAGAGTACTTATTCTTTATTTCTATTATTCCTGGAATCTTTTTTTACGTTGGTTCTAAAATGAGAACTGTTCTAATTTGACAAAACGCCTCCGGCTGCGAATTTCGTTCCATTTGTTGAAAAATATATGGCTTCCTGAGAGACATCATATGCATCCAGTGCATAATAACTTAAATTGTGTAAATGTTTTTGAATGACCGTTTGTTACGAATTTTCCGTCACCTTTTTGCCTGTTACGAGAAACTCACGCCGTTGGAAGAGGCAGTCTCTTATTTATTTTACCTTAATTAATACTTCAGTTTTGTTCTACAATTTAAGGCGTATATGGGAATAAACAGGAGAATACATGGGAACAATGAAGCAAGTCAGTGACGGGTATGGGGGAGGCATTGTGGCCAGGACTCGGATCTTCGACCCCTGCCCTCCTTGCCTCCACCTGCCAGTTGCTGAAAGTCTTCTCAAAAACAATATAAAAAAAATTACACAAATTGTGAGTGGGTGACAGGTATGGGGGCGGCATCGTGGCGAGGCCTCAGAATTCTTGACTCCCGCCCTCTTTGCCGCCAACTGTCTGGCCCTCACTCGCACAAAAAGAAAAGATGGTGTTGTGGTTACGCAAAAAAAAAGTGTCGTAAAGGATAACGCATCCGTCCAGTAGGCAAGAGATCCGAGTGCAAATACCGACCTTGACACGAATTTTAGCTGATTACTTCAGCTCCTCTCCTTATTTAAGATCAAATGACTTCAATCGTATAATTTAATTTTTCGCCACAATTTTTCATTGCAGAAAATAATTTAAACTACAAGTAAAACTACTCACAAATAGCATTCTGCACAGAAAATACACATGTTTCACACCAAGTAGACAGCCAGAGTGGCAACCAAAAGTGAAGGAAAGATAGACGCTCTGTAAAATTTTGCAGATAATTGCATATATATTTGTTTCTCAATGTATTTCACCTTTTACAGTAAATCAAGCGAAAGCATTGATAGTGAAGCATATTTTGTAAACGCGAGTAGCAATAAAAATGATTTGCTCAAGGCGTCATCAGAGTATTAGGTACGTGGATAAGTTCGTACAGTTTTTGTTTTGCATGTTGGTATTCCTGTTGCTATGGGTTTACTTATCGATTGTCATTTTTTTATTTGTAGTTCACTGTTGCCGTTTGATTTAATGTGTCATTTTGTGATTTGCAGGTAGTAAGTGGAGTTGTGGACGCTGGAAAATGGAGGGCTAAGTGGAGAAATCGCAACATTTCAGACATATTCTTGTGTTTGAGTTCAGCAGAGAGGTTACAGCAGCGGAGGCAGCCAGAAACATTTACACGGTGTATGGGGCTAATGCTACTGGACAAAACACTACAAGAAAATATTTCCTCGTTTCAAGGAGGATCGTTTTGACATTAATAACTGTCCACGTTCAGGAAGACCTTCAAGGTTTTATGATGATCGTTTAAACGCATTAATCCACAACGATCTATGTAAGAATACTCGAGAACTGGCAAATGTGATGAACTGTGATCATTATTACATCAGCGTGTGATCTTTGCAAGCAATGAGGAAGTTTAAAAACTTGTGTGTATGCTCTAAGCCAAAATTACGAAAATCAGCGACTTGCTGTTCAGGTAGACAGTCGTCATTGTTCGAAGTGAAAACTTGTGTTCGTAACTTTAACCCGAATTATCCCAATCCCACCTTTAGAAAGCAGTTCAAAGCTTTTATTTACATTGTCTCCTTCTTGCAAACGAAGCGCGAGTAGTCGTCAAATTTTATTTCAGTTTTGGTAATTACTTTCTAAATCAACGAAACCACCAACGCCATCTTGTTCCAGCTCAGCGATATTCACGAACAGCAGAGCGTCGTCTCCAGAGAAGCACGCTGCAGTCTTCACGAGTTAGATTACATCTGAGACTCCACTATCAACAGCAAGCCGCCGCCACTTTTGTTGCCATATCCAGGGTGTCTGCGTGGACAAGGAAAAAAAATTCCCGGCTTTTCCCGGATATCCCGATTAAAAATACACTTTCTCCCGGGCGAACATACACTTTTTCCGTGTTAAGTGACCGTATACTATTCCTTGGCACTGTAAAACTCATCAATCCTTTGAATGTTTATGGTTTTATACACCGACGTAGAATTTCCGGCCACGTTAGAAAACGAAGCTCAGGGGGGAAAAAAAGACGTTTTGAAACACCTTTGATGCGCAGCAATATGTAGGCTGCATATTTTCGTATTAAGAAGGTATAAATTCGAATTCCACTAAATACCGCATGTTACTTTTAGAAGCATTGAAATCGAGACTGCGAGGCGCTTTTGTAAGCCACTCATAACTCATGTCACGTGATCCCGCCAGCTGATGACAGCATAGGACACGTGATGTAGTCAGCCAATAACAAGATCACTCTTAAGTAGCGCGAAAACACAAATAAGAAAAGCTAATGGTTCAAATTAATATACATAGCATTCACATATAATATTGGTCTCCAAGATTAATAAGCTGGAAGAGAAGCTAAGCTTCCACATATAACGTTGATCTTTCCTGCGCGATACACTTTAAAATACATCACACAAATGTACCAGTAAAACTTTTATTAACGACGTAAATGTGTGATCTGAGCTCGAAATTCTTCTAAGTGGCCGTCCTCAAAGAATTAATTTTTAAATGAGAGTCAAACGCTTTGTTATTTAAGAAATTCACCGTACATTCTCGCACATAGTTCATCTCGCGTAAAAGGAAATTTGCTTTTAATGTATGTAACGCTTTTCAAACCACCATTCCCGCTACCTGTTAGAAATAGGTTCGTTTCAGCAGTTGCAAGAGAGCGCCAGATAACAATAGTCTCATGTCACAAAAGAAACAAGACGTCAAAGGATACTTCAAGAGCATCGGAATTTCGTGAAACATACTAAAATGCATAATTCGGCTTAAAGTGCACATTCGTATGTCCACATTCGGATGTATATTTTCTTGGAGTACCAGTACTGTATAATCTCATGTTTGGTTCTTTATTATGGCATAATGTCATACGTGCACTTTAAATCAGCGAACAGTTGAAACCAACCAACAGTGTGAAATTAAACAGTTCGTTTCAAATAAACTGACTACCTCAGCAGAAAAGATTAATAAAAGCCAAATCTCTTTAGCAAGCCCGACAAAGATAACTTCATTGTTCTGCAAGGCGATTAATGCTTGACTGTCAGAAAGGTGGAAATAAAATTTGAAACTAATGACATATTTTAGCCATCCGTAATTATGCGAACGTATTTTAATTCATTTGATACCTCCCGGTCGCGAAAATCCGTTTTATCATTTAACGTGAGAGCAATAAACGAAGAGAAAACTACAAAATCACTAAACGTAAACACAGGTCACGTGGAGACGACCCACCTCCCCACCACAATTCAGACTGCTCTATGCATCAGGCCCGGATTTACTATATTTCCGAACCGGGGCAATATTAGGTAGTGGCGCCCAGCCACACTTCTGTAACAAGAAACGGGATAAGGTACTACTCATACGCGACTCTACTACGCATGCACAAGAGCCAGCCCGCAACTGCTCAAAGGAATCTAATTTAAACAGTTGTCACGTCACGCTCATCGGAGGCAATTTGTTGTTATGAGGCATTGCATAGTCTTCCAAAAGCCTTTGACACATTTTGCTGTTGGCAGACGCTTGTATGAGCACTGTGTTTTGTTGTTGCATACGGCGCATTTCCTTTGCAACTTAAGTTTTTTTTTTCGTTCATGTTTCGTTGCTGCAGTGTTATTCTGCAGTAGCGGGGTACAGTAATATCCTTTGTTAGAATATTGGTTCTTACCACTCAAAATATCAAAAATTTAACTGAAAAGTAAAACAAAGAAAAATTCCCGGAATTGTAAACAATTCCCGGGTTTTTCCCGGTTTTCTCCCGGATGAAAAAATTCCCGGGTTTTTCACGGATCTCCCGGTTGTCCCGGGTCGTATACACCCTGCATATCGTACAAAAGAAACCCCTAACTGAATGTTACGTCATATGCAAGTGCACCACATGTAAACAACAGTATCAGTTTTCCTTAAGAAGCAGACAGGTCGACGGTGTTTTAATTACTTTCGCAGCATTTAGATTTCTCTCGCTCCTAGAACTTCACAAACAATTGAAGTGGCAGTGTTAACGGTACATTTTATGAAAGATGTACCGTAACTTTTCATTACAACTCCTCCCAACCCCTTACGGAAATCCTTGCGACTTAATTTGTTAACAAGATTAAAGACTATATTAATTTACTGGATCTTACGAGTCTGAAACAGTCTGTTATGAAACATTACAGTAGATTTCTTTGAGCTGTCGACTACAGTGTATAAACTTTTAGATGGCAGACCTCTCCCTAGTTCTGAATCGGTAAACGTCGGGAGGCTTCGGTAGGCACGCAGTTTAGACTGCTGCCAACATTACGTAGCTGACTGTGTTGCACAAGGTAGCCATTGTCGTCTGCTTCGTTGTTTTGCGCTGTACTGTTCTGCGAGTTTTTATTGTGCAGTTGCGCTAAACATTATCAAAATGAGTAAAGAGGCAGTTGCTGGCCCATCTCGGGAGTCGCCAACATCCCCTACCGGTAGGCCTACGGTTAGAAGGAAACCAGCATTACGTAGCGATGCTCGCAAAATACAGGCACATATATATATATTTCAGTTTCGTTTACGAACAACATTTAAAGCGAGTTTTACTTCCAAGCCTTTCGTCTGCTTTTGTGTAAGCATGACGCGCAATTTGTAGTGCCTGCACTGCAACTGATAGGCGTGCCTTGTCCCCCCCCCCCCTTTCCCCTCGCCGGCTAATGCTTGCTTCCTCTTCTCCCCGCACACCCCTCACAACTCTACCGTCTTACAGTTAACACACTGTATATTCAATTAAGGCGTTATACAGTAGGACTATTATTGAGCACTGCACTCAAGTACCAGGCAGTTTTACAAATCACTTAACTCCAGCTATGGTTCACATCGTTATGCCAAGAGGCCATAGAGTAATTAACTTCTGTTCATTACGATCGATCTGAACTTTTGGTGCACGGATCTGTTAACGCACGTCAGCATACCTGTTCTGTTCACTTACTCTGTGCATAAACACTCCGGAAAAGTTACGTAAGAAACTTGCTCATCCAGCTACCCTTTCGACATAACAGTTAACTGACAGAATTATAACTACAGCATCATCCGTAGTATTTGTTATTCATATCTGTTTGTGTGCTTCACAGTATTCATTGTGTGTGTGTGTCTGTGTGTGTGTGTGTGTGTGTGTGTGTGTGTGTGTGTGCTGCACTGGTTATTTCATTCAAATACCTAGCTGTCAGACATTTGCATAAATACTAGGGTTGCGCACTTTTTCTTTTGTCAAAATACGGGAGACTTCGACCCGACAAAATTAGTAGGCCTAACACAATTTACTTACCTCTTAAAAGAGGTTTATTGCATTGACCAACCAAAAAACTTCTTCATAACAATTATAAGCTGAAGGTCTCCAGAATTTTTTAATTGAAACTATATTTGTTAGCACTTTTGCAGCAGTCTGAAGTTTGCGGTCGTTCTTTGGAAATTGGGCAAATTCATGACATGTGTAGCAAAAATTAACACTTATTTGTAATTCAGCTTTCGTTAAATCTAGATTGTAACGGTTCCTATCATCAGACCAGTTGCTGTTCATCAAAGAAAAAATTCCACAGATACTCACTTGTCAACTCTGCTACCGTCGGTGGCAGTTTTTGTATTTATTATATTTTTCAAAGAACAAAATTCATTGTACAGGTTATCCTCGTGTCTACCTGAATATGAGTAACTATGTTCTGAAAATCATTAAAATTAACTGAATTATTTAGGTACAGTGTGAAAAAGGACTGAATTGTAGCATTGTCAGAAATGTTTACATTTTTTACAATTATAAGTATGAAAGGTATCATACAATTCAACAAGATTATTTTGTATTCTCTTCTGATTGACAGGATCTGATCTATTTAAAATCTTGTGTGTATTGGTTCCAAAAAACGAGTCATCTTTTCTTTGCCAAATTTTCTTTGACAAAGCTTCAATGGCACTACAGGACTTCGTTACAGTTGAATCTTAAATCTCTAGATATTTTGAGGTTTCCTAAATAATATATTCAATGTAAGAAAGAAATCGAAGATATGCTTCGAGAATTAACATTTCGCTTGGACCCTCGTCACTAAAATAGTTTCAAAGCTTTAGGTGTTTCATTTGTGCCTCGAAAATAACTTATTATTGACTCCCAGTTCTTTATGAGTCTATCAACAGCTGGTGTGAAGGGCAGCGACCTAGTAGACACATGCCTTAAAATTTCACACCAATCAGTACCAACAAAATTTTAAAAAAGATCTTAACTCTTCTCCGCGTTTTGCTGACACTGAAAAGTGTTCATAAATCTTAACAACTATCATTTCTATGTCTACATCTAATACATCAGAAGCATACGGATTATGTGATTTGTGCAGTTTGCTTTAAATATTTTGTTATTTTTCTCACTCAGCAATTTAATCACGTATTAATTTTTGCCATAATTGGCACCAGCATTATCGGCACTATAAGACGAAGTGTTATTTACATTTAATGAGTGAGATTCTATCAAAGCATGAATGCCACTAGTACACTCATCTGCTTGTTCCACTAAATCTAATACTTTATTTCTAATGCCAACACAATGTTCAATGTACCTGATTACTACAGGAAACATTTTCCTGCTGTTGAGATTCGACGCGTCTGAAACCACAGAAAAAAATGGTGCTACACTTCTCTGGAACGTCAAGCACATCTAGGAAATCACTTACACCTAAAGACGCTAATACGTTTTTTGCAATAGACTCTGCTTTCATCCTACCACAACGTATTTTTTTTGGCCACATCTGAAGCCATAAATACGTTCTTTGAAGGTTTATTTGCAGTCCATGCTAATGTAACTTAGATTGTGCTTAACTGTATGATACACAAACGATAACTCACCCACTGCAACTTCGTCGGATTCACCACTACTGGGACTATCGCTTAGGCACTGAAAATAGCTGGGTATCTTAAGATGTGTTACTTCTCCTAATTCTAACTTTTGTGTCCTTCGGTGTTGGCGTGCTGCTGATAGTCTGTATTAACACCATGTGCTACGCTAAATTCACGCTTGCTTGGGTGCAATACGCTTTAGAATTGTTTGCTTTTACAGGATTAGCCCATAAACGAGTTTCTTCCCATTTCTTCCGATACGAGTGGAAGTACTTTCCTCTCTTTTTACGCGGAGTTTTGGATTTTTCCATTTCGCGTAACTCGGATTAGGCGGAACGACAAAGAAACAAAATAATCGTAACGTGACCCGCGACATCGTGCTATGCTTTGTGTTCCCTATATATCGATGTAGTAACGGTGTCAATAATACTCTGCCGTATCGATTAATCGATGTTGTAACGATCGTCCAGCAACGAGATCTGAAAAATTTCCCGTATAAAATAAAAACGGGAGACGGGAGTAGGTTTAAAAATTCAGAAGAATACGGGAGTTCCCGTGTAATACGGGAGAGTTGCAACCCTAATAAATACATTCGTTCAGGTTGGAAGTTTTTCGCGTAACGCTGAATTTGACAAAAAGGGCGTGGCACCTCGCGTTTTATTCATCCAGCAACACACTTTGGTGTGTACTAGGATTTCTAGTGTTCGATACAGTAAAGAGCGTTCTGTATATCAGGGTTGAAATGTACGGCTGGTTGAGGATATTAATTTTTCTCGCATTTCTTAAATAGAGTTGGAGCCACCGCAGAGCACGTCAAACAGTTGCAAGCTTAACCCATCTGCAAACAGCCGCGGTGGTTAACTGGTCTGAAGGTAGAGTAGTTACGACTGTTTTAAGTGCTCACAACAGAACAGTGCATTTCTCTGTCGGGTGTTATGTGAAGCACAATTCGCGATAAACGCGTACACAAATGTTTGTGCAAGATTTGAGGACTGGAAGTGTTTTTGAAGAACTCCACTAAAGTCTGCAATGCAAAGATTAGTTGCAAAATGGCGCGGAACTGGCTGTGAAGCAAATAAAAACCGTAACTATCCGCAAAGAGTTCCGACATCACAAAACATTGCTCGAGTGAACGAAAGCCTGGAACGAAATCGACGAAATCTCAGCACTATTTATCTCCGCTAGAGGTGAACTGAGATATGGTCGTGTCGAAACGATATCATTAAAGACCTCAGCTTCGTGATGCCAATGGAGGAGCTACTTCACCGAGTAGTACAGGCTCCAGATCACGAAAACTGACAATGGCTGACAGACCAGTGTGTTAACCCCACGACCCTTCACCATTCCACATCCAACGGCGCCGTTATAAGAGGACGGCACGGTGGTCAGTCGGTACCCATGTGCTCGTCAGGGAGTGTGGACGGAGTATCCGTTTACGTTTTACATTGTACCTGCATCTCTATCCTTGCTGCTTTAGGCCGGTCGCTCGGCCGAACCATTCTGGACACTTCAGTCTGGAACCGCGCTGCTGCTGTGGTCGCAGGTTCGAATCCTGCCTCGGGCATGGATGTGTGTGACGTCCTTAGGTAACTTAGGTTTAAGTAGTTCTAAGTCTAGGGGACTGATGACCTGAGATGTTAAGTCCCATAGTGCTTAGAGCCATTTGAGCCTTGCTGGTTTACTGTTGCGCACACGTTTAAGCGTCCAGACGAACTTCCGCGAGTTGAGTTCTGTGGTGATCTCTGGCTAAAGTGGAATCAGAATTTTTGGACTAGTTTTTCATTTCTTCAGGTGATACCTGGTTCTGCCTGCGAGGATAAGTGAACTCACAGAATTTGCTTCATTACGCACCAGAAAATCCCCTTCAGTACAATGAAGAGCCATTGCTTCATCTCAAGATCGTTGTTTGGTACACAGTGCCTGGTATCCCGCGTCGCCTAAACCACCATCTTCTATCCATCTCCTGCAGTAGGCTGATATTACTGCCTACCCTCTACCCTGCCCGCCAGAAATCGCAACGCTCTCTTCAAATCCATCTCACCCAGTTCACATCGTGGTGCAAGCAGTAGCTTTTCAAGATCAGTCCCTCCAAAATCTAGGCAATAATTTTTGCAGGAAGAACCAACCGCAGTTTCCGCCTCCATGGTGTTTATCTTACAGATTCTGACCGCCCTATTTAATTTACAAACACACTGAATATTCACGTTAATTCTTGAGTGTAGACTAACATGGAAACCACACCATTCATCAGAAAGCCCACAACAGACTGAAACTACTGACTGGCCGAACATGGGTACTACATCACCACATCATCCTCCACACTCGCGAAGTCTTAAGACAACCTGTCGTCTCCTTCACAAATGTCGTCTGGAATCTGCTGCACCAACAACCTTTCACTCCCTCCAAATCCCTGAACGCCTCACACTTCGAGTAGCTTTCTGAATCCATTTACCCTCCTGTACAAGAATCCTTTACCAGTTCATCACTTCTCGCCACCGCCTGAGCCACATTGAACACCTCCTTATATCCCATACATCCGGTAAAATCGACCCCAAAAACTCCATCGTTTTCCCCATAATCACAAATCCTGACACACTGCTGGACATATATCAACGCACCCTACACACACACACACACACACACACACACACACACACACACACACACTGTTCCTACCATCTCCCAGCACAATTTTAACGGATTCCCAGCCGCTGACAACAAAATCTGCCCTGACATGTGTCTCTCCAATTATTTTTAACCCAGTGCTCCCTATTCCTGTCCCTTCTCAAGCCTCCCCTCTTGTTTGTTCTTCTTGACCTTGGCTCAGCCGCCACCCTAGGTGGTTGTATCCAAATTCCCATCATTTCCCACCAATCGCCCTCCCACATTATACATCACCTCCAGGACGCCGCCCACGTGAACCTAGCAGCTCCATAAACGCAGGATCGGCAAAGTTAAAGTCTCCTGGAAAATATTTGCATTAAGACTGCTGCAGGACTCACCCCTGTAAATGAACGTCACAAAAGATTCCGTAATTGGGTACTGTTGACGTTGATACAACGTCGTACTCTAAGGATCAAATTGTGAAACAGGCCGCTCTCAGCAACTGTGCCTGGTAAATAAATAAATGTCGTGTGACTAGGGTCCCCCGTCGGGTAGACCGTTCGCCGGGTGCTAGCCTTTCGATTTGACGCCACTTCGGCGACTTGCGCGTCGATGGGGATGAAATGATGATGATTAGGACAACAAAACACCCAGTCCCTGATTGGAGAAAACCTCCGACCCAGCCGGGAATCGAACGCAGGCCCTTAGGATTAACATTCTGTGCGCTGACCACTCAGCTACTGGGGGTGGACACTGTGCCTGGTGGATAGCATCTAAAGCATTTTCAGTGTTCTGCTGTAGCTCTTCCAGCGTGTGACGATTATTTCAGTTATCAGTATTGCAGTAGTTCGACTAACCAAGATTTTTGTGAGGTAAGTCATTTGTGAAACGTATAGGTTAATGTTAGTCAGGGCCATTCTTTTGTAGGGATTTTTGAAAGTCAGATTGCGTTGCGCTAAAAATATTGTGTGTCAGTTTAAGCACAGTCATGTATAATTCTCCAAAAAGGGGACGTTTCATATGTCGACCCTTAGCCGAGGATACCTCACTGGAATCTTCTGATTTTTTCTTGTAGTTTGTGTAATTAGTGTAGCTATTGGTTATTGGTAGCGCGTAATCATAGAGAGAATTTCCTTTGTAGTGGTAGTTTTTCATTGTTGTACAGTAAAACAGTTGTGGCATGCATGTAGATTTGCAGCAAGTATTTCGCAGCTGCAATTAACTAGATATTATTTTCAGTGCTATGTTAATGTGTTCTCTTATTTTTGCTCTTCAAATTGTGCTTTTCTGTGTTATCGTGTGAAATATTGTGACAATAAAGGCGTGTGAAAAACGTAACACTAGGCTACAAAGTAAACTGAGAAATAATAGTGACGACGAGCGTAGCTTATCAGCACCACTGTGTAATGAATTAACAGACATTCAAAGTGGTAATTTGGTAATGGTGCATAGGGAAATAGAGCGGGTTGCAAATAATGGTGTGCACAGTGAAACAATTACTGAACAGGGAAGCATTATCGATCGATCGGTCGGCAACAGCTCGCCTCAGGAATCCGAAATGACAGGAAACAATCTCGCAAATACTGTAGATTCAGGTTTTGGGTCCTCACCGTTTTCTCAAATAAGTCAAGACACATTTTCTGCTTGTCAAAATGTGAATGTTGCCGGTGCAAATGCACTGCCGAAAAGCATAGAGGAACAGATTCCAGACACTAATACATTATTATTGCAATTAATGCAACAAATGAAATAAAATCAGAGACAAACACAGCAACAGTTAGACACAGTAGAACTAAATCTCAAAAAGTTAGACACAGTGGAACAAAATCTTAAAAAGTTAGACTCATTGGAACAAACTCTTGAACAAACACGTGAAGATTTAACTACTGAGTTACATAACATTGAATGGAAATGTCAAAAAGTCTGTAATGACGTAAAAACTCAAATTTGTGAGCATTTTCAACCTATTTTTTCGCGGCATGAAAATGCATTACAGAATCACGAAGCAGCCATAAAAGAACGGCAAATTATTGTTCATGAAAATCATGAGACCTTGCAAGCTAAAATTGACTCAGTTGCATCTACCGATTCGGTTACGCAACTTGCAAAAACACAGGACAACTTAAAGGACACAGTAGAAAGACACATGGAGGAAATTAGTACATTATCAGAGAAAGTAGTTGAACTTTCGGATCAGCTAAATAATTTATCTACAAAGGTAGATGATAATCTGAATGACACAAAACCGGTAGTCTTTAATGAGACAGAAGAGTGCGAACAAATTAGGAAACTGAAACAAAATCTGAATCAAATTAATACGCAACACCAAAGAGAAATCCGGGAAGTACAAGATCAGTTGGCACAAGTAATACAAAAATTACAAATTTTAGAGGACACTCGCGCTCCAACACGGGAAGAGGGACTTAGAAATACGGAAAAGCCGCAAAATAATAACACAGGGCATTTCGGAAGTTATGAAAGAAATTGGCAATGTGCACCGAATTTTGAAATGGAACTGCCGAAACGACGTAACAATGACCGATATGCGACTCGTCGACATCATGATTTTGACTATAAGCTGTTCATTACTACACGTAAATTCAAAACGTTTAAGAATTCTGCCAACGACATTCATCCACAAGCATGGCTCCATCAATTCTCTCATTGTTTTCCTCCCAACTGGTCGTTAGATTAGAATTTATGTGTGGCTACTTAGAGAATGAACCAGCTGTAAGAATGCGATCGGTCATTCATGATTGTCACAGTGAAGGAGAATTTTACCATGCCTTCCTCTCAGCATATCGGTCTCAAGCCACACAAGACCGAGTAAAACATGGCATCATAATGATGAAACATTTCGAACAATCTGAATTCTCCAGTCTTGTGAAATATTTTGAAGACATGTTGCACAAGAATCAGTACCTGTCAAACCCATACAGCCCCTCAGAACTCATCCGCATTTGCTTAATCAAATTACCTGAACATTTATGACATATTATTTTGGCAGGACGTTGCAAAGACGACATTGAAGCTTTTCAGGGACTGTTACAAGAACTGGAAATTGACACTGACAATCGGGGAACGCGGAAACAGGAGCACAACAATTACAGGTCACATCTGTCACAATTCCGCGATGAAAGAAATAATAACTGGACACGACAAGGCTATTCTCACAACACATATCGTGACCAAAACAGACACCACCCGTATGACAACCATTGGCAGAGTAGTAATAATTACAGGGAAACATCACCTCTCCGCGGTAGTGACTATCACAGAGACGATCAGAGAAACAGACAATTTGGGAACCAAAATAATTATTATCAAGGGAGACAGAATAACTTTAGACGCAACGGTCCAGTGCGCAGTTACGATTCAGGGAGAAATTCTCCACCACGTGACCGACAAGATAGAAACTATGGCATCTACCGACATGACGACAGACGATGTGATCGTAACGACAGACCTGAATTGCATCAGAACTGGCGGGATTCAAACAGAGCAGGGCCCTCTCGAGGAAGTGAATTTGTAGAAGTTAGGTCTCCAAATCCCAATAACGATGCGCGAGAACAAAGAGACAATAGGCAATGACTCATACCGCTGGCAGCCACCTGCGCTGGCTGGCTCAGAGAAAAATAACACAGACGCTAACCTTGAGAAAAGATTTAGCATTCCTTACCGACGTACAAAACATGACAATTGCGTTAAAGTTGAAACTCTGCGTGCTAAGAAGAGTAAAGGTTTACACCACATTTCACATGTAAAACCGTTTATTGAAAGATAATCTGCTTTTTAACTTAGTCTTTGCCATAAAATTTTTCGCTTCACATTTCTAGTACGCTTTGTCAGACTTAGAATCTGTTAACATGCAACAATGTTTGAAGTTAAATATCCAGTCAAGAACCAAGAGAACTTATTTAAACAGAAATTACGAATGCATTGTTATTGTGAAGAGACGACACAGTGTTATTGTGTGTGTGCATTCTTGCTTGTTAGTTGCACGATTACGTAACGACTATAAGGCTCACATACTTAGAACATTTACCAGTACTGCTAATTAGATTTTCATGCAACATTTTGGTTTACTTGAAAAGACATTCTTTATTTGAAGTACTTTCTGTGGGATTCAAGATGACTTAGCACTTGGTTTCTTTGACAGCTACACAATTATATCACGACGCTACTAATGTGTGACACAATTTACATTGTTGCTTTTGTGCTGTATCTGCTTCATATTTGCACAGTTTTTCTGAATTCTTCTGGAAAGTAAAACATGTTTAATAGTGACTTTGTGGTATAGCTACAATAAGAGAGCCTTTTTTTATTAGCACAACAATAAGTTACAGTGTAGTACTTTCTTGATCACGGTACTGTACATAATAACTACGATATCTATACGCAAAGCATTTCACTTTTGTTTATCATGAGGTAAGTACATTGGCTTTTGCAGAGCTTAGCTTTCGGAGGACAATAACTACTACACTTCCACAGAGATTATCTTGCAGCAAGACGCAGATTTAGCGCTACAGTACACGTATTTGAGTGATTAATTTTGTACTTAAATCATTTGTTTTTAAAGATATTTGAAGTACAATGATACAAAGGTTTTCCGTGATACATTTCATTTCATTGTTGTAATCTGTAACACCTGATGGTATAATTACATTAATCCTCAGGGGGGTACACGCTCACTTTGTGTACCATGTGTTTGGCAAGCACAAGGAGCCCTAGCTAATACGGTATTTGCTTATACAACTTTACACATCGGTACCATATTTCTCTAACACAGAATTACACAGCTATCTGATCATTTAACAGAGAAAGAAACTTTTTTTACTACATCAATGACAGGTGCTTACGTAATTACACAGTTGCATAACTTCACATTATGAAACTGTATTTTGTCTGTACTTTGTAAACTGTTCATATTTTTTCGGAACCGTTGTGATATTATGAGAGCTTTGAATGATGTATTTGGTATGAGATCATGATTTTTAAAGTACGTTTGAGGTAGATGACACTATTGAAATGAGCAGAGCTTTTTTTTAGGTTTTGAAATTATTGGAGGAAGCTACGACGGTTTTGAGATGTGGCTGAGGTTTTATGATGTTATTATTACGATGATGATGTGTATTATGCTGTTGAGGTATGTTTATGATCAGTAAGCTGATGCTATATGAGTTATTTGATTATGCTATGTATCTGTTATGATGAAATATTAAAGAAGTGTCGACGAATAAGGCAAGGAATAATGATTAGTGGTTAGGGACTCTGGTTTGAGAAAAAGGTTGTTGGAAACCACGAATCGCACTTTAAGAGTTATGAAATGTGTGTATATGCGTGAATGTGTCACAATGCTGGCGAAAATTTTTTGGACGCTGTTATATTCATAAGATTTTGTACCTACACATTTGCAACGCAAATTCTCGACCTCTGAAATTTTTTATATGAGACTGCCACTGTAGCGGAAACTGCTGTCGTAAATATTTCGGTAAGAAAGGTAAGTGACCGTGACGTAATTCGTTGTGAGCGGCCAGGTGTGCCAGCCGCATTGAGAAAAAGCCATTAGGTGGTAGAAAAAAAAGGGAGGCCATTATCCTCGCTATTGACATTCCTTTGTAGAAAGCATCGCAAAAAACGACACGGTCGAACTTGAAAACATATGATTATACTGTGGAGCTCTTAATTTATGATATTTACTAAAATGCCTAATGAAACGATGAGAAACATTTCACGGCAATTGTCTTGCTAATTGAGAGAAATGCCATATGGCTTGCTTTATGTATTTATTTACTCATTTTGTTTAATATCTAGTTTCTAGCTGCACTGCAGCATTGGTTAAAATAAAATTTTATAGATGTACTAATATAAATATTTTCTGTCTACAGATCGAGTAAATAATAATTTTTTTTCAAAAAAATGAGGGAGCACAAAAAGACATTTACCTTCACAGGAACTGCATTCAAAATTTTCTTTTCAAGTACTTGGTAATTTATTATGTAGAATAAGTTGTGGTGCACCACTTTAATTACATAGACATTAAGATGTGATTATACATTTCCCTTGTCTGCATTGTTGTCTTTAGTGTACTATTTTTTCTGCTTGAGCTTTGTCATGTTTAGGTTTATAGCATTTGCTGCTGCTGTTTGCCAGGCATAATGTTACTGAATTTGACTTTGTATTACGCTGTTAAGCCAGTTTACTACTCATTTATTTTTCTTGTTCGCTGCACAGTGCCTTATATTAGTTGTTATATTGCAATTGCTTTGACAGTTTGAATTTTTTGTCATTGATGTTTGTGTTACTTGTTTTGTGCTGCTGCATTGCCTCGTCCCTTAGTTATGCATCTGAGCTCAGTAGATTTAAGTTAGCTTAATAGGGGGTAGACTATATAAGAAACTGACTATGGACAATAAGGAAAGAATGCATTGAGAAGTTATATGAAAAAGATTTGGGCCAAAATGAGTATTGTACACTGAGAAATAATTATTTTGAAAGAAATATGAATAGAATACAGAAAGCAGGTATAGATAGGACTTTTTGGGAATAATGATGAACGAAGGGAGATCTCCAAGAACAAAAAAGCTTTTGTTCGCAAAATACTGCAGTACCAAATGTTACACTGAAAACAAACCCTGTCCTTTCCATTGTGTTATCCCCCTATGTGTTTGTGTACCCTTGTGTATTTGTTTTCTTCCTGTCTCTGTGTACTGTTTCATAGAACTTTTTTCTCTCCTAATACTAAGCTACATTCACTATGATGAGGAATACTGTTATCCTCAAATATAATTGGCATTAATAATATGTTATTTACTTTGTAAAGATGTTTAGACATTATTTATTCTGTTTTGTTTTAATGCTCATGTGTGAAATTAATGTTTCGAAAACTATTTTCATTATTTTATGTATTTACTTACGTCATAATTCCTGTAACACTGATTTATATGTTATTTCGATTCTTTTGTAAAGCCCATATTACTACAAATGTTATCTGTACTATTATGTTCTTTAATGATGTATTTTGTACCTTTGTAATTTTATTTTCATGTTGTAAATTTATAATTGTATAGACACCAGTTCTTCAAATTAAGTTACATTTCACTGCACACGTTTCTGTTGGTCATAGTATGTGGACAATATGTGAGAAGTAGAGACTGTTAGTGTTTGCACGTGTGTTAATAATTCAGCAAGGGACTGGATAACAGCATTGTTGGTTCTAAGGACAATTAAAGAAAAACTTTGTGAGTGCACAAGTGGTGGTTTATGGACTTGCTATATTATCCGCAAGACTCTTCAATGGTGATTGTGCACCTGCACTGTCACAACAGATGGCTGCTGGCCATTTCTACAAGGACTACAGTGGGTCTACACCTTTGCTGACTCACCAGTACCATTATTTCTACAACGACTGCAGTGGGTCTGCACCTCTGGTGGCCCACCAATACTGTAATCTCTACCAGGACTACAGTGGTCTGCTCTGTGATGACCTACCTACCAATATTCTTCAAAACTTCGACTGACTCTGCTGTGGGTTTGCTCTGCTGTCTTTCCGTTGGAAGGACAACACTACTTCTTCAAGACTGCATGGAAATCCACTACTTCCGTGCGCAATTTCTTTTACTAATGAGACTTTGTGAAAAAAACTGTAATTACTATTATGATGAATGATCAGGACTGTCTTTATGGACTGTGACAAAATTTTAGCTTTTGACCAACATTGTATCAATAAGTGTGTGCATTTGATTTCTTTGTTATTGTAATTATAAAAAAATTTTTCAAATCATTAGTGGCCACTGCCCAAAACAATTTGTAAAATTTTTTGTGGGGAGCATGGGGGCTATGTAAGTAGGCTGTTTAGGTTCTTATATTGGTAACGCCGCCGCCACGTAGCGCTCTCTGTATGAAAATCACTGGCTGTACTGTGTGCAGTCTGTGGCTAGTTTGCATTGTTGTCTGCCATTGTAGTGTTAGGCAGCTGGCTGTGAACAGCGCGTAGCGTTGCGCAGTTTGAGGTGAGCCGCCAGCAGTGGTGGATGTGGGGAGAGAGATGGCGGAGTTTTGTAATTTGTCATGAACAGCTATATATATTATGACTATTAAGGTAAATATATTGTTTGTTCTCTATTAAAATCTTTCATTTGCTAACTATTCCTATCAGTAGTTAGTGCCTTCCGTAGTTTGAATCTTTTATTTAGCTGGCAGTAGTGGCGCTCGCTGTATTGCAGTAGTTCGAGTAACCAAGATTTTTGGTGAGGTAAGTCATTTGTGAAACGTATAGGTTAATGTTAGTCAGGGCCATTCTTTTGTAGGGATTTTTGAAAGTCAGATTGCGTTGCGCTAAAAATATTGTGTGTCAGTTTAAGCACAGTCATGTATAATTTGTCAAAAGGGGACGTTTCAATGGATATTTTTAACAAAACGGAGCAACAGCACACAGCACCTTAACAACCTTCCAATGAGTGCACGAGTGTTCAGGGAGGCAAAGGACAATTCGCAGAGGCAAGGCATTCTCCTGGCCACCTCAACCGCCTGATCTGTCTTCCTATGATTTTTATCTTTGGGGCAAATTGAAGGGTCAGATAACTGAAATAATCGTCACACACTGGAAGAGCTACAGCAGAACACTGAAAATGCTTTAGATGCTATCCACCAGGAACAGTGTCCACCCCCAGTAGCTGAGTGGTCAGCGCACAGAATGTTAATCCTAAGGGCCTGCGTTCGATTCCCGGCTGGGTCGGAGGTTTTCTCCAATCAGGGACTGGGTGTTTTGTTGTCCTAATCATCATCATTTCATCCCCATCGACGCGCAAGTCGCCGAAGTGGCGTCAAATCGAAAGGCTAGCACCCGGCGAACGGTCTACCCGACGGGGGACCCTAGTCACACGACATTTATTTATTTACCAGGCACAGTTGCTGAGAGCGGCCTGTTTCACAATTTGATCCTTAGAGTACGACGTTGTATCAACGTCAACAGTGATGTATAATGTGGGAGGGCGATTGGTGGGAAATGATGGGAATTTGGATACAACCACCTAGGGTGGCGGCCGAGCCAAGGTCAAGAAGAACAAACAAGAGGGGAGGCTTGAGAAGGGACAGGAATAGGGAGCACTGGGTTAAAAATAATTGGAGAGACACATGTCAGGGCAGATTTTGTTGTCAGCGGCTGGGAATCCGTTAAAATTGTGCTGGGAGATGGTAGGAACAGTGTGTGTGTGTGTGTGTGTGTGTGTGTGTGTAGGGTGAGTAGGGTGCGTTGATATATGTCCAGCAGTGTGTCAGGATTTGTGATTATGGGGAAAACGATGGAGTTTTTGGGGTCGATTTTACCGGATGTATGGGATATAAGGAGGTGTTCAATGTGGCTCAGGCGGTGGCGAGAAGTGATGAACTGGTAAAGGATTCTTGTACAGGAGGGTAAACGGATTCAGAAAGCTACTCGAAGTGTGAGGCGTTCAGGGATTTGGAGGGAGTGAAAGGTTGTTGGTGCAGCAGATTCCAGACGACATTTGTGCAGGAGAGGACAGGTTGTCTTAAGACTTCGCGAGTGTGGAGGATGATGTGGTGATGTAGTACCCATGTTCGGCCAGTCAGTAGTTTTAGTCTGTTGTGGGCTTTCTGATGAATGGTGTGGTTTCCATGTTAGTCTACACTCAAGAATTAACGTGAATATTCAGTGTGTTTGTAAATTAAATAGGGCGGTCAGAATCTGTAAGATAAACACCATGGAGGCGGAAACTGCGGTTGGTTCTTCCTGCAAAAATTATTGCCTGGATTATGGAGGGACTGATCTTGAAAAGCTACTGGTTGCACCACGATGTGAACTGGGTGAGATGGATTTGAAGAGAGCGTTGCGATTTCTGGCGGGCAGGGTAGAGGGTAGGCAGTAATATCAGCCTACTGCAGGAGATGGACAGAAGATGGTGGTTTAGGCATGACAGCAATTTAAAGGTATGCAGGAGTGGAGAGGGAACATGGCTTTAGGGCATACCTATAGCACGGCAGAAGACACAGATATTGGTATTTTTAATAGCTATGGAAGACTGATGGTTCTACAGAAAGGACTAATTAGCCTGACATATTTAACTGGAAATTCGTATCTCCAGAGTTTGAAGAGAACGCCGGAATGCCATACATGATAATACATTTTCTCTAGGTCAACGCATGCAAAAACTGCGAATTGACTGTTATTAAGCTGATGTGATCAGGTAGAAGAGTTAGTCATCGGAAGAGGAATTGGGACAGAAGTCACATTGGTTTAGGTGGTTATGGTCGTATCGATGCATTGATTGGGGATGGATTCAACACTGAGGGTAGGCTGATGGAGCAGAAGGAGAAGGTTTCAGCAGGGATCTTATGGGGATTTAGGAAAAGCAGGATCCTGGGAGGTTTTCTACAGTTCAGAATAATAGCCTGCGTAGAAGATATTGTTGTAAAGGGTTGCTAGGAAGGAAGGGGATGATTCTTTTATATTGTAAGATGGCAAGAACTATGTTTTGTGTTGGCAGAAGAGCCAACACCGTGTTACTAGTGGAGGCCGAAATGCACGCGTTTTAGCTCACGCAGGCTGGCGTGAGGAGGGAAGAACTATACTGACGTGAGGTCTGGAACATGACAAGGAATGAGAATTCAGAAAGCGGACATAATTAGTTTGACACTTAACTTTAATCCATTAATGATGAACGTCGCTCTTGACGGTACATGATTCACAATATTATCTGTTCAGAATACATTCTTGAAGTAAGTACAGTAACTGAATATGGCGCCTTGCTAGGTTGTAGCAAATGACGTAGCTGAAGGCTATGCTAAAGTGTCGTCTCTGCAAATGAGAGCGTATGTAGACAGTGAACCATCACTAGCAAAGTCGGCTGTACAACTGGGGCGAGTGCTAGGAAGTCTCTCTAGACTAGACCTGCCGTGTGGCGGCGCTCGGTCTGCAATCACTGACAGTGGCGACACGTGGGTCCGACGTATACTAGCGGACCGCGGCCGATTTAAAGGCTACCACCTAGCAAGTGTGGTGTCTGGCGGTGACACCACACTATGCCCCTTACATGAAGTTATTAAAGATCACCTAACTCACGTTGAGCGAACAGTAGGGCTGAACAAAGATGACTGACAAGGCACAATGCATCTTGTAGAGGGTATAGTATGGGCATATTGGAATAATTAATGTCGGGTGAAGCCGGCCGGTGTGGCCGTGCGGTTAAGGGCGCTTCAGTCTGGAACCGCGTGACCGCTATGGTCGCAGGTTCGAATCCTGCCTCGGGCATGGATGTGTGTGATGTCCTTAGGTTAGTTAGGTTTAATTAGTTCTAAGTTCTAGGCGACTGATGACCTCCAAAGTTGAGTCGCATAGTGCTCAGAGCCATTTGAACCAATGTCGGGTGATGGTTTTAAAGTAATTCATATGACATGAAAACTTTGTGGAAACGCGTCGATTTACTGGAGGCTAGTTTATCCCAGGGAAGTATTCACAATTGACCGTGGCCAGCTGGGGAGCAGCGAAGGGAAGCGACAATAGGCAGCTTAGGGCGGCTCAAGCTCTGAGAAAGTGGTAACGGTGTGCGGCATCCAGCTGCCTTAAGATGAGTGACAGAGAGTGGGTGGTTGACCCCATGCTGGTGTACCGGGAAGCAGACGGAGAACTTCTGCACCTGTTGATAAATGTCCGTCATCCTGTTTTCAGCGAAACATGCGAGAAATCCGCGCAAAGCTATGGTGGAGCGGTCAACAGAGGCCAAAATATGCGCGTTTGTGACTATAGCAACTTCACACCGAATTCACGGTCCTCAGAGTCTGAAGTAAATCAGGTGAAGAGCGACAGAATGAAATACGCCGGCCTCCAATGGGAACGTAGGCCTGAGGAATTTGAAGTACTCACCTGGGAGTCAGAATTCCGGAAAAAACTGGTGTTAAGTGCAGACGCTAACCTTGATGGGTGGCCTGGGAGGAGCTAAATAGCAGAAGTTGAGAGGAAGGGCAATTTTGTGGGAATTTGTTCACTTCCCAGAGCAGGCATTGGTTGGCGCTGGGAAGCGACGCATAATTAACGCGACTTGCGCTGCAATTGGCGTAAGTGATTTTGCTGGAGGGGAAACCGAGGCGAAGAGCGGACTGGGAGAAGTATCCATAGTGGTCTTCCGTTTCCAGCTTGCCTAGAGCGCGGACGTGGCGTTCTTGACTCAGCTTGCCTGAGAAAGAGTGAGCACCCCTGCAGTTCAGGACTTAACAAATGGAACGATTGAGCTTGGAGATAGAGAGTTTTGGTTAAACTATGTACTGAGCAAGATAGCTAGGAGTGAATAGACGAGCGCAGCCTTGCAGCACGACGAGGCTGGCCGACGTCCGCACAATGACGCCGCCCCTAATGCTGAATTCGATTATATTGCACCCACTCCGGCTTGAATTAGGCCACTGATTAATTTGTTGGATCACGTCGGCAAAGTTTCCACGAGGGCTTCATCGGCCGTGTACTGGGGAATTCTTCGCGCACTTCGCATTACGCCTGGGTCAGTCGATAGGAATTAATTTTGATTTATCGCGCTTTACTCCACGTAAACGCAATTTATTACCACTGCCTGATAGGAGAGTCATGTAATGTGATGATTGAAGGTTGGAAGTTAAAATAAGTTTGTGCTAATCGACTGCATCTGTTTTCAATCAAGTAGTTGAAATCCCAAGTCTCTTTCTTAATTAATTTTATGTTCAACATTTGCATCTGGTGTTCATTAGCTGAATATAACATCAATGTGCACCCCTTTTTAATTAAAAGTGATCAATTCTGAATCAATTAATGTCAACACTGCCACCGCAGTTCAATCAGGAGTCACAGGGCCTCATTACTTTCTTTCCGTTATACGATATTGCGGCAGTTTTGCACTCTCTGTTGATCTGTTAGTCAATTGCCTGGGGTGAACACACGCCAAAACCAGATAAGTGGCGGGTGGGATGTTACAATATGTCTATGTAACATTGTCGTGACTGGGAGTACCATTGCGTTTCTTGAGAAGGACTTGGTTTCTGTGGTGAGCTATGACTCGTATGTTTAGTTCTGTCAGTGTTATGCTATCCAAATGCTGTAAAAATTGGACAAAGGTCGGGACGGTGGTATCTGTACGTTCATGGGTTGTAGGGAATAGGAAGTAGTTGAAACAGTAGTCGTCAGGAATGGCAACGATGTCGGAGAGATAGAATACGAAGTGGTTATTTTTACTGAAGTTGTCGTTAGGGAATATTTATTGTGGAGGAAAGGGTTGTAAGGTGCAGCGTTGTTGCCAGTGAGCTGGTGGAAAGATTGTAGAAGTTTATAGGAGGTTTAGAGTTAAGTCTGGCGCATTTTTGGTGATATTCGTGACTGTTTTACATTTTTTTTTTTTTTTTTTTTTTGCTGCTGCATTGTATTATTCTGTGTACATTTTTGCATCTGAACACTGTCAATGTCTTTGACACATTACGTTTTCTGTCATGTTATGCTGTATGGTTAATTACGTTATTATAAACCAGTCATTATTTAGTGGGTATATGATTTAAATGCAAGACATTAATCTTTATTCATCAATTTCAGAAAGAAATGATGCATGTAAGAAATAAATTCAACAGAAATGGGATTTTCACCTACGGAATAAACGAAAGAAGATGCAATAACTTTATGAGGAAGAGTAAATGGATCAGGATTAACAAGCATTAACAAGAATATACTATACTCATCGTAGAATAGCAGTCTTAACTAATTTTTTCTTTCAGAATACAAGGTGATTGATGCAGGCTGTCAGACAGAACTACACATCTTAGTTTTAGTGATGAAATATGCTAGAGATAAGGAATAGTTGTATAATGAGTAATGAAGTGATTTTTTGCAGATGATAATGAATGCTGACGAATAATGATGAAGGATATGGTATTATGAATAATGAAGTTTTTCTTTACAGGTGATGATAATAATGAAGTTATGATAATATGGATAATGAATAATGAAGTTTTTTCTTTACAGATGAGGATAATGTTGAAGTTATGTATTTATGCTATGTAGTTATTTAAGTATTTGTTGCAGTTTTGTTTTGACAGCAGGTGTTATATTGCATAGTAGGATGACGGAAAGTTTTGGAAAGGACAGCTATGGAACACATTTTTATACACATTTCACTATCTGTTAATTCGAAGTTCACTACTTTTCAGCATAGTGTGCGTTTCTTCTTTCAGGTCAATAATCCATTTTGTATTTTTTTCAGGAGAAGTTTTTCATGATACTTACTAAACCTGTTACTTATTATACCTGTTCTAACACTTGCATTATTATTTTTTTCCCCATTTGTGTTTATCATTTATAAATGTGATCACATATACTGCCTTGTTACATAACCTTGCTACAGCTGACTCATGGCGAATGACGTTACCTATCCTCATTTGCAGCAATAGGTCAAAAGCGAATAGTGTTATGCCTCAGCAATTAATTATCGATCCCAACGCAATGCATTGTTAACAAAAAAATGTATTACCAGTCCCAAATAGTGATACCAGTTTGAGAAAGTTCTGAGTAATGCTGAACAGCAATGAATAATATGTCACTTGGAAAATGATTAATTAATTATGCTATGCTTTGTAATTGGAAATGAATGCGATTGTTTCATAATGCTTTGTAATTAGGAAAAAGCTAATGATTAATACTATATTGGAATGACAAATAATTAATTAACTATGCCATACTTTGTAACAGGAAAAGAATGCGATTGTTTCATAATGCTTTGTAATTAGTAAAAGGCTAACAATTAATACTATATTGGAATGACAAATAATTAATTAACTATGCTATACTTTGTAACTGGAAAAGAATGCGATTGTTTCATAATGCTTTGTAATTAGGAGAAGGCTAATGATGCTTACTGTATTGGAATGACAAATGATTAATTAACTATGCCATACTTTGTAACTGGAAAAGAATGTGATTGTTTCATAATGCTTTGTAATTAGGAGAAGGCTAATAATTCTTACTATATTCAAATGACACATGATTAATTACGCTTTGTAACTGGAAAGGAATGTGAGTGTTTAATAATGCTTGTAATTAGGAGAAGGCTAATGATTAATACTATATTGGAATGACAAATGATTAATTAACTATGCTATACTTTGTAACTGGAAAAGAATGCGATTGTTTAATAATGCTTTGTAACTAGGAAAAGAAGGTTACTGATTCTATGTAAAACAATTAATGAACATTTTTCTGTAATACTACATACATGGTACAGAAATGTTCAATAACTGGGCTATGAATGCCGCAAACTACTAATGAAGAATGGTATGTGACTTAATGTCCTTCACCTTATGAGCTAACTACCCTGAATTACTGCAATGTCCATTTGTCCTGTCTATCCTAGTGATCATGGAGCACTATCTTTGGTTTTGCACTAATTCTACGTTGGTGTGCCTTGTAAGAGCGTGGTGTTGACACGACATGCTGTCCACCACCGTGAGCGATGAAGACGTTATTATGGTCCCACTGTTTGGTGTACCTAGTGTACTGCCAAAATGAGAACATGGAACATTACTACGACAGTTTAGTGTCTTGGCTACACTGATAAATTCTGATGGGAAAAGAACTTCAAATTGTGTCACTTGGTGTTGTACTTCTGTGGAAAGATATGGACTTTCAGAACAGCTGTGTGCAATCTAAAGTGCTACAACCATGATGCAATCCTTCCCTTTCCTATCCTAATTCTTGTCACATAGTGAAGATCATTTTTTGGTTAACATCATTTATGTTCATGGGCTATACATTTTTTTAGATTTGCTGAACTCCAGTGCGAGTACACTTATGTCACTTGTCCATATGATTTTTTTGCCATTATGTTTATTTATTGCGAAAATGCTAAAGACATTTTTTCGATTTGTTCTGAAGTACAGTATATGTGCACTCTTGTCTTTTATATTGTATATACATTTTTTATTTTTAATGATATGTTCTGAAATACAGTGCATGTGCACTTCTGTTAGGTGTTAATATGTTTTCTACTGAACTTCAGTGCCTGTGCACTTTTCTCATTTTTCAATATGATTTGTACTCATTCTGTATATTCAATACTTCAGTGTGTATGCACTTATGTCATTTGTTACTCATTGTATATACATTTTTATTTTAATGATATGTTCTGAACTGCAGTGCATGTGCACTCATGTCACTTGTTAACATGATTTTTTTTGCCATTCTGTTTATTCATTCTGTTTATGCTAAAGAATTTTTTCAGTGCATGTGCACTTTTTTTTCTGTCAAATAATTTGTATATACAGTTTTCTGATTTGCTAATATGTTTTGTACTCATATTTTGTCTTTGTGTGATTTATTTTGTACTCGGTGCATGTGCACAACATTTAATTTATGTACTAAATTTGAATATTCTGTAAATTGTAAAAATTTCTTGCGATGGCAAGTCCAAATGACTCACCATCGCTGCCAAATTTTTGCCCCCCCAGTGGAGGGTTATTAAACACGTATGTAACGTAGCAGCGATGGTGAGGCACGTTAAAATCTTTGACCAGAGAGCCTTTTATCGTGGTTAGTCTGCGCTTGACCGCGCGAGTGTTGCGGGCAGTTCGCTAGTAGTCGTCATGTAGAGCAGTACGCTAGTAGTCGTCGTGCAGTACAGTCTGTCGATAACAGTAGTTCGCTAGTAGTCGTCATGCAGAGCAGTACGCTGGTAGCAGAAGGCCAGTGCACTCTGTCGGTAGCAGTACGCGAGTAGTCGTTATGTAGAGCAGTACGCTAGTAGTCGTCGTGCAGTGCAGTCTGTCGATAGCAGTAGCTCAGTTCAGTTGCGTCCAGCAGTACGCTAGTAGTCGTCATGCAGAGCAGTCGGTCAGTAGTAGCAGCCCAGTGCGGTTGTGTGATGTAGTCTGTCGGCAGTAGTGGTCTAGTCCTGTCACGGTCGCGAGCGGGACGCAGTCGGCGAGCGTCGACATGGCATTCTGGTCAAGATGCTGAATGAGGTATATTGTTAATTAAGGTAATCATCAGATAATGTAAAGTTTATTTATTGTAATTAATTTCCAACAAATGCCCAATAATAATTTTGATTTCAAAGCAATTTTTAACACAAAAAAATCATTTAATTACGATTTCCTTTATTTCCCTAAAAGAAAAGTTTCAGTTAAATTTCAAAAAAAAAATATATTATTTGCAATGCAGTTCCTCCAAGCCGTGCGCAACAATAAGAGCAGAAATTTGACAAGCTGTTTCAATGAGGTAAGAAATTGATTCTGTTTTTTTGCACAAGGGCCAAAGACCGATATTTCGGTTTAATTGAATTATCATTATCACTGAGATTTTCTTATCACTGAATGGACTTCAATTTTTTTGTGAAGAACTTATATTTGAGTCAGATTGCGATTCTCACTTTTATTGTCATTAAATTTAATTGCTAGGGAGGTTACGTTTGGCTCCCATTCATTTATTATTTCTGTCTTTAAAATTTCAGTGGAGAGGTTACACTTAGCGCAATGTCCATTAGCATTCTTAAATAATATTGTCATTTATCTAAAATTTTTGTGGGGAGGTTACACGGTAAGCCACCATCCTTCCTCTGTCGAACTCGGATACTTGATCAAAAGATGTTCGCTGTTGTCTACGAGGCATAACTGATCGTCTTGTGAAACAACCACAAGGTAAACACACGTGTCGAACGTACACTCGTCGAAATCGCCAAGCCTTAAATGGCGCTATGAGGTGGCGCCACAGGCGCGCGTGATGTGCGTCTGCGCTGAAATTCTAATCAGTTGCATATCTCATCGCTGCAAACTCATGGTGTAAATTTCACTTGATTCGGATGCTTCCTTCAGGGTGTTGCATTTACGGTGGCCAGCAGTGTACATTTATACATCATCAGCGGGTATGAAAATGATTAGAGTTGAAATTCTTTGTGAATTGCCACTAGACTGCATTAGTGTTCTCCGTGTTTAGTGTTTCTACCAGGCCTGACACATTTTATCTGGTCCAGTCAAATTAATATGACCTCCGCCAGTGTTCAACGTCAGAGTGCAATAACCACCCACGCATTTTCATTGCTTATTTTGATCCTTTTCCTCGGGGCCACGGAGGTGAGACAGCACTGTTCCACGGCAGTTAGGCGGTAAAGAGGTCGTGAGGACTAACAGAGCAATCACATTCTCACTGCTGCCTCAGTTCTGTGGGCTTTTTCAATGGGTATGAGCAGATGCGGAACCTGATGGGTGGCATCTCTGTCATGTTTTGTGTTCACACATAATGACCTTTATGACTCTGAGAAGCTCATCTGCAGAAACCAGCACGGTTTTAGGAAATAGCGGTCATGCGAAAAACAGCTGGCCCTCTCTGTGCATGGTATACAACAGGCTCTAGATACCGGCTCCCAGGTTGATGCCATATTTCTCGACTTTCGAAAGGCGTTCTACTCAGTTCCGCACTGTCGCTTGCTCCAAAAAGTGCACGCTTAGGTCTATCCGATGACACATGCGGTTGGATAGAAAGTTTTCCAACAGAGAGCAGTATGTTGTCCTGAATGGGGTGATTTACATAAACGATCTGGTTGATGGTATTGAAAGCGGCATTAGACTGTTTGCCGATGACGCTGTAGTCTACAGGTTAGTAGTGTCACACGGAAGTTGGGAACAAATCAATGAGGATTTGCAGAAAATAAATGCGTGGTGTAATGACTGGCAGTTATCTCTCAATATTAGTAAGTGTAACCTAATGCGTATAACAAGGCGAAAATCCCCATTAATGTAGGAGTACAAAAGAAATGCCCAGTCTTTGGAAGCTGTAATATCCGTCAAGTATCTAGGAGCGACTATCGGAAATGATCTTAAATGGAATGACCAGATTACACAAGCAACGGGAAAGGCGAGCTGTAGATTGCGGTTTATTGGTAGAATCCTGAACCAATCACCTGACCACGTTCGAAGTCCGTGAGTTCCGCGCCCCATTGTGCTCTCTCACGATGTCTAAAGACTACTGAAGTCGCTAATGTGCCGTACCTGGCTGTAGGTGGCAGCACAATGGACCTAATATGAAAAACGTGTGTTTCTGGGGGTGTTCGGATACTTTTGATCACATAGTGTACCTGTAAGTTCCCATAGAATTAATCTGGTAGATGAAATTTAATATCTGTTCACACTGTAGCTTAGATGCTACACAAATAGTAAGTAGTATAAAACACTTCACTTAAAAACTGAAATGTGGTCATATTATGGCCATGATGTAACACAAATGGGTACATCGTCCTCAGCTTAAATGAAACAGTGAAAATCTATTCATTTTATTGAGTGTACTCCTTTCGTACAACTTACGTTTATTTCAATTTTTTCTGGTCATTATTTTATTTCCAGTACTTTATTTCCGGAGTTTACCCCAACAGCAATATCTGCAACCATTCCTTACTACTAACCGCTTGTACCACCTTAGCTCCTTTATTATACTAAACACACCATTCATCATTGTAGTCATATGTAAGAAGATTCAGTTATTTTCTCGACAAATGTCAGCAGTCAAGTGTAACGTCTAATCGGATTCATCAGTATGTCTAAATTAGTTATGAGGTAGAACATATCTTCCTGTAGGCTAAAACTGATAAGACACAAAGAAATTTAATAACCACAATTCATTCGTGCATGAGAAGGATAATCATAACTACATCCAGAGATGAATAATTCCTTAAACAAGACGCTAATGCAAAGGATCCCCAGGTAGACTATAACAGTAGTAACAAAATATATGGCCATGTAGGGGAACCCGGGGTAGAATGGGGTACCGGGGCACAATGAAGATGTACGTATTTTCGTGTCAAGGAGGTGCTGCCAACGATCGGCAGTAAGTAGGACTAGTTCAGACAGTTCCTGCTCAACCATGGGAGCCATGTTTGTTTGGTTCTCGTAAGTGTTGGATCGTGAAGGTTTCGTTGTGTTAATTTTTGCTCCTGCTTTGTAACTTCTGGCGAATTGGAAGCAAGAAGAAGTGTACCTACTTATTTACAATACGACTATTGTTAGTAGATGCTTAAAATATGTTTAATAATTTTTAGTTTCATGAGGTTAAATGCTTGTTTTCGTATCTATGTTTAGTGGCCTTACCTCCATAACCTAAACCATGTAAGTGGGGCGGAACAGGGAAGTACCACATTCTGCTCCCCTACATTTTTATTTTAACAAATAGATCGCTTTTATTAGGCTCCTAATCTGTTTTGCTTTCGATTTCAGATGGTTCGAGTGTATAAGACAAAAAAAATAGGCAGTCGTGGTCTACTGAGGACATGAACGATGCTGCAGAGGCAGTTAAATCTGGCCATTGTGGGTATTTGAAGGCTTCAAACCAATCTGACGTTCCCCAGACTACTCTGGAAGGATACGTTAAAAAAAGAAGGGAAAACACTGACTACAAAACTGGTAAAATGCCTGAAAAGTTTAAAAACATATTTACAGAAGAACAGGAACTTGAGTTTGTTAAGTACTTAAAAAGTACGGAGGCTTGGTTATTCGGCTTAACAATCAAAGAACTGTGTAACCTAGCTTATCAGTTGTCAATAAGAAATGGCATTGTTCATAGATTTAAAAATGAAATTGCAGGCGAAGATTGGGCCAACGGGTTCCTTAAAAGACATCCTACTTTATCTGTTCACAAACCCGAAGCAACATTTGGTGCAAGAGCCATGGGTTTTAATAAAGTAGCTGTTGATAGGTTTTTTTTTCGTTACTACTAAATTTAACTGAGAAACACGAACTAAAGCTGTAGTTTGACATTAACATTCACTTTAAACTAAATAAATACTGTGATATTCGCTATTTTTGGCTTAATTAAAACAGCAAATTCAGCCAGAAGGCAAATACTTGTTTATAAAGAATGATTAATATATAATAAGGCGTCGCATGGCGACGGTGGAATTTTCTAGATAATGTAATTCGTCGTCTTTGGGCGGCAATATAAACAGAAAAGTACAGATGGATATGCGATCCTTCACTATTTTGTTCGCTGGAGAACAAATGAAGCCTTGAGCGCTAAAAAGATTTGTACTGTTTTTCTGAAGTAAGACGGACGCAGATTTGTGGCAGTCTGATCTAATTTTTACTAAATGTATAAAAACGTGTATGTCTGAGTTGAGTGAAGTGTAAAGAACTGTTATAACTTACCGTGACGACGCACGAGCGACTCAAAGAAGACAATGGCTATATAAAAGAGCGCTAAATGGACATGATACGGACATAAAAATCTACCGTCATTGTAGTATTAAGCTTAAGGTACGATATATGTTTTAGTTATAATAAATATTTGTTCTGGGAATACTGAATCATTTAGCAGTGCTCATTTCTATTATCTCCTCAGTATTATTTTCATTTTAATTATGCATTTTGCTAATATTACAGACTCCAAGATCAGCAGTCCAATGTGCGTGTTACATTGATAAAAAGAAAACTGTTTTATCGTCTTCTTGCATCAGCTTTAATATTGAATTTCTCTTTTGTGTGATGTTACAGTTGTTTTTGCGCCCTTAAGAACTTTCTGGTCCCTTAGGAAATTTTTTTGTCATAACAATAACTTCACAACCGGGTATGATCGTATCTACGATCATGAAGTAATTAGAAAGACGATAACGCAACTTCTTAATCAATAGCACGCTAGTTGTGACTGCCTCAAGCCACGCGAAACCGCAAGTAAAAACTATTCACATCTCATAATGCAATATTTTATGACAATGGTCAATCCATGATTCTTACGCCAATTGTGATTGATAAAACAGTTAGTTAAATCTCAATTTCCAACTTTCCATTGAATAGCAACATCACTTCTATTTTGTAACATCACACTTGGCGCCCGAACAGGGACTTGACCAAAAATTAGTTCAAATTCTTGGAAAATTTTCTATGTGCTTGTGTTAATAAATGTTCTGTCGTTTCATGTACACATCATCTCTCTGTGAGTAAGACAGAAAATACGCTGGTCGATAACGCAGTTTAATTATCGAGAGAAAGGAAAAGAAAAGAGACGCGAATTTGCTGAGACAACCTAGTGCAAACCAAGCCATCAAAAAGTAAGTCAGAATTTTGCATACGCAGTGTAGTGCTTCAGTAGCAACGTTGCTTTTCCAAGTCGATCCACATTCTTTCTATCTCCTTCCCGCTATAGAAAATCTGCTTTATTTTATCTTTCAAAGTAAAATTCTTCGTAGTCTGATAATAGAAATTATTTCTCCCCATTGTTAGTATACCTGTATTGCATTTTCAACATGGTGGATAGTGTGCGCAATTTGCAGTGAAGAGCATCTTCATTCATTTGTCTGAAACGGTTAGGTTCCATCTTGTCTTCTTGCCAGATAGAATTTCATTTGTTGCTCACGCGAGGGCGGTGCTCTTAGCGGACTCACCACGTCACTGACAAACGACGAAAGCCTTGCGTAGCACCTGATTTACTGATGAAAATGGCAGATAGTAAACAGAGACAGGTGACAACAGGAGACGGGAGTGAAGACGTTAATAGTATTCCATACCCTTTACGATCGCGAACGGTAGGTTCCCGTGTGGAAACTGAACTAACCATGTCTGTAACAGGGGAAAGTGACCCTGAAGTCCAAACTCGTCCCGCTGCAGCTACAAATGACCTCGGTGCGTTAATGGAAATGCTGAAACAACAGTTTGACGCAGTAAATGAGAATATAAAAACACAAAATGAGACTATAAAAACACAAAATGAGACTGTTAACGCCCGACTAGATGCTGTAAGTGAATCATTAAAAACAGAGCTAGGCACAATCAAAACAGATCTGCATAAAGAAATTACGGCTGAATTAAATACCCATTTGGGTGAGGTGCAAACTAAGATCAGTGATCAAATTCAGAAAATGCAGAAACAGGTGAAAAGTGAAATAGCTGAAGTATCTGGAACATTAAACACAAAAATTCAGGCAGCTACCAAAGAAATAAACTCAGTTAGAAATGCAGTATCTGACATTGAAGGTGTAGTAGAGGATCTGTCGAGGCAGATAGACTCAATCAATATCGAAGAACAGGTTAAGAGCACCGTGAAAGCACACGCGGAGGCATTGTCGGAACACTACAGTGAATGGATAAAGGGTAAAGATATTTTTATCGAAAAGAAGGTCAGGGAGGAGCTTAGGGAGACTGTCAAGGATGTAACTTATGAAATCTTAGCTGCTCCTGGTAAGTCGGGAGACACAGTAGTTTCTGAATTGGGACAGATTCGGAGGACACTTACACGGGATCTTCCCGAGTGGAAGCAGCAAGTAGTGGACGAAGTCAGAATGCTGAGAAACTGGGTAGAAAATCCGCACACACATACGCAAACTATAGGGAACAACTCTTTAGACGGTGACGAATGTCAGTCAACTCCTTATCGTTCACCGCCTGATTACATGCAAAACAACAGTCCTGTAGAGTCCCGAGTAGGGAAACTAAATGATCCGCCCACAATCGTGAGTTTAATGCAAGAGGAAAGTGTGATTAAGCATCGCACTTTTCCTGTTTTTCATCCACAGAAGCGAGAAATACACCCCATCGTGTTCCTAAAGAATTTTTCCGGCATATTTCCCAGGAGCTGGACAGACAGACAGCGTATTCAGTTCGTCACTGGCTTTATTTCTGGTGATGCAGCATTATGGGGAACGGAAATGGTAGACACGTGTAGGAATTATGAAGAGTTTGAGAAAATGTTCTTGGCAAAATTTTGGAGTAATGGGGTACAGCAAAGATTAAGGAAGGAGGTGTATGGTGCGGAAATTTTCAATGAGAAGCATGGAAGTCTCCGGCGATACTTTGAGAAGTATCTAGCAAAAATTAAATTCTGGGATTCTCCGATTTCTTCCAAGGACGTAATTATGATTCTCAAAAGCAAACTCCCTGTGTCTATTAGAGAGAAATTAGTAAATGTGTCCGAAGAAGACACGGATGTATTCCTTTCTGTGCTGGATTCCTTAGATTTAATTAGCGAGGATGTGCGCTCCAAGGTTGGCAGCGGCAAATTCTTCCCTGGCAGCCAGCAGAATGCATCGCACGCGGACAACAATGCGCCCAAGGAGAGAGCGAGCTACTGCGACCGCTGTTACCAACCTGCCAGCGGTTATCAAAACGCAAACGGCAATAACTTTAAACGGAAGCAGAAAACCAATTACAGTAATCAGCAGAGATACCACCCAATTTACAACCACCAGGTACAACATCAGTACGGAAACCCACCCTTTAATTCTGCGCCTGAGCAGTATGGAAATTCTCCACAAACGATTGGTAATTTTTCAAATGGGCCAGTGTACAATCAAAGTTATAGGTCGAAAAATAGCAAGTGGCATGGGCAAGGCGGAGGCCACCCGGCACATCAGAACAACTTTTCACAGAATAGAGGACCGCGGAACAATTTTCAAATGGCACCAAATGCGAACTTTCCTTCACAAGGAAATGGTTTTGCCGGCAACCAAAAGATCGGGCGACATCAGCCTTCTCAAGTATTCTATTCACAAGTGAATGCACCCAGTGGATTTTACCCCTCTACACCGGCATTTGTACCACATAACCAGCACCAATATGAAACGGAACAAACACTTAAGGCCATGAATGACAAACAGGTTAAACATCCTGCGGAAAATTAGAGGCAGCGAATTTCAGCCTCCAAGAGGTCGCTGCGGATTTTGAGTGGGGGCACTAACGAATACTGTGATTTTGAGTATGTTAATGCGATACGGTACGACCATGAGACCGACTTACGAGATGACCTTGCACGTGACAAAGAAGCTCAAGACATTAACAACATTTATGATGAACAGGTCCAGGCTGCGATTAAGATTTCTATTGCCAACATTCCTTTCACAGCCATTGTTGATGCAGGAGCAAACATCAATGTGATGTCATCATGTCTCTTCAGACAGGTGTCTTCTGTTTCAAAAGTTTTATCATTGCCGATTCAGGGCTGCTCCATATCGGGAGCGACTGGTCCATTGAAACAGAGAGTTAGTTTACAGACACAGCCTCAACTGCAGATAGAATCTGTTTCGGTTTCCTGCCTCTTGCTTACTGGAAATTTCCTTGTGTGAACTGTTAATGATAAGTATTGTGTTGAACAGCGCACTGACTACATGGTAACGACTACTACATGTAAACTTTAAGTATTAAATGCTATGTATGGAAAAATTGTTTATAGTGATGGACATTGAACTGATATTTCTTCAACAAGCTGAAGCAGGAAACAGGGGTTGCACCAAGAATTTCAATATAATTTTAAGTTAGTATTAAGAAAAAAAAAAGTGCTTGCGAGGCGATTGCCCGGAGCTATATAAATATGTAAAGGTGAGAAATGGAGAAGGATGCGTAAATAAGCACTTCTCTCAAGGTACAAGAAGATTTATAGATTTATTTTTAGTAATGTAAGTACTTGAAGTTCTGTTGTAAAAGCCCAAATTACCTGCTTAAAAAAAAAAAGGTACATGTTCAAACACTCCAGACAGTGGACAGGAGTAGAAGAAATAGCTTAAAGTTCAGTTAAAGCGTGCTGTTAAATGGAAAAACAAGTGGTAACCCACATGTGTTCACGCAAGGAGACAATAAGCTGTAGTAAACTAAGTTAGGTGAAATACAGTACAAATAGAGGCAAACCATGAAGTATCAATAATGTAGTGTAAGTACTCCACGAGGCCATTAATTGCTATGAAAGTAAACTATTACCCTGTGATCGGAGCCCAATGTAAAGAGAATATGAGGAATGTTAGCTGACGAATTGATTTCAGTAAAATCAAGGTACTAAATAACCACACAGCAAGCCCCCTGTATCATAAATAAGTCCAAGTAAAGATCTTCAGAAGATTTGTAGTGTAATCTAGCGACCATTCAATACCCTAATTGAAGGCTAATCCAAAGAACAAGCAATTCACTGATATTTAAACTTAATACTGACTATAACCAGAGTAAGACGTAGAAGTAGCAAAGCATGCTGTAATGAAAGACGTTGAAATTTATATATGTGCCTATGTTTATTATGATAATTTTATTTACATGCAGATTTTATTGTAAAAATGTCTCCTAAGACACTCCTCTTATGAAATCCATTTTCCTTGTGCCCGTTCCTTTTGATCCTGGTTCATTAACCCAGACCAAGGGTCGACTTGTAAAAGGCACGTGTGCTTCGAAGCAAAGCAGTGCTTATGAGAAATGAGACACGTAGCGTGATGAACTTCGCTAGCTTTGGTAATGTTTGTTATGGACCGGTTGCGTAAACCCAGTGAACTGTCGGTAATTCCATTCATGCAAAAAAAAATAGTAGACACGCGTTACCCTATTTTTTTTAACAGAGAACGATTGCTGAGTACATGAAGCGAAGAGGGAGAACTATTGTTATCCAGTCTGCCCTCAAATATAAAAAAAAAAATTTGGCAAGCACAAAGGAAAGCACTAAAAGAAAAAAAAAAGATTCAGCGTTAAATGTGTACTCGTTAAGTAGTAGATATGCTGCGTGGCAGTAGAAAATGATCTTGGGTGCACTAAAGAATAAATGCAACGAGTGTTGCGAAACCTGTAGTTTTCGTAATGAGGAGATGAGCACTTAAAAGAAAGTTTGAAAGAATATTTTTAGGTTCACTAGTGAAAGCAAATCTTGAGATATAAAGAGTCCATTCATAAAGCAGTTGTTCACTGGACTTAACAAAAGGAGTGACCATTAATTGTAAATATTAGCTCGTAAGTGATATTTTGTAAATAGTAGAATATAAGTCTTTCTATACCAGTGGAGGAAACGTGCAAAATTGATTGTTTTGTAAATGAACTCCATCGGCGAAGGAACTAAGCACGAATGCTGTGTGAAGATGCACACTAAAGTGCGACGTGCATAATAAAAATAACTGTTCACTGTATACTAGTGGTAGTGTTGTACTGCAAGTGTAAAAAAGGAAGTCAAGGCTACGACAACAGGTGCAACGCAAAGTTCAGTGTTGTTCTAAGTGCAGCGACAGCTAAAACATTCGTCGTCACTTACCTGTGAGCCTCATGGGAGGCAGTTGACAGAGAAGTATGGAGGCAACTTCAGTGTCCGGCTCCTCCGATGGGAAACGCGCGCGAGGTGTTTGTATCGATGCACTCGTGTGATACGAAGTTCAAAAAAAAAAAAAAAAAAAAAGGGAGCAATCGACGACCAGCAGCTCTGTTACAGCCTGAACGCGAACGGATACTAAGTATTGGAGCTCACGCAACACTGTGCAGCCGCTGTGAGTGGCTGACGTGTGGGTGACGAAACAATCCAAACTTTAAACTGCTAACCGCCATGACTTCAATCGTACATACTGGAGGAAAGACATTTGTACACTTGTGTGACTACATTTTCATATGTAAATTAAGCAATTTTCTTGAGTTGAAGTTAAGATGAGTGAGAAGTAGATTGTTAGATTACTCAGGCCTTAAAGCCATTAATACCGGCACTCCTGAACACTGCTAAAATGAATTATAATCCTGTCTCTTGATGGACAAAGAAAATGAATGTGCACTATAGGAAGACCCTAAACTCCAGACCAGTCCCGATCCTTAACAAATGTATCCAGTAGCTTGTAAGTCATACTAATAATTTTCCACTTCTTCTGTTTCATATTGTAAATAAAAACCCGGGAAGCCACTTGAATTCCTGGCACCACAGTGGAAAGGACAGATGTACTGCATAATGAACGCCGTAGACAGCTAACACAGAAAGTGAAAGCATCACGAAGTGTAGTGCTACGTTATTAAACTGTAATTGAACCACAAGGAGTCAACAGATGCTCGAACATTGTCCACTCTAGTTTAGTGAAAATAAGCACTCACTGTACTCATGTATTAGTTGTTAAGCTCAAGAGAAAGTAATTCCTGAATTCTATCCCCTGAAGTGCGAAATGAACGTTCACTTATTGTTATAAGCAAATATGGACCAAACTTAAATATGCACATAAATGTTAATCTTGGTATTATGGAATGAAGTGACTGATGAACAAAGAATGAAAAACTTTATTTTGAAAAATGATAAATATCTGATATATGTTTATAAATGTGATTTCAATTTATGTACTTTGTACGCCAGTAACGTTATGTAAATGTCACACCAAAAATCACGAATATCTCATGAGGATCGAGGCAATCCTTCGGCATTCCCTCTCTCCTCATGGGAGGCAATGTGATATTCGCTATTTTTGGCTTAATTAAAACAGCAAATTCAGCCAGAAGGCAAATACTTGTTTATAAAGAATGATTAATATATAATAAGGCGTCGCATGGCGACGGTGGAATTTTCTAGATAATGTAATTCGTCGTCTTTGGGCGGCAATATAAACAGAAAAGTACGGATGGATATGCGATCCTTCACTATTTTGTTCGCTGGAGAACAAATGAAGCCTTGAGCGCTAAAAAGACTTGTACTGTTTTTCTGAAGTAAGACGGACGCAGATTTGTGGCAGTCTGATCTAATTTTTACTAAATGTATAAAAACGTGTATGTCTGAGTTGAGTGAAGTGTAAAGAACTGTTATAACTTACCGTGACGACGCACGAGCGACTCAAAGAAGACAATGGCTATATAAAAGAGCGCTAAATGGACATGATACGGACATAAAAATCTACCGTCATTGTAGTATTAAGCTTAAGGTACGATATATGTTTTAGTTATAATAAATATTTGTTCTGGGAATACTGAATCATTTAGCAGTGCTCATTTCTATTATCTCCTCAGTATTATTTTCATTTTAATTATGCATTTTGCTAATATTACAGACTCCAAGATCAGCAGTCCAATGTGCGTGTTACATTGATAAAAAGAAAACTGTTTTATCGTCTTCTTGCATCAGCTTTAATATTGAATTTCTCTTTTGTGTGATGTTACAGTTGTTTTTGCGCCCTTAAGAACTTTCTGGTCCCTTAGGAAATTTTTTTGTCATAACAATAACTTCACAACCGGGTATGATCGTATCTACGATCATGAAGTAATTAGAAAGACGATAACGCAACTTCTTAATCAATAGCACGCTAGTTGTGACTGCCTCAAGCCACGCGAAACCGCAAGTAAAAACTATTCACATCTCATAATGCAATATTTTATGACAATGGTCAATCCATGATTCTTACGCCAATTGTGATTGATAAAACAGTTAGTTAAATCTCAATTTCCAACTTTCCATTGAATAGCAACATCACTTCTATTTTGTAACATCACAATACCGAGCAAGCCAATATTTTCGGCATTTCCGATAATTTTGTACGTTTTTATAATCACTTGTACTTACCACCTCAATCTGCCCTGTACACTGGGCAGAATGGGGTAAATGACATACCTGTCTGTTTTCGAGTGAAAAAAATATTTTTCTTTTATTTTATGGCAATGTTCTTGTATTTTTGTGATTAATACATTATAATGTGTTCATATAAAAATTGGTAACTCTCTTATTTAACACGTTTGTACTTTTAATCAATGTTTTCAACTTTGTACCCCATTCAACCCCAGTTTCCTCTAGATCATTACTATGTATCATCAACATTTTCGCTATTATAATGTTCAACATTACTGCAAAAATGAGAAATATTGAATTTTAAAATAACAAGATAGTTCAGCATTTGCAACACAAAACCTTATCTAAATATCATAAACTCAAGCATAGCTAAATAAGCATTATCGAATCCATTGAAAAGTAAATAAATACGTAGAGACTGCATATTGGTTTGCTACTTTACACATGCCAAAATGACTTAATACTGTGTGGCAGAAAAAAATCACACATCTTGATTCATGTCCAAACTACAATACACACTACCAGATATCTCAATATGTCTCAAATCAAGCCAAAGATGGGCGCACTCCAGTTTTCATCACTTCCTCTCTGTGTGTTCAGAATAAGTTCAATATGTCTTCACTCCTCCTGGGTAACATATTTCTCTCCACTACTGTCAACACTTTCACTCCTTATCGAATTGTAATTGCTGTGGGTTCTAGTTACATAAATATTTATGAAAAGTTAACTATCTAAAAGGTGCAAGATGCATATTACTACACAAACAGCTAATGCAATTAATAATTACACTTCTCTCCACCCTCTAGGACTTAAATATTTTTACATTACTGACATGATGGATTCCATGGATTTTGCTACATTAATGTGTTTCCACTTCTATTGCATTTTGATGCAGAATATGCTCCCACATATGGTCTCAGGTATACAGTGAAAAACTTGTGTATCAGAGAACGTTACTTACTCCATAGTTTATAATATCTTACTGACACCTCTTGCTTTTCTATGGCTCTCTCACATTTATCAAAATTTTTTGCGCCATTTGGATGCTTTCTGAATATTTGTTAATACTAATTGCACCACCTCTCTTTGTCTTAATTTAGTGATGGGTAGAAGTGATACTATGCATTTGATCTTATCCTTTGGAGGATGATTTTTTAAAACCATGATCAGTGGTAGAGAGATTGAGTCATCACATAGCTCATTTAAGATAATTTCCAATGGCTGAATGAAAGAACAACCTTCTTAGTTCCTTCATGACTCGTTCAGAAGTGTTCAACACTGAATGGTAATGCAAAACATAAATCATTTTAATTTTGTGATGATGAAGAGCATGCTTTGATATTATTGACCAGAATTGGAGTCCATTGTTCAATAATTCCTTTTCCTTATGACCAGCCTTATGTAGAAAATGATTAGAAAAGGTGCACATGATCTACCTGCTGGTAGATCTTCTCAGTGCCATAAGAGAATACTTTTAAAGAGGTGCACAATGAGACAGTGTTGACGGTTTTGACTTTTGACAAAGTTTGCAGGTAGCCAAGACCTGGTGGTTGTGGTTCTCAATATTCAAAAAATAGGATGTTTCAGAGAGTTTATGGAAACAATTTATTGATTGAGAGTGACCATAACTTAAATGAAAGTACCTGATTAACTATTTCATTCAGGATCTATACAACCCAATGAGGATCCTCTCCTCTTCTTTTCATGAATAAAATATCACTTTAACGAAATAGTAATGTCCCATAATAAAACTGTTCTGATCTCTCCATTTTTTACTTTTACTTCCTTCCATATTAGATCTTTGCCTTGCTTCTTAGCAATGTTTTCCAGAGAAGGTGTAATAAAATTACCAAAATCAACAATCTGTAAGTACACAATAAAAAATTGTTTGTCCAGAGATCCTTCAAAGTACCAGGAATGCTTACTATCTTGAAACTGAATTCTTGGAGATATTATGCCAACCTGGCCAAATGACTGAGTTAATTTTGCTCTAATTCAAAATTCCACTGCTCTATGATCATTATAGATTTTAGTTGTTCAATGAAATAGTGAACATCTCATTTTCATGGAGCCCCCTACAAAGGCTAAGGCCCTGCAGTTCTGTTACTGAGTAGCTGCACTCTCATTTCACAAGCACCCAGCTTACAAATTCAATTGTTCGGTCCTCACCACTTTACTACTTCAGCTTCATGAAACGATTCAGCACTCTGACCTGCCCTGGAACTTCCTAGTCTGGATGAGACAGAAGATGCTCCATGACAAGAACCTGTGTTATACTTTCAAATTCTGTTTGTGCCTGGGCATCCCAAACCCAGAGCTATTCTTACCTGTCAGTGCACACAAATGTAGTGCGGCCAAGAAATTCAGATGTATGAATAATTTATAGGAACTGGTTAATATCAGAAAAAAACAAAGCTGTTTCCTTGTTTTAGGTACTGGGAAGACTAATGTCTTCTACTTTTTCAGTATTTGGTAAAACCCCTTACACCAGATATGGCCAAGAATATGTGCTTCAATCAAACCTATCACTTTCTTAACTTAACTGTCACCCCATATTCTTTAGAAGCACCTAGCAGCAAATCCAACACTTCATTGTGATTCTATGAACTCTCTTTTGCCATTAAAACATCATCAACAGATATTATCAACCTCTTCTTAAGACCCAAGAAGAATGCCATTAAAGCCTCTAATAAATGCAGTCGAACTAATATTCAAGCAAAGAATATCTTGTGGAAATGGTAGCAGCATGGATGCAACTTTATCTGTTAGTAACTGGCTTGTAGATCAGTTGTAGGTAAAACGTTAACACCATGAAATTCCTGCATTAACTCGTCTAGAGTTAGTGATCTATTAGTTTCTGGCATGAGCATTGTATTGGTTTGTCTAAAATTTAACCCTAGTCTAATGTCATCTCCTCATTTTGGCACAATTAAAAGTGCATTATTACACTACTGTTTTGAAAAAGTGGAACAGCAAGACCAAGAGATGTGATCACAATGAAATTTATTCCACCTATTAGGGACATGACACCACAAAAAATATTAGCATTACGGACCTGTACATGCACTGTGACTGTGGAAATTCAGTATGGAGTAGTGCTACCACATGCTGCTTTCAGAGTCTCTACACATTGTGCCATGGAATCAAAGAGCACCTGATTATGCTACTGAGGAATACTTTGCCACGCAATATGCAGGCATGTTCACAAAGTACCAACTGTGGTCACAGGAGGACCTAAATGAACAAGTTGCCAACATACCATATCCTAGACATGTTGGACAGGCAACACGTCAGGTGAACATGCAGGCCCAGGAAGCAATGCCTGTCGTTCTTTAAAGAAGGTTTGCACATTCCTCACCACACACACCCCGGTGTTGTCCTGCTGAAATATGGTATGAGTAATGGCCTGAGGAGGGGCAGGGCCTCAGGCTGTAAAACCTCCCTGATTTTGTGGTAGCTTTTTGGAGTGCCCTCGAGGCACAGGAGGTGAGATCACATCTTGTAAGCAGTGCCTCCCCAAACCATCACACTTGGCATTTGTGCTCTATACTGCTTAACAGTACAGTCACCTCAATTGCGATGACCAAGGCAGTGTCAAACACATATGCAGCCGTTACTGTAGAACACGTTGAAGCGGGTCTCATCCAAAAACATTACATTTGGCCACTCAGCACGCCACTGTCAGCTTTCATGTGCCCATTGCAGTCTGCTGCTTTATGGCTTATGGTATGCATGATGCCAGTCCAGCTCACAGAAGATGGCATCAAACCATTGATGCAGATGTGTTTACACCCGTTGCAGTGCTCCTGCTCCAACATTGCGTCAACATATTGGATTAAGCTGTTCTATCCATTATGGCCAAACAGACAAGATGGCGGTCGTCTTGTGCTGTGGTCACATTGTGTCATCCAGTACCTGTCAGGACTGTGTATGAGCCTCTTTGCTCCACTAGTTCCACATAAACCTTACTATTGAAGCAGCATGCTCTGTACAAGCTGCAATGTAGCAGAACAGACCCACCACCCAGAAATCAATTATTCAGCCCTGTGATGTCAGTGAGGCATAGTGACACTTGATTACAAGTTTCCACTTTGTATGACGGCTTCACACCAACTGAATGTTGCATAGCACTGATCTCTCTGGTCATACAAAAGAGGGCACTGTAGGGCCCGAATTCATACTACCTCTCTGCCATTTAAATCACTTATTATGGTTTTTCTGTTCTACACATCCTTTTATCATGGCATGTTGCAGACCTTTGCTTCTCAATGCTTCACTTTCTACAATCAGTAGTATACAAGAGTTAACCAGTGACTCAGTCACCTGTAACTCTTAATGCTTTCTCTTTGTAAATTACTGATATCAAATATAGTTTAACAAAGAGTCTCTTATGTTCTCTAACTTGAAATTGAAATGAAAATCCCTTATAGTTTCTGCATCCTTACAGAATACAGAAGAGTGATGGCATAAAACTTCATATAAACTTCTATTCACTACTTCATTGGCCTCCTCTGTTTATTCAACCTTGTTCACACTAAAGCCTTTGTCACAGCCTACTAATAGAATGGCACTAGATGTATTCTCTTTCACAAGAGACCTCAACTTAAAATATACTCTTGGCTTCATTAAAAATTTAAGGCTATTACTTGCATTCCTTTCTCTAATATCATGTTTATTAAAGCACAATTTGTGTCAACCCATTATACTCAAACAACACTTCAACATGACTTAAGTCCAGTACTGCTTGATGTGTGGACAAGAAGTCCACACACAATACTGATCAACTACTAGGTATCACAGAACCAAAAAAGTTTGCAAAAAACCTTTTGGCCTAACTTAACAGAAGTATCAGACTTGCTATTGTATTCCTCTGCTCACGATCAAATAAAATCTCCCTCATATACCCATAATTCATCATTTTCAACAGTTCATAGCCTGGCTCATTTGGTTGGCAGCAACCAGTGCAGCTACAGAATTCAACTGTCAATGAAGTGGTGGCATAGTCTCCGTCCAAATGTTATTTCTCAGCTCAGGTAATCTGAACTTCACAGTCACTGGATACCAATTGTTATCACTCCAGTGGCTGCCTGTATTACTACCTCCATTCCTTCATCACTGAGATGTCTACCGTATCAATTGTTCCTACTTTTCCTCTAATCATTATTCTTAGTCTCATACATACATTATTCCCAAATCTCAATTTGTTATTCCCATATCTTGCATACTGCAAATTATTTTCTGTACTACCATAATTACTTTTTTCATGAAACATTGAATTTGTCCATTTGTCTTGATTGACACGACTACTCTGAAAATTTTGCTTCTTGATGTCATAGTCAGGTTGATGCAACAAACTCTACAAACTTTGCAAATCATCCTTTACATGAGCAGCAAGACAAATCCAGCATGAATGTCGAAATAATTTCATAAGACAGGCATGAATCAACTCAGTAGGATTAAAAGGATTGTATAAAAACTGATTATATATGTCCAAAGAACTGTGCACGACTGCCAAACCAAAGAATTGCAAAAATCCATCATCAGGACACTATATTTGACTCCATTCTACACTCCCTCAGACCCATGTGCAGATAAAATTACTTGTCTAAGCTCTTCACATGATTCCTAACTTCTGCCTAATTTTTGGATTCGTAGTGCAGGTTTACTTTCTAAATAAAAACACATAAATTCAACTTTGTGACTATATAGCCAAATAGGTGGAAGCGATTAATTAAATTGTTCCAATCAAGCACTCAGCTGAATACTGTTGTGAGAATTTCTCAAAACTTTGTTACAGTTAAAAATTGAGTCTAGTTGAAACTAGATATTTTTTCAGTATGTACCTCTGCTGTAGTTTGTTCCTTTCACAATGACACCTAGAACTAGGTCCACCTACATTGAATATATTCATACCTTCATCAGGTATTTGACCTCTACTATTTTTTAGCTCTTCTCTAACACCTTTACCCATAACCTTTCAATTTTTCAGAGTTTCTCACTTAATTCTTCTATCAGTTCCTTACTTCTGTTGATTTTCATTTACCCACCTTTGATTCTGAATAATGATTTTATTTCCTCCAAGTCACCCTTCCTGACTGTGATCATACTACTAGGACTCTGGTTTGAATTATTCAATAATTGAGTACCTGAATGGCCTAGTTTACCTACGTTTCCCCTATTTGTCCACTCTCCTTTCCAGCACTAAGCTTTAGTTCCTTAAAGTTCTTCGAATCCTAGCATCAATCTGGTAAGACATAAAGCTTGTTCTCTCATTTGAGGAACATCCTGTTGGCCTTGTATCAGCTCTGTTCTTTGTACAACTATAATTTTTTACTCACTCGCCTTTCTTACACCCTGAAAAATTTTTTTGTACGTGCTTAGCCTGCCTATTGTTTTTGCAATTTTTCAATAATGCCAAGGTTCTTCTCAACACTAGAAATTCTACCATAAAATTACCTTTGGAACTCTTCCAATAGTATAGTTGCTTGATGTCTTCCCTCAAGGACTAATGCACAGAGGAGACAAAAGTCATGGGATAGCGATATGTGCATATACACGTGGAAGTAATATCATATACACAGGTATAAAAGGTCAGTGCATTGGCAGAGTTGTCATTTGTTTTGAGAAGATTCATGCAAAAAGGTTTCAAACAAGATTATGGCTCCATGACAGAAATTAACATACTTTGAAAGTGGAATGGTAGTTGGAGCTAGACACATGGGACATTCAATTTCAGAAATTGTTAGGGAATTCATCATCCCAAGTTCCACAGTGTCAAGAGAGTGCTGAGTATACCCAATATCATGCATTACCTCTCAACATGGACAACACAGTGGGCAGTGGCCTCCATTTAACAGCAGAGAGCAGCAGAATTCATGTAGAATTGTCACTGCTAACAGACTAGTGACAATGCGTGAAGAAACTGCAGAGATCAAAGTGGAATGTTTGATGAATGTATCAGTTATCATAGTGCGGCAAATTTGGTGTTAATGGTCTACGACCACAGATGACCAATTTGAGTGCCTCTTCTAACAGTATTTTATTGCCTCCAGTGTCTCTCTTGGGCTAGTGACCATTTCGGTTGACCTCAGTTGACTGGAAAACTGTGGTCTAGTCAGATGTGTCCCAATTTCAGTTGATGAGAGCTGATGGTAGGGTTCAAGATTGGAGCAGACACTACAAAGCCATGGACCCAAGATGTCAACAAAGCACTGTGAAAGTTACTGGTGACTCCATAATGGTGTGGATTGCATTTACATGGTATGTACTGGGTCTTCAGACCAACTGAACTGATCGCTGACTGGAAATGTTTATGTTTGGCTACTTAGTGACTATCTGCAGCCATTCATGTTCCTGAATAATGGTACGATTTTTATGGATGACAATGTGCCACGTCACAGTGCCACAATTGTTTGCAACAGGTCTGAAGAACATTCTGGACAGTTGAAACCAATGATTTGGCCACCCAGTGAATTTTTATGGGACTTAATTGAGAGGTAAGTTCATGCACAAAATCCTGCACCAGCAACACTTTCGAAATTATGAATGGCTACAGAGACAGGATGGCTTAATATTTCTGCAGGGGACTTCCAACAACTTGTTGAGTTCATATCATGTCAAGTTGCTCCATTGCACTTGGCAAAAAGAGGTGTGACACAAAATTATGAGGCACCTCGTGGTTTATCAGCTCAGGTGTACTTTCGTCTGCGACTATTTAGCTGTCCTCAGGAAGCACCAATATTAACCCTTTATTTCTCAGTCATCTCTTTCCATGGCCTTAATTGTCACTACCAAATTTTCATTATAGCTCTTCACACTAGTTTCCATTTTTTGTGATACACCTCTGCTTTAAGTCCATCTTGAAATTTTTCATCAAGTCTCTACCACTACAATTCCTAATAGCTTTTATTACTTTTAATTCCCAATGACATTATTTCTTTTTTCCTAACTGATTGTCCTGACACTTCATTCTTCTGTTAGTTGTTTTATGATCCTATTCAAGCCTAATACTGATTCACATTTAGACTGATTGTAACATTTTTCTGTAGTTACACTAACAGTCTATTGTTCAGCATGTGGACAACGAACCATCAAGGCTTTGAATCACATTAACTGCTAATTTCCAATGGTTGAACTACATCAGAACTACCTAGAATATCACCTTTTTCTGAGCTACTGGTAGTCTGTCACTAGCATGACTGCTAGTTATAACACCTTCTAGCTGATTGCTAATTCCACTAATTAAATCAACTGAAAAATTCACTGAATCAGTAATCTGTGTAACCCTCAGTCTCCTCCTCCCTCTATCTTCTTCAAAATGTTCCCTTCATCTCATTATGACCAACTATTGATTTTCACTTTCAACTGATAAAAAATTCCAACAAGAGATAAACCAGAAATTATTTCACAAATTCCAGCTTACAAAACAATTTACCAGTCAACAAATTATTTTGGGTATACCTGCAAAAATCAATATTCGCTACTGCATGCATGTATTAATACACCTGTAGATAGCCTGATGTAGCTCAACCAATAAATAAGTTCTGTATACCACACATTGTCATTTCCTGTCCTAATACATGGGATAAGGAAACTGCATCATAGATTCATTTACTTCAAAGGGTCTGACAATGCCACACAACCAGACAAGAAAAACATGAGAGTTCAGCACACACAGGTCTGTCACTCTACAACTTGACTTACCATACATTTACATAAGTGTCCCTATTATACAACAGCAACTCCTAATAGACATCTCACTTAGGCAGGGATAAGTTAAAAATCTGGACTAACATTAACCACAAAACATTTGTTATTACCTCAGAAAGGCATGTGATGGGAACTTTAGTCTAAGTTAATGAAATTGAAAATTTCAAATAAACTTCTGATTTATTAGAATAATTACAATGAGAAGCCCTCACACAGTTTAATACAACACAAACCATCTGCAGTACTTAATACAGTCACATTTTTCTTGATTCCTGAATCAGTAATATTAAAAGAGAGAAACAGAAATATTGCCAATGTCTTTGATGAATGAGATAATGACTTACTAGCTTCTGACCATGGGATGCAGACACAAGCAAAGTGCTATATATTGATCTCAGTCTAATCAACACTCTGCTGCATACTTCTTAGGAAACCCTAATAAGTCACAATGGCTCACTCTTCCAAGATACACTCCTGGAAATGGAAAAAAGAACACATTGACACCGGTGTGTCAAACCCACCATACTTGCTCCGGACACTGCGAGAGGGCTGTACAAGCAATGATCACACGCACGGCACAGCGGACACACCAGGAACCGCAGTGTTGGCCGTCGAATGGCGCTAGCTGCGCAGCATTTGTGCACCGCCGCCGTCAGTGTCAACCAGTTTGCCGTGGCATACGGAGCTCCATCGCAGTCTTTAACACTGGTAGCATGCCGCGACAGCGTGGACGTGAACCATATGTGCAGTTGACGGACTTTGAGCGAGGGCGTATAGTGGGCATGCGGGAGGCCGGGTGGACGTACCGCCGAATTGCTCAACACGTGGGGCGTGAGGTCTCCACAGTACATCGATGTTGTCGCCAGTGGTCGGCGGAAGGTGCAAGTGCCCGTCGACCTGGGACCGGACCGCAGCGACACTCCGATGCACGCCAAGACCGTAGGATCCTACGCAGTGCTGTAGGGGACCGCACCGCCACTTCCCAGCAAATTAGGGACACTGTTGCTCCTGGGGTATCGGCGAGGACCATTCGCAACCGTCTCCATGAAGCTGGGCTACGGTCCCGCACACCGTTAGGCCGTCTTCCGCTCACGCCCCAACATCATGCAGCCCACCTCCAGTGGTGTCGCGACAGGCGTGAATGGAGGGACGAATGGACACGTGTCGTCTTCAGCGATGAGAGTCGCTTCTGCCTTGGTGCCAATGATGGTCGTATGCGTGATTGGCCCCGTGCAGGTGAGCGCCACAATCAGGACTGCATACGACCGAGGCACACAGGGCCAACACCCGGCATCATGGTGTGGGGAGCGATCTCCTACGCTGGCCGTACACCACTGGTGATCGTCGAGGGGACACTGAATAGTGCACGGTACATCCAAACCGTCATCAAACCCATCGTTCTACCATTCCTAGACCGGCAAGGGAACTTGATGTTCCAACAGGACAATGCACGTCCGCATGTATCCCGTGCCACCCAACGTGCTCTAGAAGGTATAAGTCAACTACCCTGGCCAGCAAGATCTCCGGATCTGTCCCCCATTGAGCATGTTTGGGACTGGATGAAGCGGCGTCTCACGCGGTCTGCACGTCCAGCACGAACGCTGGTCCAACTGAGGTGCCAGGTGGAAATGGCATGGCAAGCCGTTCCACAGGACTACATCCAGCATCTCTACGATCGTCTCCATGGGAGAATAGCAGCCTGCATTGCTGCGAAAGGTGGATATACACTGTACTAGTGCCGACATTGTGCATGCTCTGTTGCCTGTGTCTATGTGCCTGTGGTTCTGTCAGTGTGATCATGTGATGTATCTGACCCCAGGAATGTGTCAATAAAGTTTCCCCTTTCTGGGACAATGAATTCACGGTGTTCTTATTTCAATTTCCAGGAGTGTATAATAGTATAGTTGCCATCAATACAAATTCCAATATTTTTCTTTATTGTTATTTCATCCCCCTCCCCCCATATGTAAGTTGGAAGGAGGCATGTGATGTGCTGGCAAGAATCCAATCAACCTTACTTTAAGCCAGTATAAAGCAGTCATTAACTTAAACTTTAAAACAAAAAAGAAGGTGACATACTTATGACGAATTTAAAAATATTTTAAAAGGTGATGTTAATGGGAGAATGAACTCTTGAGAAACACTTTAAGAACACTACACACTTGGAAAACACTGAACATGACTGAAGAGACATTGACAATTAAAAATGGAGCACCATGCTCTTTCTCTAAAACCGGAAGAGGACTTGATCTGGAATGGTAGTTTGTTGATGAAAAGAAACATTGATATTGAAGGAGATACGAGAGTAGTGGTGATGAGGACTGAGGACTGGTGAGAGGTGGTGATGAGACAAAGGTGACAGAGAGGGCTAGCTGGTATTGGGATCTATAAATATGAAGGGAAATGAAGTTGGGGGGGGGGGGGGGGGCAACAGGGAAGGAAAAAAGAAGGTGGTGTGGTGTGGGAGAGTATGAGGAGGGAGCCAGTGCAGGGGATTGATTCAGAGGTTGTAAGATGGGTGTATCCTGGGACAGAGTTTTTGGTCTGGGAGAGGAAGACAGTTGAAATTTCTTTGAGAGAGGACTTGTAGGGTTTGCTGTTGGGCAGTTGGTGCGATACATAGGTAGAGAGATGGCAGCACACAAGGATTGGAAAACAGAACAAACACAATAGGATTGGTAGTGTTGGGCTTGCAGGTAGTGTAGGTTATTTGTAGGTGTTCAATGTGAATGAGGAGAGGAGGGAATCTGACAAGTTGGTAAAGGATCCTAGTGGGGGAATGTAAGCAGATGTGGAAATCAAGATGGAAAGCATGGTGTTCGAGGAATTGGAGGGACTCATAACTGGAAAGCTTGGGCTAACAGTTGTTAGAGTTGTGAAGGGTCCACGTCGAACAAGAAGTTTTTGGAAGACTGCAGAAACCAGTTGGATACAGTGGTCACTATAATAACATGAACAACTAGATGACTTACCCAGTTTTGTGTAGAGAGGCCTGAAAATTGTGCCAATGAGTCACCGAAACTTGCAGCTAAATAAAATTATGGCTGTTGGTATCTACTTTCTTCAAGTCTTTGACCAGCTGCTATACCATTCTATTTATACAAAATGTTATTACAGAAACATAATTATTACTGGTCACCAAGGTGATGGGATTATTGGGAAAGCTTCTCGGTTCAAAGAGTTATGCAAGCGGTTCAGGGATGCGTTCCTGGGAGATAGCTGGCAATAAGGACCAGCCAGGTAATGGTAACCTAACAGACCTCATTGGTAAGATGGACATTTCTTTTTTTAGCAATGCCAATTTAGTGTGGCAATAGAATATAGTGCTTATCCTGACAGTCTGGTGGTTTTTATTGGGACTGAGTTTTTAAATGGGACCCAGCAGACACTGTCACTTCTGCCAGTGTCCTAGAGCAGTTAACACAGTCTCTGTATTCATCACATAAGGCCTTGCAAATGACTAATGCTAGCCACCATCAGTGCATGGCAAGATGTTGTGAACTACCAGCTAGATAATGAGCCATCATGCAATTCTGTTGCTCATCATTTCTCTGTCACTCGGCTCTACCTGACATGGGCTCCATTGATTAATTTTTGTTACTTTTATCTTTATTGATGCTTAATAACAAGATAATATGATACTGTACATTTCTGCATTCTTTCCTCCCAATTTTATTGCTTATAATACCCATGTTCTGGTGCTTTGTAAGTCTCGAATGTAACGTACATGTCAATTAAAGAGTCAAATTTGGAATTTTCCTGCTCACCTACATGGCTACTATGAAGTTCATTTAATCAGAGTTAGAAGTTTCTACCTGGTGGGCTTGAGTCAGATGTTTGCAATGTTACATGGTATGGTATCACCTTCATTTGGTTCTATTTATTAGCAGAAACAGCGGGCAGCCAAAGTGTTCCACCAGATATGCCCATCACATGCCAAATAGCTTTTAGTTACCTACAAGAAAGCAGTACTTCATACAAATAAAATTTAGGCTACTTTGAAAAGGTGCAGTGAACTTCTGCAGATAGAGTGAACTCCTGCAGACCTTGAGTCTAGCAAATATCTATATCAAGTCTGATGATGTTAATTTATTGATTTTTTTTTCCAGAACCTACAAATTACTCTTCTCCCTGGCATTCAGGAATACAATCAATGTAATATCACAAACAACTGCATCAATGTGAGTCAAACTGAAGTAACTCATGATGACATTAACATATCAACTAAAGTTAGCCATTCATGAATACTTGTGTAGGAATCCTGCTTGTATGCACACCATAGTAAGACCTGAAACCAGAGAGCAAAATTCCCACTGTCGGATTACACCAAAACATTGTAATCTCTAAATAATAGTGTTATCAACCTTTAGGTAATGTAGCCCTCTTGTATGTCAGTAAACAACCTGTAGTTTCATTTGTATTTTATAAATCACCACAGATGTTTTAACTGTTTAAGTATATTAACAAGTTTGAAGTTGACTTTCTTCGAATTAAACATACACTGATTACCTACTCATAGTTTCACCATCCTTCAACCACCTTTCAAAGAGAAAGTTGTTCATAACAGCAGCACATGAACAATCAACCACCTTTGCCATTTACAAATTGTTCATTCCCAGTCACTGGACCTTAGCAACCTGTCCTCTGTCAAAATTGCTTATGCTACTGGATGTCTTCATTTGTGGCCCTCATTGCTGCTAGGATGATTCCCCATATGTTTCTGCTTTGCGTACATACTTTCCTTACTATGTTACTTGACCAAAACACCATCAGGTAGCTTTCATTCAGGAAATGGCAGTGAAAATGTGTCTGCTGAGCAGTGTATTTGCTTTATCACACTTATCATATCAAGTGAAAACTACTGATCACTATTAGTGCACATAAACAGTTGTGATGCTTACTTTATTACTTCTTTCTCTGTTACTACTTCTATTGCTTGTCATTAATGATACAAAGTCATCATAACGAAGGATATGAAGACGTAGTATTTGACTTCCTCTACATCATGCAGACATTGTATGTATCTTCTAGTGAATTCTCTTTTGTGTCATTAGGAAGAATTAAATATTTTTCAATCTGAGAGCATTATGATACCAAAACATTACTTGTACTCCCAACAATCACCAGAGGAAAGTGAAGCATTGACAATGTAGTTAAACAAGTACTATGAATAGTAAACAACTGGACTTTTGAAAAGCAATATATTGTCTTTTGTTCAGCAATGTTTCATTAAGTACATGTACACCAACTAACAGATAGTTCATTAACAATAACTTATTGTCCCCCATGTGGCCCAGATTTTGAGGAGTCAATAATGTAGCATGTCATTTGAGATTCATAAGTTTTTTATTATTGAAGCAATATCAGTAACAGCCAATCAGCTCCTTCCATCAGTCTAATGTATAAATCAGTTTATGGCAAGGTGCTGACAATTCAGTCACATCAAAGAAATGATAAGTAGAACACAGAAATTGAAACTCACAACATGTCATCATGAAGCTGTCCACAAATACAAGATTATTGTGAAGATAGATAAGGAGCTTTATTTTTAGTAAGGAAAATATCTTAAAGTACTTTTCCATACTTTCAAGTTACATTGAATTCACCTGGTATACAACTACACAAATACATGACAATGTTTGGCATCTTTATTCCTGAATTTTATAATTTAAATGTGAATTTCCCACAACACTGTACACACACCACAATTACGTTCAGACAATTGATAACTGTAGAGCATGGCTTACAACAAAATTATGCAAGAAGCAAACTTCAGTTTCAAAAGAATAATTAATACCTGACACTATGTGTGTATTTTTAAATAGATCAGTGTTATTAAAGTAGCAGCACCCACCCCATCTCTGAGCAATAAAGCAGGAGAATCAACTTTGAAATGTGACAAGGACGCTTCTAACTGATTTCTTCAAACACATTTTCCAAGAAATGCTAAGATCTTGTAATCACTATCTCCTGGATTAAACAGACATGGGCATACTTCAGTTCCCAACACTGACAAACCAAAGGGACACACAACACAATGAATAAATAAAAATATAAAAAGCTGGATACTGGATGGGCAGCATATTCTTACAAATAACTTAGCTAAAAATATCAGCTACTCACAATACATAGGAGTTTCAAGGAAGGAGGATGTGGGGCTCAATTTTCTTTTCTGTCCAATGAACAGAGAAAAAGAGTAGTGAGCTTCAAACATTCAGGTACTTTTACATCATATTCCCAGTACTGAAGTTACATCACTCCTACTTTCACTGTTTGTTGTAACCTCACTGCTTTACCAGACACTCATTAATTATTTTATTAGTCAGATGTATGTTGAAAGTTGGTCTCTCTGCATACTTAAGAAACAAACTCACTAATATTGGATACGGGCATACAGCCTTAGTCACATTAAACAGTCATTCTTCTTGGCAAAATGTGTTTTTCATTTTTCTTTCTTCAGTGTTAGAACATATGACAAGTGACAAGTGTCGTCATAAAAAAGTTATTTCAATAAAAACATCAAATTCACTGACAATATTAAAGTAAAAATGTGGCGTTGCTAATATTAGTCTCATGCATTAGTTTATCAGTAGTACTAATATTGGACAATGGAAGTGGAACAGACTTTATATGTAACTTAGCTAAAAATATCAACTACTCAGAATACATAAGAATTTAAAGAAGGATAAGAAACTGTTCCAAAAATTAACTCCCTGAACACAACCATACTACAAAGAAAGAGCAATATCTGACCAAGACAATTATAAAAATTAAAAGAAACTAGTTTTGGAGTAGACAAACAGAAATTTTAAAAATAGTAATGTGTCTGTTAACACGTTTTTTTATGTTACACACAGTGACTACAGATCACAGGGTAAAAATTTCAGTTTCTCTCTTTCAGGACCGCATATGGTACAGTAGCTTGCTTCATATTATGACTGCATAAAGAATATTTGCTTTCCCAAAACACACAAATGTTATTTAAATTTTGTAATGTTGGAAGAAAATGCATGATCGAAAGAGAATTTTTAAGGAACAATTTTTTTCCAATTTTAATTAATTTATTTTTTCAAACTGATACTTAAGAGGAAGGTAGTAATGTTGTGAACAATTTTGCAGCAAAGTGACATTCACTATTTTAGCGTACAAAGAAATTATTCTGGAAAGTAAATGTTAGATTATAATTGTTTTTGGGGAAGATGTGTGTGTAATTTTTAAATGGAATGGAATCATTCTCAAAATATGGCATTGAAAAGAAATGACTTTGTAAAAATGTACATATTCATGATTTACATTTGCATTCTCACTATCTCCCATTAACAAATTAGAAACAAAGTTCAAATAAATAACTATTTCTACCACATAAGATGATTTTTATTTTTTAACTCACCGACTAAGAAAAAATTTCGTTTCACAATCTCTCCTAGTCTAACAATGTATCAAAGTTTCCATGTGCATTAATAAGATTAAATATTCCATCAGTACCAAAAAGAAAGTTTGTTGTTAACAAAAAGATTATAAGCAGTACTACACAATGGTATAACAATACCATACCATCACTTTCTGTGCAGACTAGCTACACAGAAGATTCCTTGTATAAATTAGAGCTACTCTCTACAAATGTTTATAGACTTGAAGAAAATAGGCCACTGCTATATTGCAGTGATACTCAGGAATGCCATAGGCATTTCATAGAATTTTAAAACAATCTATCTTCAAGTAAATTCATATTACTATCGTTCATAACCTGTGTTCGACTTGTGGTATAAATATGACAACTTTGAGTAATAAAATACTATATCACTTGTATCTGCAATAAATAAGCTAATAAAACTAATTAACCACATCTTACTATTTAATCTACCTAAAACACTTATCAAAATTAAATTTGTTCATAAAAGATATCTTAATCTCATTAAATGCAGGTAATGCACAATATAGTTATCCAATCATATCTCCCAGTGAGTCTACCATTGTTTTTCTCCCTACTGGCAAGATACTGGCTTGGTAGTACTCCCACATGTAGACATATCTTCACAATTGTCTGAACGTACACAATAATTACTGAATTCTGATTTGGACCCATTCCACACAGTATGAAACATGTAAACTAGTAACACTGGAAGGCTTCCCAAAAGGTACGTCTTCCCAGCACTGTGACCATCCTCATGTCACAACTGAGGCTACTTACATCAAATGTGAATAAACTTAACCAATGTATATTTAGTATTTTATATTGGACTTCCTGACAGTGAGAGACACAAAAATATTTAGAGGGACTGTATTTATATATGGTAAAGTACAATACGTTAGCATTATCATAGTTCAGGTCAGGTAACAGATGCAACAATACAACATCAACACACTAAGTACTAAAGCCTATTCAGTTTTCAACATTCATTCAGAGGAGGGAAATGAATTCTTAGGAAGTTATTACAGACAGATTTGAACAACATTTAAAGGCCTGAATATTAGGCTACATACCTAAGCATAGTTGCCGTTCCAGTTTCTTCAAAAAATGTATCTAAATGAAGTGGTACCATTTCCTCAGTGAGAATACACAAATGGCTATATCCTAAATTCTAAAGAGTATTCAACTCCTCTTTTAAAAATTTAAGTACATACTGTCATTTATCATTAAGCGTAAGTCAATTTTAATAGGCTCCCATATAGCCACAATTAAGAACATATCACTAGCCTTCCTCATTTGCATTGAAACAAATGTAAACCAACTGCTGCATCCATAATGGGTGCTCCCTGTCATGTCAGCAGAATTCCAACTGACAAGTGCAGTAAAAGATACACTTGCATAGTTCTGCAGTTGAGTTCATTTCAGGTTAAATTTTGACGAGTAGAACTTCTAAAATAATTTCCTTGTAACAACCAACCTACACGGTTCTGAACGTTGCACGGTATACTAGGTGCAGTAATGTGAAGTACGTGGTTTTTAATGGTGAATACGGAAATCCTTGAAAACTTTGGCACAACATTACCAGTCGACAGAGCACGACCTGTCTCTCACACTGCGACTTCTGCAATTGAAGCTGCTCCTTCCTCATTTAATTTTGCGTCATCATCACAATATTCCAAGACTAGCCGGCCAACAGGTGCAGATGTAAATCAATTTTTTTTTTGTGAATATGTTACACAGTACCTTATCACAGGATAACAATCAATACCCTGTTTATCATAGTAAATCTCTCCTGCATCACTTTTGCCTATTCACGTTAAATATATTACACGTGAAGTGGTACTATGTGTTTTTGTGGTGACAAAGCAATACGAGTAATGTCAGTATCTGGTAGGAGAGGGCAGTAAGTAATAAACTTGGCTGGTATAGATTTACCACAATAAAAGAAAAATGACGTATGTGGTATGAAAGGCACTAAAGGAGCAACTGTGTAAATAATTTTACTGTCGAGTTATTGGTGTTGAGCTGATCTGGACTACCTTGTCAAATTTGTTGCTGAAGTGATTACACAAGTGGGGTGTCGGGTGGTACTATTGTCAACAGGTGCAAGTTTGTTTGGAGCTCATAGTCGTGCAAGTGAATCTCAAGAAATGTAAAGAAAAAGGTATATTAAGTGACCACTCACCAAAGTGGCTTAAAAGAGATAATGAACCAAGAAAGCAAAACAAGGAGTAAATGAAAAAGAATAGGTATAATTGACACATCCAAATTTTGTAGTGAATTTAAAATGAGCTAAGTTAATTTAATAGGATCCAAATTTGGTTTGAATAGGTAGTGGGGAAATCAATCAGAGCAGTAATGTAAAGAGAGTGTTTAGTGATTTTTTTAAGTAACTACGTTCGGAATTTTACTTTTGCAGTAGAAGCAAATTTGTTCCTGAAGTTGTTACACGAGTACGGTGTCGTGTGGTACTACTGTCAACAGATACAAGTTTGTTTGGAGCTTATACTAGTGCAACTGAATATCAAGAAACGTAAAGAAAAAAGGAGATTAAGTGACTATTCACCAAAGTGGCTTAAAAGAGATAATGAAGCAAGAAAGCAAAGCAAGGGGGAAAATGAAAAAGAATACGTATAATTAATACACCCAAATTTTGTAGTGAATTTAAAATGAACTAAGTTAATTCAATAGGAGCAAAATTTTGGTTTGAATAGGTAGTGGGGGAATCAGAGCAATAATTTAAAGAGAATGTTTAGTGATTTTTTTATGTAACTAAGTTTGGAAGCAAATTAATGAGTAGTATAGTCATTATTGTTCTGAGAAATACAAAAAGTGTTCGTTTTTTAACATTTTACGAAATGAAACTGTCGATTTATCGAAGTACAGAAAGCAATACCTGGAAAGAAACTGTCGGTTTCAAGTCGCATTTAGTGAAAGCTCGGTGTATCACAATTTCCACAAGATACTTGGCTAAAATACTGTCGGCTGTGGCTACCAAACCAGAGATCGGATACGGTACGTCAGGCTAGGTACGGCCGGATTCGCAGTCGGAAACACTCAAACGACGACTGAGAAAAGGATATTCCGTCAGTGAACTCGGCAATTACTGTACTACAATTCGGTCGCCCGCTATTTCCGGCCGGTGGCCAGAAGAGTCAGTACGGAGAGGCGAGGCGAACGTTCCAGTAGGAGCACCCCCGAGAGAGAGGCGAAGGCGACAGTCGACTGCGAAGGCACTTGTCGGGCAGCGGGGCGGCGGCGGCGGCGGCACGGTCGTCAGGAGTGGTCTCCCCCGTCGGCGGCGTCGGTGGCGGGGGCGGCGCCGGCGTGGGCGCGCGACACGACGCGCCAGAGGCGGCGGATGGCGTCCAGCGACATGTTGGGCGCGCCGAAGAGGAACTGCGGCGGCGGCTCGCCGGCCAGCACGGCGGCCACCTGCGCCTCGGACAGCACCAGCGAGCCGAGCGGCGTGTGCGTGAGGTTGGCGCGCGCCGCCAGCGTGCCCGTCACGTGCACGTCGTCGATCCAGAAGTAGGGGCCGGCCTGCGCCTGCTCGTACAGCAGGAAGACGACGTCGGGCGAGTAGAGCACGGCCCAGCCGGCGCAGTACGCGGGGTACACGCGGCCCGGGTACTCGAGCGGCGACACGCGCCACTTGCTGCGCCACGAGCGCTTCACGTAGGCGTAGGGGAAGGGCGCGCACAGGATGAGCCGGCGCGCCCCCCACGGCGAGAGGGCGCGCGCCAGGAAGGACAGCAGCGCCGGCGCGTTCACGAACACGTCGTCGTCCGCCTTGAGCAGGTAGCGCGCGCCCGGGCAGTGGTAGGCGGCCCACTTGAGCGCCATCACGTGCTTGTACGTCATGTTGCGGTACGAGTCGCGGAAGTTGCCCTGCACCAGGTCGCCGTGGCGGCGGTTCTCGGCGTCGAGGCGCGCCTGCCGCTCGCCGCCGCCCACGTCGCCCAGCAGGAAGAGCACGCGGAAGTCGGCGCCCGCGCGCGCCGCCGCGCCGCCCCACGTCGCCCGGATCGTCGCGCGCTTCTCCGCGTTGTCCGGCGCAGAGTGCACCAGCACCAGCAGCAGCGGCGCCCGCTCCGCCGCCGCCGCCCCGCCGCCGCCGCCCCCGCCGCCCCAGCCGCTGCCCCACGACGCCGAAGACGACGACTGCTGCTGCTGCTGCGGTGTCGACGCATTCGCCGCTCCTGAGGACATTTGACAACACTGTTATAGTCACCAGCCTAATTCAGAGACTTACAGCACACATTCAACACAGCACCGGACTGGAAGCATAGAATAATGTAAGAATGCAGAGTCTCGTGGTGGTAACATTGAATAAAAAACTCTTTTTCAGCTGCGCCAAGTGATTAAAACTAGGCGAGTGTTTGGCCGAAAGCTCGTGTAACCGCAGAAGCAAACGGCTCTGAGCACTACGGGACTTAACATCTATGGTCATCAGTCCCCTAGAACTTAGAACTACTTAAACCTAACTAACCTAAGGACATCACACAACACCCAGCCATCACGAGGCAGAGAAAATCCCTGACCCCGCCGGGAATCGAACCCGGGCGTGGGAAGCGAGAACGCTACCGCATGACCACGAGATGCGGGCGCAGAAGCAAACCTGACAGCTGTTCATTAGGGATAGAACAACGATCATCAAATGTATCAGAATCGATGCTCAGTATTTAATGCACGGGGTGAAAAGTATTTGAACCGACAAACTCTGGGACGTTGTAGGCGACATCAAAACAAATATTTTTCCCTAATGTCTTTTTTTTCCTATGAGGATTATTTAAACCGGTGGAGTCTGTATTACGCTCTTCAGTTGTTAGAGGCCGTATTACGATCTTTAGTTGGTACAGGTTACGCTCTTCAGTTGTAGGCAACTGCTGTCCACCAGTGTAGTAGTGCATTGTTTCTGTTTACTAATGGAGCGACACACCTGGAGTGAGTACACTGATGGGGTTGGTGGGTACTGCGTAGCGCACAGCAACGGACGAGCCGCACAGCGGATTGATCTACAAATGCGGTTCTTCGTTAATGTGTGAGTCGGTGTTGTTGGGGACTGTTTAATTGGGCAGTATCTGATACGTAGGCCATTAAATGGCAGGCAATACTACAATTTTCTCGCCAGAGCATTTCCAGACTTGCTGGAAGACGTCCCGCTCCCTACAAGACGAAGCATGTGGCTCCAACATGACGGGGCGCCAGCACATTTCAATCGTCGTGTTTGTCGATTCCTGGACCGAGGGTTCCCAGAAACGTGGATTGGCAGAAGTGGTCCTGTACCGTGACCTACTCGATCCCCAGATATGTCCCCTCTGGACTTTTATTGTGTGGGGAGACATGCGCGACCTTGTTTACACAACTCCTGTTGCATCAGAAGAGGATCTGGTAGCCCAGATAGTAGCAGCAGCAGCAGGAACAATTCAAGATACTCCTGGGGTTTTTGCCTGTATCAGACAGAACATGATCCGACGGTGTAAACTTTGTTTACATGTCAATGGAGGCATTTTTGAAAATCTACTGTGATTCAAATTGGGTTGTGTTAATGTGTTGTCTCTTGGTCATAAAAAAATGGAAAAGTGTTTGTTGGTTTAATAAGTTTGCCGCCAGAGAATTCTTCCTCTACCGGTTTAAATACTCCTCATAGGAAAAAACGACATTAGGGAAAAATATTTGTTTTGATGTCCCCTACAACCTCCCAGAGTTTGTCAGTTTAAACACTTTTCACCCTGTATATATCAAAGTACGCTGTGGGGGTATACATGAAAAAAAAAAAAACTTCAGGGTTTCTCCACAAAATGACATATGTATGATATCTGTACAATGTTTGGTTCTTGAGCAATAAATAATTGAAAGTGCTCCCGGACTTTATGTACACCCTCTACACTATGTGATCAAAAGTATCCTGACACCTGGCTGAAAATGACGTACATGATCGTGGCGCTCTCCATCGGTAACGCTCGAATTCAATATGGTGTTGACCCACCCTTAGCCTTGATGACAGCTTCCACTCTCGCAGGCATACGTTCAATCAGGTGCTGCAACGTTTCTTGCGAAATGGCAGCCCATTCTTCACGGAGTGCTGCATTGAGGAGAGGTATCGATGTCGGTCGCTGAGGTTTGGCGTGAAGTCGGCGTTCCAAAACATCTCAATGGCGTTCTATAGGATTCAGGTCACGACTCTGCGCAGTCCAGTCCTTTACAGGGGTGTTACTGTCGTGTAACTACTCCGCCACAGGCCGTGCATTATGAACACGTGCTCGATCGATGGACTGTCAACGACAAATCTATTACATCAATACTCTGCAAGCCACCCGGCAGCGTGCGGTGGTAGGTACCTGTTCCAGTCGCGAATGCCGGGGGGGATGGGGGGGTGGGGGGGGGGGTGGCAGGTGGGAGCGGGGGCGAATGATTGCATTATCTCTAATTTCTCAAATTTTATCACTGTGGCCATTTCGCGACACGTGCGTGAGAGGAAGCAATACGTTCTCCGACTCTTCCTGGAACGTACTTTCTGGAAATTTCCATTGTAAACCTATGTGTGCACAGCGCCTCTCTTGTAGCGTCTGCCACTGGAGATTATTTTTTTAGCGTCTCTGTGACATGCCAGCGACGACTTAACGGTCCCACGACGAAACGAGCCTCTCTTCCTTTTGAATCTACAGAAATTTTAATCACTCACTTGAGACAAATTAGTGTCCTACCACCACAATATCATTGATCTACAATTACAGTCAACTGATACAACCGCGTGGAATAATTTGCTAGGATATGAAATGGAATCACCACACAGGCTGAATTGCAGGTAAGGCAGACTTCGCTTCCGTGGCATATTACTGGAAAAACTCTGTCAGCCTACAGAGGGGACTGTTGACTAACCACTTGGGCCCCTCATCTTTGACTATCGTTCAACTGCGTGTGCCCCGTACGATATAGGACAAACGGGGTACATTGGACGTATACAAAGACCGGCCGCACAAGTGTTCACAGGTTTTTTTTGACTCATGCAAATGCTGAAGATTTGATATGACGTACTGCTGAAGATAGATGCAAATCATCCCGCGAGGCCGACTTACAAAATTTCAAGAACGAGTATTACGTGAATAATCTACAGATGTTCTCGAGCACACCACGTATTGCTCCCGCGATGCCGTGAACACTAAATTAGAATTATTAGAGCGCAGACGGGGGTATTCACTGGGTCACTCTCCCTATAGGAACGGAAAGGAGCGATAGCTTGTGCTGCCATGCTAAATACACCATGCCACGCACTTCACAGCGGTTGGCGGAGTGTGGGTGTAGATGCAGATTTTACTCTAAGCGTGTCGCAGTCAGAAATATTATTAGCATTAAGTTATACGTTCGAACAGATGGAAGTTCGAGGGTGCTAAATCTGGTGGAGATATTTTTCTCGTGCAGTTCGTAAGCTTACCATGCCGATCGTGGTGCCAAAGGGCTTTTCGAGGTCAGCGCACGTGCGTTTTCAAAGTCACAGAACAGGAGTGAAATAAACGAATATTAAATAGTGTTATAACTAAAAGCGAGATACACACCAACAGAAAGTAAGGAGTGGAAATGCGCTACACTTAACATATTAAGAATTCATGTCCATTATAATAATCCGGGTTGTTATGCCGTGGTCGGTTGATGAATTCTGTGTCGATTCCCAACGTTTCGTCTCCGACTGCGGGAGACATCTTCAAGGGGGTCCGTAGCTCAATGGAAGGTCCAACACACCCACTGGCTCGCTGCTGACTGCCGCTAAATTCCGTGTCCGCGCGCTCCCACGCCGCAGTGTGACGTCACGTGTTTTGAAAACGTCAGTGCAATTGGCCGCTGTCATCACCCAGTAGTGGGCGGGTGGTACACATCTTCTTTAACACCGGCATCCATATGCCGTTTAATTTCACACCCTCCTCCTTACGGTTGAAATTATTAGGGTGTTTAGCGATTTCGATTGCCTCCCTGTAGAGCCTTTCGTAATATCCGCTTGTGGCCGCTAGTACTTGCGTCTCCTCGAAACGAATATTGTGGTTCCCTGGCTGGAAAGCATGCTCCGCAACAGCTGATCGTTCCGTTTCTCCTCTTCTGCAATTTCCCTTATGCTCTTCCAAACGTTTAGAAACCGTTCTTTTAGTGGTACCCACATAAACATCACCACAGCTGCATGGGATCCTATACACTCCAGCTTTTTCCAGTGGTTCGCGAGCGTCCTTGGCACGCTTAAGGTATTCCTGTATCTTCCTGGTGGGCTTGTAAATTACGGTAATATTCCGCTTCGTCAAGATTCTCCCTATTCTTTCCGTTACATTTTTAACAAACGGCAGGAAAACCTTAGATTTTGCAGTAGCCTGTACGTCAGTATGATTTCTGCGTGGGTGCCTCAACGCACGTTTTATTTCGGCGGACGAATATCCGTTCTTCATTAGTGCATTGTGGAGATGTTCCATCTCAGCGTCGAGCAACTCAGGTTCACAAATATTTCTAGCTCTGTCCGCTAACGTCTTGATAACACCCCGCTTCTGTTGTGGGTGGTGGTTCGAATCCCAGTGCAAATAACGGTCCGTGTGCGTGGGTTTGCGGTACACTGAGTGGCCCAAACTACCATTTTCGTTTCTAAACACAAGCACATCGAGGAAATGTAGTTTGCCGTCTACCTCTTCCTCCATTGTAAACTGAATTCTCGAGTTTATACCGTTCAGATGGTCGTGGAACCGGCTTAGTTCCTCCCTACCATGTCTCCACAGCACAATCGTGTCATCCACGTATCGAAACCATACATTTGGTTTTTTGCTGGCAGTACCTAAGGCCTGTTCTTCGAATTTCTCCATAAAGAAGTTTGCAATTACGGGACTTAGGGGGCTTCCCATAGCCACGCCATCCGTTTGCTCATAAAACTGTTCATTCCACTTGAAGTATGTGGTCGTCAAACCCAACACTTAAACAGTTCTGAAATATCGGCAGGAAAAATTCGATCCAGCTGTTCCAATTCATCATTAAGTGGAACCATGGTAAACAGCGATACCACATCGAAGCTGACCAATATGCCATTCAATCTGCTGATGAAATGTGTCGAATTCTTTATATAAGATCCCGAATGGCCCACATGTGGTTTTAACAGCGTAGTCAAAAACTTGGCTAACGAGTAGGTGGGCGAACCAATGGCACTTAGTATCGGTCTTAACGGCACATTTTTTTTATGAATTTTGGGCAATCCATAAAGCCTCGGTGGTAGCGCAACCGAATTGCAGAGACCTTTCTGTACACTCTCTGCAATGGAAGACTTTGGGAATCGACACAGAATTCATCAACCGACCACGGCATAACAGCCCGGATAATTATAATGGACATGATATTTCCGGCCGTGAAAGTCTACATTTTAATATTAAGAATTCTAGCACAGGTAACGTACGAAGAAATCAAGAAGGCCGGCCGGGGTGGCCGTGAGGTTCTAGGTGCTACAATCTAGAACCGCGCGACCGCTGCGGTCGCAGGTTCGAATCCTGCCTCGGGCATGGATGTATGTGATGTCCTTAGGTTAGATAGGTTTAAGTAGTTCTAAGTTATAGGGGACTGATGACCTCAGAAGTTAAGTCCCATAGTGCTCAGAGCCATTTTTTGAAATCACGAAGGAAGTTGTAACGGCTTCAAATAACTGAAGTGTTTAACAATAACAGTCGTGCATGCACGATGTGAAATGTTAATTTTCCTAAACGATAATTTTAATGTGGAATATTCCCGAGCGGAGGGAACTGTAAAGACGAATGACTAGGGGGAGTGTAATATTGCTGCCTAATAATTACTGATTATAATTTGAGTACTTCTAAGTAATTACTAAATACGGAATGTTTGACAATTTTAATTTCAGTACACGTAGGTTCGGAAACCAGTGGTTTCCCCGATATGAGGTATTACGACTGACAAGGGGAAGGCATGAGACACTGTCAACCGATTCGGTTCACTAACATGGAAGTGGCGTGGCTCTCGGCTTCGCCTTCAACGCCGCCAACCCGCAACGCACCCACACGTAGCGGGTTATCGTCAGCTCGACCCCTGCGTTCAGGCTGGTTTCCGCGTTATCTGGCTCAGCCCCCAGAGGGCCTCCCGGTATCCAGCCAGAGGGCGCAGAAGATAACAAGAGGACTCACTCCAGTCGTACACCTGCTGCATCCGCTGCAACTTCGACAGCGAATACGAAAATTGTAACCTTCAGCCGCGCGGGTATTTCTGCCTGTGCGGAGCCCGTTTACGGGCAGTTCCGTCTCCGCTAGTCAGCGACTGGTGTACCATTACAGTTTGAACACAGCCTCGGATCGGACGTCAACTTCGACACCCGGACGGCTGCGCTCTCGCGACCTGTGGATCCGAGGCTTTGTGTTCTGCGTCGTGGAAAAGTAGCGTGCTCCTCGTAGCACGGAGCTTTGAATACGTACTTTGTTTTGGAGATAAGACTTTTCATTGGACAAGGGAACGTAATCTACGCTGTCAAGGATCTATTTTTGTTTCTTTTGTGACGACTTTTCCTTCACATTACTAGGAAGAATTTCTGGAGAACGTTTATTTTCTTTTGTTGTAGCGCATGAAAAACAGCAGACTGTGTGTTCGAAGTTTACTTGTTAAAATAAAGAAAGTTTACTGGCATCTACTTGTGATATTGTGGCAGTATTCTGAGCGAGGGATACTGCAGAACTACTAAGACATTTGTGCTCAAAACAATACTCCCCCCCCCCCCACCTCCACACATTTTTGAGAAAAATCACCCATAAAGTTCATGACTCAAATTTGATAGAATCGCAGAATCGGTAGATAAGTGAAAAACTGAGCAATTTCGTCATCATGTACGGTGTCCGCAAGCGCATATTTACCATGAATCTAGGAAAAACTTTCTCGACTGCCGCTAATGTAACCATACGTAACGAAACCGCTGGTAGCGCAGCGGTCAAGGCATCTGCTGCGAAATAGAGAACCGGCGTTCGATTCCTAGATGAATTCTGTGTGTTTTTTCCATTTGTATTTTCTCTGCACCCAAGTTGGTTAATCAGGTAAGTACATCGATTAGAAATTAAAACCCGATATGCAAGCAAATCTCTCGAAAAACGAACCCTTGTCGCGGTTGGTGGTACACACAAAATAATGCATTCGTACACGCAGAATTGTATTCCGTCACAGAGTCTGGAAAATTGTTGCCTGAAGTTTTCCTGTGCTTATAAGAAATTAGTCATTAATTTGATCTTCGCGGTTTAGAAGAGAGCAATCATTTAACTGACATGTTAATCATATTCATTTCAGTTGCTGCAAATCTGGGAAACTGACAAATTCAATTCACAAAAAACTATCTTAAGATATTAAAACCATACGTTGCCGGGAACTAGTTTTTGTCTGATATTGGATTCTTGGTGTGGACGAATACCGTCATGTATGGCAGCACATCTATAGAGGACAAGGGTGGGGCAACTTCCACGGTGAAAGTAACACCGTCAAACTGCACACCTGTGCGCCCAACCTGTGACGTTTATTTTTATCGCGAAGTTAAAGTTTTTAACTCACAGGCTTCAAAATTGCAATCTGCAACTGGAAACCCTGCGAGAATCGCACAATCACGCGGATGCAATAACGAATCACAGCACAATTCATGATCTCCTTTCACGACCGATTTTTCAGGCAATGTTATCCTATTCAGGATATGCATCAAAATTAATTTCCGAAAAAAAAATATTTTAAAACGTACGCCAAGTTTGTTCCCCGTCGAATCTTCGGAAGGAACGATGCAGCTGCGCCAAGACTGCATTCAATGGACGTTTCTTGGTGCCAGGAGCATATTTCATTTGGATGTTTACATGACAAATACTGTCAACTGGTTCAAAAATGGTTCAAATGGCTCTGAGCACTATGGGACTTAACATCTTAGGTCATCAGTCGCCTAGAACTTAGAACTACTTAAACCTAACTAACCTAAGGACATCACACACATCCATGCCCGACGCAGGATTCGAACCTGCGACCGTAGCAGTCTCGCGGTTCCGGACTGAAGCGCTTAGAACCCCACGGCCACTGTCAGCTGGGATAACATTAACCTTCCGAGTGTTGCACAGGAAAAATAAAGATTCGGTACCACACAGCTCTTAAATACGTCATTGAATATACATGTATCTTGTCTTAAGCGGTAGATAACAGCACTAGCTAGGTTACTTGTGCACCGTTTCTGTACTTCACGAATTTGCCACTGTAGCAGCACTTATGTGACACGTATTTTACTCGAGGCACAATAGTGATATTCCAACTTTAATCTGTTCATCTGTTACAGAAGTAATTTAAATGTTGGTGAAGAGTTTTTGTCATTGCTTCATTTATTAAGATGGAAGTGTAAAGAAAAAAATTCAATTTCTTCAATATGGGTCGCCGCGAAAGTCGAAAGTGCGTCCGAGCCTCGGTATGGTGAAAGTTATGGAGGTTCTCGTGTACCACTGTGATGGTGTTATTCTAACGCATTACGTTCTTCCACGGCAGACCGTCAGTGCACAGTATCACTGTTCGTTTTTGGAGCATCACCTGCGACCATCTTTGCTGAAGAAGCGGCGACACTTTCTCCGCAACCGAATCATCATTTTGCACGACAATGGGCGGGCGCATACAGCGCAAGCTGTGGCTGCTCTGTTCGGTCGATGGGACTGGGAATTACTGTACCATCCACCATACTCCCCGGACTTAAGTCCTTGTGACTTTGATTTGATTCCGAAGATGAAGGAACCACTTCGTGGCATTCGCTCCAGAACTGTTCCAGAGATTCGACAGGCAGTAGACCGCTTCATTCGCACCCTCAACAGAACCGGCTCTGCTAACGGCAGGCTGTTCCAGCTCGTCGGCTCCGCTGTGAGCCGCGGAGCGCTCCCTGCTCCAGGGAGCCGTGTTGCTCGCTGTGACCATTCAAGTGGGCCGGCACGCCGGCACGTGGCACGGCTGGCTGAGGCAGGCGGCAAGGCAAGCGTTTTGATGTGCCAGCTGCGTCTTACAGGATAGACAACCTCATACTCTTAGCTGCTAAGACGTGGTGACATGCTACGCCAGGAAATACGATGTTCAGGAAATAAGAAACAACTGTTTCACAAGAAATTGCATACTAAATTTATTGGTCCTCTGTAGCTTGACATTTTCTTTTCATTACAAGATCGGAAATATCAGGCGTCAAACTGTTTGCAGCCTTAATGCGGAGAATGGCCTTCATTGTTGCATTCTGAAGAAACGATCGTTCCTTACTTTTCCTCTTTTCATTGCTGAGAAAAGCTGCTCACAACCATACGTGGATCCAAACATGCACATGATACTGAGTGGCATTGTTGTGAAGCTTGGGAAATGTTTTTTGCTGTAATTAACGATACCATCGTGACAAATCCAACTTGTTGTAGTACCTATCTTTCAACAAATTTAAATTTTACAAATCAGTAATCTCCAATTGAAGTGACGATGACAAGTCATTGGGGGAAACTGAAAAAGGAGTGCTGAACACCTTAAGTTCCATTTCCAAATTAGTGAGGTCTCGGAATCGTGTTTCAAACTACGTGATGAGCTGCTTTAAGTTTGCTTGGTAATCGCCCAAAGTAGTACCTTCAGGTAGTTTTAAAGAAGCAGGACGATTGAACATCTGCCACTCAAATAAACGTAACTTTTCCATGAACGCTTTGATCTGGTCGTGCATGTCAACGATTAGCTGCCCTTTGCCCTGCAATGACAGATTTAAATTATTCAGATACATAGTTATGTCAGCTAGGAACGCCAGGTCTGATATCCATTTTATATCTTTCAGAGAACGCATTTCTCCCCATTTCATTTCGAGAAAAATGGATATTTCCTCACGAATGACAAAGAAAACATCAAGAACTTTTCCCCGACTCAGCCGACGAACTGTACTGTGGTGAGGTATATCCCCATACTCCGCTTCCATATCTTTCAGGAATCCTTTGAACTGGCGATGATCCATACCGCACAAAATCCACACACTTCACGACATCTTTCATTACTCTACTTAGTCATAGCTGTCATTGAACACGGATTATTGCGTCAGTTGCGGCTGCATGCGGCTAGGGGGCAGTGAGTTCGCTTCCCCCCCACCCCACCCCCACGGCGGGCTCCGAGCTGCCGCAGTGAGCGCTCCGGCTCCCTGGAGCTCGGTTGGAACAGCCTGGCTAACGGTATACTACGCCTTCCGCATCGCTGGCAACGGGTTCTGCACAACGCTGGTGACTACTTTGAAGGACAGTAACAGGTGCAAACATGTAACTCTCATGTATCGGTTGTGAATAAATAGTTGCCCCTATTTGAGTTCCAACCCTCGTACATATCTTACACTTGCACATTAGCGGATCTTAAGAATTTTCTTCTTCGATTTCTAGGAATATATGCCTTTGCGGCCCCCTTATGACGAAAACTGCTCATTTTACAATTACATATCGATTCCGCCAATTTTGAGCTGATTGCCACTGAAGAACTTTCAGGGTGGTTTCCTTAAAAAAAATAAAAAATTAAAAAATTAAAAAAAAGTAGGGGGGAGGGGAGGTGGGCCGGGTTCTGAGTCAAAATAACTTAGAGACTTTCATTTCAGGTTGAGCACAAGCGACATGCCAAATATGAGCCTAGTACACCGAAGAGCCAAAGAAAATGGCATCTGCCTAATATCGTGTAGGGCTCCATCGAGCACGCAGAAGTGCCGCAGCACGACGTGGCATGGTCTCGAATAATGTCTGAAGTAGTGCTGGAGGGAACTGACACCATGAATCCTGGACGGCTGTACATAAAACCGTAAGAATACGAGACGGTGGACAGCTTTTTTGAACAGCACATTGCAAGGGATCCCAGATATGCTCAACAATGTTCATACCTGTGAAATTTGGTGTCCAGAGGAAAGGTTTAAAATCGGAAGAGAGTTCCTGGAGACACTATGTAACAATCCTGAACGTGGGGTGTCGCGTTTCCCAGCTGGAATTGCCGTAGGCCGTCGGAATGCACAATGGCCATGAATGGGTGCAGGTGCTCAGACAGAATGCTGACGTGTGTATCACCTATCAGAATACTATGCAGACGTATCAGGAGTCCCATATCACTCCAGCTGCACACGCCCCCCACCATTACAGAGCCTCCACTAGCTTGAACAGTCCCCTGCTAACATGCAGGGTCCATGCATTCATGAGGTTGTCTCCATACCCGTACATGTCCATCCACTCGGTACAATTTGAAACGAGACCCGTCCGACAAGACTGTTTCCAGTCATCAGCAATCCAATGTCGGCGTTGACAGGCCCAGGCGAGGCGTAAAGCTTTGTGTCGTGCAGTAAAGGGTCCACGAGTGGGCCTTCGGCTCCGAAAGCCAATATCGTTGATGTTTCGGTGAACGGTTCGCACGCTGACACTTGAAGATGGCCCAGCATTTAAAGCTGTAGCAATTTGCGTAAGGGTTGCACTTCTGTCACGTTGAACGATTGGTTGGTCCAGTTCTTGCAGGATCTTTTTCTGGACGCAGCGAGGTCGGATATTTGATATTTTACTGGATTCCTGATATTCACGGTACATTCGTTAAATGGTGGTACGGGAAAGCCCGCACTTCGTCGCCGGCTCGGAGACGTTGTGTCCCATCGCTGGTGCAACGACTCCAACACCACGTTCAAACTCGCTTAAATCTTGATAACCTACCACTGTAGCAGCAGTAACCGATCTAAAAACTCCTTCAGACACTTTCTGTCTTACACTACTGGCCATTGAAATTGCTACACCACGAAGATGACGTGCTACAGACACGAAATTTAACCCACAGGAAGAAGATAATGTCATATGCAAATGATTAGTTTTTCAGAGCATTCACACAAGGTTGGCGCCGGTGGCGACACCTACAACGTACTGACATGAGGAAACTTTCCAACCGATTTCTCATACACAAACAGCAGTTGACCGGCGTTGCCTGGTGAAACGTTGTTGTGATGCTTCGACTAAGGTGGAGAAATGCGTACCATCACGTTTCCGACCTTGATAAAGGTCGGATTGTAGCCTATCGCGATTGCGGTTTATCGTATCGCGACATTGCTACTCGCGTTAGTCGAGATCCAATGACTGTTAGCAGAATACGGAATCGGTGGGTTCAGGAGGGTAATACGGGACGCCGTGCTGGATCTCAATGGCCTCGTATCACTAACAGTCGAGATGACAGGCATCTTATCCGCATCGCTGTAACGGATCGTGCAGCCACGTGTCGATCCCTAAGTCAACAGATGGGGATGTTTGCAAGACAACAACCATCTGCACAAACAGTTCTACGACGTTTGCAACAGCATGGACTATCAGCTAGGAGACCATGGCTGCTGTTACCCTTGACGCTTCATCACAGACAGGAGCGCCTGCGATGGTGTACTCAACGACGAACCTGGGTGGAAAACGTCATTTTTTCGGATGAATCCAGGTTCTGTTTACAGCATCATGATGGTCGCATCCGTGTTTGGCGACATGGCGTTGAACGCACAGTGGAAGCGTGTATTCGCCATCGCCATACTGGCGTATCACCCGGCGTGATGGTCTGGGGTGCCATTAGTTACACGTGTCGGTCACCTCTTGTTCGCATTGTCGACACTTTGAACAGTGGACATTACATTTTTAGATGTGTTACGACCCGTGGCTCTAGCCTTCATTCGATCCCTGCGAAACTCTACATTTCAGCAGGATAATGCACGACCGCATGTTGCAGGTCCTGTGTGGGCCTTCCTGGATACAGAAAATGTTCGACTGCTGCCTTGGCCAGCACATTCTTCAGATCTCTCACCAGCTGAAAACGTCTGGTCAATGGTGGCCGAGCAACTAGCTCGTCACAATACGCCAGTCACTACTCTTGATGAACTGTGGTATCGTGTTGAAGCTGCATGGGCAGCTGTACCTGTACACGTCATCCAAGCTCTGTTTGACTCAATGCCCAGGCGTATCGAGGCCGTTATTGCGGCCAGAGGTGGTTGTTCTGGGTACTAATTTCTCAGGATCTGTGCACCCAAATTGCGTGCAAATGCAATCACATGTCAGTTCTAGTGTAATATATTTGTCCAATGAATACCCGTTTATCATCTGCATTTCTTCTTGGTGTAGAAATTTTAATGGCCAGTAGTGTATATAGAAATCGCCGACCAAGCACCGTATTCTACCTATTTACTTACCTCTGTATTTGAATACGCCTACCTATACCAGTTTCTTTGGCCCTTCTGTGAATGTTGGACGCGTCTGAGGCATTCTCCTCGTGAGTACATGAACACGTTGTAACAGTCCCCGAGGATCCAAACTACAGATAAGCACTTAAGGACAGACACAGTACAGCATGTCATATGGCCACAGTTCATGTGAAGGCAGGCTTCAGCACATCTCATCATCAAAGTCCGTGTACGATCAAACATCCCGGGTGCGTTCCGAATGGTTTGATAACCATCCACACTGGGTTGCCGGAGTTCATCGACACTATCAACAAGACTTGAATACATTGAACTCTTAAATATCCTAAACACAAAAAAAGAATGGCAGCTAACCCTAAATATGGATAAATGTAAATTAATGCAGATGAATAGGAAAAAGAATACTGTAATGTTTGAATACTCCATTAGTAGTGTAGTGCTTGACACAGTCACGTCGATTAAATATTTAGGCGTAACATTGCAGAGCGATATGAAGTGGGACAAGCATGTAATGGCAGTTGTGGGGAAGGCGGATAGTCGTCTTCGGTTCATTGGTAGAATTTTGGGAAGATGTGGTTCATCTGTATACGAGAGCGCTTATAAAACACTAATACGACCTATTCTTGAGTACTGCTCGAGCGTTTGGGATCCCTATCAGGTCGGATTGAGGTAGGACATAGAAGCAATTCAAAGGCGGGCTGCTAGATTTGTTACTGGTAGGTTTGATCATCACACGAGTGTTACGGAAGTGCTTCAGGAACTGGAGTGGAAGTCTCTAGAGGAAAGGAGGCGCCACTGAGGAAATTTAGAGAACCAGCATTTGAGGCTGACTGCAGTACAATTTTACTGCCGCCAACTTACATTTCGCGGAAAGACCACAAAGATAAGATAAGAGAAGATAGGACTTGTTCAGAGGCATATAAGCAGTCCTTTTCCCCTCGTTCTCTTTGGGAGTGGAACAGGGAGAGAAGATGCTAGTTATGGTACGAGGTACCCTCCGCCACGCACAGTATGGTGGATTGCGGAGTACGTATGTAGATGTAGATGCTTCCAGGAGACGTGGGAGGCCATGGTATCGGCGTGCCTCGACCAGTACAGTTCTTGTGGTAACGCTATTTACCAGTATTTAGCTATCCGAAAGGGAGATAAAATCAAAGAAGTGCAGGCTATCACTTCGAAATTTAAATCTCACTTGCGGTGTTTCGAAATACACGTCGCCTAAGACATCGCCGGCTGTGGTGACCGAGGGGTCTAGGCGCTTCAGTTCGGAGTCGCGCGACTGCTACGGTCGCAGGTTCGAATCCTGCCTCGGGGATGGATGTGTGCGATGTCCTTAGGTTAGTTAGGTTTAAGTAGTTGTACGTTCTATGGGACTGATGACCTCAGATGTTAAGTCTCATAGTGCTCAGAGCCATTTGAACCATTTGAACCTTAGGCATCGACATTGTTGTAACACTGGCATGACTGCACTTGTGTGTAACATGCAATGAGGAAACCGTTGGTTTCCGGACCCGTATCTCTGCCCTTCTGTCTAGAGCAGGCTGTTCCAACCGAGCTCCAGGGAGCCGGAGCGCTCCGGAGCGCTCACTGCGGCAGCTCGGAGCCCGCGTGGAGGGGGAAAGCGAACTCACTGCCCCCTGGCCGCATGCAGCCGTAATAATCCGTGCTCAATGACAGCTATGACTAGCCGCGGGAGCTCTGTACCTCTATTGGAGCATACCTTTCTATTCATTGAGAGGCATGGTCGACCGCAGTGTTTTGTATGTCATAAAGTATTTAATTCTGAGAAGAGGTACAATATACAGAATTAAATACAGTCAGGTAGAAGGCGTTACACGCAGAGAACTGGTAGCCAGGCTTAAGAACGACATACCAGTAGACGTATGTTTAAAAACGGATTCGTAATACGGAGGGTATCAAAACATGCAACATAGTTCGTGTTCTGTAATGCACCAAGAGGCACTGTGTGCTGAAACAGTAGAGCTAGGTGGCGTAATGAAAGATGTCGTGAAGTGTGTGAATTTTGTGCGTCGTCAAAGGATTCCTGAAAGATGTGGAAGCGGAGTATGGGGATATATCTTACCACAGTGCAGTTCGTTGGCTGAGTCGTGCAAAAGTTCTTGATGTTTTCTTTGCCATTAGTGAGGAAATACCCCTTTTCTAGAAATGAAAGGGGAAGAAATGCGTTATCTGAAAGATATAAAATAGATATTAGACCTGGCGTTCCTAGCTGACATAACTATGCATCTGAATAATTTAAATCTGTCATTGCAGGGCAAAGGGCAGCTAATCGTTGACATGCACGACCAGATCAAAGTGTTCATGGAAAAGTTACGTTTATTTGAGAGGCAGATGAGTAATGGACATCTAACGTTCTTCAATCATCTTGCTTCTTTAAAACTACCTGAAGGTACTACTTTCGGCGATTACCAAGCAAACTTAAAGCAGCTCATCACGTCGTTGGAAACACGATTCCGAGACCTCACTAGTTTGGAAATGGAACTTAAGGTGTTCAGCACTCCTTTTTCAGTTTCCACCGATGACTTGTCATCGTCACTTCAATTGGAGATTATTGATTTGCAAAATTCAACTTTGTTGAAAGAGAGGTACTACAACACGTTGTATTTGTCACGATAGTAGTGTTCATTACAGAAAAAACATTTCCCAAACATCACAACAATGACGCTCAGATCATGTGCATGTTCGGGTCTACGTTTTGATGTGAGCAGCTTTTCTGAGCAATGAAAACAGTTATAAAGTAAGGAACGATCGCTTCTTCAGGATGCAACAATGAAGGCCATCCTCCGCATTAACGCTGCGAACACTTTGGCGCCTGATATTTCCGATCTTGCAATGAAAAGAAAATTTCAAACTACAGAGGCCCAATAAATTTAGTATGCAATTTCTTGTAAAACATTTGTTTCTTATTTATTTCCTGAAGATCGCATTTCCTGGTGTAGCACGTCACCACGTCTTAGCAGCTAAGAGTGTGAGGTTTTCGATCTTGTAAGACGCAGCTGGCACATCAAAACCCTTGCCTTGCCGCCTGCCTCAGCCAGCCGTGCCACGTGCCGGCGTGCCGGCCCGCTTGACTGGTCACAGCGAGCGACGCGGCCCCCTGGAGCAGGGAGCGCTCCGCGGCTCACAACGGAGCCCACGAGCTGGAACAGCCTGGTCTAGAGGGTGTTCGGAACTTCCCGTGACGAACTTCTAGTACTTGGAGAGGGTAGTGAGTACATAAAATCTTGAACAGGAACCTATGTCCAGAAAGGTACCGTCAGCAGCTCGTGGTCGTGCGGTAGCGTTCTCGCTTCCCGCGTCCAGGTTCCCCGGTTCGATTCCCGGCGGGGTCAGGGATTTTCTCTGCCTCGTGATGACTGGGTGTTGTGTGATGTCCTTAGGTTAGTTAGGTATAAGTAGTTCTAAGTTCTAAGGGACTGATGACCATAGTTGTTAAGTCCCATAGTGCTCAGAGCCAGAAAGGTACCTTTTCCGTGTTACAGCCGCTTGATAACACGTCTGCTTGGTAGCTGTGCAACAGGCTGATGTCATTTGACGTCTATCCTACCTCTCTGACCTGGTTCGAGCCTCACTCACGTGTCTGCGAGCACCAGAGAAATATAGTTGAGTACACGTTTTCAGAATACTCCGACATGATCCTTGTGAATGGCGAAGTTCGCGGTAATGGAAGAGCTGCTCGTCGCCTTTGTCGGGATTTTCCACAACGTCCGAATCCATCGCATACACTTTTCGCCACAGCTAGGCAACGACTTCGAAAAGGGTCAGCAGACGTGGCTGTGGTGCTCCAAGGAGACGGCGCACACCCGAATTGGAAGAGGCCGTACTGCGTCACGATGGGAAAACCCCGTCAACGAACACACGGGCAATTTCTTTGACTATTTATGAACTGTAAAACAACTGATGTATTGGGTCACTCCTGATCAATTGCTTGTTAAAGTCGTCGCGTGAGCAACATGTTTTCAAATGGTTGTAGCGCGAGAACTGTACGTTTACGGACATGGGCTCCAGTTCAAGACATTATCTACTCACTCCCCTCTGCAAGACCTGTAAGTCTGTTGCGGGAATTTCCGAACACCCTGTATAAGAGTCAAACAGCATGTAGACTGATGAGCCAAAACGTTATTACCATGTGCTTAATACCTTGTTTGTTGCCGGCCGCGGTGGTCTAGCGGTTCTAGGCGCGCAGTCCGGAACCGCGCGACTGCTACGGTCGCAGGTTCGAATCCTGCCTCGGGCATGGATGTGTGTGATGTCGTTAGGTTAGTTAGGTTTAAGTAGTTCTAAGTTCTAGGGGACTGATGACCACAGATGTTAAGTCCCACAGTGCTCAGAGCCATTTGAACCTTGTTTGTCCATCTTTGCAATGTTATACATCACCGATTATTACTATTATCAGGGATCCGGCAGTTTGGTGGTAGGTTAGGAGGTATGTGGCATTAGACGTCTAAGCACAGGTCACGTAATTCGCGTAAATAACGGGCCGATGACTTGCGTATGCGAAGATGGCGCCCGACAGCGACCCAGAAGCGCTCCATAGGATTTACATCTGGCGAATTTAGTCGCGGAGACATCAACGTGAGATCACCACAGTGCTCCTCAAACCACTGTAACGCGGTTCTGGCCGCAAGACACGGACAACTATACTGCTGAAAAGTGACGTCGCCGTCGGGGAAGGCATCAAGCATGACTGGTAGACCACTTAGAGAATGTAACAGATAACTAAAGAGACTGACTACAGTAAGAAAGTCCGTCCTCTTTTGGAGTACTGCTGCGCGGTCTGGGATCCTTAGCAGTAAGCATTAACAAAGTACACCGAGAAAGTTCGAAGAAGAGCAGCACGTTTTGTACTATCGTGAAATAGGGGAGAGTGTGTCAACGACATGATACATGATTTGGGGTGGACATCATTGAAACGGAGGCGTTTTTTGTCACGGCGGAATCAACTCCGGAAATTTCGATCACCAACTTCCTCCTCCGAATACGAAAGTATTTTGTTGGCGCCTACTTACATACTGAGAAACATCATAATAAAATAAGGGAAATCAGAGCTCGCACGGAAAGATATAGGTGTTCGTTTTTTCCGCGCGCTGTTCGAGATTGGAATAATCGAGAACTACTGTGAAGGTGGTGCAATGAACCCTATGCCATGGGCTTAAGTGTGATTTGCAATCCATGCAGACCTAGATGTAGAAGGGACGCAGGTGATTCGCAGCTCCCAGCGTGTCTTCCATTACTACCACAGCTGCCGTGCAAGTGCAGGAGAATGTCTCCTATAGCATATTACTGGTCTCACCAGGCTGTGTCCGTGGAACGCTTCATGCTTCGAGCCGCCGTCCAACCCGATGAAGGCGTTTGGGGAGGGAACATAGTCTAGCGAAAATGTGATTTGCCCGAAGAGCCGATGCATTTCCAACGGTCGACTATCGAATCCCGAAGGTCCCGCGCCGACTGTAAACATTGACGGTGTAGTTCGATGAACATGTGAACAGGTAGGGGTGATCTACTGCGGAGCTCCACGTTCAACAAAGTACGGTGAACGGTGTGCTTCGGAACATTTGTGCGTGCACCAGCACTGTGGTTCTTCCGCAAAGATGCCACAGATCACCATCTATGCTACTGTAGAGAGCAGACAAGCCTCCAATCTCCACGTTCTGTGAAGAGTCGTGAAGGTCCATCCATTTAGCGCCTAGTGGTAGTTTCACTGTCCTACCTCTTTCCGTAGAAGCTCACGACAGTAGCACGTGAACATTCGACCAGCTTCGCCGCTTTCGAGATGCTCTTCATTGACTCCGCGTGATAATGATCTTGACTTGGCAGAGGTTGAAAATACCGCTTCAGTTCTAAATTACACTACTGGCCATTAAAATTGCGACACCACGAAGATGTGCTACAGGCCAGAAATTTAACCGACAGGAAGAAGATACTGTGATATGCAAATGATTATCTTTTCAGAACATTCACACAAGATTGGCGCCGTTGGCGAAACCTGCAGGTGCTGACATGAGGAAAGTTTCTAACCGATTACTCATACACAAACAGTAGCTGACCGGGGTTGCCTGGTGAAACATTGTTGTGATGCCTCGTGTAAGGAGGAGAAATGCGTACCATCACGATTCCGACGTTGATGAAGGTCGGATTACAGCCTATCGAGATTGCGGTTTACCGCATCGCGACATTGCTGCTCGTGCTGGTCGAGATTCAATGACTGTTAGCAGAATATGGAATCGTTGGATTGAGGAGGGTAATACGGAACGCCGTGCTGGATCCCAACAACCTCGTATCACTAGAAGTCGAGACGACAGGCATCTTATCCGCATCGCTGTAACGGATCGTACAGCCACGTCTCGATCCCTGAGTCAACAGATGGTGACGTTTCCAAGACAACAACCATCTGCACGAACAGTTCGACGACATTTGCAGCAGCATGGACTATCAGCTAGGAGACCATGGCTGCGGTTACCCTCGACGCTGCATCACAGACAGGAGCGCCTGCGATGGGGTACTCAACGACGAACCTGGGTGCACGAATGGCAAAACGTCATTTTTTCGGATGAATCCAACTTCTGTTTACAGCATCATGATGGTCGCATGCGTGTTTGGCGACATCGCGGTGAACGCACATTGGAAGCGTTAATTCGTCATCGCCATACTGGCCTATCACCCGGCGTGATGGTATGTGGTGTCATTGGTTACACGTCTCTGTCACATCTTTTTCGCATTGACGGCACTTTGAACAGTGGACCTTACATTTCAGATGTGTTACGACCCGTGGCTCTACCCTTCATTCGATCCCTGCGAAACGCTACATTTCAGCAGGATAATGCACGACCGCGTGTTGCAAGTCCTGTACGCACCTTTCTGGATACAGAAAATGTTCGACTGTTGCCCTGGCCAGCACATTCCCCAGATCTCTCACCAATTGAAAAAGTCTGGTCAATGGTGGACGAGCAACTGGCTCGTCACAATACGCCAGTCACTACTCTTGATGAACTGTGGTATCGTGTTGAAGCTGCACGGGCAGTTGTACCTGTACACGCCATCCAAGCTCTGTTTGACTCAATGCCTAGGTGTATCAAGGCCGTTATTACGGCCAGAGGTGGTGGTTCTGGGTACTGATTTCTCAGGATCTATGCACCCAAATTGCGTGAAAATATAATCACATGCCAGTCTAGTGTAATATACAGGGTGATTCAAAAAGAATACCACAACTTTAAAAATGTGTATTTAATGAAAGAAACATAATATAACCTTCTGTTATACATCATTACAAAGAGTATTTAAAATGGTTTTTTTTTTCACTCAAAAACAAGTTCAGAGATGTTCAATATGGCCCCCTCCAGACATACGAGCAATATCAACCCGATACTCCAACTCGTTCCACACTCTCTGTAACATATCAGGCGTAACAGTTTGGATAGCTGCTGTTATTTCTCGTTTCAAATCATCAATGGTGGCTGGGAGAGGTGGCCGAAACACCATATCCTTAACATACCCCCATAAGAAAAAATCGCAGGGGGTAAGATCAGGGCTTCTTGGAGGCCAGTGATGAAGTGCTCTGTCACGTGCTGCCTCGGGTAGTTTGGTTTTCAGCCTAGTCAACAGCGCCTCAAGCGAACAAATGTACGACTAAATGAAACTTTATAGCTCCCTTAATTCGCCGACAGATAGTGCTTAGCTCTGCCTTTTGTCGTTGCAGAGTTTTAAATTCCTAAAGTTGTGGTATTCTTTTTGAATCACCCTGTATTTGTCCAATGAATACCCGTTTATCATCTGCATTTCTTCTTGGTGTAATAATCTGCCCTTGGCAGAGGTTGAAAATACCGCTTCAGTTGTAAATTACTTTATTTTCACAAGACCGGTCTCGAACTGTTATAGGCCCATCCTCAGGTGTCGTACTGGAAATGGCAAAAGACGGGAGATAATTTTCACACGCCACAACATATATAGAAAGCAAAAAACAAGTTTTTTCCGAACAGTTTATAAACTTCCCTTGGTCAAACTCGCCTATCTCGGCGGATTTCTCCGTTTGATGCCAATATCTTCGCTAGGGTGTCCCCATACGCGCCTGGTCCGCTTACATACTTTTGTTGCAGCGTCACATACCCGCAACGCCACCAGGCGGCATCCATCGACGCTGTGGGCAGTGGTCTTAATGTTTTGGCTGGTCTGTATGTAATCAGGACATTGTATCATCTGTTAAGATACAATAAACAACGGTGTATCTACACTCGTGCTCATAAATTAAGGATAATGCTGATACACGGCGAAACAACGCTCTGGTGGGCGGTTTGCGGGTTTAAATCACCTCGGTGTATGACCATGCGGTGCATTTGACCTGCGGACGTCGCATGGTGGCGCTGGCAGCAGTCCACATACGCAGAGGTGTGTTAGTGCATGTCAGAGTACGGTGAAGCGAGTAAGTGTGCAGACGTTTTCAGACGTGCTAATGGTGACTGTGTGTTGAAAATGGCTCAAAGAACACATATTGATGACGTTATGAGGGGTAGAATACTAGGGCGACTGGAGGCTGGTCAAAGACAGCAGCTGGCCGGTGTGGCCGAGCGGTTCTAGGCGCTTCGGAACCGCGCGACCGCTAGGGTCGCAGGTTCGAATCCTGCCTCGGGCATGGATGTGTGTGATGTCCTTAGGTTAGGTTTAAGTAGTTCTAAGTTATAGGGGACTGATGACGTAAGATGTTGAGTCCCATAGTGCTCAGAGCCATTTGAACCAAACACAGCAGGTCGTAGCACGGATCCTCCGTGTGCCACAAAGTGTGATCTCACGATTATGGCAACGATTCCTACAGACAGGAAACGTGTCCAGGCGCTACAGTACGGGACGTCCACAGTGTACAACACCATAAGAAGACCGATTATCTCACCATCAGTGCCCGCAGGCGGCCACGGAGTGCTGCAGGTAGCCTTGCTCGAGACCTTACCGCAGCCACTGGAACAGTTGTCTCCAGACACACAGTTTACAGATGACTGAACAGACATGGTTGTTTTGCCCGGAGACCTGCAAGGTGCATTCTACTGACCCCTGGTCACAGGAGAGCCCGTAAAGCCTGATGTCAAGAACACAGTACATGGGCATTGGAACAGTGGTCCCAGGTTATGTTCACGGACGAGTCCAGGTATAGTTTGAACAGTGAGTCTTGCCAGGTTTTCATCTGACGTGAACCAGGAACCTGATACCAACCCCTTAAGGTTCTTGAAGGGGACCTGTTTGGAGGTCGTGGTTTAACGGTGTGGGGTGGGATTATGATTGGTGCACGTACACCCCTGCATGTCTTTGACAGAGGAACTAACAGGTCAGGGGTATCAGGATGTCATTTTGCACCAGTATGTCCGCCTTTTCGGGGGTGCAGTGGGTCCCACCTTCCTCCTGACGGATGATAATGCACGGCCCCACCGAGCTGCCATCGTGGAGGAGTACTTTGAAACAGAAGATATCAGGCGAATGGAGTGGAGTGGCGTCCCTGTTCTCCAGACCCAAACCCCATCGAGCACGTCTGGAATGCTCTCTGTCGACGTATTGCTGCTCGTCTTCAAACCCTTACGGCACTTCAGGAGCTCCGACAGGCACTGGTGCAAGTATGGAAGGCTATACCCCAGCAGCTGCTCGATCACCTGTTCCAGAGTATGCCAACCCATTGTGCGGCCTTTGTACGTGTTTATGGTGATCATACCCCATATTGATGTCGCGGTACATGCACAGGTAACAGTAGCAATTTGTAGCACGTGTGTTTCGGGACAGTTTTCTCAACTTATCGCCAATACCGTGGACTTACAGACCTGTGTCATGTGTGTTCCCTATGTGCCTATGCTATTAGTGCCAGTTTCGTGTAGTGCCACCACATTCTGCAATTATCCTTAATTTATGAGCATGAGTGTATATCAAAAAACCGAAAGAGGGGGATGGGATTCATACTAAGTCACACGGTCAACTCCTTTAATCTTCCATTTTTCACCTGTACCCGAGTTCATCAACGCAATTAAATAATTTCCCATGCCCATGGTTAAATCTGCGACGGTGACATAAACATTCTACGAGGGCAGTTCAATAAGTAAAGCAACACATTTTTTTTTTCTCGGCCAATTTTGGTTGAAAAAACCGGAAATTTCTTGTGGAATATTTTCAAACATTCCCGCTTCGTCTCGTATAGTTTCATTGACTTCCGACAGGTGGCAGCGCTGTACGGAGCTGTTAAAATGGCGTCTGTAACGGATGTGCGTTGCAAACAATGGGCAGTGATCGAGTTTCTTTTGGCGGAAAACCAGGGCATCTCAGATATTCATAGACGCTTGCAGAATGTCTACGGTGATCTGGCAGTGGACAAAAGCACGGTGAGTCGTTGGGCAAAGCGTGCGTCATCATCGCCGCAAGGTCAAGCAAGACTGTCTGATCTCCCGCGTGCGGGCCGGCCGTGCACACCTGTGACTCCTGCAATGGCGGAGCGTGCGAACACACTCGTTCGAGATGATCGACGGATCACCATCAAACAACTCAGCGCTCAACTTGACATCTCTGTTGGTAGTGCTGTCACAATTGTTCACCAGTTGGGATATTCAAAGGTTTGTTCCCGCTGGGTCCCTCGTTGTCTAACCGAACACCATAAAGAGCAAAGGATAACCATCTGTGCGGAATTGCTTGCTCGTCATGTGGCTGAGGGTGACAATTTCTCGTCAAAGATTGTTACAGGCGATGAAACATGGGTTCATCACTTCGAACCTGAAACGAAAACGGCAATCAATGGAGTGGCGTCACACCGACTCCCCTACCAAGAAAAAGTTTAAAGCCATACCCTCAGCCGGTAAAGTCATGGTTACAGTCTTCTGGGACACTGAAGGGGTTATTCTGTTCGATGTCCTTCCCCACGATCAAACGATCAACTCTGAAGTGTATTGTGCTACTCTTCAGAAATTGAAGAAACGACTTCAGCGTGTTCGTAGGCACAAAAATCTGAACGAACTTCTCCTTCTTCATGACAACGCAAGACCTCACACAAGTCTTCGCACCCGAGAGGAGCTCACAAAACTTCAGTGGACTGTTCTTCCTCATGCACCCTACAGCCCCGATCTCGCACCGTCGTCGGATTTCCATATGTTTGGCCCAATGAAGGACGCAATCCGTGGGAGGCACTACGCGAATGTTGAAGAAGTTATTGATGCAGTACGACGTTGGCTCCGACATCGACCAGTGGAATGGTACCGTGCAGGCATACAGGCCCTCATTTCGAGGTGGCGTAAGGCCGTAGCATTGAATGGAGATTACGTTGAAAAATAGTGTTGTGTAGCTAAAAGATTGGGGAATAACCTGGTGTATTTCAATGCTGAATAAAACAACCCCTGTTTCAGAAAAAAAATGTGTTGCATTACTTATTGAACAGCAAGAGGGGAGGAGTGTTATAAGTTGCCTCAGGAAGTTTGTGCAGAATTCATTCGTTATTGCTTTACTCCTAGCGCAATCAGTTTTTGCTTACTTATATAATAGCTATGAGGAATCCGGTCTGCATCTCAGAAAACACTGTCATTAACGTTCCGATATACTGAATCGACTTCGCCTTACTGTGCGCAAGGCCATCGGTTTCCACACACTACTTTAATGGATTTTACTTACGGCGTAAAACTGGGCTATGTCTCCCAATGCTGAGACACTGGGCGCGTATTCGGGAGGATGGGGGGTTCAAGTCCTCATCCAGCGATCCTTTTTGGGTTTTCTCTGATTGACCTAAATCGGTTTAGGGCACGGCGCTACATCCTCACCCATTTCGTGCTTTCTCTGTCTGTAACGAACTGGTCGTCGATGGGACGCTAAGCGCTAGTCTTCGTGGACTTGCTGTAAACTAACGTCTCCAAATTTTTTATGTGAAAATTCTTAAGGCTTTTTAAAATAAAACATTCATGTTAATTCTTTACGTCTACAAACTTGCAGCACTCTGCCGATAGAGGGCTCCGAATTGTAGCGTGTAACACGGCGGTGTGTAACGTAACTACAGGGTGTTTCAACAATGACCGGTATATTTGAAACGGCAATAAAAACTAAACGAGCAGCGATAGAAATACACCGTTTGTTGCAATATGCTTGGGACAACAGTACATTTTCAGGCGGACAAACTTTCGAAATTACAGTAGTTACAATTTTCAACAACAGATGGCGCTGCAAGTGATGTGAAAGATATAGAAGACAACGCAGTCTGTGGATGCGCCATTCTGTACGTCGTCTTTCTGCTGTAAGCGTGTGCTGTTCACAACGTGCAAGTGTGCTGTAGACAACATTGTTTATTCCTTAGAACAGAGGATTTTTCTGGTGTTGGAATTCCACCGCCTAGAACACAGTGTTGTTGCAACAAGACGAAGTTTTCAACGGAGGTTTAATGTAACCAAAGGACCGAAAAGCGATACAATAAAGGATCTGTTTGAAAAATTTCAACGGACTGGGAACGTGACGGATGAACGTGCTGGAAAGGTAGGGCGACCGCGTACGGCAACCACAGAGGGCAACGCGCAGCTAGTGCAGCAGGTGATCCGACAGCGGCCTCGGGTTTCCGTTCGCCGTGTTGCAGCTGCAGTCCAAATGACGCCAACGTCCACGTATCGTCTCATGCGCCAGAGTTTACACCTCTATCCATACAAAATTCAAACGTGGCAACCCCTCAGTGCCGCTACCATTGCTGCACGAGAGACATTCGCTAACGATATAGTGTACAGGATTGATGACGGCGATATGCATGTGGGCAGCATTTGGTTTACTGACGAAGTTTACTTTTACCTGGACGGCTTCGTCAATAAACAGAACTGGCGCATATGGGGAACCGAAAAGCCCCATGTTGCAGTCCCATTGTCCCTGCATCCTCAAAAAGTACTGGTCTGGGCCGCCATTTCTTCCAAAGGAATCATTGGCCCATTTTTCAGATCCGAAACGATTACTACATCACGCTATCTGGACATTCTTCGTGAATTTGTGGCGGTACAAACTGCCTTAGACGACACTGCGAACACCTCGTGGTTTATGCAAGATGGTGCCCGGCCACATCGTACGGCCGACGTCTTTAATTTCCTGAATGAATATTTCGATGATCGTGTGATTGCTTTGGGCTATCCGAAACATACAGGAGGCGGCGTGGATTGGCCTCCCTATTCGCCAGACATGAACCCCTGTGACTTCTTTCTGTGGGGACACTTGAAAGACCAGGTGTACCGCCAGAATCCAGAAACAATTGAACAGCTGAAGCAGTACATCTCATCTGCATGTGAAGCCATTCCGCCAGACACGTTGTCAAAGGTTTCGGGTAATTTCATTCAGAGACTACGCCATATTATTGCTACGCATGGTAGATATGTGGAAAGTATCGTACTATAGAGTTTCCCAGACCGCAGCGCCATCTGTTGTTGAGAATTGTAACTACTGTAATTTCGAAAGTTTGTCCGCCTGAAAATGTACTGTTGTCCCAAGCATATTGCAGCAAACGGTGTATTTCTATCGCTGCTCGTTTAATTTTTATTGCCGTTTCAAATATACCGGTCATTTTTGAAACACCCTGTATGTCGGTGCGTGAGAAACATCGTGCTGTAATCGAGTTTCTAGCAGCAGAAGAGTTCCTTCACGCATGGAATACCCTTTCCTTCACAGTGACAACGCTGAACCACACACGAAAGCTGCGACATTTGCAACAATCCGACGCCTTAGATTCACTGTCAGTGATCACCCTCCACGCAGTCCTGAGTTGGACCCAACTGACTTTCATCTGCTTCCAAAACTCATGTAATATCTTCGAACACTTCTCACTCTGACAGTGACGAAGCCTTGCGAGCAGAAGTGAGGTTGCGGCTCCGTCAATAAAGTCAAACATTCTACAGTGACGGTATCAACAATCTGGTCTCTCGTTGGCAGAAAGATGTTCGCCGCCAGGGTGACTATGTTGAGAAATAAATAGGTAGACATGAATAAAATGTAGAATGTTAACCATGTTTCTTTTGTTTATAAAGATTAAGAGTTTTCACGTAACAAATTGGGAGGCATTACTTTCTAGCACACCCTAGTAGGTTCTTCCTTCCATCCTGGCAGGAGAAAGTGAACAAAAATGTCTAGGAACCATTTGTACACAGTTAAACGGTTTATATACAGTTGTGAAATCCTTTTTCGCATTTTGCTTCATCCAGCATTTCTTCGCATTTTGTTTTGTTCAGTATTCAGCAAATTCGACGCCAATCTTCCACAAGGCTCTCTCGAGCCTCATTTTCAAGTAAATGTTCTGTATCTTTCTTCTGGTGCATCTCTCACTTCAACTATTCCACATGCCTTCAGTAAAATTGTCCAGAATTGTATTTTCCACTTTCCCGGTGTTTCCGCTTTGGTCGCAGTTCTTGGAAGTCCAGAACACGGATGAGTTGCGAGATAACAACGTTTCAGTTCTTATTTACAACTAGAAAATGAAAAAGCAGGCTCTTTATAAATCTTAACCAACGTCCGAATAATTTCTGTATGTGAAAAGATGACGAAAAGAAAGAATTACAAGGCGATAAGGTATTCCAATTTGATTCAATTGAATGTAACACACATAACACGACTGTTTTAAAGAAATATTTCGTTAATCTAGTGACACTTGAGTATGTTACAATGCACGACGTAACATAAGGAACATAAAATTTCATCTGAACCAACGACGTCGCTGCTCACAGAAAAATTTTGTTGTTGTTCACATACACCAGAAGAGAGCACTCATCAGCAACGGGTTGGGCACTGCTCAATTACAGCAAGCGGATGGACCAGGTTCCTGTCAGGTAATCAAGGTACACTGCGAGATCAAAAGTTTCCAGACACGCCCAAAAACATACGTTTTTCATATTAGGTGCACTGTGCCGCCACCTACAGCCAGGTACTCCATATCAGCGACCTCAGTAGCCATTAGACATCGCGAGAGAGCAGAATGGGCCGCTCCGCGGAACTCACGGACTTCGAACGTGGTCAGGTGATACGGTGTCACTTGTGTCATACGTATGTATGCGAGATTTCCACACTCCTACGCATCCCTGGGTCCACTGTGTGATGTGATAGTGAAGTGCAAACGTGAAGGGACACGTACAGCACAAAAGCGTACAGGCCGACCTCAGCTTCTGTTCACTGACACAGACCGCCGACATTTGAAGAGGATCTAATGTGTAATAGGCAGACATCTATCCAGAACATCACACAGGATTTCCAAAGTGCATCAAGATCCACTGCAAGTACTGTGACACTAGGCGGGAGGTGAGAAAACTTTGATTTCATGGTCTAGTGGCTACCCAAGTCACACATCACGCCGGTAAATGCCAAACGACGCCTCGCTTGGTGTAAGGAGCGTAAACATTGGAGTTGAACAATCGGAAAACGTTGAGTGGAGTCACGAATCACGGTACACAATGTGGCGATGGCAGGATGTGGGTATGGCGAATGCCCAGTGAACGTCATCTGCCAGCGAGTATAGTGCCGACAGTAAAATTCGGAGGTGGTGGTGCAATGGTGTGGTCGCGTTTTTGATAGAGGTGATTTGCACCCTTTGTTGTTTTGCGTGGCACTATCAGTGCAGAGGCCTACATTGATGTTTTAAGCACCTTCTTGCCTCCCACTGTTGAACAACAATTCGGGGATGGCGACTGTATCTTTCAACACGATCGAGCGCCTGTTCATAATGTACGGCCTGTGGCGGAGTGGTTACACGACAGTAACATCCCTGAAAACAAAATGGCCTGCACAGAGTCCTTACCTGAATCCTATAGAACACCTTTGGGATGTTTTGGAAAGCCGACTTCATGCCAGGCTTCACCGACCGACATCGATAGCTCTCCTCAGTACAGCACTCCGTGAAGATGGGCTGCCATTCCCCGAGAAACCTTTCAGCACCTGATTGAACGTATGCCTGCGAGAGTGGAAGCTGTCATCAAAGCTAAGGGTGGGCTAGCACCATATTGAATTCCAGCGTTACTGATGGAGGTCGCCACGAACGTGTAAGTCATTTTCAGCCACGTGTCCGGATACTTTTGTTCACATAGCGTACGGGGTGTACCTAAAGTCCGGGAACACTTTCAATTACTTATTGCACAGGAACCAAACATTGTACAGATATTAATATCATTTTGAAGAGAAACCCCGAAGTGTTTTTTTTTTTTTTCATGTATACCGCCACAGCGTACTTTGGTATTTTGCTGACAGTCAGCGATAGTCGCAATCATTGCGAGCTTTCTGTGTGTTCGAGTTCGACAAAACAAGTGTGCTATAGCTGTTCAACGTATGGTTAGAACCAAGTACGGCAAGAAGCCATCAACAAGGAAGGCCATTTACCACTGGCACAACAAATTCGTTACGACGGGTTGCTTGTTCCCGGCAAAGAGAAGCGGACGTCCCAGTGTGAGTGAAGTGAATGTGGAGCGCGTACGAGAGACATTCATAAGGAGTCCAAAGAAACCGGTGAATCGTGCGTCTCGTGAACTCGAAATCGCTCCAATGACAGTGTGGAAAGACCTGCGACAGAAGTTGTCTATCAAACCATTCAAATTGGAGCTAGTGAAGAAGCTGAATGACGACGACAAAGACAAGCGTTTTGAGTTTTGTTCGCAGTTGCAACAATCGAATGTCGATGGGGATGTCATTGTTGATCGCTTAATTTTTTGCAACGAAGCCACTTTTCACACTAATGGGAAAGTGAACAGGCATAATTGTCGAATCTGGGGTACAAAGCATCCACACGAATGCATTGAATTTGAGCGTGATTCCGCAAAGGTAAATGTTTTTTTGTGGCTTGTTACATTGAAAACTGTACGGGGCATTCTTCTTCGCTGGGAGCACTGTCACTGGATATTCCTACTTGGGCATGTTGAAGCAATGGCTGATGCCTCAAGTGCAATCGGACTGTCCGTTCATCTTTCAGCAGGATGAGGCTCCACCCCATTTTCATCGTGTAGTTCGTAGGTTTCCAGAATGAGATTTTCACTCTGCAGCGAAGTGTGCGCTGATATTAAACTTCCTGGAAGATTAAAACTGTGTGCCGGACCGAGACTCGAACTCGGGACCTTTGCCTTTCGCAGGCAAGTGCTCTGCCAAGTTTCAAGTTCGAAGGTACCTGAACACGGAGCTGTCTCATCGATGGATCGCCCGTGTTACAGAAGGGGACAGCGGTTTCATGAAATTGCCTACCTGATCACCATATCTCATTCCGTGTGACTTTTTTCTGTGGGGACACACAGATCTAGTGTATGTACCGCCTCTACCACGTGATGTAGCAGAGCTCAAGGAGAGAATGCGGGAAGCGACTGCCACAGTCGACGATGCCGTGCTGGGACGGGTATGGCAAGAATTCAGTTATCGTATTACCCTCTGCCGGTTCACTCATGATTCACACATCGAATGTTTGTAGAAAAATCTTTCAGCGTTTCTCTTCAAAATGCAAAATGTATGACATTTGTACAATGTTTAGTTCTTGTGCAATAAATAATTGAAAGTGTTCCCGCATTTCATGTGCGCACTTTATAGTGTTACTCACAGAACAAACTGTGTAGCCGGCAGCGGTGGCCGAGCGGTTCTAGGCGCTTCAGTCCAGAACCGCACGACTACTACGGTCGCAGGTTCGAGTCCTGCCTCGGGCATGGGTGTGTGTGATGTCCTTAGGTTAGTTAGGCTTCAATAGTTCGAAGTTCTAGGGGACTGATGACCTCAGATGTTAAGTCACATAGTGCTCAGAGCCAATACCGTATGTATATATGAACGTCATGAGATTAACTTACGTGGACTGTCTATGAGGTTTAACACTCCTATTATATGGGAACATTTTAGATTAGGGTTTACCATGATTGTTATTGATATCGATTGAAACAGCAAGTTCACCGATACCAGACGTTGTTTATGTATGTCCACGATGCTTTTCGAAGGTTTAAACCTCCATCAGTAGGTTGATTTACATTTGTTAGTATAATATACATGTGTATGTTGTCTTACGAATTTTGAAAGAACTTGTGCCACTGTCTAGACGAGAACCAGAAGGCTATTTCAGAACATTGTTTTGGGGTTTATTGGCTAAAAACTAAACGTCATACTAGCGAACGTAAATACACCTGATGATGGAGGCTTAAACCTTCGAAATGCGTCCTGGAAATAAGTAAACAGTGACTGGTAACAGTAAACTTGTTGTTTCATTCGACGTCAACAGTATGATTTGTTACTACAATTACTCCCTCCAGTTGTCCGCGTCCTAAGCGGGAGAGGAGCCTCGGACGGGTAACCTCGAGCCTTGTCTATCCGAAAGGCACTTATCTATGCCGTGCGTTGGTGTTCGTGTAGTTATCTCTTATGATACTCCATATGTATGTTTGTGTACAATATTATAAAATTCACGTTTAACAGTTTAAGATACAAACAGTTTAAATAATACACGGTTCAAATGGCTCTGCGCACTATGGGACTTAACTTCTGAGGTCATTAGTCCCCTACAACTTAGAACTCGTTAAACCTAACTAATCTAAGGACATCACACACATCCAAGCCCGAGGCAGGATTCTAACCAGCGATCGTAGCGGTCTCGCGGTACCAAACTGCAGCGCCTAAAACAGAACGGCTACTTCGGCCGGCACACGGTTACATGTTTGAAAATAATGATCCAAAGAAACTAACTAATTACTTATTTTACTTTGTGCAAATACGAAAATTCATTGTATAATTTGTTATTAATAAATTATTTCTAAATTCCATGTATATATTACTTGTAGTACTGTCGCAGTCAACTGATATGATACTATGCCGTATATACAGGGTCAACAGGGACGAATTCCTGACTGGAAATGGAGACGGCCGTTGTGGCTGAGCGGTTGTAGTCAGTCCGGAACCGCGCTACTGCAACAGTCGCAGGTTCGACTCCTGCCTCGGCCTTGGATGTGTGTGCTGTCCCTAGGTTCGTTAGGTTTAAGTAGTTCTAAGTCTAGGGAACTGATGACCTCAGCCGACCGAAGTGGCCGTGCGGTTAAAGGCGCTGCAGTCTGGAACCGCGAGACCTCTACGGTCGCAGGTTCGAATCCTGCCTCGGGCATGGATGTTTGTGATGTCCTTAGGTTAGTTAGGTTTAATTAGTTCTAAGTTCTAGAGGACTAATGACCTCAGCAGTTGAGTCCCATAGTGCTCAGAGCCATTTGAACCATTTGATGACCTCAGATGTTGTCCCATAGTGCTCAGAGCCATTTGAACCATTTTGAACTGGAAATGGAGGAAAGAAGGTCCTATGAACATGTGTCCGGAAATGCATCGTTGACACAGTAGATGGCGCTGATGAATGAAAATTCGTCTGACCATTGTGCCGTGTGTTCCTTTTATTTTGCAGGCTGTTTGATTGAAGCGGTCCCGGCGGAGGTTCGAGTCCTCCCTCGGGCGTGGGTGTGTGTGTGTTTGTCCTTAGGATAATTTAGGTTAAGTAGTGTGTAAGCTTCGGGACTGATGACCTTAGCAGTTAAGTCCCATAAGATTTCACACACATTTGAACATTTTTGATTGACGCAGCGTACTGTAAACAGCAGAATCGCCCGGTATTCATGTCGGGAACAAGCCGAGATGGTGTATGTCTACGGCCAAGCAGACGGAAACGGTTTTAGAGGCAGCATGGCTGTACCAAAACAAGTAACCTCACAGATAACAATCACATCAAGCAACAGAATTGTTCAAATGTGTGTGGATTCCTAAGGGACCAAACTTCTGGGTTATCGGTCGCTAGACTTCAAATTACTGAAACTAACTTGTGCTAAGAACAACAGACATACTCATGGCCGAGGGAGGACTCGAACCTCCTGCGGGAGGGGCTCCGCAATCCGTGATATGGCGCCTCCAATCGCGCGGCCACTCCGCGCGGCGATCTCACATTTCAAACCCGTTTCCGGCGTATATGTGATCACGGGTCCTTTAAGACAAACTAACGTGCGGACTGTGCGTGCACCAGATTTGGAGGACCGGGGTCTACACAATATTCAGACGAATCGTAGTACGAGCTCCAGGGAAGTGGCCCGCCATCATGGTGTAACCCAAAGTACGGTTATATGTACCCTGCATGACAACCGCTGCTACCCTTATCACCTGCAACGAGCTGGACATCTGTTGTGACGTGGATGCGATGCAGTTCTATACTATGTTCCGGGAATATCTGTTATGTAAGTCTGCAGGCTTTCGTGGCCGTTGTCACTGAAGTTAAAATCTTCTGGGTTATTATGCCGCGTCATGTTTCTTCTAAAGTGTTCGACGTTTCGACCGCTCTGCTGGGATCCTCTTCAGGATCTTTTCGTGTCCACTACTGCTAGAACACTATCAGAGACGAGTGTCGCGTCCACTTATAAAGGGGGAGTTCTCCAGCACAAACGCCAGAAAACTCCCCCTTTATAAGTGGACGCGACACTGGTCTCTGATAGTGTTCTAGCAGTAGTGGACACCAAAAAGATCCTGAAGAGGATCCCAGCAGAGGGCTCGAAACGTCGAACACTCTAGTAGAAACATGGCGCGGCCTAATAAACCAGAAAATTTTAACTTCAGGTCTGTTGTTGCACGGAGACCGTCAATTTCTAAACGCATGTTCACAGGACCTTTCTTCCTCCATTTCCAGTCAGAAATCCGTCTCTGCATGAACGTTCACCCTGTATATCTGTATCTGGTGATACTGGCGTGTTCATATCATCATCTATTTCCGTATCAACGCTTGAATTTGTGTTGCCCCATGTATCATGTTATCATCTTGTATACGGTCGTTACCTGCTTACGAATCTGGTACAGCGCTCTTGATATTTCATCAGTGATGCGGTTAAGCATGATCCATGTAGGTGGGTCTCTTAAGGGGGGTAGGACGCCAATCGGGCCGACTTGGAGCAGGAGAGGCACCACAGGACATTTTAATTTACACTGTGTATACTTTTACAAATAAATTCATAAAACTCTAACAGCATGACCAGGAAGGATTCAGGATGCATACTCATAGCAGTGGAAGCTCAAAAACGTAACAAAACACATTTTTTTACGTGTGAAATTTCATCATTTTTTCACTTACTACTGCCTGCATTTGATGCTATACGTACACTTCTTCGCAAGTAAGAGAGATTCTTCGATGACTTTTGTACAGCATACAAACCATAGTTACAGGTGTATGAAACTCTAGAAGTTATCTAATTTATGAAAAAAATGAATGAACTGTTACATTTTAAACTTAATGTTTGGAAAAAAACTCAAGTTTTGTAGTTAATTATCTCAATTTTTTCCACAGTTTTTCAATCGACTTGGAAAATTCTAGAGTTTCATACACCTGTAACTACTGTTTGTATGCTATGAAAAATTCATCGAAGAATCTCTCTTACTTAGGAAGAGAAGTGTACCTACAGCAACAAATGCAGCCAGTAATAAGTGAAAAAATAATGAAATTTCACATGTAAAAAAGGGCATTTTGCTACGTTTTTAAACTTCCACTGCTATGAGTGTGAGTGCCCTCAATCCTTCCTGGTCATGGTGACAAAGCTTTATGAATTTATTTGTAAAAGTATAGACAGTAGAAATTAAAATGTCCTGTGGTGAGTCTCCTGCTCCAAGTCGGCCCGTTGGACGTCCTACCCCCCTTAAAGGTTACCCCTGTGCCTTCGATTTCTGCCATCAGTTTTACTTGTCCTGGAGCGCTGCGCTGAGACAGCGAAGAAAGAAGCGCGGCTCACCTGGGCCGAGGGCGGCGGCCGCTGGCTCGCCGCAGGGGTAGTTGTTGATGAGGAAGCGGAAGCCGCGCAGGTCGATGAGGGAGGCGGCGTCGCCGGCGGGCAGGCGCGCCAGCGGGTAGGGCGGCGCCGAGGCGGTGGCGTTGCCGGGCAGCAGCAGCAGGTAGGCGGGCTGCGGCGGCCGCGTGGGCGGCGCGTCGCCCAGGCCTCCCGCCGGCCAGCCCAGCAGGCGGTACAGCGACAGGCACAGCGCCGCCGCCGCCGCGCCCCACACCAGCGCCGGCAGCCGCTTCTCCAGCATCGCTAGGCGCGCGCGCCGCCCCCGCCTCCAGCCATGGCCTCCTAGACGGACCGGGAGAGCAGTCAGCAGTGGTGCAATGAAGAAAGGGCGTAAGCGAAAAAGCTGGGTGGGTGGGAGAAAGAAAAGTTCTGTGTGTTGGAGCAGGGAAGTAGAGGTGTGAAGTGACAGTGGGATGGGAAGAACAAGGGGAAAGGACGAAGTGTGAAGGCCACAAGTAGTACAGTGAAGGAGCAGGGAAGTGGAGGTGTGAAGCGTCAGAGAGATGGGAGGGACAAGGGGAAAGGACGAAGTGTGAAGGCCACAAGTAGTACAGTGAAGGAGCAGGGAAGTGGAGGTGTGAAGCGTCAGAGAGATGGGAGGGACAAGGGGAAAGGACGAAGTGTGAAGGCCACAAGTAGTACAGTGAAGGAGCAGGGAAGTGGAGGTGTGAAGCGTCAGATGGATGGGAGGGACAAGGGGAAAGGACGAAGTGTGATGGCCACAAGTAGTACAGTGAAGGAAGGATATAGGAGTAGTAAAAGAAATAGGCACCAGAGTGGGGGTAACAAAAGAGAGAGGCTGGAGTATAAAGTAGATGTGCGAAGTGCAAGAGGAATGAGAGGGACAAGGGAAAGGACGAAGATGGAAGACCAGTAGCAGTCCAGTGAACAAAGAATGTAAATGGAAAAAGATAGGCAAGCAGGAGAAAGATAGAAATTTGGTGGGTTGGAGTGGGGTATTAGAGGTGCAAAACGCAAGAGGGATAACAGGGACAAGGGAAAAAGGCGAAGAGTGAAGGTCACAAGTAGTACAGTGGAGGAAGGATATAAGAGTGGTGAAAGAAAAGGGCAGGAGAGTAGGAGTAACAAGAGAGAGAGGCTGGAGTGGAAAGTAGAGGTGCAAAGTGCAAGAGGAATGAGACAAGGGGAGAGGAAGATGAGTGATGACCAGTAGCAATGCAGTGAAGGAAGAATGTATTTGGTGAAAGCTGGGCAAGCAGGAGAAAGAGAGATATTTGGTGTGCTAGAGTGGGGTAGTAGAGGTGCAAAATGCAAGAGGGATAATGGGGACAAAGAAAAAAGGCGAAGTGTGAAGGTCACAAGTAGTATAGTGGAGGAAGGATATAAGAGTGGTGAAAGAAAAGGCCAGGAGAGTGGGAGTAACAAAAGAGCAAGGCTGGAATGGAATGTAGAGGTGCAAACTGCAAGAGAAATGAGACAAGGGGAGAGGAAGAAGAGTGATGACCAGTAGTAGTGCAGTGAAGGAAGAATGTGATTGGTAAAAGCTGGGCAAGCGGGAGAAAGAGAGAAATTTGGTGAGCTAGAGTGGCGTAGTAGAGGTGCAACCTAAGGACATCACACACATCCATGCCCGAGGCAGGATTCGAACCTGCGACCGTAGCGGTCGCGCGGTTCAAGACTGAAGCGTCTAGAACCGCACGGCCACACCAGCTGGTGGCGAAGTGTGAAGCTCACAATTAGTACAGTGGAGGAAGGATGTAAGAGTGGTAAAAGAAAAAGGCAACAGAGTGGGAGTAACAAAAGAGTGAGGCTGGAGGGGCAAGTAGAGGTGGAAAGTGCAACAGGAACGAGAGGGACAAGGGGAAAGGACGAAGTGATGCCCAGTGGTAGAGCAGTGAAGGAAGAAAGTAAACAACACAGCTGTGCGTGTAGGAGAAAGAAATTAGATGGGTTGGATTCGAGAAGTAGAGGCATAAGGCGAGACAAGTGCATGTAGAAGAATGAGGTGAGCATGGGTTGTGTCGCAAAATAGGAGAGAGAGAGAGAGAGAGAGAGAGAGAGAGAGTTGCAGATATGATATGCGATTTGGCGTAACGATCATTAAGACAAAGGCGTTTTTAATATTTTCATCATTTCGCAGACCTGTCAGCAACTGTATAAATATTAATTTTAAACTAACAACAGCCTGAGTTGCAATGTTTACCTAGATTTACCTTGGTTTCAGTTGGGATAACCCAACCTTCTTCAGAATAAGTTCTTTTATTCTGAAGGAGGTTGGGTTATCCCAACTGAAATCTAGGTAAACATTCCAACAGAGGCTGTCGTTAATTTAAAATTAAAGGCGTTTTTCATTGTGGTAAGATCCTTTCACGAAATTTCGATCTCCAACGAACTCTTCCAGAAGCGAAAATATTTGTTTACACCCACCCACATAGCGAAAGACTCACTGTAACAAAGAGAAAACAGAACTACAGAGGGGTCCCAAATAATGTATCCACTGTTTAAAAGTCCATAACTGGCAAACTAAGTGACGGAGTTGTCTCATCTTTGGTAGTGTAATAGTTTGTAGTTCCAGCAATCGCCACACAAGCGTTGCATTGCGTTATTTTGTTTTGTCAGATGACAGTCGCCAGATAGTTTGTTTTGATCTTAGTTGCACCTGTTACTCGTGTAAACGTGGCTGGCGCAAGGCTTACATTCGATGAAAGGAAGTCAGTTTTGAAGTGGTATTTTAAGTACTAAAACGTTAATGGGGTTCAACGACGATGGACAATGAGTATCAAACAGAGCTACCGACAGGTTTAACGATTCGTCGCATTCGAGACAAATTTGAAGCCGAAGGCTGTGTTAAAGATGTACACAAACAACGGTTCAAAATGGCTCTGAGCACTATGGGACTTAACATCTGAGCTCATCAGTCCCCTAAAACTTAGAGCTACTTAAACCTAACTAACATAGGAACATCACACACATCGATGCCCGAGGCAGGATTCGAACCTGCGACCGTAGCGGTTACACGGTTCCGGACTGAAGCGCCTAGTGGATTATCCACCACGTTGCTCAGACCTAACTCCTGGACTTTTACCTGTGGCGAACACTAAAGAACGTCGTTTATCGACAAAATCCACGCACATTGGATGAACTTCGAGAATCCATCGTACATTCATGTGCAAATATCCAACTGAAGACGTTGCAGTCAGTAGTTCGTGCTGCAGTTCGGCGGCATCGATTGTGTGTGGATGTTAATGGTGACCATTTCGAACACCTACAGTGATATCGTGAAGTTGGACTTTAAGCTACACTTTCACCAAAAATGAGACAACTCCGTCAATTAGTTTGCAAGTTATGGACTTTTAAATAGTGGTTACATTTTTTTTGTCTCCTCTGTAATATGGTAGGATTTACGTGTTTTTTTTCCCGTGAGCCATTAAGACAGTGGAATGGTAGGGAATTTTGTGAAACTGTAGTTCGATAAATCCGCTACTAGACAGTTAAGAGTGAATTGCAGAGTAGTCATGTAGATGTAGACGAAAAGTGAAAGTTTGTAGTATGAGCGCAAAGAACGGGGTTGCAAAAGATAAAAATGCTGAGGTCAGTAGCAGTTGGGAGTAGAAGCGCAAGGTTCAGAAAGTGCATGTAGAGGAATGTGAAGGGGTATAAGGAGGGAAGAAGAAGACTTAAGGTCAGTAGTAGTGCAAACAAGGAAGGATGTAGGGGTGGTGAAAGAAATAAGATGGTTGTGTAAGGGAAAGTCGGAAAGACACACACACACACAGAGAGAGAGAGAGAGAGAGAGAGAGAGAGAGAGAGAGAGAGAGGGAGAGAGATATGGCGACCTGGAAGCGGAAGGTAGAGTCGCGAAGTCCAAGAGCTGCATACAGCGAAACAAGGAGGAGGGCAAGTAAGGAGGAAGACGAGCTTAGTAAATCAGTAGTAATGAAATGAATGAAGCATGTACGAATAACAAAATAAAAGTAAGAAGTGGCTTTAAATGTCGAAATCCGACCAGCATCCCAGAGAATTGCCACCCCATTCAGTGTGCTAGTGTATGCACAGATTGGTACTAACTTGAGTAAGTTATGACGTATGAAGAGTATGCCTGTATTTTTTGGGCAAGTGATGAGATGCAGTGCAGCGCAGAGTTGTGTTGCGTTGTCTTCTATTCTGCTGGTATTGTTAAATAAAAGAAAAGAAGCGAGTGGATGAAACTCGGCGTCTTAATATGTCCCAACCCTCCCTAAGCACTACAAGTGTCCGTTCAGTTTACTCTTCTCATTAGCAGACAGATCTCCATCGAGAATGTCACCAAGTATGAGTCCATGTGGCACAGAAGTGACGTTTGGATTTTTATCAGTAACACTACAGAAAAGTCTGTCGAACGAGTTTGCCAACTAGTGAAATAATGGCGCTGAAAACGTTTTCCCTCTCCACGTTTCGAAACAGTTGACCCCGAAGTGTTACAACGTATGAGTGTGACAGCTGCACAGGAGTATTCTGAAGACGGTGAAAGAAGAGTGTTTGACAGAATAGAAAGGAGAAAAGAAAAGGGTATGGGATAGAAGATAGTAAGGTACTGGGTGTTGGGAAGCCTTAAATCACATGAACAGGAATATTGGGATAAGAAGAGGAAACCGAGGAAGTGAGTGAGGATTGAATAAATAGATACACTCCTGGAAATGGAAAAAAGAACACATTGACACCGGTGTGTCAGACCCACCATACTTGCTCCGGACACTGCGAGAGGGCTGTACAAGCAATGATCACACCCACGGCACAGCGGACACACCAGGAACCGCGGTGTTGGCCGTCGAATGGCGCTAGCTGCGCAGCATTTGTGCACCGCCGCCGTCAGTGTCAGCCAGTTTGCCGTGGCATACGGAGCTCCATCGCAGTCTTTAACACTGGTAGCATGCCGCGACAGCGTGGACGTGAACCGTATGTGCAGTTGACGGACTTTGAGCGAGGGCGTATAGTGGGCATGCGGGAGGCCGGGTGGACGTACCGCCGAATTGCTCAACACGTGGGGCGTGAGGTCTCCACAGTACATCGATCTTGTCGCCAGTGGTCGGCGGAAGGTGCACGTGCCCGTCGACCTGGGACCGGACCGCAGCGACGCACGGATGCACGCCAAGACCGTAGGATCCTACGCAGTGCCGTAGGGGACCGCACCGCCACTTCCCAACAAATTAGGGACACTGTTGCTCCTGGGGTATCGGCGAGGACCATTCGCAACCGTCTCCATGAAGCTGGGCTACGGTTCCGCACACCGTTAGGCCGTCTTCCGCTCACGCCCCAACATCGTGCAGCCCGCCTCCAGTGGTGTCGCGACAGGCGTGAATGGAGGGACGAATGGAGACGTGTCGTCTTCAGCGATGAGAGTCGCTTCTGCCTTGGTGCCAATGATGGTCGTATGCGTGTTTGGCGCCGTGCAGGTGAGCGCCACAATCAGGACTGCATACGACCGAGGCACACAGGGCCAACACCCGGCATCATGGTGTGGGGAGCGATCTCCTACACTGGCCGTACGCCACTGGTGATCGTCGAGGGGACACTGAATAGTGCACGGTACATCCAAACCGTCATCGAACCCATCGTTCTACCATTCCTAGACCGGCAAGGGAACTTGCTGTTCCAACAGGACAATGCACGTCCGCATGTATGCCGTGCCACCCAACGTGCTCTAGAAGGTGTAAGTCAACCACCCTGGCCAGCAAGATCTCCGGATCTGTCCCCCATTGAGCTTGTTTGGGACTGGATGAAGCGTCGTCTCACGCGGTCTGCACGTCCAGCACGACCGCTGGTCCAACTGAGGCGCCAGGTGGAAATGGCATGGCAAGCCGTTCCACAGGACTACATCCAGCATCTCTACGATCGTCTCCATGGGAGAATAGCAGCCGGCATTGCTGCGAAAGGTGGATATACACTGTACTAGTGCCGACATTGTGCATGCTCTGTTGCCTGTGTCTATGTGCGTGTGGTTCTGTCAGTGTGATCATGTGATGTATCTGACCCCAGGAATGTGTCAATAAAGTTTCCCCTTCCTGGGACAATGAATTCACGGTGTTCTTATTTCAATTTCCAGGACTGTATATTAGTAAATGATGCAATACGAAAGGAAGGATCTTGCACATTATAATGGAATACACAGTGTAGAAACCAGAGAATCTGTTTACACAAAGGTAGGCGAAGGAATAGGTCGTGTCCTTGTTGAGGCTGCCATTCCAATACATCTGCACGAAGAGATGACGTGCACATATCAAACATTCATCAATTCAATCAAATGGGGATTTGAAGCCGTTCATCCAGAATACCTGTCCACTATCTTAACTACCACGTCATTTCACTGTATGGTACGTCTAAGAAATGGGACGTACAGGAGAGGCAGATACAATGAAAAGGAAGGAAGAGAAGGCGGGGTATTTAAAGATGAGAAAATATGGCTGCTTAATGAAGTTTTTAGTATTATTATTATTATTGCTATTATTATCTTTTGTGTTCAACAAGCAGCAGTTTTTATCATTAGCGTCGTACAGGTTTTAATGTTTGACAAATTGGTGAAAGACATAAAATGATATACAGAAGCACTGTTTCATATGCAGATGCCAGAAAAGCTTTAATAATCTCAGTCTTTGTCAGTATTCAGAGAATGATCCAGCCACTGAGAGACATTAAAACATACAGAAGTCCACATAACACACAAAATTTTAATAGATTTTCCACATTCGCATCGCCCTTCCCTACAATAGAAGGCACGTCATTATCTAGGCGGATTTTCTCTCGTTATAGAAAAAGGGCTGATTGAGGATGTGGAAAGGGTTACGACGAGACCCTGCTAAGGCTTTCGCATCAAGTGATTTACAGAAATTGCGGAAAACCTAATTAAGATCGCTGAAAAAGAATTTGAACATCGCATTTGCAGGAAGCGATTCCACTAATCTGATGGCTGCGACACATCGCGCAAGGGGTGCCCTGCAAAATGTCTGTGAGATTCGACAACCTGCTATTAGTGTTAATACCATAGATTTGACTGGCGCAGAAGTATGCTACAGAGCCACAGGGAATTAAAAATGGGTCGAGCTAGCTGTAAGCGAAATGTTATTGGTTCAGGCGTTTCGAGCCCTTTTCGTGGTATTTGTTTTTAATTGTTCTGCAGCTCGTTTCCACTGTGTGTCATCGTCCAGCAGACTTTAGATTTCTAGAAATGTAGTACATAACAATTTCAAACTTTTTGAAATCTGTTACACGACGACATACTGTCGTAACTAGTTGAAACGAAATAGAAGCTTTGTGGTACATCATAATGTCTTTTATAAAAGCTATGGAGCACACCTTTGATCTATTGACCCAGTTTGGAAAACAGTGCTATTACAAACAGACTGTGAAACACACTGTCAACGTGGTTTATTTCAACTGAGGTTCAGAAGCGCGTACCGCAGATCACGTCAAGTACAGCCAAATCTGGTTATACGCGATAATTACGTTCCGCGAAATCGCCGCGCCTACCGAATTCGCGTGTATCGAGTCATTTTATATGTAAAACGTAGAATTAGGTTTTGGTTCATTCACATATTAACTTCAAAACAGAAGCGCCTCTTAGCATATTTACCATCTTTCTGAAACCCATTTTAATGCAAATTTTATACACTAAAAAATTTAACACTGAAACACACCATAATACACTAAAATGTTAATTTCAGTAGCCTCTGGATCGTCTACATCGGAAGACTCTGATGGTGTCATAGCTAAATCAGTTTCCGTGGCAGATTTCCTTACACGCAAATCCTTTGTAGCTGAAGTGTTGTCGCTAGGTGCTTCTAACACATGTCAAGTGCCACAATGTTCTGCACAGAAATTTTTAATTGAGAAGAACTTTGAAAGGAATTTTTTTCTTTCTCAGAATAGGCCTTCAATTCTCTATTCAGTTCATTAACAAAATATTCACTGAAAATGGCAAAAGTCATCCAACATTTTCTGTTCGATCTCCAATGAACTCCCAAGCTCGCTCTTGTCACAGCTCTTTAGTGCCCTAAGACTTTGCGATGGCGGTTTTAATTTGCAATCCCCTGCAGCATTTCCTCCGAAAAGAAGGGTGCATCGGGCCTTCGCAAACCTTAATTGAGGTGCAGCTTTTTCATCAATAAAAATGATCGTCCGGCTAGGCTTTTGATTCCAAAACAAGCCTGTTTCACCAAGGCTGAATAACTGCTTCGCAATATAGACACTTACTGTCACAATTGCTTCTTAAATTCCTAGGCTCCAACTTCACCCCCCGCAACTGCCTCTCCTGCCATTTTAATGTTGTGAAAGCCAAACTGACGCTTGAAACGATGATTACCAACCTCAGATGGCCGAGAAAGTTGCTCGATTGTCCTGTTCTGTCGTTAAATCTGTACACATGCTCATGGCTTTAGCTTGAATAGCAGCTTCAGTCAAATGACTTTGCATTTTTTCCACTCTTTGGATCGCCTCCGAGCGAGATTTGGCCACTTCTAGTCACACTTAAGTCACCTGAAGATCAAGCAGTTTTACGAACTGATTCTGGGTTATCACAAATACTTCTGACAGCGGCTTCACGAATTAAATCCGAAAGCATACACAATCGCAACAAAGCGCTGACTTTTTTCATATTGAACCAAAACTTATAACTTTTGTTCTAGTAAATACATGCTTCTTTCCTTCTAGAGGCACTCTTTCTTCTTTTTTACCCAACATTTTACACACAGACCACGTCAGGTGCAAATCACACTTCTACTGACCTGAACTGACGATTCATATCTCGACCACGCATCCGCGAGCAGATGACAGCACTTTACGTAAAATCATGTATATGCGAAACCGTGGATAGCGAATCCGACTAGAAGAGGGTCTACGTGTATGTAATTTCAGATGAAGAAGAGGAATGGGCTATCCACTATTATTAGTTATACGGATATCCTATGCATGTTACAGTTAACATTGGAACTAAAATGCTGCTGTGATTTAAATGACATGACAAGAAATTCCTCGCTGAGACAAACAGTAAGCAACACACTGCGATTTCATAAGACCAGATACGGGAGTATTTAAAAAAAAAAAAACTTTAGAGCCGATTCGCAAAATAGAGATTAAATCCTGGAGAGTATATTCTGTTTACAGCTATCTCATCAGGGATGCAGCCGTTGTTTCCGTGACGCAATATGCTAATCGATTCCAAAAAAATTCCTCGGTAAACGGCACAGCACGCCATCCGGTCGTTTTCACTCCGTGTAATGCTGCTCTTGAACAGTCTCCCGGATTTCCAGATAAGACGGTACTGCCACGTCTTAATGCCAGTCGGCGGCCCCATCTAAATGTTGATTCTAATTCTTTCCACCCGTTAGTTTCGTCGTAAATTGTTACAAGCATACTACCCAGATACTGGTCTGTCTCGACGATCAGGAGTATTCCGGGATTAATTTTGCGTGCATCGTTAAACTGGGATCGACATGCACTATGTGATCAAAAGTATCCGGACACCTGGCTGAAAATGACTTACAAGTTCGTGGTACCCTCCATCGGTAATGCTGAAATTCGGTATGGTGTTGGCCCACTCTTAGCCTTGATGACAGCTTCCACTCTCGTAAGCATACGTTCAATTAGGTGCTGGAAGGTTTCTTGGGGAATGGCAGCCCATTCTTCACGGAGTGCTGCACTGAGGAGAGGTATCGATGTGGGTCGGTGAGGCCTCGCACGAAGTCAGCGATCCAAAACATCCCAAAGGTGTTCTATGGGATTCCGGTCAGGACTCTGTGAAGACCAGTCCGTTACAGGGATGTTATTGTCCGCCACAGGCTGTGGATTTTGAACAGGTGCTCGATCGTGTTGAAAGATGCAATCGCCTTCCCCAAATTGTTGTTCAACAGTGGGAAGCAAGAAGGTGCTCAAAACATCAGTGTAGGCTTGTGCTGTGATAGTGCCGCGTAAAACAACAAAGGGTGCAAGTCCCCTCCATGAAAAACACGACCACACCACATCGCCACCCACTCCGAATTTTACTGTCGCCACTATACACGCTGGCAGATGACGTTCACCGGGTATTCGCAATACCCACACCCTACCAGCGGATAGCCACATTGTGTACGTGATTTGTCACTCCACATAACATTTGTCCACTGTTCAATCGTCCAATGTTTACACTCCTTACACCAAGCGAGGCGTCGTTTGGCATTTACTGGCGTGAGGTGTGGCTTATGAGCAGCCGCTCGACCATGAAATCCATGTTTCTCACCTCCCGCCTAACTGTCGTAGTATTTGCAGTGGATCCTGATGCAGTTTGGAATTCCTGTTGTTCTGTACGTCTCCCATCACGTTTCCACTTCGCTAGCACATAAGAAACAGTGGATGCTCAGGAGTGTGGAAATCTCTCGTAACGACATATGACACAAGTGACACCCAATCACCCGACGACGGTCGATGTCCGTGAGTTCCGCGGAGCGCTTCACAATGTAAATGACAACTGAGGTCGCTGATATGGAGTATCTGGCAGCAGGTGACAGTACAGTGCACCTAACATGAAAAAAGTTTGTTTTTGGGGGTGTCCGGATACTTTTGATCACATAGTGTAAGCATGAAAGGTTGTAATTGACTCTGTAAAGTGAATCGTCTTGAGAGGAAAAGAAATTTATGCCTGAACTTACTAAAAGGAGGGGTCATTTGGGAAGACACACCCTGAGGTACCAAAGGAGCCAAAGTTCTCGTGTTCCACCCCCGCTCAGTCCTTTTATCTGTACCTGCCAATTATAGCTTTTCTCAGCTCTGGAAATGCTTTGTTAATGTGACAAATGGTAAAACACGGCGCCTTTCGTGACACTGTAGGTCCCCCTGTCATTTGGTGGTTGAGTCAGTCAAAAGCACCAGGAAGAGCGTACCTAGGACAGCACTGTGGCGTTCAAAAACCTTCGGTTTGATGACAGCTTATCTTATCTGTGACATGACAGGTACACCATTTCTGACCGCATTTGACTCACATTTCTTCTCATCGCCTTTCACTGATTTTTCAGCCCCCATTCATTTAATTTATTCCTTTTCTGGTAATTTAAAACAAATAGTGCAGATGTTAAGCATAAATAAAAATTTATTTCTAACGGACTGCGATAGATAATAGCTATGCGGTTTTTGCAAATGACAGCTTAACTCAAAGAATTTATGAATACACTTCTACGAAAGCTTAGTGCGATTTGTGGCCTCATGGAACACTGTCGCCTATTACTACAGTTCAGCGATAGTTCGGAAATAACGATTGCCAAGGTCCGCCAGATGTAAAGAGCATCAAATAATGGTACGTAAGGTTTAGAGAGACTAGCACTGCTCGTGACAGGGCAAGAAGCGGCAGACCTGGAGTGAATGGCGTTACTGCTAATACCAACTGAACAGCATTTCAGCGCAAACCGGTGAAACCTACGCGTGCCGTGTTTCCGGACAGACGGAAGCACCAGAACGTTGTGGTGAAGATTTTACACAAACGGCTGCATTTCTGTGCATAAAAAGAGCAACTCTAGAATTTTTCCAGCTACTACCTAGGTCCAGACGTGCTCAGTTTGCTAAAACGCGCTACGACGAGTCGATGCAGACAGTAACCACCTTAATAAAGTTTCTTTTTCCGATGAAGCGACTTTTCACATCTCTGGGAAAGTAAACAGTCGTAATGCCCGGATTTGAGTAGGAGGAAGTAGATAGGGGGCCGCCCGAACGAGAAGAGCCTTAAAGCACGACACAATTATTGGCCCATTCTTTTTCCCCGAGCTTAACTTTAAGGTAACAGTTTATTTGGACGTCTTCGAACTTCACATTGCACCTCAATTGTAGGAACTCCAACCATGGGTAGTGTTTTAACAGGACGGCGCACCCTCACACTGTGGGTTATTGGTTCGCCAGTTCTTTGATGTGACCTTGCCGGACAAATGGCTCAGGAGAGACGGACGTACATCATGCGTCGCCACGTTCACCAGAAATAATCCCTCTCGACCTTTTTCTAGGGTCAAGATTACGAAAAATTATTTAGTTCGCCAGTTCCTCGTGAGGAAATTCTTACGGCACAAAAACGAGATGCTGCAGAGTTGGTGACGGAAGAGCTGCTGGCAGAGACGTGAGAGAAATTTAGAATCGCCTGAACGTTCGACGGACAACAAACAAAGAACGCAGAGAAGTGTACTGTGATAGGCAAACGTGCGGTACTCAAGCGATTTGCTCTTCCCACATACCCCATTGGAGAAGGTTTCGTTGTCAAGTCTGGAGGTAACAGGAGGGAACATCACGGAGAATGATCACAATAGGTAGGAGTGTTCCAGAAAAGGATGAATATGCATATCCGTGGCGGTTCTATCTGCTCCATGTTTCACTTGCTGGCCAGTCCCCAGTGGCAGGTTATCAAGATTTAATTGAGTTTGAACGTGGTGTTACCATCTCCGAGGTAGCGATGAAGCGGGGGTTTTGCCGAACGACCGAGTCACGAGTGTACCGTGAATATCAGGAATTCTGTAAAACATCAAATTTCCGACATCTCTGCGGCTGCAAAAAGATCCTGTAAGAACGGGACCAACGACGACCGAAGAGAATCGTTCATCGTGACAGAAGTCCAACCCTTCCGCAAATTGCTGCAGATTTGATCGCTGGCCCATCAAATAGTGTCAGCGTGCGAAACGTTTAACGATATGGGTTTTCGGAGCCGAAGGCGCGCTCGTGTATCTTTGATGACTGCACGACACAAAGCTTTACGCCTCGCCCGGGCTCGTCATTACCGACATTGGATTGCTGATGACTGGAAACATGTTGCGTGGTCGGACGACTCTCGTTTCAGATTGTATCGAGCGGATGGATGTGTACGGGTATGGAGATAACCTCATGAATCCGTGGACCATGCATGTCAGCAAGGGACTGCTCAAACTGGTGGAGGCTGTGTAATGGAGCGGGGCGTGTGCCGTTGGAGTGATATGTCACCCCTGATGCGTCTACATATGACTGCGACAGGTGACACGTACGTAAGCATCCTGTTTGATCACCTGCATCCATTCATGTCCACTGTGCATTCCGACGGCCTGGGGCAATTCCAGCGGGACAATGCGACACCCTACAGGTCCAGAATTTGTAGAGTGGTACCAACACTTCCGCTGGCCACCGAACTCCACAGACAAGAACATTATTTAGCACAGCTGGGTTGCCTTGCAACGTGCTGTTCAGAAGAAATTTCCACCCCCTCGTACTCTTACTGATTTATGGACAGTCCTGCAGGATTCATGGTGTCAGTTCCCTCCAGCACTACTTCAGTGTATGATGTCATCCACAAATTACTTCTGCCATTCGCGCATTCACGATACGCGTTCCACTATAGTTTCTGTATAGGTGTGATGCGATGGCACTGAATTGTCTACTTCATATACTGTATGATACAGTAATCGGAAAATTTATTACACAAAAATCATTTCAGAATGATTATTCCAACTGCTTTGTGCACTACATTAATGCAAATGTAACCAGTGTTCATTACATTCCACCTATGAATCTTTATTACAATGATTCGTACTACAATAGGCCATATGTTAAACGGCTACCATCTGACTGTACAAATTCACACTACCTTCCTCCTGATAGCCTATGAACTGAAACATCGTTCTGTTCTAAAAACTCAGCTCAAAGAAAATGTGCCGTATGTGCTTTGCTATTTCGAACATTTATTTCTACAAATACTTTAAAGTGGTGATGTGGATCTGGCTTCGAAATTTGCTTCCACGGTGAACAGTTACCACCTATTTCATAGAATTAAAATTATTGCTCCTTGCCCTACGCTTTAGCAAGGGAGCTTGCGAGCATGCCACAACTCCGTCGCATGACAAATGTCTGTTTTGTGGTTACATTCCGATGTCAGTCGCGCCAAAGATTAGTGCCTATCTCGCTTCGCCAAAAACGCATCCTATATACCTCTGCTTTCTTAGATGAGGTATAGAGGTCTAGCTCATTAACCTGCACTGTAGGTTTTACCGTCAGATGAGCCTCATTATTTTTCTGATACCAGGCCATTAACAGACCACCAGCAACTAGTTTAAATCAGCCGATTTACTGAGTCTCTGCATGAAGAGTGGTACGAATGTTTTCTATGTCTCTCCGTCAGCAACTGCATTTCAATTATGCGGTCTCTCCAGGACATTTTCATATGTTTATTCACTAATGAGTATTGTCTTGGCCTTCGAAAGCGTCACGAGCTTCAATAGAAAAGGCATTCGCAGGATGATAACATAACGATCCTGCCTTCAGCAAGATTAACTCGAATGTTGCTCTTTGTTATAGTCGCTGCAGTGGGCACCTTATAGCTGCAATCACTCACATGCTGAGATGCTGATAACACACATCGTGCTCCAGTACTCTTTCAAAACGCCGACCACCCATGCCACAATCCCAGACTCGTGTTACAGCTGTGTGGGCGAGCATGATTGGTGAATTATGGCTGATGCGTTGTTCCAATCTCCCCTATCGGCTCAACATACAATGACTAACTCATCTTCGAGGTCTCACTACAGTAGAAAGAAATTTCTTGTCATGTCATTTTGCATAGAAAGAAGGGGCACATGTACACAGACAGAATAAAACTCCCAACCCTAAGGAGGAGTTGTGCGAGATAAACGAATATTGGTAGGTGTGTTTCAAATTTCGCTCCAGCCGCATAAACATTGCGCTAGTAACGGTCGTGAGGGTTACTTACCTTTGAGATTTGACATAGTAAGCATACAGGGTGTTTCAAAAATGACCGGTATATTTGAAACGGCAATAAAAACTAAACGAGCAGCGATAGAAATACACCGTTTGTTGCAATATGGTTGGGACAACAGTACATTTTCAAGCGGACAAACTTTCGAAATTACAGTAGTTACAATTTTCAACAACAGATGGCGCTGCAAGTGATGTGAAAGATATAGAAGACAACGCAGTCTGTGGGTGCGCCATTCTGTACGTCGTCTTTCTGCTGTAAGCGTGTGCTGTTCACAACGTGCAAGTGTGCTGTAGACAACATGGTTTATTCCTTAGAACAGAGGATTTTTCTGGTGTTGGAATTCCACCGCCTAGAACACAGTGTTGTTGCAACAAGACGAAGTTTTCAACGGAGGTTTAATGTAACCAAAGGACCGAAAAGCGATACAATAAAGGATCTGTTTGAAAAATTTCAACGGACTGGGAACGTGACGGATGGACGTGCTGGAAAGGTAGTGCGACCGCGTACGGCAACCACAGAGGGCAGCGCGCAGCTAGTGCAGCAGGTGATCCAACAGCGGCCTAGGGTTTCCGTTCGCCGTGTTGCAGCTGCGGTCCAAATGACGCCAACGTCCACGTAGCGTCTCATGCGCCAGAGTTTAAACCTCTATCCATACAAAATTCAAACGCGGCAACCCCTCAGCGCCGCTACCATTGCTGCACGAGACACATTCGCTAACGATATAGTGCACAAGATTGATGACGGCGATATGCATGTGGGCAGCATTTGGTTTACTGACGAAGCTTATTTTTACCTGGACGGCTTCGTCAATAAACAGAACTGGCGCATATGGGGAACCGAAAAGCCCCATGTTGCAGTCCCATCGTCCCTGCATCCCCAAAAAGTACTGGTCTGGGCCGCCATTTCTTCCAAAGGAATCATTGGCCCATTTTTCAGATCCGAAACGATTACTGCATCACGCTATCTGGACATTCTTCGTGAATTTGTGGCGGTACAAACTGCCTTAGACGACACTGCGAACACCTCGTGGTTTATGCAAGATGGTGCCCGGCCACATCGCACGGCCGACGTCTTTAATTTCCCGAATGAATATTTCGATGATCGTGTGATTGCTTTGGGCTATCCGAAACGTACAGGAGGCGGCGTGGATTGGCCAACCTATTCGCCAGACATGAACCCCTGTGACTTCTTTCTGTGGGGACACGTGAAAGACCAGGTGTACCGCCAGAATCCAGAAACAATTGAACAGCTATGCAGTACATCTCATCTGCATGTGAAGCCATTCCGCCAGACACGTTGTCAAAGGTTTCGGGTAATTTCATTCAGAGACTGCGCCATATTATTGCTACGCATGGTGGATATGTGGAAAATATCGTACTATAGAGTTTCCCAGACCGCAGCGCCATCTGTTGTTGAAAATTGTAACTACTGTAATGTCGAAAGTTTGTCCGCCTGAAAATGTACTGTTGTCCCAAGCATATTGCAACAAACGGTGTATTTCTATCGCTGCTCGTTTAGTTTTTATTGCCGTTTCAAATATACCGGTCATTTTGGAAACACCCTGTATGTTAGTGAACAATGCCTTTAAGACGACGCAGACGCCATTATCAATGCCTCACTGAGACTGAAAATGGTTCAAATGGCTCTGAGCACTTAGAACCAATTAAACCTAACTAACCTAAGGACATCACACACATCCATGCCCGAAGCAGGATTCAAACCTGCGACCGTAGCGGTCGCTCGGCTCCAGACTGCAGCGCCTAGAACCGCACGGCCACTCTGGCCGGCCACTGAGACTGGATGAGGTCATGTAATTAGTGCTACGAGAAGCTGGATGTTCCTTCTGCAATATTACAGAAAGACTTGGCAGGAATGTTGCCACTGTACGTGACGGCTGGCAGTGGCGGTCACGGGAAGGTAGGGTCGCAAGAAGACCGGCCTCCGGGCGGCCATGCGGTGCTTCCGAGAAGGAAGACCATTACTTATGGCGTAAGGCTCCGGCGCATCGGACTACACACGCATCACCAATTTGAGCAGCAGTTGCCACCACAGCGACACAACTACACTACTGGCCCATAAAATTGCTACACCACGAAGATGACGTGCTGCAGACGCGAAATTTGACCGGCAAGAAGAAGATGCTGTGATATGCAAATGATTAGCTTTTCAGAGCATTCACACAAGGTTGGCGCCGGTGGCGACACCTACAACGTGCTGACACGAGGACAGTTTCCAACCGATTTCTCATACACAAACAGCAGTTGACCGGCGTTGACGGGTGAAACGTTGTTGTGATGCCTCATGTAGGAAGGAGAAATACGTACCATCCCGTTTCCAACTTTAATAAAGGTCGGATTGTGACCTATCGCGATTGCGAATACCGTATCGCGACATCGCTGCTCGCGTTGATCGAGATCCAGTGACTGTTAGCAGAACATGGAATCGGTGGGTTCAGGAGGATAATACGGAACGCCGTGCTGGATCCCATCGGCCTCGTATCACTAGCAGTCGAGATGACAGGCATCTTATCCGCATGGCTGTAACGGATCGTGCAGCCACGTCTCGATCCCTGAGTCAACAGATTGGGACATTTACAAGACAACAACCATCAGCACAAACAGTTCGACGACGTTTGCAGCAGCATGGACTATCGGCTCGGAGACCATGGCTGCGGTTACCCTTGACGCTGCATCACAGACAAGAGCGCCTGCGATGGTGTACTCAACGACGAACCTGGGTGCACGAATGGCAAGACGTCGTTTTTTTGGATGAATCCAGGTTCTGTTTACAGCATCATGATGGTCGCATCCGTGTTTGGCGACATCGCGGTGAACGCACGTTGGAAGCGTGTATTCGTCATCGCCATACTGGCGTATCACCCGGCGTGATGGTATGGGGTGCCATTGGTTGCACGTCTCTGTCACCTCTTGTTCGCATTGATGGCACTTTGAACAGTGGACGTTACATTTTAGATGTGTTACGACCCGTGGCTCTACCCTTCATTCGATCCCTGCGAAACACTACATTTCAGCAAGATAATGCACGACCGCATGTTGTAGGTCCTGTGCGGGCCTATCTGATTACAGACAATGTTCGACTGCTGCCCTGGCCAACACATTCTCCAGATCTCTCACCAACTGAAAACGTCTGGCCAATGGTGGCCGAGCAACTGGCTCGTCACAATGCGCCAATCACTACTCTTGACGAACTGTGGTATTGTGTTGAAGCTGCATGGGCAGCTGTACATGTACACGCCATCGAAACTCTGTTTGACTCAATGCCCAGGCGTATGGTTCAAATGGCTCTGAGCACTATGGGACTTAACATCTTAGGTCATACGTCCCCTAGAACTTAGAACTACTTAAACCTAACTAACCTAAGGACATCACACACACCGATGCCCGAGGCAGGATTCGAACCTGCGACCGTAGCAGTCCCGCGGTTCCGGGCCCAGGCGTATGAAGGCCGTTATTACGGCCAGAGGTGGTTGTTCTGGATAATGATGTCTCAGGATCTATACACCCAAATTGCGTGAAAATGTAATCACATGTCAGTTCTAGTATAATATATTTGTACAATGAATACCCGTTTATCATCTGCATTTCTTCTTGGTGTAGCAATTTTAATGGCCAGTAGTATAAATGTTACAAATCTGTTAATTCAATGACAGTTTCGAGACAGACGCCCTGTAGCGTTCTTTCCACTGACCCGCAGCTGCCACACCTGTATTTGTGTTTTCCTCATCATTTCATCGTCATTCATGAAAGTGGCGAGATTGGGCTGAGAAAAGGTTGAGAATTTGTACGGGCGCTGATAACAGTGCAGTTGAGCGCCCCACAAACCAAACATCATCATCATCATCATCCATTGACCCCAAACCAATGCCGTTTTCAACGTAAGTGGTGTCAAACGAGAGCTCAATGGAGGGCGGAGTAGACGGCTGTCGTGTCTTCTGGTGAAAGCCGGTCCTGCATCGGTGCCAATGATGGCCGTGTGTCTGTTGGGATGAGGCCAGGTGAACGCCTGCAACCAGCCTGTCTGCGGCTTATACTGACTACACCTACACCTCGAGTTTGGACTGGGATCCGATTTCGTATGACAACAGGACCATTATCGTGGTTATCCCACGAACCCTGGCTGCAAATTTGTACATCAATCTGGTGATTCTACCTGTCTCGCTGCCATCCACGAACAGAGTTGCTGGGGGTGTTTTCCAACGGGATAACGCTGGTCCGTATACCGCTGTTGTAACACGACATGTTCTCCAGACCGTCGACATGTCGCCTTAGCCTGCTCGATCATCAGATGTGTGTCCAGTCGAGTACATATGGCACTTCGTCTAATGACAACTCCAGAGTCACCCAAAACCAGCATCAACCTTTCATGTATTGATCGACCAAGTGCAACAGGCATGGAACTCCATCCCACAAACTGACATCCGGCGCTTGCATTCGACATATTCGCAGCTACACCGGTTATTAATGTACCAGCATTTTACATTTGCAATATCTTTTCTCGCGCTTCAGTTAACCTGTGAATTAGCAACGGTAATGAATTACATGTGTTACATGGACAAATGTATTCACGAAATTTCATCACTCTTGTTGTTGTGGTCTTCAGTCCAGAGACTGGTTTGATGCAGCTCTCCATGCTACTCTATCCTGTGCAACCTGCTTCATTTCCCAGTACGTACGGCAGCCTACATCCTTCTGAATCTGTTTAGTGTATTCATCTCTTGGTCTCCGATTTTTACCCTCCGCACTGCCCTCCAATACTAAATTGGTGATCCCTTGATGCCTCAGAATATATCCTAGCAATCGAGCCCTTCTTCTAGTCAAATTGTGCCACAAATTTCTCTTCTCCCCAATTCTATTCAATGCGTCCTCATTAGTTATGTGATCTACCCATCTAATCTTCAGCATCCTTCTGTAGCACCACATTTCCAAAGCTTCTATTCTCTTCTTGTCTCAAGTATCGTCCACGTTTCACTTCCATACATGGCTACGCTCCATACAAATACTTTCAAAAAAGTCTTCCTGACACTTAAATGTATACTCAATGTTAACAAATTTCTCTTTTTGAGAAACGCTTTCCTTCCCATTGCCAGTCTACATTTTATATCCTCTCTACTTCGACCATCATCAGTTATTTTGCTCCCCAAATGGCAAAACTCGTTTACTACTATAATACTCTCATTTCCTAGTCCAATACCCTCAGCACCACCCGATTTAATTCGACTACATTCCATTATCCTCGTTTTGCTTTTGTTGATGTTCGTCTTATATCCTCCTTTCAAGACACTGTCCATCCCGCTCAGCTGCTCTTGCAGGTCCTTTGCTGTCTCTGACAGAATTACAAAAAAATGGTTCAAATGGCTCTGAGCATCATGGGACTTAACTTCTGAGGTCATCAGTCCCCTAGAACTTAGAACTACTTAAACCTAACTAACCTAAGGACATCACACACAGCCATACCCGAGGCAGGATTCGAACCTGCAACCGTAGCGGGGTCGCGGTTCCAGACTGTAGCGCCTAGAACCGCACAGAATTACAATGTCATCGGCGAACCTCAGTGTTTTAATTTATTCTCCATGGATTTTAATTCCTACTCCGAATTTTTCTTTTGTGTCCTCTACTGCTTGCTCAATATACAGATTGAATAACATCGGGGCTAGGGTACAACCCTGTCTCACTCCCTTGCCAACCACTGCTTCTCTTTCATGCCCCTCGACTCTTATAACTGACATCTGGTTTCTGTACAAATTGTAAATAGCCTTTCGCTCCCTGAATTTTATCCCTGTCACCTTCTGAATTTGAAAGAGAGTATTCCAGTCCTGGAATTTATTTTCCGTCAGTGTATACGATGCACAAGTGTGCGGCAAGAAGTCTACGGCCGTGTTTACACAGCTGTGGCAGCCGACTGCAGAGGCGGCGGTTCCACCGCCGCACACGCCACGTGTTAAAGCCCCAGCCACGCTAATCGTGTTTCCGGACGCGACTAAATTAGTCGGTCAGGACGCCGCTCGTTAGTCGGGTAGTGTCGCCGGCACCGATGACGTCACGCCGGAAGCTGCGGCGCTGGCGGGCGCAGTGAGCGCTCAGAACTGTGACGTAGTGCTCAGCGTGACGCACGAGGAGCAAATTTACGAGCCACAAGACGCCTGCAAAGAGGGCCGGAGGTTGCTTTCATACACTGCTGTCACTTTTTCTGGTTTCCGTCTCGAATTGTACGCGACAAGATCGACTGCTCGTAAACCTCAGTGTGCGCTGGAATCTCGATAATTTTATCCTTCAACATCTCGTGAGGATGCTATCCCCCACACGAGAGAAGCGACATCCTCTTCTATCCATGACATGTGGCGCCAACAATACAGCCGGAACTACAAACATTTGCCCACTTAGCACATTAACAATGAGACGGATGATTCAGCAACAACCGTCTCACTTCCAATAAAGCACCCGAGCTTTCGATAGCTGACTCCGCAATCATCAGGAATTAAAATCATTTACGTAGGTCAAACAAAAGGAACTTGATAACTTGGCTTTGACTGAACACTGCTTAGAAAACGGGCATAAAATACAATTTGAAAGGCCGGCCGGTGTGGCCGTGCAGTTCTAAGCGCTTCAGTCTGGAACCGCGTGACCGCTACGGTCGCAGGTTCGAATCCTGCCTCGGGCACGGATGTGTGTGATGTCCTTAGGTTAGTTAGGTTTAAGTAGTTCTAAGTTCTAGGGGACTGATGACCACAGCAGTTGAGTCCCATAGTGCTCAGAGCCATTTGAACAATTTGAAAATACGAGAGTTTGGTTCAAACGTCATTATACTGATGATTCTGTTATAAAAGAAGCACCCAAAATTTGAATAAACGGCGATAATTTTAACAGAGATACGAGGTACACACTTAGTAGGGCTTGGGTGTGGACTTTGAACATTTAGTGAAAGGAAAGGCGGAGACTTGACGGTTGTAGCCAGGAGGGAGCGGCAGTTTCAAACATGGCGCCGGCTTTCAGTGATTCTTCGAAAATGGTGTAGTGATTTTGATCGCCTATTTATACACGTAAAAATCTGATGCGGTTCTAGGCGCTACAGTCTGGATCCGCGCGACAGCTACGGTCGCAGGTTCGAATCCTGCCTCGGGCATGGATGTGTCTGATGTCATTAGGTTAGTTAAGTTTAAGTAGTTTTAAGTCTAGGGTACTGATGACCTCCGATGTTAAGCCCCATAGTGCCTAGAGCCATTTGAACCATTTTGTGTGTGTGTGTGTGTGTGTGTGTGTGTGTGTGTGTGTGTGTGTGTCTGCAGACCACATAAATATTCTACTCATCAACCTTCGTTACCCAACAGTAATCACTATATTTTACTGTTTGGCCGAGGTAACTTCACGATTTCGCTAGTGCTCCCAGAAGCGAAGAAAATCGGCACTACTTCAAAGATATTCCTTTGTCTCCGAGCGCTGCCAGCGTCAAACTGCCCCTAGACGCAAAGTATTGCGAAAGTCTTGAGACCACTAGCAACTAACTTCTGTGAGCGAGGTGTTTCCTTACGTTGACTTCTTCAAGTCATAGTGCAAGTTTATTTCAGGAACTTTCTGCAAGTTCTTGTTGCAGAAGTGCAGTTTTCTTAAAAAACGAGAGCAGCCGCAAGTGTTGTTGCTTTATTATTAGTGAATAAGAATTGTGACGAAACACAAAAATAAAAGAATAGAAAAATTTTAGAGTGTACATTTTTATCATTTTTATGTTACCAGGAAACACTATTCATTAAGTTAAAAACAAAGAATTTCACTTAGATTGAATACTTTCAGGATGTCGTGTGCAAATTTTGAAGATCTCTTGTTAAATATACACTCCTGGAAATGGAAAAAAGAACACATTGACACCCGTGTGTCAGACCCACCATACTTGCTCCGGATACTGCGAGAGGGCTGTACAAGCAATGATCACACGCACGGCACAGCGGACACACCAGGAACCGCGGTGTTGGCCGTCGAATGGCGCTAGCTGCGCAGCATTTGTGCACCGCCGCCGTCAGTGTCAGCCAGTTTGCCGTGGCATACGGAGCTCCATCGCAGTCTTTAACACTGGTAGCATGCCGCGACAGCGTGGACGTGAACCGTATGTGCAGTTGACGGACTTTGAGCGAGGGCGTATAGTGGGCATGCGGGAGGCCGGGTGGACGTACCGCCGAATTGCTCAACACGTGGGGCGTGAGGTCTCCACAGTACATCGATGTTGTCGCCAGTGGTCGGCGGAAGGTGCACGTGCCCGTCGACCTGGGACCGGACCACAGCGACGCACGGATGCACGCCAAGACCGTAGGATCCTACGCAGTGCCGTAGGGGACCGCACCGCCACTTCCCAGCAAATTAGGGACACTGTTGCTCCTCGGGTATCGGCGAGGACCATTCGCAACCGTCTCCATGAAGCTGGGCTACGGTCCCGCACACCGTTAGGCCGTCTTCCGCCCACGCCCCAACATCGTGCAGCCCGCCTCCAGTGGTGTCGCGACAGGCGTGAATGGAAGGACGAATGGAGACGTGTCGTCTTCAGCGATAAGAGTCGCTTCTGCCTTGGTGCCAATGATGGTCGTATGCGTGTTTGGCGCCGTGCAGGTGAGCGCCACAATCAGGACTGCATACGACCGAGGCACACAGGGCCAACACCCGGCATCATGGTGTGGGGAGCGATCTCCTACACTGGCCGTACACCACTGGTGATCGTCGAGGGGACACTGAATAGTGCACGGTACATCCAAACCGTCATCGAACCCATCGTTCTACCATTCCTAGACCGGTAAGGGAACTTGCTGTTCCAACAGGTCAATGCACGTCCCCATGTATCCCGTGCCACCCAACGTGCTCTAGAAGGTGTAAGTCAACTACCCTGGCCAGCAAGATCTCCGGAGCTGTCCCCCATTGAGCATGTTTGGGACTGGATGAAGCGTCGTCTCACGCGGTCTGCACGTCCAGCACGAACGCTGGTCCAACTGAGGCGCCAGGTGGAAATGGCATGGCAAGCCGCTCCACAGGACTACATCCAGCATCTCTACGATCGTCTCCATGGGAGAATAGCAGCCTGCATTGCTGCGAAAGGTGGATATACACTGTACTAGTGCCGACATTGTGCATGCTCTGTTGCCTGTGTCTATGTGCCTGTGGTTCTGTCAGTGTGATCATGTGATGTATCTGACCCCAGGAATGTGTCAATAAAGTTTCCCCTTCCTGGGACAATGAATTCACGGTGTTCTTATTTCAATTTCCAGGAGTGTATAATCAAATATTCGACAGCAGGAAACATATGTGCATCGCGATATGTCACTACGAGCCGGCTTTTTAATTACCCTTCGGTTTTGCAAGCAGTTTTTATTACTTTTATCAATAATGTAATTAATTTACGTTTACGGTAATATTTAAAACAACCACCTAAAATTTAAAATTGTACTGCCGTTCTATTTTCAGGTCTGGTGATACAAATTGATTGGTGGACGCATTTCGCACTTCCTTTACTGTTGATGCCAATTATGTGTGTTTAGGGGTTTGTTTTGGCCCATCTGTCTTTGTGCCATTCTCCTTTCCGACACTGATATTTTCGCTCCGGTACTGAGTGAACACAATTTCTGCGAGTTGGAGAATAACTTCCACGAAATGACGAATTCGGCAGAAACATACAGGAAGATGGAAGAAACTAGGACTAATTTTCACCCCACAGTGGAGTGTGCGCTGATTTGAAACTTCCTGACAAAATCGTGTGCCGAAACGGGACTCGAACCTTGAAACCCGGTCTGGCACATGGTTTCAGTTTGACAAGAAGTTTCATGCAAGAAACTGTTTTCATTAACTTGCTAACTTCTAGATGTGTACGAAAGTAGCGGACATCGACGGGAAGGGAGGAGGGAGGGAGGGGGGGGGGGGAGTTACAGATATGGGGTGGTTCCTAATATTCCACCCAATTCTGTGACTGTGTGAATAATACGCCATCCTACAGCAGGAATTTCGACAGAATGCTTAATAAACATGATTTCAAGATTACGATATTAAGAATGATTGCACGACAGACAAATAAACTTCGACTCAAAGTGAGAAAGGCTGAACTGCTATCGAAAATAAAGAAAAACCAACCAGCCGTGAAAGCATACGTCGTGGATAAAATCGTTGAGAGCGGAGGGCACAAAAATAGTCCGTTTATCTCCCCACAACTGCGATCTAAATCTAACACATACAAGTACATTTTGCAAACATTAATGGTGTCCTGCTTTTACTATATGCAATGTGCAAATGCGGAGTAGGAATTAAAATCCATGGAGAAGAAATAAAATCTTTGAGGTTCGCCGATGACATTGTAATTCTGTCAGAGACAGCAAAGGATCTGGAAGAGCGGTTGAACGAAATGGACAGTGTGACAGTGTCTTGAAAGGACGATATAAGATGAACATCAACAAAAGCAAAACGAGGATAATGGAATGTAGTCGAATTAAATCGGGTGATGCTGCGGGAATTAGATTAGGAAATGAGGCTTAAAGTAGTAAATGAGTTTTGCTATTTGGGGAGCAAAATAACTGATGATGGTCGAAGTAGATAGGATATAAAATGCAGACTGGCAATGGCAAGGAAAGCGTTTCTGAAGAAGAGAAATTTGTTAACATCAAGTATTGATTTAAGTGTCAGGAAGTCGTTTCTGAAAGTATTTGTATGAAGTATAGCCATGTATGGAAGAGAAACATAGTTTCTGAAAGTATTTGTATGAAGTATAGCCATGTATGGAAGAGAAACATAGTTTGGAAAGGAAGAGAATAGAAGCTTTCGAAATGTGGTGCTACAGAAGAATGCTTTAGATTAGATGGGTAGATCACGTAACTAATGAGGAGGTACTGAATAGGATTGGGGAGAGGAGAAGTTTGTGGCACAACTTGACAAGAATAAGGGATCGATTGGTAGGACATGTTCTGAGGCATCAAGGGATTACCAATTTAGTATTGGAGGGCAGCGTGGAGGGTAAAAATCATAGAGGGAGACCAAGAGATTAATACACCAAGCAGATTCAGAAGGATGTAGGTTGTAGTAGGTACTGTGAGATGAATAAGCTTGCACAGGATAGAGTAGCATGGAGAGCTGCATCAAACCAGTCTCTGGACTGAAGACCACATCAACAACATGTGCAAACATTCCAAAAATCAGTTTTAGACTTTCCATTCATAGTGTCGCAAGTTGTATATTCATCTACTTTCATTTTTCATTACTGTCGATAAATAAACAATACGTAAGCTGTAATAAAACCCTCGAGCATGAATCGGTCAACAAATTAGCTGATTTGCGATCTGACGGAAGTGTCAGTTAATGGGATAATATTTCCACGAGTGCTGCCTCCCATTTTGTGTTAACACAAAACGCAGCTAGTGGTGCCATCAATGGCTAGAAGCAGCCAGCACTGCCTTCCCCTCACCGCCCCTCACCCCTCCTCTCGGCAGCCGTAATGCGGAGGTACGGCCGTTCCCGACAGCCACCGCGCCAGTGGTCAACTTATCGTGGACAAACAGTAGTTTGCAGAGAAACGGGGGATCCGCCTCTCAGACTGCGCGTCACTCACCAAGGTGAAAAGTCACAGAATACCTCCTAATATCCTGTCGAACTGCCTCCTATCCGGCGACACGCAGCTACTGCTCGTGTCATGTGCCCAACAAGTCGTTGGAAGTCCCTTGCAAACATACTGGACCATGTTGCCTCTACAGCCGTCCAGAATTGCGAAAGTGTAGCCGGCCCAGGATTTCGTGCACGAACTGACATCTCAATTATGTCCTACAAATGTTAGACGGGATTCATGGCGGGCGATCTGGGTGATCAAATCATTCGGTCGAAATGTCCAGAATGTTCTTCAAACCAGTCGCGAATAATTGTGGCCCGCTGACATGGCGCATTGTCATCCACAAAAACGAAGTCCATGAATGACAGCAAATGTTCTGGGAGTAGCCTAAGATAACCATTTCCAGTCAATGGCCGGTTCAGTTGGACCAGAGGACCCCGTCCATTGCATGTAAGCACAGCCCACTTCATTATGGACCCACCACCAGCTTGCACAGTGCCTTGTTGATAACTTGGGTCCGTGGCTTCACGAGGTCTGCGTCGTACTCGAACCCTGTAATCAGCTCCTGCCGGCTGAAATCGGGACTCATCTGACCAGGCTACGGTTTTCCAGTTGTCTAGGGTCCTACCGATATGGTCACGGGCCCAGGAGACGCGCTGCAGGCGATGACGTGTTGTTAGCAGGGTAGTTGGGCACCCAACCGATTAGCTGTGCGTTATAACGCACTGCTTTTCGGACGGGAAGGCGTGCCGGTCCCCGGCACGAATCCGCCCGGCGGCTTAGGGTCGAGGCCCGGTGTGTCCGCCAGCCTGTGGATGCTTTTTAACGCGATTTTCCCTCGGCCTCGGCGAATGGTGGCTGGTTCCCCATATTCCGCCTCAGTTACACTATGTCGGAGATTGCTACGCAGACACTTTCGCCACGTACGCGTACACCATAATTACCACGCAAAGATTTGGGGTTACACTCGTCTGGCGTCAGACGTTCCCGGGGGGGTCCACTGGGGGCTCAACCACACAATAACCTTGGGTTCGGTATGGGGCGGCGGTGGGGTGAGTGGACTGCTGTAGCCAGTCGTGGGGTTGTGTACCACTGAGGGCTATGGCGGGTACAAAGCCTCTCCGTCGTTTCTAGGTCCCCAGTCCAGTACAATACAATCCAATACAATAGGAAAGGCAGTTGGGTCGGTCGTCTGCTACCGTAGACCACTAACGCCACGTTTCGCCGCAATGTCCTAAAAGATACGTTCGTCGTACGTCCCACATTGATTTCTGCAGTTGTTTTATGCAGTCTTGCTTGTCTTTAACACTGTCTTCTCTAAGCAAACGCCGCTGTTCTCGGTCGTTAAGTGAAAGCTGACGGCCCCTACGGTGGTGGTGAAATTTGGTATTATCGGCACACTCTTCACACTGTGAATCTCGGAATACTGAATTCCCCAACAATTTTCGAAATGCGATGTCGCATGCGTATAGCTTCCTCGTTCAAAGGCTGTCAACTTCCGCCTTGCGGACACAGTCGCGTCGGAAATCTTCTCGCATGTCACCTGGGTACGCCAACACACTGTCCTTTTGTACCTCTTGTACGCGGTACTACAGCCATCTGTATATGGGCATACCGATATCCCGCGACGCTTGCTACCTCAGTGTAAACGGTAACGTCGATTTTTTTCTGCGTTTTGCCAGGACCGCAACTTGGTGACGGTGTACAAAGCAACGAACTGTAATTTTAACAGGGGTACGTTCCCGTGAAATCACCGAAGTTAAGCGCTGTCGGGAGTGGTCGCCACTTGGATGGGTGACCATCCAGGCCGCCATGCGCTGTTGCCATTTGAGGACCTACTCGACCGAATAATAGCGGCTTCGGTCAAGAATACCATCATAACGACCGGAAGAGCGGTGTGCTGACCCCACGCCCCTCCTATCCGCATCCTCCGCTGAGGATGACACGTCGGTCGGATGGTCCCGGTAGGCCACTCGTGGCCTGAAGACGGAGTGATTCCTTAAAGGAGAAGTCACGTGATTTCTTTGAAAAATGCACCGCCAATTTCCCTCCAATCCTGCCCCAAAACGAGCTTGTCCTACGTCTTGTGTCACACCTCGCCGTGTTCCGATAACTCACGGGCGTCTGTAGGTAAGATGACGCCTGTTTTCTGCAACGACACAGCAGAAGGGAAAAGAGCAACAGGTGTGTCGCACGCGTAACGCGTCAGATCGCGCTGCAGGTGTTCGACCTCGCTGAACGGCGCCGGCCTTCCCGTTTCGCGGTGAACGCTCGGCCGGCGTCGCCGTGCTTCCGCCACCGGCACTGTGACGTCACAACGGGCGTCGACGCCGCACGTGCCGGCAGACCGCGTCGCCAGACCAGCCGGCAGCCGACGGCGCCGCGCCGTGCTGTGACGTCAGCCTTCACAATTGGGAGCAATTCGTATCGATCTGTCAAGGTCGAGGGTCGAGCGAGGGGGGCGGCGGCTGGGCGCCAGAGAGCGAGCGAACGCACGCACCGCCGGGCCGCCGCGGTCGCCCGTCTTCAACGCAGAGCGGCGCGCCGAAGATCGATTCACAATGGCCGGCGGAGCGGAAGGCGACGTCGCCGTAAAATGATAGTCCTTTCACGCCAGATGGAACGTCAACACAAGGTCACTACGCCTTACCCAGTGCCGTACGGTGGAAGTAAACCTTCGAGATACCATCCGTGGTACAAAAAGTTGGGATATACACTGTTGTGTAAAACTTAGGGACGGATGGAACGATCACGTTCGACAATGCTGGACGCACCCTCATACGGCGAGAGGCGGGAACCGTAATGCACTCAGGAACATTGTCGAAAACGATTGTCTTCGTCGTCCAGCTGTGCGGTGGCATCCACATCTGCATTTATACTCCGCAAGCCACCCAACGGTGTGTGGCGGAGGGCACTTTACGTGCCACTGTCATTACCTCCCTTTTCTGTTCCAGCCGCGTATGGTTCGCGGGAAGAACGACTGTCTGAAAGCCTCCCTGCGCGCTCGAATCTCTCTAATTTTACATTCGCGATCTCCTCGGGAGGTATAAGTAGGGGGAAGCAATATATTCGATACCTCATCCAGAAATGCACCCTCTCGAAACCTGGACAGCAAGCTACACCGCGATGCAGAGCGCCTCTCTTGCAGAGTCTGCCACTTGAGTTTGTTAAACATCTCCGTAACGCTATCACGGTTACCAAATAACCCTGTGACGAAACGCGCCGATCTTCTTTGGATGTTTTCTATCTCCTGCGTCAACCCGATCTGGTACGGATCCCACACTGATGAGCAATAGTCAAGTATAGGTCGCACGAGTGTTTTGTAAGCCACCTCCTTTGTTGATGGACTACATTTTCTAAGGACTCTCCCAATGAATCTCAACCTGGTACCCGCCTTACCAACAATTACTTTTATATGATCATTCCACTTCAAATCGTTCTGCACGCATACTCCCAGATATTTTACAGAAGTAACTGCTACCAGTGTTTGTTCCGCTATCATATAATCATACACAAAAGGCATAACGTTGCACAGAGAGAATGGACCAATTCGCTTCAAAACCTGGACAGAACAGAAGTAGAGAAAGGTGCGCATTCCGACTTTGGTCCCGCGAAATTTTGTGTACATTGCAGTAGTGCGTACTTGTCCAATGCTGCGGTAGCATTCCTGTCAAAAGTCGATCGATATGACAGATGCCGTGACAGTTGCGGTAAACAGTGAATAGGACTATGACACGTTTTTCCGACGTTGTTCGCGTCGCCTGTTTAGTATATGACAGCCATCCTGCTCATTTGTCAGGATAAAGTAGGATGGGAAGCATTTCCGAAGTTAAGTTTACGAAATTTTGAACTGGTGTAATGACGTATGTCGACTAAACTACTACCGATATTATCCAGAATCGTTCGCTACACAATTTCCTCTGTGTGGCCCCACTGGAGTACAGTCAACGAGTTCAAATGCATTTACGTTCGCATATTTGCTTGTTTCGCAGTGGATGGCATTTTTTCTTCTGTGTGGCCGTGCCACACTGTAGACTATTATTGTGCAATAATGCACAATATTCTGTGATAATGCCCGATGCAGCCATCAGCGCACATAGTGTTAATGCACGGATATGTCTGCTCTGTTGCCGTTTAGTCGGCACTCAGAAGATACACAGGAAGCAGACTACGTGGAAGGTAGGCAAGTGTCAGCCAAGAATGAACACCGGAAAGCTGCACTCCAATTTGCGCAATAAAACAACACATAGGCAATTTTTGGACAAGATCGAAAGCTAAGTAGATAAAGGAAAGGCCAGGTCTTGGATTGTTTGGGGGAAGAGACCAAACAGCGAGGTCATCGGTCTCATAGGATTAGGTAAGGACGGGGAAGGAAGTTGGTCGAGCCCTTTCAAAGGAACCATGTCGGCATTTGCCTGGGGGGATTTAGGGAAATCACGGGAAACCTAAATCAGGATGGCCGGACGCGGGATTGAACCGTCGTCCTCCCGAATGCGAGTCCAGTGTGCTAACCACTGCGCCACTTCGCTCGGTACCAGGTCTTGGCTGACCAACTAGACCCTAAACAAGGTTACTGAAGAACTGATTTTTGCTGCACAGGAACGAGCCATAAGAATTATCCTTGTCAAACCCAAAATCGAGAAATCACTAGAAGATCGTACACGAAAGTGCAGACTTTGCAAAGAAACTGACCAAACAACTGACCATATCTCGAACTACTGCAAAAAGATCGCTCAGACTGATTGAAGCAGAGGCATAACTCTACAGCAGGAATGATCCACCGCAACTTGTGCCAGAATTACCATCCGCCAGTATCAAGGAACTTTTAGGATCAGAAGCTAGAAGAGTTGGCGAAAACGAACATTTCGAATTACTGTGGGACTTCAGACTTTTGCTATTTTATTACCTAAGTGAACGGCCAAAGTCCCTCAAACCGCCAGTCAGAAAGATGGACATACAAAAACTTCAGGTATTGCAACTGTTCATAAAAGAGAAAATGTGGGCCATTGACACTGCCATCCCAGGTGACAGCAGAATCGAGCAGAAAAATACTAGCCACAAAGGGGGACTTGAGGATCTAACTATAGCTGCTCTGGGTTAAAACAGTGGAAGTGATTCCATTGGGTCCCAGGACACTAGTAGCAGTGCCGAAAGACCTGAGTGGGCACCTGACAAACACTGGCACTGATAAAAGAGCCACCTCACAGTTACAAAACCCACTTTACCGGGAACTGCATTGTCACTTTGATATATCACACAGTCCCTGATACTTGTGAAGTGTGTGAATAGCGATAAAATACGAAATCCAGAATAGAGATACCATTTGCTATGCTTACTGCTGTCATAGTAGTAAAATGTCAGTATGCAGTGTACAAATGATTATCTTTGAAAGCATCATAGCGTTATATTGAAAGCATTTTTATACTAATTGTACAGTAAAGTGTAACGCCCTCCAATAAATATGAAGCATCCAGAAAAGGAGGAGGAGACGAAATGAAACGTCATGGGTTGAGGGGGTATGTGATACTGTTTCAGTGATTGCAAAATCGACTCAAACTGACAAAGAAGTATAAAACCACTGATTGGTATTAGATTGTACCCTCTCAGGCCAGGATTCATGCATTGATTTGGCTGGGACTGGTGTAAAAAAAAAAAAAATTCCACTATCTCCAGAGGCTAGCTGGCCCACAACTGTAATAGCTGGTCCTTGATATCCTGGATATTGGCAGTAGCTGGTCATTCATATCGTGGATATTGGCACGGGGACAGAATTAACGTCCGAACTGGTCCCATGTATGCTCTGTCGGGGAAAGGTGCAATGTGCAGACGAGCATTGTCCTGTTGGAAAATGGCACCCCTATCCTGTCGCGTGAGAGGCAACACATGAGGACGTAGGATGTCCGTGACGTGGCGATGTACCCTCAGAGTTTCCGCTGTCATTTGCAGCCTTGATGTCACGGTATACCCGGTGCCCCCACCCAACACACACACACACACACACACACACACACACACACACACACACACACACCAGGACTGCTGTACCTGTCCAAAACATTAGAAGAACGAATTAACTTTTCATATCTGGGATTCACAGTCATGTAAAATTTTTTGAAAGACATGTTTGCGCCAGTGACAAACTTTTTATTTCCACTATTGCAATTTCGGCCTTAGGCCATTATCAAGTGCAGATGTTTAGGCTTTAAGCCATGTCAACTTTATACACGCTCACCCATTTATATGTCATTCGCTGTTATATACCTCGTAACGCCCGCACTACTTAGCAGCGGTACGAATGTCTATAACAGCAAATGACATATAAATGGGTGAGCGTGTATAAAGTTGATATGGCTTAAAGCCTAAACATCTGCACTTGATAATGGCCTAAGGCCGAAATTGCAATAGTGGAAATAAAAAGTTTAACAGTCACCGGCGTAAACATGATGTCTTTCAAAAAATTAGAAGAACGTGTCCTCTTTTCAACTTAGTGCACAACAGGTAGCGACTAAGCGTTAGCAAGACGGAGGAACTGGGACAGAGTAATATGGAAGGATGCTGTATGGTGGGAGTTGACAGAAATTAAGGCAGGAGGGGATGGACAACGCATGAAAGTGCATGGAAAGTAGATATCGTGACGCAGCAGGGTATCTAGATTGGTGATAAGGTCCTCCAGTTTTCCATGGGGAGCACTGAGTAACTAAGCCGGACAACGTATCTGGCACAGCGATAGTAACTTATATAAACAAACCTTCCGAGTGGATCTGTCTGTGTACAACCTAAAACAACATAGAAATCCCTACAGCGGTGACTGGGATGAATCCTCGCGTACAGACAGAAAAACGCAGCGGAGGACTTAAATTTAGTGGTACGTATGGACGGTCGTATAGATACTGCTAGGGTATCTGCGGCAAGATTTTTCGAAGCTAAGCGAGTAATCGAGTCTGCAGGTAACTTAACTATTGGCGCCACGGGCGAGCGACTAGCGTCCGGGCAGGTCGTCGGAATTCACTGCGCGGCGGTTGGTACCACAGGCGGCAACGAACGCCCCGCCATTCTAAAAGTACGCGCCGCTGCACGCCAGGCACGTTTATACGCGCCGGCCATTCACCGCCGAGGTCGACAGCTCGGCGCCTAGGCTGGCCGCGGCGAGGGCTTCCATCGATCGGAGAGCGAGGAGGACGGAGCTCAAGATTGTGGCGCCAAGTCTGGAACGCACCCCTCTGGGTGACGCCTAGAACTTACCGAGACACTCCACTCTGAATCAATAAACATTGGAAAAGGTGGGTTACGGTTGTCCGTTACCAAATGTATCTACATCTACATCCATACTCCGCAAGCCACCTGACGGTTTGTGGCGGAGGGTACCTTGAGTACCTCTATCGGTTCTCCCTTCTATTCCAGTCTTTTATTGTTCGTGGAAAGAAGGATTGTCGGTATGCTTCTGTGCGGGCTCTAACCTCTCTGATTTTATCCTCATGGTCTCTTCGCGAGATATACGTAGGAGGGAGCAATATACTGCCTGACTCCTCGCTGGAGGTATGTTCTCGAAACTTCAACAAAAGCCCATACCGAGCTACTGAGCATCTCTCCTGCAGAGTCTTCCACTGGAGTTTATCTATCATCTCCGTAACGCTTTCGCGATTACTAAATGATCCTGTAACGAAGCGCGCTGCTCTCCGTTGGATCTTCTCTATCTCTTCTATCGACCCTATCTGGTACGGATCCCACACTGCTGAGCAGTATTCAAGCGGTGGGCAAACAAGCGTACTGTAACCTACTTCCCTTGTTTTCGAATTGCATTTCCTTAGGATTCTTCCAATGAATCTCAGTCTGGCATCAGCTTTACCGACGATCAACTCTATTTGATCATTTCATTTTAAATCACTCCTAATGCGCACTCCCAGATAACTTATGGAATTAACTGCTTCAAGTTGCTGACCTGCTATATAGTAGCTACATGATGAGGGATCTATCTTTCTATGTATTCGCAGCACATGACACTTGTCTACATCGAGATTCAATTGCCATTCCCTGCACCATGCGTCAATTCGCTGCAGATCCTCCTGCATTTCAGTACAATTTTCCATTGTTACAACCTCTCGATACATCACAGCATCATTTGCAAGAAGCCTCAGTGAACTTCCGATGTCATCCACAAGGTCATTTATGTATATTGTGAATACCAACGGTCCTATGACACTCCCCTGCGGCACGCCTGAAATCACTCTTACTTCGGAAGACTTCTCTCCATTGAAAATGACATGCTGCGTTCTGTTATCTAGGAACTCTTCAATCCAATCACACAATTGGTCTTATAGTCCATATGCTCTTACTTTGTTCATTAAACGACTGTGGCGAACTGTATCAAAAGCCTTGCGGAAGTCAAGAAACACGGCATCTACCTGGGAATCCGTGTCTATGGCCCTCTGAGTCTCGTGGACGAATAGCGCGAGCTGGGTTTCATACGACCGTCTTTTACGAAACCCATGCTGATTCCTACAGAGCAGATTTCTAGTCTCCAGAAAAGTCATTATACTCTAACATAATACGTGTTCCAAATTTCTACAACTGATCGACGTTAGAGATATAGGTCTATAGTTCTGCACATCTGTTCGACGTCGCTTCTTGAAAACGGGGATGATCTGTGCCCTTTTCCAATCCTTTGGAACGCTACGCTCTTCTAGAGACCTACGGTACACCGCTGAAAGGAGGGGAGCAAGTTCCTTCGCGTACTCCGTGTATTTGCCATTTCATTCGCCTTTGTAACAGGAACTCTGGAAAACTAAAAGCATCTTTAAGTTTTACTGTTTGTGTGTGTGACTAAATCTTGTGTTAACACTTTGCTGTCCGCACGTCTCCTACAAATTTATTCGCTCGGGCCCGGCAGCATTAGTTCGGATTACTTTGCTTGTCGCCGGCCGCTTGTAACCTTTCCGTTGATGACAAGCTTCAAACACGTTGACTTTGGCGCACTTTAGTTTTCCTGAAATCCTCTATTTTACCGTATCGTTCCACAAACTCGAATTTTCTTTTCAAGTAACTTCTCTGCAAGTTCTACACTGTTATAATAATGATCCTTGCAGAAGTGATGCCACTTCCCGTCACAAGGTGTCAATAGTTCCATCACTGTCTTTGCTAAAGGCTGTCCAGCGCCGGAGTATATCTTGAAAGAGGTAATGTATCCCGTACTCGAATCACACAGCATCCCAATGAGTAGTCCGTATTTCGTAATTTTCGACGGATTGTAAACTTTAAAATTTAGCCGCCCTCGCCACGGTATCATTATTCAATTTGAAATGTCTTGACTTAAGATTAAACGTTTATTTAAACTTTTTGGAAAAATAATCAGTTACGAATTGCACTTTGACAAGCCGGTCGGCATTATCGGGTTTATTGTTGCTGTCGGAAAAATGTAAAAATGATAATATTTGTCTGAATCGGTTGCGGGACATCGTTTTGCGAAATATCGGTGTGTGTGTGTGTGTGTGTCAACGGATTCGTTGACCAAAATCATCGATCCATGCTTTTTTTACAATTCTCATAAGGCTACCAAGGCCAAACATTTTTCTAAGTTCGGGTCCCGTAAGTTGACAAATTTGGTATTTTTTAAATCCAGTTTCCTTCTGTTGCAATTTTGACTGTAGTACTCTTTGGTTTCGTTGCTAATACGTTCAGTTACACCGTTCCCAATACATAATTTTACGATATCCTCGACGCTCTGTGTATCTTTGGGAAATATGTTTGGACCCGGGGATCCTTCAAATTTATTACTGATGCTCAGTAAATCAAAGACGGACCACAGTGGACCGTCTTCTCCGTCTGATTCAGCCGAATCCTTTGGCAATCGTAGCGTTCGCCGAATTCTCCTTCGACGTATTTCACTATCTTCCTACGATTCTGCTTCACTTTCATTTTGTTGATATCCAATCTCTTCTTCCCAATCGGCCGAGTCGTCCGGAACGCCAGACAATACGTCCGCGCATTCATCGTAAATAATCCTATTGTCTCTTTCGTCCACCGTGATGAAAGGGCACAAGTACTTATAGAAACAAAAAACTTGTTGTGTATAACTTATTGTTACCTAAACAAAACACCAGCAGAATGCAAAAGATACTGAAGTGCTGTCGCCGGCCACAGAGCGATACAATGCTCATGACACCACTGTGGTGTCGCCGGACGGCATAGTGTTAAAATTTCTTACTGTTATGTCGCAGTCAGACTAATGTACGAGGGGAAGTCAGAAAGTATAGGGACTTTTGCAATTTGTCGCCATAGGGCTTGGTAACACTGCTATACTTCGTTCATTATACGAATAAACCTGATGTAAGCAAACACAAACGCAATGATTGGTCAGAAGCCGTAGCACACATACATTCGTGTCTTCGCGCTCTTGGAAGAAGGTCCTACTTATGTATTAGATATCACTAAGTTACGTTAATTGAAACTTTATGATATTCAAATGTATTAGCAGCCATCAACGTATTTCTTAATCACGTTTTAGTTGTATAGTTTTTACTTCAAAAATCGTGTATAGTCACAGCCTCTGCACTGTTGTGCTTTGATTGTTGCGCTGTTCATATGCAGTATGAAAATCGCTGAGGCTGCTTCCTGTTCCGTAGTGAAACATGCGTGTGGAACACGGTTAAAAAGTGGCGAGAAATAGGTTGTTCTTAATGTTTGTCGTGAATTTACAAAGGTAATCGGGTTTAACGTTTCCCCAGCAACTGTATCAGATACAGTTGCAACACGTTTGCATATAGGTGTATAGCGAAATTGGTAGCGTAATAAACTAACAGCTGAATGCACTAAATGGTTCGTTAGTTCAAATCTCACCCTAGTCAATTTTTTCCCGTTCAATTCGAATTATCTACATCTCGTGATTGTAAAATTCTTCATCATATTTTATAAAAAATGCACGTCTTATTGTTTTTAATTACATATTGGACGTGAAATTCCTGTTTTCATTTCAAATGTAAGTTCTCAATTAAGAAAACATCGACTAAGAATTTCATTTTTTAAGACAAACACAAAAAACTAAATACTGTTTATCTGGACTATGTCCACAGTTTTAGACCACAGATATAGATGTGTATCGTAGAAACATGAAAAACAATCATTTTCACAGCATCATGCACATCATACAAATGCTGCATTTTTACATTTGCCACTGTACCATTACAATATGAACTCAAAAGAAATGATGTGGAGCCAAGTTAAGGGATTTGCCTCGAGAATTAACAAGACTGTTAAGCTGCCTAGACGCACTGGAACTAACGTACGCAGTTTTTTCACATGTCACTGCTGAACGTTCGCGGGATATAGAAGACATTTAAGTGACATTCGAAGCTACACTGTTTCTTTGCCCGTCTCTTTTTACGTCTGAACTGCAGCTGCTCGCATCACTGCAGGCTAGTTGGACCGCTGGTTGGCCAGTGCTGTCCAATTTTAATGCGCCAGTAAATCTGTTTTCCCGCACATTATCGCTCAGTCTATGTGCGTTTAACACAGCATAAAACGTATCCTTATGTTCAAATGTGTGTGAATCTCTAAGGGACCTAACTACTGATATTAGACTTACACACTAATTAAACTAACACACTAACTTATTCTAAGAACAGCACACACACACACACACACACACACACACACACACACACACACACACACACACACACACGCCCGAGAGAGGACTCGAACCTACGGCGGGAATGGCCGTACAGTCCGTGACATGACCCCTCTAACCTCGTGGCCACGCCGCGTGGCTATCCTTATGATCGTACTTGACTATACTGGTCACAACTTGGCTTTCGCTCTACGTGAAATGAAATCCACTGAGATTCAACCAAACGTGGAAGAATACATGGCGTAATGTTTACATCAGGTTTATTCCTATGATGAACGGAGTATTGTTTCCGGGGCTGAAGTATTGTCGTCTGCAACAATTCTGCACATGCCAGTCTTATTCCCACGTTAGTCATATTGTAGCAGACCGTAAACATGGCCGCTCTATTGTCGATTTGCACCAAGGAAGAAATGAGGACAATGAGTGACTCTCATTTTGGTTGTGGAAGGCGTTAAACCTGCGGAAATTAATCGTGGAATGCAAGCGCAGTACGGTAACGTATCAACAAATGGATTGAGCACTCGAAACAGGGAAGAACTTCCCTGTGCGAGAAGATCGGGCACGCCATCGACGCCAACAATTGAGGACAATTTGGAAGTCGCTGAGGATACAGTGATGGAAAATAGACAAGTCACGGTGGGCGAAATCGCCAATACTTAACAAATCAGTCATGGTTTAGTGTATTCCATCTTACACGAAAGGCCAAGTTTACGGTACGTGTGTGCACGGTCAGTACCGAAACAATTGTCAGCGCAGCATACGGCACAAAGAATGGACATCGCACGTAAACATCTGACCCGTTATCATCGCGAGGTTCAAAATGGCTCTGAGCATTATGGGACTTGACATCTGAGGTCATCAGTCCCCTAGAGCTTATAACAACTTAAACCTAACTAACCTAAGGACATCACACACATCCATGTCCGAGGCAGGATTCGAACCTGCGACCGTAGCAGCAGCGCCGTTCAGGACTGAAGCGCCTAGAACCGCTCAGCCACAGTGGCCGGCTCATCGCGAGGGAGAAGGATTTTTACAGCAAATCTTTACTGTAGATGAAACGTGGCTGCATCATCACGAACCGGAAAGTAAGTCTGTGAGCGTAGTTTGGAAGCTCCCGTCATCACCAGAAGTTCACACATTTAAACGTCATCGGCTGTTAAGATAATGCACTATTCTCGGATACGGAAGGCGTGGTAGCCCTTCATTTCACCCTAACAGGCGAAACCGTGAACTGTGACAACTATTGTGATCTGTTGCGAACTATAGTGAGACCTGCAATCAGATCCAGAAGTCGCGGAAATCTGCGAAGAGACGCCATCCTGCAGCAAGATAACGCTCGCCCACATTATGACAACGGACTGCTGAAACACTAAAGGATTTAGGATTCGAACTGCTGGAACATTCGACATACAGCCCAGACTTGGCTCCAAGCGATTTCTGTATGTTGGGACCATTTAAGGAAGCGCTCAAGCGAAGAACCGAGTCAGAAGTCAGTGATGCTGTGCAAAGCTGATTACAGTGGCAACAAAAAATCCTCTTTTCCGACAGAATCAACAAACTTGTGAAACGCTGGACGAAATGCTATGAAGTGCAAGGAGGTTATGTAGTAAAATAATGGACATTTCAGAGTTCTATCATTAGAATAAATATTCGTTTTCTCGAAAGTCTCTTCATTTTCTGACTTCCCCTCGTACTTTGTTGATTCCTTGTCTCGTCTAAATATGTTCATGTTTTGTAATGAAATCACACCAATGTCATATCTTTATCAGCATGTGCAATAATTGTATATGGTGAAACAGTCTTCGCCCGGAGAAAAAAGTTAGGATGCACTCGACTAAGAGGCCTTTACAAACCGACCACCAACTGCAATGGGCAAGGATCAGGAAGAAAATCGACAGTTTTCATTTTTAACGAACAATACTGGGTTCGGCTTCCGTGATTCAGGGAAATCGAAGAATGTCCGGAAGGAGATTTAAACGCCTCACAAAAAAACAGAAGTCGAGTATCTCGACCACAGCGCCACTTTACTCGATACCACAAGCATATTAAATCTTCCACAATGCACAAGGGTGTACACGTGTCATATCCTTCGCCTTGGTGGCGTTACATGTGTAATGTGGACAACAGAAAATGTAAAGTGAAGTTAAAATTACAGAGCAGCTGCAAGTCGCATGTAACTTTTCCTTTATTTTGACATTATTTCACTTGACCTACGCGAGCATCGTCAGAACTATGGAAATACAATATGTTACACCACTATACGAAAAAGCAGGTACCACAGTACAACTACAGGAAGTTTCTGATGACTTCTGTGATTACTATAGTTCTTTACACTAAATTGCCAATGTAATATTTTGGTATCTTTCGATTTTATTTCTAGAATAATACTCTCCATAACAAATCCATAGTCCATAACGTATACTTTATTTGAAATTCATTATTAATTTTTTTTTAATTTGAAGTTTTCGATTTTAACCTAGTTAAATCACATACGTTATTAATCTACTGCTGCATGCGTAAAGACTACTGTTACTTTCTAATTGATACATTCAGCGGTATTCGTTTGATTAGGTCGTACTTGCACGATGTGTTTTTTCACTGTTCTTTGTTCCTCTTCACAGGAAAAGAAGGAGATGAAAAATATTCTCTGAACATGACGCACCCGGAAAGAAAACCAACTACTTCACACGATTATTTGAACGCTTTTGGTTTCCTACTCACCAAATCGAAATTCGAATTGGATAAACAAATTCTATCAAAATGAGTATTTGATAGACACACATCAAAAAAAGTTTTTCATCACCTCGTTTTCGAGAGTTCCGGAACCTGTACAGACAATTGGAGGAGAGATCAACATAAAACTCATTTCTGACCTTTTTATTGCTCATCAAAACCACATACTGCATGTTGTTCCACCATACACCGAGACCTTCAGAGCTGGTGGTCCAGACTGCTGTACACACCGGTACCTCTAATACCCAGTAACACGTCCTCTTGGATTGATGCATGCCTGAAATTGTCTTGGCATTTTATCCACAAGTTCATCAAGGCACTGTTGGTACAGATTGTCCCACTCTTCAACGGCGATTCGGCGTAGATCCCTCAGAGTGATTGGTGGGTTACGTCCTCCATAAACAGCCTTCTTCAAACTATCCCAGGCATGTTCGATAGGTTTCATGTCTAGAGAACATGCTGGCCACTCTAGTCGAGCGATGTCGTTATCCTGAAGGAAGTCATTCACCAGACGTGCACGATGGGGGCGCGAATTGTCGTCCATGAAGACGAATGCTGCCGATATGGTCGCACTATCAGTCGGAGGATGGCATTCACGTATCGCACAGCCGCTACGGCACTTTCCATGCCCACCAGTGACGAACGTCGGTCCCACAAAATGCCACCTCAAAACTCTACCTTGCTGTACTCACTGAACAGTGTGTCTAAGGCGCTCAGCCTGACCGGGTTGCCTCCAAACTCGTCTCTGACGATTGTCTGGTTGGAGGCATATGCGACACTCATCGGTGAAGAGAACTTGATGCCAATAATGAGCGGGCATTTCGGCATGTTGTTGGGCCCATCTGCACCGCACTCCATGGTGTCGAGGTTGCAAAGATGGACCTCGCCGTGGACGTCGGGAGTGATGTTGCGCATCATGCAGCCTATTGCCCACAGTTTGGATCGTAACACGACGTCCAGTGGCTTCACGAAAAGCATTATTCAACATGGTGGCGTTGCTGTGAGGGCTCCTCCGAGCCATAATCCGCAGCCAGCGGTTATCCACTGCAGTAGTAGCCCTTGGGCGGCCTGAGCGAGGCATACCATCGGGCAGTTCCTGTCTCTCTGTATCTCCTCCGTGTCAGAACAACGTCGCTTTGGTCCACTTCGAGACACCTGGTCACTTCGCTTGTTGAGAGTCCTTCCTGGGACAAAGTAACAATGCGGACGCGATCGTGCCGCGGTGTTGACCATCTCGGTATGGTAGAACAACAGACAACACGAGTCGTGTACCTCCTTCCCGGTGGAATGACTGGAACCGATCGGCAGTCGGACCCCCTTCGTCTAACAGGTGCTGCTCATACATGGTTGTTTACATTTTTGGGCGGGTTTAGTGACATTCTGAACAAAAGGACTGTGTCTGTGATACAATATCCACAGTCAACGTCTGTCTTCAGGAGTTCTGGGAACACGGGTGATGCAAAACTTTTTTTTGATGTGTGTATATTGTCTCGTCATTATGTATAGGTATTTCCTCAAATTACACTCTCGTGCATCGATTTCGTTGCAGTAATAAAAAAAGGAGCCACGATGAAGGTCGGGCATTCAGCCGGCCGGTGTGGCTGAGCGGTTCTAGGCGCTTCAGTCTGGAACCACGCGACCGCAACGGTCGCAGGTTCGAATCCTGCCTCGGGCATGGATGTGTGTGTGATGTCCTTAGGTTAGTTAGGTTTAAGTAGTTCTAAGTTCTAGGGGACTGATGGGCATAGATGTTAAGTCCCATAGTGCTCAGAGCCATTTGAACCATTTTTGTGGCATTCAGCCTTATATTACGAGTATTCCATAATTCAATAACTTAACATGCAGTAGTAGCATTACAGGATGTGATTCATTCATGCCATTTCTCTGGCTCATCTTAATTATCTGAAAGTAAAGGAATTCAGTTCACGTGACTTTCACATTTCGATGTGAGATTTATATACTGTATTCTAACAGAGTTCAGATATGGGGTGTACATAAATCTTCCTAGAAAGCAACATATTTATCTAAAAACTTATTGTTTATATTATTTCGTACCATTTTTTCAAGCACTTGAAAACATTACCTTTCACGACAATTACTATCCAGTTGTTTCACAAAATAAAAAAACATTGTACGTTGCAGAGGTCTCTGTACATGGGACGCCTGATGTTTATTTGCGACGGTTACTACACGTGACGCGTCTTCTTGTTTCCAAGTATTTCTTCTCCTCTTGTAGAAAGAAAAGGTTGTATGTCCGATGTAAGTGGTTGAATACTCAGATTTATGAAACCCGAAAGAAATTAATAAAACAAGTAAATGTCCATTCTGCTACAAGTAGACCCTGTAAACTTACGAGTACACTCAAATCCCCCGAACACAGAACATAATTTAGTGACCAACATAGCGAAATAACGAATTATTCATTTTAAGGTAGCACAAATGAACAAGAATATGGGAGGAAACAGTCTGCAGCTTGGTTGGTGGAACCACCGCAGCATTCGTTTGGTAAAAATAAAGAATACCGAAGGTCAACGAACGTTTTATAAACTATGAAACTGAACAGAAATAAATGTAGGACTATAGTATATTGTCACTAATAATCAACAATAGAATTCTTCATCCCTTTTTTAAGGATCATAACTTTCCCTTCCAAGTAAATCATTCACGAAATACTACTGCACAACATTCGAGAGATTTTATGTACAATTTTACTCCTTCACAGCTAGCCTTTACCTGTCCCGTTTTCTCATACGCCACAGCAGACGTCCCTATCGAATCTACCTCCACTTGCTGCTGTCTTTCGTCGTTGCGCGGAACACCGAAAGACAAAGGAGTGCAGTACTTACTGCTGTGGCCGAATAAATTATTTTTACCTGAAACGCCCCAGGACAACACTTGGATCAATGGGCGGTCTGACACGCATCAAGAATTTAGGCAGCCCCGAGGGTCGCCATCGACTGACGGTTTTGCGGTTATGTGGCCTTTTCTGCTATTGGCTCTTCGTCGTGGGAAGACGCTGAGAACACCGCCGTGTTCTCATTATTAATGAACGGCAGTACACAGGAATACACACGGAAGGGATAAAGGCTCCATCAGTTCAAACAATCTGACACGTGGGAACAGCGCCCGTGTAAGACTGACGATAGAGACAAGAATCACAACGTAAGACAACGTTCCACGAAACGTTAACATTCGTCGGCAATTTCAGACATCGATCACACGAGCAAATGTTGGTCTTGTACTCCTAATGAAGTCTGCATCTTGCAATATACCGTAAACGTGAGGGCACCGACGTACAAATCCGATGCAAACAAACTTATTTTTACAGATTAGAAAGCGCTATTCATCTGAGCGCAGACACGCTAAAGTGTGGGAGTGCATGTAAAAAACGTTGTACTACGCAAAGACATGCAGGCGCCAGTGTTCAGATATTACTTAAACGATGGCTGGTTTGTTTTTGAAAAACTAACAACTCGAAAACTTTATACCCTTACGAAATTACTGTTTCACCAAACTTTCTCTTTTGCATGTCTAATCCTCTCTAAATCCCACCTCATCCCAGAGAAAAATAAATTCCAGAGATTACTTACGGCTCTAGAAGTCCGTGGAAACTTCTGCAAATTAAATATTTCTCCCCAAAACTCGAAAGGAGATAAGCTGTAACGTCGCAATTTGGAGAACACAGTATATGAAGATCAGCTGATATTTCAAACTGTGTACAGTATCAGTACTACTAATTGGTATCCTAGTAAAACGAGAAATTTCTGTAGGTCAACTCTGAATATCTTCTTTCCCTTATTTTGATATAAATACACTCACATTCATGACTGAATAGAGATAGGACGTTCATCTTCGCGGGACCTGTACATTAGTATGTTCTGCAGAAAAGACACCTGGAAAATGTATCCAATAAAATAAGCTCACGGAACAGCCTCATTCAGAGGCTCTGCAGCACTAACTGGGGAGCAGCAGCAGACACACTACGAACCTCTGCACTCACCTTAGTGTACTCTGCAGCCGAGTAATGTGCACCAACCAGCGTGGTTAACCAGCAAGCATGTAAACAAGGTGGACACCCAGCACAACGCTGCTATCAGAACCATAACTGGATGCATAAAGACTACCCCGCTATATTGGCTTCCAACACTTAGTCATATCACCCTCCCTGCGAAGACAGGAATACACAAAAATAATGAATAACCCTCTACTTCCTATCCATAAAGATGTCCCAACTTTGGAAAGAACACGACTCCGCTCCAGAAATCCCCCTTTAAGACTGGCCCAACAAATGTCAGCTGCCAACTTCAGCCGGACGGAGTGGCCGTGCGGTTCTAGGCGCTACAGTCTGGAGCCGAGCGACCGCTACGGTCGCAGGTTCGAGTCCTGCCTCGGGCATGGATGTGTGTGATGTTCTTAGGTTAGTTAGGTTTAATTAGTTCTAAGTTCTAGGCGACCGATGACCTCAGAAGTTAAGTCGTATAGTGCTCAGAGCCATTTGAACAATTTGCCAACTTCAGCATGGATACTAAATGGCACGAGAGCTGGAGTGATAGTGCCTCCCCTGACAACCGTGAACTCCCCTGTCCAGCAGAGAAACCTAAGAGCTTTGAACTTCCACGACAGCAATGGAACAGGACATGGATTATGTGCACACAATCTACACAAGTGGGGAAAGCTTCCCAGCCGTAGCTGTGACTGTGGGGCACCTAATCAAACAGTACAGCACATCGCCCAGGACTGTGAATTAAGAGACTACCAGGGTGGTCGGGCTGACTTCTTCAACGCCACACCGCCCTGCCTCGAATGGATCGCTAATTTGGACGTCAGAATTTGAAGACTTGTGTAACGCAAAATATCTGCTGTGATGTTACTTTTTATTGTGTTTATGTATTATGTTTTATCTGAATATGTATCCTTCACTTGTGTATTTTATAGTGTATTTTATCATATAATTTCATAATACAATAAGTGTAAACCATGTGTGTTGCGCCATACGCTAAATACAGGGTGATTCAAAAAGAATACCACAACTTTAAAAATGTGTATTTAATGAAAGAAACATAATATAACCTTCTGTTATACATCATTACAAAGAGTATTTAAAAAGGTTTTTTTTCACTCAAAAACAAGTTCAGAGATCATTCAATATGGCCCCCTCCAGACACACGAGCAATATCAACCCGATACTCCAACTCGTTCCACACTCTCTGTAGCATATCAGGCTTAACAGTTTGGGTAGCTGCTGTTATTTCTCGTTTCAAATCATCAATGGTGGCTGGGAGAGGTGGCCGAAACACCATATCCTTAACATACCCCCATAAGAAAAAATCGCAGGGGGTAAGATCAGGGCTTCTTGGAGGCCAGTGATGAAGTGCTCTGTCATGGGCTGCGAACAAATGCTTGCTGGATGCGTGCATTTCGAACGAAGTATGGTGTTAAACCTCCTGATAAGTGGTGTATTAAACGTTGGTATAAACACGCTGAACAACTGTCGTCGATTCACTTCTGCCGTACTCAGTAACACAAAAAGCTTTCTGTTGAGCGGTCGCCATCTTAGCATCAACTGACGCTGACGCCTAGTCAACAGCGCCTCAAGCGAACAAATGTACAACTAAATGAAACTTTATAGCTCCCTTAATTCGCCGACAGATAGTGCTTAGCTCTGCCTTTTGTCTTTGCAGAGTTTTAAATTCCTAAAGTTGTGGTATTCTTTTTGAATCATCCTGTATATCAAAATATATGTATTAGCATTTAAGCCACCTGGGTTTAAAACGTGTCCTGTTGCCTAGTAGGCACAGGGCCCACCATGGGCCGTGATATCTTGTTCCATGCGTGTAGCCCCGACGCCTATTTGGCGCGAATGGCGTCCGGTGGTATAGCTGTGCTGAATTCGCCTGGTTCCAAGGTTCACCTGTGTGGCTGGGATTGGCTCACAGCGCTGCACCCGTCGTTTCGCCGTATCCCACACATTTTCAATGGGCGACAAGTCTGGTGATCTGGCGGGCAAGGGCAAAAGGCTGACATCCTGCGACACCAAGAAGGCACCTGTTCGTGCAGCAACACGTGGTCGTGCATTGTCTTGCTGAAAAATGGCGTCTGGGGCGTTGTGGAGAAAGGGTATGGCTACGCCATTCACGTACTTCACAGTGGGCACACAGTGCCCTGGACACGCACCAGCTGTGATTTGTGGCTGTACTCAACGGCACCATAAGGCCTCGATTTGGCGCTGTACGTCTTGTGAGAAAGCAGTCACTGTGATGCCGCTCCTCCTGTCCGCGGCGAACCAAAATGCGGCCATCATTTTCAAACAAGCAGAACCTGTATTCTTCCTAAAACACTATCTGATGTCACTCCTGCCCCAGTGACGTTGTTCCATACACCGCTGCCGCCTATCATGTTTCTGCACTTCCGTGAAAGGTGGGCGGAGATGTGGACGGCGCGCACGTAAAGATGCATCACATTCCCTGAAGCCAATAATGCGGCCTGTTTCAAACTTACTGATTTAACGGTACGGTTCGCACATACGTCTGCGAGGCTTCCTGCACCTCCACCCAAGTCACGCTGATCCATTACCTTCCGTATGGCGACAACGAGAGGCGCAGCCACATTTTACCGGTAGGTGGTGTTGCGCCGGTACCTATATTGAGGTTGAACCCGCAGTCCTACATGGTCCAGATGCTAATCATTTCTGCAGAGCATACTAATGTACATGTCCTGTGAATGTGAACGTCCTATCTCTAGTCGCTCAAGGTGTTCTATTTTCTTCTGAACATGAGTGTATTACAATGTTATGGTTCAGTAGCTTCTCTTTCTTTTAGGGGGAGTTGGAACGCCCTATTCCCTAATGTTAAATTTAGTGACTTGGCTTCCCTGTATTTCAGCAATCACAGTAGCCATTTAGATGAAACTTTTACAAGACGTTAAACTGTACGTTCCGAGTCTACTGAACTACAATAATTGCATTTCAGCCACTGCTTTCGGAAATACAATTTTTTAATACACAGTTAAAATTCTGTGTACTTTTTTGTACGTTATCCTAAATAATTTTAATTATACATAACATTATGTTCTTCTTTTAGTTCAGTAGAGTCAGACTATGTTCCGGCTGCTGCGACCGAGCGGTTCTAGGCGCTTCAGTCCGGAACCGCGCTGCTGCTACAGTCGCAGGTTCGAATCCTGCCTCGGGCATGGATGTGTGTGATGTCCTTAGGTTAGTTATGTTTAAGTAGTTCTAAGTCTAGGGGACTGATGACCTCAGATGTAAAGTCCCATAGTGCAAAGAGCCATTTGAACCATCAGACTATGTGTGTATTACTTCCTGAAAATTTGAATACTCTACTCCAAGTGGTTTCTGAGATTTAGAGAAAAATGCGTCAAAAAAATGTGAAGTTTCAGGAACGGCTTCTAAAGTTTCGAAAGACTGTAATGACTTAATCTACGCTTAATTTTTTTTGTTTTTAGTCACTTAGAAGCACCCTTCACGATACTGTACATCATCCTCTTGATCTTTCTCCTATTTTTTTCTTCTTTTCTGCTTTCTGGACTCCTTAGTGGTCAACTATGCTGCATACTCTGCTTTATCAATGAGAAACTTGTCCATCCGTTCAAGTTCTCTGATGCACTTTTCTCCAGGATTATTTCCCATACGCTGCAGCACTTTCACCCTACCAATGTGGCCATCAATAAAAGCAATAACCGCATCACTGACCCCCATTTTAGTGTCTACATTCCAGGAAAAACATTTTTTGGTGAGCGAGTCCATATAAGATTATTGAACGACTCATTGGGATTTTGAGTCTGACCTTGTGGACACTTCATCAGTAATTCAGGACATGCCAGCTCTCTGTAAGTAGGTTTGATGATACTTTCTGGCAGATTAAAACTGTCTGCTGGACCGAGACTCGAACTCGGGATCTTGGCTTTTCATGGGCAAGTGCTCTACCATCTGAGCTACCCAAGCACGACTGAAGCTCCGTCCTCACTGCTTTACTTCTGCCAGTACCTTGTCTCCTATGAGAAAAAAAAATCCAATAGTTTTTGTTCAAAAGTTTTCCTGCTCGATTTAACAATTTTAACAGCAAAAATTTTTCCCTAGCACTTAGACGTCATTCCGCAGTATTCTAACAAAACTCTATCCGTTACATCCAGTGGAACGACACAGGCAGTTCCCATACTTGCGATTCGCTAATAAGCGGCCTAAACGCCTTTGCAATACCTCTAGGACGGCTAGTTATCTCTCTCTCTCTCTCTCTCTCTCTCTCTCTCTCTCTCTCTCTCTCTCACACACACACACACACACACACACACACACACACACACGTGCGCGCAACAACTTTTACGGAGCATTAGCATCCTCCTGCCACAGCCGCCACAACCGACAATAACAGTCACTTGCGCTACATCTTTCGATAACGGATCCGTGGAGAAGGACGAGTTATTCGCCACGTGGCACTCCCATAACCACCTCACTTTACCTCACCAGCTTTCCTTCGACATGAAGCGTCACCTTTCGTCCGAGCCTCGGAGCTGACGTGGTGTCGCGTGAAACCGCACTCGCGGCCGGAGTCAACAATGCACGAACTCTCGACGATGTGAGGTGCACGAAATAAACAAAGCAACTTACTGCTCCGCAGATCTAATCGGAAGCGTTTATCTGTGGAACTGAGTTAATTCATTGCACTGCCACATTATCCCATCAGTCTAAATAAAAAAATTTAAAAAATATATATGTGCCAGCCTCGGTTTAACCTGCGGAAAACAGGGATTAACTTCACACTACTACGCACTCAGTTATTAATGACCTGTAGCAATCCGACTAATTTCGGAAAGATTCCGTGAGCTGATCGTTGGACAGGAATACGTATGTACACCGCTTGCGGTTAATACCCTGCCTCCAGTTGCCTCGTAACAAGTTCCGCCTTCAATTTCCACACGACGAAACAGGAACACACTTCAACGCCAGCAGTTAAAAGACAAGCTAGAACGCTACACTCAAATTTCCACAGAGACACATGGAATTTATTTGCTCAGTTTTATCTCGCGGAATACGCTTCGTTCACTACACACTTCCTCCAGCAATTCTCTTCTTTTTTTTTCTTTATTGTAATTTCAGCGGCAAAGTCCACCGCTCGTTCATTTCCAACAGCTAACCAATGACTCCGCCTTCTGTTGCGAAATTCCACTTCCTATCGTGCAACAGCACGCTCACTCGAAGACAACGGCTGCCAAGAAAACCGCAAAAGGACTAAACAGAAATCCACGCCTGTACAGGGGAATGCTCTTTCGACTCTTGTTATCTTTCCGTGTTTGTGAAGTGCCGTATCCGCCAGAAAATACGGAACGTAGTCACACTGAGTGACGGGCTGCCTATTACTCGGGTGCAACTGAATTAAGGCTAGCCTCCAATAGATAGCGACTATATTATGTCACATTTCTTTTATTCCAGTCTTTGATCACAATATAATGTCCTTCGACGATGACCGGTCTCAGCCAGATTTTCAGATCTGTTCTACACCACGTCCTAATGTGATGGTGAAGAACAGATCTGAAGATGGTCATTACTGTCTGAAACCAGTCATCCTCCAAGGACGTTATATGTGATCAAAAACTGGAATAAAAAACATTTAACAGTACCTGAATCACTCTTTATGTTCGCGACTATGTCTCAGCTTGTGAGATTATTTTATGCTCTCGGCTTACGTGTCACAAATAGTTCCTAAGTGGACATCCATCTGCACCAAACACGGATAAAACCCGACACACGGCTTCGCTCAAGTCAATATCAATAATATCGGGAGTACCTTAAGGCAGTATCAGCAGTGATCCATCGTTGGCGCCAAGAACGGCCAAGTTGTACATTCGACAGCCGATCGTAGTTATCGTTCACTGGATTCAATTTTAGACCGGAATTGAACATAGATGAGTCCATGTGAACGTAAAATTATTGTCTGCACTATCCTCATGCTAAACTTAACTAGCATAAAGTTCCTATCAACCAGTTATTGTAAGCTGTTGCGTAACTTTTATGCCGTCTTATTGCCGTGGAAGTTGCCTAATCGTATTTGGCCATGTGATGAGGCTGTACAGTTGCCGTGTGCAAGAAAGCCACCTCATAAAAGCAAATACTATAATTAAAGTTTTGCTATTTACGGAGGTGCTGTGTGGGCTGTAATTATCGTACGACAGCGAAACTTGGTAGATATGCTAATGAGTTAGTGCGGAGCCGATTTACGCTGGAAAAATAATTAGTTCCATATTTTACCACCAGATCCAAATCTGGCGCTATACAGCATCTCGTTGACATATGATGCTCACATTGAACGAACTGTGACAGGTGCGGTTACTAATGAAATCAAAGTTCTGCCTTTCTCACTTGTTTTCCCTTCCCTGCTCATGTCTCGTTCCTAATCCACTACATACGGACATATTTCTATATCTCTTTGTTGCATCCGCAGCACCTAGTGGCCAAAATTGGAACTAATTTTTTTTCCAAAGTAAATCGGTTCCGCGTTAACGCTTTACAGTATCTACCAAGTATCGCTTTTGTACGATCATTAGACCCGATAATGAACCTCTGTGAGTAGCTGCAATTTGATTATTATCACCCGGTACTATCGGTGGGAAAGGTTTCTCTTTCTGTAACCTATTCATGTTTCACACGAAGCGTAAATAAAAACTAAATTTCTTGCTCACGTAGGAGAACGAACTTTGGACTACAGCTAAACACTTTAAAATGCAGACCCGCAACATGCTACCTCAATCCTGCGACGTCTGGCGTAAGATTCCTCGACTTCTCTACCTTCCAAATGCACTCTAGGAAACTGTTGTGAGAGCCAGGCCTTTCAGACAGACACCAGAGGACAAAGCAGACAGATGCACACACCAATTCTTGCTCTCGATAATATAACATCTCTAGAAGGTACTGCTTCCTGCTTATTTTCACCATGCCCTGTAAAACACCATCTGCCATGGGGAAATTACGTGTCCTTGAAATCAGCGTAGTATGCTGAGAAGACTACCTACTTATGAGGGTAAGTAAAGACCAGACAACCAACCCCAGGCTGAACAAACCCCGTTCTCCTTGGCTAGGGGGAACTTGCCCGCGCGTCCACAAATGGCGAAGAGGACGAGCAGGCAGCCCGTCCATGAAATTACACAATATCCGGACACAATTAGTGGACATTAATATGGCCTCCATCCATCGTTTGCCTTAATGACAGCATTAACACTGGTGGGGACACTTTCAATGAGGTATCTGACTGACTGCAATAGAATGGCAGCCCATTCGTCCTCAACGCCCGAAACCAGAGGAGGTAGTGCGTCGGGGGCCGGGTCTCGATCGAATTCGACGTTGTAACTCATCCAAAATAACTTCCACTGGGTTTATTTCGAGACTCTGGGCAGGCCAATCCTTTTCGGAAATATAACTGTCCACAAACCATTTGCTCACAGATGCTGCTTTACAGAAGAATACAATGCCATGCTGACACAAATACTCATCGTCTCCGAACTGTTCCTCTACTTTACGCAGAATACGAAGTTGTAAAACGTGATCGTATCCTTCCGCATTTAGCATTTTCACAAACGCAGTTACAGAAGGAAACACCTTGATCGCGAAAAACACCCGCAGACCTTAACACCGCCTCTTGTGTATTTCACTGTGGACAATACACAAGGTGGCAGGTAACGTTATGCAGGCATTCGCCCTACACGCACTCTTCTGTCGGATTTTCACAGTGTATGGCATTATTCATCACTGCAAATCACTCGTTTCCAGTCATTCGCTGTCCAGTGACTTCGGTCTCCAGACCACTTCAATCGTCGCTCAGCAGTGGTTCAAATGGCTATGGGACCTAACTACTGAGGTCATCAGTCCCCTAGAACTTAGAACTACTTAAACCTAACTAACCTAAGGACATCACACACATCCATGCCCGAGGCAGGATTCGAACCTGCGACTGTAGCGGCCTCGCGGTTCCAGACTGTAGCGGCTAGAACCGCTCGGCCACTCCGGCCGGCGCTCAGCTGTGGCTATAGAAATGTGTGCCTTATGAGCAGCTGCTCGCCCACTGTACCGAATCCTCAGCACCCAACACACATTGTGCTTCCTCGACTGCTCGTAGGCGCCTTGGAACACATGAATGAGTCATTCCGCTAACTTCATGTGATTTTTTTTTTTTTTTTTCAGTCACCCGCCGCAATGCTCGACGATCTCTGTCCATCAGTGCAAGACGTCTGCCTGGTCATGATCTAATTGTGGCGTCCCTTCACGTTTGCACTTCACAATCACATCAGAATCGACCTCAGTAGCTGCTGAGGTGTAGAAGTTCCACTGACGGATTTGTTACTCAGGTGACATCCAATGACTACGCCACGTTCGGAAGACACTCAGGTCTCCCAACCCATCTACACTAGTGTCAAAAATTAAAGCAACAAAAAACAACAAACAGATATTTCCCAGCCCTGTGTCTAATTCACTATAGAATAATACGTACTGTCAACCAGATGTCCGTACGATCGTGTTCTGCACACAACATGGCATTCCGATCAAAGGACAAACACACCAACAATGACGTCAGGGCACCTATCATCAAGTGGGGTGGTGGTTGCAGGTCAGTCCCAAATCGTCAATCGCTGTGTACACAGTCACAGACCGTGGCGCACGACACAGAGAAGATGTCTACCCGACTCTTTGCTGTGGACGGCCACAGGAGAACGGAAGCAGGAGAGTTGCAAACTGATGTGGTCCGACGTGAATCAATCTGTTTCTCGGATGATGCGAAGTTCATAGAGACCGAAATTCTATCCCAGAGACAACGACAGGGCCGACCACGTGTGACATCAGAAAGAGTGGACCGTTATTTGGCTGTAATGGCACGACGGTACCGCCTTAGTTCTGCACAGCAACTGGCATCTGACCTCGCAGCATCTCCTGGACGTGTTGTATCGAGGCAGACTGTGTACAGATGGGTTCAGCAGAGTGGTCTTTGTTGTTGGAGACTTACTGTCTGTTTACCTCTGGCGTCCAGATTGGAGCCGTCAACATACCACCTGGACGGTCGAACAGTGAGCCAGTGTTCTACTCACAGATGAGTCGCGATATGATCTGGAGAATGATTCGACAAATTCCCATCTGAAGGCCACGTGGAACGCGATTTTAGAGACCCAAACATTGTGGAAAGAGATCGATATCGAAGAGGATCCCTAATGACGTGGGCAGGGGTTATGTTGATCACTCGCACACCTATTCATGATATTGTACGAGTGAATCAGCAAGATTTAACTGCTGTCAGGAACCGTGAGGAGATATTGGGATATCGTGCACCTTGGTTGCGAGGTGCTGTGTGCCCAGACTTCGTAGTGGTGGAAGATCAAGCTCGACCTTATAGAGCACGAGTGATTGGTGTTTTTTTTCAAAATGGAGGTCTGGGATGCATTAGGGAGACAGGTTGCATCACGTCAGCGTCCACCAACCAGTTTCCAAGACTTCTGAGCGCTCTGCAGGTAGAATGGGCGTTACTGCCTCAACATGAGTTTGATGACATCATTCACAGCATGCTGTGTCGTTGTCAGGCTTGTACTGGTGCCAGAGGTGGTCACACCTCAAACTGACCACATTAACCAGTTGTCAGAACGTGTGTGCAAATCCGTTAAGATCGGAAACAACGAAGAACATTTTTGTCTACCGTTGCGGTTGATTACGTTCTGTATCCTTACATTGTTTCTACTTTACTATTGCTGGAAAGTTGCACCGGTCGCACCAATATTCAAGAAAGGTAGTAGGAGTAATCCACTAAATTACAGGCCCATATCGTTAACGTCGATATGCAGCAGCATTTTACAAAATATATTGTGTTCGAACATTATGAATTACCTCGAAGAAAACGGTCTATTGAAACACAGTCAACATGGGTTTAGAAAACATCGTTCCTGTGAAACACAACTAGCTCTATATTCATATGAAGTGTTGAGTGATATTGACAAGGGAATTCAATTCGATTACGTATTTCTGGATTTGCAGAAGGCTTTTGACACTGTACTACACAAGCAGCTCGTAGTAAAATTGCATGCTTATGGAATATCGTCTCAGTTATGTGACTGCATTTGGGATTTCCTGTGAGAGAGGTCACAGTCCGTAGTAATTGACAGAAAGTCATCTAGTAAAACAGAATTGATTTCTGACGTTCCCTAAGGTAGTGTTATAGGCCCTTTGCTACTCCTTATGTATATAAACGATTTTCGAGTCAATCGGAGCAGCCGGCTTCGGTTGTTTGCAGATGACGCAGTCGTTTATCGACTAATAAAGTCATCAGAAGGTCTAAACAAAACTCCAAAACTATTTAGAAAAGATATCTGAATGGTGCGAAAAGTGGCAGCTGACCCTAAACAACGTAAAGTGTGAGGTCATCCACATGAGTGCTAAAAGGAACTCAAACTTCGGTTACACGATAAGTCAGTCAAACCTAAAAGACCTAAATTCAACTAAATACCTAGGTATTACAATTATGAACAACTTTAATTGGAATGAAAAGGTAGAAAACGTTGTGAGGAAGGCTAACCAAAGACTGCGTTTTATTCGCAGGACACTTAGAAAATGTAACAGACCTACTAAGGAGACTGCCTACGCTACGCTTGTCCGTCCTCTCGTAGAATACTGCTGGGCGGTGTGGGATCCTTACCTGATAGGACTGATGGAGTACATTGAAAAAGTTCAAAGAAGGGCAGCACGTTTTGTATTATCGCGAAATATGGGAGAGAGAGTGACAGAAATGATACAGGTTTTGGGCTGGACATCATTAAAAGAAAGACGTTTTTAGTTGCGACGGAATCTTCTCACGAAATTACGATCACCAAATTTCTCCTCCGAATGCGAAAATATTTTGCTGACACCGACCTACATAGGGCAGAACGATCACCACGATAAAATAAGGGAAATCAGAGCTCGTACGGAAAGATGTAGGTGTTCATTCTTTCCGCGCGCTATACGCGATTGGAATAAGGGAAAATTGTGAAGGTGATTCGATGAACCCTCTGCCAGGAACTTGAATGTGATTTGCAGAGTATCCATGTAGGTGTTGATGTAGATACAGACCTGTTTATACTATTTTTTGGCAGAATACGCGCAACCTTGCAAAATTTCCGTTTGTTAATTTCATTTTGGATACGAGTGTACTTTGCTCTTACTCTTTTTCTACTGGATAAACAATACTCCCCACCTTCTTTTGTACTGGCGGGTTTGGTGTCCGCAAGGTACACTGTCCAACTGCGCATTACACAGCGGTGTCTGTATACCTTTGAAGATACAGAGTTCGTTAGCAAATGCTGAAACATTCTTGCCGAAAAAAAGTCCTAAACGATTTCACGCCTCGTTACACTGCTCGGCCGCGGTTTAAATTAGAAAGACGAATATAGCAGGATGTTACGTTCAAACTGCGACCAGTGTCAACCGACTTCAAATGGCTGACGTCACCGGAGTCAGCACCGTGTTTAGGGGATGGTGTCGGCGACCACGAGTCTGTAAACGCGCTGTAGCGGAGCAGCTGCCAGCTAGGCGAGAGTTGAGGTGGGGGTGGGGGAGGGTGGGCTAGGGTGGCGGTATCGACCTGAGGAGGGACGCCGACGCCGCCGCCACTGCGCCAGCCAGGGCTCTGGCGCGCCTCAGGGACGCCGGGGGCGGTCTTTGTCCCGCCGCAAAGCCGCCGGCGGGCTCTGCCTCCGCGGCGCGCCGCCCCAGCCGACCACTGTGCAGTCGGACAGCGGGCCAGCCCTTAGGGCCGCTCTGCGGCAGTTGAACCAAGACAGCGTGAAGCGTGTATTACACTGCTGGCCATTAAAATTGCTACACCAAGAAGAAATGCAGATGATAAACGGGTATTCACGGAACAAATATATTATACTAGAACTGACATATCATTACATTTTCACGCAATTTGGGTGCATAGATCCTGAGAAATCAGTACCCAGAACAACCACCTCTGGCCGTAATAACGGCCTTGATACGCCTGGGCATTGAGTCAAACAGAGCTTGGATGGCGTGTACAGGTACAGCTGCCCATGCAGCTTCAAAACGATACGACAGTTCATCAAGAGTAGTGACTGGCGTATTGTGACGAACCAGTTGCTCTGCCACCATTGACCAGACGTTTACAATTGGTGAGAGATCTGGAGAATGTGCTGGCCACGGCAGCAGTCGAACACTTTCTGTATCCAGAAAGGCCCGTACAGGACCTGCAACATGCGGTCGTGCATTATCCTGCTGAAATGTAGGGTTTCGCAGGGATCGAATGAAGGGTAGAGCCACGGGTCGTAACATCTAAAATGTAACGTCCACTGTTCAAAGCTCCGTCAATGCGAACAAGAGGTGACCGGGACATGTAACCTATGGCACCCCATACCATCACGCTGTGTGAGACGACAGTATGGCGATGAAGAATACACGCTTCCAATGTGCGTTCACCGCGATGTCGCCAAACACGGATGCGACCATCATGATGCTCTAAACAGAACCTGGATTCATCCCAAAAAATGACGTTTAGCTATTCGTGCACCCAGGTTCGTCCTTGAGTACAAGTCGGCCAGAGCGGCCGAGCGGTTCTAGGCGCTTCAGTTTGGAACCGCGCCCCCGCTACGGTCGCAGGTTCGAATCCTGCCTCGGGCATGGATGTGTGTGATGTCCTTAGGTTAGGTAGGTTTAAGTAGTTCTAAGTTCTAGGGGACTGATGACCTCAGAAGTTAGGTCCCATAGTGCTCAGATCCATTTGAACCTTGAGTACACCATCGCAGGCGCTCCTGTCTGTGACGCAGCGTCAAGGGTAACCGCAGTCATAGTCTCCGAGCTGATAGTCCATGCTGCTGCAAACGTGGTCGAACTGTTCGTGCAGATGGTTGTTGTCTTGCAAACGTCCCCATCTGTTGACTCAGGGATCGATACGTGGTTGCACGATCCGTTACAGCCATGCGGATAAGATGCCTGTCATCTCGACTGCTAGTGATGCGAGGCCGTTGGGATCCAGCACGGCGTTCCGTGTTACCCTCCTGAACCCACCGGTTCCATATTCTGATAACAGTCATTGGATCTCGACCAACGCGAGCAGCAATGTCGCGATACGATAAACCGCAATCGTGATAGGCTACAGTCCGACCTTAAACAAATTCGGATACGTGATGGTACGCATTTCTCCTCGTTACACGAGGCATCACAACAACGTTTCACCAGGCAACGCCGGTCAACCGCTGTTTGTGTATGAGAAATCGGTTGGATACTTTCCTCATGTCAGCACGTTGTAGGTGTCGCCACAGGCCCAATCTTGTGTGAATGCTCTGAAAAGCAAATCATTTGCATATCACAGCATCTTCTTCCTGTCGGTTAAATTTCGCGTCTGTAGCACGTCATCTTCGTGGTATAGCAGTTTTAATGGCCAGTAGTGTAGCAGCAACTGCTTGCAACTCACCTTAAAGCTTTAGTACAATTGTCGTTCACAGAGATATCCCAACGACTGTAAACTCTGCACTAGTGACAACAATACTCAAGAAAGGAAATGGAGTACTCCGGCGAATTACAGAACCGTACCACTAACGTCGAATTGCAGTAGGATTTTTAGACGTATGCTGTGCTTGAACGTTATGAATGAATTCGAACGATTTATTGACAATCGGCCAACAGGGATTCAAAATAATATCATTCTTGCGACACACAACTAGCTCTTTATTCTCGCGAAGTAATGAGTGCTATCGACAGCGGACGTGAAATTGATTCCATGTTTTTAGGCTTTTGACACCGTTCCTCACAAGCGACTTCCAATTTAACTGCGTGCCCATGGAGCACCGTCTCAGTTGTGCGACTGGATTCGTGATTTCCTTTCAGCAAGGTCATCTACATCTACATGGTTACTCTGCAATTCACACTTAAGTGCCTGGCAGAGGGTTCATCGAACCATTTTCATACTACTTCTCTACCATTCCACTGTCGAATGGCGCGTGGGAAAAAGGAACACCTAAATCCTTCCGTTCGAGCTCTGATTTCTCTTATTTTATTATGATGATTATTTCTCCCTGCGTAGGTGGGTATCAACAAAATATTTTCGCATTCGGAAGAGAAAGCTGGTGATTGAAATTTCGTAAATAGATCTCACAGCAAAGAAAACCGCCTTTGTTTCAGTGACTGCCACCCAACTCGCGTATCATATCAGTGACACACTCACCCCTATTGCGCGATAACACGAAACGAGCTGCCATTCTTTGCACTTTTTCGATGTCCTCCGTCAATCCTACCTGGTAAGGATCCCATACCGTGCAACAATATTCCAGCAGAGGACGGACAAGTGTAATGTAGGCTGTCTCTTTAGTGAGTTTGTCCCATCTCCCAAGTGTTCTGCCAACAAAGCGCAGTCTTTCTTTCGCCTTCCACAGAATATTATCTGTGTGGTCTTTCCAATTTAAGTTGCTCGTAATTGTAATTGCTAGGTATTTAGACGAGTTGACAGCCCTTAGATTTGTGCGATTTATCGTATACCCAAAATTTATCGGATTTCTTTTAGTACCCATGTGGATGACCTCGCACTTTTCTCTGTTTAGTGCCAATTGCCACTTTTTGCATCATACAGAAATTCTCTCTAGATCATTTCGTAATTGGAATTGATCGTCTGATGATTTTACTACACGGTAAATTACAGCGTCATCTGCAAAAACGATCTAAGGGGGCTGCTCAGATTATCACTTGGATCATTTATGCAAATCAGGAACAGCAGAGGGCCTATGACACTACCTTGCGGAACGCCAGATCTGTTCTACTCGATGATTTACCGTCTATCACTACGAACTGTGACGTCTCTGAGAAACCAGTCACACAACTGAGACGATACTCCATATGCACGCAATTTGATTAATAGTAGCTAGTGAGGAACGGTATCAAAAGCCTTCTGGAAATATAGGAAATTGGAATCGATCTGAGATCCCTTGTCGACAGCACTCACTACTTCATGGGGATAAAGAGCTGTGTTGCACAAGAACGATATTTTCTGAATCCGTGTTGGTTAGGTCACAGTTCGTAATAGTCATCAAGTAAAACAGAAGTTATATCTCGCGTTCCCCGAGGTGGTGTTATATAGCTCCTCTGCTTTTCTTGATCTACATAGACGATTTAGAAAACAATCAAAACAGCCCTTACTTTCTTTGCAGATGGTGCTGTCATTTATAGTAATTTAAAGTCATCAGATGATCAAAACGAATTGCAAAATGATTTAGACAATATATCTATATGATGCTAAAAGTGGCAGTTAACTGCTAAGAATTAAAACAGTGAAGTCATCTACACATGAATATTAAAAAGAATCCACTACATTTCGGTTACACGACAAATCACACAAATGTAAAGGCTGTAAACACTTAGTCGGTTACCATTACGAATAACTTCAGTTGCAACGATTACATAGGTAAAGTTCTGGAGAAAGTAAACCGAAGACTGCAATTTATTGCAAGTACGCTTAGAAAAAGTAACAGATGTACTAAAGCAACTGCGTATGCTACGCTTGTCCGCTCTCTTCTGGAATACTGCTGTGCGGTGTGCGATCAGCACCGGAGAGCATTGACGGAGGACATCGAAAAAGTTCAAGAGCCGTTTAGTACTATCCCGAAATAGGGGAGAAAGTGCCAAACATATGATGCGAGAACTGGGATGGCAGTCATCAAAATAAAGGCGCTTATCGCTGAGGCAGAACCTCCTCATGATATTTCAGTCACGAACTTTTTCCTCACAGTGTGAAAATATTTTGTTGGCGCCACCTACATAGGCAGAAACGATCATCATAATAAAATAAAACAAATCAGAGCTTGTAATTATAGTACAACAGATGGAAATAGTAGGATATGCATTTCCGGCGTTACAAGCTCACACGGAAGGACTTAACTGTTCGAGAATGGAATGGTAGAGAAATAGCTTAAAGATGGTTCCATTAGCCCTCTTGCCACTAACTTTATTGTGAATTGCAGAGTATCATGTACATGTAGACGTACAACTCTGAAAACTTCACGAGATCTCTCTCCCGAGTAAGGCCGATTTGAGAACATTTTCCCACACGAGCGACTTGTAATTTAGCGCCCCCCCCCCCCCCTTCCGTACTCCTTCGCCCATCTCAGTTTCCGCTCCTAATTGTGATACGCACTATATGCTGTTCTTGCACATAGGCACCCCTCTTAGCTAGACGCGCCAACTGAACGTTACTAATTGTAACTGAACGTTACTAATTGTAGTACAACCTGCATACAGTGTGATCAGCTGACCCTACCAATGTCGTTTTATGCAACCTGCAATGTTATTTCTGGGCGTCAAAAACATATGCAAGATTTTCATACTCTCGCGCAAACTATGCGACCTACAGAAAATATGAACAGCACCTTTTTGTCGGATATTGAATGTAGTTAAATTTTGTACTGGGATATTTTTCCGCTAGAGACAGTGGTTTTCGAATTATTCAAGAAAAACGTACGAAAGTGACCTTTAAATGCACCCCTCACTCACTCAACCCTCACCAGTCAGAACTTCTATTATGTTGTTCATGGCATTCCCTCCTACCAACGTACAGAAATTTGCGGCTGTACAAATTATTTCTCACATTCGACCTCCATTATTACGCCACCGGCTTTGTGAAGCACTTCCGATTGCAAAGTTGATGTTTGTGTTTAGTTCTACCTAACACTTTCGTGAATTTTAACAGCATAAAATAAACATTGTATTCGTCAGGCCTTATGACTACGAAACTACTGTTTTGCAAGAGTTAAATTTAGATCGAACTGTCAACGTAATTAGTTCTAGCGTAACATTTACAAAAGTCGTTTTCCTTTCATTACCCTTATGGGCAAGTTTAAGTTGCTAATGTTAACAAAACAGCTGGCTGTGCTTGTGGCTTAATAGCTCAGCAAATAGAGACCGAAAAATATTGAATATAGGGAATAAATCGTGTAGTCGGAAATGTTTGTACAGTGATAGTACAGAGTGCCAAAAAACAAGTAATATAAATACTAACTTGTGAGGGATGAGTGTGGGGTTAGAGGTGCGTTTGAAGAATCTCTCTAGTAAGTTTTTCTTGAAGCGAAAACCGTGATCTCCAGTCAAAACGTATTCCAGTACAAAATCTACACTGGTGTCGAAAATTAAAGCAACAAACCGCTATTTCCCCATCCTGTACATCGTGTTCTGCACGGCAGATGGCATTCCGGTCAACGGACAACCACGCCAGCGATGATGTCAGGGCATTTATCAAACGGGGTAATGTTTGCCAGGTAGTCCTACATCCACAGTCGCTGTGTACACAGTAACAGATGGTACAGTATGGCACACAGAAGGCGGCTACGAGACACTCTGTGGTGGAGGGCCATAGGAAGAATGGAAGCAGGAAATGGTTCAAATGGCTCTGAGCAGGAGATGGTTCAAATGGCTCTGAGCACTATGGGACTTAACATCTGAGGTCATCATTCCCCTAGACTTAGAACTACTTAAACCTAACTAACCTAAGGATATCACACACATCCATGCCCGAGGCAGGATTTGAACCTGCGACCGTAGCGGTCACGCGGTTCCAGACTGTAGCGCCTGGAACCGCTCAGCCACATCGGCCGGCTGCTGAAGACCAGGCCAGGGCCGACCACATGTGACGTCAGAAACAGAGGACCGTTATTTGCTGTAAGGGTATGACGGTATCCCCTTAGTACTGGACGATAACTGCCATCTGATCTCGCAGCATCCACTGGACGTGTTGTATCGAACCAAACGGTGTACAGAAGACTTCGGCAAAGTGGCCTTTATTGTCGGAGACCTGCTCTATGTTTACCTCTAACACGTTTTCACAGGAGGGAACGTCTAGAGACAAGCCATGAACATGCCGCACCTGGATGGCTGAACAGTGGGCCATGTTGTTTTCACAGATGAGTACCAATTCGGTTTGGAGAGCGATTCTTGACGGATTCTCATCGGGAGGGGACGTGGTAAACGATTTCGGGATCCAAACATTGTGGAAAGAGGCCAGTATCGAGGATAATCCCTAAACTCCAGTGGAAGACTCTGCAGGAGAGACGCTCAGTAGCTCGGTACGGGCTTTTGTTGAAGTTTCGAGAACATACCTTCACCGATAAGTCAAGCAGTATATTGCTCCAACCTAAGTGTATTTCGCGAAAAGATCATGAGGATAAAATCAGAGAGATTAGAGCCCACACAGAGCCATACCGACAATCCTTCTTCCCACGAACAATACGAGACTGGAATAGAAGGGAGAACCGATAGAGGTACTCAAGGTACCCTCCGCCACATACCGTCAGGTGGCTTACGGAGTATGGATGTAGACGTAGATGGTGTGGGCGTGGATTATGTTGACCAATGTTCTGAAGGCTTCACTGCTGTCAGGTATCGTGACCAGATCTTGGTACCTCATGTGCGGTTGTTGCAGGGTGCTGTGGGCCCAGACTTCGTACTGATGGACGATAACGCTCGACTTCGTAGGGCAACTTGGTAGCTATGATCTATGATCATGCATTAATGGGGAACCTATTTAAGATGGAAAAAGAAAATTAATTCCAATTTTGGTTATCAGATGGAAATCTGGTACTGTACACCGTTTGCATGACGGTACGACATCTACGATGCTGTGTGACAAGCCATAACGTGTACGAACAGTATGGCTATAGAGAGGAAAGACCGCGCATTGTTAGCGAAACTCTATTATGTGAACGGCAGCAATTCCAGTGCTGAATTGAGAGTCTATCCCCGATTGAAAGGTCTGAGGAGAGACTCGATGTAGTTAAATGGTTTACGGAAGATGATAATGAAATTCGACTACACCAATGAGCTCCGTGTGGCACCTGGATGAGGGAGTGAGGCGTCCTATCGCTGTGGAAGTTATCGACGAGACTGTGAATGCTGTAACTGACCATGCAGCACGTGCAGAATTTTCCATCCCATGTGCAACACCGAAAATGCAGATAAAATACCTTCTGCACCTTCCAAATTTTTTCGGCGTTTAATATCAGTTCATAATTTGTACTGCACTTCTCATTCTGAATATGTTAAGCTTTATTACAGATACTATATTTAATACATAGTCTATATAATCGATGTAACAGTGTAGTTATTTCTGACCGTATATAACTGATTAATATCATAATGAAAATATTCTAAATTGCTGGGTAATAGCCAAGGGAACTTTATTTTAATGTATCGACTGCAACGACGAAATGACAGTAGCTGTGCCGTTGTTTGCCTATGCGTATGGAGAGCCTCCATCGCGCTGTTAGCAGAGAGGAGGCAGACCAGCTTGGGTCTTGAAAGAGTGCGGGAGTGTTTGTTGGGCGCTTTCGCAGACGCGGGATGCAGCTATCATAGCGGCAGGGTAAGCACGCCAGATTCGTTAACACGCGAGTATTAAGAGCGCGGTAGGAGTGGACAGGCGGAGGAAACTGCAGTTGCGCTGGCCGGAGTGGCCGAGCGGTTCTAGGCGCTAGAGTCTGGAACCGCGCGACCGCTACGGTCGCAGGTTCGAATCCTGCCTCGGGCATGGATGTGTGCGATGTCCTTAGGTTATTTAGGTTTAAGTAGTTCCATGTTCTAGGGGACTGATGACCTCAGAGGTTAAGTCCCATAGTGCTCAGAGCCATCTGAACCATTTTTTTGAAGCTGCAGTTCAGACTATTGCCTGTCCCATAATTATACTGGATTCGAATTTCATCCAGCAGCAGCAACAGTAGAAGATCAGCATTGTCGTCGACTATATTCTCCGGCGTGCGCAGTTTTGAGTATTAACTTCATTCGCATAAAGTAAAGTAAAATTTTCCTCGTAAAATTAATAACAAAAGATATAGCCCAAATTAACAGTGTTCACTTTCATTTATTCTGTATTTAGCTTAGCGAGTGACTTCTGCTGGCTTGTTACGTACCTCTTTGTTATTACGGTATGTTAAAAGTATATCAGTTGCTCATTTGCTTCAAGTACATTCAATTCAATCTTTCAATAGTCAAAAGTCAGATTGCTTGTCTTTTTCTAAGTTTTGCATTACGTTACACCGAGGTTACTGAAAGTCGTTTATTTAGCCAGTAACTTCATTAAACTTTGCTTTAAAAATTACTTTACTTTGAAAGTATTTCAAAATAAGTAACTGCAAACTCAGTGCTTTCTGATTCATTTATTTTCTCGTGAACTCTTGTGTGGAAAACCGTGTTAACCTTCTGTTGCCACAACAGTAATTATTTCTTTGCCATCAACTTTCTTAAGATTCGGGAGATTAATTGCCCTAGTGGGCTGGCGACCGTTTAATTATCCCATTTTTAGCTAATCAGTAATTTTTTGTATTATTTAGTATTCTTTGTAGAAAATATTACGTGGTACCACCCCCCCCCCCCCTTCCCCCCGTGTGGTTCGTGAGCGATTGTGCTATATTCCACCCATTTCAAAATTATCACCTGTATTTAGATTAGGTTTAGAACAGGTTCTCCCCTTGGAAGGGTCTGTTGTACTCTTTCCTCCAAAAAAGCGGTGTTATTTTCTTACCATAGCCTTACTCACTGTAAAATTTCATTAGGGATACGCCATCACGGTCAGTTACAATGGAATCCAGTAGGCCGATTAGGAAGGGGGAGGTTATACACGAAAGTTTTGCCATCTATTTGACACTGCTACCAATACAAGATCCAAAAAGTGCAGCATCTGAAACCTCATAATCAGCTGCAGCATTCTGAATTTGCTCTTCGATTTCTGGCACAGATCGAAGTTGACGACATGTGGCCGAATAATACTCTATGGAGTGACAAGGCACATTTTACATTCCAGGATGCAGTGAATACACAGAACTGCGGAATTTATGTGTTGTGCACGAAGAGCCATTTGCACTCGCCGTATGCGACTGTCTGATGTGGAATTTCAAGCACCTTTATCCTCGGTCCATTCTTCTTTGAGGATAATACACCCAAAGAGTCTGTCCGATGTTTTTGCGAAACTGTGGTTCATCTGTAAAGGAACCGTATATCGGTCGGTAGTGCGACCTATTCTTGCCTATTCTGATCCGTAACTGATCAGATTAAAGGAAGACGCCGAAGCAATTAAAAGGCGAGCTGCTAGATTTGGTACCACTAGGTTAGAAAAACACATGAGTATTAAAGAAGAAGCTTCGGGACCCCCAAAGGGAATCCCTGGAAGGGGGGTGACGTTCTTTTCGAGGAACACTATCTAGAAAATTTATAGAACAGGCATTTGAACCTGACAGCAAGAAGTTTCTATTTTTGTCAACATACATTTCGCGTACGTGCCACAAAGATACGATCCGAGAGATTACGGTTCGTAAGGAGGCATGCTGATATTCTTTTTTCCTCGTTATATCTGCGAATGGGGAACTAGGAGGGAAATAACCACCAGTGGTACAGGATATCCTCCGTCATGCACCGCACGGTGGCTTACGGAGTACCTACACTTCTGGCCAGTAAAGTTGCTGCACCAAGAAGAAATGCAGATGATAAACGGGTATTCATTGGACAATTATATTATACTAGAACTGACATGTGATTACATTTTCATGCAATGTGGGTGCATAGATTCTGAGAAATCAGTAACCAGAACAACCACCTCTGGCCGTAATAACGGTCCTGATACGCCTGGGCATTGAGTCAAACAGAGCTTGGATGGCGTGTACAGATGCCCGTGCAGCTTCAACACGATACCACAGTTCATCAAGAGTAGTGACTGGCATATTGTGACGAGCCAGTTGCTCGGCCACCATTCACCAGACGTTTACAATTGGTGAGAGATCTGGAGAATGTGCTGGCCAGGGCAGCAGTCGAACATTTTCTGTGTTCAGAAAGGCCCGTACAGGACCTGCAACATGCGGTCGTGCATTATCCTGCTAAAATGTAGGTTTTCGCAGGGATCGAATGAAGGGTAGGGCCACGGGTCGTAACACGTCTGAAATGTAACGTCCACTGTTCAAAGTTCCGTCAATGCGAACAAGAGGTGACCGAGACGTGTAACCAATGGCACCCCATACCATGACGCCGAGTGACACGCCAGTATGGCGATGAAGAATACAAGCTTCCAATGTGCGTTCACCGCGATGTCACCAAACACGGATGCGACCATCATGATGCTCTAAACAGAACCTGGATTCATCCAAAAAAATGACGTTTTGCCATTCGTGCACCCAGGTTCGTCATTGAGTACACCATCCCAGGCGCTCCTGTCTGTGATGCATCGTCAAGGGTAACTGCAGCCATGGTCTCCGAGCTGATAGTCCATGCTGCTGCAAACGTCGTCGAACTGTTAGTTTTGCAGATGTTTGTTGTCTTGCAAACGTCCCCATCTGTTGACTCAGGGATCGAGTCGCGGCTGCACGATCCGTTACAGCCATGCGGATAAGATGCCTGTCATCTCGACTGCTAGTGATACGAGGCCGTTGGGATTCAGCACGGCGTTCCGTATTACCCTCCTGAACCCACCGATTCCATATTCTGCTAACAGTCATTGGATCTCGACCAACGCGAGCAGCAATGTCGCGATACGATAGACCGCAATCGCGATAGGCTACAATCTGACCTTTATCAAAGTCGGAAACGTGATGGTACGCATTTCTCCTCCTTACACGAGGCATCACAACAACGTTTTACCAGGCAACGCCGGGCAACTGCTGTTTGTGTCTGAGCAATCGGTTGTAAGCTTTCCTCATGTCAGCACGTTGTAGGTGTCGCCACCGGCACCAATCTTGTGTGAATGCTCTGAAAAGCTAATCATTTTCATATCACAGCATCTTCTTACTGTCGGTTAAATTTCGCGCCTGTAGCACGTCATCTTCGTGGTGTAGCAATTTTAGTGGCCAGTAGTGTATGTAGATGTACCGTTTGGCCTGCATGTTATGTAGACCTTCTTGTACAACGTGTGATTACTGTTTTGGAACGCAAACGTGTGGAAACTACTCTTTTCACGCAAAATGGGGCAACACCTCATATCGCTCGCCCAGTGAAAGACCTGCTTAATGCAAACTTCCACGAATGAGTTACCTCTAGAGGTTTTCCAGAAATATGGTCTGCAAGATCACCTAATCTGAACCCATGTCACGTTTGGCTCTGGGGATATCTAAAAGATCGTGCTTACCGGGACACGTTCGGTCTCTACTGATCTGAAGGCCAGTATACAGAAACACTTTGCTCCGATTCCACCGGAACTGCTGTCAGCGACTCTTGATGACGTCGTTTTACGGCTGCAGCATCTCGTCGAAGCCTTGGACGTTCATATTGAAAAAATGGTGTAAACGGCGGTTAGTAATACCTTTCTCACTTGCCTGACCTTTCCTTCCCCCGACAAGAAATAGAAACACCTACAGCCGTCCTTATGATTTTATTTTATTTTGTCGCTACCAGTTTCAACGCTTCATTGCGTCATCTTTAGGCTGTTTTGATACGGTACAGGTTGATATGATCCCCATTCATAACCTATAAGTTGCCAGCATTACTGAATACGCAGATAATGTGTCAGCACTCCAACCATCAACTGCCAGAAACTTCCTGTTAGAAGGATGGACATAGAAAAGTTTCCTGCCCGCGTGTCGTTGCTAATACATTACATATGAAAACATTTCTATGCGTCTTTCTCACATTCACAGCGCCAGATTTACACCTAGTGCCAAAAACTGAAACTAATTTTTTTTTTCAGTGTAAGTCGGTTCCGCATTAACGCATTATAATAGATACCAAGTTTCGCTGCCATACGGCAGTTCAGCCCGCACTGGACCTCTGAATAGCTACACTGTAATTGTAAGCACCGGGGCGGGGGTTGAGTCAGTCAAGCCACCGACTGGCTGCCGGTTTTCTCCACGTAACTCGTTCGGTACTTGGGGGCGGCTCTGCTGGAGGAGAGTGTAACTGAGGAAAGTGAATGGGAGACAGCGCGGCTGTGGTCCCACCTGTGGCTTGACCGAGCGGCAATTATTCAACCGTCCGGTCGCTGGGCAGTCAACGCGGCCACGCCTACCTGCACGTCACGTCAGGAAACCATCTGTTAACTGATTACGCATTCCTTGATCCAAAGAAGGCTGTTGACACTGCACCACAAAAGCGACTTGTGGTGAAAGTGCTCAGTTATGTAACTGGATTCGTGATTTCCTGTCAGAGAGCTCATACTTCGTAGTAATTGGCGGAAAGTCGTCGAGTAAAACAAAAGTGATTTCTGGCGTTCCCCAAGGTAGTGTTGTAGGTTCTGTTCATTATTTATATAAACGATTTAGGAGGCAATTTGAGCACCCATCTTAGGTTGTTTGCAGATGATCCCGTCGTTTATCGTCTAGTAAGCCCATCATAAAATCAAAACAAATTGCAAAACGATTTATAAAATATACCTGAATGATGCGAAAATTGGATCTTTACCCTAAATAACGAAGAGTGTGAGGTGCTAAAAGGGATCCGTTAAAATTCGGTTAAACGATAAATCAGTCAAATATAGATGCCGTAGATTCAACTAAATACCTAGGAATTACAATTATGAACAATTACTTTTGAAAGAACACGGAGAAAATATTGATGCTCAAATGGCTCTGAGCACTATGCGACTTAACATCTGAGGTCATCAGTCCCCTAGATCTTAGAACTACTTAAACATAACTATCCTAAGGACATCACACACATCCGTGCCCGAGGTAGGATTCGAATCTGCGACCGTTGCAGCAGCAGCAGCAGCAACAGCGCGGATCCGGATTGAAGCGCCTAGAACCGCTCGGCCACAGCGGCCGGCAAATATTGTGCGGAAGGCAAGTCAGAGACTGCATTTTATTGGCGGAACACTTAGGAAACGTAACATATCTACTAAAGAGACTGCCTACACTACGTTTGTCCGTCCTCTTTTGGAAAATAGCTGCGCGGCGTGGGGTCCTTACCATATAGGATTAACGGAGTACATCGAGAAAATTCAAAGAAGAGCAGCACGTTTTGTGTTATCGCGAAATAGGGTAGGGAGTGTCACGAACCTGATACAAGATTTGCGATGGACACCATTAAAACAAAGGCGTGTTTCGTTGCGGCGGAATCTTCTCACAAAATTTCAGTCACCAACTTTCTCCTCCGAATGCGAGAATAGTTTGTTGATGCCCACCTACATAGGGAGAAACGATCATCATAATAAAATAAGGGAAATCCGAGCTCGCATGGAAAGATATAGGTGCTCGTTTATTCCGCGCGCTGTTCGGGAGTGGAATAATTGAGAATTACCGTGAAGGTGGTTCGAGAACACTCTGCCAGGCACGTGTGATCTGCAGCTACCCATGTAGAAGTAAATAGACGTATAAGAGAGAGCCATTGTGATGAAGATTTTCTGAAGTTTTCTCCGAAGTCTCTGAACATTCAGTAAGAGTGTTGTTATCGCATCGCCCCTCTATCGTCTTCTTGGTCTTTTGTTTAGCCTGTAACAACAATGCTTTTGGCGGGACGCATATGCTGATCTTCATTCCACGTGAAACTGAAACACTTCCTTTCCAATACTTATTCATTCTCGCCACCTGCTACCCCTGTCCCACCTCCTCTTTTGCATTTTTTTTTGTTGAAACTTTTGAGTTTTTATAATTTTTTCCCTGAATTCAGGGCTGTTTTCCACACTTTTGTGTGCTACTATCAACACCTGTACATCTTTCTTAACTTTTACCGTCTACAAACCATGAAATTCGTGTTTCTTTAATTTTTATCAAACTTGTGAGCCTCTTCTTATCCATTCCCTGTAAGTGGCCATAATATATATACTCCTCATTTTATCTCTTATTTTCTCAGGTTTATCATACACCTCCCTGTTGCTCCTCAGTTTCAAAATCCTATTTTTATACTTTGGACCCAACACTTTTCGAATTATTCTTCTTTCTTTCTTCTCCAAATTATCTTTCTCGCCGTGTTTGTAGTGAGGCATAAAGAAACCAGGTTTTAATCTCCACATTGTAACGCTTCAGTTTTGTAGTAAAAGGTAAGGGTTTTGTATTGCACGTGTTCTTTGTTTTCCATTTTCCTGGCCCTCTTTATATTAGCTGCTCTGTCCAGAGCATTTGGTTGGATTATTTTTCCCTGCTACTTAAATTCTGAAACACTTTATTTTCCATATTTTTGTCCTCTTATTTCACGTTCGTCATTTATACTGGTTTTTCGAAACTAAATTTGTTATACAGTTTCTTCTGCTACCTCCTGGTGATTGTTGTATGCTGTAGCTTGTCTGCTAAGACAGCAGCAAAAGCTAATCAATCAATTTCAAAATTCTCTTTCTGTTTGCTCCAAGTTTCACTTTAATTATTCCGACTTTTTCTGTCCTTGTTCTCCGTTCTCCAACAAGCAAATGAATAATTATGGAGGCAGTCCATCCCCCCGCCTCACGTCTGTTTCAATTTCGAAATGTTGTGATATTTTGCTTTTCTTTATTTGCTATAGAACCGACAATGTTTATCAATTGCTCAATATTTATATGGGAATTGGATGTATGATCTAATCACCGTCTCCTCCCTCTCTCTGTCCATCTCGTCCAATTCCTCCCCCCCCCCCACCCCCCCACTCTATGTTCATTTCCTCCTCCCTCTCTGTCCACCTCCGCTTTTCCACTACTTGGAGCCTTTTTATTGGTGTTGCACTGGAGTGCTTGATTGGGAGTTGAAGCGGCTCAAAACGTATGCGTAAATCGGTTGGAACCATTGGTACACTAGGTGTGAAAGAGGCCTCTCCCGGTCCTGCATCTATCAGGGTAGTAACTGGTTCAAATGGCTCTGGGCACTATGGGACTCAACTGCTGAGGTCATTAGTCCCCTAGAACTTAGAACTAGTTAAACCTAACTAACCTAAGGACATCACAAACATCTATGCCCGAGGCAGGATTCGAACCTGCGACCGTAGCGGTCTTGCGGTTCCAGACTGCAGCGCCTTTAACCGCACGGCCACTTCGGCCGGCGGTAGTAACTCCACTGACAGTGTTTCGTGTGGTTTTAATCTGCGAACGGGTAAGATGACAGTATTTCGTGTGGTTTTAATCTGCGAACGGGTAAGATTACAAGGTTTCCGCAGTAGTATTCTAATCATAAGTCGATAAGCCATAAGTACAACTGTTTTCTGTTAAAACAGAGTGTGAAGAATAAAACGAAAAAGTTCATTGTTGTGTACACATATTTTGTGCTGGAAAGCGGCCATTAAGAAAAACCCCCGGACGTCAGACAGGTAGTGGGGTGGTGCACCATCTTGCATGAAGTAAACACTTCGTTCCGGGTCATCCTCATCGATCTCTGGTGTCCGAAATTATTGTAACGTATCCAAGTACACTGTCCCGTTAATAGTTCTCTCACGGAAAGAAGTGGGGCCGTCCACGTTGTTCTTGTTCAGTGCACAAAAAACGTTCAGTTTAAGGGATCACGAACATGTTGCGATGCCTGATGTGGATTTTCACTGCCCGAAATCCTACAGTTGTGTCTGTTAATCTTGCCACCTAAGTGAACAATCGACTCGTCAGAAAAGAAATGTTCATCCTCAAGTAATTTATTTAACATATCGGCACCAAAGTTCTTGCGATCAGTTTTATCAGTGTCTTTTATTGCTTGTACGATTATCAGTCTGTACGGTTCCAAACGCAAACTGTTTCCCAACACACGCCAAGCAGTAGTATGCGGGATTTGCAGTTCGTGAGAAGCACGCCGCGTCGATTTCGTAGGACTGCTAAGAAAACGTTGGCTCACTCGCTCAACGACGTCGTCAGATGTGCTTGGACGACCTGATGATTTCCCGTGTCTTACCGAGCACCCTGTTTCTACACAACATTTATGCCACTCATAAATTGTGTAGGCCTTCTGGGAGGATCTTTAGCGTACTTGGTACGAGTATTACACTGGACTGATGTCGCCGACTTCGATTCTTCAAAGCGAAACACACAGCTAGCACGCTCGGGTCCGCTGAAGGCAGCCATCTTTAACTCAACTGCCGCTAGCGCTCCTTACGGTGCGGTTCGGCACTAGCGAAATACGCGAGACAGAACTTGGTGTTTTTCCCTACAAAATTGACACTACAGTCACTTCTGTAGTTACTATGAATTAATTTATATGAATTTTCTAAGTTGTATGGTCCTTTTTGAAACACCCAGTAAAGCTGTATTGTCCTCCACCCCCCCCCCCCCCCTCCGCCCAATATCACGTAATTCGATACTTCCTATTTAGGCGTTTGTGCGACGGCAAAGGAAAAATCGTATTACGATCTTCTGTGGTGAAACAGTTTCGGAAGAACGAATTTGAGGCCAACACTGGCACACGCTTACGTGTGTGATGACGCGGCACCAGGAACAGCTGAGAGCTCTGAAGGCCGCAGTGGCACAGCACGGTCAGGGTCGCGAAGCGGCCGTGCGTGGGCCAGCTGCAGGCAGCAGGTAGCAGCCAGGTGACAAATATAGCCGTGACGTGGCGTGACGAGCCGTGGAGCGTCACGCGTGCCTAGTGTCTGGCTGTCTGCAACGCCGACGCGACGGAAATATCGCGACGCGAATCGGTGCACGGGAAACCCCTGTCCCCCTCTGCGGGACGTACCACTGTTTCACAGCGCCGTAACGCTGGGTGCAAGGCGTTTTCCCAAGCACCCGTCAAAGACTTCAACTGAATTATAGAAGCCTTATAAATAGGTGACATTTGACATGACATAGTCCATATCCCGTTTCCTTACGTAAAATTACCAAGATCGGCTTACATTTTTTCATGTCTCTCGTCCAGCGTAAAGTCCCATATAGTATTTAAAAGGAACTTAAAAGAATTTGTTAATGGAATCTCCTTTTACTCATTAGATGAATTTTTGGATATAGTAAGTGGGGAATTTGCCCAACCCCCACAAAAAATTAAAAATATAAAGTGTCATAATATTTTATGTAATGTAATATCTTACAGGGTGTTTCAAAAATGACCGGTATATTTGAAACGGCAATAAAAACTAAACGAGCAGCGATAGAAATACACCGTTTGTTGCAATATGCTTGGGACAACAGTACATTTTCAGGCGGACAAACTTTCGAAATTACAGTAGTTACAATTTTCAACAACAGATGGCGCTGCAAGTGATGTGAAAGATATAGACGACAACGCAGTCTGTGGGTGCGCCATTCTGTACGTCGTCTTTCTGCTGTAAGCGTGTGCTGTTCACAACGTGCAAGTGTGCTGTAGACAACATGGTTTATTCCTTAGAACAGAGGATTTTTCTGGTGTTGGAATTCCACCGCCTAGAACACAGTGTTGTTGCAACAAGACGAAGTTTTCAACGGAGGTTTAATGTAACCAAAGGGCCGAAAAGCGATGCAATAAAGGATCTGTTTGAAAAATTTCAACGGACTGGGAACGTGACGGATGAACGTGCTGGAAAGGTGGGGCGACCGCGTACGGCAACCACAGAGGGCAACGCGCAGCTAGTGCAGCAGGTGATCCAACAGCGGCCTCGGGTTTCCGTTCGCCGTGTTGCAGCTGCGGTCCAAATGACGCCAACGTCCACGTATCGTCTCATGCGCCAGAGTTTACACCTCTATCCATACAAAATTCAAACGCGGCAACCCCTCAGCGCCGCTACCATTGCTGCACGAAAGACATTCGCTAACGATATAGTGCACACGATTGATGACGGCGATATGCATATGGGCAGCATTTGCTTTACTGACGAAGCTTATTTTTACCTGGACGGCTTCGTCAATAAACAGAACTGGCGCATATGGGGAACCAAAAAGCCCCATGTTGCAGTCCCATCGTTCCTGCATGCTCAAGAAGTACTGGTCTGGGCCGCCATTTCTTCCAAAGGAATGATTGGCCCATTTTTCAGATCCGAAACGATTACTGCATCACGCTATCTGGACATTCTTCGTGAATTTGTGGCGGTACAAACTGCCTTAGACGACACTGCGAACACCTCGTGGTTTATGCAAGATGGTGCCCGGCCACATCGCACGGCCGACGTCTTTAATTTCCTGAATGAATATTTCGATGATCGTGTGATTGCTCTGGGCTATCCGAAACATACAGGAGGCGGCGTGGATTGGCCTCCCTATTCGCCAGACATGAACCCCTGTGACTTCTTTCTGTGGGGACACTTGAAAGACCAGGTGTACCGCCAGAATCCAGAAACAATTGAACAGCTGAAGCAGTACATCTCATCTGCATGTGAAGCCATTCCGCCAGACACGTTGTCAAAGGTTTCGGGTAATTTCATTCAGAGACTACGCCATATTATTGCTACGCATGGTGGATATGTGGAAAATATCGTACTATAGAGTTTCCCAGACCGCAGCGCCATCTGTTGTTGAAAATTGTAACTACTGTAATTTCGAAAGTTTGTCTGCCTGAAAATGTACTGTTGTCCCAAGCATATTGCAACAAACGGTGAATTTCTATCGCTGCTCGTTTAGTTTTTATTGCCGTTTCAAATATACCGGTCATTTTTGAAACACCCTGTAGTAAGTGGGGAATTTCCCCAACCCCCACAAAAAATTAAAAATATTAAGTGTCATAATATTTTATGTAATGTAATATCTTATATAGACACCTTTTATTAAGCTGACACGTTCCACATCATTATGTAGTGTCGTATCCATGATATATGGAACAAGAAATAATCTAATCTAATGTAATCTAATCTGGGAAAAGACACAGCTGACTCGTGCGCATAAGAATGGTGCAAGAACGGACCCGCAAATTAGAGACAAATATCCCTAACATCGGTTTGCAGCAGAATTCTTCAACATATTCTGACAAGGGAAACTCTCCATTGCACCCGCGTCAGATTTAGTGGTAAAATGACCCAATGGATAGCCCGTCAAAACTGAACGCAGATCAAGCATGAAACCAGGAAGAAGGTGTACTGAACTGTGAGAAAAGAAGCAAAATAGAAAAAGTGAACGGTCTAAGTTTAATAAGTATAACATCGAGGGAAGGTGAATGGCTGAGGCGTCGTGGTTAAGTGGTCACGGTGTTGGACTACGGACTAGACGTGCCGAGTTCAGAACACCATTGTGCCATTTTTCTTTCCACAACGTTATGAACTGTCTGTCCGGCCATTGAAATAATTGTTTTCTTGACAGTTGTCACAATCTAAATTGACTATAGAATATGAGTCACTTGGTAAGAATAGGTTGCCGCCGCAAGTAAATGTCATGAATAGAGAGAGCAGGCGAGATAACACACAGACGTCTCACAGAAATGAAAACAACAAATAAACTGGTGTGAACTATGTTACAACAAAGGAATTCGAGAGGCAAAACTTCCAAAATAGAACGCAACTAAAAAACGTTGAAAACGCGTGTTTTGAAAGAGCACAGAGAAACTTTGTGGTTGTGAAACTATTGAGTTCATTTGTTGCAGCTTATGTGACAAACTATTATTTTTCAATCATTTCGCTGGGAGTGATCACATTCACATTCGTAGCAATACCTAAATCGGGCAAGGAGGCATATCTCACTCACCAGGTGTTCAAATTAGGTGCGTCGACACGAGATGCTTATCGTATGATATACGTACTGTCACTAATGCCGTGTGTGACACACCAGACGTGTTTTCCGGTCGAGGATTCGGTTGACTTGTCACCTTGTTATTAAACGTTTGCGATTGCCATTCGAAAGCCATTTCCTTTCGGTTGCTAATACAGTAGCTGTGCAGAATCAACTGTCAATACAGGTCCCTACCCCACACGTCACTGTTGCAAGTGGACGTTAAGCCGCGACTCAGACACAAATTTGAATACAGCGAACATCGGAGGGGAAAAAAAGAAAAAGAATTGGCCCGAGGGAGGTTTCAACACGGCTCGACCCCTTGGCAGTCCAACATCGTAAACACTTAAACCACGACGCACGTTTATTTTCTCAACTACTCTATATTGCACTTCTAGTTCTTGGATCGTTTACTGTTTCTATTCTGCTGTTTTTTTTTTTTTTTTCATAGTCCAGTACATCTTCTTCCTGTTTTCATGCTTGATCCTTGTTCAGTTTTTGAAACTCTGTCCACTGGGCCCTGTTACCACTAAATCTGAGGGTAGTGCGATGGGGAGTTCGAACATAATAAATTCCTGTGACACCGAAAATCTTATGCCCACAAATCAGCACGGCTTTAGAAAGAATCGCTCGTGGAAAACTCCGTTTGCACTTTTCTCGCGTGATATACTGCGAGCTATGGATGTAAGGCAATACCCAGATTCCGTCTTTCTAGGTTTCCAGAAAGCATTTGACGCGGTGCCCCACAGCGGACGGAAAAGCTTCCCAGATAGCTGAGTGGCTCCAAGACTTATTACGTCGTATGTTTGATTTTGCTTCACTTTGGGGGCGATCCGAGAGACACAGTACACTATTCTTCAAGAATCAAGTTTGCCAAGATCTCTAGCAACGATTCTTATTTCTATGGTTTCGACAGATTGACATTGTCACCATCATCACATCTTGGAACATTATCAGCAGTAAAAAGAATTGCTAGCGAACTTCGCAAACTTTTAGTACTCCTCAAGTCGTAGAACCCAGTATCTTTTTCTCGACGGCGAGTGATCAAAGACAAGGGTATCGTCAAGACTGCCCCAAGGAAATGTGATTGGACAGCTACTATTTTCTAGATACATAGATGATCTGGCAGAGTGGGAGGCAATCTGCAGTAGTTAGCTGCTGATGTTGTGGTGCACGGTAAGGTGTCGAAGTTGAGTGGACTGACATACAGGATAGCTTAGACAAAATTTCTAGCTAATGAATGACAGCTAGCTCTAAATGTAGTAAAATGTAATGTTCCGATACAGCATTAGTTGCGCTTGACAGAGTCACGTCGTTAATATCGGGGCGTAACGTTGCCATGTGAGGATTGCATTACGGAAGGCTAATAGTCAGCTTCGGTTTATTGGGAGAATTTTGGGTAAGTGTGGTTTATCTGCGAAGGAGATCGCATATAGGACACTAGTGCAACCAATTCTTTAATACTGCTGGAGTGTTTGGGATCCGCACCAGGTTGTATTGAAGGGACAACATCGAAGCAATTCGAAGGCGAGCTGCTAGAACTGTTAGCCGTAGGTTCGAATAACACCGAAGTGCTACGGAGATGCTTCGGGAACTGAAATGGGAATCCCTGAAGGGTTGACGATGTTCTTTTCGAGAAGCATTATTGAGAAAATTTACAGAATCGGCATTTGAAGCTGATTGCAGAAGGATACGGCCGTTATTTCGCGTAAGGATCAAGAAGATAAGACACGAGAAATTAGGGCTCATACGGAGGCATAGAGAGTCGTTCTTCGCCCGCTCCATTTTCGAATGGAACAGGGAAGGAAATGACTGGCAGTGGTACATGGTACCCTCCGCTACGCACCTTACGGTAGCTTGCGGCGTACCTATGTATATGTAGATTAGGTCGGTGCCCTCTGAACTGCGCCCTCTGACATCTGCGCCTACACAGGGTAGAGGCAGGAACCGCTAACCCCCTGTTCGAACTAAAATTTTCATATTCTGAAGTGGTTACAATTGATTTTATTTTCTGTCCGATGCAACCAACATGTTTTTGACATTTTCATGGGATTTGGCCCGATTGTTAAATAGCATCGTCTTCGTTGTTTGCGTTCCAGCATTTCAGCAACAAAATTACGTTCTCGATTGTACAGGTCATCCAACTTTCAGTAATATATTTTAGAAATCGGAGCCTCACCCTGTCTTGGCCTCTTCTTCGCGTGATTATGAGTTATGTCGACATTGTTAACTGAGTATCCCCGGGCACGGAACTTCGGCACAGCTGCCATTTGCATGTCTAAGGGCTCCCAAGGGCATTAAAAATTTGATTTTCAGTATTTCATACAACCTGGATGGTCGGATAATAACCTCATACTGTAAAAAAATAAAAATTAAATTAAAAAATTACGGAAATCCAGCAGAAGCCTCGGAAACTGGAAGGAAAACATGTATCACGACCCCGGCAAAGGAAACGGATAAAGGATCTGACAGCAGCATCATGGAATGTGAGGACAGTGCTTCAGCCTGGAAAAATGAAAAAAATATGCAGTGAAATTTTAGAATTTAAATATATTGTTGTAGGGCTACAGGAAATTAGATGGCAAGGAAATGGGCAGACAGATAAACCCGAGTACTTATTTGTATACAATGGACCAGAACAAAGAACAGGCCAACCTGGAACAGGGTTTATAATAACAACGGAAGTTAGGAAAAGTCTAGTAGAATTAGAATCCATAAATGAAAGGATGTGCAGACTAACTACGTGGGAATTTTAGGAATTTATAAACCTTTGAGCGGAAAATACTATACAAAATCTATGGTCCATTAAGGGAGGAAGAAGGCTGGAGAATACGCTACAACACCAAATTACAAGTGTTAATACAAGGACATTGTAAAATTTGTGAAATCACAGCGAATATGATGGATAGGACACGTGGAGAGAATGGCATAGGATAGGATTCCAAAGAACAAGATGAAAATAGTGATCCATTGAGCTAGGCGAAAAGGGAGACCTAGAGGAACATGGTTTGAAGAAGTAATAGCGGTTCTCACCAGTATGGGAGTCCGGAATTGGAAAAGGGCAGCAAAGAAGACGAAAACCGTGGTGCTCTTTTCTGTACACATTTAGTATCTCCAATTAGTCCTATTTGGTACGGGTCCCACACAATTGAGCATTATTCTAGAACCGGTCCCACGAGTGAATTGTGAGCAACCTCCTTTGTAGACTGATTGACTGCACTTCCCCAGTACTCCAAGTCTACCACCTGCTTTACCCACGACTGAGTCTATGTCATCATTCCATTTCATATCCCTACAAAGTCTTACACCCAGGTCCTCGTATGAGTTGGCCGATTCCAGCAGTGACTCTGATATTGTAGTCACAGGATACAACGTTTTTTCGTCTTGTGAAGTGCACAATTTCACATTTCTGAACATTTAAACGCAGTTTCCAGTCTTTGTTCCACTACGAAAACTTGTCAAGATCTGGGTGAATATTTATGCTGATTCTTTCAGACAGTGTTTCAGCATAGATAATTGCATCATATGCTGAAAGTCTGATTTTACTATTAATATTGTCTGCAAGGTCATTAATATGCAACATGAACAGCAAGAGTCCCAACACACTTCCCTAGGGTACACCTGAAGTTACTTCTACATCTGACGACGCCTCTCCATCCTACATATCGTGCTACGTCCTCCCTACAAAAACGTCCTCAGTCGAGTCACAAATTTTATATGATACCCCATATGATCGTACTTTTGACAATAAGAGTAAGTATGGTGCTGTGTGAAATACTTCTCGGATGTCAAGAAACACTGCATCTACGTGACTGTCTTGATCCAAAGCTTTCAGTACTTCACGTGGGGAAAAATGCGGGTTGGGTTTCACACGACCGATGTTCTGGGAATCTATGCTGCTTGGCACTGAGGAGAGCATTCTGTTCAAGACACATTATGTTTGAGCTTGGAATATCTTCTAATATTCTGCAGCACATCGATGCCAAGGTAAATAAAATCAGACTTTCAGCACTGTAGTTATATGGATCACTTCTATTACCCTTCTTACAGATGGGTGTGACCTGCGCTTTTTCCACGAATTGGGCGCGGTTTTCTTTTAGGGATCTACGATAGATTATAGTTAGGAGAGAGGCTGACTCAGCAGCAAATTCAGTACAGAATCTGATAGGGATTCCATAGGGCCCTACAGTTTTGTTTAACTTTAATGATTTCACCTTCTTTACTACTACCTGTATTCACAACGGATTTTGTTGATAGCATCCAACGAATGTACTACGACACATAGTTTAGGAGATATGACGTCAAACACTGATGTGCCTGAAAACCTAGCTTTTCTGAATGATGTTTTCACTGTGCAGCCAGTGTGCGCTGATATGAAACTTACTGGCAGATTAAAACTCGGCTCGTGGTCGTGCGGAAGCGTTCTCGCTTCCCGCGCCCGGGTTCCCGGGGTTCGATTCCCGGCTGGGTCAGCGATTTTCTCTGCCTCGTGATGACTGGGTGTTGTGTGATGTCCTTAGGTTAGTTAGGTTTAAGTAGTTCTAAGTTCTCGGGGACTGATGACCATAGATGTTAAGTCCCATAGTGCTCAGAGCCATTTGAACCAGATTAAAACTGTGTGCCGGATCGAGACTCGAACTTGGGAGTTTTGCCTTTCATGGGCAAGTGGTGTACCGTTAGAAAGGTAAAAGGTGCCGCGTTCGAGTCTCTGTGCTGTAAATAGTTTTAATCTGTCAGGAAGTTTCAACCAAACTCCTGCTTAAAACGGGGCGCAAATTGCTCAAAATATACTCATCCAGTGTTAGGTAATATAAGTAGTTATCTACTTCCACCAAACTTTAAATATAATTTCAAACCTTTTCTAAACTACTACTCGCGGCGGACATGCTTATCGTCAAATACTTAACACATTAACTCGACTGTGAATTATACGGAACTCTGAAGCTATTTTTATACGCGGGAATTCGATTCCTCAAAAAATCGTGGGTTTACTGGCGTACTTCCAATGCCCAAACCTCTAGATGTCAGACACTCGGATCGGTACCAAACGTTGTATGTCGATAGGGTATCAACACAAACTCCGATTTAGTACTATGTGCTGTCGTCCTGCAGAACATGCATAAACGTTAATTAAAAGCATCACCAGAGCTATGGCACACAGGATAAGCGTATCTGTGAGTGATTATATTGTAGATCTCGCTTGAGTGAGAAAGTCGATCGTTCGGTCTTGAAACGAAGGTGCCGCGTTCAAATCCCACTGATGGCAAGCTTTTTTAACTGTTTACGCGTGAATCTGAGAGAACTTTTCCTCACAATTAAAATGACTTTTAGGAGTTTGTAGCAATGTTCTTTCAGTAGTCTGCTTTCGCTTCGTTAGTTGAACGTTATGTACTTATTATTGATCTTATTATAGTGCTTATTATTAATTATTAGTATTACTATTACGTTCGCACTTGTGACGCAATTGTTTATTGTTCTGTTCTGATTGTATATGCTGTGAAACTACAAATGTACTCTACAGGTTTATTACTTTCAAAGAAACGAAATGAAAGTAGACTGCCAAGTGAGCATTGCTGTAAACTCCAAACAGCCCTCTTACATGTCATAACGCTGTGTAAAAGAAGAAAAGTTTCATCAGTGGGGTTTGAACCTGGAGCCAATGGTGCGAGGATTTAATGCTCTACCAACTTTCCCACGGAACCAACATACATTAGTTACTGCTTTCCTTTCGATGTGCTTCACAGTTCTGATGTTACTTTTAATTAACGTTTACGCCCGTTCTACTGGAACTAAGTCGGAATTTTGGTTGAAACTATCGACATACAACGTTTGGTACCGATCTGAGTGTCTGACATCTGGAGGTTTGGGTGTAAGTGAGCGTGATCCGGAGCTGAGCAGTGATGCTCGTTTTGACTAAAGCACCTTACTATTTTTGGTCTAGGACATTCCTGAGAAACACACTGATATCTGTTCTTAAACAGCGCCGAATCACAGTAGTCTCTACTACGGTTCTCTTCATGATATGCGAGTAATCTTCACGATCGTCAAAAGCTCACCATGAATTGTCTTCGACTCTTCCATATCGAATCTTAAAGCACACTGACACACACGGTGCGCTAACTGAACACTGCCGATATTAGAGTCGTACTATGCTGATTCTGTAAGTGACCATCCACTGCAGTGGGCAAGGATTCTCTGGGTGCAGCTAGGCCATGACTTTGAGAGCCTGCCGTTTCCAGAAACACCGGATGCAAATTTGACGTAAGCTCACATGGTCGCAAATTCCACTGTGGGCCGTTTTCATTCCGACTAGGACACGTATGTGCAACTACGGTTTGGCAGATAGACATGTGAAAAACTTTTGCTTAAATGTGTCCAATATACTGAATTGAGACAGCGAATGGACATAAGATCCGATAGGGTACGTGGCATAGTGTACAATGAAGGAAAGTGGCATCTAGTTGATACTTCAGCGCATAACAACTACAGCCTGAGGAAGAACGCAACAGTTCCAGTTCCAATGAAGGAAGTGCTGGCAGTTGTGACTATTACCGAAATCTCCACTGTAAATAACAGCCAAACAGTTGCAGGTAAAGATTTATTGAAATCCTTGACCACGGTTTCGGTATATCTAAACATACCTCCATCAGAAGCAAAAATACACTAAAATCACATGCTGCACTGGAGATGCATAAAACAATCGTGCCAAAGGCGTCGCCAGTAGTTAAAATTAAAATATCACCTCCATCTGTACAGCTAAGTACTGATAGTATCCCGTGTTCCCATCGACCATCTCTTTATAATTATGCTGTACAGATGGAGGTTATATTTTAATTTTGACTACTGGCGACGCCTTTGGCACGATTGTTTTATGCATCTCCACTGTAGGATGTGATTACAATGTATTTTTGCTTCTAATGAAGGTATATTTAGATATACCGAAACTGTGGTCAAGGATTTTAATAAATCTTTATTCTGCAACTGTTTGGCTGAAGATTTTCAACAGTGGCTGCTTCAGCCACGTTTAAAATTTTGTATTACCGAAATATCAGTTTGATAAGTGGTTGCTGCAAAATACTGACCAGAATTATTTACAGAAGAATGGAATACCTTGCAGAAGACAACTTCAGGAAATGACAGTTAGGTTTCCGGAGATATGTAGGAACAAGAGAGGCAAAATAATTCCTACTATTTATCTTAGAGCATTGGCCCAAGAAAGGAAAACTTAGGTTTATAGCACATGTAAATACGTAGAACGCTTTTTACAATGCTATCTTCAGTATATTCTTTGAAATTCTGAAGGCAACACGGGAGAAAACACGGAGCGGAAGGCTGTTCACAACTTTTACAGAAGCCGCACTGCAGCTACAAGAGTCGAGTCGGCCGCTGTGACCGAGCGGTTCTAGGCGCTTCAGCCCAGAACCACGTGGCTGCTACGGTCGCAGGTTCGAATCCTGCCTCGGACATGGATGTGTGTGATGTCCTTAGCTTAGTTAGGTTTAAGTACTTCTAAGTCTAAGGGACTGATGACCTCAGATGTTAAGTCCCATAGTGTTTAGAGCCATTTGAACCATTTTACAAGAGTCGATGGACATGAGACGGAAGAGGTAGCTAAGAATGGAGTGCGACACAGTTGTAAGCTATTCATGATGTTTTTTCACTCTGTATACTGTGCAAGAAGTAAATGAGATCAAGGAGAACTGGCAGTCAGCACGTGCAGAACTGAATACTTTAGATGGTTCAAATGGCTCTGAGCACTATGGGACTTAACATCTGAGGTTATCAGTCCCCTAGAACTTAAAACTACTGAAACCTAACTAACCTTAGGACACCACACATATCCATGTCCGAGGCAGGATTCGAACCGGCGACCGTAGCGAATACCTTAGAGCTGGGTGATGGTGGCTCTCCGCCTGCAGGTGCCGATTAATGAGGATACGCCTCCGGTACAATCAATGGAGAGACGTCTACAGATGTTAAAGTAACCTCTGGCGTGCCACAGGGGAGTGTTAAGGGACCATTGCTTTTCACAATATATATAAATGACCTAGTAGATAGTGTCTGAAGTCCCATGCGGCTTTTCGCGGATGATGCTGTAGTATACAGAGAACTTGCAGCATTAGAAAATTGTAGCGAAATGCAGGAAGATCTGCAGCGGATAGGCACTTGGTGCAGGGAGTGGCAACTGACCCTTAACATAGACAAATGTAATGTATTGCGAATACATAGAAAGAAGGATCCTTTATTGTATGATTATATGATAGCGGAACAAACACTGGTAGTAGTTACTTCTGTAAAATATCTGGGAGTATGCGTGCGGAACGATTTGAAGTGGAATGATCATATAATATTAATTGTTGGTAAGGCGGGTACCAGGTTGAGATTCATTGGGAGAGTCCTTAGAAAATGTAGTCCGTCAACAAAGGAGGTGGCTTACAAAACACTCGTTCGACCTATACTTGAGTGTTGCTCATCAGTGTGGGATCCGTACCAGATCGGTTTGACGGAGGAGATAGAGAAGATCCAAAGAAGAGCGGGGCGTTTCGTCACAGGGTTATTTGGTAACCGTGATAGCGTTACGGAGATGTTTAATAAACTCAAGTGGCAGACTCTGCAAGAGAGGCGCTCTGCATCGCGGTGTAGCTTGCTGTCCAGGTTTCGAGAGGGTGCGTTTCTGAATGAGGTATCGAATATATTGCTTCTTAGATGTAGATGTACACTGTGTGTCCCAGTGCACCATGGTTCTGCACACGGTGCCCGCCCGCGCCTACCGGGTTAAGTGACACTAACACCAAAGATCAACAGAGCTGCACCACACGTTCCGCGCCAACGGCTATGACAACAACATTATAAAGCGACCGAGGCCAAAAGAAATGAAACACTATAAGAAAGCAAGGAAGAGAATCTTCCGCTAGTGCACTTACTTATTGCGAAGGGCGTCCGTGAACGGCCGGGCAACATCCTCCGCCGACGAGGTTTCAAACCGATTTTCCGCAGAGGCCACAGCGTCCACAACGTGACAGGTTCCCACGAAGACTGCAGTGAACAAACTAAATGCTGTCGCGGTGTATGAGCTACATTATAAGTGCGGAGCTGTCTACATAGGTGAGACAGAGAGGAAAGTCAGCACGCAACTGGATAAAAAAAAAGAACCTGCGATTTTGGAACAGCACCGTGGCTGAGGATTGGCTATCTCGTTGTAGGGAGCTCGCGTGCTGGCGGTAGAGTCGTGGACGTGACACCGCAAAATCCGGGAGGCGAGTGAAATTATTAAGCAGCCTGACAACATCAATAGAGGGGTTGACTACGAACTTCCGGCTAACTGGCTGCCGGCTCTCGTAGTCCAACTCGCCGCAATCGGTCACGGCGCAAAAGCATCACCTGCTCACGGACGCGACTACCTAAACAAGCAGCTGTATAGGAACTGTCGGCGCGTTGCCGCGCACACCAGGAGGAAAAACTCGTCTACCAAGAAATAAACACTGATTTGCGGGCTGTCGCCAATCACTGACAAGCACGGCAGTCCACAAACAGCTTCTTTGCTACCGTCTCCCTTTCTTCACGACTAGCCTGTCATATTCCAGGGCCAACAAAGTTGCAGAAATATTACGTATTGACAACGACTGTCTGCAATAAATAAAATCTCCTCTCCTCCAACAAAACTGGTCCTGCCCTGAGGAAGGCCGTTGCAATACGGTCGAAACGTAGATTTTACACTAAATATTTTATACTCCTGGCAGCTATTGAAAGGCATGATATTAGGGAGAACTCCGCTTACACCTGATAAAACAGTTGTTTAAAAGACGACCGTTTTCGCGCCTTCAAGCCGCATCATCAGGTGAATCTACACGGTAAAAATCAAAGTAGTGTCACTACATTTTGTGCATACTAAAATTAATAGCCGGCCTAGGTGGCCGAGCGGTTCTAGGCGCTTCAGTCTGGAACCGCGCGACCACTACGGTCGCAGGTTCGAATCCTGCCTCGGGCATGGATGTGTGTTATGTCCTTAGGTTTTGACTGCTACTGCCATCACTTTTTTGCTCTAGTTCTTTTGTATTTAGATGTTTACCTGGTTTCAGTCTGATATGCCACCGTTGTCATACTCTCAAGACTGGTTAGATGCAGCTCTCGATGCTAGTTTATCCTGTGCAAGCTTCTTCATCTGTGCAAAAATACTGCCAACAACTTGCATGCTGTATTCCTTGCTCTCCCTCTACAATTCCCCCCACTAAGAACTTGGAAGAGCAGTTGAACGGCATGGAGAGTATGTTGAAAAGCGATAACATGAAAATCAACAAAATAAAAAAAAAAAAAGGTAACGGGATGTATCCGAATTAAATCAGCTGATACTGAAGGAATTAGTTCATCAAATGAGAAATGAAAAGCAGTAAATGAATTTTGGTATTTGGGCAGTTAAATAACTGATGGTGGTGGAGGAAAAGAGAATACAAAATGTAAACTGCGAATAGTAAAAAAAGCATTTATGACAAAAATAGATGATTGTTAACATCGAACATGAAGTGTTACGAAGCCTTTTCTGAAGGCGTTTGTCTGGAATGTTCAGTTAGTTTCATGTTCCACGGATCATTTTGAACCATAAATCATAAGGACGTGGGACGAGTCGTTTTATATTCACTTCATAAATTAATTTGTAAATACGGCTACATACTAACATCTGTAATTTTTTTTAACTAATACCAAAAATAAGAAATTTTGTTTCTCTGTGGAAATACAGCCTCCAAATGCTTAATAAAAGAAAACATGGTCCATAGTAGGCTATGATATAGACGAGACAATCTTTATTTAAATCTTGAGATTAGGTAATTTCGACGATTTGTCATTTTCAAGCACATGTGTAATATTGCGTATTACATGTAGATGCCAGAATCATTCCCATACGTTCGAAATATGATGTTTAAAGTTGTCATGTTAATGTGGATCCACTCAAAACGTAAATATGTAATATAACGTCTACTTTTGACTTCTAATTTCATAACTACGGCATGTAATACGTAATATTACACTTGCACTCAAAATGACAAGTCGTCGAAAGCAGTTAATCGCACGATTTAAATAAAAATTATCTACATTACAGCCACCTACGGACCACGTTTTCTTTTTTAAATACGGACAAGAGCAGAACCGAATTTTTTTTTAAACGTGGTGAACAGAAGAACACCTAAAACTGAATGGGTGGATTGAACGCCTACTGTGGACATACTGGACTGAACTGGGAAAAAGAAATGTATGACACAACTTGATTAAAGGAGACGATCGATTGACAGGATACATCCTGAAACACTAGACAACTATTCGTATTAATTTGGTAATGAAGAGAGTGTGTGTGGGGGGGAGGTGGGAAGTGTAGAGGGAGAGCAAGGAATAGAGCGTACAAGTTTTTGGATGGGTATGGCAGTATTTTTGCACAGATGAAGAAGCTTGGACAGGATAAACTAGCATCGAGAGCTGCATCTAATCAGTCTTTAGAGTATGACAACGGTGGCATATTAGGGTGAAACCAGGTGAATATCTAAATACAAAAAAAAAGAAATAGAGGAAAAAAGCGATAACAGTAGCAGTCAAAATACACCGAAGAGCCAAAGAAAATGGTACACCTGCCTAATATCGTGTAGGGCCTCCGCGAGCACGCAGAAGTGCCGCAACATTACGTGGCATGGACTCGACTAGTGTCTGAAGTAGTGCTCGAGGGAACTGACAGCATGACTCCTGCAGGGTTACCCATAAATCCGTAAGAGTACGAGGGAGGTGGAGATCCCTCCTGAACAGCATGTTGCAAGGCATCCCAATATTTTGAACAATGTTCATGTCTTGTGAGTTTGGTGGCCAGCGAAGCCTTTAAACTCAGAAGAGTGTTCATGGAGCCAGTCTGGACGTGTGGGCTGTCACATTGTCCTGCTTGAATTGCCCGCGTGCGACGGAATGCACAAGGGGCATGAATGTATGCAGATGATCAGACAGGATGCTTGCGCCGGCCGAAGTGGCCGAGCGGTTCTAGACGCTACAGTCTGGAGCCGTGCGACCGCTACGGTCGCAGGTTCGAATCCTGCCTCGGGCATGGCTGTGTGTGATGTCCTTAGGTCAGTTAGGTTTAAGTAGTACTAAGTTCTAGGGGACTGATGACCTCAAAAGTTAAGTCCCATAGTGCTCAGAACCATTTGAACCATTTTTAGGATGCTTGCTGTGGTGTCACCGCCAGACACCACACTTGCTAGGTGGTAGCCTTTAAATCGGCCGCGGTCCGGTAGTATACGTCGGACCCGCGTGTCGCCACTGTCAGTGATTGCAGACCGAGCGCCGCCACACGGCAGGTCTAGAGAGACGTCCTAGCCCCAGTTGTACAGTAGACTTTGCTAGCGATGCTACACTGACAAATACGCTCTCATTTGCCGAGACGATAGTTAGCATAGCCTTCAGCTACGTCATTTGCTACGACCTAGCAAGGCGCCATTACCAGTTTATATTGAGATTTTAATTATGTATCATCAAGAGCGATGTTCTCCAATTATGGATTAAAGTTAAGTATTCCAACAGCTACGTACTTTATTTGCTAGACTCAAATCCTTTAACTGTTCCAGACCTCGCGCCAGCCTGCGTGAGCTTAAGCGCGTGCCTTTCGGCTACCTCCGAGTGGCTTGGCTGTCTTGCCAAGTCACTACACTTGCGTACGTGTCACCTGTGAGAGCCATTTCTAGACGTATCAGGGATCCAATATCACTCCAACTGTATGCGCCCGACACCATAACAGAGACTCCACCAGATTGAACAGTCGCCTGCTGACATGGTTCATGGATTTATGAGGTTGTCTCCACACTGCTACACGTCCAGCCGCTCGATACAGTTTGAAACGAGACTCGTCCGACCAGGCAACATGTTTCCAGTCATCAACAGTGCAATGTCGGTGTTGATGGGCCCAGGCGAGGCATAAAGCTTTGTGGCATGCAGTCATCAAGGGTACACCAGTGGGCCTTCGGCTCCTCTGTTCCTTCGACAGAACAGCTGTGAAACACTGTATGTAAAATGAAGGGGGATGACTGCTGTCAGCTGCATCGGGGCATTGCGTGGAATCAGGGGGTCAGGGGGTCAGCGGATAGGTGGCACTCGGTTGAGGTGTGGATCGGCCTTGAGGCGTACCGAGGTAGTCCGCGCAGTTACGATAACTCTGTGTCCCGGATGCCTAGTAAGCAGGAGATCCCGGGTTCGAATCCCCGTCCGGTACACATTTCGCTCGTCGCCGCTGTTTCCGCGTAACGTCCCGCTGCAGCTGATAGCAGTGGTACACCGTTGCGACACCGGCAAAAGGCTCATCGGCTGGGGATCAAGCGACTACGCTGTGAGGTCATCAGTCCCTGGCAGTGTATCTCATATAGAGCTATGACGTCCGCCAGAAATGCGATCGGATGATAAAAGTAGGCAAGAATGCTGGAAGTGAGGTACTGAAGGTAATAATGAAGAAAGAATTGCGAAATAATTTACGGAGAAATAAAAGTAAATAAGAGGTGTGACCAAAAAAACATGGTGAATGGTTATTTTTAGCAGCATCTGATAACTCCACAATTATTGGACTAATTTGTCCGATAGCCTCATCGGTTGAGACAGGCAGCGTCAAGATGGTACACGTTCTGACCTGTCAGGCAGCAGCCAGAGATGCCTGAGTCAGGTTGTATTTACCATGTCTGTCAAATGTTCACGGCCATCCTGATTTAGGTTTTCCGTGATTCCCTAAATCGCTTCAGGCAAATGCCTGTATGGTTGCTTTTAAAGGGCATGGCCGACATCCTTCCCTAATCTGTTGAGACCGATGACCTCGCAGTTTGGTCTCCTCCCCCAAATCATCCCAAAAAATGGCTCTGAGCACACCTGTGGTCATCAGTCCTCTCTTAGAACTACTTAAACCTAACTAAGCTAAAGACATCACACACATCCATTCCCAAGGCAGGATTCGAACCTGCGACTGTAGTGGTCGCGCGGTTCCCGACTGAAGCGCCTAGAACCGCTCGTCCACTCCTGCCCAAATGATCCCATCGCATCAAATGTTCAAATGTATGTAAATTCTTAAGGGACCAGACTGCCTAGCTCATCGTTCCCTAGACTTACACACTGCTTAAACTAACTTATGCTAAGAACAACACACACACACACACACATGCCCGCGGAAGGACTCGAACCGCACGGCACCATGTCTGTCGCGCATCATAACGCCGAACAACGGGCAAACATTAAGTCCTGTCCTTGAAGTTGCAAAAAAGTGCCAAGCAAACTCATGAAATCCAGAATGAAATTTTCACTCTGCAGAGGAATGTGCGCTGACATCAAACTTTCTGATTGTTTAAAACTGTGTACCGGGCAGAGACTCGAACTCGGGACCTTCGCCTTTCGCGGGCAAGTGCTCTATCGATCGAAATACCCAAGCAAGACTCACGGCGCCTCCTCATGGCTTTACTCCGCCAGTGCCTCGCCTCCTCCCTTCAAAACTCCACGGAAGCTCTCCTGCGAAACTTTCAAGACTAGCACTCCAGGAAAACATTATACTGCGGAGACATGACTTACACCCAAACCTGCAGACGTCAGACTCTCAGATCTCTACCAAACGTTGTATGTCGCTGGAGTATCAACGAAAAGACAGATTTAGTTCGTGATGTGTATTGCCGTCCAGTAGAAGGTGCGTAAACTGTAATTAAAAGTAACGCCAGAACTACGGAGCAGAGAAAAAGCGTATGTGTGAGTGACTGTTTCGTATAGATCTCTCATTGGAAAGGTCCCGCGTTCTAGCCCCACTAATAATATTTTTTTTCTGTTCACGCGTGAAACTGTTATAAGGGAGAACATTTTCCTGACATGTAAAAGGCCTTTTCGGAGTTTGTAGCTATATTATTTTGGCATTCTGCTTTCGGTTTGTTAGTTGAAAGTAGCAAATGTATAGAATACATCTGTATAGAAAGGTGTGGTGTTCTGTCGCAAAGGCTTGTTACGATGCGGGAGACGCGCACCGCTGTAGTAGGCAAGGTCATAGCGGAGGTGGTTTGCCGTTGCCTTCCTCCGACCGTAATGGGATGAATGATGATGATGAAGACGACACAACAACACCCAGTCATCTCAGTCCCTGACCTCGCCGGGAATCGAACCCGGGGCCCCGTGCGCGGGAAGCGAGAACGCTACCGCAAGACCACGAGCTGCAGACAACGAAATGAAAGCAGCGTGCCAAAAGAACATTGCTACAAACCCCGAAAAGTCCTTTTATATGCCGCGAAAATTTTCTTCCATATAAGAGCTACATACACGCGTAAACAGTTAAAAATATGGGGTTTGTACGCGAGACTTCTGGTACTACGACCACCTCACCTACAGGGCATCTACGGAAAAATCACTCACAGATACGATTTTTCTGCACTCCGTAGTTCTGGTGTTTTAATTACCGTTTATGTATGTTCTGCTGCACGAGAGCACACAGGACGAACGAAATCAATGTTTTTGTTGATGCATACAACGTTTGGTAGCGTTCGGAGTGTCTGACATCTTGAGGTTTGGTTGTTAGCCACACCCTGAGAGATGTTTCCACAGTGAAATTTTCAGCCTGCAGCGTAGTGAGCGATGATATGAGACTTTCTGGTAGATAAAAACTGCGTGCCGGACCGAGACTCATTCCGGAAACATTTCCCCGGCTGTGGCTAAGCCGTGTCTCCCCAACATCCTTTCTTCCAGGACACCTAGTGTTGCAAGTTTCGTGAAGTTTGGAACGTTGCAGACGATGTACTGGCTGTGAGGAAGGGGTGGGTAGTTCAGTCGGTTTCGCACACATCGCGGCCTTCATTGTGAAAGGCAGTTATGCTCTCGTCGGCCTTCGACGAGCGCTCCTGCCGGGGGCGAAGGATTTATACGTCCTTTTCCTGAGTGATGCCGCCTGCAACGCCGTGGAACACAAGTTCACATTGTTGCCATGAACTGCGATTTGGCGTCACAATCATGACAGTTTCATTCCGACGCATATCAGATTGATGTTATGCGACCTGTGGGAAGAAGTATCCAAATGATCAACGGCTCCAGGCCACAAGACTGGCGGACCCTCCCCTGCTCGCCGTCTTTCGTAGTGTCGACGAAGATCATCACCGATTCAACTGTGTAGGCGTTGCTGATGTCTGCTTGTTGGAGAGACAAGTGGTCGCGTGTTTTCTACGAGTGCCACAACATGTTATTGACCCGAGTCCTTTCTTTACCCAGAGGAGGGATATTTCCCTGCAACGAAGTCTCGGGCAGTTCTCTGGATAAAGGTCTGGACTTCGGCATATCTATATGAAGATGATCATCACTCGTGCCTTGATTTTTGGCGATACTTGCAGACTGCACACGCGGAGGTTGCGTGCAGTTCCCGTTATGGCGGGTATTTTGACAATTATCTAAACAGTGTTTTTAACGCTCCTCCACTGAAGTTGGCAACGAGGCAGATGTCCGCCCGATGAGGAATGAAACATGACGCGCCTACTCCTTGGAATCGGACCGCCTGCCATCCATTATCACCTTGCGGGATCCCCAGGGTTCCGGATGGGTGGACTCGTTTTAATTTCTTTTTCCTCTATATATATATGTGTACAAAAAATGAAATAAATAAATAATCAAAATTAATATGAGCAATGTGAGGGCGCAGCATGGCGGCGGGAAGAATAAGGCATCGTGGCCAGGTCTCGGGATTCGATCCCAGGCCATCTTGTCTCCTCCAACCTGTAGCTGACTGTGGCCCCAACAAATCGTAAATACAAAAATACACAAATAAATTAATTAATAAAAAGAGAAAAATTTTAAAGATGCTTTCCTCATTTTAAAAAAGGGGGTAGCGTAAAAAAATGGTCGGTATAGCGCTTGTCCACGAAAGACAAAGGTCCCGTGTTAGAGTCTCGGTCCACTACACAGTTTTAATCTGCCAGAAAGTTTCGAACTCATGAATTGTTGATATTGGTGTATGGCGATATTGCTGCAACTCTGAAGACTGTGCACGTCTGGTATGAGCGATTTAAAAGCGGAGATGAGTCAGCAGAAGACGAGGAACTTTCTGCATGTCCATTAACCTCAGGAACGGAAGGAAACGTACAACAGGTGACAAAAATTGTTCAATAAAACGGGCGAATAACGATTCGAGAGCTCACTGAGTCTTAGCATCTGGTACGCGACCGTGCAAAACATTTTAACGGATAATTTGCAAATCAGACAGATGAGTGCAAAATTTGTTCCCGGACTTTTGAGCGATGGAGGAAGAAAATCGTGTGTCGGTTTGCACAGAGCTGAAGGATCGTCATCATTCAGATTCTGACTTCATGTCCAAAATTGTAACTGGAGATCAAACTTGGGTCTATGGGTATCATTCTGGGACGAAAATTCGGTGTTCCCAGTGCATCTTCTCGTCTTACAACGGCGCGTCAGCCAAAATCGTGTATAAAAGTTATGCTCACTTTTTTTTTATTTTTTCGGTATTGAAGACTTAGGGGTAAAAACTGTAAGCGCCGAATTTTACGAGGGCATGCTGCAACGTCTGCGAAACGATGTACGATGAAAAATTGGCCAATGGCTTCCTTCGTCACCAAGAGAACGCGCTTTAGGGAAACAGTGTCCACATCCAGCTCACTCATCAGATTTAGCACCATGTGACTTCTGGCTCTTCTCAAAAATTAAAACCGTAGAAAAAGGAAAACGTTTTGACACAATTCCCGATTTTGAGAGCGTTGCAACAGAGCAGCCGAATGCCCTTCCAAAAGAATTCCAGAAACGCTTCCTGTCATGGCTTCAAATCGAGCGAGGTGGCGCAGTGGTTAGCACACTGGACTCGCATTCCTGAGGCCGGCGTTCCAAACCCGCGTCCGGCCACCCTGGTCTAGATTTTCCGTGATTTCCCTAAATCGCTTTAGGCAGATGCCGGGATGGTTCCTTTGACAGGGCACGACCGACTTCCTTCCCCGTCCTTGCCGAATCCGATGAGACCGATGACCTCACTGTTTGGTCCCCTCCCCCCAGAATCAACCAACCAACTACGGATTCAAAGTTGGAATAAATGCATTTCTATCCAAGGACAGTACTTTGAAGGAGATTAAATCAAATTCCATGTAAGCTTATTTCTAGTTTCTAGTAAAATTTTTAACACACTTCGTAGAGTGTGCCGGTACATAGGTCAGAAGAGACGAGATGTCTACGAGGGCTCACATGTGGCAAGAGAAACCCCGCTCATATCCCAATTAAGCGTAAGGAATATCTTTTAGTCGGAGATTCATAGAAGTAAATGTGAGGAGGCTAAAAACGCAATGGGCGTCAGTTCACCTGGATACAATGTCGTGGGCGCTACAGTCTGGATCAGCCGATCTCGGGGAAGATCAGTTTGGATTCCGTAGAAATACTGGAACACGTGAGGCAATACTGACCTTACGACTTATATTAGAAGAAAGATTAAGGAAAGGCAAACCTACGTTTCTAGCATTTGTACACTTAGAGAAAGCTTTTGACAATGTTGATTGGAATACTCTCTTTCAAATTCTAAAGGTGGCAGGGGTAAAATACAGGGAGCGAAAGGCTATTTACAATTTGTACAGAAACCAGATGGCAGTTATAAGAGTCGAGGGACATGAAAGGGAAGCAGTGGTTGGGAAGGGAGTAAGACAGGGTTGTAGCCTCTCCTCGGTGTTATTCAATCTGTATATTGAGCAAGCAGTAAAGGAAACAAAAGAAAAATTCGGATTAAGTATTAAAATCCATGGAGAAGAAATAAAAACTTTGAGGTTCGCCGATGACATTGTAATTCTGTCAGAGACAGCAAAGGACTTGGAAGAGCAGTTGAATGGAATGGACAGTGTCTTGAAGGGAGGATATAAGATGAACATCAACAAAAGCAAAACGAGGATAATGGAATATAGTCGAATTAAGTCGGGCGATGCTGAGGGAATTAGATTAGGAAATGAGACACTTAAAGTAGTAAAGGAGTTTTGCTATTTGGGGAGCAAAATAACTGATGATGGTCGAAGTAGAGAGGATATAAAATGTAGACTGGCAATGGCAAGGAAAGCGTTTCTGAAGAAGAGAAATTTGTTAACTTCGAGTACAGATTTAAGTGTCAGGAAGTCATTTCTGAAAGTATTTGTATGGAGTGTAGCCACGTATGGAAGTGAAACATGGACGGTAAATAGTTTGGACAAGAAGAGAATAGAAGCTATCGAAATGTGGTGCTACAGAAGAAAAGATTAGATGGGTAGATCACATAACTAATGAGGAAGTATTGAATAGGATTGGGGAGAAGAAAAGCTTGTGGCACAACTTGACCAGTAGAAGGGATCGGTTGGTAGGACATGTTCTGAGGCATCAAGGGATCATCAATTTAGTATTGGAGGGCAGTGTGGAGGGTAAAAATCGTAGGGGGAGACCAAGAGATGAATACACTAAGCAGATTCAGAAGGATGTAGGTTGCAGTAGGTACTGGGAGATGAAGGAGCTTGCACAGGATGGAGTAGCATGGAGAGCTGCATCAAACCAGTCTCAGGACTGAAGACCACAACAACAACAACAACAGTCTGGAACCGCGAGACCGCTACGGTCGCAGGTTCGAATCCTGTCTCGGGCATGGATGTGTGTGATGTCCCTAGGTTAGTTAGGTTTAAGTAGTTCTAAGTTCTAGGGGACTGATGACCTCAGCAGTTGAGTCCCATAGTGCTCAGAGCCATTTGAACCATTTGAACAATTTCGTGTAAACAAGATTCGGAGTGGACTCGTGTAATTTAACGCCCGACAGATTCTTATTGCAGTAATACAGTGTGTAGTTACAGTGAATAGTTATACTTTATGTTCCTTGAATACTTGAAGGGAAATCCGGAATGCCACAGCGCCTGTTAATCCACGAAAACTAGGGGACAATTCCTGTATACAGAATGACACATATACTCAAAGTGACGAAGGATAATCCTGATACTTACTTTTGAAGGTGTATGAGGTGGGCTCTTTGGATAGGTTATTCCAGCAGTAGCAAGTACAGGGTTTTTCACGCGCGACGCCTGCGCTCTCTGGGACTTCCTCTGCCCTATCTCGCTGGGCCCGGCCTTCGACAGTGACTCTGACCGCGTGTCTGCCACACTGTGCGACTGAGTGTATGGGTGACTTCTTTTGAGTTTTTTCTCAACTTTCCATTCGCTATGGTATACACAGAGGATCGACGAGCGTTTCCTCTGCTGAACGATGCAAAAACAGAATCTTGCGTGGAATGTTGGGCTGCATTCATACGAAAATTTCCGGTTGCGAGCGCTCTCAAAGATTACACGATACGCAGATTAGTGGAGAAAATTTCAAGAGACTGCATCCGTATTAGACAAACGAAGATCTACAGAACCAAGTTGTTTTAACTTAACATAAATTACACAGGGTAGGAGAGGCATCGTAAAGATGACCGAGAAAATCTGCGCCGTTTAACACTTCCATCGCATCGCTCACAGAGGTGTGCACAAACGCAGAGTGAGTTCGAGTCCTCCCTCGGGTACGGTTGCGTGTGTTGTTCTTAGCATGTTACTTTAAGTAGTGTGTAAGTCTAGGGCCCGATGACCTCAGCAGTTTGGTCGCACGGAAATTCACACTTTTATTTATTTTTTTTTTTTTTTTTTTTGAGACCGTACCACACAATGACGGAAATGCACCGTCTAACTATTGCAACTGTCTGTCCCACTCTGTGCACTCGCTCCTGGAATGCTCTTCTAGTTTTTATGAATCATGGCTGCATTTGTCATGGTGCATAAATTCGGAGAACAACTGGAGTTCCGAAAAACCTCATCAGTTACATGAACAGCCTGTGTACGATGTGAAAACAGAAGGGTGATGAGCAGTTAGTTCAAGACGAATTATTGGACCGATCATTTTCCACGAATCAAAAAATTCTGACAGGTATGTGAACAATATACTGCATATATTTTTAAAAAAATACGATAATTCACGCAGCTCCTCGTTCTCCAAATCTAAATCCATGTGATGTTTATCTTTGGGTTTGTTAAAAGATATATGCAAACAACCACTATACATTCGAAGTGTTAGAAGACAGGGTTGCGCGAGTCATTTCCCAAATTTCAGCATCCTAAAGACATCGAGCGTTCAGTAGTGCGTTCAGAAGGTGACAGGGCTGCTCTTGCCACGGAGGGACATTGTTCTGAGCACCAGCTGTAATTAAACGTAGGCTTAATTTAGTCAGATTGCATCACTGTTTACGCTCAACTCGCTGGGAATCGCGCACGGCCGTCTTGCGGAAGAAGCAGGCTACAGCAGCTAAATCTGCCGTGCGAGCTGCGGGCTATGGGCATCCCCCAGGCGTCGTACGTGAAACACCCCGTATGTTTAACAGTGGCAGCTCGTGGAAAAGTTTACCAATGTGCTACCATATGGCGGCCTGTAGCCTTTTGACTTACAGAGAAAGTATCGTACCTGAATCGAATATGCAGGGTGACAATTATTGAACTATACGAAATAAAATCGTCATAACTTCTGAACGGTTTCCGTTACGACGCTCAAACTGCATGGTTGGCCGCGGAGCACGATGGGACTTCGTATGCGCATGCGCACGCGACTTATTGTTGTCGGCCATTTGCACGAAAAAATATCACGGTAAGCAAAATTGGAGAATTTGGGGGACTGGGAAATCGCATTTCGCTGTCGAGAAGTCTGCTCACCCTCAACTTGTGACTGTGTGGTGTGCTGTGTCCAGTTACGGAATAATCGGTGTGATATTCCTTAGTGGCACAGTGCCTACCGAACGGTACGTGAAGGTTTTGGGAGATGATTTCATCCCCATTACCCGAAGTGAACCTAATTTCGACACGCAGTGATTCATGCAAGACGGATCTCGCGTCCATCGAAGCAGGAGAGTATTTGATGCCCTGGAGGACCGCATTCTGACTCTGGCGTACCCAGAGACCACTGTCAATGGCCCTCGATTGGCAGCCATATTCTCAGGACGTGAACACATGCGACCCCTTTTCGTGAGGCTACATTAATGATAAGGTGTACGGCAATAATCCCAAAACCATTGCTGGGCTGAAAACAGCCATTCAGGAGGTCGCCGGCAGCATCAATGTTCCGACACTTCAGCGGGTCATGCAGAATTTCGCTATTCGTCTGCGCCACACCATCGCCAATGTTGGCAGGCATATTGAACATTTCGTAACCTAGATTCGAATATGTGTAGTAATGTTTAGATGAGTAAAGTGTGTGCACACCGTAGTTTGTAACTAATTTACCTTTTCTCCATGTGGTCCAATAATTGTCACCCTGTATTAATTTTGCATATGTAACGTGAGATCAACGGCCTTGCCGCAGTGGATACACCGGTTCCCATGAGATCACCGAAGTTAAGCGCTGTTGGGCGTGGCCGGCACTTGGATGGGTGACCATCCAGCCGCCATGCGCTGTTGCCATTTTTCGGGGTGCACTCAGCCTCGTGATGCCAATTGAGGAGCTACCCGACCGAATAGTAGCGGCTTCGGTCAAGAATACCATCATAACGACCGGGAGAGCGGTGTGCTGACCCCACGCCCCTCCTATCCGCATCCTCCACTGAGGATGACACGGCGGTCGGATGGTCCCGGTAGGCCACTCGTGGCCTGAAAACGGAGTGCATATGTAACGTGAACTCTTTAAATACATTTAAATTTTGTAATCGATAGTTTAACAGTGCGAGGAACAAAATAAAATGAAAAGCATGTTGGTAGCAGCGGGAATAGAACCCGAGGCGCCGAACAGCCAGTCAGTGTGCTTGGCCACTTCTTTTTGTTTTTTTTTTTCCTTTACTTCTTCCACCTCAGGCGTTGGCCATACTACCCCCAAAAACCTATCAAACCTACAAACTAAAACAATATCTAATGCCATTGCCATCTTCACACCACAGGGTAACTAGGACAAATGTATGCCAGATTCAGGAAACTTCGACCACCAGCAAACGAAAAATAGCCCCGCCCGGACAGGTCACGAAGGCTCAATGGTACCGACCGGCCGCAGCGGCATACTCACTCAGCCGACAGGCGTCACAGGATGCGGATATGGAGGGGCACGTGGTCGCACACATCTCTCCATGCCGTAAGTCAATTTACGAGACCGGAGCCACTACTTCTCCATCAAGTACGTAGCTCATCAGTTTGCCTCACAAGGGCTCAGTGCACCCCGCTTGTCAACAGCTCTTGGCAGACCGAATGGTCGCCCATCCAAGTGCTAGCCCAGACCGACAGTGCTTAACTTCGATGATGCGACGGGAACCGGTGTTAGCACTGCGGCAAGGCCGTTGGCACCAGCACACGTAGTAGGTTACAAAAGCTCATTCGACCAATATTTGAATATTGTTTGTCAGTATGGGAGCCGTGAAACATAAGACTAATAGAGGAAATGGAGAAGATCCAAAGAAGAGCAGCACGTTTCGCTACAGGTTCACTTAGTAAGAGCGGAGCGTCAAAGACATGCTCACCTAATTCCAGTGGCAGACGCTCCAAGAGAGGAAAATTCGGAGAGCTTACGATCTTAGAAGAGTCAACCAAAATATTGCTTCGTCCAACTTACATCATGTGATATGATCATGAAAGGTGAAATAGAGAGATTTGAGATCACACGGAAGCTTACCAGGTATCGATCTTCCCGAGAACCATTCGCGACTCGAACAGGGAAAGGCACGAAGCTATATTGGTACAGGAAATGCCCTTCCCCTCACGCCGTAAGGTGGTTTGCGGAGTAGAGTAAATACAACCGAAATATCTGTCGTTACCGTAAATCCTGGGTGCCCTTCTGGTTGGTTGGTAAGATTCTGCTATCAGAAGAATTCTACGTGGGGGATGAAGATACACACAAAGGAATAATTTATGAATACTGCAGAAACTTGTATCGCAGTCGCATTATCAGCAGAGAATGAAATGCCGGCAGTGACGAAGCTGCGATCAAACATTAAATCAGCAGCGATCAGGGACGGTCTTTAAGCACCGGAGGAATGCCGAAATTTGTTACTGCACGATCGACAGGTATAGCGAAAATCTCGCTGCTCCGTGATAAGCCACCAGTGTCGTGTCTGGAAAAGAAAATTACAGGCACCGAGGAGGCCTCAGATGGCTTCTACGGCGCCGAGAACCTTCACTCTTTCTAGATGACTTGCGAGCTACTTGACGGCCTTCGTCCGATATTGATGAGGTTCGATCCCAGTCGGTCAATTAAGCAACGGAATGAAAATTTAATTACACCACACTGAGGACGCCGCATCACGAACCGCCAACGGAGGTCAAGGTACGTCGACGGGAGTCTTCGAGTAATTACGCGTCATTTCACTGGAGAACTGTTTTTCCCAGCTTGTTATCGTCCCTGATGACGTCACTCTGAAAAGACTGCCGGACACTTCTGCGTTGTCGCTCGTTCATTGAGGACGTCCGGCAAACAAGCGACAGTGCCATGGGGAGGGACATGTGACAACGGTACAGCTGAAACCTATGGGACATGTTATCAGTGCTAAATAATTATCCCTGTCTCGCTAGTCAAAAACTTCCATACGAAAATTCTCCGTTGACAACTGTTACGGGGTGTTCTGAAATTCCCGTTACAAACTTCTAGGACTTGTCGAGGGGAGTGAATACATAATGTACTGAATAGGAGCCCACGTCCCGAAACGTACCGTTTCCGTTCCACAACGGCTGTAAGTAGGCTTCAATTCAGATGTGTAACGCGTCCACGGCTCCTGTGGGTAAGAGAAAAGTCTCAGACTTGTTATTCCTGATACTTAATAGGGTAGACGTCTAGACGCGCGTAGTTATGCCGAGCGAGGTGGCGCACTGGTTAGCACACTGTACTTGCATTCGGGAGAACGACGGTTCAGACCCACGTACGGCCATCCTCATTTAGGTTTTCCGTGATTTGCCTAGAACGCTTCAGACAAATGCTGGGATGGTTCCTTTGAAAGGGCGCGGCCGGCTTCCTTCCCCATCCCTCTCAAATCCGAGCCCGTGCTCCGTCTCTAACGACATTGAGAGTTGGCAATACTCTATTAGGATGTAAAGGTTGGCTACAACGCGCATACACAAGCTCTGGAATCTAAGATATTTTTGTCGCGCCTCGCAGCGCACGGATTAACTAGTACGGTAGCAGTTTGGAGGCCCCCGTACTGCCGTGTCCGCCAGCAGCGACACAAGATTTGGTATTTAGTTGATATTTTTTTATAATTTGCAACACGCCTATTGATTTAAAGAAAAGGGTTTGTGTATGTGCGTAGCAGCAGACGGTAATTTTGATAATGATAGGAGATGAATTCTTAAGGGGAAAACATTGTTAGATTAAGTATTGATTTTTGTCATTGATTTCTTTTGTAATTGTCAGGGAATTGTTTCACTACGTATTCAATTGAGAAATATTTCAGTCTGTCTCAAGAGTTTGATTAATTTGTAATATTGCTTTAATGTCACTGGAGGCAGATTTACAAACGAAGCGATTGTTCAAAGAGCTTCTAGCGTTTTATTAACTGAATGAGAAAGAATCGCTTTCAGAATTTAGTTTTTTGTTTGGGTTATCATCTATCGAGTTTAGATTTGACAAAACCCTTTCTCTTGAATTAGATGTAGTGAAGTAAGCAGCAGCAGCTGCAGCAACAGCAGGAGCCGCCATACAGAACATGCATTTCACTCAGCATGAATGTTGATGTTTACGTTTTTGTTAAATAATGGAATGCAGCAGATCAAGCAGTGGCAGCAGAAAGACCAAGTAAGTTATTTGTTGCGCACAGGACCAATAAAAAAAATAAAGTTCGGGCGATCTCTGTAATAGTAAAGTTAAAAAGGGTACAAGCACGAGATTTTCAGTAGAAAACACAAGATAGGAAGAAACAGCTCGCAACCTTCAACATCGCTGTCAACGGGATGTTAAACACTAATTTTCTCCCGTCCTCCACATCCTCCGTAGGAACATTATCTGTAACTAAGTTGGTCGTCGCCACATCGAGCCAGTGTTGTAATAGATCAGTACTGTTCCGTACGCACATCATAGTGAATTCTTTTTAGTTTTGCAACAATTTAAATGGTTCAAATGGCTCTGAGCACTATGGGACTCAACTGCTGAGGTCATTAGTCCCCTAGAACTTAGAACTAGTTAATCCTAACTAACCTAAGGACATCACAAACATCCATGCCCGAGGCAGGATTCGAACCTGCGACCGTAGCGGTCTCGCGGTTCCAGACTGCAGCGCCTTTAACCGCACGGCCACTTCGGCCGGCTGCAACAATTTAAACATGTAACGTTTAACTGCTAATACAAACAAATATACTTAAGTCACAAACGGATGTTTCGTTACGTTTCCTTTCGAACTGTTACCTAATGATTGTACTGCGTCACGCCTTCTCCAATTCCTGGAGTAGAAACGGATGAGTTAAACATCTCAATTGAAACCATAATCAAAATATTATGTACTCACTCACCTCTGCAGGTTCTAGAAGTTTGTAACGGTAATTTCCAAACACCCTATAGATGACTGCGTCATATAGTGACACTTCCAACTGTGACTCTATAGGCGCTTCAGTCTAGAACCGCGCGTCCGCTACGGTCGCAGGTTCGAATCCTGCCTCGGGCATGGATGTGTGTGATGTCCATAGGCTAGTTAGGTTTAAGTAGTTCTGAGTTCTAGGGGACTGATGACCTCAGATGTTAAGTCCCATAGTGCCTATATTAGGATCTTGTGGTTGAATGCTGAGAATTTAAAAGTGAGATAAGCTCTTGTTTTAATGAACAGGACCCTTTTGTTGGACATTTAATGTAGTTAAATTTTGTACTTCTATAGGTTTTCGCTGGTGTCCGTAGTCTGTGAATTATTCAAGAGAAACACAATCAATTACCCCCCCCCCCCTCCCGTAAAGATTTTTGTTGTGTTGTTCGTGACATTTCCTCTTACCACCGTACAAAAATTTGCGGCTGTACGAATTATTTCCCATAATGGACCTTTTTTGGTCTCCAATGACTGCCATTATTACGCCACAGGCTTTGTGGAGCGCTTAGAAATTGTGAAATAGACGTTTGTATAAATTATGCAAAACAGTTTTGTGAATTTTAACAGCATAAAATAAGGAATTACAACGCTATATTCGTCAGGCCTTCTGACTACGAAGCTACTGTGCGTTAAAGAGTTAACTTTGGACTGAACTGTCAACGTAGTTAGTTTTAGCGTAACGTTTACGGAGTCTTTTTCCTTTTAGGGGCAGGTTTAAATTAATAATTTTAACGGAATAGCCGTCTACGCTGGGGGCGCAACAGCCCAATAAATAGAGAACGGTAATGTCGAATATCGGGAACAGTTCGCGCAGTCGGAATTTTTTGTCCAGTGGTAGGACAGAGCGCCACGAACAATGTACTGGAAATCATGACTGCTGAGGGTTGTTGGTGCATGTGTAGGTCACTTTTATTTAATAACACGAAAACTGTGGCCTCCAGCGAAAACAGTCCCTGTACAAAATTTATTTACATAATTACATCGGCATCAATTGAATCATCGTGTCTATTTACTATTAGCCCTTAAATCTATGAATGATTCAAAAATTTGAAGTATTTTCATTGTATTACGGGGGCGTACTGAAAAGTAGTGCATCCGAAATTTTTATGTGGAAGCTCTTAAAAAAGTGTTTCAAATATAACAAAGTTTATTAATATTCTACAACTTTATTCTTTGCTTTTGTATGTCCACCCTTTTAGCAGGAGGTCTCTGGGACGACGGCCGTTTACTATCGTGACAAGTAAATAAAAACACTTACAGCCATCCTTATGATTTTATTTTATTTTGTCGCTACCAGTTTCAACGTTTCATTGCGTCATCTTCAGGCTGTTTTTGATGCGATACGAGTTGATATGATCCCCATGCATACCACATCTGTCAGCACTCCATACCATCAACTGCCATCTCTAGTTAATCGTACTCTAGTTAATCCCAGCAATACCAACACGTTCTCTGTAACGCGTAATACGAGGAGGGGTGGGGTGGGATGTGGTGGTACTTCGTGCACACCACCCAAAAAAACTTTTTAAAAAAAGCAAGTTTCGTTAAATGTGGTTATCTTTCACAAACAATATACTTTGTACTGGTGTATAAGTAGGGTAGAGGATCTGAAAATATCTTTCAGTGCAAACTTAGCAACACCAACACATTTCCCGTGATGTTTACACCAAGTGGAGGGGTACTTTAGGATCACCACAAAATTTTTTTTAAAAATTCAGATTTAGTTAATTGTCGTTGATTTTCAGTCACAACACACTTTTTAGAGTTATGTCGATGTGTAAGAAGGGTCTTGATATTAGTTGCGAAAAGCCACATTCGCTACTAAGATTTAAGATTTTGGTTTAAGTTTTACTAGATAATTTAAAACACTTACAGACTCTGATGTACGAAATCATCAAAAACAAATGCTTTTTTTTTCAAAATTTTGCAGTATACCGCATCAGACTGGATTACGATTTTTTCACAACGTGGGCACAAACTAACGCCCTTCCCCCCGGTATTGCGATGGTGAAGATACATATTGTACAGCTCACGTTTACAAGACTTCTTTGCTTCCAATCCTGCCATATCCCTGAATTCTCACCATTACTCCTGTAACACCCCGTCTATGTTAAATAGTCGGGCAGGAACAGGTCACTTGTTCTTATTCCCTGTATCTTAACAACGTTATCAGCATACAAGCTCTGAACTGACTTCATTGAACGCTGAGGACTATCATAGTTTCGTAAAATAGTAATCAAAAAAATTGGAGGCCTTATTTTCTGACTGACGCTCACACGGCTCGGGAATTTTACAGTTCTTCGACGAATATCATTCTGATGAGTACACTACTGGCCATTTAAATTGCTACACCAAGAAGAAATGCAGATGATAAACGGGTTTCATTGGGCAAATATATTATACTAGAACTGACATGCGATTAAATTTTCACGCTATTTGGGTGCATGGGGTCTGAGAAATCAGTACCCAGAACAACCACCTCTGGCCGCAATAACGGCCTTGATACGCCTGGGCATTGAGTCAAACAGAGCTCCGATGGCGTGTACAGGTACAGCTACCCATGCAGCCACAACACGATACCACAGTTCATCAAGAGTAGTGACTGACGTATTGTGGCGATCCAGTTGCTCGGCCACCGTTCACCAGACATTTGGAATTGCTGAGGGATCTGGCGAATGTGCTGGCCAGGGCAGCAGTCGAACATTTTATGTATACAGAAAGGCCCGTACAGGACCTGCAACATGCGGTCGTGCATTATCCTGCTGAAATGCATGGTTTCGCAGGGATCGAATGAAGGGTAGAGCCACGGGTCGTAACACATCTGAAATGTAACGTCCACTGTTCAAAGTGCCATCAGTGCGAACAAGGGCTGACCGATACGTGTAACCAATGGCACCCCATACCATCACGCCGGGTGACACGCCAGTATGGCGATGACGAATACACGCTTCCAATGTGCGTTCACCGAGATGTCGCTAAACACGGATGCGACCATCATGATGCTGTAAACAGAACCTGGATTCATCCGAAAAAATCACGTTTTGCCATTCGTGCACCCAGGTTCGTCGTTCAGTACACCATCGCAGGCGCTCCTGTCTGTGATGCAGCGTCAAGGGTAACCCAGCCACGGTCTCTGAGCTGATAGTCCGTGCTGCTGCATACGTCGTCGAACTGTTCGTGCAGATGGTTGTTGTCATGCAAACGTCCCCATGTGTTGGCTCAGGGATCGAGACGTGGCTGCACGATCCGCTACAGCCATGCGGATAAGATGCCTGTCATCTCGACTGCTAGTGATACGAGGCCGTTGGGATCCAGCACGGCGTTCCGTATTACCCTCCTGCTAACAGTCATTGGATCTCGACCAACGCGAGCAGCAATGTCGCGATACGATAAACCGCAATCGCGATAGGTTACAATCCGACCTTTATCAAAGTCGGAAACGTGATGGCGCGCATTTCTCCTCCTTACACGAGGCATCACAACAACGTTTCACCAGACAACCTCGGTCAACTGTTGTTTGTGTATGAGAAATCGGTTGGAAACTTTCCTCATGTCAGCACGTTGTAGGTGTCGCCACCGGCGCCAACCTTGTGTGAATTCTGTGAAAAGCTAATCATTTGCATGTCACTGTATCTTCTTCCTATAGCTTAAATTTCGCATCTGTAGCACGTCTTATTCGTGGTGTAGCAATTTTAATGGCCAGTAGTGTAACATACTGACAGAAAGAGTCCTTTGGGAAGTATCCTTGTGGAACTAGCAGGTAACTATTGATATGCATAACGGGACATAATGGGGTGAAAATGGGTTCAGTACAAAGGAGGCGGGTGTTCCAGAGGGCCCACTCCAGCACAGTGAGAGACTGCTCCTCCAGTCCTGTGAGCTGCTCCCAAGACGCGGCTCCCCCTTGTGTAATCTATTACCAGCCGAGATCGAGTTTGCGAACACTGTTAGGCGTCGGCAGACTACGGCCGAGTGGGCTCAGCGGAGCCGCGGCTGCCGGCACCTGTGTACTCCTCCCCCTCCACCTGCGCCCGCCAATCCGCCACGGGCGGGCGCGCCGAAAACTCGCCTAATCCCATCGCAGACAAGGGCCGAAACAGCGCCGCCCCGAGTCTGAGGAATTACCTCCAGGGCGCTAAGTAATTGGAAACTCGGTCCGGCCGCGGTGGGGACTCAGTCAGAAGGGTGGGGCACTGCTTCCGCGCCTGCGCGAACTGGCATTCCATTAGCGGTTCCCGGGGAGCTACGTGCCTCGCGTGGGTGGCTACACACGGCCTTCTCACAGCAGGGCGACTCCCAATGAGCGTCGACGAAACTGAACGGCAGACAACAACACCGCCAAGTGGAGGTGTTAACACCAGACGGGACGCCAACGCTACCTCACTTCGCTTAGCCTTTTACTGAAGTCTGAAAATAAGGTTATGGATAGGTACCTTCCGCGTTCTACATCTACATACATACTCCGCAATCCACCATACGGTGCGTGGCGGAGGGCACCTCGTACCACAACTAGCACCTTCTCTCCCTGTTCCGCTCCCAAACAGAATGAGGGAAAACGAGCCCTAATCTCTCTTATCTTATTCTTGTTGTCTTTCCGCGACATATAAGTTGGCGGCAGTAAAACTGTACTGCATTCAGCCTCAAATGCTGGTTCTCTACATTTCCTCAGTAGCGATTCACGAAGAGAACGCCTCCTTTCCTCCAGAGACTCCCACCCGAGTTCCTGAAGCATTTCCGTAACTCGCGTGATGATCAAACCTACCAGTACCAAATCTAGCAGCCCGCCTCTGAATTGCTTCTATGTCCTCCCTCAATCCGACCTGATAGGGATCCCAAACGCTCGAGCAGTACTCAAGAATAGGTCGTATTAGTGTTTTATCAGCGGTCTCCTTTACTGATGAACCACATCTTCCCAAAATTCTAGCAATGAACCGAAGACGACTATCCGCCTTTCTCACAACCGCCATTACATGCTTCTTCCACTTCATATCGCTCTGCAATGTTACGCCCAAATATTTAATCGACGTGACTACTAATGGAGTATTCAAACATTACGGGATTCTTTTTCCTATTCATCTGCATTAGTTTACATGTATCTATATTTAGAGTTAGCTGTCATTATTTACACCAATCACAAGTCCTGTTGCTCGAAGACAGAATGTAGCAACAAAGTAAAGGAATTAGCAATGATGGAGTTTATTACTGGACAATGTAAACTTCATAATACGTATTCCTGATGAAACCCGCTAGGGTAGCCGAGAGCACTAATGCGCTGCTTCCTGGACTCGAGTAGACGCGCTGGCCCCAGATCGAACCCGCTATGCCGTCCAGCCTGGATGTGGTTTTTAGGCGGTTTTCCACATCCCACTAGGTGAATACCGGGCTGGTCCCCAAGTTCCGCCTCAGTTACACGACTCACAGACGTTTGAAAACGTTCGCACTATTTCATGACTTACACTGCACGCAGACACTTGCGGTACACTCCTTCCGTCCCAGGGGGTTCGGGGTGGCGGCAGGAAGGGAATCCGGCCTCCCTCTGCCACTAACACTGCCAAATCCGTAATAACAAAGCCGACCCCGCGTTGGTGCGGGATAAAGGTCCTGAGAAAGAAAGAAAGAACGTGTTCCTGATGAAATGTGAGTGTGTTCGTCTAATTATTATTGTGACATTTCGCCAGCACGAGTGGCTGGCATTGTCAAAGCTTCACCCTCCATTGTTGGTGGTGAACTGGAGCCGAGCTCGCGGCCGCAGACCATGTATACCTGGCGCACCAACGGCCGAGGGCTTCTCCGCGGTCATTTCAGGTGCAGTTCTCCTCTTGCTACCTGCGATGGTCGTTCGCTGTAGCACGGGAAGCCAGGATCCGTTCATCTTTAGGCTTTCTTGATTCGTGTTGAACTTATTCCCTTGTTTCTGTGTTCCTATATCTTCCCTGAACAAGCGGGTGTCACAGCTCTTCTCTACAGCCAGAACTTCCATGTCAGCGAATTTAACTACGTGGTCATTCTCACACAGAGCGTGCTTTGCCGCGACCGGTTTCTCCGCCTGCCCCGATCTGCAATGCCGCTTATGTTCTTTGATCCGGCCAAATGTTTTTTATTCCAGTCTTTGATCACAATATGATTTCTTTAGACCGGTTTTAGTCCGTAATGATCATCCTCAGATCTTTGAGTAGCCAGTTACAATAATGACTGTGTGGACGATGCGGCCTTTTCTACACCCTGACGATGCTATGCTGATTATATTTATATGTTTTGAGGATGCCATTATGGCCTTATCACTTTAGGACAAAAAAGATCATATTGTGATCAAAGACTGGAATAAAAAACATTTGACAGTATTGGATCACTTTGTATACGCGACCATGTCGCAGTTGGTGAAACTTTGGTCCGGTATTGATTGATCGTCCAGTCGTTCCGACATAAGCCTTTCCGCATGTGCATGGTATGCCGTATGTTCCCGACGTTGCAAGTGGGTCCCCTTTTTCCTTTGCCACCTGCAATGTCGGAAAATACCGCATACCATATTGGTTTCGAAGAAATTTAGAACACGACTTATCTTAGAAGATGGGTTAAGGAAAGGCAAACCTACGTTTCTAGCATTCGTAGATCTTTTGACAATTTTGACGAACACTCTCTTTGAAATTCTGAAGGTATAAGGAGTTAACAAGCGGAAGCGAAAGGCTGTTTACAACTTGTACGGAAACCAGAAGGCAGTTGTAACAATCGAGGTGCATGAAATAGAAACAGATTGAGAAGGGGATGAGAGAGAGTTGTAGCGTATCCCCGATGTTATTCAATCTGTACATTTAACAAGTAGTGAAGAAAACCAACGACGAATTTGGAGTAGGAATTAACGTTCAGGGAAAGGAGACAAAAACTTTGAGGTTCGCCGATGACACTGTGATTCTGTCAGAGACAGGAAAGAACTTGGAAGAGCATCTGAACGGGATGGACATTGTCTTGAAAGGAAAATATAAGACGAAAGTCAACAAAAGCAAAACAGGGACAATGGAATGTAGTCGATTTAAATGAGGCGATGCTACGGAATTAGATTAGGAAACGAGACACTTAAAATAGTAGATGATTTTTGCTATTTGGACAGCAAATTAGCTGATGATGGCCGAGGTGCAGAAAATATAAAATGTAGATTGGCAATGTCATGAAAGCATTTCTGAAGAAGAGAAATTTGTTAACATCGAATGCAGATTTAAGTGTTGGGAAGCCATTTCTGAAGGTGTAGCAATGTATGGAAATGAAAAATAGTGCGATAAATAGTTTAGACAAGAAGAGAATAGAAGCCTTAGAAATGTCTTACTACGAAAGATTTAGATGGATCGACCACGTAACTAATGGGGAAGTATTGAATAAAATTGGGGAAAAAAGAAATTTGTTGCGTAACTTGACCAAAAGAAAGGATCAGTTGATAGGACACATTCTGAGACGTCAAGGGATCATCTACATCTAGATCTACATGGATACTCTGCAAATCACATTTAAGTGCCTGGCAGAGGGTTCATCGAACCACCTTGACAATTCTCTATTATTCCAATCTCTTATAGCTCGCGGAAAGAATGAACACCTGTATCTTTCCGTACGAGCTCTGATTTCCCTTATTTTATAGTGGTGATCGTTCCGCCCTATGTAGGTCTGTGTCAACAAAATATTTTCGCATTCGGAGGAGAAAGTTGGTGATTGGAATTTCGTCAGAAGATTCCGTCGCAACGAAAAACGCCTTTCTTTTAATGATTTCCAGCCCAAATCCTGTATCACTTCTGTGACACTCTCTCCCATATCTCGCGATAATCCAAAACGTTCTGCCTTTCTTTGAACTTTTCGATGTACTCCGTCAGTCATATCTGGTAAGGATCCCACACCGCGCAGCAGTATTCTAAAAGAGGACGGACAAGCGTAGCGGTCTTGCGGTTCCAGACTGCAGCGCCTTTAACCGCACGGCCACTTCGGCCGGTCAGTTACGTAGTTCGTTAAACTTCATGCACACCATCTCATGCCCCATGTCCTGAAATCTTTAGCGTTCTCTGCCCTGCGAGAGAGAATTTCCTAATATGTTAGCAAAGTGTGATCCCTGATCGGTCGTTCTGGAGCTCAATAATTAAAATTCCTTTGCACAGTTCTCTCTTTAGAATAGTGAGTAGGGCTAATAATCAGTTAATATTTCATGGAACTTCATAAGGCTTGTCACTCAGAGCCGAATAGATAATTTTAATTGCCGTTTTTATGCACAGTTAGCGCCCAGCTACACTTGTTATAACTCGAAGTGGACCACTTTTATCAGCAGTGCGATCCACTTTGAACTCTTCCATCTTGGGTTGCACGAGAGTGTGGGAAACACCAACAGTTTTAGTCTGAAGATTTCGCAGTGTGTGCATGGACTGTTCCGTAGTGACATTGCACATGGCATATCATTTTTAGAGACAAGTTAAATAAAATACATGTTACCTCTGTACATTTTTTCACCTCTTTTCAGTCCACAATTTTTCTTCATCCAACAGAGTGTCATTTTCCACTGTTAATAAACTGATTGCACAGTCTAATCGGTAGTATAATGCCGTCTTGCAAACTCAAAAAATGTTCAAATGTGTGTGAAATCTTATGGGACTTAACTGCTAAGGTCATCAGTCCTTAAACTTACGCACTACTTAACCTAAATTATCCTAAGGACAAACACTCACACCCATGCCCGAGGGAGGACTCGAACCTCCGCCGGGACCAGCCGCGCAGTCTATGACTGCAGCGCCTTAGACCGCTCGGCTAATCTTGCAAACTAAGAATTGTTTTATGTATCTAAGCACTGTACCCATTTAAAACCACTAAGTGCTCTATATACTCCGTTAAAAAGAACTTTCTTCTTAGAGACAATAGACAAACAAAATCTCCTTGGCGTAAGTCGGCGAATCGGAAGCAGATACAGGGTGTTTCAAAAATGACCGGTATATTTGAAACGGCAATAAAAACTAAACGAGTAGCGATAGAAATACACCGTTTGTTGCAATATGCTTCGGACAACAGTACATTTTCAGGCAGACAAACTTTCGAAATTACAGTAGTTACAATTTTCAACAACAGATGGCGCTGCGGTCTGGGAAACTCTATAGTACGATATTTCCACATATCCACCATGCGTAGCAATAATATGGCGTAGTCTCTGAATGAAATTACCCGAAACCTTTGACAACGTGTCTGGCGGAATGGCTTCACATGCAGATGAGATGTACAGCTTCAGCTGTTCAATTGTTTCTGGATTCTGGCGGTACACCTGGTCTTTCAAGTGTCCCCACAGAAAGAAGTCACAGGGGTTCATGTCTGGCGAATAGGGAGGCCAATCCACGCCGCCTCCTGTATGTTTCGGATAGCCCAAAGCAATCACACGACCATCGAAATATTCATTCAGGAAATTAAAGACGTCGGCCGTGCGATGTGGCCGGGCACCATCTTGCATAAACCACGAGGTGTTCGCAGTGTCGTCTAAGGCAGTTTGTACCGCCACAAATTCACGAAGAATGTCCACATAGCGTGATGCAGTAATCGTTTCGGATCTGAAAAATGAGCCAATGATTCCTTTGGAAGAAATGGCGGCCCAGACCAGTACTTTTTGAGGATGCAGGGACGATGGGACTGCAACATGGGGCTTTTCGGTTCCCCATATGCGCCAGTTCTGTTTATTGACGAAGCCGTCCAGGTAAAAATAAGCTTCGCCAGTAAACCAAATGCTGCCCACATGCATATCGCCGTCATCAATCCTGTGCACTATATCGTTAGTGAATGTCCCTCGTGCAGCAATGGTAGCGGCGCTGAGGGGTTGCCGCGTTTGAATTTTGTATGGATAGAGGTGTAAACTATGGCGCATGAGACGATACGTGGACGTTGGCGTCATTTGGACCGCAGCTGCAACACGGCGAACGGAAACCCGAGGCCGCTGTTGGATCACCTGCTGCACTAGCTGCGCGTTCCCCTCTGTGGTTGCCGTACGCGGTCGCCCTACCTTTCCAGCACGTTCATCCGTCACGTTCCCAGTCCGTTGACATTTTTCACAAACAGATCGTTTATTGTATCGCTTTTCGGTCCTTTGGTTACATTAAACCTCCGTTGAAAACTTCGTCTTGTTGCAACAACACTGTGTTCTAGGCGGTGGAATTCCAACACCAGAAAAATCCTCTGTTCTAAGGAATAAACCATGTTGTCTACAGCACACTTGCACGTTGTGAACAGCACACGCCTACAGCAGAAAGACGACGTACAGAATGGCGCACCCACAGACTGCGTTGTCTTCTATATCTTTCACATCACTTGCAGCGCCATCTGTTGTTGAAAATTGTAACTACTGTAATTTCTAAAGTTTGTCCGCCTGAAAATGTACTGTTGTCCCAAGAATATTGCAACAAACGGTGTATTTCTATCGCTGCTCGTTTAGTTTTTATTGCCGTTTCAAATATACCGGTCATTTTTGAAACACCCTGTATTTACGAACTGCGTAATGACAAGGACGGCTTTAATCAGCACTCCATGAATCTGCAATGACACATCGTAAAACTCAGAATAAGTACATCTGTAAGTAATTTGAGACGAATAAGAAACTTTAATCTCTTCCCCCATGCGCACAAATTATAATGACGTAGGATGTTATCAGATAAACAGTACTCTGAAACGCTGACATGAACTCATCCGTTGGGAAAGCCGGTAACGATATGAAAATTACACTACTTCAAAATCGTGTTTTAAGTGATATATGTATTTCGAAATGCTTGCTTTTAAAAGTTATCCGCGCATTCGGTAAATACAATTTAAGGACACAGCTACATGATAAAATCACCGCTAACAACTTTCGCCTCCGTACCCGAGCCTTCTAACGGAAAGAAGCATTTTCCTTCTATTCAAACACGTACCGGGCTTGCAGTCGGCCATCGTTCATTTCAGTTCAAGTCTTCGATGTCTCACCCGAGGATGAATGGCAGTCGATCAATCGCAGTATCGTCCACTAAAGTTAGCGACGACAGGTTGCATCCTCAAAACTTCTTGGAATACTAAGTTCCCCGAAAAATTTTAAAATTCACATTTTCGTCTCTTTTAATCGCTGTGAACAACTATGTAGCAGTTTTCTGCAACTGTGGAGCATTCAATTACTACATTCAGAACAATGTATTACTTTCCATAATTAGTTTCGAACTACATAGGCAATTTTGAAGTTACGTTCGATCTCCATGTGCCGTACATTTGCTTGGTTCAGTACTGACGACGATCGAGTTTAACGATGTTTAGGAGAGAAAGTAATATGACACTCTCAGGTTCTGATTACAAAGAGAGAGAGAGAGAGAGAGAGAGAGAGAGAGAGAGAGAGAGAGAGAGAGCGGGTGGGGGGGGGGGGAGGGGGGGAGGGAGGGAGGGAGGGAGAGAGAGGAGGGAAGGGGGGGAGATGATGCATTTATCTACAGACTAAAATTTAGCAATGTTAGCAATTTCCTTTGCCATGGAATACGTACTTGTGGTGATATTTCCAGAGCTGCTCTAACACCTATAGAATGCAGCCGTACCTGAAAAGAAAAAGCGAGTAAGATCCTGTCATGCAATACGAATAATACATCATCTTGTGGAAACATTATCACATCTAACATGACAAAAAAAAGGCACAAAATGTTTTTAAACTCTGATGATCAGCTCACGTTAAAACACTGGAAAAGTAACTCCACTGAAACTAATGAATTCTCCATATGAACAGTAGTAATACAATGGCACCATTTGACTAACACAATAATAATACTAAACGCTCCAAATCAGTGATTGTGATGAATGGTTGTACTAGACGTCAATTTTCTGCAATGTTGCTTTGGTAAGCAAGAAATCATCTACGTTAGAAGTAATGTGTCGCCATCAATTTGTCAAGATAATACGCTGTGCTGTTGGAAACCGTGTAACGTGTAGTAATATTAATAAGTAAATCTAAGGGTCGCATATTTTAATTTTTCCTAATATACTGAGAGCATGCATGAACTTTTATCCTAACAAGTACAGCAGATGAGTGTGAACAAGAAAATCGAAATTGAATTTTTAATGATGTTCTTTCACAAATCACAATTTCTCCATGATATACTAGTCTTGCTTCCTGTTTGTTCCCTATCCTACCGTGAAGCTATCAGGTTTTTCCTTTCTCTGCCCTGTACAGAGGCACTCCACTCCAGTGGTGGAGACAGGTTACTCATTCTAACACAGGTGGTTATTCTGTTGAGTGTCCGGCAATATGATCTAAATGCACCAAGGCGGCAAACAGATCATGTAGAGAATCCAGTAGCGATTTCATTAACTTGTGGTTTCATTTTGGTTTCCAGACTTGTTCTGGATGATCAGATACTGTCACTTCGTAAATAAAGAGCAGAGCCATACACACATCAAAAAAAGTTTTGTATCACCTCAGTTCTGAGAGTTCCGGAACCTTTACAGAAAATTGGAATAGAGATCAATATAAACATCATTTCTGCCCTTTTTATTGCTCATGAAAACCACACATTGCATGTTGTACCACCATACAGTGAGACCTTCGGAGGTGGTGGTCCAGATTGCTGTACACACTGGTACCTCTAATACCCAGTAGCACGTCCTTTCCCATTGATGCATGCCTGTATTCGTCGTGGCATACTATCCACAAGTTCATCAAGGCACTGTCGGTCCAGATTGTCCTCCTCAACGGCGGTTCGGCATAGGTCCCTCAGAGTGATTGTTTGTTCACGTCGTCCATAAACAGCCCTTTTCAATCCATACCAGGCATGTTCGATATGGTTCATATCTGGAGAACATGCTGGCCACTCTCAACGAGCGATGTCGTTGTCCTGAAGGAAGTGCCGCGGGGGGTAGCCGCGCGGTCTCAGGCGCCTTGTCACGGTCCATGCGGCTTCCCCCGTCGAAGGTTGGAGTCCTCCCTCGGGCATGGGTGTGTGTGTGTTGTCGTTAGCGTAAGTTAGTTTAAGTTAGATTAAGTAGTGTGTAAGCTTAGGGACCGATGACCTCAGCAGTTTGGTCCCATAGGACCTTACCACAAATTTCCAAATTTTTCCTGAAGGAAATTTACAAGATGTGCACGATGGGAGCGCAAAATGTCGTCCATGAAGACGAATGCCTCGCCAATATGCTACCGGTATGGTTGCACTATCGATCGGCGGATGGCATTCACGTATTGTACAGCCGTTACGGCGCCTCTCATGACCACCAGCGGCGTACGTCTGCCCCGCATAATGCCACACCAAAACAGCAGGGAACCTCCACCTTGCTGCACTCGCTGGAAAGTGTTCAGCCAGACCGGGCTGACTCCAAACACGTCTCCGACAACTGTCTAGTTAAAGGCATATGCGACACTCGCCGGTGAAGAGAACGTGATGCCAATCCTGAGTGGTCCATTCCGCATGTAGTTGCGCCCATGTGTACCGCGCTGCATGGTGTCCTGGTTGCAAAGATGAACCTCGCCGTGGACGTCGGGAGTGAAGTTGCACACAGTTTGAATCGTAACACGGCGTCCTGTGGCTGCAGGAAAAGCATTATTCAACAAGGTGGCTTTGCTGTCAGGGTTCCGCCGAGCCATAATCCGTAGGTAGCGGTCATCCACTGCAGTAGTAGGCTTTGGGCGGCCTGAGCGAGGCACGTCATTGACAGTTCCTCTCTCTCTGTATCTCCTCCATGACCGAATAATGTCGCTTTGGTTCACTCCGAGACGCCTTGAGAGCCCTTCCTGGCACAAAGTAACCACGCGGACGCGATCGAACCGCGGTATTGACTATCTAGGCATGGTTGAACTACAGGCAACACGAGCCGTGTACCTCCTTCCTGGTGGAATGACTGGAACTGATCGGCTTTTGGTCACCCTCCGTCTAATAGGCGCTGCTCATGCATGGTTGTTTACATCTTCGGGCAGGTTTAGTGACATCTCTGAGCAGTCAAAGGGACTGTGTCTGTGATACAATATCGACAGTCAACGTCTGTCTTCAGGAGTTCCGGCAATCGGGGGTGATGCAAAACTTTTTTTGATGTGTGTATTAAATACCCTAGTTGCAAGTGCTACGTAGGCGTCACTAGAAAGGCAACGCAGGTCTTATAAAAAGAAGCAAAGGCGAAAACTTTAAAGACGAGCAGAGTGCTGAACAACATTTGTGAGCGCCTTATGCCCCATTCCAAAAGAGCATGCCTTGTGAAGAACCGCAAACGGCCTGCCTTAACGCGGTCTCCATCGTGGCTGGCGGCCGCTCTGAAGGACCTGCTACGTCTCAGGGAGCGTCCTCCTGATCGTTGTCTCTAACTTCAGCGCTGCCTAGCGGCAGTTTTGTTTTGCAGTATCTAGCGTGCAAATTACACAATGTAAAATACAGGACCTGAAACACGAACATGCTAAATCTTCGGATGTATAAATAAATACTGATCTGCGGCCAAGCGGCACTGACGTAAAAAGAAATCTTGCAGTTCACTGATGGGTCGGCGACGTAGGCTGAAATTTGCACACCAATACCGCAACTGGACATCCACTGACTGGTGACAGGTGGCCTTAGCACATGAATCACGTTTTATCCTCCAGTGGAGGGAAACGTCTGAAAGCGAACACGCTACAATCATCGTCAGAAGAGACCAGATTGCAGCAGTGAGCGTTATGGTAGGAGGAATACTTCCATGGGATTCCGACATTCTGGAAGGCAGAATCGATCAAAGCAAGTATGGATATATCTTTAGGGACCACGTCCACCCCAACATGCAGTTTGTTTCTCCACGGCACGATGGCATTTACCAGCAGGACAATGCAACAAAACGGTTCAAATGGCTCTGAGCACTATGGGACTTAACATCTGAGGTCGTCACTCCCCTAGACTTAGAACTACTTAAACCTAACTAACCTAAGGACACCACACACGTCCATGCCCGAGGCAGGATTCGAACCTGCGACCGTAGCAGCAGCGCGGTTCCAGACTGAAGCGCCTAGAACCGCTCGGCCAATGCGGCCGGCAACAATGCAACAGGCCACATAGATTGCAGTGCACGTCAGTGGTTCGAAGAGTGCTAGGGTCAGTTTACCGTGTTCCCCTAGCCACCAAACTCCCCGGATTTGAACCTGTAGGACCACCTCTATCGGGGTATTCGCGCCATGGATCCTCAACCGAGAAGTCAAGCTCAGCTGAACACGACATTGCCGTCAGCATGAGTCCACATCCCTGCTTGTACCCTCTAGAACCTCGCCGACTCTCTTACTGCAAAAAGTGGGTATTCACGCTTTTCATAGGTGTTCCGTTAATGTGACTCGACAGTATTCACTCAGGTGACGAAGTTATGGGATAACGATATGCAAAAATACAGATGGCGGTAGTTTCGCGTACACTAGGTATAGAATGACAGTGCACTAGCAGAGGTGTCATTTGTGCTCAGGCGATTCATGGGTAAATCATTCCAACGTGATTGTGGCTTCACGAATGGAACTAATAGACTCTAAACGCGGAATGGTAGTTAGAGCTAGATGCATGGGACATACCATTCCGAAGAACGTTAGAGAATTTAGTGTTCCGAAATTCACAGTGTTAAGAGTGTGCCGAGAATACCAAATTTCAGGGATTACCTCTGACCACGGACAACACAGCGGCCGACGCCCTGAACGACTGGGAGCAGCGGCTTTTTGTGAAGTTGTCAGTGCTAACAGACCAGAAACACTGCGCGAAATAACAGCAGAAATCACTGTGGGGTCATACGATGAATGTATCCGTTAGAACAGGGCGGCAAAATCTGGCGTTCATGGGCTATGGCAGCAGACGACAGATGCGAGTGCCTTTGCTAACAGTACGACATCTCCTGGGCTCGTAACCATGTCTGTTGGACCCTAGACGATTGGACAACTGTGGCCTGGTCAGTTGAGTCCCGATTTCAGTTGGTAACAGCTGATGGTATGGTTCGAGTGTGCCACAGGTGGTCATCGGGCCCATCGGAGTAAAGAAGGATGAGAAGGAAGTCGGCCGTGCCCTTTCAGTGAAACCATCCCGGCATTTGCCACAAGCGATTTATGGAAATCTCCGAAAACCTAAATCAGGATCGTCGGACGCTCGTTTGAACAGTCGTCCTCCCGAATGCGAGGCCAGTGCGCCAACCATTGCGCCACCTCGCTCGGTGCGTGGTGCACACCAACCGAAGTTGTCAACGAGGCGCTCTGCAATGTGGTGGTGGTTCCATAATGGTGTAGGCTATATTTACATGCAATTTACATGGAATTGACTGGGTCCTCTAGCCCAACTGGACTGATCACTGGCTGGAAATGTTTATTGTAAGAATGTGAAACACAGACAGCCGTCCTTATATGGTCGTTTGTTGTGTAGCTACCAGTTTCGGCGCTTCAGTGCTCCATCTTCAGGACCTAGTTGTCCGCCCTCGGTAGCTGAGCCGTCAGCGCGACAGAATGTCAATCCTAAGGGCCCGGGTTCGATTCCCGGCTGGGTCGGAGTTTTTCGCTGCTTAGGGACTGGGTGTTGTGTTGTCCTAATCATCATCATTTCATTCCCAACGACGCGCAAGTCGCCGAAGTGGCGTCAAATCGAAAGACTTGCACCCGGCGAACGGTCTACCCCACGGGAGGCCCTAGTCACACGACTTTTAGTTGATACTGAAGGGGTTGTCCGATCCATATACACCATGCATCAGTGGCCAACAACAACAGGTTTACGCTGACTACCTGTAACTGTGATGTCGTCTCTGCAACCATCAACTTATGTTCGGCCGGTTGGAGACCATTTGCAGCCATTGGTGGGCTTCGTGTTGCCAAACAACATCGGAATTTTTATGGATGATAATGCAGCGGGTCATCGGGCCACAACTGTTGACAAGTGGTCTGAACAATATCCTGGACAGTTTGAGCGAGTGGTTTAGCCACACAGATCGTCTGCCATGAATCCCATCGAACGTTTATGGGACATAAACGAGAGGTCAGTTCATGTACTAAATCCTGCTCTGGCAACACTTTAGCAACTGTGAGTGGCTATAGAGACAGCGTGGCTCAATATATCTGCAACGGGCCTCCAACGACTTTTTCATTCAACACCACATCTAGTTGCTGCATTACGCTGGACAATACGAGGTCCGCCACAAATATGGGGGTATCCCATGACTTTTGTCGCCTCAGTGCAAATCACCTAGCTCATCTTCGAGACATAAAAATGATTTTGGCGCGTTAGCTACATTTTGTATGCAGGGAAGTATGACCCAGCATGCACCATACGTAAACTGGTCAGAGACTATATTTTTTACCGATAAGGTTTCGAAATATGTCTGGTGGGCTACTTAATACTGAAGTACTAAAACAAAAAAAAAACAAAAAAAAAAGAGCACTCCATCTTCAGGCCACAAGTGGCCCATCGGGACCATCATCCTCAGCTGAGGACGCGGATAGGAGGGGCGTGTGGTCAGCGTCTACATCTACATGACTACTCTGCAATTCACATTTAAATGCTTGGCAAAGGGTTCATCGAACCACAATCATACTATATCTCTACCATTCCACTCCCTAACAGCGCGCAGGACAAACGAACACCTAAACCTTTCTGATCGAGCTCTGATTTCTCTTATTTTATTTTGATGATCATTCCTACCTATGTAGGTTGGGCTCAACCAAATATTTTTGCATTCGGAAGAGAAAGTTGGTGACTGAAATTTCGTAAATAGATCTCGCCGCGACGAAAAAGTCTTTGCTTTAATGACTTCCATCCCGATTCGCGTATCATATCTGCCACACTCTCTCCCCTATTACGTGATAATACAAAACGAGCTGCCCTTTTTTGCACCCTTTCGATGTCCTCCGTCAATCCCACCTGGTAAGGATCCCACACCGCGCAGCAATATTCTAACAGAGGACGAAAGAGTGTAGTGTAAGCTGTCTCTTTAGTGGACTTGTTGGTTCTTCTAAGTGTCCTGCCAATGAAACGCAACCTTTGGCTCGCGTTCCCCACAATATTATCTATGTGGTCTTTCCAACTGAAGTTGTTCGTAATTTTTACACCCAGGTACTCAGTTGAATTGACAGCCTTGAGAATTGTACTATTTATCGAGTAATCGAATTCCAACGGATTTCTTTTGGAACTCACGTGGATCACCTCACACTTTTCGTTATTTAGCGTCAACTGCCACCTGCCACACCATACAGCAATCTTTTCTAAATCGCTTTGCAACTGATACTGGTCTTCGGATGACCTTACTAGACGGTAAATTACAGCATCATCTGCGAACAACCTAAGAGAACTGCTCAGATTGTCACCCACGTCATTTATATAGATCAGGAACAGCAGAGATCCCAGGACGCTTCCCTGGGGAATACCTGATATCACTTCAGTTTTACTCGATGGTTTGCCGTCTATTACTACAAACTGCGACCTTCCTGACAGGAAATCACGAATCCAGTCGCACAACTGAGACGACACCCCATAGGCCCGCAGCTTGATTAGAAGTCGCTTGTGAGGAACGGTGTCAAAAGCTTTCCGGAAATCTAGAAATACGGAATCAACTTGAGATCCCCTGTCAATAGCGGCCATTACTTCGTGCGAATAAAGAGCTAGCTGTGTTGCACAAGAACGATGTTTTCTGAAACCATGCTGATTACGTATCAATAGATCGTTCCCTTCGAGGTGATTCATAATGTTTGAATACAGTATATGCTCCAAAACCCTACTGCAAACCGACGTCAATGATATAGGTCTGTAGTTCGATGGATTACTCCTACTATCCTTCTTAAACACTGGTGCGACCTGTGCAATTTTCCAGTCTGTAGGTACGGATCTATCGGTGAGCGAGCGGTTGTATATGATTGCTAAGTAGGGAGCTATTGTATCAGCGTAATCTGAAAGGAACCTAATCGGTATACAATCTGGACCTGAAGACTTGCCCGTATCAAGCGATTTGAGTTGCTTCGCAACCCCTAAGGTATCTACTTCTAAGAAACTCATGGTGGCAGCGGTTCGTGTTTCAAATTCTGGAATATTCCATTCGTCTTCCCTGGTGAAGGAATTTCGGAAAACTGCGTTCAATAACTCCGCTTTAGCGGCACAGTCGTCGGTAACAGTACCATCGGCACTGCGCAGCGAAGGTATTGACTGCGTCTTGCCGCTTGTGTACTTTACGTACGACTAGAATTTCTTCGGATTTTCTACCAAATTTCGAGACAATGTTTCGTTGTGGAACCTATTAAAGGCATCTCGCATTGAAGTCCGTGCCAAATTTCGCGCGTCTGTAAATTTTAGCCAATCTTCGGGATTTCGCGTTCTTCTGAACTTCGCATGCTTTCTCCGTTGCCTCTGCAACAGCGTTCGGACCTGTTTTGTGTACCACGGGGGATCCGTTCCATCTCTTACCTTACCAATTTATGAGGCATGAATCTCTCAATTGCTGTTGCTACTATATCTTTGAATTTGTGCCACATCTCGTCTACATTTGCATAGTCAGTTCGGAAGGAATGGAGATTGTCTCTTAGGAAGGCTTCTAATGACACTTTATCCGCTTTTTTAAATAAAATTATTTTGCGTTTGTTTCCGGTGGATCTGGAAGAAACGGTATTGAGCCTAGCTACAACGACCTTGTGATCACTAATCCCTGTATCAGTCATGATGCTCTCTATCAGCTCTGGATTGTTTGTGGTTAAGAGGTCAAGTGTGTTTTCGCAACCATTTACAATTCGCGTGGTTTCGTGGACTAACTGCTCGAAATAATTTTCGGAGAAAGCATTTAGGACAATCTCGGAAGATGTTTTCTGCCTACCACCGGTTTTGAACAAGTATTTTTGCCAACATATCGAGGGAAGGTTGAACTCCTGGTCGTTATGATGGTTTTCTTTGACCGGAGCCGCTACTATTGGGTCGAGTAGCTCCTCAGTTGATGTGACGAGGCTGTGCACCCCGAAAAATTGCAACAGCGGATGTCTGCCCGGGTGATCACCCATCCAAGTGCCGGCCACGCCCGACAGCGCTTAACTTCAGTAATCCGACGGCAACCGGTGTATCCACTATGGCAAGGCCGTTGCCACTTAATTCTGAAGTACCACAATAATTATGACCAATGACGAAAAGAGAGCCAGTTTATTATTGTACTGCGATGTAACACTAAGAAGAATTCTTTCTTTTTTTTGTACCAGATAGTTTCCTCCAAATCGAATGACAAAGACGGTACAGTGACCAACACATACGGATCCCAAAACAGGATTTTTAATTTTTTACGTGATATTTGAAGGTTTTACTGGGAAACTGATAACGGAGGACGCTGCAGCTTTCCTCCGTTTACATCAAACGATTCTTTTAGAGCACAGCAGGTGACTCGGTGTTCGCATTCCATTTTCACGGGTACGACATAGACTGCCCCTCGCAGTAGTACCTCCACGGTCGCGGAAGCAATTTGCTCGTGTGGCCCCAGGCTTAATCGCCGCTGTACAGCGGGAAAGGCCATACGTTGTGTGCGTCAGTCAGCGCAGCGGTGACACAGGAGTCGAGCTGTAGCTGCAGCGGCGAGAGGCCGCCGTGCGGTTAAGCAGGCGGCTCGGCGCCGCAGCCCCGGGGCAGCCTAGCGGTCGGCGCGCCGCTGCGCCGCTACTGGAAATAGCATCGCCCGCGGCGGGCTCTGTCAGCGGTCTGTGCTGTTAATGAATTTCCCGACAGGCTGCGGACCGCCTAATTGGATGCGCGTGGCGGCTGCAGCCGTGTAATGGCCCGTAGCTCGGCCCCGCAGTGCAGTGCACCGCATCTGCACTGTTCTGTCCGTTTCCGGCTGTTCATCGCATTTGCCCGCGTAATGGAAGGGCAGCATTTCGTATCCACGGGATGCCCACTGCCCTTCCGTCCGTGGCCACCCGTGTTACGCGGAACTACTCCCAGGGGTGGTGAGACCAACCATTTCGGCACACAAGTAACGTGAGGGTAAAAATATTCTAATTCCCCTTCGACTTCGACGTTTAGTTACCTTTTCTGCGACCTTCCTCTTAATTTTCTGTTTGTGCACTCCCACACATACACGACGCAAAAGAACTGTACAATACAGGGCGGAGGGTTCTTCGTAGTAGTGTTATCTACATGATGTCTACACTGTCGATGAGGCAGTTCAAAAATTGTAGATTGTTTTGTACGACTTAGTAAACGACCGTAAGGAGAGATGGGATAGAGACTAGTGCAGCAACGGTCGTCGTAGGAAAGCCGTACAGGAGCAGATACGATTAGCGAACAGATTAACACAGCAAACAGGAGCTTCATTTAACTTGAAGAGTACGAGGTGGTGGTGATCTCTTCTGAAAACCACTTTGCAAGGCATCCCAGACATGCTCAATAATCTACTTCTACATTTTCATGGATACTCTGCAAATCACATTTAAGTGCCTGGCAGAGGGTTCATCGAACCACCTTCACAATCCTCTGTTATTACAATCTCCTATAGCGCGTGGAAAGAATGAACATCTATATCTTTGCGTACGAGCTCTGATTTCCCCTATTTTATAGTGCTGATCGTTTCGCCCTAAGTAGGTCGGTGTCAACAAAATATTTTCGCATTCGGAGGAGAAAGTTGGTGATTGGAATTTCGTCAGAAGATTCCGTCGCAACGAAAAACGCCTTTCTTTTAATGATTTCCAGCCCAAATCCTGTATCACTTCTGTGACACTCTCTCCCATATCTCGCGATAATACAAAACGTTCTGCCTTTCTTTGAACTTTTCGATGTACTCCCTTAGTCATACCTGGTAAGGATCCCACACCGCGCAGCAGTATTCTAAAAGAGGACGGACAAGCGTCGTGTAGGCAGTTTCCTTAGTAGGTCTGTTACATTTTCTATGCGTCCTGACAATAAAACGCAGCCTTTGATTAGCCTTCCCCACAACATTTTCTATGTGTTCTTTCCAATTTAAGTTGTTCATAATTGTAATACCTAGGTACATAGTTGAATTTACGGCTTTTAGATTAGACTGATTTATCGTGTAACCGAAGTTTAACGAGTTCCTTTTAGCACTCATGTGGATGACCTCACACTCACATGTTCATATCTGGGGAGTTCGGTGGTCATCAAAAGTGTTTCAATTCAGAAGGCTGTTCCTGCAGCGACTCTGTGGCAATTCTCGATGTGTGGGGTGTCGCATTGTCCTGCTGGTATTGCCCAGGTCCGTGGGAATGCACGATGGACATGAATGGATGCAGGTGATCAGACACGATGCTTACGTACGTGTCACCTGTCAGAGTCGTATCTAGACGTATCACGGGCCCCATATCACTCCAACTGCACACGCCCCACGCCATTACAGAGTCTCCACCAGCTTGAACACTACCCTGCTGACATGCAGGGTCCATGGATCCATGAGGTTGTCTCCGTACTCGTACATGCCCATCGCTCTATACAATTTGAAACGAGACTCGTCCGACCAGGCAACATTTTTCCAGTCATCAACAGTCCTCTGTTGGTGTTGACGGGTCCAGGCGAGGCGTAAAGCTTTGTGTCGTGAAGTCATCTAGGGTACACGAGTACCTTCGGCTCCGAAAGCCCATATCGATGATGTGATTCTTTAGTTTCTCACGGCGTAGTTCTTGCTCGAACAGTCCACGGGTGTACTGCCGGTCCATAGTGCCCAATGGGCACAATATTTCGGCGATCAGACATGTTGCCATCGTCAGGTGCGCTGACCAGCTGAACTCCTGAGGGTGGACGGCCGTCGGCGGCCAACAAGTCGGCGGTCGCAGAGCACTGTTTGTCCGAAAATCGCGAAACGGAGTACCAACATACCAGGGTCCTGGCACAGACACCTAAACATTGGGACAGCGACGTTAGATAGGCTATCGAAATTCGTACCAGGGACGGACTCATCAACCGAGATTGCTGCCACAACCTCAGCAGAGCATGGGAACCAGCATTGAGCCTAATTAAAAAGACGCTCAGCAAAGGAAACGAACGGGCGACTAGGGCGGACGAGGCAATTACACCGACGCCACCACAGACACCGACGCCAGCGTCTCACCGACCGCTGACGCGCGGCCGCGGACCACGGAGAGAACTGTCGTCCGTCCGAGCGAAAAGGTTGTCTGTTCTGGAGAAGGCACAAACAGTGCTTTGGTAAGAAGAGTTGAGTGCTTTCGTAAGAAGAGTTTAAATCCATTGTTATGATGCAAAGGCGGTTTCGTTTTGTTTACAAGAAAGTAGCGCAGGTCGCCAAGAGGATAAAAACATGGCATAGGCAGTTTCTGGACATTGGCATCATTCTCAAACGCATGTAGGGGTCAGGGTGTCCCTCAAGAATAAGTTGAGAATGTCCGCCAACCGTTCCCGCGACACACTGGACTCGCATTCGGGAGGACGACGGTTCAATCCCGTCTCTGGCCATCCTGATTTAGGTTTTCCGTGATTTCCCTAAATCGTTTCAGGCGAATGCCGAGATGGTTCCTTTGAAAGGGCACGGCCGATTTCCTTCCCAATCCTTCCCTAACCCGAGCTTGCGCTCCGTCTCTGTTGTCGACGGGACGTTAAACACTAACCACCACCGTTCCCGCGAAATCCACGAAAAGAAATTGGTCAGGCTTCAGTCGAATTTCAGATGCCACGTGCGACTATTCGTAAGGTACTCAAAAAGCAGTTGCGTCTGCATTCATATAAGGTGTAGCTTCTTGCATTCATATAAGGTGTAGCTTCTTGCATTCATATAAGGTGTAGCTTCTTGCATTCATATAAGGTGTAGCTTCTTGCATTTATATAAGGTGTAGCTTCTTGCACTTATATAAGGTGTAGCTTCTTGCATTCGTATAAGGTGTAGCTTCTTGCATTCATATAAGGTGTAGCTTCTGCAGGCCATAATGCCCGATGAGAAGGAACGGCTTTATGAATTTGCATGTGGAAGCTTAACTGAATCGACTGGAGTCGTTTCTTTTCTATTGTAATGTTTTCTGAAGAGGCCACATACCATGTCTCGGGACTTGTCAATAAGCATAACATTCGCATTTGGGGGTCACGGAATCCACACAGTACACAGGAATATTGGTACAAACGATTCAGAACGCATGTCTAGCCTTAATGCGTCCCCGTATATTCGGCAACATTAACGACGAGTTAGTTATTTAATGTTCGATTGATCATTTGAGCCATTCCTTTATCGAAATTATGTGGAATGACCCAGTTTACAGGACATGTATACATGGTTAGTGTTAACATTAGTGAACACATTATCATTTTACTCCTACTCATGCACCTATACCCAAAAACAAGTTTTTAATTTAGAGCCCGCATCTCGTGGTCGTGCGGTAGCGTTCTCGCTTCCCACGCCCGGGTTCCCGGGTTCGATTCCCGGCGGGGTCAGGGATTTTCCCTGCTTCGTGATGGCTGGGTGTTGTGTGCTGTCCTTAGGTTAGTTAGGTTTAAGTAGTTCTAAGTTCTAGGGGACTGATGACCATAGATGTTGAGTCCCATAGTGCTCAGAGCCATTTGAGCCATTTTTAATTTAGATTTAAAACTTCCTTCGCTGCCAGTCAACACATTTTATGTTACTGGGCGAATGATCAAAAATTTTTGTTGATGCACCGAACTCCTTTCTGAGCACCTGACAGCCTTAACAATGGGTAACAAAGGTCATTTTGCCCTCTAGTATTGTAAGGATGTATATTACTGTTCTTCTCAGATTCTGATGCATTATTTATGACGATGACCAGTAGCGAAAATATTGACGGCGCAGTTAAAATGCCCAGCTCCTTGAAGACGTACTACATAACGTCCTTGGGTGAACACATATTCTTATTGGAACATTTTCTTTCTAAGTGATGAGCTACACCATAAAATTTCAAGTTTTCATCAATATCTAACCCAAAAATTTGGAGTGTTCTGCTCTATGTGCTGACCCCTGCTCACATGCTACATCAAGCGTTGCTATGACTATTTGAATGTAGTTTTTTCTTGATTTTTTTTATGGACCTCCTAAACGCATCTACTCCGTATCAGCGCTACAGCCGTAGTGTCCCGACGCGTGCGAACAGCAATTCATCACGAAACTGTAAACCGCCTTCCATTTGTTAAACGAAGATGCTTGTCTAACAGTCGGTAAGTGATGTTTGAAGTGACCGCTGTTTCAGAAATGTACGGACACCAGTAATTGAATGCTGATCCCTATTTTGACTGGTCCAGAGATGGGAATCTTCCTACACGTCGGTCAGAGGGCCTGAAGATGGCGTAATGTATCGCCGAAATTGGTTGCTCAATAAAACAACAATATGGAAATTTAGACGGCTGAAAGGTGTTTGACTTGAAATTCCGGAGATTATCTTAGTCTTACCTACACTAGTGTGCAAAATAATTGGAACGAGGTCAGATTTTACAAGGAAATGGTTTTTTTATTGATTGGCGACTCCATGGAGTGCTTTGTGCACAACGACCATATATGTTACATTAAAAGGAAGGTCAGCGTTGGCCGTGATATTGATGTTTTATTGATTGCAGAATCGATTTTCGATCACATGGTGATCATCTTCAGTGCTGTACAAATTAAACTCAGACACTGGTATCAAGTTATCAATAACCAAAACTGATAAGCGATCACAATAACTCAATTATTGTGATCGCTTCTCAGTTTTGGTTAATGATACCAGTGTCTGAGTTTAATTTGTACAGCACTGAAGATGATCACCATGTGATCGAAAATCGATTCTGCAATCAATAAAACATCAATATTACGGCCAACGCTGACCTTCCTTTTAATTTGAAATGAAGTGTGTTCGCTGTAACCAGTTTTATCCCCCAAATTGTTGAACTCTTGGCGGATTATTAATTGCCTCGAGTATGAACAACAATTGTAGGTCCCCTCCAGTTCATTTGAGCGCTTTTATGTGTAGCAACAGCGTGTGTTACATCTGCGTTCTTGGCAGGAAAAGTTTGTTTTGTCTGGAATGAAAAACAGCCCACAATTGCACTAAAATACGTTTATTTTAAACATTGACCATGGTGGGCTGTTTATCATTCGAGACAATTTCGTAACGGCTGCTGTTGTCGCTGCCATGATGGTAATAATGAAGTTTGTTTTGTGTTTAAGTGGATATTGTACCTAAGAAGCGGCCAAAATACACTCCTGGAAATGGAAAAAAGAACACATTGACACCGGTGTGTCAGACCCACCATACTTGCTCCGGACACTGCGAGAGGGCTGTACAAGCAATGATCACACGCACGGCACAGCGGACACACCAGGAACCGCGGTGATGGCCGTCGAATGGCGCTAGCTGCGCAGCATTTGAGCACCGCCGCCGTCAGTGTCAGCCAGTTTGCCGTGGCATACGGAGCTCCATCGCAGTCTTTAACACTGGTAGCATGCCGCGACAGCGTGGACGTGAACCGTATGTGCAGTTGACGGACTTTGAGCGAGGGCGTATAGTGGGCATGCGGGAGGCCGGGTGGACGTACCGCCGAATTGCTCAACACGTGGGGCGTGAGGTCTCCACAGTACATCGATGTTGTCGCCAGTGGTCGGCGGAAGGTGCACGTGCCCGTCGACCTGGGACCGGACCGCAGCGACGCACGGATGCACGCCAAGACCGTAGGATCCTACGCAGTGCCGTAGGGGACCGCACCGCCACTTCCCAGCAAATTAGGGACACTGTTGCTCCTGGGGTATCGGCGAGGACCATTCGCAACCGTCTCCATGAAGCTGGGCTACGGTCCCGCACACCGTTAGGCCGTCTTCCGCTCACGCCCCAACATCGTGCAGCCCGCCTCCAGTGGTGTCGCGACAGGCGTGAATGGAGGGACGAATGGAGACGTGTCGTCTTCAGCGATGAGAGTCGCTTCTGCCTTGGTGCCAATGATGGTCGTATGCGTGTTTGGCGCCGTGCAGGTGAGCGCCACAATCAGGACTGCATACGACCGAGGCACACAGGGCCAACACCCGGCATCATGGTGTGGGGAGCGATCTCCTACACTGGCCGTACACCACTGGTGATCGTCGAGGGGACACTGAATAGTGCACGGTACATCCAAACCGTCATCGAACCCATCGTTCTACCATTCCTAGACCGGCAAGGGAACTTGCTGTTCCAACAGGACAATGCACGTCCGCATGTATCCCATGCCACCCAACGTGCTCTAGAAGGTGTAAGTCAACTACCCTGGCCAGCAAGATCTCCGGATCTGTCCCCCATTGAGCATGTTTGGGACTGGATGAAGCGTCGTCTCACGCGGTCTGCACGTCCAGCACGAACGCTGGTCCAACTGAGGCGCCAGGTGGAAATGGCATGGCAAGCCGTTCCACAGGACTACATCCAGCATCTCTACGATCGTCTCCATGGGAGAATAGCAGCCTGCATTGCTGCGAAAGGTGGATATACACTGTACTAGTGCCGACATTGTGCATGCTCTGTTGCCTGTGTTTATGTGCCTGTGGTTCTGTCAGTGTGATCATGTGATGTATCTGACCCCAGGAATGTGTCAATAAAGTTTCCCCTTCCTGGGACAATGAATTCACGGTGTTCTTATTTCAATTTCCAGGAGTGTAGTTGCTCTGCATGAACACACATGTATGGCTGTAAGAGACAGTGCTCCTGTTGTTGGGAAAAATCTAGTGTTTATGGCACATAGTGATACTGCCTCATTATCTCCAAAGAGAAAAGGAAACGTGCACGAAAATGAAAAACCACCCCTAGAACTGACAAAACTCTACTTAGAAGGAGCAGAATTCATCCTGAAGACAGCACTTACAGAGACATTTATTCGCTGCTGGTGTAAAAACTGGCTCTTCAACGGCTAGGCTTAGTCTTCTTGATTGTGGGTGGAAGGCGCTAAAGGCGTAGAAAACCAACTGTTCAAATGGTTCAAATGGTTCTGAGCACTATGGGACTTAACTTCTGAGGTCATCGGTCCCCTAGAACTTAGAACTACACTCCTGGAAATTGAAATAAGAACACCGTGAATTCATTGTCCCAGGAAGGGGAAACTTTATTGACACATTCCTAGGGTCAGATACATCACATGATCACACTGACAGAACCACAGGCACATAGACACAGGCAACGGCGCATGCACAATGTCGGCACTAGTACAGTGTATATCCACCTTTCGCAGCAATACAGGCTGCTATTCTCCCATGGAGACGATCGTAGAGATGCTGGATGTAGTCCTGTGGAACGGCTTGCCATGTCATTTCCACCTGGCGCCTCAGTTGGACCAGCGTTCGTGCTGGACGTGCAGACCGCGTGAGACGACGCTTCATCCAGTCCCAAACATGCTCAATGGGGGACAGATCCGGAGATCTTGCTGGCCAGGGTAGTTGACTTACACCTTCTAGAGCACGTTGGGTGGCACGGGATACATGCGGACGTGCATTGTCCTGTTGGAACAGCAAGTTCCCTTGCAGGTCTAGGAATGGTAGAACGATGGGTTCGATGACGGTTTGGATGTACCGTGCACTATTCAGCGTCCCCTCGACGATCACCAGTGGTGTACGGCCAGTGTAGGAGATCGTTCCCCACACCATGATGCCGGGTGTTGGCCCTGTGTGCCTCGGTCGTATGCAGTCCTGATTATGGCGCTCACCTGCACGGCGCCAAACACGCATACGACCATCATTGGCACCAAGGCAGAAGCGACTCTCATCGCTGAAGACGACACGTCTCCATTCGTCCCTCCATTCACGCCTGTCGCGACACCACTGGAGGCGGGCTGCACGATGTTGGGGCGTGAGCGGAAGACGGCCTAACGGTGTGCGGGACCGTAGCCCAGCTTCATGGAGACGGTTGCGAATGGTCCTCGCCGATACCCCAGGAGCAACAGTGTCCCTAATTTGCTGGGAAGTGGCGGTGCGGTCCCCTACGGCACTGCGTAGGATCCTACGGTCTTGGCGTGCATCCGTGCGTCGCTGTGGTCCGGTCCCAGGTCGACGGGGACGAGCACCTTCCGCCGACCACTGGCGACAACATCGATGTACTGTGGAGACCTCACGCCCCACGTGTTGAGCAATTCGGCGGTACGTCCACCCGGCCTCCAGCATGCCCACTATTCGCCCTCGCTCAAAGTCCGTCAACTGCACATACGGTTCACGTCCACGCTGTCGCGGCATGCTACCAGTGTTAAAGACTGCGATGGAGCTCCGTATGCCACGGCAAACTGGCTGACACTGACGGCGGCGGTGCACAAATGCTGCGCAGCTAGCGCCATTCGACGGCCAACACCGCGGTTCCTGGTGTGTCCGCTGTGCCGTGCGTGTGATCATTGCTTGTACAGCCCTCTCGCAGTGTCCGGAGCAAGTATGGTGGGTCTGACACACCGGTGTCAATGTGTTCTTTTTTCCATTTCCAGGAGTGTACTTAAACCTAACTAACCTAAGGACATCACACACATCCATGCCCGAGGCAGGATTTGAACCCGCAGTCGCGCGGTTACGGACTGAGCGCCTAGAACCGCTCGGCCACCGCGGCCGGCTCACTGAAGCAAAAGCAGGACACATTAGTTGTTAATATTCACTAAGCTACTAAGCGTATTATACGTGTAGTAATAAATGTGCACAGCTAAAGTTTAATTGTCCCAATTAATTTGCACAGTGCTGTACTTAGTATGAATGTATATCGATACATGCGGTACACGTCATACCTGTTTGATGTCTATTGCTTGCCCGCCGTACGGTGTTGCAGTTTTGATGACAAGGCGTGTAAAAATTACAAGTCAGTGTGCATGTTCCAGCAAAGCAGCACGCTAACTTGAATGACTGGCGGCTGACGGTATGCCGACGGTTACTCCGCTGCAGTGGAGGGCTTCAGTGATGGACTGTATTCAGTCGACCGATAAGAGACCGACCCTGGTCCCTCAGAGCATGGTGAAAGATTGCTTGCGCCGATAAGTGGCAGCACAGGTTGATAACACGCCTATAGCGGGATAAGAGCACACACAAAACAACACGGCGCGATGCTTCGCGTTTGTCAACAAGGCGCCATGACAGATCGGGGGGTGGTGGGGGGCGGGACTATTCTCCAGTGACACATGCGTATCTGAGGCAACGCATTGGGACCATGAATCACCTCTCGCCGTTGAACGGTACAGGGGCCTATTCGATTTGTTCGCATACTGAACCTCCAACAAGGCACTAACATCCCCTCTCCCCAGTTCACGTCTGTTGGTATTTTTTTTTTTATTTTTTTTTATTTTTTTTTTTTTTGTGAGCTCTTCAAGGTATTCGATTGTGTAGCTCACGATATTCTCTTAGAAAAACTCAAGTGCTACGGAACCGATGGCTTTATGCACATGCGCATGCAACTTGAGAAACAGAACGCAAAATATTGAGCTCAATAATTCAGACAATGTCGGAAAGACAGAAAATTTTAGTGACTGCGTTAAGTCGCGGGCTGTATACTTTCCGCGACTTAACGCACACACGATATTCGTCATTGACAATGGCCTTTTTATCAATTGACGATGGTTTTTTTATCGACTGAGGCGGGTTGAAAACTACACCTAGCCACGTCAATTGTTACTCTGCGGCATTCTGTAACGTATAACATAGCGTTACTTTAAATCCGTCTTGATTGCAAATTTTTTTTATTATTCATATGACCGGTTTCGGTTCATTCAGAACCATCTTCAGATCTGATATTTAAGTTACAGGAGTAACCCGTCCAATTCAGCAACTTTCACATGCTGTGAAATTTTCAGCTGTAGAAATACATTTACGAACTTTTCGTTTATGTAGCACAACTCCTTCTTCTTGTTGCGATTTTTTTCCGTCAGTGTGTTTATGTACTGAGGTAAACACTTGAGCGAAAAATAACGGAATAACGGATCAACCACAAGCTAAACAAGTTAAAAAAATAGTTTAAGTGGCTGTGAGCACTATGGGACTTAACATCTGAGGTCATCAGTCCCGTAGAACTTAGAACTACTTAAACCTAACTAACGTAAGGACAGCAAACACATCCATGCCCGAGGCAAGATCGAACCTGCGACCGTGGCGGTCGCTCTGTTCCAGACTGAAGCGCTTAGAACCGCTCCGCCACACCGGCCGACCGCTAAACAAGTTAAGCAGACTATAATTTAATCAGCTACGTGATGAAATGGATATCACAGAAATATTTCACTATATTCTCACACAAATTCTGCACAAGGTCATGACATACTCGAATTGATGAGTGTATCTGGCTTTAATTAGAGAGATAGCTACTAGATATTCGATGGACACGAACATGCGCTCCCCATGGTACCACCCACCAACTACAAAGCCAAGGTTATGCAAACTGGCGTGCAAATAAGTTTTTTATCGACATCATGGAATATTCGACACTAATCGAGTACCACGAGCTAACTATGTTGAATGCCGGCCGGAGTGGCCGTGCGGTTCTAGGCGCTACAATCTGGAACCGCGTGACCGCTACGGTCCCAGGTTCGAATCCTGCCTCGGGCATGGATGTGTGTGATGTCCTTAGTTAGGTTTAAGTAGTTCTAAGTTCTAGGGGACTGATGACCACAGCAGTTACGTCCCATAGTGCTCAGAGCCATTTATTTGAAATATGTTGAATAACAACGATACGCTCGTTAAGGCAGCCACCTACTACGAAGACACCAACAAGAAGGACAGGCCGAAATGAACTTGGTTCAGCGGTTACCGAAATCTTGCCACCAGTAACAGCCTGGTCAGATACAGAATATCATCTACGAACAAACTCTGATTCAGCTGTCTTACACATCCAGAACTCCTACCAAACCAGTTCAGGTAAGTGCTGTGGTGATTGCTGTCTTTATTTCTATGTGGCGACCACTGTTTTGCTCCTCTTGAACTCGTACTGAAGAGGAAAAGAATAAGATTATACGTTTTTAATTACGATTGCGTGCTACAATGCTGTCAAAATATGTCACTGTACTCGTCTATAAGCAAGGAAACTTTTAACTTCAAAATTTTATTACAACGGCAGTTGTTGAAATATTTTAACAAAATTTCTTTTATTGTAATCAGTGTTTACTAAAGATTTTATGTATACTAAAATTTTGGCATTGCAGATACTCTGTTGATGGAAGGAACTGAACCTGTATAAAATGGCAACTGCTCAAGAGACGGCACAATGTGTGTCCTGGTTTACTGAGACAAAATCGGACGTTCAGACTCATCGGAACTTCAGAAAGAAGTATGAAAGGGATCCGCCAGCGCGCCCTTCAATCCGTGCATGGCACAAAAAATTTATGGAGACAGGGACAGTGTTGGATAAAGGGAGGAGCGGGCGACCAAGAACATCCGAGGAAAACCTCGATCAAGGTTTTAAACGTCTTCACTCGTTCACCTACGAAGTTCATCCGCTCTGCTGCCAGACAGTTGCAACCACCACGTTCAACTGTGCGTAAGGTGCTCCACAAGAACTCACGGTTGTACGCTGACAAAGTGCAACTGTTACAGACACTTGAGCCAAATGACAAGCCAATACGGACAGAGTTTGCAATCAACATGCTGGAACGCCTTTCGGAACATGAAGCTTTCCTCAAGCGAGTTTGTTTCAGTGACGAGGCAACTTTCCATGTTTCTGGGACATTCAATAGACATAATGTGAGAATCTGGGGATCTGAACAACCCCATGTGGCTAGAGAGCTTCACCGGGATAGTCCAAAAGTGAATGTGTGGTGGGGAATCATATGCAACCAAATAATTGGTCCATTTTTCTTCAACGAGTCAACAGTTACTGCAGATGTTTACCTCGACTTCTTACCGAATATGTAGCACCACAATTGATTGACTTACAACCATCATTTTCCAGCAAGATTGTGCACCACCACATTGGGGACTGCATGTTCGTCGGTTCCTCAATGAAACATTTGCAGGCAGATGGATGGGCCAATTCCATGACCACCGCGATTATCACTCATATATATATATATATATATATATATATATATACGAGGGCCGTTCAGAAAGTAACCTCCGGTTGATTTAAAAAAATACACCAAGTTAAATAAAAACATTTTAATATATACATCTTACAACTACATCTTTGCACTATTTTTCTACATAGTCTCCATAGCGATTGAGGCACTTATCGTATCTCTTCACAAGCTTTGAAATTCCTTCTGCATAAAAATCACCCGCTTGTGCCTGGAGCCAGCCTGTGACCGCATCTTTGAGCTCTTCGTCGTCATCAAACCGCTGTGACCCGAGCCATTTCTTCAAATGCATGAAGAGGTGATAATCACTTGGCGCCAGGTCTGGGCTGTAAGGTGGATGGTTGATAACGTCCCACTTGAAGGACTCAAGAAGGGCCGTTGTTCTGCGAGCAGAGTGAGGACGGGCGTTATCGTGCAAAAAAACGATACCGGAAGTCAGCATACCACGGCGTTTGTTCTGTATAGCCCGTCGTAACTTTTTTATTGTTTCACAGTACACGTCTTGATTAATGGTCGTACCACGTTCCATGAATTCAACCAACAACACCCCTTTGGCATCCCAAAACACCGTTGCCATCAGTTTTCTGGCAGAAAAATCTTGCGAGGCTTTTCTTGGTTTGGTAGGCGAATTTGAATGTGCCCACATCTTTCATTGTTCTTTTGTCTCAGGGTTCACGTACTTAATCCAGGTTTCGTCACCGGTCACGATTCTGTTTAACAATGGTTCTCCTTCGTCCTCATAACGTGACAGAAAGTCTAATGCAGAGGCCATTCTTTTAGTTCTGTGGTGGTCGGTAAGAATTTTGGGCACCCATCGTGCACAGAACTTACGGTAACCCAATCTTGCTGTCACTATCTCGTACAAGAGAGTCTTAGAAATCTGTGGAAAACCAGTAGACAACTCCGACATTGAGAAACGTCGATTTTCACGAACTTTTGCATCAACTGTCTGAACGAGTTCGTCAGTCACCAATGATGGTCTACCACTCCTCTCTTCATCATGAACGTTTTCTCGTCCACTTTTAAATAAACGTACCCATTCACGGACAACTCCTTCACTCATAACTCTTGGTCCGTACACGGCACAAAGCTCACGATGAATAGCTGCTGCAGAATATCCTTTGGCTGTAAAAAACCTTATGACAGCACGCACTTCACATTTGGCGGGGTTTTCTATTGCAGCACACATTTCAAACTGCCACAAAAACTAAACTAGCGCAGGTACGACGTTCACTCGACCACGGCTTGATGCCGACTGACCTGTTGAGTGCGTGAACGCACAGATGGCGTCGCTACTCCCCCCACAACCCGCACTGTGACCAATCGGAGGTTACTTTCTGAACCGCACTCGTATATATATATATATATATATATATATATATATGTGTGTGTGTGTGTGTGTGTGTGTGTTAAATCTTATGGGACTTAACTGCTAAGGTCATCAATCCCTAAGCTTACACACTACTTAACCTAAATCATCCTAAGGACAAACACACACAGCCATGCCCGAGGGAGGACTCGAACCTCCGCTGGGACCAGCCGCATAGTCCATGACTGCAGCGCCTAGACCGCTCGGCTAATCCCGCGCGGCGTTTATCACTCCCTTGGACTTTTTTTATGGGGGTATGTAAAGGATATCGCGTATCAAACACAGATACAGAGCATTGCTGACTTGAAGCAAAGGATTCGTCATGCCATTCCCACCATTGATGACGCTATGCTACAGCGAGCATGGCAAGAAATCGAGTACCGTCTTGATGTGCTTCATGCAACTAAAGGCGCCCATATAGAGGTCTATTGAACACTGTCAAAACAACTTTTATAAACACTGATTACAATAAAAGAAATGTTGTTAAAATATTTCAACAACTGCCGTTGTAACAAAATTTTGAGGTTCTTAAGGGACTTTATGGACACCCTGTATATATATATATATATATATATATGTGTGTGTGTGTGTGTGTGTGTGTCCAGATTTTTCTATTTGCTGGTCTTTAAAACAAGATGTAATAACTAAAATTTCGTTCATTTGATCACATTATCGACACTCTAAACACCAATGATCAGCCATCGAAGCGTTTTCTTGTCATGCGAACGAGTTCAAAGTGAAGGATACCAAGCGTTCGCAAGCAGTGAACAACAGGGAGTTCAGCTTCCCGCTGGTGTTGTCGTCTGCCAGCCCAAACTTGCCCGCAGCACTGAACAGTAACCTTGTTAAAAATTTACCGACTGTCGGTAACTCTGGAACGACGTTGGCTGACGAAGTTCTGAATAATTCATTCCGCGCCAGAACGCCGCCAATGAACGCTGCGAAAGGTACCGCGAAAACTTTAATTTCATCATCAAGTTGCATCCAGAACTAATCAGACAGCTCAGCGATGCATGAAATGGGGACGCACGGGGGCCTTCACATACTATTCCTCGAGTGTCAAGTTTTAGTGACAGTATAAAGCCAGCATATCAAAATTAGTAAACGAGACTGTCACCAATGATGTGCAGCACGTAAATTGAATGCACCGCCACTCCCGTAATGTGCTGCCGATACCAGCACGTAAATTTCGAAAATTCATTCGTATTTAGATATAATGTGTCACGAATAAGACACAAAGGAACTCGAATATGCGTGATGGACGCTAATCCGTGACAGAGAGTAAAAATGTTAGAATGTGATAGAATTTTGCTGTCCGCATTGACGGATAACATAAAAATGTAGCACCGAAGAAATGAAACGCCAGAACTTATTTTAAACTGTTATAACGCTGTCTGTTGAACTTAGACCTGTTTCTATAAATAACACCAAGAAGATTCAGAAGGAATAACAAATTAAGTCTAGATTCATACCCACGCTTTATTTGCTACAAGTCTATGTCTTTCGATACAGCTGTAAATTACAGAATGGTCTAACTTAACACCGAGAAATACACGATTTGTGAAAAAATTAAACAAGTCAACAGTCAGACTTAAGTTTCGCGCGTACTTAATTTCCGGAGGTTCTTGGATCGTACAAAGTAAGATTACACTCTTTTACGCATGGAGAGAAAGACCAAAAGAGAAAAGAAAGCTGAATTTTTTGGTGTACATGCTAGGACTATAACTGCCGCCGTCCACCGCAGTCTCGAATCTGAGAAGACACTGAACGGAATATTACATGCTAATCTTTTCAAGTATTCTCAAGTGGGAGATAATACGCTTCGAAGGATGAGTAATAATCACACTACTGGCCATTAAAATTGCTACAACAACAATCAATGCAGATGATAAACGGGTATTCATTGGATAAATCTGTTATACTAGAACTGACATGTGATTACATTTTCACGCAATTTGGGTGCATAGATCCTGAGAAATCAGTACCTACAACAACCACCTCTGGCCGCAATAACGGCCTTGATACGCCTGGGTATTGATTCAAACAGACTTGGCGTGTACAGGTACAGCTGCCCATGCAGCTTCAACACGATACCACAGTTCATCGAGAGTAGTGACTGGCGTATTGTGACGAGCCAGTTGCTCTGCCACCATTGACCAGACGTTTTTAATTGGTGAGAGATCTGGAGAATGTGCTGGCCAGGGCAGCAGTCGAACATTTTCTGTATCCAGAAAGGCCCGTACAGGACCTGCATTATCCATCTGAAATGTAGGGTTTCGCAGGGATAGAATGAAGGGTAGAGCCACGGGTCGTAACACGTCTGAAATGTAACGTCCACTGTTCAAAGTGCCGTCAATGCGAACAAGAGGTGACCGAGACGTGTAACCAATGGCAGCTCATACCATCACGACGGGTGATACGCCAGTATGGCGATGACGAATACACGCTTCCAATGTGCGTTCACCTCGATGTCGCCAAACACGGATGCGACCATCATACTGTTGTATACAGAACCTGGATTAATCCGAAAAAATGACGTTTTGCCATGAGTGCACCCAGGTTCGTCGTTGAGTACACCATCGCAGACGCTTCTGTTTATGATGCAGCGTCAAGGGTAACCGCAGCCATGGCCTCCGAGCTGATAGTCCATGCTGCTGCAATCGTCGTCGAACTGTTCGTGCAGATGGTTGTTGTCTTGCGAATGTCCCCATTTGTTGACTCAGGGACCGAGACGTGGCTGCACGATCCGTTACAGCCAAGCGGATAAGATGCCTGTCATCACGATTGCTTGTGATACGAGGCCGTTGAGACCCAGCACGGCGTTCCGTATTACCCTCCTGAACCCACCGACTCCATATTCTGCTAACAGTCATTGGATCTCGAGCAACGCGAGCAGCAATGTCGCGATAAGATAAACCACAATCGCGATAGGCTACAATCCGACCTTTATCAAAGTCGGAAACGTGATGGTACGTATTTCTCCTCCTTACACGAGGCATCACAACATAGTTCCACCAGGCAACGCCTGTCAACTGCTGTTTGTGTATGAGATATCGGTTGGAAACTTTCCTCATGTCAGCACGCTATAGTTGTCTCCACCGGCGCCAACCTTGTGTGAATGCTCTGATTAGCTAATCATTTGCATATCACAGCATCTTCTTCCTGGTGGTTAAATTTCACGTCTGTAGCACGTCATCTTCGTGGTGTAGCAATTTTAATGGACAGAAGTGTAAATAGTTAACAACAACAGCATCATTAATATCATATACGACGGCTACGTTTTTCTCAACCTCCGATCGGTCGCGAAATGAAAACCATTGTGAAAATCAAAACTGTTTTATTTCGAAACGTTTAGCTACTTGTCTACATAGCTTCCGCTCTGACATAGACATCTGTCGCAGCGTGTTAGGAATGTTGCAATACCTTCGTCATACACTGATGCGCCAAAGAAACTGGTATAGGCATGCGCATTCAAATAGAGAGATATGTAAACAGGTAGAATACGGCGCTGCTGTCAGCAACACCTATATACGACATCAAGTGTCTGGAGTAGTTGTTAGATCAGTACTGCTGCTACAATGGCAGGTTACCAACATTTAAGTAACTCTGAACATGGTGTTATAGTCGGCGCACGAGCGATGGTACACTGCATCCTCGAGGTAGCACTGAAAGGGGGAATTTCCTGTAGGACCATTTCGCGAGTGTACCATGATTATCAGGGATCTGATAAAACGTCAAACCTCCAACATCCCTGCGGCCGGAAAAAGATCGTGCAAGAACGGGGCCAACGACGACTGAAGAGAATTGTTCAGCGTGTCAGAAGTGCAACCCTTTCGCAACCTGCTGCAGATTTCAATGCTCAGCATGCAACATGTGTCAGCGTGCGAACCACTCAGCGAAACATCATCGATACGGGCTTTCGGAGCCGAAGGCCCACTGGTGTACCCTTGATGGCTGCACGACACAAAGCTTCACGCCTGGCGTGGGCCCGTCAACACCGACATTGGACTGCTGATGACTGGAAACGTGTTGCCTGGTCGGACGAGTCTCTTTTCAAACTGTATCGAGCGGATGGACGTGTGCTGGTATAGAGACAACCTCATGAGTCAATGGGCCCTGCTTGCCATCAAGGGACTGTTCAAGTTGGTGGAGGCTTTCTAATGGTGTGGGGCGTGTGCATTTGGAGTGATGTGGGACCCCTGATACGTCCAGATACGACTCTGACAAGTTACACGTACGTAAGCATCCTGTCTGATCACCTGCATCCATTCATGTCCATTCCGACTGACTTGTGCAATTCCAGCAGGACAGTGTGACAATCCACGCGTCCAGAATTGCTAGAGTGGCTCAAGGAACACTGAAATACTCTTCTGGACTTAAACACTTCCGCTGGCCACCAAACTCCCCAGAGATGAACGTCATTGAGCATATCTGGGATGCCTTGCAACGTACTGATCAGAAGAGAGCTCGACCCCCTCGTAATCTTACGGATTTATGGACAGTCCTGCTGGATTCAAGGTGTCAAGTCCCTCCAGCACTACTTCAGACATTAGTAGAGTCCATGCCACGTCGTGGTGCATCACTTCTGCGTGCTCGCGGGGGCCCTACACGATATTAGGCAGGTGTACCAGTTTCTTTGGCTCTTGAGTGTAAAAGGCATCCGCTTGTGCATTCTCCAGATTCTATCTGCTGGTCTGCAGCGCGTTGTGGGAAAATTCTGTTCTCATAGTCAGTGGTTCAAGTGAGCGAAGAGATGACGGTATGTTGGGTGATCAAACACTTCCCATTGGAAACGCTGCGGGAGTGTGCGGGTGTGAAATTCTGCTTTTTGCTCGGAAAAAGTGGAATATAGAAACTCTTGAAGTGTTACAAACAGCATACAAGGCCGATACTACGTGGGAAAGTCAAGTGTGAGCTGTTTTTCCAGTTTAAAGAATAGCGAATTGTTAATTGATGTCAAATCTCTTTCTGGTCGTCTTTCCACGGTCCGAACAAATGAAAATGTTGAAAATATTCGTGCAATCATCAACGAAGATAGACGACGGACCATTGAGAGAAATGTGGAGCTGTCGAGAGTGACTTGCAGTTCATTGCAGCAAACTGTGACAAAATATTTGAGAATAAAAAGGGTGGCTGCCAAATTCGTGCCATAATGCTGACTGTTGAAGGAAAACAACGATCGCGTGGAAGCATGCTGTTCTTACTTCAAAAGTCCGGAAATGACCCAAATTTGTCGAAAAATTATCATAGGTGACGAAACTTGGTGCTGTGCCTAGGATCCTGAATCAAAGCAACAATCAAAGCAGTGGAAGAATTCAAGTTCGCCTCGCCCCAGGAAAGCTTGTCAGGTGAACCCAAGCATTAAAACAATGCTGATCTGTTTTTCCTATGTGAGAGGAGTCGTCCATTCAGTTCGTTCTGCAGGATCAGGCAATTCCAAGCTTTCTACTTCGAAGTTTTGAAAAGATTGCGCAACTGTGTCCGGCGGAAGCGGCTGATTTGTGGCAGTCGGGTGACTCGATTTTCCATCCTGTTAATTCCCCTGCTCACACAGCGCTGCCTGTTTCGGAAATTTGTGGTAAGGACTATGAGGCCAAACTGCTGAGGTCATCGCTCCCTAGGTTTACGCACTACTTAATCTAACTTAAACTAATTTGCGCTAAGGACAACACGCACACACCCATGCCCGAGGGAGGACTCGAACCTCCAACGAGGGGAGCCACGCGAACCGTGACAAGATGCCCTAGACCGCACGGCTACCCCGAGCGGCAGCGCTGCCTGTACATCTCCTGGCCAAATATGTTACGACCCTGTTAGCCACACCCCACATTCAGCAGACCTTGTCCCACGCGACATGTTTCCAAGAATGAAATGAGACATGTAAGAAAAGAATTTATCGATGTTGCTGTGGTGAAGAAAAAACCGACGGAGGCGGTGTCAAGCATCACAAGAGATGAATTTAAATGATGTTTTGAAAAATGTAATAAAAGATTAGACAAGTGTATTAGTAGAAGTAGAAGGAGATTGAAGGTTTGTGCTTAAAACATGCTCAGATTCTTTTGGGTACCCCGTTGCTGAGGAAATGACCAGCGGTGAGCTTAAAGAATTGCCCCACGTCACAATCCGCTAATTGTGGAATGTGTGAAAACTGGCAATAACGGGATACGATCGTAGCGCTTCTAAATTCTGTTTACGCGTGCCAAGAGGTATGGACTGTTGTCGAGAAATACTAGGAGCTAAAAGTCGACGAGCCTCTACGCTGACCATAACCAGTCCAGTCGGCTTCACTAGAATTAATTCTGCAGAGCCGATAAATCTCCGCTTCTCCGCTGCAGCTGTCGGCCTGCGACCACCATTAATCCTTCAGGGGCTGCGCAGCGACGGACAAGCGGGAAGAAAGGGCAAGGGGTAGCCGCCGTGGAAGCTACCATCAGTACGATAGGCTGCCAGGAAATTGAGCTGGCTCAAATGGAGAGCGGAAGGTCTATTTCTGATCTCTTTCCTGGTCGTAGGAAAGAGGCTACAGTTTGGCACAAACATTCGATTAGTTGCAAGTTTTTGTTTTTTCCACGTCAATTACGAGGGTTGCTTGCCAATTGAGGTTCTTTCTTCACCTAAATATTACAAAGGGGCGTTCAAAAAGTTTTACACAGTCGTCTCTAATTTCTTTTAAATTTTTTGCAGGAGGAGAATGAAATTTTTTGTGAACATACTTGGACCATTTAGCTGTAAGTTGGTATATAAAGGTATTTTCTTTTATTTACAGGTGAGCCATAATGGACCGTGAAGTAGATGTCAGGTTGCGACAACGGTCGGTAATTGAGTTCCTCTTCAGGACCGGCGATGACTCTGCGAAATCTACATCGATACTCTGCAAATCACATTTAAGTGCCTGGCAGAGGGTTCATCGGACCAAACATCGATTCACAGGAAGTTGCTCCCTGTTTATGGGGAGGACACAGTGGATCGCAGCAGTATCCAGCGGTGGTTGCAGAGGCTGAAAGGAGATGCTTTCTCTCTACTGGACAATCCAAGATGCGGTAGACCATCGACGGCAGTGAGTGATGTGAATAAGGAGACCATTGATCAAATCGTCCAAAATGACAGGTGTGTGACGACATGACTACTTGTTGAAATGACTCGTTTGTCATTGGGTAGTGTGGTAGCACTGGTACAGTCACTAGGGCACAGAAAAATTTGTGCACATTGGGTGCCTACATTATTGACGAGAGAAATGGAAACGATGAGGAAGAATGTGTGCGAGGGTCTCACGAAGACCTTTACTGAAGAGTGGAAACAGTGTTTTGACGGCGTCATTACCGAGGACGAAACATGGTTGTTTTTGTCCGAACCTGAGAGAAAATCCCAATCACAATTTTGGTAAACATTTTTGGAAAGCAGTGATCAATTAATTGTTATATTTTGACTAAAGTTCAGTCTTGATCACATCATGTATGTTTTAATGATATAGGTAACCGGTTTCGGTTCTTTCTACAAAACCATCATCAGACCTGTGGATAAATTTTAAGAAATACTAGATACCAATCTTTAAATAAAATGAAAGTGTCTAATGATGTCAAAATTTAACAAGATAAAATAAAATTAATTATACCCATGGCTCCCTTAGGATGGTAGGCGGAGCTCTCCTCGCTGCTACGCAGTCAACTGATGGTTATGAGTGCTGAGCACGAGCTTAAATATGCAGAGGCTCCGCCTACTTCCTCTCACTACTTCACAACTGCCAATCAGCGTTCATAATATAACGCCATCGTCAAAGTATAAAAGTAGGAAATACACTAATAACATAAAATTGATTCATTTAAATATCTGATTAACAGATAGTTAGTATGTCTACAGCTTATTTATATTTTGGATAAAAACAGTGAACTATTACACATCGTAGTTGTCAAACATTTGACAGTGAGGAAAACCTTATTTCCTGTGTCAAGCGATGGTGTAAAAGTCAAGGCCAGAATTTTAAGAAAGTTCATTTACATCATGGAAAGAACGTTAGGCCATATGCGTCACAGCTGATGGAGGCTACATTGAGTAGGCTCAATGTATAGCTAAATGTTCCAAGTATGTTTACAAAAAATTTCATTTTCCTCCTGCCAAACATAAAAAAATTAGAGACGACTGTGCAAAACTTTTTGAACGCCCTTTGTAAAATCGGAAAGGAGGAACCATCGAGCATAAGAAAATTGGACTTAAGATTGAGGCTGCAGTCATCTGAGCGATGCAAGAACGTGATGCAAAAACAAGACGATTTGCGGATAGCCAGCAGAATAATTTGGGTGCTAGAAATACCGATCAGACAGTCTCACTGCATTCATCATGCATGGATATGAAACAAATCTGGAGTTCTTTGAATAACACTACAGACTTCGAATGTTTCTGCATCTTACGTCGGATCGAAAAGGTGAGATATATTTGATATAATATGTATTTTCTCCTTATCAAATATATGTTTTCAAACCATCAAGCACTTCTCATCCGCTCTACACATTACCCTCGACCAGCTTTCCATTTATATCTTGCCTTTTACCTGCTGTCTCCTCAACTTGCACTAGCTCGTCTTCTAATTCGCTTCTTGCAAATCCGAATTTATTACCTATTTTCCTCAGTCGTTGTGGTTTGTCTAGCTAAGTGACCCAGCCGCCGCCAACTCAGTTTCTGGGCAATTGTTATCACAAAACCACGTATAAAACATCCTCAGTGTGGGTCTTTTCCACATTCCGTTTATTCCTCTTCCTGTCCTTCCTTGTCATATCCAAGGTACAATTTTCCAATGCTCGTGGGATATTAATTAGCGGTCACAGCTAATCTCGGTTAACGCAGCATTCCTGAGCCTGTTCCAAAATTGATTAACAACAACCGGCGTGTTTCGTGAATCATATTTGTAATATTTCCTTGTAAGCTGCACAGAGCCAACTGGTTATCACTTTAAAGCACTTTTTCAGTGCGAATTGGTACACTTTTATCGTTTACATACCAGAGTTTTAGGTTAATTTTAACTGAAATTCAAAATAATAACTGGTTCGACTCAGAAACTGATCTATCCAGAAGGAGGTGTTATGCAAAAATAATTTCAGTTTCTTTTTTAGACTGTTTTCATCATCTGCTAGTGATCCTCAGTTAACAAGGGAAATGATGATCATCCACAGCAATACGCCTTGTTCGCTGCTTTCTAAAATCAGGCTAAGTTGAAAATAGTGCCGAACTCTTTCTTTTTTCGGTACGAGCAACAGGTGCATCACTGCGTGCGAGTGAAGTGGTGCGGCAGGTGGAAATGTATTAAGGATGAAGTATGCGGGACAGTACACGTTTAATGTAAAAATAGCATCCTCTTTGTAGGCAAGAACTTGAAAATAAAATCCTGACACTGGAACTTTCCCCTTATTCAGTGGTGCTACACACAAGGTGTAACGGGTGTAAGTGCAGACACTTATATTGGTGACAGGGAGCGGTCTACCAAACAACATTACGTCAGTATTTGCGTCATCTGCAGGCTAGTAACTACGGGCATAACAAGTCCTATGCCGGCCGGGGTGGCCGATCGGTTCTAAGCGCTACAGTCTGGAACCGCGAGACCGCTACGGTCGCAGGTTCGAATCCTGGCGCGGGCATGGATGTGTTCAAATGGCTCCGAGCACTATGGGACTTAACATCTGAGGTCATCAGTCCCCTAGAACTTAGAACTACTTAAACCTAACTAACCTAGGGACATCACACACATCCATGCCCGAGGCAGCATTCGAACCTGCGACCGTAGCGGTCTCGCGGTTCCAGACTGTAGCGCCTAGAACCGCTCGGCCACTCCGGCCGGCCATGGATATGTGTGATGTCCTTAGGTTAGTTAAGTTTAAGTAGTTCCAAGTTCTAGGGGACTGATGACCTCAGCAGTTAAGTCCCATAGTGCTCAGAGCCATTTGAACCAAGTCCTATGTTTTTAGCTTTGTCAACATATTGATAGCCTTAAGTACTGTCAATATCAGAAATATTGGCGAGTATTGTTCATGGCCCTAAAAGTATTCTAACTATTGTCAAAACGAGCTGAGCGTTAAGGTCGGGTATTGACTGTTTGACAATATTTACCATTCAGTTGTTGACAGAGATTCAGAAGTAGCCACACGGCGTTAGAGATGCACTGTCTATGTATTGAACTCGTCTCTGTTCATATCAGTAGACATTCACCGTTCACTGGTCTACTTTATTAAATGAACGAAAAAATGTTGATTGTATTTATCATGTGCTATAGAAAAAAATCCCTGCAGCACCAATTTTTGGTGGTAAGTTCTTATGGGACCAAACTTCTGAAGTCATCGGTCCCTAGGCTTGCGCACTACTTAATGTATCTTAAACTAACTTACGCTAAGGACAAGACATACACCCATGGCCGAGGGAGGACTCGAACCTCCGACGGGGGAAGCTGCGCAAAACCGTGGCAATGCGCCCTTAGACCACGCGGCTACCCCGCGAGGCGCAACATCAATCTTCGAAGGTGCTGTATACAGGATGAGCATTAATAAAACCACCAATCTGCAGGGACAGATTCCTTACTGCAAATGGACGAAAAAAAGAAATGGTTCAAATGGCTCTGAGCACTATGGGACTCAACTGCTGTGGTCATCAGTCCCCTAGAACTTAGAACTACTTAAACCTAACTAACCTAAGGACATCACACACACCCATGCCCGAGGCAGGATTCGAACCTGCGACCGTAGCAGCAGCGCGGCTCCGGACTGGAGCGCCTAGAACCGCACGGCCACCGCGGCCGGCTGGACGAAAAAAGATCCTATGAACATGTACCGGGAAACGCGTTGTTTCCACGGTAGATGGCGCCGACGAATGACAGTTCCTCTGACCACGTGTCGTGTGTTCCTTATGTGTTACAGGTGACCCGGACAGTAGCAGTTGTCATGTAGGATACACATAAACGTACTTTGGCTTACACCATCTTGGCCGGCCACTTGCCTGGAGCATGTACTAGGGTTCTTCTCAGTATCCTGTGTTATCCGATCCTCCAAATCTGTTGTATGCACAGTCCGCCACCTCCTTGTACGTTCGTCTGTCTCAAAGGACCCATGATCACACAAACCCCCAAAAAGGGCTTTGCATGTTGTGCGATGTAGTTGGTGTCTATGAGGGTACCCGTTTTGGTATAGCCTCACTGCCTTTCGATCGTTTCCATCTGCTTGGTCGTATACAAACACCATCTCCGCATGTTCCCAACATTCATACCAGATCCTTCTGCTGTTTACAGTACGCTCGGCCAATCACACAGCCTACAACACACAGGGAACACACGGCAAGTGGTCAGAGAAACTTTCATTCGTCAGCTCCATCTATCGTGGCAATGATGCATTTCCAGGCACATGTTCATAGGAGCTTTTCTTCCTCCATTTCCACTCAGGAATCCGTCCTTGCAGTTTGTCCGTTTTTTAATGTTCACCCTGTGTATACAAAGTGGTTATAATTAAACTTTCGCTATTTAACACTTATGATGCGGAAAGTCATTACCGTACGAGGACCAAACTTGGTAGCATAATGTCAAGGACATTGGGAAAAAAATAATGCTGCATTAATTCAAATGAAACACTTTTAATGTGCTGCTACGGTACATCATACCATTACATACCAGTACCGTTACTGCCACAAAACGAGCTCAATATGGCGTCCATCAGGTTCTAGGAGAGTCTGAAAGCGCAGGACTGCCATTCTGCACAGCAGAAAGGACCATGTCCGTAGGTATCCTGGCTCCCTTTTAGATTAGATTAGATTAGTATTTGTTCCATAGATCATGAATACGACACTTCGTAATGATGTGGAACGTGTCAGGTTAATAAAAGGTGTCCATACAAGATATTACTTTACACAAAATATTACATGACAGTTAATATTTTCAATTTTTTTGTGGGGGTTGGGGAAATTACCCACTTCTTATATCCAAAAAATTATCTAATGAATAGAAGGAGTTGCCATTAAGAAATTCTTTTAATTTCCTTTTAAATGCTACATGGTGTAATATCTCTTTATATTCGATGAATTATTCTGATACAATTCTACCCTTGAATGACGTTTACAAGTTTTCTATCTTCATACTCGCAGAATCCATGCGCAAAATAGTTTCATACAATAGCTATGCCATGAGCTCATAATTATTCTTTGTAGTACTCTCTCTGGTTGTTGTTAGAAGAAAAAAGCTTCCGAGATTGTCTTCGTGCCGATTAGCCTGAGCTTTGTTTGAAGAACTGTAATCTGATTATTGAGGTTTATGACAGAAGATAACTGATACGAAATTGTACGATTAAAAGGGAAATATATAGATATATTGCTCCTTCATACAAAAGGTGTGTATTTGACATTTGAGAATTAATGATATTCATCGATATATTGCGTAGTTGTTAATCAGAAGGGAACTTCCGAAAGACTGGATACGAACCTGCATTTAATAATACAAGAGCTCCATTACTTCTTCGGAGGGTTAAACTTCAACAAAGCCAAATATCCGCTTGATCTGAGGTTTCCCGACTGATTATACAACGCTCCCAAAAATTACGAGGCATTTTATTTGTACAGATTAGCAGACTGCCGCAAAGCACGAGCCTCCACAGAAGAAGAATCATCGCCTGATTTCATTCTAACAAGTAAAATTTCTGAATCATTTTGAGTGACTGAGGTATGACTGTGTTTCATATTATGAATGATTGATTGCTCGGACGAATTGAGAGCTATATAATCACGTAGATAGCAGGAAAAATTACAATGGCTATCTGTCAGACTTTTGATGCTATTAGGTAAGTGACCAAAGACTTTCGTGGCAGCATAATTTACCCCTTTCTGAGCCAAAGTTAGATTTAACCTTGAGTAGTGAAGATCATCCTTTCTCCTAGTGTTGTAGCCATGTACACTGCTATTACTTTTGAATTCGTTCGGATTGTTAATAACACATTTCATAAGTGAATATATATATTGTGAGGCTGCAGTGAAGATCTCTAGCTCTTTAAATAAGTGTCTGCAGGATGATCTTGGGTGAGCTCCAGCAATTATTCTGATTACACGCTTTTGTGCAACGAACACTCTTTTACTCACTGATGAGTTACCCCAGAATATGATGCCATACGAAAGCAGAGAATGAAAATAGGCGTGGTAAGCTAATTTACTCAGATGTATACCGCCAAAATTTGCAATGGCCCTAATAGCATAAGTAGCTGAATTCAAACGTTTCAGCAGATCTTCAGTGTGTTTTTTCCAGTTCAACCTCTCATCAATGCATACACCTAGAAATTTTGAATATTCAACCTTAGCTACCGATTTCTGATCGAAGTCTATATTTATCGATGGTGTCATTCCATTTACTGTGTGGAACTGTATATACTGTGTTTTGTCAAAGTTTAATGAGAGCCCATTTGCAGAGAATCACTTAATGATTTTCTGAAAAACATCGTTTACAAATTCGCCAGTTAATTCTTGTCTGTTGGGTGTGATAGCTATACTTGTATCATCGGCAAAAAGTACCAGCTTTGCATCTTCGTGAATATAGAATGGCAAGTTATTAATATATATTAAGAACAGCAGAGGACCCAAGACCGAACCTAGCGGCACCCCATTCTTGATTGTTCCCCAGTTTGAGAAATCACGAGTTTTTTGCATATTATGTGAACTGTTTATTTCAACTTTCTGCACTCTTCCAGTTAGGTATGATTTAAACCATTGGAGCACTGTCCCATTCACACCACAGTACTTGAGCTTATCTAGAAGCATTCCGTGATTTACACAAACAAAAGCCTTTGACAGATCACAAAAAATCCCAACGGGTGACTTCCAGTTACTCAGAGCATTTAATATTTCATTAGTGAAAGTATATATAGCATCTTCCGTTGAAAAACCCTTTTGGAAACCAAACTGACATTTTTTTTACAAAGGTGTGAAGCTACTCTACAATACATTACTCTTTCAAAAATTTTGGATAAGGCAGTCAGAAGAGAGATTGGGTGGTAGTTGTTGACATTAGACGTATCCCCTTTTTTATGCAGTGGTTTAACAATGGCATCTCTTGCTATGCTGCGCTTCAGATCAGCACATGTGTGAATGTTCCCCTGGTGAACCCTGTCCACAGGTAGCCCCACAACCAGAAATCCCAGGGCGCGAGATCAGGTGGTTGTGCTGGCCAACCATTTGGAAACTATCGGCTGATAATTCGATCGTTTCCAAATGTCTTTCGGAGAAGCAGGTTAATTTCACGAGCGACGTGGGGTGGGTCCTCACCTTGCATGAAAACTGTTGAGTTCAGTGCGTCTCTCTCCTCTAGGGTGGGTATGACATGCTGGAGAAGCATATCACAGTAACGCTGGCCAGCCACACTGCACGTCTTTGGTCCCTGAGCGCCAACCTGTTCAAGAAAGAATGGGCCAATGATGAACGTAGCCACACCATACCGTGACACGTTCACCATACAGAGGAACTTCATGCAGCACAGTGACAGGAGGTGAAGATCCTCACACTCGGCAATTCTGTGTGTTCACCTCATCCGTCAGAGAGAAATGACCTTCGTCTGTGCATAGGATGGTCCAGGGCCAGTCCTCGTCAACTTCAGTCCTTCCGAGAAATTAGGGAGCGAAGTCAACACGTCGTTGTGCGACTTGCAGTGCAATCGGCTGTACCATATGGATCTTGTACAGAAACCATTTGAGAATGGTTCGACGTACCTTCCGTACAGTGGACCACGGGATGTTCAACTGTCGTGACACAGCACGCGCACCGCCTGACGATCGGGAATTGCGCGCAGCGATGTCGGCCTTAGCAACAGCAATTTCATCAGCCACCCGTGGTGCAGCCGGTCGTCGGCCTCTTTCTTTGAGTGACGCCCAGTTCTCCAATTGATTCGAACTTCTTCATCATGCTCCACACAGCAGGTGGAGAAAGAGGACTATTCCGTAATGCTTTCAGCCGGCGATATTCTCGAAGTGCAGATGCAGCACTACTGTCGTTTTCATAATAGAGCTTCACCAATAATGCCCTGCTCCTTTTGTCCAAGCTCGTGTTGACATGTCAACAAGTGCACTGTGACTGGTTACGCACTGCCTTTTTATTAATCTGAAAAACTGCTTCTACATCGAAAAGTACATCATATATATGCAGCGGCTGGTAAGAGGTCTGCGAAATGCATGTCAGTCTCACTAAATTATTACAAAACATGGAAAAACGTTCTACATTAATTGGCCAAATATATTCTTGTAGGTCAGATATAACTGCTTCACAGGTTTCCATGACACGTTTGTTAACTGTAGCTGTTGATATTACAACACTAAACTTCAAGTATTTTAATGACCTACCCGTCGTCAGAAATTTCTAAATTACTCTCGTCTATTGCGACAGCCTCTTCTCTATTTCGTGTCTTACCTATCTTTCTTTTCTTTTGCTACCGCCTTTATCCCGCATTGTGCGCAGGGTCGGCAGGGTTAAGTATGGAATAGGCATGGTTAACTTTAAGGGGTGGCCGGATGCCCTTCCTGCTGCCACCCCATACTCCCCGGGATGGAAGTAGTGTACTCCAGCTGTCTGCGTCTAGTGTCAATCGTGAAATTGTGTGAATGTGTTTCAAATGTCTGCGAGTCGTGTAGCTGAGGCGGAACTCGGAGACCAGCCCGGTATTCACCTAGTAGGATGTGGAAAACCTCCTAAAAACCACATCCGGGCTGGCCGGCACACCGGGCGGATTCGATTTGTGGCCAGCGGGCCTACCCGAGTCCAGGAACCAGAGCGTTAGCGCTCTCGGCTACCCTGTCGGTTTGTTTCATGTCTTACCTATATTAACAATTTGTCGTACGATGCAGGGGGTAATCGGGAAATAGTTTACGAAATATTTCGGGTCCGTCGTCCTGGTTTAGTCAGTAACTTTCTCAGTCACATTTCCTCTTTTCGTTGTTTTCTTTTCAGTTATAGCTAATTTAATTGTGGCATTCAATTTCTTTTGGATATGTCATAGCACTGTCAGCTGACTATATTCACAATATTATTGATTGTGTGAGAGTCGCTTCAATATAATGAAGCGTTGACAAACTAGTACTTAATTTATCGCGGAAAATAACTGCTAATAACGTTTGCATTTTGCTGTTTAATATACTGGAAAACTGATTTTTAATTTCAATATTTTTGACAGAGTACACTAAACGACGAGAACAGAGTTACTGTTAATGTTGTTTGTATGAAGAGAGACGAGGTGACGCCATATTACCATTAGTGTTGTATCGACAAGAAGCTTTAATTTTTATTTGAGCACCTCAGAATGCTAAGTGTTTAATCCCTCACTCGCCAGTAATAAACTTGCTACTCTTCTCAGGAGTGCTCTTACAAGAACGATTTAATTAGTGAATTGCCCACTGTTCGCTTGCTGATTCGCCGCTTCTGGCGTTCAGTCTCGGCAGGCATTATGGTCTCCTCGTGTAATGGTTACTGAGTGAAGGAGCAGGTTGCGCCGCGGTTTAACGGCGTCCACCGAAGCGGAAGAGGGCGCCTCGCCATTAGGAGATTACGGGCTGAATGGAGGCGTGTTTATCTTGCTGTTGAGGGCATTAGCGGAGCTGTTGGGCTCTTATTATTAACTGCTTCCTAGCAAGTGATAGGCACACTCACCCGACAATAGCACTTTAATTTACACAGTTTGCTAACAGCTGCAAAAGCAAAAAGGTCGTCTGCAGACGCAGACGTTACATATGAGCCCACAATGATTACTTCGTACCATCAAGGACGACACGCGCCCAGATAATGAAACGGGCCAATAGATGATACGCAAACCAAGAGGATATAGAGATATATTGGAAATTATTCTGTACATTACATTGGACAGATTGGTGAAAGTTTTAGAAGTTGCTCTGAAGGACGCAATGATGCATGTAAAGTGAATAACATCAACAAATCATCCGCAGCCACACACTAGCGGGACAAGAATCTAATAAGGCAGGAAAGAAACGAAGCCCTCAACATCCTCCTCGCTACTTGAAAAACTAGAAAAATTAATTTGCACAGACTTAATAAGTAAAGATGCTGGGAGGGTAAATGCAATTCTGAAGTCAGTTTCCTGATAAAATTTTGCTAAATTCTAATACTCCTCTTTAATTAAATGCAAGAATACCATTGTCTCAAATTAACAGGAATGTATATGTCCTGATTTCTTTCGTTCATCTCCTATCTCTAACCACTGTAATCCATCTCCACATGCGAACATCTCTCTTTCGCTGTTCCTCCCGTTAGGGATTTGTAACCACTAGTGTTGTATCTGATGAACTATAAATTTACAGTTACAGCCAATGTTATGTTGCAGTACCAAACTGGCAACGAATATTTCATTTACCAATGATAAGCAAGCGCTTTTATCGTCACCTGTAAGTATATTCAGTTAGACACTGTTCTGTTAACACCACGTAGAAAACGTCGCATAAATGTACGCATGCAGATGTTGCAGAAACCAGAGAATATGAAGACAGATTCACAGGCCCAAGAAAGTTATGTGCATAATTTAAAATACTTCTGTTCAACAAGGCTCAAGGCGCAACTGCACTAAGCGGACCACTCCTGTCAGTATAGATAACCGTTTTGCATCCACGCATCAACACCTAGCATGTTGCCCAGGTGAAAATAAGCGTTAATGACCTGCTCTTGCCACGTGTACTCGGTGGTACTAACCTAGCTAAAAACATACTACTCATATATAGTGTTAAGGGTGTAAGTGGAGATATTTTTATTGGTGACTGAGGACAGTGTACTGATCATGATCATCAGTACTTACTTCATTTGCAGACTAATAATTATAGCTATTAGTAGTAGTATGTTTTTAACTAGGTTAGTACCACCAAGAACACGTGGCAGGAGCACGCAATTAATGTTTATTTTCACCTGGGCAGCAGCTCAAGTCTTGACGCGCGGACGCAAAACGGTTAACCTATACCGGCAGGCGAAGTCCACTTGGTGCAATTACGACCGTCAGGTAGGAAATGTTTGCGGGAAGAACAACTAACACACTGAAGTGTGTACATATTAAGATACTAATGATCACAATATTTGCAGTCAGACCGCTAGCAATCGTTTACAGAAAAAAAGGTTGTTGTTGTTGTTGTTCTTGTTGTGGTCTTCAGTCCAGAGACTGGTTTGATGCAGCTCTCCATGCCACTCTATCCTGCGCAAGCTTCTTTATCTCCCAGTATCTACTGCAACCTACATCCTTCTGAATCTCTTTAGTGTAATCATCTCTTGGTCTTCCTATACGATTTGCACCCTCCACACTGCCTTCCAATACTAAATTGGTTATCCCTTGATGCCTCAGAATATGTCCTACAAACCGATCCCTTCTTCTAGTCAAGTTGTGCCACAACTTTCTTTTCTCCCTAATTCTATTTAATACATCCCGATTAGTTATGTGATCTACCTATCTAATCTTCAGCATTCTTCTGTAGCACCACATTTCGAGAGCTTCTACCATCAGTTAGTTCCCAAACTGTAACAAGCAATATTACGTTCGACCAGTGAAAAATGGCTCTGAGCACTATGCGACTTAACTTCTGAGGTCATCAGTCGCCTAGACCTTAGAACTAATTAAACCTGACTAACCTAAGGACATCACGCACATTCATGCCCGAGGCAGGATTCGAACCTGCGACCGTAGCGGTCGCGCGGTTCCAGACTGAAGCGCCTAGAACCGCTCGGCCACACCGGCCGCCTCGACCAGTGAAAGAGAGGAACAAATTTTTGTGTGTACCTGCCAGTCGCATGCACAAGTTTTCAATTTAGTCTTTCGTCACGACATATTTACCTTCCAGTGTACGTTAATTATTATGGCGATGAAATAATACGCAGGCAAATATACGCTTATTGAAATATTAAACAGATCAGAAAGAGTGAAACAAAAAGATTCGTCGTGTTGGGGCCAAATAACTGACGCGTTGACCTTGCCGCACGTTTTACAATGCTAATAACGTTATTTGTTCGCCGTATATGCCGAAATACTGCAGCAGCGAGCACTGAACGACACTTGTTTGTTGTTTATGGCTTAATTAATGCGAGTGATTAAATTCAGCAGTAGCGCCGCTCGCCGATGTGCGCCGTGTCGAATAATTCGGCGTGTTTATGCAACAGTCGGCAAGCGACGACTGCAGACGCCACCATCTGCGTGGCGTCCCAAGTAAGTCGCCACGCGTTTAATAACACCGCTGTCGCACAGTTCCTGCATCAACTGAATCTCGCTGACTGCTGAACGACTCCCAGATCTATCGTTTTCACAGCTGTGCCGCGCTGGCAGAACCCTACTCTACACCAATCGAGACCACAAATTCGATAATGATAATAATCAGATGCCAATAAACACACAAAAATTGCATGTTGCACCCAACCACAGTGCGATAGAAATATTGTGCACACGAAAACAAAAGTCTTCACTTAAAACTTCCGGGCTGATAGGCCGTGGTCGAAGTATAAAACTCTCCTGGCGTTTCGTCTCCGACTGCGGGAGACATCCTCGGAGGTAAAGCGGCGAACTGCGAAGAGAACTCGAGGAAGCGCTGATTATATAGGCAGTACAGAGGGCGCCACTGTCGATCACGTGGCGTCGGCTATGAGATTGTCTCTGGTATTGCCAACATTCTCGATTGAAAGTAATCGATCGTCACGCTTGCGGTGCAACGCTGACATCCAAATGTTATCCAGTTTAACAACACCTTCGTCTTTCCTGTTAAAATTATTGCGATGTTTATGAATCTCGATAGCCTTTCTATACAAGCGTGCATAATAATGCGGGGTTTTTGATATGACGCTTGTCTCGCTGAATTTTATTCCATGATCACCTTCCTGGTAAACATGTTCCGCTACGGCCGATTTATCCGTGTGACCCAGGCGGCAATTCCTCTTATGTTCGACAATACGGGTGTTCACACTTCTCTTTGTGGTACCGATGTAAACCTGTCCACAACTACAAAGAATTTTATATATCCCCGGTGTAGCCAAAGGGTGTCGTGCATCTTTTGCCGACCTTAAAAATTCTTTTATTTTCCTAGTGGGTCTGAAAATAGTTTCTACCCCATACTTGCCTAAAACATTCCCAATGCGATCTGTGATCTTACCAATGAACGGAAGAAAACCTTTGCCCTTGGAGAAATGTATAAGATAGCAGTCCAAGCATTACTTCATCTTTGGCACCTGATCGTCCATTTCATTGTAGTGAACGAATCACTGTTGCAAAGGGTCAGACGCCGAAACTAAATGAGACCAGTCATTGCCAACCCGGCACGTAGAGTAGCTTGATACTCATTATAAACGGGTTACTGACTAGTTAGTAACCAGTAGCACTGTGTGCGGCGTCCCATTCATTACACCGATTCTGACTCGTTAGTTATTTCCATACGTTATGGTACATTCGATGTTGACTGGATAGGATGAAAAAGGTTTGCATTCGTGAAATAGTAAATTAGTATCATTGTCATTATAGATCTGAAGACGGTACTAGAGGAACCGAAACCGGTCAGATGAATAAACATTTTGCAATCAAGACGGACATCACGCACGTTCATACACCACTGGCCATTAAAATTACTACACCAAGAAGAAATGCAGATGACGGGTACTCATTGGACAAATATATTATACTAGAACTGACATGTGATTACATTTTCATGCAATTTGACTGCATAGATCCTGAAAAATCAGTACCCAGAACAACCACCTCTGACCGTAATAACGGCCTTGATACGCCTGGGCATTGAGTCAAACAGAGCTTGGATGGCGGGTACAGGTAAGGCTGCCCATGCAACTTCAGCACGATACCACAGTTCATCAAGAGTAGTGACTGGTGTATTGTGACGAGGCAGTTGTTCGGCCACCATTGACCATACGTTTTCAGTTGGTGAGATATCTGGAGAATGTGCTGGCCAGGGCAGCAGTCGAACATTTTCTGTATCCAGAAAGGCCCGTACGGACCTGCAACATGCGGTCGTGCATTATCCTGCTGAAATGTAGGCTTTCGCAGGGTTCGAATGAAGGGTAAAGCCACGGGTCGTAACACATCTGAAATGTAACGTCCACTGTTCAAAGTGCCGTCAATGCGAACAAGAGGTGACAGAGACGTGTAACAAATGGCATCGCATACCATCACGCCGGGTGATACGCCAGTATGGCGCTGCCGAATACACGCTTCCAATGTGCGTTCACCGCGATGTCGCCAAACACGGATGCGACCGTCATGGTGCTGTAAACAGAACCTGGATTCATCCGATAAAATGACGTTTTGCCATTCGTGCACCCAGGTTCGTCGTTGAGTACACCATCGCAGGCGCTCCTGTCTGTGATGCAGCGTCAAGGGTAACCGCAGCCATGGTCTCCGAGCTGATAGTCCATGCTGCTGCAAACGTCGTCGAACTGTTCGTGCAGATGTTGTTGTCTTTCATATGTCCCCATCTCTTGACTCAGGGCTCGAGACGGGGCTGCACGATCCTTTACAACCATGCGGATAAGATGGCTGTCATCTCGACTGCTAGTAATACGAGGCCGTTGGGATCCAGCACGGCGTTCCATATTACCCTCCTGAACCCACCTATTCCATACTCTGCTAAGAGTCATCGGATCTCGACCAACGCGAGCAGAAATGTCGCGATACAATAAACCGCAATCGTGATAGGTTACAATCTGACCTTTATCGAAGACGGAAACGTGATGGTTCGCATTTCTCCTCCTTACACGAGGCATCACAACAATGTTTCACCAGGCAACGCCGGTCAGCTGCTGTTTGTGTATGAGAAATCGGTTGGAAACTTACCTCATGTCAGCACGTTGTAGGTGTCGCCACCGGCGCCAACCTTGTGTGATTGGTCTGAAAAGCAAATCATTTGCATATCACAGCATCTTCTTCCTGTCGGTTAAATTTCGCGTCTGTCGCACGTCATCTTCGTGGTGCAGCAATTTCAATGGCCAGTAGTGTAAGTAACATTGTAAGACCACTGATTGCGATTGTCCCATCAGACATTATGCCTGTTTTGAAAAATCGTAAGGACGGCTATAGGTGTTCTTATTTGCTTGTCACATTTCTACAAACTCCGAAAAGTCTTTTTACAGGTCAGGTAAATGCTCTCCCATATGACAGTTTCACGCAGAATCAGTTAAAATAGCACCGTCGTTGTTAGGGGTTTGAGCCTGAAAGCTTCCGTACAACGATCTAATGCTCTACCAACTCGCCCACGGACTCCTCGTGTACACAGGGTGGTCCATCGATCGTGACCGGGCCAAATATCTCACGAAGTAAGCGTCAAACGAAAAAACTACAGAGAACGAAACTCGTTTAACTTGAAGGGGGAAACCAGATGACGCTATGGTTGGCCCGCTATATGGCGCTGCCATAGGTCAAACGGATATCAAATGCGTTTTTTAAAAATATGAACACCCATTTTTTTATTACATATTCGTGTACTACGTAAAGAAATATGAATGTTTTAATTGGACCACTTTTTTCGCTTTGTGATAGATGTCGCAGTAATAGTCACAAACATATGGCTCACATTTTTAGACGAACAGTTCGTAACAGGTACGTTCTTAAATTAAAATACAGAACGTAGGTACGTATGAACATTTTATTTCGGTTGATCCAATGTGATACATGTACTTTTCTGAACTTATCATTTCTGAGAACGCATGCTGTTACAGCGTGATTACCTGTAAACATCACATTAATGCAATAAACGCTCAAAAACATGTCCGTCAACCTCAATGTATTTGGCAATACGTGTAACGACATTCCTCTCAACAGCGAGTAGTTCGCCTTCTGTAATGTTCGCACATGCATTGACAGTGCGCTGACGCATGTTGTCAGGCGTTGTCGGTGGATCACGATACGAAATATCCTTCAACTTTCCCCACAGAAAGAAATCCGGGGACGTCAGATCTGGTGAAAGTGCGGGCCATGGTATGGTCCTTCAACGACCAATCCACCTGTCATGAAATATGCTATTCAACCGCACACGAGCTATGTGCCGGACAGCCATTGTGTTGGAAGTACATCGCCATTCTGTCATGCAGTGAAATATTTTGTAATAACATCGGTAGTACATCACGTAGAAAATCAGCATACATTGCAGCATTTAAATTGTCATCGATAAAATCGGGACCAATTATCCTTCCTCCCATAATGCCGCACCATACATTAACCCGCCAAGGTCGCTGATTTCCACTTATCGCAGCCATCGTGGATTTTATGTTGCCCAAAAGTGCATATTATGCCAGTTTACGTTACCGCTGTTGGTGAATGACGCCTCGTCGCTAAATAGAACGCGAGCAAAAAATCTGTCATCATCCCGTCATTTCTCTTGCGCCCAGTGGCAGAACTGTGCACGACGTTCAAAGTCGTCGCCATGCAATTCCTGGTGCATAGAAATATGGTACGGGTGCAATCGATGTTGATGTAGTATTCTTAACACCGACGTTTTTGAGATTCCCGATTCTCGCGCAACTCGTCTGCTACTGATGTTCGGATTAGCCGCGACAGCAGCTATAACACCTGCTTGGGCGTCTACATTTGTTGTAGGTCGTGGTGGACGTTTCACATGTGGTTGAACACTTCCTGTTTCCTTAAATAACGTAACTATCCGGCGAACAGTCCGGACACTTGGATGATGTCGTCCAGGATACCGAGCAGCATACATAGCACACGCCCGTTGGGCATTTTGATCACAATAGCCATACGTCAACACGATATCGACCTTTTCCACAATTGGTAAACGGTCAATTTTAACACGTGTAATGTATCACGAAGCAAATACCGTCCGCACTGGCGGAATGTTACGTGATACCACGTACTTATACGTTTGTGACTATTACAGCGCTATCTATCAGAAAGTGAAAAAAGTGGTCCAACTAAAACATTCCTATTTCTGTATATACTACACGAATATGTAATAAAAATGGAGGTTCCTATTTTAAAAAACGCAGTTGATATTCGTTTGACCTATGGCAACCCCATCTAGCGGGCCAACCATAGCACCATCTGGTTTCCCCCTTCAAGGTAGACGAGTTTCGTTCTTTGTAGTTTTTTCGTTTGATGCTTATTTCGTGAGATATTTGGCGCGGTCGCTATCAATGGACCACCCTGTATATTGCTCACAGGTACTTTTTTCGGTGCTTTGGTTGTTCTGGTGTTGCTTTTGATTAACGTTTTCGCCCGTTCCGTTCTGCTGGACGACAGCTCTAACTAAGCCGGCCGCGGTGGTCTAGCGGTTCTGGCGCTGCAGTCCGGAACCGCGGGACTGCTACGGTCGCAGGTTCGAATCCTGCCTCGGGCATGGGTGTGTGTGATGTCCTTAGGTTAGTTAGGTTTAAGTAGTTCTAAGTTCTAGGGGACTTATGACCTAAGATGTTGAGTCCCATAGTGCTCAGAGCCATGCCATGAGCTCTAACTAAATCGGAGTTCTGGTTGATACTCTACCGATATTGTAACTGAGTAACCTCTTTTGATGCTAGTCAATTGTCAGGATGAGCTTTACTCAAAGGGCATTTGATTCTAAAGCATTATATCAGGGTGAAGAACACTAAATAAATTACTTTTTCTCTCTTAACAACATGTGGGCAGGGTGGGTTCTTCCTTGGCTCGGGTATGAGGTAGAATGAAACAGCATTTTTGCATAGAATAACTTTTATTGAAAGATCTGTACAATGGTTTCCTTACTGGATTGTTCTGGCTGGGAGAGCGGTAGCTGTGTCGTTTGTGAAGCCTTCTGCTGCGTGGGCGGCGGCGTCTGATTACACCCGGCGGTGTGTATCTCGTGTCGCTGTCTCGCCCAGTAGACTGGAGACGCGCATCGTGAGGTGGCCCGTTTAATCATTGAGAACGAAGTCGTGAATCAGATGGTGAGACCTTGGATGTGGTGTCCCAGTGTTTCTCTTCTCTATCGGGCCACGTGTGTCAGTATTGTGCGTCGGCCAGCGGAGCGGCGCGGCGGGGGAAGGCGAGTGTCCCGGACTCGAACAACGGACTCCAGCTTGCCAGTCTTCGGCTGTCAGATCTTCATCCCAGCTCACAGGTGACTGCTGATGTGAGGCTGTCTCCTTCCCGTCCTCACGAGTCACCCGGGTACGTAAAAATCAGTCTTCAAATACCTTCTAACTTCTGTCTTCTGGCGGCGAGGCTGCTGCTTGCTATTCCATTACAGCAACAGACTTGGTGCTTCTGTGTACGATGTAGTCTCTTCCTGCATGACAGTCTTCAGCATCGACTGAACTGTACTGGTACTGAACTCGAACCGAAACTGAACTGAAAACTACTGTCGGGCGCACTGCGTCTCGCACATTTATTTATTTACTTCAGTTCACTGGAGTTGAACGACTTCACGGTCATTGCCTCTTCTGTCACGTTGAAAAGCTTCTCGAAGAATCTTCTTAACGTCAGTCATTGGCTCTTGGAATGTAGGCGAGGCCCTTTCATCACATGTGACAATTGCTCAACACGTGAGCCGGTCGGGCGATGCCCTGACGGCTGAATCGACAGCGTCCGCTTATGTGGGGAGGGCGATGGATTCTCCTGAATGTGCTGACTTGCAAGCGCCGGTCGTTGCCACTGCCGCTCTGCCTCTGTTTGCCAGTGTGTAGCTCTTCTAAACTAAACTAAGTTTTTCATTTATTTTCTAATTTCTACTTGACTTCACATTGATTTCACTAATTTAGTTACCTATCTTAAGTAGCACTCAACAATATACAGCGTTCGGTGCAGACCTGAGTGCCTGACGTCTGGAGCTTTGGGTGTCAGCCGCGCCGCGGCCAGAGGAGGTGCGTCGAGGTGAACGCTCGCTCGCTCCCTCGCTCCCTCGCTGACAGACCGGATATAGGGGCGCATCCGCACGCATCGCACGCTCCGCTGGCGCACCTAATTGTCATTCACGGTGTGCCCGCCGCGGCACGGAGGCGCGGACGCCGCTCGCCGGTATGGCGCGCCAGCCCAGCTCATATCGATTCGCAGAGGCAGCAGACGCGGTGGCAGGACCGGCGCCAAATATTTGCCGTTTAATCAGCAGGAGTGACAGCAGCGGCTCCGAGCGCCCGCCCGCCGGGCGCTGAGCGAGCGCGCCGTCGATCCTCGCCGGTCGCTGGCGGCTATCGACTGTCGGCTGTCGACCTGGCCGCTGCTCAGCGCCTATCGCGTCGCGTCGTTCTTCACTCGTTATATCCACCTCCTCCTGCACCACAATAGCTTCTTTCTTTCCCTTCGCCGCTGTTCGTAATAGCTGGAACCGAGCAGCAGCACGCGATAACAAAGCGTGTCTGCTGCGATGAAAGTAACTTCTCCATCTGGCGCCCAGTCTCCCCAAGCACCCTCCCGATTTCTCTCTCCTCAACCAACCCTTTCTCTCTCTCTCTCTCTCTGTCTCTCTCTAGGCGCTGATCCAAGAGGGCTTCTCCGTGCTTTTCACTCACCATCTATAGTTTCTTTTTTCTTTTTCTTTCTTTTTTTACCAATTTCCGGATAATCATTTCCAGATGCCTCTGTTTTTCATGAATATCGCATCAGTAAAGCCTGATTTATGTCTTCCAAAATCCTACCTTGTATATAATAATAACGATTACAGGTTCTAACAATACCACCACTTGCAAAGTACAGGGTGGTTCAAAAGTCCGGAAACACCCTCATAAATTCCAAATGGAGTAGCAAACAAGGAAACAGAGTCCCTACACACGAGGAACGGGAAGGGGGAAACTTTATAGGCTATGACAACAACATGGCGGCCATCTTGAAAGCCGCCATCTTGGATTCAACTCCAAAATTTCAAATGGGAATGTGGTCATGTGACATATCAAACAGATAGAGAATTTCACCAGAAAAACAATGTCGTTGTTAGTTTAAACGTAGCTTTGTTCATTCTCGGGTTATAGCCAATTACTTGCGTCAGCAGAAGGACGCTCGGCAGCGTGAGTATTACGCACTGAGAAGTCATAAAATGGAGTCTGAAACGGTGCAAAGTGACTATCCCATGCCTGATATGTTACATGTGTTTAACTGTTAGGTATCATTTACTCATGCTAACGTTTTAATCATTGTTTCCTTATTTACAGGTTACAAAATATCTTTAACGTATAAAGAACGCATTGAAATCATCTTGATATCAGGAGAAAGAAGCACAGTCGTCACCCAACCAGACAGCCCATCACTCGCAGCGCATTTGCCAAGCTTTTGGCCACATTCCGAGCAACAGATTCTGTCGCAGATAGACCTAAGTCTGGAAGACCAAAATCCGCCACCGATGAAGCGTGTTGGCATTATTTAGCAAGAGTACGAGTACCCGTCGCCTGTCACAAGAATGTGGGGTTAGCCGTACCTCCATACTGCGAATTTTACCGCAGCACAAATGGCACCCGTACAAAATTCAGCTGCTCCAACACCTGAACGAGGATGACCCAGACCGTCGGATACAGTTCGCAGAATGGGTGACACAGCAGCTGCAGATAAACCCACGTTTCCCCTGTCAGGTGCTGTTCAGTGATGAAGCCAATTTCGTCATCAATGGTGAAGTGAACAAGCAGAATCACAGATACTGGTCCGACACATATCCGCACTGGATTCATTCTTCCAAAATGGTCGACTCACAAAAAGTGATGGTCTGCTCCAATGTGGTGTGTGGGGTACCAAAGTCGTTGGACCTTTTTTTATTGATGGTACGTTAACAGCCAACGGTTATCTGAGGTTATTGCATGAAGAAGTGTTTCCCTCGTTGTTATCGGAGGACGGAACATTTACGGAATTCTTCCAGCATGATAGTGCCCCACCACATTATGCGCACAATGTGCGAGCATACCTGGATGTGCAGTTCCCTCAAAAGTGGATTGGTCGTAGGGGTGCTGTGGAGTGGCCACCACGTTCACCAGATTTGACTCCTTTGGATTTTTATCTTTGGGATCATGTCAGAGCACTGGTTTATTTTGTGAAAATACGGGATTTCAATCATCTAAAGCAGCGCATTGCTGATGGGTGTGGTCAAATTCAGCCAGATGTGTTGGTCAAAGTTCACCAGGACTGGGTTTGGATGATAGCATTAACAATCCAAGGTAATGGACAACATATCGAGCCATTCCTATGACTGTTGGTGGTCTCTCGGGACTGTGTAACATCGACGCTGCCGAGCGTCCCACCGCTGCCACATGTAACTAGCTATAACCCGAGAATGAACAAAGCTATGTTTAAAATAACAAAGGCATTGTTTTTATGGTGAAATTCTCTATCTGTTTGATATGTCACATGACCACATTCCCATTTGAAATTTTGGAGTTGAATCCAAGATGGCGGCTTTCAAGATGGCCGCCATGCTGGTGACATAATCTATAAAGTTTCTCCCTTCCCGTTCCTCATGTGTACGGACTCTTTTTCCTTGTTTGCTGCTCCATTTGAATTTTATGAGGGTGTTTCCGGACTTTTGGACCACCCTGTAGGTTAGAAATCAGTTTAATAATGTTGCTCACGCAGCATGTTGTGTTGGCAGAAGAGCCAACACCGTGTTACTAGAGGAGGCCGAAATGCACGCGTTTTAGCTCACGCAAGCTGGCGTGAGGAGGGAAGAACTATACTGACGTGAGGTCTGGAACATGACAAGGAATTAGAATTCGGAAAGCGGACGTAAGTAGTTTGATACTTAACTTTAATCCATTAATGATGAACGTCGCTCTTGACGGCACATACGTCACAGTGTTATCTGTTCAGAAGACATAGTAACTGAATATGGCGCCTTGCTAGGTCGTAGCAAATGACGTAGCTGAAGGCTATGCTAAACTGTCGTCTCGGCAAATGAGAGCGTATGTAGACAGTGAACTATCGCTAGCAAAGTCGGCTGTACAACTGGGTCTAGTGCTAGGGAGTCTCTAGACTAGACCTGCCGTGTGGCGGCGCTCGGTCTGCAATCACTGATAGTGGCGACACGCGGGTCCGACGTATACTAACGGACCGCGGCCGATTTAAAGGCTACCACCTAGCAAGTTTGGTGTCTGGCGGTGACACCACACAGCATATGTTCACTTTATCGGGCAACAACAAAGTTATTGACTGTGGATGGTGTCGACAGAACTAAAATAATGAAGTCACTGTAAAAAAAAGTCATTAATTTTGGCACTTATCTTGAATGGATTCCTACATAGATTTCGTCGAAGTTGTTATGGCTCATCTTGTTGATTGTAGGGTCATTCCACTTTGACTGCTAGGAGGTCCAGATCTATATTTTAGCAATAATTGAAGACATAACAAATGCGTTTTTCAGGAAATTCTTAATGATCAAACAATCCCAGATCAGAACAATGGTATGGTAGAAATAATTTTTGACTTGGTGTTCACGATCCGCATTTTTATTAAACTTCTTGTAAATTCACATATACTTCTTCTTAATTGTCACATCATCAAGAAAACAGTTTTGTATTAATCTTCATATATTCAATTTCCACTTGAACCAAACACAAGACATGACTGCTCTTTTACAAAGCGAAATAACAACTTAACTTCTGCAAAGTGAAACAAAGACCGCTCTGTGCGCATTCGCGCCAAAACGATTACAAGTAAGTTAAAGATTATGACAGTCTCACAGAAATGAATACATACAAGAACCATATCACTGTAATACATCGGAGTATTTATACATTAATAAAACCAAATGTGAATATTGTCACAAAAATATGTCTGTTACTTCGCAGGAAAGTAGTACGATATTACTGGTATCGAGAACTGGGGCTGGAGTGCCGTAATGGTCACTTAAATAAATAACCATTACAAGGTCTTCTGAAATTTTGTTTTATCTGACAACCGAAAGCGATTCGTCACATTGATTTGGTTATCTTCATTGGCCTCTAGCAGAAATTATTTCTGTACAGTATTACCGTTATTTGTGTAATACATTGAAAAATCCGCCTCAGTTCCGAAAATTTTCTGGTCTTTACCCAGGTTTCGGCTAGAATAATGTAGCCTTCTTCAGAAGCATAAAATTACTGTAACATGCCAGAGTAAGGCACAGTCAACATTAAAAATTAAAACCTACAGTACCATGGTACCATGTCGAATAAAACTACTTAACTGAAGTCAAGCCCCAGCATCACTTCACCACGCGTTCGGTTGGCAGCGGCAACTACGTTGGCACCATTTTTTATTGCAGAAACAGACTCTACGTAAAAAAACTACGTACATTCTCTCTTAAATATTTGTTTGATTCATGGTAGTTGGCCCTGTAATTCAAGAAAATCCATGTTCTCATTTTTGCGTGGAAAATGGTTATGGATAAATAAAAAATACTTATTTACTTCGCAATATTTGATTCACTAAAAGTAACTAGTTAGTTAGCTAGCCAGATGATTTGCTTGATAACACTGGGCAACAACCAAAAAAACGTCATGGGTTTCTCAGCTGATTTAGACTAATTTTGGTGTTCTGAGTCCGAATATCACATTGATTTTGCTCTATCAGGTCAACTTTTTGAGATACAGCCATAGGCCTACATGACCATTTTTCCCTGAAATGTAAGCCTTTTTATAGGCTTCAATATGCTAATATTAGGGGTTTTAAGGGGATTATTCAGGACATATGAAAACAAAAGAAGCCTTTAAGATTGTAACAGTTAATCATTCCAATAGATGCCTTTTTTTTCTTACTATAGTATAAAATTTATTCTGATTTTTATTGTCTGACAGTCAACTGCATATTTCTATTACTATTTCAGATTGATATGGCTTCTGCGCGACGTTCATGCAAGAATAATCCAGACGTTTTCTGCTACATCTGCGGAGAATACACGCTTTCAGTGGACAGGAAGAACATCACGGGAATTGTGAAGAACGCCTACCAGGCTTGCTTTCAAGTCAAGCTGGGTGACCAAGATAAGCCCTGGGCACCGCACACGGTCTGCAAGAAGTGCGTGGAATACCTCCGGCGGTGGACGAAGGGCACGAAAACTTCACTGAAGTTTGGGATTCCGATGGTTTGGAGGGAGCCCTTTGACCATGCATCGGATTGTTACTTCTGCGCCATCAATACTACTGGCATCAACCGGAAGAATCGGCACAGCCTCCAGTACCCCGGCCTTCCATCTGCCCGCCGTCCAGTTGCTCACTGCGAAGAAATTCCTGTACCAGCGTTCACAGAGCTTCCTAACATCGACGACGAGGCCACCACTGCAGACGAGGGAGGATATATAGCAGACGAGGAGTATGAAGCACAAGATGGTCGGCAGCTCTTTTCACAATGTGAGCTAAATGATCTTGTTCGGGATCTCAGCTTGTCGAAGACTTCATCCGAGCTGTTGGCCTCCAGACTCAAAGAGAAAAATCTACTTGGCGAGGACGCGCGTATCACTTTCTTTCGTAGAAGGCATGAGGACTACATGGGCTACTTCTGCCAGGAGGAAGACCTAGTGTACTGCCGAGACGTCGCCGGTCTTCTTGTTAAACTCGGGGCTCCTACATACGACCCGAGAGATTGGCGACTCTTTATTGACAGCTGCAAGCGCTCTTTGAAGTGTGTGCTCCTCCACAACGGGAACGAGTTCGCCTCAATCCCTCTTGCTCACTCCACAACTCTCGTAGAGAAATACACTCCTGGAAATGGAAAAAAGAACACACTGACACCGGTGTGTCAGACCCACCATACTTGCTCCGGACACTGCGAGAGGGCTGTACAAGCAATGATCACACGCACGGCACAGCGGACACACCAGGAACCGCGGTGTTGGCCGTCGAATGGCGCTAGCTGCGCATCATTTGTGCACCGTCGCCGTCAGTGTCAGCCAGTTTGCCGTGGCATACGGAGCTCCATCGCAGTCTTTAACACTGGTAGCATGCCGCGACAGCGTGGACGTGAACCGTATGTGCAGTTGACGGACTTTGAGCGAGGGCGTATAGTGGGCATGCGGGAGGCCGGGTGGACGTACCGCCGAATTACTCAACACGTGGGGCGTGAGGTCTCCACAGTACATCGATGTTGTCGCCAGTGGTCGGCGGAAGGTGCACGTGCCCGTCGACCTGGGACCGGACCGCAGCGACGCACGGATGCACGCCAAGACCGTAGGATCCTACGCAGTGCCGTAGGGGACCGCACCGCCACTTCCCAGCAAATTAGGGACACTGTTGCTCCTGGGGTATCGGCGAGGACCATTCGCAACCGTCTCCATGAAGCTGGGCTACGGTCTCGCACACCGTTAGGCCGTCTTTCGCTCACGCCCCAACATCGTGCAGCCCACCTCCAGTGGTGTCGCGACAGGCGTGAATGGAGGGACGAATGGAGACGTGTCGTCTTCAGCGATGAGAGTCGCTTCTGCCTTGGTGCCAATGATGGTCGTATGCGTGTTTGGCGCCGTGCAGGTGAGCGCCACAATCAGGACTGCATACGACCGAGGCACACAGGACCAACACCCGGCATCATGGTGTGGGGAGCGATCTCCTACACTGGCCGTACACCACTGGTGATCGTCGAGGGGACACTGAATAGTGCACGGTACATCCAAACCGTCATCGAACCCATCGTTCTACCATTCCTAGACTGGCAAGGGAACTTGCTGTTCCAACAGGACAATACACGTCCGCATGTATCCCGTGCCACCCAACGTGCTCTAGAAGGTGTAAGTCAACTACCCTGGCCAGCAAGATCTCCGGATCTGTCCCCCATTGAGCATGTTTGGGACTGGATGTAGCGTCGTCTCACGCGGTCTGCACGTCCAGCACGAACGCTGGTCCAACTGAGGCGCCAGGTGGAAATGGCATGGCAAGCCGTTCCACAGGACTACATCCAGCATCTCTACGATCGTCTCCATGGGAGAATAGCAGCCTGCATTGCTGCGAAAGGTGGATATACACTGTACTAGTGCCGACATTGTGCATGCTCTGTTGCCTGTGTTTATGTGCCTGTTGTTCTGTCAGTGTGATCATGTGATGTATCTGACCCCAGGAATGTGTCAATAAAGTTTCCCCTTCCTGGGACAATGAATTCACGGTGTTCTTATTTCAATTTCCAGGAGTGTATGAAGCAGTGAAGTACGTGCTCGACAAAATCCAATATGAGCAGCACCAATGGATCATCTGCGTCGACTTCAAGATGGTGAACTTTCTACTTGGTCAGCAGTCCGGGTTCACGAAATACCCATGCTTTGTATGTATGTGGGACAGTCGAGACAGAGCCCAGCACTATGTAAAGAAAGTGTGGCCGCCACGAGAGCAGTTAGTACCTGGTGCGAGAAACATCATAAACGAACCTCTTGTTGACCGGGAGAAGATATTGATCCCACCGCTACACATGAAGCTTGGGTTAATGAAACAGTTCACGCGTGCTCTGGACAAAGATGGGAGGTGCTTCCACTACCTGTGCCGAGCCTTTCCGCGACTGACCATTGAGAAGCTGAAGGCCGGCATTTTCGATGGGCCACAGATACGGCAGCTCATAAAGGACACGGAGTTCGAAAACTCCATGAACACGTTAGAGTGCGCCGCGTGGAAATCGTTTGTGCAGGTGGTGAACAACTTCCTGGGGAACACGAAGGCAGCAAACCACGCCAGACTCATCAGCAGCATGATAGAGGCCTTTCAAAAGCTCGGGTGTTTGATGAGTATAAAGATGCACTTCCTGTACTCACACATGGAGAAGTTTCCTGAAAACCTTGGGGCGATGAGCGACGAGCAGGGAGAAAGGTTCCATCAGGACATGCGCCAAATGGAGGATAGGTACCAGGGGAGGTGGGACGCAGTCATGATGGCGGACTACTGCTGGATGCTGAAGAGAGACAACCCAGCAGCTGCTCACAAACGGGAATCGAAGAAACGCCGATTCATGCCGTGAACTCTGAACTTTTGTGTCACGTAACGCTCATTGTTATACTAATATTATGATAAATATGCTTATTTAATTTGATGGAGTAAATAAAAACTTAATGAATTTGCATACGTTGACGTTTATTTCTTGAGGAAAACGGAAAAAATCTTCCGGGGTTTCTCAGCAGATGATACAAAGAAATTTGTTTTTTTACGAAAAATCGATTTTTAAAAATTTCTGTAGCAAAAAATCCTGACCTGATAGAACAAAACCAAGGTCATTTTCGGACTCAGGGCATTAAAATTAGTCTAATTCAGCGGGAAAACCCTAGACTTTTTTTAAAAAAATCTTTTTTTGTTGCCCAGTGTAATCAAAAGTTGTGTGGCCCCATGACCACGAAACCAACAAAACTTATCCGAATCTGCGGTAAGAATTAATATTTGGGTCAACATTTGTAAAACTCTAATTTCTCGAACCCCACCCTATCGGGAGAGGAGGAGAGTTTTAGTTTTAGCGGATCAAAATTAACGAAGTAAATAAGTACTTTTTATTTATCCGTAACCATTTTCCACGCAAAAATGAGAAACTGGATTTTCTTGAATTACAGCGCCAACTACCAAGAATCAAAACAAATGTTTAAGACAGAATGGACGTAGTTTCTTATGTAGAATCTGATTTTGGAATAAAAAATGGGGATTCCCGTTTGAAAGTTTAAAGTTCCCTCCTCCCCTCCCTCCCCACCAAGGGTGCCGGGCTAATTTTAGCACCAGAAGATGTCGCCCTCGAAAATAATTGGATTCTACACATTTTTTTCGTGTGAACCTTATTTTTCGAGTTATTCTGGTTTGTCAACTTAAAATTTACTCCCTGAATAACGCTGAAAATGTAGCACGTGTCCCTGTATACAAACAGCACTTCAATAAATGACATGTGTGAGATCGCATATAAAATACTAATACGACCTATTCTTGAGTACTGCTCGAGCGTTTGGGATCCCTACCAGGTCGGATTGAGGGAGGACATAGAAGCAATTCAGAGACGGGCTGCTAGATTTGTTACTGGTAGGTTTGATCATCACGCGAGTGTTACGGAAATGCTTCAGGAACTTGGGTGGGAGTCTCTAGAGGAAAGGAAGCGTTCTTTCCGTGAATCGCTACTGAGGAAATTTAGAGAACCAGCATTTGAGGCTGACTGCAGTACAATTTTACTGCTCCCAACTTACATTTCGCGGAAAGACCACAAAGATAAGATAAGAGAGATTAGGGCTTGAACAGAGGCATATAGGCAGTTATTTTTTCATCGTTCTGTTTGGGAGTGGAACAGGGAGAGAAGATGCTAGTTGTGGTATGAGATACCCTCCGCCACGCACCGTATGGTGGATTGCGGAGTATGTATGTAGATGTAGATGTGGTTGTCGGTTTGATAAGGAATTATTGAATGATAAAATATTTAGTTGCTATACTTACTCTAAATCCATGGTGTGATTGAACCGTGGTTGTTGAATTTTTATAAAAAAAATCAATTGTCAGTTTTTCCCGATAGCGGACTGCTTCTCACTGTTACTAACAGAAACCTGAAAGAACGATTGTTCAGCAATTCTTAAATAAGGATTACAACAGTATAGAAGTCCACTGTTGTAAAAAAAGAAGATACCTGATGAACTAAAGTCCTGTCATGTGTACCATTAATGTACCCCTGAGCACTAATGGGTTAAGTGGGAACCTGTTGTTGTTTTGTGGTCTTCAGTCCTGAAACTGGTTTGATGCAGCTGTCCATGCTACTCTATCCTGTGCAAGCTTCTTCATCTCCCAGTACCTACTGCAGCCTACATCCTTCTGAATCTGCTTGGTGTATTCATCTCTTGGTCTCCCTCTACGATTTTTACCCTCCACGCTGCTCTCCAATACTAAATTGGTGATCCGTCGATGTCTCAGAGCATGTCCTACCAACCGATCCCTTCTTCTAGTCAAGTTGTGCCACAAGCTCCTCTTCTCCCCAATTCTATTCAATACCTCCTCATTAGTTATGTGATGTACCCATCTAATCTTCAGCATTCTTCTGTAGCACCACATTTCGAAAGTTTCTCTTCTCTTCTTGTCTAAGCTATTTATCGTCCACGTTTCACTTCCGTACATGGCTACACTCCATACAAATACTTTGAGCAACGACTTCCTGACATTTAAATCTATACTCGATGTTAACAAATTTTTCTTCTTCAGAAACGCTGTCCTTGCCATTGCCAGTCTACATTTTATATCCTCTCTACTTCGACCATCATCAGTTATTTTGCTCCCCAAATAGCAAAACTCCTTTACTACTTTAAGTGTCTTATTTCCTAATCTAATTCTCTCAGCATCACCCGACTTAATTCGACTACATTCCATTATCCTCGTTTTGCTTTTGTTGATATTCATCTTATACCCTCCTTTCAAGACACTGTCCATTCCGTTCAACTGCTCTTCCAAGTCCTTTGCTGTCTCTGACAGAATTACAATGTCATCGGCGAACCTCAAAGTTTTTATTTCTTCTCCATGGATTTTAATACCTACTCCGAATTTTTCTTTTGTTTCCTTTACTGCTTGCTCAATATACAGATTGAATAACATCGGGGAAAGGCTACAACCCTGTCTCACTCCCATCCCAACCAATGCTTCCCTCTCATGCCCCTGGACTCTTGTAACTGCCATCTGGTTTCTGTACAAATTGTAAATAGCCTTTCGCTCCCTGCATTTTACCCCTGCCACCTTTAGAATTTGAAAGAGAGTATTCCACTCAACATTGTCAAAAGCTTTCTCTGAGTCTACAAATGCTAGAAACGTAGGTTTGCCTTTCCTTAATCTTTCTTCTAAGATGGGACGCACTGTGCTGGAAATATGGTAAGCGGATGGAAGCAGTGATTACGTCACTGCTGGAAGTGGAGAAGTTGTGGAGGATGAGGAGGACCCGCAGCACGTAGGTGCGGACGCGTGCCCGACAAAGCAGACGGCGTGGCGACCCCCCCACCCCCCCCCCCTCTCCCCTAGCGTGGCCGGAGCATCGCGTGCTCGGGCTTAAGTGGACAATGGGCCGAGCGGCCTCGCACGCTCTTCAATCTGTGCGTACGCGTGTCCGCAGGTCGCAGTTGCTGAAGCAGACCGCTCAACCGCCTAGTGTGAGAACAGCAGTCTCTCTCTCACACGATTTTACAGAAACTATTCGGTAAAAGAAATAGATTTTTGCCTTACTTATTATTTTATGTGACAGCTTCATGGATAAGTGGCAATCACTTAATGACAAACTGCCTATTGGCTTCTGCCTCGGGTTCTTCGGCCGACGTTCATCTAATGATTTTTCTGACGTTTCGCCAGCACGAGTGGCTGGCATTTTGTCAAAGCTTCACCCTCCATTGCCGGTAGTAAACTGGACCCGAGCTCGCGGCCGCAGACTATATGTACCTGGCGCGCCAACGTCCGAGGGCTTCTCCGCGGTCATTTCCGGTGCGGTACTCCTCTTGCTACCTGCGACGGTCGTTCGCTGCAGTACGGGAAGCGAGGATCCGTTTACCTTAAGGCTTTCCTCTTTCTTGTTGAAACTGTTCGCGTGTTTTTGTATTTCTATAGCTTCTCTAAACAAGCGCGTGTGATAGTGCTTCTCTACAGCCAGAACTTCCGTGTCGGCGAATTTTATTACGTGGTCGGTCTCATTCAGTGCGTGCTCTGCCACGGCCGATTTCTCCACCTGCCCCAACCTGCAATGTCGCTTATGCTCTTTGATCCTGGTGTTGATGGATCGTCCAGTCATTCCGACATAAACTTTTCCGCATGTGCATGGTATACGGTATATTCCCGACATTGCAAGTGGGTCTCTTTTCTCCTTCGCCGATCTAAGACACTCTTTGATCTTCCTTGTCGATTTGAAAATCGTCTTTACGACAAGTTTGCGCAATATACGGCCGATTCTGTCCGTCACTCTGGGAATGTATGGCAGAAAGGCCGTACCCGACATTTCTTCTTCTGGTTCCTTACTTCGCCGAGTGTTTGGCTCTGTTACACTTCTAACGTAATTTGTGGAGTACCCATTGCTCCTCAGAACAGTTTCCAGGTGTTGCATTTCTCGTTTGAGGTGTTGCGGCTCGCATATTCGTCCTGCTCTCGTTACGAGCGTACTAATCATGCCTCTTTTCTGGCTCGGGTGGTGGTTTGACAGTTTGTGCAGGTATCGGTCCGTGTGTGTCGGTTTTCGATACACGCTGTGTCCCAGGTTTTCGCCGTCCCTTGTGACCAGCACATCTAGAAATGGCAGTTTCTTGTCTTTTTCTACTTCCATGGTAAATGTTGTGTTGGCATGGAGGCTGTTCAAGTGCCTTAGAAAGTCACCGAGCTGTTCTTCACCATGGCTCCACACCACGAAAGTATCATCGACGTACCTGTACCACACCTTAGGTTTGCAAGTCGCCGAGTCCAGTGCCTGTGCTTCGAATTGTTCCATGAAGAAGTTGGCCACCACTGGACTGAGAGGACTACCCATGGCGACGCCTGTCAGCTGCATTGGGACATTAACTGGAATTGGCGGCGGGGAGCGAAGATGTGTACCGCACCAGGAATCACACCAGGGACCTCCCGCTTACTAGGCAGGTGCAATAACCACGGCGCCATCCGGGACACGGCGTTGTCGCAACTGCACGGACTATCTCGTTAAGCCTCGCGGACGATCCACATTCCCACCGAGCGCCACCCATTCGCAGTTCCTGTCCATTATATTCCCATTCGCTAATTAGAGATTCCCACAGAAAGTCGGACATATTTGTGCGTTCGCATTCCTTGACTTCCGGAAGGCGTTCGATACAGTTCCGCACTTTCGCCTGATAAACAAAGGAAGAGCCTACGGAATATCAGACCCGCTGTGTGGCTGGATTGAAGAGTTTTTAGCAAACAGAACACAGCATGTTGTTCGCAATGGAGAGACGTCTACAGACGTTAAAGTAACCTCTGGCGTGCCACACGGGACTGTTATGGGACCATTGCTTTTCACAATATATATAAATGACCTAGTAGATAGTGTCGGAAGTTCCATGCGGCTTTTCGCGGATGATGCTGTAGTATACAGAGAAGTTGCAGCATTAGAAGATTGCAGCGAAATGCATGAAGATCTGCAGCGGATAGGCACTTCGTGCAGGGAGTGGCAACTGACCCTTAACGTAGACAAATGTAATGTATTGCGAATACATAGAAAGAAGGATCGTTTATTGTATAATTATATGATAGCGAAACAAACACTGGTAGCACTTACTTCTGTAAAATATCTGGGAGTATGCGTGCGGAACGATTTGAAGTGGAATGATCATATAAAATTAATTGTTGGTAAGGCGGGTACCAGATTGAGATTCATTGGAAGAGTCCTTAGAAAATGTAGTCCATCAACAAAGGAAGTGGCTTACAAAACACTCGTTCCACCTATACTTGAGTATAGCTCATCAGGGTGGGATCCGTACCAGGTCGGGTTGACGGAGGAGATAGAGAAGATCCAAAGAAGAGCGGCGCGTTTCCTCACAGGGTTATTTGGTGAGCGTGATAGTGTTACGGAGATGTTTAGCAAACTCAAGTGGCAGACTCTGCAAGAGAGGTGCTCTGCATCGCGGTGTAGCTTGCTGTCCAGGTTTCGAGAGGGTGCATTTCTGGATGAGGTATCGAATGTACTGCTTCCCCCAACTTATACCTCCCGAGGAGATTACGAATGTAAAATTAGAGAGATTCGAGCGCGCGCGGAGGCTTTCCCGCAGTCGTTCTTCCCGCGAACCATACGCGACTGGAACCGGAAAGGGAGGTAATGACAGTGGCACGTAAAGTGCCCTCCGCCACACACCGTTGAGTGGCTTGCGGAATGTAGATGTAGAAAAAGTGGTCCATTGTCCATCCAGGCTTATTAATTATTTGAATGCGTGGTGTCTATTCTGTCGAAGGAACAGAGACCACGCATTTAGTATAATTTCGTTAATGGTCATAGCTATTTTACTGATTCGGATTTTAAGCATGACACTGCACGAAATTCGAAAAGTTTGCAATGAAAAATACGGGTCACTACGAATTCACATTTGCCGCACATCGCATCATATGTTGCTACGTACGAAATTTAGCTAAGATGTTGAATTTCTCATTAAACTTGGGATGACACCTATCTGTCACCAAATTCGAGAATTTATTTTACGTAACGCACTCATTTCTGATCCTGGGCACTAGCGATCAAGCCATAATGAAATACTCTTAACATCGTTCACCTCTCATAAACGGACTAAGATATGGAAACGAAATTTTGATCGACGACGGCACGCCAAGAGGAGAATATTTCGCCACACGGTCCAGATGTGAAAGGTCATTATGTACAGAATAATAGATGTAACTTTTTCCTCAGAGTGTGAAAATATTTTGTTGGCGTCCATCTACATAGGGAAAAACGATCATCGCAATAAAGTAAGAGAAATCAGAGCTCGCACGGAAAGATTTAAATGTTGGTTTTTCCCGTGTGCTGTTCGGTGTGGAACGGTAGAGAAATTGCTTGACCGTGGTTCTATGAACGCTCTGCCAGGCACTTAATTGTGAATTGCAGAGAAATCATGTAGATATAGAAGTAGATGTATACATCCTTTTTTTCAGTGAAGCAAACGAATTCTTAAGGGCCATCAATATCTGGTGAAACGAGAATTACTGCGTGTTACAACACAGCTGACTTGTTCTCAATTCCATACTTAATAAACCACTGTTTCAGGATTCTGTCGCAACTGCATCCGGTGAATCATGTTGGGATGGTAACACAATGTAGACAAGTGTTTTGGCAAAAGAGGCAGATACTAACATGGGAACAAGAAAAATGTTTTCCGTGATAGCTCCACAGCAATTTCCCTTGTAAGGTACCCAGAATACTATCTGCGCTGGCCGACCACGAGTCCTGTTTGACATCTGACGTCACACCATACACGACGGGAAATCTGAGACAGTGCTGGTTAAACGTGGACACAAAACACAATGCCACGTGCTCGCCTGCTGAACTGAAATCTTTCTCAAATGATTTTGCTGAAACTATTTAGAAAAAAAAAAATTATCCTCACATAACTTACGTCTTCATACGTCAGCTTCATGACTAACTGCCTGTTGTTGTTGTTGATGATGTTGTGGTCTTCAGTCCTGAGACCGGTTTGATGCAGCTCTCCATGCTACTCTATCCTGCGCAAGCTTCTTCATCTCCCAGTACCTACTTCAGCCTACATCCTTCTGAATCTGCTTAGTCTATTCATCTCTAGGTCTCCCTCTACGATTTTTACCCTCTACGCTGCCCTCAAACACTTAATTGGTGATCCCTTAATGCCTCAGAAATTGCCCTACCATCCGATCCCTTCTTCTAGTCAATTTGTGCCACGAATCCTCTTTTCCCCAATTCTATTCAATACCTCCTCATTAGTTATGTGATCTACCCTTCTAACCTTCAGCATTCTTCTGTAGCACCACCTTCTATTCTCTTTTTGTCCAAACTATTTATCGTCCATGTTTCACTTCCATACATTGCTACACTCCATACAAATACTTTCAGAAACGACTTCCTGACACTTAAATCTATGCTCGATTTTAACAAATTTCTCCTCTTCAGAAACGCTCTCCTTGCCATTGCCAGTCTACATTTTTTATCCTCTCTACTTCCACCATTATCAGTTATTTTGCTCCCCAAATAGCAAAACTCATTTACTACGAGTACTTTGTCTCATTTTCTAATCTAATTCCCTCAGCATCACCCGATTTAATTCGACTACATTACATTATCCTCGTTTTGCTTTTGTTGATGTTCATCTTATACCCTCCTTTCAAGACACTGTCCATTCTGTTCAGCTGCTCTTCCAAGTCCTTTGCTGTCTCTGACAGAAAATAGTTGGTTGGTTGGTTGGTTGGTTTTTTGGGGGAAGAGACCAAACAGCGAGGTCATCGGTCTCATCGGATTAGGGAAGGAAGTCAGCCGTGCCCTTTCAGAGGAACCATCCCAGCATTTGCCAGGAGCGATTTAGGGAAATCACGGAAAACCTAAATCAGGATGGCCGGACGCGGGATTGAACCGTCGTCCTCCCGAATGCGAGTCCAGGGTGCTAGCCACTGCGCCACCTCGCTCGGTGACAGAAAATAAGTGACTATAATTTCGTTAATGGTCATAGTTATTTTGATACTTTGAGATTAAGTAAACGAAAGAATTTGGAAGGTTTGCAATGAAAATTAGGGATCACTATGAATTTGCGTTTGGTGAACGTTAGGCCATGCACAGTCAGCTCCAGAAAGAAGCAGAACATCTTGAACGAGAAGGGATAGAAAGTTCATATTCACAGGATATATACATTAGTATCTTCTGCAGAAATGATTAGCATTTGAACCCTGTCGGCCAGCGAGTTCAAGGTCAACATCAACATCGCGGCGCGACACCACCTACCTGTAAAATGTGACTGCGGCTCTCGTTGTCGCTATAAAGCGAATGTAATGGATCAGTGTGACGACCAGACGTGCAGGATGGCTCGTAGACGTACGCGCGAACCGTACTGTCAAGGCGGTGAGTTTGAAAGAAGGCGCATTATTGCTATGCGACAATGTGATCCATTGATGCGGGAAAATGCTGCCCGTGTGGCACGAAGTGTTTCGGCAGTGCAACAGGTGTGTGCAGAAGAGTTCAAGGAAGGTCTTAGAACACGACTAGATTGGACAGGTCGCACCAGTCAGACCACTCCCCGACACCTCATCCGAATGGCACTGCAGAAGTGCAGCCTCCTCTGCTCTGGCGCTATAGTGGAACAGTGCAACACACCGTACACTATCAGGGGTGACGGTCCGTTGCGCTTTATTACAGCATGGGTTACGTGTGCCCCATCTACTTCTCCGCCTACCTTTGACAAATGTGGAGAAACATGCTACGTAGATGGCAATGGTCTATGGAACGACGTTACCGGGGAGAGGAATTGTATCAGATACCACGAGGGCTATCCACAAAGTACATTACGTTTTGGAATTAAAAATAAATAAAATATTGGTAATTTTTTTATTATATACAGATGAAAGCCACACTTAAATACTACTTTTCTACATAGTTGCCATTTAAATTAAGGCACTTATCGTAGCGATGGACGAGATTGGAAATCCCTTCGTCGTAAAATTCGGCCGCCTGCGCCTTCAACCACGTGGTTACCTCTTCTTTTGGGACAGAAAAGGTGTGATTTTTGTGGATTTCCTGGAAAGAGGCACTACAATAAACTCTCAAAGGTATTGCCAAACTCTGCACAACCACAGAAGAGCAATACAAAACAAGCGCAGGGGAAAGTTGGGCTCAAAGATCTTGCTGATTCACAACAACGCCCGGGCCCACACGGCAAATGCCACTCGTGCAGTTCTCGAATCTTTTAAGTGGGAGTTGTTTCCTCATCCGCCGTACTGTCCCCACCTGGCACCGAGCGACGTCCACTTATTTCCAGCAATGAAGAAGTGGTTGGCTATGCAGCGTTTTGATGACGACGCACAGCTTCAAGAAGAGGTAACCACGTGGTTGAAGGCGCAGGCGGCCGAATTTTACGACGAAGGAATTTCCAATCTCGTCCATCGCTACGATAAGTGCCTTAATTTAAATGGCAACTATGTGGAAAAGTCGTGTTTAAGTGTGGCTTTCATCTGTATATAATAAAAAAAAATTCCAATACTTTATTTATTTTTAATTCCAAAACGTAATGTCCAGGGCTATTACAAATTATTGAAGCGATTTCATAAATTCACTGTAGCTCCATTCATTGACATATGGTCACGACACACTACAGATACGTAGAAAAACTCATAAAGTTTTGTTCGGCTGAAGCCGCACTTCAGGTTTCTGCCGCCAGAGCGCTCGAGAGCGCAGTGAGACAAAATGGCGACAGGAGCCGAGAAAGCGTACGTCGTGCTTGAAATGCACTCACATCAGTCAGTCATAACAGTGCAACGACACTTCAGGACGAAGTTCAACAAAGATCCACCAACTGCTAACTCCATTCGGCGATGGTATGCGCAGTTTAAAGCTTCTGGATGCCTCTGTAAGGGAAATCAACGGGTCGGCCTGCAGTGAGCGAAGAAACGGTTGAACGCGTGCGGGCAAGTTTCACGCGTAGCCCGCGGAAGTCGACGAATAAAGCAAGCAGGGAGCTAAACTTACTACAGGATGGTGCTCCACCGCACTTCCATCATGATGTTCGGCATTTCTTAAACAGGAGATTGGAAAACCGATGGATCGGTCGTGGTGGAGATCATGATCAGCAATTCATGTCATGGCCTCCACGCTCTCCCCATTTAACCCCATGCGATTTCTTTCTGTGGGGCTATGTGAAAGATTCAGTGTTTAAACCTCCTCTACCAAGAAACGTGCCAGAACTGCGAGCTCGCATCAACGATGCTTTCGAACTCATTGATGGGGACATGCTGCGCCGAGTGTGGGAGGAACTTGATTATCGGCTTGATGTCTGCCGAATGACTAAAGGGGCACATATTGAACATTTGTGAATGCCTAAAAAAACTTTTTGAGTTTTTGTATGTGTGTGCAAGGCATTGTGAAAATATCTCAAATAATAAAGTTATTGTAGAGCTGTGAAATCGCTTCAATCATTTGTAATAACCCTGTACTTTGTGGATAGCTCTCGTATTTTAGGACGAATCCAGGCTCTGTATGTTTGGAAATGATGACCGCATTTTGGTTCGCCGCAGACGGGGGGAGCGCCATCACAGTGAATGAATTCGTTCAAAATATACAGGGCAATTCGAACCTTATGGAGTGGGTGCTATTGGGTACAACTACAAATCACACTTGGTGTGTGTCCAGGACACTGTGGCCAGTGTGAGCTACGTGAATGGCATCCTGCGACCCGTAGCCATACCCTTTCTGCACGACACCCCAGACGCCATTTTTCAGCAAGACAATGCACGACCACATGCTGCACGAACACGCGCCTTCTTGGTGTCACAGGATGTCCGTCTTTTTCCCTGGCCCAAGGTCACCGGACTCGTCGCCAGTCGAAAATGTAATGGACATGGTGAAACGGCAGGTGCGGCGCTGTGACCAAATTCCGATCACCACAGATGAACTTCAGAACCAGGTGAACACAGCATGTATGGGTATACCACAGGACGCCATTCGCGACTAGTACACGTCAATGCTATCACGCCTGGAACAATTTCGCAGGACCCATAGCAGGCCCTGTGCCTACTAGGCAAGTGCTAAACCAAGGCGACTTAAATGCTAGTCATTTTTGCAGAACATACTAATGTACATCTCCTGTGAATATGAATATCACTATTCGTTCAAGGTGCCCTGTTTTCTTGCTGAACATGAGTGTACATCTGCAAGTAAGATGGGCCTCGACGTGGATATTTTCACGTGTATTCGAGCCACCTCGCGGTGGCGTACGTTACACAGATAATCCGCTTTCTTCTGTGAGCTCCCTTTAAGTCAATAGCAACGCTGCTCGCTGTAGAGCACTTCCGGAGCGGCATGGCGCTCGAATACTGCGGGAAGAATTTGACAGAACACTGAAAGACCTAAGTGGAAAAACGGCCCTGGAGTGGACGACTTTCCCACAGAAGTATTGAGAACCTTGGCAGAGCCTGTAATGACAATAATATTCCACTGTAATGGTCCGCTTGCTTATGTGCATCATATTTACGAGCTATCCAGTGCTACGTGGTAACGGACACTTGTTCCCTCACACAGATACGTCGAAAATCTTTATCTACAGGGTGTCTCTCCTAAGAGAGTAGTCAAGCGCATTTTCTCTGGTGTTTCGGCAGGTATCAGCAATTTCATTTTTGCAATGTGTAGTTGGAGTAAACCCACAAAAAATCCTGCTCGTCGCGTCTTTCACACGACGCGCAGAGTGGACCGAATGCGTCGGTCTGTTTCTCATTTCGAAATTATTTTCAAAGCGGATTGTACGTGCCCGTTCGATACTGTGCTATGAGTTTAGTATCCCTTTTATCGACACGTATTAACAGTCCGGGCCGACTGTTGGCGCCATGCAGCAGCGCTACTGACAAGGGAACCTCCCCATCGCACCCCCCTCAGATTTAGTTATAAGTTGGCACAGTGGATAGGCCTTGAAAAACTGAACACAGATCAATTGAGAAAACAGGAAGAATTTGTGTGGAGCTATGAAAAAATAAGCAAAATATACAAACTGAGTAGTTCATGCGAAGATAGGCAACATCAAGGACACTGGAAGAGCAGGAGCGCCGTGGTATCGTGGTAACGTGAGTAGCTGCGGAACGAAAGGTCCTTAATTCAAACCATCCATCGGGTGAAAAATTTAATTTTTTATTTTCAGTTTATGTGACAAACTCTTACTTTTCATCACTTTCTTGGGAGTGATTATCACATTCACAAGAAAACCTAAATCGGGCAAGGTAAAAGAATCTTTTTACCCATTCGCCAAGTGTACAAGTTAGGTGGGTCGACAACATATTCCTGTCATGTGACGCACATGCTGTCACCAGTGTCGTATAGAATATATCAGATGTGTTTTCCTGTGAAGGAATCGGTTGACCTATGACCTTGCGATCAAATGTTTTCAGTTCCCATTGGAGAGGCACGTCCTTTCGTCTACTAATCGCACGGTTTTGCGATGCGGTCGCAAAACACAGACACTAAACTTATTACAGTGAACAGAGACATCAATGAACGAACAGACAGATAATAACTATGCAAAATTAAAGAAAGTGAAATTTTCACTCGAGGGAAGACTTGAACCAAGGACCTCTTCTTCTGCAGCTGCTCACGCTACCACGGGACCATGGCGCTCCTGAGCCGACGGTCTCCATGATGTTACCTATCAGGCCCATGGACTACTCAGTTTGCATATTTTGCTTATTTTTTCACATTTCCACACAACTTCTTCCTGTTTTCTCAATTGATCTGTGTTCAGTTTATCAAGGCCTATCCACTGTGCCAACTTATAACTAAATCTGAGGGGGGTGCGATGGGGAGGTTCCCTTGTGAGTCGCTGCTGGAGTACTAAGTTATTCTTCGTGTTTTACTGTTCCTGTTAATACATATCGATAAGAGGAATACCGCACTAGACTAATCAGGTAGCACAGTATCGGATGGGCACCTAAAATTCCGCTTTGAAAATCATTTTGTTTGACATGGGAAACAAACCGACACATTCCGTCGACGCCGAGCGTCCTATGAAAGACGTGGGTGAGGAGGATTTCTTTGCGCTGAAAACGGCTGCACGCCGTTAAAACGGATTTACAAATATCTGCTAAAACTCCGGAGAAAATGCGGCTGATATCTTAAGACAGACACTCGGTGTAGTCTTGCACATCACGTACTGTGGAGAATAACACATTTCGTAACATCTCATGTTAGTAAACTGCTGTAAAGAAACGGCTTCTAAGTCCTTGCCTGATGTATTTCGAAAACGTGTCCTTTCGCTTCAACAACTGTAAAGGCAGTCGTTCTAAAAATGCAAAAATGGTGACGCTCAAAGAATATGCTTCAAGAGTGACATTTTCCAGAGAGCGAATGTGTTTCAACAAAGACAGCTAGAGTTGTCTCTTCGCAGTATTGCATGCACTGCGTGTGTATAACTATGCTTAAAACATTACACAGCGAAAGCTACAAAATGTGTTTTCGTGTGCAGTATGTGATATGGAAGACTATATATGCAGAGTTTCAAAGTATGTGAGGACAAGTATGTGATCCACGTAGGAATAAATAGTTTATGAATGTGAAGCAACTGTCACCGACCACCCGCCTCCTTAGCCGAGGTCTGTGCTGTGGCGCTCGACTCGGAGGTACGCCGGTTCCAATCCTGGTGATGGATGAAATTTTCACTACCGGTATTTGGCTGGCTAGGAGTGGTTGTGGTGATGTAAAGTCCCCGATCGCCAGTCTTTACCCCAATGTCCTGGACTGAATTCCAAAGCTCTCCGCTGTGTCTCATGAAGCGACGGCATGTGACATTGTTGGTGGTTATCCGTCCGATGGATGGGGGGCGTTGAACTTAGCGACCCGCTTGGTGCTATTCGCGAGGAGTAGGCTCCATGCCACCACTGGATTTTACCATCTCGCTTCTCTCACCTTTTCGAACACGAAAACGATACGACACTACACATTTACAGTCAACTACACTTAACAGACACACCACAACACAGCTCTCAAACTTCGCGAAGAAAGCGTTCTGCGGGCGCGGAGGGTACGAGGCTGAACCTGCCCTTCGGTACCTCCCAAGCAACGATGCCGCACGACTTTACCTGCTCCCACCTATTACGCAAGACTGTTAATAATGTACAATTTTTTTGGAAATTTGTGGTAAGGTCTTACGGGACCAAACTGCTGAGGTCATCGGTCCCTAAGCGTACACACTACTTAATCTAACTTAAACTAACTTACGCTAAGGACAGCACACACACCATGCCCGAGGGAGGAATCGAACCTCCGACGAGGGGAGCCGCACGAACCGTGACATGGTGCCTAGACCGCTCGACTACCCCGTGTGGCCCAATAATGTAAAGAGCAGTTGTAAATGCAGTGTTGTTGCTGGTTTCGGTTCGAAGTCTGGTTTGATGCCATTCTCCATGCTACTCTAACTTGTGCAAGCATCTTCATCTCTGAATAACTATCGCAACTTACATCCTTCTAAATCTGCTAACTGTATTCATCTGTTGGTCTCCCTCTACGATTTTTACGCCCCTCCCTACACTTCCCTGCAATACTAAATTGGTAACCTTTGCTGTCAGAGAATTTGTCCTGTCAACCGCTCTCTTCTCTTGGTGAAGCTGTGCCACAAATTTCTTGCGCTCCCCAGTTCTATTCAGTACCTCCTCATTAGTTAAGTGACTACCCATCTACTCTCAACATTCTACTCCAACACCACATTTCGAAAGCTTCTGTTCTCTTTTTGTCAAACCTTTTTATCGTCGATGTTTCACTTCCATACATGGCTACACTCCAGACACATGCCTTCAGAAAGGACTTCGTAACACTTACATCTATATTCGACGTCAACAAATTTCTCTTCATTAGAAATACCAGCATACATTTAATATGCTCTCTACTTCGGCCATCATATGCAAAATGTAGCCATGTTAAATGAGTGGTTTAGTTTCTTACTTTGTCGGTCGACTACGTTATTAGAGACGTTTGAAAATTTCCGCAGGCCTAAACTTGTAACGCCGGAAATGCATATCCTCCTATTTCCATCTATTGTACTATAATTTGTTTTCCTTATTTTTGCTACCTGAATATATGATATTTCTGTGTCTTTACATATTGTAATTGTTTTACTATTTGTATATATATATTTATGCATTTATGTCGATGTATAATTGGTTTGTTTCGTAAATATTATTTGTATTTTTACGCTGGGTCTTGCCTAGGGAAAACTGCTATCGAACGATTACATCGATAGGTCGTGTGAAGAATCAGAGTGTGTAGGATCTTTGGTAGTGTTAACTCTGCCGCGTGGAGCGCGGGCAGAGCAAGAGAGAGTCTGGCTGGGGTAGCGAGTGGAGCAGGTGTGTTGTGTGACGCTCCCGCGAGTTGCCGCGCGTTAGGGGTTGGGCAGCATGTGATTGCGCTCGACTCGCGATAATAGTTTCTGACATGGTGTCGCGGACGGGAAGCATTAGCTGGCGCACATCAAGAGCCCGTTTCGTCTGGTGACCGTGTTGAGAAGAAGGCGCGCCAACATCCAGCTTCTGCAACAGCGACGGCCGACAATGAGTGACTGTCGCCACCTCCTCGATCGACGGCTTCAAACCTTCAATCAACCAACAAGGAAGACTGGAAGCACGTAAAGTTTCAGAACTGTACGGCAGACCTCAGCTTTTCAAATTGTTCCATTTGCCTCGCAAAATTACAGCAACTTAGCATGAACCTTTGTTGCTCATTGTCCCAATTGCATTACCAAGCAGGGTCCCTTCCTTTTCTGAAATCAACCCGAGTGTCGTTGAAATTCAAACGCCAGCGTAATTCCATTTCAGTGCTTTAATTTCGAAGTTCTGTTTAAGTATTCATAGCTGGCTACAATATTTAGATTACGCAAGCACAAATTAAGAGTGCGAGTTTTGTTACCGTAGTTTAGCTTACCTGTGACTGCAGCTCAGCTTGGTACGTACTAAATCTTACTATCGTTAATTGTTCAGAATCATTTAATTCAAGTTCAAAGCTAAATCTCTTATTTCCAAATTGCGTAGATTCAAGTAGCTTTTGAAATGATTGTTGAGGTAGTCCAAGACTAACCGTATTTTACTGAATTTCGATGTGCTTAAGAAAGAAAGCTTCTTATTAATTTCAGTCACTAAATTAACTTTCAGTTTTCCGGTTTTATTAATTCTTTTGCTAAATTAAGTCAGATTGCTGCGAAAGTTATTACTTCTGACAAACTTTCAGTTTTCACACTACACGTGTCAACCTTCAGTTGCCACGCTTCTAGTGCTAATTATATGTGTAATTACCTTTCTTTTTCAGTTACTATAGTAACTGTCCTTAGGACTGGCGACCGTAATTTCCCCCAAATCTCAAATATCTAATTACCACTAGTTAATTGTTAACGTAACGGCCGCACATTTACTTTCTTCATTAACTTTACCCCATTTCAAAATTAATTTCCACCAGTTTCATTTGCATTTTTCCTTTCATTTAGATGTAACCCTTTCCTCCCTCTTTACCGACAGATTAACTTCGGTGACGATTGCTTTTCCCAAATTTCCATTAGGTACACGCGGTTTAATTTTTCACTGTCATTAAGGACGATAAGTGAGGGGGAGGTTACAAACTGATTGGAATGTAATACACTACGAAGTAAAGATCATTTGTATAAAGAATCTGACCGCCTACGGTGGATATTTTAAATGATTTAATAATTCGGAAATTGCGTCGAGTCTGTGCACCCGCCAATGAAGAAACTACTTGAGATTCCTCTCAATCATTGAGATTTTACATGCTTAACGTCAAATATCTAGCACATAAACTCATGTGTACAGTAATCAGACGTCTGAAGCTGTTTTATACATGGGAGTCCGATTCTTTACAGAATCAGGGAGACGGGGGGAATCGTTACTCATATGCAAGAGCTAGTTAAACGAAGACATCGTAAGCAACCGTTTTAGTCCGTGAATTACTCTGCCTTTAGATTCTTCCAATAGATCTGTATCTGGCACTTATCTCCTTCACAACTATATTTGTGTGGTCGTTCTACGTTGAGAACTCACTCTGGACGGAGAAGCCTGGTTTATGAAGGTCCTCACTGACGCCAGTCACTGATCGCCAATATTGCAGCCAAGAGATACAGGATTTTTACGTTAGGTTTCTTTATACGCAGAGCCTGAAGCCAAACTCTGCATTGGCAACGATCATCTCCGCGTTTCTTAACTGTGTCATCTGGAAACAGGCTCACAGCGATGCAGGTGTCATAACGTGGGTCATGTGTGCAGGGCATAACAGATCTACACCGAACAAGTTGGAAGTGTTCGAAAGGACGTCTCGGGGATTAAAATGAGGGTCGGAAGTCGCATCTGGGAACGTCACTCAACGACGGTATTGATCGGTAGATTTATAGGGACCACCTCTTGCAGCTAGAATACCTATTCGGCAGCCAAGTGTGAGATTTTATGTTGATGAGCTCGTAAGTGGAACTTCTCGCAGTTATTCTGACACCGTTCAGGGTGTTTAAGAGCGTTGAAAGCGTCCGTGGCTGCCACAGTACTACTGCTTGTGGCAGGCGTTGGTCAGACTTAACTTTGACCCTCTGTAGCTTCAAGGAGTGAGTTTCCTGACACGATCCTTATTCTCCATTTGTTTCTCAAGAAACTGTATACACTCCTTCGAAGTACGCTGGTGCCATTTTCACACACAGCATTTCATTTTATCAGTTTGTATAGAACTCAGTCAGAACGTTAATTTTTAAAAAGTCAAACACGAAACTATTCTGCACGTTCAGTTAGATCTATGTTATAGCGCAGCAGGTACCAACATAAAGAAACACACAATTTCATCTCTGAAGGCTCTTGCACCGTTGTACAAGACCATCTTATCACTTTCCCATACAGGAAAGGCACGGATGAAATTAGAACTTGGCTATCCTAATTGACATTTCATATGGTTTACAGAATTGAAATCCAGGTAGTCCCCGCGTACTTCCCTGAGGAAATTTCTTCGCCAATTCTTAACAAAATAAGATATTGATGAAGTCTGAATGTCCCGATGCCAACTTTGATTCTTCGAATATGTTGTAAGGATTTTTGAGGAAAAGGATTCGGAAATGCTAAGGAAAATATTATTTAAAGAGTTAAGTGATTTTTAAGATTGCTCTGGAACATATTATCAGACAAAGGAGGGACTTTGTTCTTCAAAAAAATTCACAGTTACAGGAAAATGATTCGGAAATGGAGGGAAAATATTACTTGGAGAGTTAAGTGATTTTTAAGATTCCTCTGGAACATATTATTATCGGATAAAGGAGGGGTCTTTGTTCTTCAAAAAGCCCACACAATTACAATCTACGATTTCTAAAGCGCTTTTTACGTCCAGTACTTTCTCTTACTGCTTTTGGTTCGCAAACACGAACTACAGCCCACTAATCTGAGAGGAAATACGATTACGAAGCGGAAGAGGAAGAGTTTAGTGTTTAACGTACCGTCGACAACGAGGTCATTAGAGACGGAGCACAAGGTCGGCTTAGGGAAGGATTGGGAAGGAAATCGGCCGAGCCCTCTCAAAGGAACCATCCCGACATTTGCCTGAAGCGATTTAGGGAAATCACGGAAAACCTAAATCAAGATGGTCGGACACGGGTTTGAACCGTCCTACTTCCGAATGCGAGTCCAGTGTGCTAACCCCTGCGTCACCTCGCTCGGTGAAGCGGAGGAGGATTAGCTCTTTGCACTGAAAGCACAAATTCCGGTGTTATAGGACCACTTGTGGCTGACGATAACACGGTCTTATCATTATCAAATTAAGGAATCGTTACATTAGGCAAATTCGTCGCTAGTGGGGAAGGACGGGACACTGTATCTGGAAAGGTGAATACAGCACCCAGCAGCAGAAGATAGGATTATGGTAGAACAGTCGAACCCACTTCACCTAGCTCATGGCCAAAATGACCTACATCAGTTACAATTACTCACTTTTTGAAACATTACTGTGTCTGTATTTATGTTTGTTTGTTACTGATCAAGAAAACTGCACTCTTTTGAACCTCTTAACGTCAGTTCACATTTATGTTCTTCAGGTACTTCAGAGTGTGAGAGGACACACCACATGAAATCGCGTGCTACTCCGTCAGAAGCTGCGATGAAGTTCAATTATTTATTAACTAACAAATGTAGTCAACATAAACTAACTTCAAAAGTTGGGCCGAAATTGTGTAACCAGGTCTCACTCTTGGAGCAATGCTGCAGGTCTCTCGTTGACACAATGGTTACATGGGATCGGAGCTACGCTGGCGCCTATCGTTAGGCAGCCCAGCACGGCGCAGTCACAGTGGTGGGTGGGACGCCGCCCGCAGCCGACAGACCGGATGGAATTCCCCGCGGATGCAACAAGCTGCTGGCGGCTGGCGGCTGTGCGGTGTCCGCGCTGTCGGGCTGTAATGCCGGCCGTCACGGCAGCTCCCCTGCTGGCTCCGCCTCAACAGGTAACTCGGCACGGCTTCCCCCGAGGTGCACTCACTCACCTTACGCTAATCCCTGCTCACGTAAACGCCGTTTTCTCGATGTTTAGTCTGAATGTATTCTGGCTTGTACGTTTTACATTTACTACCTGTTTAGATTCAATTGCATTACTATTTCACTGTCAAAGACGACATTTTCTACGTGTTTGCATTCTCTATGAGGAACATATCTTTCAGTGTTCTTGGCTAGTACTGTGTCCACTGTGATTGTTATTGTCGGTTACGGTTTGGTGACAGCCTGGTAGACCGAAAACAAACTAAATAAATTAATACTACAGATCCAGTGGTCGTCAAACAGCGGCCCGCGAAGCACATGTGTGCGGAATCGACTATACGTGGCCGGCCCGAGTGGCCGAGCGGTTCTAGGCGCTGCAGTCTGGAGCCGCGCGACCGCTGCGGTCGCAGGTTCGAATCCTGCCTCGGGCATGGATGTGAGTGATGTCCTTAGGTTAGTTAGGTTTAAATGGTTCTAGGAGACTGATGACCTCAGAAGGTAAGTCCCATAGTGCTCAGAGCCATTTGAACCATTTTTTACTATGCGTGCGGCCTTATTTTATAACAACAAGGCTTTTCCCCGCAGTTTCGCTCGTGTACGTGTTCGACGTAAGTATTACACACATCTCCTCCTCCCTCACTCTGCTCATCTACTCTTCCCCTCTCCCTCTATCTCTCTTCCTCCCCACCTCTGTCCATGTTCGCCTCCCCATCTCTGTTCATCACCCTCTGCTCCTCCCCCACCCTGCCGATTCCCTCCTGCCTTCCTCTCTTTACCCTCTCCTCCTCTCCCATATCTCTCTCAATCCATTCCTCCTCCCCCCCCGAATCCCTCCCTCTCTCTCTGACCATCTCCTCCTGTGCACACTCCTCAATTCACTATATTCAACACCTCCTTCCCGCTCACTTCATCGATCAAATGCTCCCTCTCCCTATCCATTTCCTCTTCCTCCTCTCTCTGTTCATCCTCCTGCAACCCCTCTCTCTCCATCCCACCCCTCCTTCTTCCCACTATATGTCCATCCTTCGGCGCCCCCCCCCCCCCCTCACTGTCCATTCCCTCCTGCCCTCTCCATCTATCTGTCCTTCCCTCATTCCCCTGTTCCCTTATCCTTCCTGTCCCACCCTATCCCTGTGTCCATCCTGTCCTCTATCAATCCCGTATTTCCCCTGGGTCATACCCATTTGCACATGTAGCCCCTGCAAAAAGATGTTAATGAAGCAGCCCACAACATGCCTCTTACGTAGCACAGCTTATATGCAAGGGGTATGGAAACCCTTTTTTTCCATAATCTGTAAGCTACCATGAAAAGCAGACAATATAACAGACTGATACTACTCCAAACAACATTCCTGTTGTGCTGGGCAGCCAACATGCCAGGGGCTGGAAAACAGTTTCTTGCCCCTTAGATGTAGGTTGTCCTATGAAGGAGGTCAATATTATTCCCATACAACACATCTTGCAGAGCAGCTTATATGGCAGGGGCTTAAAAACCACACGGCTGTATCTCTGTAAATATTACGGCTAAAGCATTATAAGCCCCACTACATTGGTCCTCTTCAGCAAAAAGTTTGTGTGTCAGATTTGGCCCAGTTTGGTTCAGGGACCTGGCATGAGTTCTTACACATACAAACACACTGACGTTAAGAGGTTCGAAAGAGTGTAGTTTTCTTGCTCAGTAGCAAACAAACATAGATACAGACACAGTAATATTTCAAATCGTGATTAATTGCAACTAATGTTGGTCATTTCGGCCATGTGCTAGGTGAAGTTGGCCACTTACCTTTGGGGTCAGAGGGGTAATTTAGCGCAGCCAATGCGGAGTCATAGGGATGTGAGAGGCGAAATGTTATTTTGTTTGTCTACCAGCACTGACATCTTATGGGGGCATGTGACTCGTGCCGATCAGCTACCACAGAACAAATTTTGACACAGAAGCAACATTTTATTCGTGAATGCGCGTTACAGAAACGGCCTTCTTCAAATACAGTACATATTTGTAGCAAGGAATATGAAATTAAGGCAATTGGTAGAAGAAAAATGACATTCAAAACATTTAGAAAACATTTCTGATCATGTCTCATTTTGCACAATACATTTAAAGATAAGTAAAATTACTGTTAATAATCAATAAATTGTCGTCTAGAAACTGAAACCAGAGACTCAACTCGATCATAATTTGTTGCCAATGAAACATAGGTGTTGTCATTCCCTTTTACTGTGGTGATTTGGTTGGCTGTGTCGAAATGGGAATCACAACTACCTTAATCTTTCATTTGTCTGCTTCGACACAGCAATGAACAGTCGTGTTTTGCCTTATTGTACCTGTGGCACCAAATCCCACCTGTTTAATTTAGTTCTACAAATAGATAATATGAACTAAAAAAATTATCAGAATATATACAGCTGTTTGGGTCAGCGACACACACTAGTATTTCCTTCAAGACTAGATTTCGCTAAGTTTGAGAATCTTCAGAGACAGCCTTCCAACAATACTGATAAAACTTGTAACAAAAGCTATCACTTCCATAGCCAAAATTTATACCCAAATCTAATGGGTTTCCCTTTTAGAAAATGCTTCAGAGAATGAATATCATAGTACCTGAGCATCATTTCATCGATCGAGAAATTTTCATCGAAATTCCCCACTCCTGTAAGTTTTTATTCACAGTGACAATCAAATTTCTGACATTGAACACTCTATCACTTTCGTTAGCACTCGCTTCATTATTATCTACAAAATGAAAGATTGGTTTTAGTCCAAGGTATTTATGTGATATGGCACTTTTATAAGGTTTTACCATCAGATTATGTTCAGACCAATAACCTCTCTGTTTGGGCAAAGTGTGTTATCCAGATAAAACGAAGAAACCGATAAAAACTTTCAGTTTGTCTAAACTTTCAGTTCGTCTACTGAGGTACAAGACTGAGGCCTGTTTTCCCACTGTTTTGCATACTATTCAGTTTCTTCCATATTGCTATTTAGCAGCTCAGAAGTAAGCAACTTCTCAAAAAGGTCCAGTGCCTTATAACCTTACAGAGGGTTCACAACATTTTTAGGGTTAATTTGTGCCAGACTACTTAGGTTGCCAGAACTGTAATAAGAATCTGTCTCAGACCATACTACTGCTGGTTCACTTTTTTGTCATTTTGGAAGAACGATTCTGCAATTGTGACTGAGCCTTGGCACTAGATGAAGATGCTGTAGAACAGCTCGGAACGTCGTCCTCCAGCATATTGATTTCCACTGTTCCTGAACTATCCATAGGACGGCCTGTTTCATCATTATCGAAACTCTCCTCATCTGTCAGTTCATCGACATCATGTGGTAAAGCAAACTAGCATACTACAGCCTCCTTGGCCAATCTGAATGTTTCCTACCGATACATATTAAAATTTCTCAAAGAAATGGTGACTGAGTGGGGTATTATAACACCCGAGCAGTAGTGGAGCAAAGATCGTTTCAGTCCAGTTTGTTAGTGCAGGTTGCCTACATCAGGGGGAGGTATGCACTCAGGGGCAAACCTACTGTTCCCCTTTGATTGACAGGTTAAGTACCTGTCAATCAGAACTTTTCCCACTACTCTCAGCGTCCTATTTATACGACACAATTTTCCAATCAAATTTTTTAGTACGAGATTATTAGTTTTTGTGCTCGGGTATGCTGTCGCCAGCACACCAGGAGGCAAAGAGTTTGTAAGAAGATCGATAACAGGCGCTGAATCAAGCACGTCCATCAAGAGAGAGGCCAAAGACAAACTCGCAAGCAATGAGCCGGCAAACCCCCACGACAATCAGTATTTAGATCGCCGCTGTGGACTGGAGGGCCCAGTCAGAGTCACAGTCTCTAGGTCAGAGTCAGTCACAGACAATCAGCCCAGTCGCAGTTACAGTCGTTGTCTCAGTCACTATTCTAGTAGACGTCTGTCAGCGCACGTCACCGGCTACGAGAGTGTAGTGCAGGCTGTTCCAGCTCGTGGGCTCCGTTGTGAGCTGTGGAGCGCTCCCTGCTCCAGGGAGCAGTGTCGCTCGCTACGACCAGTCAAGTGGGCCGGCACGCCGGCACGTGGCACGGCTGGCTGAGGCAGGCGGCAAGGCAAGCGTTTTGATGTGCCAGCTGCGTCTTACAAGATCGACAACCTCACACTCTTAGCTGCTAAGACGTGGTGACGTGCAACACCAGGAAATACGATCTTCAGGAAATATATACGAAACAGATGTTTTACAAGAAATTGCATTCTAAATTTATTGGGCCTCTGTAGTTTGAAATTTTCTTTTCATTGCAAGATCGGAAATGTCAGGCGTTAAAGTGTTCGCAGCGTTAATGCGGAGGATGGCCTTCATTGTTGCATCCTGAAGAAGCGATCGTTCCTTACTTTATAACTGTTTTCATTGCTCAGAAAAGCTGCTCATATCAAAACGTAGATCCCAAACATGCACATGATCTGAGCGGCATTATTGTGAAGTTTGGGAAATGTTTTTTCTGTAATGAACACTACATCGTGACAAATACAACGTGTTGTAGTACCTCTCTTTCAACAAAGTTGAATTTTGCAAATCAATATTCTCCAATTGAAGTGACGATGACAAGTCATCGGTGGAAACTGAAAAAGGAGTGCTGAACACCTTAAGTTCCATTTCCAAACTAGTGACGTTTCGGAATCGTGTTTCAAACGGCGAACGGTCCAGACACTTGGAGGATGTCGTCCAGGATACCGAGCAGCATACATAGCACACGCCCGCTGGGCATTTTGATCACAATAGCCATACCTCAACACGTGATGAGCTGCTTTAAGTTTTCTTGGTAATCGCCGAAAGTAGTACCTTCAGGTAGTTTTAAAGAAGCAAGATGATTGAAGAACGTTAGATGTCCATTACTCATCTGCCTCTCAAATAAACGTAACTTTTCCATGAACACTTTGATCTGGTCGTGCATGTCATCGATTAGCTGCCCTTTGCCCTCCAATGACAGATTTAAATTATTCAGATGCATAGTTATGTCAGCTAGGAACGCCAGGTCTGATATTCATTTTATATCTTTCAGACAACGCATTTCTTCCCCTTTCATTTCGAGAAAAGGGGTATTTCCTCAATAATGGCAAAGAAAACATCAAGAATTTTTCCCCGACTCAGCCAACGAACTGTACTGTGGTAAGATATATCCCCATACTCCGCTTCCACATCTTTCAGGAATCCTTTGACGACGCACAAAATTCACACACTTCACGACATCTTTCATTACGCCACCTAGCTCTACTGTTTCGGCACACAGTGCCTCTTGGTGCATCACGAACTATGTTGCATGTTTTGATACCCTCCGTATTACGAATCCGTTTTTAAACATACGTCTACTGGTATGCCGTTCTTAAGCCTGGCTACCAGTTCTCTGCGTGCAACGCCTTCTACCTGACTGTATTTAATTCTGTATATTGTACCTCTTCGCCGAATTAAATACTTTATGACATACTAAACACTGCGGTCGACCATCCCTCTCATTGAATAAAAAGGTATCCTCCAATAGAGGTACAGAGCTCCCGCGGCTAGTCATAGCTGTCATTGAGCACGGATTATTACGGCTGCATGCGGCCAGGGGGCAGTGAGTTCGCTTTCCCCCTGCACGCGGGCTCCGAGCTGCCGCAGTGAGCGCTCCGGAGCGCTCCGGCTCCCTGGAGCTCGGTTGGAACAGCCTGGTGTAGTGTTTATGGCAGGTATTGTACTTCACCTGTAGTGAGGCTAACTGGACTATTACGAGAGAGCTTGTACCACAACACATGGAATAATTTAAAGATAAGTAGCCTTCTGTTCTGGTAAATAAAGAACCCTGTTAATAGAACAGTGCAGTTGCGTTGTATGAAGAGAATACCGGTCACCAAACAACATCTTCTCCTTGATTCCCATGGTACAAGACTAGACACTGTCAAATGCAAGTTTTCATCCGATATTTTATACAGGGTGGTCCATTGACTGTGACTGGGCTAAATATCTCACGAAATCAGCGTCAAACGGAAAAACTACAAAGAACGAAACTGGTCTAGCTTCAAGGGGGAAACCAGATGGTGCTATGGTTGGCCCGCTAGATGGCGCTGCCATAGGTCAAACGGATATCAACTGCGTTTCTTTAACAGGAACCCCAATTGTTATTACATATTCGTCTAGTACATACAGAAATATACATGTTTTAGTTGCACCACTTTTTTCGCTTTGTGATAGATGGCGCTGTAATAGTCACAAACATATGGCTCACAATTTTAGACGAACAGTTGGTAACAGATAGGTTTTTTAAATTAAAATACAGAACGTAGGTACGTTTGAACATTTTATTTCGGTTGTTCCAATGTGCTACATGTAACTTTGTGCACTTATCATTTCTGAGAACGCATGCTGTAACAGCGTGATTACCTGTAAATACCACATTAATGCAATAAATGGTCAAAATGATGTCTGTCAACCTCAATGAATTTGGCAATACGTGTAACGACATTCCTCTCAACAGCGAGTAGTTCGCCTTCCGTAATGTTCGCACATGCATTGACAATGCGCTGACGCATGTTGTCAGGCGTTGTCGGTGGATCATGATGGCAAACATCCTTCAATTTTCCTCACAGAAAGAAATCCGGGGACGTCAGATCCGGTGAACGTGCGAGGCATGGTATGGTGCTTCGACGACCAATCCACCTGTCATGAAATATGCTATTCAATACCGCTTCAACCGCACGCGAGCTATGTGCCGGACATCCATCATGTTGGAAGTACATCGCCATTCTGTCATGCAGTGAAACATCTTGTAGTAACATCGGTAGAACATTACGTAGGAAATCAGCATACATTGCACCATTTAGATTGCCATCGATAAAATGGGGGCCGATTATCCTTCCTCCCATAACGCCGCACCATACATTAACCCGCCAAGGTCGCTGATGTTCCACTTGTCGCAGCCATCGTGGATTTTCCGTTGCCCAATACTGCATATTATGGCGGTTTACGTTACCGCTGTTGGTGAATGACGCTTCATCGCTAAATAGAACGCGTGCAAAAAATCTGTCATCGTACCGTAATTTCTCTTGTGCCCACTGGCAGAACTGTACACGGCGTTCAAAGTCGTCGCCATGCAATTCCTGGTGCATAGTAATATGGTAAGGGTGCAATCGATGTTGATGTAGCATTCTCATCACCGACGTTTTTGAGATTCCCGATTCTCACGCAGTTTGCTACTGATGTGCGGATTAGCCGCGACAGCAGCTAAAACACCTACTTGGGCATCATCATTTGTTGCAGGTCGTGGTTGACGTTTCACATGTGGCTGAACACTTCCTGTTTCCTTAAATTACGTACCTATCCGGCGAACGGTCCGGACACTTGGATGATGTCGTCCAGGATACCGAGCAGCATACATAGCACACGCCCGTTGGGCATTTTGATCACAATAGCCATACCTCAACACGATATCGACCTTTTCCGCAATTGGTAAACGGTCCATTTTAACACGGGTAATGTATCACGAAGCAAATACCATTCCCACTGGCGGAATGTTACGTGATACCACGTACTTACACGTTTGTGGCTATTACAGCGCCAGTGGTCCAACTAAAACATTCATATTTCTTTACGTACTACACGAATGTGTAATAAAAAATTGTGGTTACTATTTTTAAAAAAACGCAGTTGATATCCGTTTGACCTACGTCAGCGCCATCTAGCGGGCCAACCATAGCGCCATGTAGTTTCCCCCTTCAAGCTAGAAGATTTTCGTTTTTTGTAGTTTCTTTCGTTTGATGCTTTTTTGTGAAATATTTGGCCCGGTCACTATTAATGGACTACCCTGCATAGCTGGCATACAGACTTTTAACATTCAAATACTAAGTAATTTAATTTACTGACTCTTCTTGTACGACTTATAGTGAAACAGAAAGCCAATCATGTGCACAGGAAAAAATTCAGTAAGGCTGACATAAAAACATATAAAAACAGACTGAGAAACTTGCTCTCCAAACTGACGAAAGTTTCAGCTGAAAGTGTGGAGGAAACAATGAAAGCAGACAAAAATTACGCGGAATTCATTTTTGCATGATTCAGCAATGTAAGGAACTTTCCTATAGCTAGGACGCTGGGCGCTAATGAGTTAACACTATTGGTAAATTAATATTTATAAAGGAACTGTGGGATAAGCGAAACGATCATATCGTCCGTATTCAACGTTACCCGTCAGTACTCATGTATGTGTGCAGCTCTAATTCGCTTCTAAAATAGAGTCTACAATGAACTGGGACAGTTAATTGCTGCAACGATTAGGGTCTGACCATTTCAAACATGATATATGCATCGACATTCGCGACACCGACGAGACTCGTGGTTTTAAATACATCAACGCAATGGAATACTTCTCTAAACTATACGCCGAGAGGCAGGGGCGTTGGAAGACTAGGCACTGGAGAACAATAACTGATATAGTATAATTACAGTCAACTGTAGCGCATTCTAATTAATTTACATGTCCTGTTAATTCCAAGCAGCGGAGCTATTAATGAAAGACGGAAAAAAATCCGTTATCTGATTTATTTCTGTGGAAGCGAGGCATTATTATCTTATTCAGCACGCAGCCGGTCTACGCTGAAGTCTGAGAGGTTTTTTCCGACGTTGCCAAGGCAAGCGAAGCTATTACTACACACATTTCGTGCCTCATCAAGAGTTACGACCCATTTCGTACGGCGTCCTTATCTGACGCAGACAAACTGCTTTCTGTCTCAAGGGAGCAGCGTCCGAGCTTTTAATAGTGAGAAACAGACGAGGTAAAAGCATTCTGTTGTGTTTTCATCCTTGGCAGATTTGTTTTGTTGGTCAAACCCGACGTCTGTTTCGTGCATCTCTCCATTCCTGTTGCTTACAAACCGTGCGCTTCGTACAATGGGAAATACAGTGAATTTCACATCACCGATTGTCTGCATTATGTATCTCACATCTATCTCTGCTCTTATGGTTCTTTCCATTGCCTTCGATTCAACTACAGATTGTCTAGTGGCTTCCAGAGGCAACAAACATTTAATTTCCAATAGTTCATATAATTATACCCTCTCTTCACAAATTGAAAATGCTATCATACAACGCTCATAAAGACGTAGGATATTATTACATCACAGGTTTAACCACTAAGTATTAAAGTCATAAACTGAGACAGTGTAACTCATCGGCGAGCAAATTTCCGAATATAAATTCATGCAGTACTTGAGAATATGAGTACTTAGCGACATCCAACAAATTGTACCCGTAATTTCAAATCTTTTCAAAACTTTGTCGCTGACAGCTCCCAAAAAATAACGAAGGGGAGTAAGTTTATCGGTAACCGCAATTTCCGTGTTCTACATTTACATCTACATATATACTCCGCTAGCCACCAAGCGGTGTGAAGCGCAGGTCACAATTCGCGCCAAAGTCATATTCCCCCCCCCCCCCCCCCCATCCCTCTGTTCGACTCGCGGACCGCGCGAGGGAAAAACGACTGTCCGAACGCCTCAGTACGAGCTCTAATATCCCTTATATTTGAATGGTGATCATTGCGCGATTCGAAAGTTGGTGGTAATAATATATGCTCTACATCCTCGGCGAAGATCGGATTAGTGAGCAGCCCCTTCCGTTTAGCGCGTCGTCTATCTGCAAGTGTGTCCCACTTCAAACTTTCTATGAGATTTGTAACGCTTTCGCGATGGCTAAATGTACCAGCCACGAATCTTGCCGCTCTTCTTTGGACCTTCTCAATCTCTTGAATAAGACCCAACTGGTAAGGGTCCCATACAGACGAACAATACTCTAAGACTGGACGAACTAACGTATTGTAAGCAATTTCCTTTGTTGAAGGACTGCATCGCTTCAGAATTCTACTAATAAACCGCAATCTAGAGTTCGCCTTGCCCGTTACTTGCGTAATCTGATCATTCCATTTGAGATCATTTCGAATAGTCTCACCCAGATACTTGACGCATGTTACCGCTTTCAAAGACTGGGCATTTATTTTGTACTCGTACATTAATGGGGATTTTCGCCTTGTTGTACGCAGTAGCTTACACTTACTAATATTGAGAGATAACTGCCAGTCGTTATACCACGCAATTATTTTCATGGCAGCAAGTTTCAGCATAGTGTATCACGTTTTAATTTATTACTTGTTTATTGATAACTCTAGTCCCAACACATGTTGCAGGCAGTATCCACACATACCACTAAAGACACCTACAAAATTATATACTCTACGGCAGATTTTATATAGAAAAAAGTAGCTTTTCATAAACAAATAGACAACGACGGGAAAAAATATCAACACCAAAAAGATATTACTGTAGACAAATGAAATTTCGGGAAGCCAGTTGTGTAGGTAACATATTTGCAAGATAGCAGGTTCAAGAAAGCCCGAGAAAAGCCACAGCAAACGTGAAACCCTGTTACATTAGTAACTGGTGTAATAGTCAGAATGTTGAATGCAAGCATGCACTCATTGTGCTGTACAGGTGCCGGGTGTCTTTTTTTTGGATGGAGTTCCGTCCCTGTTGCACGTGATCGGTCACTACAGGGATTGCGGCTATTGCTGTTTGTGGACGACGCATAAGTTATCGTCAGAGGATGTCCCATATGTGCTCGGCTTGAGACAGATCTGATGATCAAGAAGGCCAAGGCAACATGCCGGCACTGTGTACGGCATGTTGGGTTACAACAGCGGTTATGTGGGCGAGCGTTATCCTGCTGGAAAACCCCCTCTGTAATGCTCTTGATGAACGGCAGCATAACAGGTCGAACCACCAGCTTGACTTACAATTTTGCAGTCAGGGGATAACCAGGAGAGTGCTCCTGCTGTGATACGAAATAGCTCCAGGTGTACCAACAGTCTGGCAGCACACGGACAGGAAGGTCTCAGCCCATCAACTGGCCCCCTCCTACCCGACACCCGGCCATCCCTGGCACCGAGGCAGAACCAGGCTTCACCACAACACACAACAGACCACGACCCTGAGCTCCAATGAGCTCTCGCTTCACGCCATTTCAGTCGCAAATGACGCTGGTTTGGTGTCAGTGGAATGCACGCTACAGGGTGTCTGGCTCGGAGCTTTCCTTGAAGCAACCGATTTCTAACAGTTCTTTGTGTCACAGTGCTGCCAACTGCTGCACATGGCCGTCCGGAGCCCTGTCTTCTTGTGATTGTACGGGGTTATTACAAATGATTGACGCGATTTCACAGCTCTACAATAACTTTATTATTTGAGATATTTTCACAATACACACACATACAAAAACCCAAAAAGTTTTTTTAGGCATTCACAAATGTTCGATATGTGCCCCTTTAGTCATTCGGCAGACATCAAGCCGATAATCAAGTTCCTCCCACACTCGGCGCAGCATGTCCCCATCAATGAGTTCGAAAGCATCATTGATGCGAGCTCGCAGTTCTGGCACGTTTCTTGGGAGAGGAGGTTTAAACAATGAATCTTTCACATAACCCCACAGAAAGAAATCGCATGGGGTTAAGTCGGGAGAGCGTGGAGGCCATGACATGAATTGCTGGTCATGATCTCCACCACGACCGATCCATCGGTTTTCCAATCTCCTGTTTAAGAAATGCCGAACATCATGATGGAAGTGCGGTGGACCACCATCCTGCTGAAAGATGAAGTCGGCGCTGTCGGTCTCCAGTTGTGGCATGAGTCAATTTTCCAACATGTCCAGATACACGTGTCCTGTAACGTTTTTTTCGCAGAAGAAAAAGGGGCTGTAAACTTTAAACCGTGAGATTGCACAAAACACGTTAACTTTTGGTGAATTGCGAAATTGCTGCACGAATGCGTGAGGATTCTCTACCGCCCAGATTCGCACATTGTGTCTGTTCACTTCACCATTAAGAAAAAAATGTTGCTTCATCACTGAAAACAACTTTCGCACTGAACGCATCCTCTTCCATGAGCTGTTGCAACCGCGCCGAAAATTCAAAGCGTTTGACTTTGTCATCGGGTGTCAGGGCTTGTAGCAATTGTAAACGGTAAGGCTTCTGCTTTAGCCTTTTCCGTAAGATTTTCCAAACCGTCGGCTGTGGTACGTTTAGCTTCGTCGACTTCCGCGGGCTACGCGTGAAACTTGCCCGCACGCGTTCAACCGTTTCTTCGCTCACTGCAGGCCGACCCGTTGATTTCCCCTTACAGAGGCATCCAGAAGCTTTAAACTGCGCATACCATCGCCGAATGGAGTTAGCAGTTGGTGGATCTTTGTTGAACTTCCTCCTGAAGTGTCGTTGCACTGTTATGACTGACTGATGTGAGTGCATTTGAAGCACGACATACGCTTTCTCGGCTCCGGTCGCCATTTTGTCTCACTGCGCTCTCGAGCGCTCTGGCAGCAGAAACCTGAAGTGCGGCTTCAGCCGAACAAAACTTTATGAGTTTTTCTACGTATCTGTAATGTGTCGTGACCATATGTCAATGAATGGAGCTACAGTGAATTTATGAAATCGCTTCAATCATTTGTAATGGCCCTGTACATACCTGTGACCACCGCTGCCAGCAGTCATGTACAGTAGCTACATTCCTGCCAAGTCTTTCTCCCCACCGCAGAAGGAACATCCAGTTTCTCGTAGCACTATTACACGACCTCGTTCAAACTCAGTGAGGTGTTTATAATGGCGCCTTTGTGCCCTTAAAAGCACACTTGAGTAACATCGACTCAGTACGCCCGCCCAACCTCATAGGTAACTAACTCTCACGAACGTTACAGAGTGTATTTGAGGTTCAAATGGCTCTGAGCACTATGGGACTTAACTTCTGAGGTCATCAGTCCCCTAGAACTTAGAACTACTTAAACCTAACTAACCTAAGGACATGACACACATCCATTCCCGAGGCAGGACTCGAACGTGCGACCGTAGCGGTCTTGCGGTTCCAGACTGCAGCGCCTTTAACCGCACGGCCACTTCGGCCGGGAGTGGTGCTACTATCACCATTCTTATGCGATTGGCATGAAATTGGAACAGACATCATCTTTCAAATGTAGAAAAATGCCTATCAACTTCCGTTTATGTCAAACAACTCCTTCCTGGTGTTTTTTTTTTTTTTTCATCGGTGTATTTTCGTTATTATATTGGACTCGCATTTGGGGTTTGGTTCCTTTGAAAGGACACAGCACACTTCCCTTCGCATTCTTTCCCAATACGAGCTTGTGCTTCCATTCAAACAACCTCGTCGTCGACGTAAGTTTAAACTCTAATCTTCCTTCCGTGCAATTACTGCAACGAACACAAGGCAACCAAGAGAAAAAGAATTTTTTATTTAGAGCTTCATGAAAATTTATAGCTGTCACAAAATAAAAAAAAAATACCGAGTTACAGTCGACGAAAAAAAAAACAAAATACAGGAGAGCACTGTACGATCTATGTCGACACACTATTATCTTACACTTTCCACCCGATTGGCAACGGCCTCGACGCAGGGGATACATCGGTTCCCGGGAAATCACCGAAGTTAAGCGCTGTCGGGCGTGGCCGCCACTTGGATGGGTGACCATCCACGCCGCCATGCGCTGCTGCCATTTTTCGGGGTCCACTCAGCCTCGTGATGCCAATTGAGGAACTACTGGGAGAGCAGTGTGCTGACCACACGCCCCTCCTATCCGCATCCTCACTGAGGATGACACGGCGGTCTGATGGTCCCGATGGGACATGATTGCGCATTGACTCACTTTGGTATTCGCCTTCTGCTATTCGATATGAAATGGCATATAACTATCAGTTATAAACAAAATAGTCCTTGGCTGCAAGGATAGTAGTTTCTCCCACACTCAGCTTGCATCCCAATTTGTGAAAATTTCATGTGTATTTAAGCAGTACTTACCAGTATAAAGTGGTGAAGTTAATTAAGTTCCTACAGATCCAATGCAGTCATTTTCCATACCTAGAAAACAAAAAAATTATTATATTTAGTGAAATTGCACATATAATCTTCTTTTAAAATTGGCGTCTACACAGAAAGACTTCACCACAGCTAATTAGATATGTGTATGGTTAGTCGTTTTTAATGCTGTCTAGAGGATCCACGAAGGCAATTTAATTGAACGACCAAGTTTTTCACTAACTGGAATTAGCTTTGCCGCCGTCACGTAAAACAGAAGGGGACTACAAGGAGGACACTGGCTGCCTTCTCTTCCAGTGAAGACAGTAGCCTTTTTTAATTAATAAATCAGAGTCCAGGTTACTGGAGTTTAGGGGTAGTGCCTCTGAATACTAATCGAAACGTTCTGGATTCCGGGTTTCATGCCAACTACTGCTGACATTTGGAACTGAAAAACACTATAGTCCGATTGAAATTGCTTAACAGTTGACAGTTCACGCGCTGGAGCTGGTTTCTTCCAAGCAGAGCGCTCAACGCCACGGCAGGATCTTTCGCCGTTGCCAAATGGCCACTACAATTTGTCAGTTCACGTCCAAATCATTGCCCGGCATACTTCGTTACTGTTTGGATCGCGAATCACGGGTGGTCTGGCACTTTTATTTCGTATTGCATCACACATGATAACCACACCAATAACGACACACACACACACACACACACACACACACACACACACACACGCACGCACATAACGATGCTAATAAAATGCACCCTTTTATGCGCAGCATTAACCAAACACTACTTCCGCACAAGACACGATTCAGCGTCACATATGCAGTTGTCATAATCACAGAGATTGGCTTATATTAGGTAAGCTTTTCAGGACGTTGCGTAACGACAAATTTTTGAAGGCTGCAATTCATCGTTGCGACTGGAGTTCTACAGTCATAACAATACGTACTTAACCCTACGTTATGGTGTAGTGCAATGGCGACAGTACAAATCTAACGAGTAGATGCCCGTACGTTCAAATCTGGTTAAATGTAGGCGAAGTTTCTTTTTATTTCTAAATCCAATCAAAAAAGTTTGATTATTATTTTTATTCAATTAATTGGTTTAAATGTAATTTCTTTGTTTTTTATTTTTTGCCGAGTCATTTTCATCATCGCATTGACTTTCTTTGCTCGTATTTTTCTTCCAATTATTATTTTTTCTTTTAGAATCTGCCTGTGTCGACTATAATCTGCAACCGAGTGCGCGGCATCCCGTATAGCCAGTGTGAGGACAGTTACAGGTAACCAACGATAGCGAGAAACTGAAATTTTTCTGCCTCAAGTTGCTCTTAGAGGTGAACAAAGCGATCGTGATTTTACTTCTGCCGCAGATTTAGACCCCCGTTTCATAGGATACATTGCACATCACGAGGTTGTGGTTAGCATAGAACATGAGTTTAAATTCAGGGCTACAAAACACATCGTCTGCCGTAATTCAGTCATTGGTCACTTAAAATCAGCTGCTGACAGAGCATATCGCATTTCTGCCATACCTCGCGGCGGCAGCTTCCGACATTGCTCCGCGTTACACATTAACGGCATTTCTGAAGCGACCCGCCGTGTTTGTGTGTCATCTAGCTGGCAGCCGATGTGGCAAACACTGTAACGGTTAAGTGACAGACGTCAACTATCAAGTAATTTCAGTCGGACTACAGCAACGGCATTCAGACATTGCCAGTACAAGGAGTAATCCTCATTCTACTAATTACCTTGTCAAAAAAGGAGGAGGAGCAGATATTGGTTTGGGGCACCCTACAGCACTTGGATGCGAAACAGCTCTTAAAATATAAAAGTACCACGAACGATGGACACGAGGACGCAGAAGCCATTAATCGAACACGATGTCTATCCACAGGAAATGCGGTCCGTATCTGAAAAAGTGCAACAACGATTTTAATTTTTTGACTGACACAAGATTCCAGTAAACGGTTTTCAAGACGCGAACGACGATACGTACCTACACGTGCGCTGCCGTTTACTATTCGCCTCTGTTAGGCATTGTTAAACATTTTGAAGAAAAGGTCACCATCAACAGTGTCAAATGCCCTCGCACCATGAGAGAGTGTGGAGGTGTTTGGAATTAAATCCAGAACATCTGGCGCTAAGATTGGTTATCAGGACGTTCACGCAAACATCTCTCCTCCCCTTGCCGACCAAATACTTATAGTGAAACTTTTCAGAAAAATGGTTCAAATGGCTCTGAGCACTATGGGACTTAAAATCTGAGGGCATCAGTCCCCTAGAACTTAGAACTACTTAAACCTAACTAACCTAAAGACATCACACACATCCATGCCTGAGGCAGGATTCGAACCTGCGACCGTAGCGGTCGCGCGGTACCAGACTGTAGCGCCTAGAACCGCTCGGTCACACCGGCCGGCTTGAAAATTTTCCACCACCGGGATTCGGAACGACGTACTCATGGGTCGAGAGACACCGCACAAGCGTGCATTAGCGACCTCTGCTCCGGAGGCAAGTTTACGACATTCGACCCAATTACAGAAACTGTTCATAATACTGCCTCCCTTTACACATTCGAGACGGCGTCCGAGTCTTACTGTTACAGTCGCACGGCCACTGCCCGAGTGAGACTCGGGTGCCATCTCGGATCTGTTAATATTATTTTTTATGTTGTAATGTAGATAAATTACACAGAAAAACCCGCCTTCTAATCAGAGTCTTCACTGATGTCACTTAACTTCAGTGCCGGCTGTTTTTCAATTAGTTCACTGTCCTCCACTGCCATTCAGGGCGTTTGGCATGCAGCACTTCCTGAATCTTTTGATTATATTTGGTGGTATTGTGCTGCCACGTAAGACTGCCTGATGGCCTTTTAATCCTGCCAAATGCAGTGAGTGCATGATACCCAATTGGGTTAGTGTTTTCGGAGACGGCCTTGAAATGGCTTATTTACGGCATCAAACACGTGCAGTTTTGAAGTTACAACTCCAGGCTTAACGATTAGGTCTCTTTCAAGGCGGCAACGAGAGGAATGAGCACTATAGTTGAAGTTTCCGGCCGGTCGGGGTGGCCGAGCGGTTCTAGGCGCTACAGTCTGGAACCGCGTGACCGCTACGGTCGTAGGTTCGAATCGTGCCTCGGGCATGGATGTGTGTGATGTCCTTAGGTTAGTTAGGTTTAAGTAGTTCTAAGTTCTAGGGGACTGATGACCTCAGATGTTAAGTCCCATAGTGCTCAGAGCCATTTGAACCATTTTTTGAAGTTTCTATGAAGTGAAAATACGAGGGTTGGAACTTTAATAGTGGCAACTATATATTTACAGATCGTACAAAATAGATACGTGTTTCACAAGCATTGTGTATAACCCGTTGCCAGCAATGTGGAAGTCGTGGCATACTCTTAGCAGTGCCAGTTGTGTTGGCAGTTCGAGCGGCGCGGTCTATTGCCCAACTAATTTGTAGTAATTCTGAAGCGAATGCCGTGAAGTGTTTCCTTCAGTTTAGAAACAGAGTTGATCTTACGAGGGATTAAGTCATGGGAGTGCAGAAGGTGTCATAGCACTTAGCAGCCCCATCAGTGAAACAAAAAACAGCTTGCACTGTATGTGCTTCAGCATTGTCCTGCAAAATGATAGTCAGGTCCTGCAGAAAGTGTCATCACTTCTGTCTATATGCTGTTCATTTTTGGAACACAACCTACGACCAGCTTCGAGACAGAAGTGATGACACTTGCTGCGGGACCTGACCATCATTTTGCAGGAAAATGATCAAGCACGTACAGTGAAAACTGTTACTGATTTGTTTGACTGCACTCGCCTGACTTAAGCCCTCGTGAGCTCAACTCGATTTCTAAACTGAAGGAAACACTTCACGGCATTCGCTTCAGAACTGCTACAAATTCGTAAGGCAATAGACCGCGTCGCTCGAACTGTCAACACAACTGGTACTGCTAAGAGAATCCAATGACTTCCACATCGCTGGCAACGGGTTATACACAATGCTGGTGACTACTTTGAAGGTCAGTAAAACTTTGAGACACGTATCTATTTTGCACGAGCTGTAAATAAACAGCTGCCACTATTAAAGTTCCACCCTCGTGTACTGGAGGTCGTAAAATTGCACAGACAAGCCGCACCCTAATTTTTGGTGGCAAAACTTCTTCCACAAAATGTGTCTTACATTCAGGCCAATACTGTATTAAGGATTAAAGAAAGAGAGCATGATAACCACTAAGCTGAGCAACTACGTAGTTGGAGAAAATGGAAACAAGAGAATAGTATGATTACGTGAAAAATGTCGGCTCGGTAGTTAAGTGATCGACTATTACATTCCTAAGATTTCTTCTGTCACTTCTCGCTCCTTTCACGTCTGGTAATTATGACTGTTAATGTCAAAAGTAACAAGCTCAACAATGGTTTGGAGCTACACCTCCCTCTTCCTTACCCTCCACCCATTCCCTTGTACCTGGCTGGTTAAGCTTGTTCAAAATACAAGAGGAAGGCAGAAGCATACCACCTCCAGGCATAGTAACGGACTGCAGTGCTAAAACCAACCGCTCGGTGAGGACAGCTTTACTTACTCCCCTCAGTGGAGTCGAATTTAGTCCCATAACTCCTGCCATCATTGCGGCGAACCGAAGCTGGGCTTCAATAAAATGAAGAAGAAAAATGGTTCAAATGGCTCTAAGCACAATGGGACTTAACATCTGTGGTCATTAGTCCCCTAGAACTTAGAACTACTTAAACCCAACTAACCTAAGGACATCACACACATCCATGCCCGAGGCAGGATTCGAACCTGCGACCGCAGCAGCAGCGCGGTTGCGGACTGAAGCGCCTACAACAGCTCAGCCACAGCGACCGGCAAAATGAAGAAGAACATGGAAGTGTTCATCGTTTTCCTCGCTCAACGTGAGTGCTATGTGGAAGTAACAGGACCAACAGACAAATAAATTCACATCTGATACTTTAAGTGATATCTGGTGTTCCCCAGGGAAGCGTCCTGGGACCTCTGATGTTCCTGATCTACATAAATGAACTGGGTGACAATCTGAGTAGTTCTCTTAGGTTGTTCGCAGATGATGCTGTAATTTACCGTCTAGTAAGGTCATCCGAAGACTAGTATCAGTTGCAAAGCGATTTAGAAAAGATTGCTGTATGATGTGGCAGGTGGCAATTGACGCTAAATAACGAAAAGTGTGAGGTGATCCACATAAGTTCCAAAAGAAGTCCGTTAGAATTCGATTACTCGATAAATAGTACAATTCTCAAGGCTGTCAATTCAGCTAAGTACCTGGGTGTTAAAATGACGAACAACTTCAGTTGGAAAGACCACATAGATAATATTGTGGGGAAGGCGAGCCAAAGGTTGCGTTTCATTGGCAGGACACTTAGAAGATGCAACAAGTCCACGAAAGAGACAGCTTATACTACACTCGTTCGTCCTCTGTTAGAATACTGCTGCGCGGTCCTTACCAGGTGGGATTGACGCAGGACATCGAAAGGGTGCAAAAAAGGGCAGCTCGTTTTGTATTATCACGTAATAGGGGAGAGAGTGTGGCAGATATGATACGCGAGTTGGGATGGAAGTCATTAAAGCAGAGACGTTTTTCGTCGCAGCGAGATCTAATTACGAAATTTCAGTCACCAACTTTCTCTTCCGAATGCGAAAATATTTTGTTGAGCCCAACCTACATGGGTAGGAAGGATCATCAAAATAAAATAAGAGAAATCAGAGCTCGAACAGAAAGGTTTAGGTGTTCGTTTTTTCCGCGCGCTGTTCGGGATTCGATTGGTAGATAGATAGTATGATTGTGGTTCGATGAACCCTCTGCCAAGCACTTAAATGTGAATTGCAGAGTAATCATGTTAGATGTAGATGTAGATGTACTTTATACAACGCGTTAACTTAAGGTGTACAAATTTGTGTATATAAAATATGTGTTTACTGGCAGTTTAATTACTCCGTACAGACGTTTTCACTTATTTCCCCATACAAACGTTTGCACTTCTTTAGTATTTTAGGTCACACTAATATGGCAACTGTCTGTAATTTTGATTCCTCTCTGAACACGGATCTCGCTAATTGGATTCATTCTGCTTCCAGTCCTAGGAGAGAAAGCTGACTCACTGCAGGTACGAAATACAACGGACCGAACCCTGAGGGAGGCGTGTGAACTTGGCTGACCGGCAGCAGACATGCGGGTGTGACGTCAGAACATCCCTCCAGGGGTCGGCGAGAACGCATCCATGTCACGCCATGCCCGACACGGGCGCCGCCCCCAGGGGGCGCTGTATGACAATTCAGCAACGGGCTTCAACGTCCACGAATATGCACAGCGCAAGCGGAGAAGCGTTAACAGTTAATTTCGAGGGACGAAAACAACAGTACAAGGGGTCCTCATAATTTTCACCTACAATAAATAGAGTTACATACGAGCGTCATTCGGAAAGTATAGAACATTTTGTTGTAACAAGTGGCCGCGTCCCTCCGCCATTACTATCGGCAGACCACTGACATGGTTACTCATCCGCTTCAGTTGCTTACTGCTTATCTGTGCGGCTTTAAAATGTACTACAAAATTGACGATCCTACCAAGTGTGAGGTGTCCAGTTTTTCTGCGTTTTAAATGCGCAAAAAATCCGGCCCATCGACATGCATACACACATAAGGCCGGTATTGCACTATCGTATTTCTTTGTAAAAGTTTATATGTCAAATATTTATGTCAAAGAAATTTGATGGTGTAACAAGGAACTTTGTCAAATCTCGCCTGTCGTCAAATAAATATGATCAAATCTAGAGCCTCGCCGTAGATCTGATCATAAAAGTCGTTCGTCTCCTGTTCACTGCAATGTGAAATGTAACCGCCTGGAGCGCTGGCGTCGCTACAGCTATTTGACGTCTCTGTGCTGTGTTTGTAAACATGGCTTCAAAGTTCGTGTGTTCCTTCGACTTTTTTTTTTAATAAAGTTGCTTCGCCTATGGTGGGAGGGTGAGTGCATGCCATTAATTGTGTGTTGATGGGCACATGGAATATGCTGCAGGCGACTTCATGTCCATGATTACCGCTACAGTCATCCACTTCTACATCTGTTAACATCCAGGCAGCTTTCCTGCAAGCCGGAATAAACGACGTGGTCACACTCCAAAATAAAAAAAATCTTCCTTAGTTTTCCATTCTACTTTGTCTATTTTTGAACTCTGGATGCCACAAGTTAAAAAGGGCTGAATCTGTTTCGTAATTCTTATTAATTTTGTAGTTGTCAGAACACTAAACCCATTAGTTAAATTATTCAAAAATGAAAATCCTTCTTATTGCCCATATAGTGTACGAAAGATTTGTTTACCTTCACATACTCCCTCCTCAGAGGTTCATAAATCGCTTCACATGTTTCTGGAATTATTTCGGTTAATGTGCAATGTGATATTCTAGAGCTGTGTTTTAAACTAGAGTAGCTAACTCCTGTATCAGTCCTCCACTTGCAGCTCTCGTAACAAATTTTGCTGAATACTTTTACTATCACGATTCATCCAAGTATGTCTCCTTTTTTTCCAAATACACACACAATGCAATTGTGGTAGTAGCAACTGCAGAACGTAATAAAAGTTGTTGTCCACTACCTAGACATTTGGCGAAAAATACGACAGTGAAACTTCCTGGCAGATTAAAACTGTGTGCCGGACCTTTGCCTTTCGCGGTCAAGGGCTCTACCATCTGAGCTACCCAACCACGACTCATCCTCCGTCCTCACAGCTTTACGTCTGCCAGTATCTCGTCTCCTACCTTCCAAACTTCACAGAAGCTCTCCTGCGAACCTTGCAGAACTAGCACTCCTGGAAGAAAGGATATTGCGGAGACATAGCTTAGCCACAGCATGGGGGTTGTTTCCAGAATGAGATTTTCACTCTGCAGCGGAGTGTGCGCTGATATTAAACTTCCTGGCAGATTAAAACTGCATAATACCCCTTTTATTTGCCACGTCAAAGATCTTTGTCAAAGAAATTTGACGAGTATTTGATGATATTCCTTTGTCAACGAAATATGATAGTGTGGTATCGGCCTAACTGAGGTTTATGGTAATGTCATGAACGAGGTGTCAGTTCGGAATTGGTGTGTCATGTTTCAAGGCGGACGGAAGAATGTTCACGACAAAGATCGCTCGGGCTGGACCACAGTGATGACTGACACACTCAAAGCTACGATTGAAACAAAAACCCAAGAAGAGAGGCATTTCACGATTAATGGAATGGACTCATTCTTCCCAGAAATTTCAAGAACTTTGTTGTACGAGATTGTTAGTGTAGATATTAGTTATAAAAAAAAGTCAGACGAACACAAAACAAAACGAATGGCAGTTGTATTGACATTTATCAGTCGCTATGAAAAGGATGGTGATTAATGATTGAATTACGTTATCACTGGTGATGAGACTTGGATGTCAAATTTCACACCAGAAACAAAGCGCCAATCAATGGAATGGCACCATTCGCAATCCTCCACGCAACCTAAAAAAGCAAACAAATTTTGAGTACCAGAAACATTATGGCTACGGTGTTTTACGATAATGAGGGTGCCCTGTAAATACCTATGGGTGAAGCCATAAACGCAGCAGACTATTGTCAGACGCTTCTCAGCGATTTCGCCGCGCCATTAAAAATGAGCGCCGTGGAGTCATTCTCTTTCACGATGATGCAACCTAGTTTACTTAATCGTATGGCTAGCGCCGCCGTCGGGCTGACCGTTCGCCGGGTGCTGGTCTTTCAATTTGACGCCACTTCGGCGACCTGCAGTCGATGAGGATGATAGGATGATGACGAGAACAGCATTACACCCAGTCCCTTGGCGGAAAAAACTCCCCGACCCAGCCGCGAATCGAACCCGGGCCCAGAGGACTGACAATCCGTCACGCTGACCATTCAGCTACCGTGGGCGGACTATGCACTCTAGTGCAAAGTGATTATCACTAATTCTCCACAGCGAAAGATTTTGTGAGTGCACAACGCTACGGAAGTGATTATGAACTTAAAAAAGCCGTTATCAGTGGTTAAACACCTTGGTGATAACTGACTATGCACAAGGCATAGAGAAGCTGTTAAAACGGTACAAGTTCCTTGCTAAGTAGTAAAGTAGCTTGCTTATGAAACTGTATGTAAAACATAGTTTCGTTTAATTACAGCAAATAACAATTTCTGTACAAAAGAAGTTTTCTACTTTCCGAATGACTCTCGTATTTAATGTTTTGTTTGTTTACAGTTACATGACTGCAGTCCTCGTACATATCGGAATCCCCGTGCCACTATACCGTAATACACCGCTAAAAAAATGGTTCAAATGGCTCTGAGCACTATGGGACTTAACATCTATGGTCATCAGTCCCCCAGAACTTAGAACTACTTAAACCTAACTAACCTAAGGACAGCACACAACACCCAACCATCACGATGCAGAGAAAATCCCTGACCCCGCCGGGAATCGAACCCGGGAACCCGGGCGTGGGAAGCGAGAACGCTACCGCACGACCACGAGATGCGGGCAGTACACCGATAGGTCAGACAAAACTAAATAGTGAAGAACGTTGACAAAGTAGAATATTGTGAGATAATTCATTTTCCGCATTTGGAGGAGAACAACACTGCAACAATGCATGCTGAGTTGGCAGACTTATACGGCAATAACGCAACGTCATGTAACACACTTGTTCGGTGGGGCGAGACGCTCCCGTAGTGATGAAATACAGCCAAATGAGAAACGATGAAGTAAGAGACCATCATCCTGTGAAGAACCCAGTAATCGCGAAAGGTGGTCTCCCGGTACTGGAAGACCAGCGAATGACACTCGAGGCGATGGGTTATCCGTCACGACATTCGGGACGTTAGAAAATTTGTCGCACTCCGGGTACCGAGAGCCTCCACACACCCAAAGAGTGCACCGAAACGAGGCTGATGTCCAGAGATGAAGGAGAAACGCTAACAGTGAAAACATGGGGGTTTACCACCGCCAAAAATGGGAGGAAGACAAAACAAGATTAGACGAATCACAGTACGCGCAGAATCACTCAAGCGATCAGTTCTCCCGCGCTACAAACGTGAATGGAATGAGAGAAAGCCCTAATAATTGGTACAATGGGGATGTATTCTCTGCTACGCGCTTCAAAGTGGTTTACTGAGTATGGATATGTATGTAAATGGGCCACGCAGTGCTTACACTACGCTTGCACTAACGCTACCGAATTCATGCTCCACGAGCCTTGACAATCCCTTCTGCAGGCAGTCGTACCAACTGCCAACTATTTACGTATTGCGCTTCTACGCAAGCGGAAACTAGGACAGAGTAGTAACAAATGCCTTCAGGGTTCGTGGAATCAAAACTAATACTGTCAGGTTAAAATATGGTGTTTGTTGCCACTTAGTTCGTATAAGTTCTCATAGGCAACTGGAAATGAAAAAGAGCCATAGTAAAACTTACACTCTGGCACTAAAAAGAATGATTGAAATTTTGAACATTTATTAAAAAATGTAATGCTGAACGGTAAGCACACATAAATTACCTACAATAAGTTTTAATATATGCCTCATCTGTGCCTAATTCATTATTATTAAATATCATTATGGTAATTATACTGTCTGTTTCAATAGAATCAACAATGAATTCGGTTATTCCGTGATCAACGGCAGTTATTTTCTTCCATTTGTTGGACCCTCCTGCAGTAACCTTCCCAGTAGCTACTAACACAAACGATTCACTGGCGGTCTTATACACTGTTATTCAACATTTCCAGTGAAATGTTGCGCTCCCCAAACAAAATTTTCACTTTCATCCAAGCCAGTTGCAGAGCAAGCGAACCATGATTATACAGCGGCAAGTAGCGTAAGGTTGCTATCGACGGGTGGGCTCGATTTCTCTGTGAATATTCGCAATAAGCGCATTCTAGCAGTTATTTAAATTATAGTGTATCCCGTGTTGCTAAAGATGCGCCATCTCAGTAGCGAGTTGTTCCACGAAAATGCAAAGCAGCAGTGAAAAAACGGTACGAATCACACTATGTCCTTGTAACTGACTAGTATCAATGATTGAAACGTCATAGTGATCCGGCAAGAGTGATTTAATTTCTGCACCCGTTTCTGTGAAGTACGAGCAATTTATATCGTTATGTCAGATACACAATGTACTGTTAAGCGACGCAGTGCGATTTTCCTTGAATGTGCCACTTCTAATAATGTCCAATCGTAGGCTTAAGTAGGCCACTATGAGCAAAATTTAAGTAATGGTTTTCATACACTTTTTCTGATAGTTTGTTAGTGGTTTGATAATCAGTCAATTGTGTTTTTCTTTTTTACCTTGGAAGGCGACAGTTTGTACTTTTAGCCACCCACTTTCGTTTGGAACACATGTTATTCGGTTCCAGACGCCAAAAGACTCCTAAAATATGAAATGTACTGCCACCTATTTAGACGTGTGTAGTATTTAAGAGCTATTACACTATTGCCCATTCACGGAAACTGGCACATGTTTTTATTTTACAAATATTTCATTAAGAGCGAATATTTATGACTTCTGTGTATACTTTAATGAAAAGTAAAAGATAATGTTCAAGTTACACTGAAAATAAAATATTTATTACGCTATCCGAGGATTTTATTACACACTTTCTTTAGGTGGCCCACTGGTAGCAACCTTTCCCTACACAAGCATATGGCCTTTCTCTTTAACCATTTCGTCGAACACATGCGGCTTTCTAGCTGGTCAATGTTCTAGAGTTATGGAGAAAAGAGCCTGCTTCCTCATGCTCTCATTGCAGGGAAGACACCTCTTTTACAGCCACTACAACATCCCCTCTTTGGTACCATACCCTGTTTGTCCACCTGACTATCATGGTATGGAGCATTGTCCGTCACAATGACTGTCTTTGCAAGAAGATTTGCGAGAACCACATTCGAAATGCAGGAATAATCAACTGAATAAAATGGTGATCACAGTCATTTCTATGAAGATGTAAAGACACTGACATGCGACAGGAGGGTTCGCATTCACTGCCTTCAGCATACCAGCCACATAGCTTACCCACTACGTTACGAGGGAATGGGGGTTCAAAAATCGACGATGTTATTACAGCTTTTGTCATTTGTGGATGGCAGGAAATTCATTTTTGTTAATTCTTAATTACTCGCAAACGAGGGCCTACCAGGGAACGTAATAACAGCTGCACACAAATAAATGGTTTCAAAATGTCGACTCCACCGTAAAGCTCTTTCCTTCTATGGGAAACAGTACGAAGAGTTTCTACAATAAATAACCGTGCTTTTAACACAATCAAATAAAACTCTACACAGCAAGCGAGGTGGCGCAGTGGTTAGACACTGGACTCGCATTCGGGAGGACGACGGTTCAATCCCGCGTCCGGCCATCCTGATTTAGATTTTCCGTGATTTCCCTAAATCACTCCAGGCAAATGCCGGGATGGTTCCTCTGAAAGGGCACGGCCGACTTCCTCTCCCATCCTTCCCTAATCCGATGAGACCGATGACCACGCTGTCTGGTCTCCTTCCCCAAAAACAACCAACCAACCAAAACTCTACACACACACACAAACATAATTATAGTTTTAAAGTAAATCAGACATAGGGAAAGGCAGCTCCCAATCACTGTGGAACTGAAAAATTTCAATCGAAATTTAAATCATTTTTGCCGGGAGAATATAGTGATTTCCCAGGGTTATTTTTGCAGACATTCCGTGTTCTTCCAACAGAGCTGAATCTTGCACCTGCGTACGTCATTGTCCGTCTCATCGGCTCATCACGAGACGAATTAATTTGCGACAAGGCACAACAGCCACTTCGTATTGTCTACATACAAGGTTGGCAGCGGCCGGACACAAAACATGAGCTGCCGAAGGTTAACCGACTTCTATCGATCCAGAATTATGGAGCCCTCGCTCATCTCCTTTGTGGACAAACTTGAAGAACCATCGCGGGAAGGAGATGTTGCCAGTTTTTTTGGAACTGCCATCGTGTGGTGCTAAGGGATTACATTCTTAATGATCGGGGATGCCTACAGCTGGGGCGAGGGATCCATGGCCCCAGCTCTTAGAAAAATGGAAAAATATATTGTTATCATGCGTTTTTCATTCAAGAAAATGATTTAAATGTCGGTGTTATGCAAGTCTGTAACACGGTCGGAACTGGAACTTTTTTATGGCTACTTAAAGTCGCCCTTCGTCTTCCAAAATATTGAAAGTACTCCATACCTCTACGTCTAGCCGCCCCCAGCCCCCTTCTTCAATAAAAATTATCGTATATGAGCCCTTGCTAAGAGGCAAACCGTCACAGCAGTATTATACAACCGAAATATCCTGACAAGGTTACAAGAAGCTGTCAAGACGAAGGACCACGCGATAATCTGTCCAACACGGTGCTTCTGATTCACGACAATTAAACTCTATAGTTCACATGACAGTTATACTGAAACATAGTAGTTGCGTGTGAGACAGCTAAGTGGCACTGCATGAGAGCAGCACTGCAAAACGACTACAAGTTCGGAAGACGCGAAGAATGCGTCAGGAAGAACAATGCGTCGTACCCACAACAAAGACGGATGAAAACTACGGACGCATACGTAGACGTCTGAGGGTGGGGTGAATCGTTGGATGCAACAAGATGCACGAGACCTTGAACTAATACGTAGGTTGGAACTTAAACAGTGGCAACACTGCTGTGGAGACACTATGCAATGAAATTTACTATTGTCACTGATAGCACACGTTGTTGACCCACATACCTTACCTCTGACCCAATGGACTCGCCCGTCCCAAGTCTCAGGCGTGCGCACACTGGAGGGAAACACAGTCACTTGTGAGCGAGCGGTCTAATGTAACGGTGTCACTACGTTTTCGAAACAGGAATAACGGAGTTGAATCAAGATTGAATGTGCCACAGGTCGTACAGCACGACAGTGTCATCAAGGTCTTCAAGAATCGTGCAGGGAATCGGCATTCCCGTACAGAACAGTGGCACGTTGGGTAAAAACATTCAACGAAGGTCGGCAAACTGCGGCAGACATGCACCGGGCAGGTCGTCCTAGCGTCTCTGAAGAAGTGCTTGCTGTTGCCGCGTTAGTGGACAGTGATCGACGCCATACGATTCGTGGGCTCGCCCACGAAACCAGACTAGTGCATACGACTGTGCTTCGCATCCTGAAGGAACGCCTGGGTATGCGAAAAATTGCATCACGATGGGTTCCACATGACTTGACGAAAATGCAGAAATGGATGCGTTACGACGCTGCTCAGACGCACTTGGAGCGCTACAAGCGCGAAGGAGAGGCTTTCTTACGCCGTGTCGTAGCGCTGGATGAGACATGGGTCACACCGTACGAGCCAAAATTGAAGCGCCAATCCAACGAATGGCTTCATTATGGGTCGCCGCGGAAGTCGATAGTGCGTCAGAGCCCCAGTATGATGGAAGTTATGATGGTTCTTGTGTACGATTGTGATGGTGTTATCCTAACGTTCAAATTGTACAAATGGCTCTAAGCGCTATGGGACTTCATCTACATCTACATCTACATGATTATTCTGCAATTCACATTTAGGTGCTTGGCAGAGGGTTCATCGAACCACAATCATACTGTCTCGCTACCATTCCACTCCCGAACAGCGCGCGGGAAAAGCGAACACCTAAACCTTTCTGTTCGAGCTCTGATTTCTCTTATTTTATTTTGATGATCATTCCTACCCATGTAGGTTGGGCTCAACAACATATTTTCGCATTCGGAAGAGAAAGTTGGTGACTGAAATTTCGTAAATAGATCTCGCCGCGACGAAAAACGTCTCTGCTTTAATGACTTCCACCCCCAACTCGCGTGTCATATCTGCCACATTCTCTCCCCTATTACGTGATAATACTAAACGAGCTGCCCTTTTTTGCACCCTTTCGATGTCCTCCGTCAATCCCACCTGGTAAGGATCCCACACCGCGCAGCAGTATTCTAACAGAGGACGAACGAGTGTAGTGTAAGCTGTCTCTTTAGTGGACTTGTTGCATCTTCTAAGTGCCCTGCCAATCAAGCGCAACCTTTGGCTCGCCTTCCCCACAATATTATCTATGTGGTCTTTCCAACTGAAGTTGTTCGTCATTTTAACACCCAAGTACTTAGTTGAATTGACAGCCTTGAGAATTGTACTATTTATCGAGTAATCGAATTCCAACGGATTTATTTTGGAACTCATGTGGATTACCTCACACTTTTCATTATTTAGCGTCAACTGCCACCTGCCACACCATACAGCAATCTTTTCTAAATCGCTTTGCAACTGATACTGGTCTTCGGATGACCTTACATCTGAGGTCATCAGTCCCCTAGACCTACGTAAACCTAACTAACCTAAGGACATCACACACATCAATGCCCGAGGCAGGATTCGAACCTGCGACCGCAGCATCCGTGTGGTCCCGGACTGAAGGGCCTAGAACCGTTCGGCCACATCGGCTGGCCAATCCTAACGCATTAGGTTCCTCCACGGCAGACAGTCAGTGCACAGTATTACTGTTCGTTTTTGGAGCGTCACCTGCGACCAGCTTTGCGAAAGAAGCGGCGACACTTTCTGTGTAACCCACCCATCATTTTGCACCGCAATACGCGGGCGCATACAGCGCAAGCTGTGGCTGCTCTGTTCGGTCAATGCGACTGGGAAGTACTGTACCATCCACCATACTCCCCGGACTTAAGTCCCTGTGACTTTGATTTGATTTCGAAGGTGAAGGAGCCACTTCGTGGCATTCACTTCAGAACTGTTCCAGAGATTCGACAGCCAGTAGACCGCTCCATTCGCACCATCAACAGAACAGGCTGTGCTAACGGTATACTACGCCTTCCACGTCGCTGGCAACGGGTTCTTCACAACGCTGGTGACTATTTTTGAAGAAGAGTAACAGGTGCAGACATGTAACTCTTTTGTATTGGTTGTGAATAAATAGTTGCCACTATTTAAGTTCCAACCCTTGTATCTACTGCTGCTCGATAAACATGTGTAACTCGTAGAAATTGTTCGGAACGTGATCCATAGCTCACCACACTTGTTTCCCGCCTCTATACGTAAGGTGGCAACGGCCTGGCCGCCGTGGTAACACCAGTTCGTGTCAGAAATGCTGTCGGGCTTGGCTAGCACTTGGATGGGTCACAGTCCCATTCTCCAGAGTGCTGATGGCGAGCGGGTGGACTCAGCTTTATGAGGCCAACCGAGGAGCTGGTTGATTGGGAGGTAGCGACACCGGTCACGAAAACTGATAACGACCGGGAGAGCGGTGTGCTGACCACTTGTCGCTCCGTATCCGCATCCGGTGACGCCTAAGGGTGAGGATGACACGGCGGCCGGTCGGTGCCGTTAAGCGTTCAAGGTCTGTTCGGACGGTGTTTGTATATTCTACAGCACGCTCATCAGGAATAAGGCTAAGTGGCCTTGTACAGTGTTTTTCTCTCTGGGTGAGTTGCATTTAGTGATAAAGATTGTTACATACCTCCGAGTAACGCACCATTGTTCTCGTTTCGCCCCTGTTGCGCCATGCATTATTCGGGAAACGCTCTCGGATCTCTTTCAAAGGGGCAGTGCAGCTTGCGACAGAGCAGTTCCCCTTCGTTATCAGTTCCTCGTTTGGCCACTGTCGGCAGCCGAGCTCCCTGTATGAATGCCGGACGAGATGATGTCGGCGGTATGCGTCACTCGCCTCTGAATGCAGAATGTAGTCCAGCGTCCGCTGTAAACTCGCCGAAAGCGAGTTTAACCGACTGACCAACAAACTGCTCAGTGCTCCGGGTGTTGTATGAAATTTGCACCTGAATAGGCCCGGCTGACGACATAATCGCAATATCCACATTCACGGCGTAGTAGCCGCAGCACTCTATGTTGTGTGGGTGGTGTACTGTTGTTGGTGTATTTCTAGACAACGCGCGGCTGCGGCCTGCAATCCTCCAGTTAATCTCCGGCCTCTGCAGGTGCATGGTTTGTCCAAGCTCGTCGTATTGCAATCTGCTTTTGCAGTGGCTCTTGTGGTAATTCTGCGAAGTGAGTTGCTAGAAATTTGCGAAAACATACATGCTGCTGCTCAACATATTTTTAAACAAATCTCGCAAGTAAATTTGCCCAATAAGTCTCTGCGTTCCTTCAGCGGACTGCCCGTCGTATAAGGCACAACCTCTGAGAACTCCCAATCAGATCAAAAAAAAAAAAAGAAAAAGCCTCTGTTCCAGGCAGAATTACTTACGGTGATGGCACTTCCAGATCTTTCTAGTCAATTTTTACTATGACAATTTAACAGACTTACTAAACACACTGCAATGAAACCGATCATTCCCGAAAAACAGTAGCTAAAAATTACAGCTGTCAGGTTCTATGAAACCTTTACGGGATTTTAAGCATAGGCCTAATGCTGTAAAGCAGTGGTTCTCGAAGTGTGCGTCAGGGCGCACTGGTGCGCCCTAAAACATTTACCGGTGCGCCTTGTAATATTTTAGAAAAGCATAAGGCCAGATATAAATGAACATACAGCTACTCAATTTTATCTATTTCACGACAGGTGTAATAGGAAACGAGTCCTTAGGTTCTGTCGAGTAATTCAGTTTGGTTAAGGAAATAAGGTGGCTTATTCTGCTTACAGTGTCGACAGTGCTCTTAACGTTTCATGTTGACTGCCTTCTCTCTTCCACTGCTACCAGTCTTAGCTATCTAACAGTAGCGGCTGTTCGGAAACTGGACAAAGGTATTTCAAAATAATTAGTGGTGATAAAGCCATTGCTGGCCCACCTAGGTCATCCTTTGCATCACCGAGAAGTGTAAGGAATTCTAGACAAAGTGTAATTCGTAGTGGGGAGAGAAAAATAATTATTCGGATGGAAAAATGCTGCAGTCTGGGGAAACAGAATGGTCAGATAATTATCACATTGCTACAACCATAATAATACGCAGTGGTGAGAACGGTTAATCCACTTAATAATGGGAGAAAAACTGAGAGAAGTCTTAGAGCAAGTTGTTCAGATGGCAAATGTTACTAAAAGAAGACCTGCCAAAACCCGTTTATTCGAAAAACATTGTATCGATATGGAGTCAGAACACAGACGGCTGATTTTACACACAGAAGTCAGGTGGTTGTCGAGGGGGAAAGTACTTACCCGTGTTCATGAGCTACGACAAGAACTTTTCGTGTTTTTCGAAGAAATGAAATATTTACATTTTTGCTACCTTCTTCGCCGGCCGGTGTGGCTGAGCGGTTCTAGGCGCTTCAGTCTGGAACCGCGGGACTGCTACTGTCGCAGGTTCGAATCCTGCCTCGGGCATGGATGTGTGTGATGTCCTTAGGTTAGTTAGGTTTAAGTAGTTCTAAGTTCTCGGGGACTGATGACCTTCGATGTTATGTCCCATTCTTTTTTTTTTTTTTTTTTGCTACCTTCTTCGGAGTGAATTTTGAATTACCAGATTGTAGTATTTGGCCGATATATTTCAGCAGTTCAATATTTTAAACACTAGCACGCAAGGGAAAGAAGAAAATATCCTCATATCCACTGACAAAATTAAAGAGTTTCACAGAAAACTAAAAATATGGAAAAGAAAAGCTGTTCAACGTAACTTGTAAATGTTCCCGTTGGTAAGGAGCACGTGCGTAAATGAAATACTTCCAATAGTAGTAGATATATAAGTTTAGAAGAGAAACAGGGTTCATATTTTCCGTCCCTCAATACTGAAGAGTACGACTGGATTCAAAATTCATTCGTGGAAACTTCAGGTGATTTCGGCTTAACATTAACAGAAGATGAAGAACTGGCAGCTACATCTACTGATCGTGGACTGATGATTAAGCGTAAGGAATTGTCTCTTGAAGCCTTTTGGACTTATATCTAAAAGGCTTTGAACATTTTACTTCAGTTTTCGACGTCATATTTATGTGAATTATGATTTTCTGCCCTCACCACAGTTAAAAGTAAAAAGAGAGGAACTGTTCAATATATTGACGAGGAAATAAGAGGTTGTGTTTCAAACGTATCTCCAAACATTGAAGAAATCGTGGGAACACATCAGGCTCATGTTTCTCATAGACAGTAGAAAGAGTAGACGTAAGGTACATTTCATTTGTATTGCATTATTACTTTTCTCTGTAATTTGAATTGATCGTTAGTTTTATTGTATTATTTCATTTCAATACGTTTCACTTAATAGTTTCTCTTGCCTTTCATCTTGGCGCAGGGTAGGAGACAACCCGGCGCTGGGCCGTCACATTTGGGTGACGATCGTGTTTCACGGATCTCTCACATTTTTTATACAAAAATTATTTATTCATATTGTGATAATGTATGTTTTTTACTAACGTAACTTGTGTTTTCTGTAGTCTGGATGCGAAATTCAGACGAAAATGACTTATTTGTTATTTTATCACAGTATTTATTTCCTGTATTGACTGTTGTTAAATATTCCTCAAAAAATGGTTCAAATGGCTCTGAGCACTATGGGACTTAACATCTGAGGTCATCAGTCCCCTAGAACTTAGAACTACTTAAACCTAACTAACCTAAGGACATCACACACATTCATGCCCGAGGCAGGATTCGAACCTGTGACCGTAGCGATCGCGAGGTTCCAGACTGTAGCGCCTAGAACCGCTCGGCCACTCCGGCCGGCAAAAAATATTCCTCAGAAATGTGTATATAGTGCACCCGCAGTTATTTGCAACCTTTTTAAATTCGCTCGAAGTTCAAAAAGTTTCAGAACCACTGCTCTAATAAACGTGTTTCTCAAATCATCCACAGGACCTCTGCCATACCCGACAGTGAAGACGCTTGGTAAGGGAAAGGACGCGTACTTGATGTTAGTACCCGTCAGATTTTGTATCTACCTAGCGAATCCGGTAATGCTTTGCAGTTGCTACTTATGTATGGGAACTGAATAAACATCCTGGAGTCCCTCCTCCCCTTCCCCTCCCTCCCTGACAATTTCCTTCTCTCGCTTTCTATCTCTCTGTCCATACTCTCCAACTCCCCCTCTCTCTGTGCACCTCTCAATATCTATCTCCTCCTTCCCTCATTCTATGTCGATTTCCTTCGCCTGGTCTCTGTCCTCTTCTCCCCTCTCTTTGACCTTGAGCCTTGTTCATTGTTGTTGGAAACGAAAGTGTGATTTGGAATTGAAGTCGCCTAAAATAAATGGGTGCATAGGTCCGGATCATTGGCATATGGGGTGTGAGAGAGACCTATCCAGCTACAGGATCCATCAGGATGGTAGCTTCAATGACAGTATTCCGTATGGTCTCAATCTACAAACGGGTACAATTACAGAGTTTTGGTGATTCAGATTCTGTAGTAGTATTGTAATCACAAGCCGTTAAGCCATAAATACAATTTTTCTGCTTTCTGTAAAACTCACGTCGACGAGGACAACTAAATAGCAGATTATTGTGCATACAAATTTTGTTTAAAATTAAGGAGAAAAAATGCATACGGGAGAAAGAATTTGCCTAATGCCCTGCAGACTACGTGCAAGAAAACCTGAACCACACATTTTCACAGGACGGCATTTTCTTTCTGGCAGATGGTTTTAATGGAAAATCTGTAGCCTAAGTGCGTCTGTATGCTTGTTAGAATATCGTGTAAAAATTTGAAATAAATCGGTGACGCACTTTTTTTACTACCTTTTGTTACTAGTAACGTTTCCCTATTATACCAGATATATTTAAAATATGTAGCCTATTTCCGTCCATACATTTATTAAAGAATGGCGCAAAAATTTGAAGTAATTCGGTCAAATATTTTTCGAGATTTTTGGGAACAACTTTACACACCGACTTGTCGATATATAGTAGTATTGTGATAGTAGTATTACAGGAAAAAGAGGAAGAACTGGCCCGTAGGGCAGCAGCATGTCGAAGATCGACTGAAGGACGGAAAGGCCCAAGTCATTGGAAGAAGGATAGGTTGTTCTAAGGGAAGCAGAATATGTTCAGAGAACTATAATGGGTATGCGAGAAGTCTACGTATCCCTGTTGACTTCGTAGACCTGAGTAAATGAATATTTGTATTTTTGGCATCTCTGCTTTGTAGTTGACGTAAAACAATGATCCAGTTGTGAAGCCATGGCTGATGTGAGCGGACACGATTAAACTCTTGAGGAGCAATTACTGACGTGCGTGTGAATGTACGAACGTTCACAAAAAGGCAAACAATGACATGAGATAATTGGTAAGTTTAGAGATCGCTTGGTTGTGGCCTAGCCTCGTAAAAGATCCGCGCTTTGACGTGAGTGTCAAAGAAAGGTCACGAAGTGGGACGTGAGAAAACGCGAAAGGAAACCGCCGGGCCGCTGTTGCTCAACCATCGTCCATTCTGTAAGAAGTTAGAAGACGGGTAAGGTTAATGAGGATCACTTTCGGCATCTGGAACTTCTGTCTATGATCTTAGGTCAACACGAGGCAACCCTGATGAGACTGACTACAGCAAAAGCACAGCTGCGCGAATGCGAAAGCTAACCAAAGAATACAAAGTGAAGCCAGCGGTGGAAATAGAAAGTTTAATACAAGCTGAATTCTAAGTACCGTGGTCAATGGATGACCACATTAAAAAAAAGAATTTAGATCGATATTTGTGAACGAAGCTTCTGAGAATGAGCGGGTGCGTCTGGTTGCATCCTGCCCTGTTTTATTGGCACCACTTCCAAATGCTCTTTCTGGATCAAGAGTCGTAAGTTGTGATGAATGTGCGATGTTTTAGTATTAAGTATTACTAATTCGTTCATTACACTATGTAATCAAGCGTCGGTTTTTAATTATTTAAGGAGGAAAACAAAGGAAATTAAAGCTTTCCATACACTATTACTGAAGGAGGATTCCATGTCCTAGGAGACCAGAATTTGATGTATGGAATTGCGCTAGCACAATACAGAGGCAAAGATCTTTGACCTTAGCGTCTGTGAAGGCTATATGTTTTTTTCTGCGTATCTTTGAACTTGACAACATTCATGCAGGTCATTTTAATATGCTGTGATTAGCCGATGAGGAAGGGAAGGGATGGGTGGGAGGTACAAAGGACAATTGGACCTTTTAAGATTTTTTTAAAAATTTATTTTGTTTGTTTGTTGAAATTACATGATTAGGGGCTACCTCACATACAATGTGACTCCCTGCAGAAGAGGAGGGGAGAGGAAGGTGGGGGATGTAGGTTCTGATTCCGTCGTAGATAAGGGGGGGGGGGTGGCTCATGACATCTTTGTGAGGTCAATGACCTGGGTCTGTAAACAAGGTAGGTCACAATACGCAATTCAAACAGTTAATACTACTTAATTCCATATATAAATCTGTGCGCCTATCGCAAGGTAGACGTGGTAATCCCCTTACACTGTACGTCGGGCACTGATTAATTTTACATGACTTATCCAGAAGAATTTAATTCAAATCTCAAGATGTCATTTACTAACTGATTCCCACCAACACAGGCGTGTTGCCAATGGGGGCATTGCGAGGGGCAGTGCTAAAGTTTTAATCATCACCTCGAAAAACTCACACTGCGACAGTGAAAATTCTCCTCAGTCTCCACAGGCCTTGAGGGTAACCGTCGGTACCCACCGACCGTCGTGTCATCCGCCTCAAATGGTGTCATAAGATGCGGTATGAGCGGATTTCGAGACCTGGAGCCGCCAGTAGTTTGTCAGTAGTTGCTGAATTGGCATCACTAGCCGAGTGCTCCCCGTTCCAGTCTTGCTACCAAGAAAAAAAAAAAAATCCCTGCCAGCACCGGGATCGACCCTGGGACAGCCACGCTGAGTACTTTTTCCCCTTCTTCTTCTTCCTCCTTTTGTTCGTTACTGTTCGTTGCATTTGGCCGGGGCGGACGTTGAATGACGCTCGTTCAAGTTCATCGTTGTTCCATTTGTAACACCTCCGATATTTTACTTATCCCGACCCGATCGGATCTGATAGCAGCCCAAATAATAATTAATTAATGTGACCGTGTACCTAATGGGGCTGGCAATCGGATTTGACTGCTACGGAGTTGTTACATTCCATTTTGTCCTTCTCAAATGCTGTAATAATGAAATGTCTGGTGACAAGAAGAACGCCAACACAGCTTCACTAATCAAGCTCTCAAAAACACAAGAAAAAGCAGACAGCCACTGCCTTCGTCATACACAATTAATTACGGCTAATCTCAGCACAGGCCTCTTCGTTACTCATTATTGTCACACGCAAATTCAATCACTGCAATCCAACACTGCAATCCAACACTGCAATCCAAATGATGCCGGCGCGGTAGACGCGAAACCAAAAAGTATCGGCACAGAAATATCACTGATCACTCTAGTAATTATACTTCTTCACCTTCCCGTATTATTCTAACACAAAGGGGTTAAACCACGGCGATGGCCACTCCCTTTGTCGGTCAGCCTTGTATTACCGCAACAGGCCTCCACACGGCTCGGCCCTCAACCTGAGAACTGACTCCAACTCCCACTCGCTCTCGCAACCCGACACTATCGATTGTTTGCCCTGTCGACCTGTGCCGAGTGCAAACTTATAGTAAGGGCCTACGGACCCCTTACACATTCACACACTTTTTTCCTTTCTTTTTTTTCTTTTATTTGTTACAGGGGATAGCCCGCCTTCTGAACGAACACACCCAGTTACCATGCTGGCTTTCACTCAGCTACAGAGGCGGACACACCTTAAAATTTATAATTGTTTTATTTCTTTATATATTCACCCTTCGGTGCAAAACGTTTTCCCCAATGATGTGTAACTTCGCGGAGAACTCTACATTTAGGATTTTCAGGAATCGCTCCACCTCGAAAATCTCGCCGTCGTCATTCTGGCAATTCCTGATACTTAATAATTTCTTGAATCGGGGTAAGTTGAGGTAAGAACAAGGAGCCACTCGGTTCCATGTCGGGAAGAATGCAAGGGAAGGGGGTACGAAATTTGAAAGCAAAAAGAATCAGCAAGTGTGTCCAGCGCAGAATGAGACGGGGGCGTTGTCATCGAACAGAAGCCCACCATGGGGAGCTTCCAGACGTTTCGTTTTGGCAGCCTCCCGCTACCTCATCAGGAGGTATCTGTAGTACGCTCCTATGACGGTTTGCGCCGCACAAGCTTAATCCGATGGGAACAAACGACCGCCGTCCCAAAAAATACTCAGCAGATGATGGGTAGGTTTTCGTCTTTTTCGGTGTTGCTGATCCACACTTTTCCGCTGGTTTGTTCGTCCCTATGTCTAGGTTCCATAGCGACACACACATCACTCGACCACGGTGACTGTTTGGCTGAAGAAGTCATCTGTCTGTGCCTGACACAAGCTGCGTGATCTCCGGCGCTGGCTCAGTTCGGGCCTGCGCAGCCGTAAAACCTAGCGGCTGGCGATCCCTATCACGCTGAAAATATCGTGCAAGAAATTTAACACTAGCCCACTACCTCCCGATAGTGATACGCTGGTCTTTGAGCGCCAGGCACTCCAGTCCCCTTGTGGACCGTGGTTTCTTGGCATAGAGACAGCCTGTGTGACATGGCTTGTTATAGGCTTGAGCGCGTCTGCTCGACTGCGCGCCGCGCTCACGTTTGACGGGCGATTTTGTAGGCGTGGCGCCCGAGCGCGGCTTCTGCCAAACCTGCCAGCGTCCGCACGTGACGTCACGACAGTCATTACAGTTCGTGCAAAGACAAGCCCACAATTGCGCACGTGGAGCAGAGCACGATACTACAGTTAGAGAACTCAGTGAGTCGATTCTTTTGATACAAACATTGACTCTGGCAGTCATCTTTTTAATTAGTTATTGAGTGAAGAAGGTATCAGTAATGACTTTTTCCTCAATTTTCAGTAACATCTGCACTAATTAAGCCAAAGAAAAAATCGATCAACCACATGAAGCGCCCACCGAGGCGAATCGAATGAGCTTTTCACATGTTTACTTGCAGACTTAATTTGCCAATGAGAGGTTCCTACATCATCACTAATGAAGGTCAGCACATCTACTTACACAAGTTAGATACACGAATATCATTGCAAACATGTGTTGGAAAAGTTGTCTATGTTTAACTATCGATTTCGACAAAAAAATTACATTTTTTCATAGTTTCACCCATTGCTCAAATTCTATTAGGAAAATTTGGATTCCACCAGTGAAAAGGGCAGCTCATTTCCCGCAAGAATGAGGTTCCAGTTGTGTGTTTATTCTAAATGTTCAAGGTGCAGTTAACAAAAACTAGATATCGTTCTCATTAGGGGAGACCGGGACGGAACGGCCCGCCTAACGTTTGGAGCAAATTTTGGAGGTCTCAACGATGAAAAAGAAAATTACAAAAATTAGGAACCCTTTATTCAAACATTTTTGTAATAAAATTCGCAAATGAAGATAACATCAAATAACATATTTCGTTTGTTACATCAATAAACGAACTAAACTGTACGTTTTCGTTTCGTTGTCGAATGGGTAAGGTCATCCCGTTTCGTTCTGCAATTTGATACGGTAATCTGCGCAGTTCTTTCATGGTCAAACCAAAATGTCGCATTTGCAGATCCTTAAGATAATCGCCAAGCTCTAACTCTTGCTCCTTGGTGAAAATAAACACATTTTCCTCGGATTTTGTCAGTTGTTGAAAGGGGATTGTCCTTTCTTTCATTTTTACGTAGCTTTTTAAAGTAGTCAAAGGCACGACAAACTGTTTCGATGGTTTCTCGGGGTCATCGTTTTAGTAATTACCGATTCAACTTCTTGTTCAATGTTTTTCGTGGACCAGTTTGTCAGTCCGTTTTCCGTACATAATGACATACTACCTGAAAACGAGAAAGGCAATCCATGCGGCAGAACTCGTCAACGAAGAATGAAAGACGACCGGGCAGGAACGGGCTATATCAGTACACCGTTCCGCCCTGAACGCGTATCTAGTGAGAAAATATTCAGTAACTACTGTGAACAATTTTTTTTCAACTGCTTTTTAAACAAAGATAGCTATGAACATGCTTATTTACATAGACTAAACGTTGATTGTGAAGAAAAAATACGACAGACTTACCTTAGTTGGAATTGGTCCGGAAAATTGTAATAGAACAGCGAATTCGCTCACTTTTTTAGCAGACTGCGCAAATCGCGCGCGACAACAGTAGCAGTCTTACTGAATCATAGAGCACATTGGTTTGCTGAACAATTGTCGGTCTGAGTGCATCCTAGCGCTCCTAGACGAAATTAGACGACCGAGACCGTTCTGATCCGGTAGTTCACTCCGCCCTGGTCTCTACTACGTTTCATTTGCTAGCACTTTATGATTGTGGGCACACTGTTTATCAAAAAATTTATAATGTGTCATTTTAATCGGCGTTTCAGTGCACATTTTCTGACACTTTCAGTTTTAAAACGGCAACTAAGAACCAAACGCTGTATTTCGGCCTGATGAAATTTCCTATTATCTGTTTCACGAATGTCACAGAGAGACAACAGCCATTAGAAAAGGAGGACGCCATCTTTGCTTTTGGTCAGTTAACCGGAAGTGCTTGATGTGGCAGGATAAATGTCTCTTTGGTAGATGATTTAGTCGTTCGAATAATTTCATTGTGGGTGGGCTGGACTTTTGTTTTGTCACGTGTTGAGCCAGTGCGGACTTTGAATAATTTCGTTGCGACTTGGGATTTGAACCCTGGCAGTACTTTGTGGACTCTGAATCTTTCGCGTCTGAAGACAATCAGAATTATTTCGCCGTGCGTCTGTTGGACTTGGGTTTTCGCGAGTAGAGCCAGACTGGACTTCACTCAGACAGCACAGTGCCGACTTTGAGTTTTCGCCACTGTGGAGATTTACCCTTCGAATAATTTTTTTTTGTTTTTCAGATTAATTTAAATTTATAGCAATTTTCAAACCACTGTATGGGGCTCCAGTAACATTCAGACCTAATTACTGACAGCAATTAAGTGTCCACCAGTCCACTATTTAATACGTGGGATTATTGAACAAATAGTAATTTATTCTGAAATATAATCTCTTCGTGCGCACCTCCTTTACATCCCACAGCAGTTGCTCCAACCTAATACACATTTTATCACGGTTATGTTAATCAGTGATAGTTAAAATTTGAACTTTATTGAAAAAGCGACAAGTGCGACCACAAATCCTACAACCAGGGTTGCCATGTATAGCTGTCGTCGGTACACTCTGAGATAGGGATGTAGAAGTGAAGTAAAACGTTTATTTAACGTAGTTACTTTTTATTTACAACTCAATTACGTGGAACCTGTTGCGGCAGAAGTAGTTGGTACACCACATTTTTAGAAGGCTTTCACCCTTTTCGGCAAGTCTTTTTTTCCCTTTTAAATATTTATAAAACTCCATGAAAGTCAGCTTGTAATTAAGCTGGCACTGTAACATTGCTTCCACAGTCCGTGGCAGCAGTCGATCTCTGTCATCAGTCCACTGGGCCGACATCAGCGAAAATACTCTTTCCACGGTGGAGTTGTGTGCGGGAATAGAAAACAAATAGTCGCATAATTTTAGCAGTTGCCATTGTGTTCAGGATTTTCGGTTTTGTATATCCACCTTCCTTCCTCAGAGTGTTTAGACTTCCACTCTTCCGAATCAAGCTTAATTTCTAACCAGCTCTACAGATACATATATTACTGAATACAATTGTCGCTTGAAATATTCACATCGTTTTAGTCAGCTATAATAGTGTTTTCAATCATCACCCTATCTGGGGTTTCAGAGAGCGTCATCCAATCAAATACTTGATATTTACTTAGAGAAATAACCCATTTTTCCAAGCAGTCATATGCTATGGTATAGAAAGCCATTGTCTGTTCGTCAAAGTTGGAACTCAAACATTTCTTGGTTTGGTTTTTCTTATCTTAATTTGTTCATGTTCATCTTTGTTTGCTTGCCAATAAAATTGGCAGTCTTCCTTTCATTCGCACACCTTTGAATGTCAACTGCTATATTTCTTATTTCAGTTACAAAGACTTTATTCTTCCCATGTTTTTGTCTTCCTTTCTTCAAACGGGGGCATAGTTTGACTGTCGAGACATGTAGTAAATTTCATTGATCGCACTGCTGAAAAAATGGTAAATTATTTTATGTGGCCTGTCTTCGGTGTCAAAAACTTGTGAAACGACCTTGTCAACATAAACTTCTTGGCATAAATAAAATAACTGACGCTGTATTTACATGTTGCGCTAGTAGATGGCGTTACTTTAGTACTTTGCAACATCGGGACAAAACTGGGTCTTGCTAGGATGTCGGGACACGAAGCTCCATAACGGCGACGCGACGCTCGCAATACATCGGGGCGGATGGCAAACCTACCTACAACGCAGAGACAAGCATACGGCAATTTAAAGTTCATCAGTGTTCGCTCCGACACTGAGTTGCAAATTTAATACTGTAATATCGCATCTCCCACTTCCTTCTTCGTCATTCAGACATTTTTGTCAACACAGGGAGCAGCCGCGCCACCTAGCCAATGTGTCATATACTACACTGAAGCGCAAAAGAAACGTATAAGCATGCGTATTCAAACATAGACATATGGTAACAACACCAACGCTATACTATTGTACATATAATAATTTTTTCTTCTGATTTTCGATAAATTAGTGTAATCGATATTCTGATTTCATTTCTTTTCTTTTCATGTCATTGTGTTGAGGAAACTATAAACAACTTTCGATGTGAATATTAATGTTTATGTCAAATTGCAAGCAATATTATAATAAAATTGAAATGTAAGAAACATTGAAACTGTTGTAAGATGTTAAAGTTGTACTTGTGCGTCTGGTCCATACGTAGGCAATGTATTAGGATATGTAGAATGCAAAACCTCGGGTGAATACCCTGTCTGTAGGGGAGCGGTAAAAGGTGGATGGCAGGCGAGCGCGGGAAAATGCACACGGGCGCGGCACGGCATAACGGGCTCAGCAGTAATAGTCGGAGTTGGGCATCGGTCTAACAAGGGAACCTCCCCATCGCACCCCCCTCAGATTTAGTTATAAGTTGGCACAGTGGATAGGCCTTGAAAAACTGAAAACAGATCAATTGAGAAAACAGGAATAAGCTGTGTGGAACTGTGAAAAAATAAGCAAAATATACAAACTGAGTAGTTAATGGGAAGATAGGCAATGTCAAGGACACTGGGAACGCAGGAGCGCCGTGGTCTCGTGGTAACGTGAGCAGCTGCGGAACGAAAGGTCCTTGGTTCAAATCTTCCATCGAGTGAAAAGTTTAATTTTTTATTTTCAGTTTATGTGACAAACTCTTATGTCTTCATCACTTTTTTGGGAGTGATTATCACATCCACAAGAAAACCTAAATCGGGCAAGGTAGAAGAATCTTTTTACCCATTCGCCAAGTGTACAAGTTAGGTGGGTCGACAACATATTCCTGTCATGTGACGCACATGCCGTCACCAGTGTCGTATAGAATATACGACACTGTTTTCCTGTGGAGGAATCGGTTGACCTATGACCTTGCGATCAAATGTTTTCGGTTGCCATTGGAGAGACACGTCCTTTCGTCTACTAATCGCACGGTTTTGCGATGCGGTCGCAAAACACAGACACTAAACTTATTACAGTGAACAAAGACTTCAATGAACGAACGGACATAGAATATCATCTTGCTCTGATTGTTGCCAGCATCATATATAATAACTATGCAAAAATAAAGAAAATAAAATTTTCATTCGAGGGAAGACTTGAACCAAGGACCTCTCGTTCAGCAGCTGCTAGCGCTACCACGGGACCACGACGCTCCTGAGCTCACAGTGTCCGTGATGTTGCCTATGCGACCCGTGGACGCCTCAGTGTATATTTTGCTTATTTTTTCACAGTTCCACACAACTTCTTCCTGTTTTCTCAATTGATCTGTGTTCAGTTTATGAAGACCTATCCACTGTGCCAACTTATAACTAAATCTGAGGGGGGTGCGATGGGGAGGTTCCCTTGTAAGTAACACGTTCTGGATCAAGAAGGCTCTCCTGGAAGACGTAGTTTCATTGAGCCTCGGATGTGCCGTTTCCGACGACTATACAGCATGGCAAAATTACATAGGCACTAAATGGAAAAATATTGCGACGCTATGAAGAAGTAAAGTGCCGATACATCAAGAGCCATAGCTGTGATTGTATGTGTGCTCTGCGCCTCGTCATCTCGCCGCCCGACAACCGCCGCATCGATACGAACAAGTTGAATCTTTTAGTACTGTATTCGTGTGGGCCAGTGTTACTTTTGTTCCTTACTGTTCAGTAACAACTTCACTTTTACCAGAACTGTCCTGTCATTTAATTATCCTCATCACTAACCTAGACAGGGTCCTTTCCACATGTTGTGCAATCCGAGTGTCCCGAGATGAAGATTTAAAGTTTATGTTAATAATAATTACCTGCAGACCTATCTATGTTAGAATGATGTTTAAAAAACTTTGTTGTTAATGAATATATAGGTAAATAATATAGTTCCGACAAAGTTGGAATATAATGTTGAAATTGGTTTAGTAATGAAGTTTAATTAATTTGAGACAAAAATAATGATAGTTAAATGAGCAAGAAATAAGACAAAAAGAGTAGTAACTCATATATTGGAAATATACGAGTTCAGTACAGTGATCATAACAGTTTCAGGGTCCCACCCCCTCATTTTTTTTCTTTTCTATTCATTTAAATTCAGAAGTGTACTGAATTGATTTGACCAGCAAAGTTAAAGTCAATATAAAACCAAAATTTATTAGTGTTTTACCTTTTTCAAAATTGACATTGTATGTGTGTTTCGAAAGTGCTATTTCTAGGGTAACCTATGCCCGATTTTAATCAGATCAATAGACAGTACGAAGTTTGTAGTAAACATTATAGTGTATTGTTGCGTATTTATGGCTTGTCCATATTAGTACAGAAAGTGAAATTATTAGTTCAGTAGTTTTCCTGGTTCTAAAATTTGCCATAGTATGCAGTGTTGTTACGTGTTGTTTGGTATGAACGTACACCAACTTGTACTGGGAAGAAACTCAGTTAATGCCTAATTAGGCTGGCGACCGTATTATTAACAATTTGGTAGCATTTGCTGTGTTATTTCCTGTCCGTCCTAACGTGTAGTTGCACTTCAGACTTGCTTGACGTATCATTGTTGTTACTGAGTGGGTGAAAGTCTGATTTTGCCTCCATTCAGGTACACGCGGTCAACATATATTCCAAAATTCTTTCTTATAAGGTGAAGCCCGTCAACTTACTATAGTACAGGCTTTAATAAGTATAGTGCGCAGTAGCGTGGTGTTACAATATGTAAACCCGCAGAATACGTCGCAGCGGTCAGCAACGCCTATATAAGGGAACAAGTGTCTGACACAGTTGTTGGGTCGCTTACTGCGGCTACATTGGCAGGTTATTCGCAGATTACCAAGATTTAGGTGAGTTTGAACGGGGTGCTACAGTCAGCGCACGAGCGATGGGACACAGCATCTCCGAGGTAGCGGTGAAGTGGGTATTTTCCCGTAAGACAATTTCACGAGTATACCGTCAATATCAGGAATCCGGTAAAGCATCAAATCTCCGACATCGCAGGGGCCGGAGAAAGATCCTGCAGGAACGGGACCAACAACGACTGAAAAGCATCGTTCAACGTGACGGAAGTGCAACCATCCCGCAAATTGCTGCAGATTTCAATGCTGAGCCACCAACAAGTGTCAGCGTGCGAACATTCAACGAAACGTCATTGATATGGGCTTTTGGAACCAAAGGCCCACTCGTGTACCCTCGATGACTGCACGACACAAAGCTTTACGCCTCGCCTGGGCCCGTCAGCACCGACATTGGACTGTTGACGACTGGAAACATGTTTCCTGGTCAGACGAGTCTCCTTTCAAATTGTATCGAGCAGATGGAGACAACCTCATGAATCCATGGACCCTGCATATCAACAGGGGACTGTTCGAGCTGGTAGAAACCCTGTATGGTGTGGGGCACGTGATGTTGGAGTTTTATGGGGCCCCTGATACGTCTTGATACGACACTGACAGGTGACACGTACGTAAGAAGCCTGTCAGATCTCCTGCATCCATTCATGTCCAATGTGCATTACGACGGGCTTGGGCAATTCCAGTGGGACAATGCGACACCCGACACATCCAGAGTTGCTACAGAGTGGCTCCGGGAACTTAAACACTTCCGCTGGCCTCCAAACTCCCGTGATATGTACATTATCGAACATATCTGGGATGCCTTGTAATGTGCTGTTCAGAAGACATCTCCACACCCTCGTACTCTTACGGATTTAAGGACAGCCCTGCTGGTTTCATTATGTCAGTTCCCTCCACCACTACTTCAGACATTAGTCGAGTACATGCCATCTCTCAGGGGCCCTACACGGTATTAGGTATGGGTTCCAGATTTTTTTGGCTCTTCAGAGTAGCTGCAGTGAAACAAAGAATTAATTACGTAATTTCTTCGAGTGATGATTAAAACTTTATGAGCACGGCTCATACTTGTGACTGAGCTGCAGCTATTTTCCATTGTAGATTCTTTACCTGCTCTCGAGGTTCTCGTAACCGTCGGTTGTATAATTCCTCCCGCGTGCGTCCTTTCGGAAAAGAAGGCGGTTCTTTAATGGCGGCTTCCAGAGCGTGGCGACAATGGCTGGCCGTCCATTGTTGAGAAGGTAAGGGAGGGGGGGAGGGGGTACCGCTGCGGCTGTCTCCCCTCCCCTCGCCTCCCCTCCCCGTCGCACACCCCCGGAGGACGGAGCCCGGTACAGTCGGCGGCGCTTCATTAACAGGCGGTAATTAACGCCGGTGGCACTGCGCTGCCAATTGTGCTCGGGCGATTGTGGCTGCCCTGCCGGCCGGCGGAACTCCGCGGCGCACCCGGACAGCAGTGTGGTGGGAGGGGGCGGATGTCGCTGTATCCAGAGTCCCCCAGTCTGGCGACCAACTGCCAGAGATTGATCAGCGGTCAGTGTGGTGTGCCTACTGCAGAGAGCGTGTCACCAGTGGCCTGTTGCACAGTAATGAGTTCGGTTTGCTAACAAACAATGCGATGCCAAAAGTCAGGTGATACCTCCTACTACACCGAGCGAGGTGGCGCAGTGGTTAGCACACTGGACTCGCATTCGGGAGGACGACGATGTAATCCCGCGTCCGGGCATCCTGATTTAGGTTTTCCGTGATTTCCCTAAATCGCTCCAGGAAATGCTGGGATGGTTCCTTTGAAAGGGCACGGCCGACTTCCTTCTCTGTCCTTCCCTAATCCGATGAGACCGATGACCTCGCTGTTTGGTCTCTTCCCCCAAACAACCCGACCATACCTCCTACTATTGTGTAGGACCACTTCCCACCCGACACAGTGCAGCAACTCTGCTTGCCATGGACGGAACAAGTTATCGGGATTTCCCTACTGAAATATTAAACCATGCTGCCTCAGCAGCCGTCCGTAATTGTGAGAGTGTTGCCAGTGCACAATTTAGTGCACGAACTCATCTCTCGATTATGTCTCATAAACGATCGATGGGATTCATGTTGAGAGATCTTGGTTGCCAAATCATTCGCTCGAATTGTCCATAATGTTCAAATGGTTCAAATGGCTCTGAGCACTATGGGACTTAACATCTGTGGTCATCAGTCCCCTAGAACTTAGAACTACTTAAACCTAACTAACCTAAGGACATCACACACATCCATGCCCGAGGCAGGATTCGAACCTGCGACCGTAGCAGTCGTGCTGTTCCGGACTGAGCGCCTAGAACCGCTAGACCACCGCGGCCGGCCCAGAATGTTCTTTCAAACCAACAGAGAACAACTGTGGCCCAGTGACATAATATCGGTGTTTGGCAATATGAAGTCCATGAATGGCTGCCCCTGTAGCCGAACATAACGATTGCCATTCAATGATCGGTTCAGTTGGACCAAAGGACCCAGTCCATTCCATATAAACACAGCCCACACCAGTTTGCACAGTGTCTTGCTGACAACTTGGGTCCACGGCTCCGCAGGGTTTGCGCCACACTGAAACCCCATCACCAGCTCTTACCAACTGGAATCGGGATTCATCTGACCAGGCCGCAGTTTTCCGGTCGTCTACAGTCCAGTCTATACGCTCACGAGTGCAGGTGAGGCACGGCAGGTGTTGTGCTGTTATCCGAAGCACTACCGTAGGTCGTCTGCTACCGTAACCTACTGACGCCAAATGTCACCACACCACCGATCGGAGTGGCCGAGCGGTTCTAGGCGCTACAGTCTGGAACCGCGCGACCGAATCCTGCCTCAGGCATGGATGTTTGTGATGTCCTTAGGTTGGTTAGGTTTAAGTACTTCTAAGTTCTAGGGGACTGATAAAATTTGCTAAAGATTGCCGAAATCGAATGTCCCATGCGTCTAGCTCCAACTACCATCCCGCGTTCGAAGTCTGTTCAGTGACGTCATGCAGCCCTAGTCAGGGCGGGAAGCTTTTCACATGAATCGCCTGAGTACAAACGACAGCTCTGCCAATGCAATGCCCTTTTACACTTCATGTAAGTGTTAATGCCGCCATCTGTATACATGCATATCGCTATCCCAAGATTTCGTCACCTTCGTGTAATTACCTTTGTGTCTGTGCTACTCTAGCAACGCCTACAGAGGCAACTGCATCTACCGGATGTTTATAATTAAACTGACGGTTTTCCGAGTGCTGCAGTGTGGGTTGTATACATCGTAGGTAAGTTCATTAATCGGTGCGCTGACGGAGTAGCCTGGAAAAAAAATATAGTTCCACTTCCTGCTGCCAGGTTAATAATCAGTATGTGGTCACAGTGCAGGAAAATATAGGGAAAGATCAAAAACATGATAACGGTGGTTCTGGTGCGTTTATAAATAATACGGTCACAGGTATCCTTCAGATCAGGAAGAATCTGGATACATCCCTCACAGACAAGATCTTGCAGAAATCTCCACAGTCAGATATCACGTGAGTTTAGGTCGAGGGATCTGGAAGGCCACTTATCTTGAAATTGTCTAGAGAACTATGGATAACATAGTCGTTACCAAAGGTTTCTTAAACCAAACCTTTCACCTGGCAAGCGACGTGTGGTGTAGCCCCATGTTGCATGAAAATAGTGGTGTCTATACAGTTATGTTCTTGCAAAGCTAGAACCACTGTTGCACATGGAGGTCCTGACAAGGTGTCGATGTCACTGTACGTCTAACAGGGCCGCAAGGTGTTATCTCCTCGAAGAGAAACGAACCGAGAATGAAGGAGTTGTGAAACCACGCCACGCAATCACATAAACTGAGTGCAGTGGATGTTCCTGCAATGCAAGTGGCGGACTAAAACCCCATGTGCGACTGCTCTGTGCATTGACGGCACCCTCCATTTAGATACCTGTCTAAAGAAACGAAGTGCAAAGCCGCCGCGTTGTAGGCTAGCTTGAGGCTTATTTGAGGCCCATTCTGAACCTTGTGGCGACACCAGTGTAAAATGCGCCGCAAAATCTTTTGAACTGTTGATCAGGGAAGAGAGAATTCTCATGACACAGACCGGGCACTGTAAGAATCCGAGGCTTGACCTACACGGTCGGCTGTAGCTAAAGCAACTTCTTCAACAACTCCTATCGGAATGGGCCGACTCTCTGTCCATGCTGCACTACCTTACTCTCTCTTTTCTTCAAATTTCTCGATCATATTCTTTAGCCCATTTAGTGACATGGTGCCTCTTCGCAGCTGTTTCTGTGGGCGACATTCCCGTAGCGCAGAGCTGCCATTGCTGCCGTTCTGATAAGACAACTTTGCCAGCAGCGTACGGCCTCTCTACTCAATAGCCACTGCATTTTGTATGCAAAACGTCAATCCCTTTATACCAACAATTGGTACACAAAAGAAATCAATATGCTTCACGAAGCGACAAACGGCATACTGACGCCAAAACAGGAAACCTTTTACATTCTGAGTGCTTACAGTGCTCTATTTTCATCTGTTGGTAGAAAGCAGAATTATTATTTTTCAGCATACTCCACGAGCGCACCGATTAATGAACGTACCTACGTTGTTTCAGGGTCTGCTATGTATACAGCCCGCACTGCAGTACTCCAGCAGTAGTCCAGCAACACGTTCAATTATTTATTGCACATGAGCTAAACAATGTAAAGATGTCATACTTGTTGGATTTTGAAGAGCAACTCTGAATTTTTTTTACAAACATTCGATATGCGTACCACGAGTGACCCGGCAGACGTCACTACGGTAATCGATTTGGTGCCATGCATGGCATCGTCGACTGTGGCAGTCGCTTTCCCTATTCCCTCCCAGAGCTCTGCTACATCACGTGGTAGAGGCGGTACATACACCAGATCTTTACTGTGTCCCCATAGAAAAAAGTCACCAGATTAATTTAAAATTGTGATTCTAATTTCAAACCGCAGTGTTGTTATTATTCGTATGGATGTGACTTATTCTTAAAGCATCTGACAAGAACCGATAAAATTTTTCTGGGTTTGTGACCGTATTGTGAAAGGTGGCTACACTGAGCCACAGCGCCAGAGATTGCGCCAAAGAGTATTATTCAGCCGCCTCCACTGGCAGTTCTTGTCGAGAAGTCGTAGTAGGCAGTGCTTATTGAGAAGTAGCAGTAGGCTGTGCTTGTTGAGATGTAGCAGTGGTAAGTCGTTGTTGAGAAGTTCCCATGGACAGTGCTTCTTCAGATGTTGTCATATTGTTTTGATGGGCTAGACACCAGATGTTGTTGGATTGGGGATGCTGTAATGATCAGAATGTGCTTTTCGTCAATATATATGGAGGTAAAAAATTCCTTTTTTTTTCATTATTTCAATGTCTTAAACAATAATGCCTCTTGGTCACAGGTTAAGTCAACAAAGCATCTGGCTCGTGTTCTTGTATTAGACTGTATTTCTGGTTTCTATGTGCAATTATAGAATTATAGTATTTCTGTTTATTTTTTTTAATTACTTCAGTATAAATGGTGTTTAAAATATCTGGTGTTATTGAGGAAGAACCGTGCCAGATGTGTACGTTGAATCACACTTCCACACACAGAACAGCGACACTTGTGCCTTGTTGTTTCGTAGCTTTCATAGTTGCTGGGGACTTAATTAATTAATTGTGTTAACGGAAATTTCGTTTCATTCTTTGTTGTTGTTCTATGCAGTCAGATTGCGTACTATTACTAGTCAGGGCCAACCGTTTACGAGACTTCGTAATCGGACAGACAGCGACTGAAAATTAAAAAGTATTTGCATTCATTATATAATTAAGCCCCCATGCAATTGTCAATATGCAAAACTACCGATGTTCCGGTCATTATTGCAAGTGACCTTCTCCAGAGCGTTTTTTGTTTTCTGCTGAATGAGAAAACCTTGTTTCTTATATACCTGCAGACATGGCTGTTATCTAATTCTGACAGGCTATTAAGGATGAAAGAGACGGATGTTAGAAGTTCTTTATTGGTGTTTTCATTATTTCTTTTCATCCGTGGAAACCCGACGTTTTGATTGGTGTTTGCATTACTGCTCGTCGTTGGTGGTAATCGGCGAATGGAAAAACCAGGAGGCAGTTGTGACGTGGCGCTGTTTTCCTGCTTTCTAGCGCGCCGGCTGAGGCGCGCCAGCACTCCATATACCTGCGGCCGCTGCGGTCTCCCGCACGCCTCAGTGTATTGCCTCACGTGAGCTGTCGTCGGGCGTAACGCTGCCAAGGCGTCGCAAGTCCGTACCCATCTTCTCTGTTCATCTTGGCGAGTCGCTCGGCTATTTCTATTGCCTCTCTAATCTTCCCCGTGAAAGTAAGAGACTGTTTCGCCAACATGCGAGCTTCATCAAAATGAATCTGCCGCACTCATCCTGTTATTCTGCTACAGCTGACTTGGTGTGTTGTCTTAGTCGGATATATCTTTCGTGTTCAGATATCCGTGTGCTGACGCGTCGTCCCGTCTCGCCTACATACTTTAAACCACATTCGCACCTGATTTTCTAAACTGAAGCAGCACGTAGTTTGTCAACGGTATCTTTCGTTGTCCAAAGAACATCTTCTATTGTGTTGCTGCTTCGGAAAATCGGTTTGATACCTGATAGGCGGAGAATTTTGCCCACCCGTTCGGTGACACCTTGAAGTTATGGAAGTAGAGCGATGTTTTGTGCTTCCAATTGCTCTCCTCTATTGCCTTCAGTCTTTCTCACCATAGTTTTATGTGTTAGTTTCATCCCATAACCATTAGGACCAAAAATGGACTTAAGGCTTTGTAGTTCACCCATTAGGTGTTCCTTATCGCTGATCCTGTGAGCCCTCTTGGTTAAAGTGGACAGCACAGCAGAATCCAAGAATGGGGTGCTGCCTTTCTTCGAAATGGAAGTTTACAGAAAGCCTGATGGTAAACTGGGCCATAGAGTATATAGGGAGCCAACCAGTACTGACAGGTGCCTACATGCCTCCTCTCATCACCACCCTACGTAGAAGAAATCTGCTGTGCAAGAAGGGAAAGATGGACAGTGAAGGAGTGGGGAAATGGATGGATAAAGGAAAGAGGAGCAGACGCATAGAGAGACGAGAGAGGAGAGGCAGATGAACCCCGACAGGGCGGAAGACGAGATGGGCAGAGAGGTGGGGAGGAGGGAACAAGGACAGTAAAGGAGCAGGAGAAAAAGAGAAAGAGAAGTGGACAGAGAGGATGAGATGAACAGAGGATGATAAGAGCTGATGACACAAAAAGGGGTAGGAAGAGATAAACAGTGAGAGGAGAACGACAGAGAGGTGGGCGGAGGAGATGAATAAGGAGAGGACGAAGGTGGAGATGGGCCAATTATACTCGGATAAATACACCACTGGCTTTAAAATTCCTACACCAAGAAGAAATGCAGATGATAAACGGGTATTCATTGAACAAATATATTATACTAGACCTACATGTGATTACATTTTCACGCAATTTGGGTGCATAGATCCCGAGAAATCAGTACCCAGAACAACCACCTCTGGCCGTAATAACGGCCTTGATACGCCTGGGCATTGTCTCAAACAGAGCTTGGATGGCGTGTACAGGTACAGCTGCCCATGCAGCTTCAACACGATACGACAGTTCATCAAGAGTAGTGACTGGCGTATTGTGACGAGCCAGTTGCTCGGCCACCATTGACCAGACGTTTTCAATTGGTGACAGATCTGGAGAATGTGCTGGCCATGGCAGCAGTCGAGCATTTCCTGTATCCAGAAAGGCCCGTACAGGAACTGCAACATACGGTCGTGCATTATCCTGCTCAAATGTAGGGTTTCACAGGGATCGAATGAAGAGTAGAGCCACGGATCGCTACACATCTGAAATGTAACGTCAACTCTTCAAAGTGCCGTCAGTGCGAACAAGAGGTGACCGAGACGTGTAACCAATGGCACCCCATACAATCACGCCGGGTGATACGCCAGTATGGCGATGTCGAATACACGCTTGCAGTGTGCATTCACCGCAGTGTCACCAAACACGGATGCGACCATCATTATGCTTAAACAGAACCTGGCTTCACCCGAAAAAATGACATTTTTCCTTTCGTGCACCCAGGTTCGTCGTCGAGTACACCATCGCAGGCGCTCCTGTCTGTGATGCAGCGTCAAGGGTAACCGCAGCCATGGTCTCCGAGCTGATAGTCCATGCTGCTGCAAACGTCGTCGAACTGTTCGTGCAGATGGTTGTTGTCTTGCGAACGTCCCCATCTGTTGACTCAGGGATCGAGACGTGGCTGCACGATCCGTTACAGCCATGCGGATAAGATGCCTGTCATCTCGACTGCTAGTGATACCAGGCCGTTGGGATCCAGCACGGCGTTCCGTATTACCCTGAACCCACCGATTCCATATTCTGTCACTGGATCTCGACCAGCGCGAGCGGCAATGTCGCGATACGATAAAGCGCAATCGCGATAGGCTACAATCCGACCTTTATGAAAGTCGGAAACGTGATCGCACGCACACGAGGCATCACAACAATGTTTCACCAGGCAACGCCGGTCAACTGCTGTTTGCATATGAGAAATCGGTTGGAAACTTTCCACTTGTCAGCACGTTGTAGGTGTCGCCACCGGCGCCAACCTTGTGTGAATGCTCTGAAAAGCTAATGATTTGCATATCACAGCATCTTCTTCCTGTCGGTTAAATTTCGCGTCTGTAGCACGTCACCTTCGTGGTGTAGCAATTTTAATGGCCAGTAGTGTATATATAGTCTGTCGGTAAACTAAAGAGGGAGCGAGCGAGTCTCCACTCTGCCTACCTTGCTACGTCACAGGGCTCTTCCATAGGCTGTTTCACAACGTAGTACCGGCCCTGCCGCGGCGCGCGTTTAAATCTGTGGCGACGCCGTGTACAGATACGTCCCGGCTGCTTTTAGTTTTAGACAAATGCTTTAATATAAGGAAAACAAAATACGATAGCTTCTTCGAAACAAAATGTTACAGAGTAATTAATATTAACATAAGAATGGAAGTCAGGATTCTGCTACAAACATAGAACCGAATGCCTTCTCATGTGAATGTATGTTCCTCTATTCGTAAGACGAACCAGATACAATGCAATCAATCTGTAGAATTTAAGGCTTGTTCTTATTTTGTGTTTCTACCAAAAGGTTGAATGTTTTTTGAAGGGCTGCATTGCGTCACGAAGAGTGTTTAAAATTTAACCAGAAATTTATAATTTCGTGTGTTGTTCGATTCGCACTGCTTTTTTTGTCACTGTCTTCGTAAACATGTCATATTCCAGGTAAATCCCATTTCACGCAATGTCTTGTGTAAAACATCTTTCTGCCAAGGAAAACGTATTTTTTGTTTCACGGCAGTAAGTAATTTCCGTAATGGGGGTACTATTTTTTGTATATGTAAAAGTCCTCCGTCGTTTGTCGAATGACCGATTTTGTTAAACTGTCTATAACGGTGGGTTTCCACCCTAAAGTATTAGTTTTCCTTTGCGACGATTCCAGTAAACCATGCGGCTCATTTTCGCGTTCCTTCCTTATGCGTCCTATTGTGGCGAGGCTGACGTTTGCATAAACTGCAGCCCTTTGATTGGGACTGGTAATATTAGACAACAGTTCGTTTTATGTCTCCTCCTCAACACACGCTGTAATACCATTAGAGACGATCGAAAGCTCGTTACTCCGCAAATACCTCCTCTCCTTCGTATTCTGTACATTTTCTTGCAATGCAGGGCGATTATCCATCACTTCCGGATACTGAAGTACAGGGTTATTACAAATGATTGAAGCGATTTCACAGCTCTACAATAACTTTATTATTTGAGATATTTTCACAATGCTTTGCACACACATACAAAAACTCAAAAAGTTTTTTTAGGCATTCACAAATGTTCGATATGTGTGCCCCTTTAGTTGGTTGGATGGTTGGTTGTTTTTGGGGAAGGAGACCAGACAGCGTGGTCATCGGTCTCATCGAATTAGGGAAGGATGGGGAAGAAAGTCGGCCGTGCCCTTTCAGAGGAACCATCCCGGCATTTGCCTGGAGTGATTTAGGGAAATCACGGAAAACCTAAATCAGGATGGCCGGACGCGGGATTGAACCGTCGTCCTCCCGAATGCGAGTCCAGTGTGCCCCTTTAGTGATTCGGTAGACATCAAGCCGATAACCAAGTTCCTCCCACACTCGGCGCTGCATGTCCCCATCAATGAGTTCGAAAGCATCGTTGATGCGAGCTCGCAGTTCTGGCACGTTTCTTGGTAGAGGAGGTTTAAACACTGAATCTTTCACATAGCCCCACAGAAAGAAATCGCATGGGGTCAAGTCGGGAGAGCGTGGAGGCCATGACATGAATTGCTGATCATGATCTCCACCACGACCGATCCATCAGTTTTCCAATCTCCTGTTTAAGAAATGCCGAACATCATGATGGAAGTGCGGTGGAGCACCATCCTGTTGAAAGATGAAGTCGGCGCTGTCGGTCTCCAGTTGTGGCATCAGCCAATTTTCCAGCATGTCCAGATACACGTGTCCTGTAACGTTTTTTTCGCAGAAAAAAAAGGAGCCGTAAACTTTAAACCGTGAGATTGCACAAAACACGTTAACTTTTGGTGAATTGCGAATTTGCTACACGAATGCGTCACGATTCTCTACCGCCCAGATTCGCACATTGTGTCTGTTCACTTCACCATTAAGAAAAAATGTTGCTTCATCACTAAAAACAAGTTTCGCACTGAACGCATCCTCTTCCATGAGCTGTTGCAACCGCGCCGAAAATTCAAAGCGTTTGACTTTGTCATCGGGTGTCAGGGCTTGTAGCAATTGTAAACGGTAAGGCTTCTACCTTAGCCTTTTCCGTAAGGTTTTCCAAACCGTCGGCTGTGGTACGTTTAGCTCCCTGCTTGCTTTATTCGTCGATTTCCGCGGGCTACGCGTGAAACTTGCCCGCACGCGTTCAACCGTTTCTTCGCTCACTGCAGGCCGACCCGTTGATTTCCCCTTACAGAGGCATCCAGAAGCTTTAAACTGCGCATACCATCGCCCAACGGAGTTAGCAGTTGGTGGATCTTTGTTGAACTTCGTCCTGAAGTGTCGTTGCACTGTTATGACTGACTATGTGAGTGCATTTCAAGCACGACATACGCTTTCTCGGCTCCTGTCGCCATTTTGTGAGTTTTTCTACGTATCTGTAGTGTGTCGTGACCATATGTCAATGAATGGAGCTACAGTGAATTTATGAAATCGCTTCAATCATTTGTAATAGCCCTGTATATCAGTGAGTACACAAAGTCAACTGACTGACACTGGCAACTAAGATCCCACGAACAGGAACGACGTATATCACTGCACCGCGAACTACACTGCTAGACAGGTAAGGGGCAATTGCTTTTGGGTGGCCCTGTAGGCTAGTGACAGGGTTCTTCCGGAAAGGCCACTTCCCCCACCAAAAGCGCTGCTCGCTCTTGAGTTTACAGACAGACTGGGCAACGCTCGGTGCTCATCTAGCATTTGAGCATAATACGACGTTTAACGTGCTTACAGAGTGGTCAGTGGACTTTAGGTTCGCCCGGCTGCCCGTATTACCGCCCGCGGCCCTGAGAGTTAGGCCGCAGGAAAGCAGACGCGGCCGCCTTCCAGACTGCAGACTGGAGCCGCCGCCAACCAGCCAGGCAGGCAGGCACTGTGCGCCGTGCCCGGGTCGATGGCTGGCGCCCGCGTGGCGTCGGAACTGGGGCACAGCCGGCGGATGCGGCCCCCGCCCGCATCTGCCAGCCGCGTCCCTCCCCGTCTCCTGCAACGGCAAGCGAGCCAGCAGCCAGCAGCCAGCAGACACACCCCACACCTCTCCACGCGGCCCGGCCACGCTCCACACGGAGCTAGCTACCTGCCGCGTGCCACAGGAGTTGCGACACAAGCAGCTGTCACCTATACGCGGGTAGCAAACGAAGGCGACGTCACAGCGCGGTCCTAACACTTTAAAATACACTACTGTCCGTCTCGACCGCAAATTTATACTAACAAGGGAACCTCCCCATCGCACCCCTCTCAGGTTTAGTTACAAGTTGGCACAGGCCTTGAAAAACTGAACACAGATCAATCGAGAAAACAGGAAGAAGTTGCGTGGAACTATAAAAAAAATAAGCAAAATATACAAACTGAGTAGTCCATGCGCAAGATATGCAACATCAAGAAGTGTGTGAGTTCAGGAGCGCCGTGGTCCCGTGGTTAGCGTGAGCAGCTGCTGAACGAGAGGTCCTGGCTTCAAGTCTTCCCTCGAGTGAAAAGTTTACTATTTTATTTTCGGAAGAAGGATCCTTTATTGTTTGATTATATGATAGCGGAACAAACACTGGTAGCAGTTATTTTTGTAAAATATCTGGGAGTATGCGTGCGGAACGACTTGAAGTGGAATGATCATATAAAATTAATTGTTGGTAAGGCGGGTACCAGGTTGAGATTCATTGGGAGAGTCCTTAGAAAATGTAGTCCATCAACAAAGGAGGTGGCTTACAAAACACTCGTTCGACCTATACTTGAGTATTGCTCATCAGTGTGCGATCCGTACAAGATCGGGTTGACGGAGGAGATAGAGAAGATCCAAAGAAGAGCGGCGCGTTTCGTCACAGGGTTATTTGGTAAGCGTGATAGCGTTACGGAAATGTTTAGCAAACTCAAGTGCAGACTCTGCAAGAGAGGCGCTCTGCATCGCGGTGTAACTTGCTGTCCAAGTTTCGAGAGGGTGCGTTTCTCGATGAGGTATCGAATATATTGCTTCCCCCTACATATACCTCCCGAGGAGATCACGAATGTAAAATTAGAGAGATTCGAGCGCACACGGAGGCTTTCAGACAGTCGCTCTTCCCGCGAACCATACGCGACTGGAACAGAAAAGGGAGGTAATGACAGTGGCACGTAAAGTGCCCTCCGCCACACACCGTTGGGTGACTTGCGGAGTATAAATGTAGATGTAGATGTAGATGTAGATCTGTCCTTTCGTTCATTGACGTCTCTCTTCACTGTAATAAGTTTAGTGTATGTGTTTTGCGACCGCACCGCAAAACCTTGCGATTAGTAGACGGAAGGACGTGCCTCTCCAATGAGAACTGAAAACATCGCAAGGTCATAGGTCAACCGATTCCTCCACAGGAAAACACGTCTGACATATTCTCTACGAGACTGGTGACGGCATGTGCGTCACATGACAGGAATATGTTGTCGACCCACTTAACTTGTACACTTGGCGAATGGATAAAAAGATTCTTCTACTTTGCCCGATTTAGGTTTTCTTGTGGATGTGATAATCACTCCCAAAAAAGTGATGAAAACAAAAGAGTTTGTCAGATAATAACTGTCTGAAAATAAAAAATTAAACTTTTCTCTCGAGGGAAGAGTTGAATGAAGGTCCTCTCGTTCCGCAGCTGCTCACGCTAACCACGGGACCACGGCGCTCCTGCGCTCACACTATCCTTGATGTTGCCTATCTTGCACATGGACTACTCAGTTTGTATATTTTGCTTACTTTTTCATAGTTCCACACAACTTCTTCCTGTTTTCTCGATTGATCTGTGTTCAGTTTTTCAAGGCCTATCCTCTGTGCCAACTTATAACTAAATCTGAGGAGGGTGCGATGGGGAGGTTCCCTTGTAAGAAGGAGAGGTGACCAGTACTGGGGGCGACTTTTTGAAAGCATCTATAGATGATGTACTTTATATCCGAGGAATCACACCCTACAGCCGTTCACCGTGGTGGGCTCTCGTTTCGAGTAATTGTCGGAAAAAAGTCGGAATTTTACGTAACGTTTAATGGCGTTAAGGGGGGTAGGACGTCAAACTGGCCAACTTGGAGCAGGAGAGGCACCACAGGACATTTTAATTTCCACTGTCTTCAAAAGGTTCAAATGGCTCTGAGCACTATGGGACTCAACATCTATGGTCATCAGTCCCCTAGAACTTAGAACTACTTAAACCTAACTAACCTAAGGACAGCACATAACACCCAGCCATCACGAGGCAGAGAAAATCCCTGACCCCGCCGGGAATCGAACCCGGGAACCCTGGCGTAGGAAGCGAGAACGCTACCGCACGACCACGAGATGCGGGCTTTCCACTGTCTATACGTTTACAAATAAATTCATAAAACTTTGTCAGCATGACCAGGAAGGGTTCAGGATTCAAGCTCATAGCAGTGGAAGTTCAAAAATATAACAAAATATATTTTTTTTTACATGTGAAATATCATTTTTTCACTTACTATTGGCTGCATTCGTTGCTATAGGTACACTTATCTTATAAGTAAGGGAGATTCTTCGATGAATTTTGCACAGCTGTACAGGACGGGCGTATGGGCAGGCCGTGGGCGTTATGGAATGATTACGATTATTTTTAGAGAAAGGCCATTTATTGCCTAAAGTATGTTGACAGGGGCTACATAGGCCTAGGGAGGTGAGGGTGAGCCAGAGCTTAGAGTTTGGCGAAACATTGTTCGCGAAGCTACCGAAAGTAGTTGTCTGCCGAAACTAAGTCCACAGTGCCGCAGCACCGGGAGAAGCGGGAGATGTTCACTGCTACAGGGCGCGCTTCCGACTCGCGGGTGAGCAGGAATACAAGAGAGCGGGCCCGGCGACGGGCGGCCGGGTATATTCGACGCACCACGCGGCTTCCTCCGCCCTGATTGGTCGGGACCGAGAAGTCCGTGCGTGCGGCATGGAACTTTCCAGAGCGTTGCCTGCCAAGCGACGCCTGGGGCGGGGTTACCTCGTAAGCACATGAGAGAGGCGCGTGAACAAGGTGCCCTTCATCGGCGCTGATTTCCTGTTGCTAAACCGTGCGACGAAAGAATTTACAGGCAGCTAACACTGCCGGCCGTGGCTTGGCCGCAATGGAAAAATGAAGTTACCGTTTGGAGGCTCATATAATAAAGTAAAATCCCTTATTGTCCGGCTCATCCTTTACACAGCATACAAACCATACTTACGGGTGTACGAAACTCTAGAATTTTCCAAATCTATTAAAAACTGCGCTGAAAATTGAGATTATTAACCATAAAATATGAGTTTTTTCTAAACTTGAAGTTTAAAATGTAACAGCTCATTCCATTTTTCATTAATTAAATAAATTCTAGAGTTTCATACACCTGTAAGTATGGTTTGTATGCTGTGCAAAATTCATCGAAGAATCTCTGTTACTTGTGAAGAAAAGTGTACCTATAGCAACAAATGCAGCCAATAGTAAGTGAAAAAAATGAAATTTCACACGTAAAAAAATTTATTTCGTTATACTTTTGAACTTACATTGCTATGAGTTTGAATCCTGAATCCTTCCTGGTCGTGTTGACAAAGTTTTATGAATTTATTTGTAAAAGTATAGACAGTGGAAATTAAAATGTCCTGTGGTGCATCTCCTGTTCCAAGTCGGCCCGTTTGACGTCCTACCCCCCTTAAAGTATTGCTCTATAGACCGGTCGCGTGGTGTAATGGATAGGGGTAAGACTTTAACGTGCAGAAGATCGGGAGTTCTAGTCTGGTTGGCTGTCTTACATTTTTTATTTCTCAATTCTTATCAAAATGACGTTGATAATTATTTTTATTCAATCATACAATGTAGGCTTTCACGGGCGGTGTTATCTTCAGTTGAAACTTCCGGGCTGAGAGGCCGTAGTCGATGTATAAAATTCCCACCTAACGTTTCGCCTCCATCTGCAGGAGACATCTTCTGAGGTAGTAGCCGAACGACCTCAGAAGATGTCTCCCGCGGATGGAGACGAAACGTTAGGTGGGAATTTTATGCATCGACCACGGCCTCCCAGCCCGGAAGTTTCAACTATTTTTATTCAGTTAATTAATTTAAACGTACTTTTTTATTTCTATTCCTTTGTCACATAATATTGTTAACTGCTGAATTTTTCATTCATTCTAATTTTTTTCTTTACATCATTCTTTTCCCACTCGGAATTTTTGTTAACGTGAATTTAGCTATATTTACGTATTATAATATTTAAATACTTAAAAATGCCGATTTATCGGTCAAAAAACGAAAGACGGAATAATATATTTCTACTGACTGTGCAACGATGTCAAAAATGCGTTTTTCGTTACAAGGTGTGCTTTTTTGGATGGTAATCGCCTAAATTCCTACTGCATTATGGACAAAATAACACAAATGAAAATTTAAACGAAACAAGGGATTAGAACCAAACCGAAATTCGAGTAAAATGAAGTACACATAATGCATGCAATAACATGGACGAAAACACAGAATGAGAAAACCAAAGAAATTAAATCTAAATTAATACCTAAGATTAACTAAAATCAATGAAAAACGATTTCAAGTGGAAAAAAGAATGATAGGAAGAGAAACGAGAACAAATAAAGAAGCTGATACGATGAAGAAAATCATGTGACAAAGGAACAGAAATCAATAACTACATTTAAACCAATTAACTCAGCAAAAATAATGTTCAAAGTCATTTCGATAAAGGTTTAAAAATAAAGAAAACTTGAAGCATCTGACTACATTGAAACCCACAGAAATCAATAACTACATTTTAACGAATTAACTCAGCAAAAATAATGTTCAAAGTCATTTCGATAAAGATTTAAAAATAAAGAAAACTTGAAGCATCTGACTAGACTGAAACCCACGATGTTTTGCACGCAATGGCCCTACCCTATCCACTACACCACACAACCAGTCAATATGATATTACTTATTTAATGCCACTGAACGTCACACAAAATTTCTTTTTCTTTTTTTTTCGTCAGTGACTCACAAACGAGGGCCCAACAGGGTGAATAGCTGCAGGGTGTGATACCTGGGCTCATAACCCACATTACTGTATAGAGGGTTTCATGAAGCCCAACCCACCGCTGGGGACGTCTCCTTGTAAGTTGACCAGTTTCGACTGGTTAGATGGTCATCTTCAGATCTACTGTAAGTAGGGAAAAGCGTTGTTCATAAACTCTTCTGACTATAGTAGGCAGCTCTGAAGAAAATTTGCGAGGCGTGAGACAGGGAGCGGAAACAGTCCTTCCCTTCGCTGCTTTCCTCCCCACGGCTGTGTGTGGTCAATGGTATGGGCCGTCCGAAAAATTCCAAGACAGCTACGCACAGAAAATGACTGAAATTTTTACGATGTGTTCCAAAGATCCCTTTCTCGAACAGCCTTGAAATTTTTTTGATCTCTTTATCCATGGAATGTAGTCAAATTAAGTCGGGTGATGCTGAGGGAATTAGATTAGGAAATGAGACACTTAAAGTAGTAAAGGAGTTTTGCTATTTAGGGAGTAAAATAACTGATGATGGTCGAAGTAGAGAGGATATAAAATGTAGACTGGCAATGGCAAGGAAAGAGTTTCTCAAGAAGAGAAATTTGTTAACATCGAGTATAGATTTAAGTGTCAGGAAGTCGTTTCTGAAAGTATTTGTATGGAGTGTAGCCATGTATGGAAGTGAAACATGGACGATAACTAGTTTGGACAAGATGAGAATAGAAGCTTTCGAAATGTGGTGCTACAGAAGAATGCTGAAGATAAGGTGGGTAGATCACGTAACTAACGAGGAGGTATTGAGTAGGATTGGGGACAAGAGAAGTTTGTGGCACAACTTGACTAGAATGAGGGATCGGTTGGTAGGACATGTTTTGAGGCATCAAGGGATCACAAATTTAGCATTGGAGGGCACCGTGGAGGGTAAAAATCGTAGAGGGAGACCAAGAGATGAATACACTAAGCAGATTCAGAAGGATGTAGGTTGCAGTAGGTACTGGGAGATGAAGAAGCTTGCACAGGATAGAGTAGCATGGAGAGCTGCATCAAACCAGTCTCAGGACTGAAGACCGCAACAACAACAATCCATTGCCGGGATACAGAGGTTCAAATTTAGGCTGCTTATACACGTAATCCCGTGTGGGGCGAAGACGTAGTTTACAAAATGACGTAGCACTGAGAAATATTCTGTAAAGTTTTTTGTTTTGTAAAGAAAACTGCAATTGCGTCTGTACAACATGTTAGAGAGATGAGACTGTGTAAACTCCGCTGAGTTTTGGCAAAAGAGGCAAATTTTAGCATGGCAACAGGAGAAATGTGTAGATTTTACTCAAAATTCCCCACTCGTGACGCTTCTCTGAAAGTTACAAACGACTGATAAGCCAGGCGAAAATAAATCGCTGCACTTCGGCGGAATTCTTTTTCGATACCAGCCAAAGAAGAGGTAACAGATCTTTTTGAATTGTCACCATGCAAGTTTGGACATGGAGCGGTCCCGCTTACTATTTACCAAAAATATGAGTGTAGGCTTCAGTTTAAAACGGTACTTCCCCTCCAGCACTCGGCATTTCCCCCACAGGACTCTGAGCTACCCCCCCCACCACTGCCGCTCTCCCCAAACTTCCCCAGCCGACCGCGCATCTAGCGGCTACAGCATTTTGCGCGCGCTATACATTTCTGTCGCCGAAACAACCAGAGGTATGAGGCCTGAAAAAACCTCTTTATTATGCCTGGCGTTTTGGAATCTATTAGATAGCACGTACTGTCACATGTGTACCGGTAATACACTGAAGGGGCAAAGAAACATACACCTGCCTAATAACGTGTAGGACCGTTGCAAGCACGCAGAAGTGCTGCAACACGACGTGGGATGGACTCAGCTAATGTCTGAAGTACTGTTCGAGTGAACTGACGCCATGAATCCTCCAGGCCATGGAGATATGCTCAATAATATTCATGTCTGGGGACTTTGGTGTTTAAACTCTGGAGAGTGTTCCTAGAGTCACTCTTTAACAATTCTGGACTTATGGGGTGTCGCATTGTCCTGCTGGAATTGCTCAAGTCTGTCAGACTACACAATGGACACGAATGGATGGAGGTTATCAGACAGGATGCGTATGTACGTGTTACCTGTCACAGTCGCATGTAGACATATCAGGGGTCCCGTATCACTCCAACTGCACGCGCCCCACACCATTACAGAGCCTCCACCAGCTTGAATAGCCTCCTGCTGACATGCAGGGTCCATGGATTCATGAGATTGTCTCCATACCCTTACACATCCATCCACTCGATACAAATTGGCTCGGTTTCAAATAGTGCAGTACATATCCTCAGTTCATGGCTTGTGGAAAATAAACTAATGCTAAATCACAGGAAGACTCAGTTTTTACAGTTTGTAACACACAATTCAACAAAACCTGACTTTTCAATTTCACAGAATGGGCATATGATTAGTGAAACTGAACAGTTCAAATTTCTAGGTGTTCAGATAGATAGTAAGCTGTCGTGGAAAGCCCACATTCAGGATCTTATGAAACTTCCTGGCAGATTAAAACTGTGTGCCCGACCGAGACTCGAACTCGGGACCTTTGCCTTTCGCGGGCAAGTGCTCTACCATCTGAGCTACCGAAGCACGACTCACGCCCGGTACTCACAGCTTTACTTCTACCAGTATCTCGTCTCCTACCTTCCAAACTTTACAGAAGCTCTCCTGCGAACCTTGCAGAACTAGCACTCCTGAAAGAAAGGATACTGCGGAGACATGGCTTAGCCACAGCCTGGGGGATGTTTCCAGAAAGAGATTTTCGCAGGAGAGCTTCTGTAAAGTTTGGAAGGTAGGAGACGAGATACTGGCAGAAGTAAAGCTGTGAGTACCGGGTGTGAGTCGTGCTTCGGTAGCTCAGATGGTAGAGCACTTGCCCGCGAAAGGCAAAGGTCCCGAGTTCGAGTCTCGGTCGGGCACACAGTTTTAATGTGCCAGAAAGTTTCATATCAGCGTACACTCGGGATTCAGGATCTTGTTCAAAGACTTAGTACTGCCATTTTTACTATGCGAACGGTATCAGAAGTGAGTGATCGTTCGACACGAAAATTAGTCTACCTTGCTCATTTTCATTCGCTATTGTCGTACGGTATTATATTTTGGGGTAATTCTTCCCATGCTAAAAGGATATTTTTGGCTCAGAAACGGACGGTTCGGGCAATAAGTGGTGTTAGTTCACGAACCTCTTGTCGACCTTTGTTCACGAGTCTGGGTATTCTGAGATTGGCCTCTCAATACGTATATTCCTTATTGTCGTTTCTTGTTACCAATATTAGTCTATTCCCAAGAATAAGCAGCTTTCACTCGGTTAATCCTCGGTAGAAATCAAACCTGTATTTGGATCGGACTTCCTTAGCTCTTGTGCTAAAAGGTGTGCAGTATACTGCTGCATCCATTTTCAATAAGCTGCCACTCGAATTCAAAAATCTTAGCAGTAATCCACGCACTTTCTAATCGAAACTGAAGAGTTTCCTCATGGGTCTATTCTGTCGAGGAGTTCCTTGAAAAATTAAGCTGATTTTTAATGTATTGCTGATACCGTTTACTTAAACTAATGGAATTACTTTCTTAAGGTTCATGAACATTTATTTTTATCTGTTATTACGTTTATGTTGTAATTTCATGCTGCGCGGGATTAGCCGAGCGGAGTAAGGCGCTGCAGTCAAGGGCTGTGCGGCTGGTCCCGGCGGAGGTTCGAGTCCTCCCTCAGGCATGGGTGTGTGTGTTTGTCCTTAGGATAGTTCAGGTTAAGTAGTGTGTAAGCTTAGGGACTGATGACCTTAGCAGTTAAGTCCCATAAGACTTCACCAACATCACATCTGTAATTTCACGTACTGACACGTTACATGACCTTGGAGATCTGCTCCTCAATTTGGCCCTACGGAACTTGACGGGTAAATGAATAAATGAAACAATGCGACATGTTTCCATTCATCAACAATCCAATGTCGGTGTTGATGGGCCCAGGCGAGGGTAAAGCTTCGTGTCGTGCAGTCATCAAAGGTATACGAGTGCTTCATTGTAACAATAACAGGTACAGTATCTAAAGTCAAATTTGTGGGAGAAGTATCTCAGCCTTTTGAAATAAAAACTGGTGTTTGACAAGGTGACGGTTTATTACCTTTACTGTTTAACTGTGTTCTAGAAAAAATTGTAAAGATCTGGAATTCGGAGCCAAAAAATCACAAAATTGAACCAATAACTCTGGGAAGGATAACAAATGGAATTAAGGTAAACTGCTTGGCTTTTGCGGATGATACTTTCAGAAAACCTGACAGAAGGAGTTACTCAAATAAACATTCTGGAAAATTTAGCAAACAGAACTGGTCTCAAAATTTCAGCTGAAAAAAAATTCATGACAAATATAAAAAATGCACCAAAATACATAGAAACACAAATAGGTAAAATAGAGCGAGTAAATAAATTTAAATATATTGGAGAAACTATACAACAGAATGGACTAGAAAAATCTGCAATAGAAGTAGGAATTAACAAAATGGAAAGAGCATACGGTTTGACCAAAAATATTTACAACCAGAAATGTATATCTAGAAAAACAAAATTAAAACACTACACCACAGTGGTACGACCAGAATGTTTATATGGATCTGAAAGCCTAGCGATGAACTATAAGATGGACAAAGTAGAGGTACTGGAAAGAAGGATTATTAGAAAAATAATGGGTGCAATAAAAACTGCAGATGGTTGGAAAATAAGAAGTAATGAGGAGATCTACAAAAATATAGAGAAAATATCTGAAGTAATGTCCAAACGAAGATTAATCTTTTTTGGACATCTCTACCGAATGGATGGAAATAGACTAACAAAACAAATACTCCTATATTTCTGGAAGAAGAAATAGACAATAGCATGGGTTACAGAAGTAAGAAAAGATCTTGAAAGAAACAACATCAAAGAATCAGAAATAGCAGAAAGAAACCGTTTTAAAAACAAAATACTACATTTGGAAGGCTTTCAAAGCAGAAGAAATAAAAAATCGGGAACAACATGGACAGAATTAAGGAAGAGACTTCATGGGGAGAAAATGAGGGAATACTGGAAAAATAGAAAACAACAACAAAGGAAGAAGAGGAACTGAAGTTGTTAACGTGACCCTAGTTGGTAAATAAGACTGTAAAAAAAATAATAATAATAAAAATAATGTGACGTGTCAGGACGTATGGAAAATGTCGCCTTCACTCCGTTATCGCATCCTACGTGAAGATTAGCTCCGAAGGACAAACTTTTTTTTTACGGTAAGCACGGACGGAGTGTTTGCAGGACAGGGAGAGGCCTGCCCTGTATTTCGGAGTGAGCGGCAGCTGCAGCCGCCCAGTGGGTGTCGGGATGCTTCATCAGGCCACACGACAGGCGGCGGCGCGACCCCGCGTCAAATCAATAACTCAGCCCGGTTGCCGGTGGGCAGCGGCCGTGTACTGCCATACCCCGCCGTGCCGTGCTGGCCACCCCTGGCAGGCGGCTGCTATCACTGATGGACCACGGCTGCGGCGGCGCAACCCGGCCGCGCCTACACACGCGGAAGGTCTGGCGTGGCGCAGGGTGGCCAGCTTCCGCCAGAGGACGGCGCGGCTCCGACGAGTGCGGACCTACCTACCCGGCAACTACCACCGTACCACAACTGCCCCAGCAGTGGGACTATCCCTCAGTACGGTAATAACTAAGTACTAGCGCTCCACAGTGCAGGGCACGATAGGCAATGTTAGTAGAGGCACTTTCTGGCAGCTTAAAACTGCGTGCCGGATGCGAAGTCCGGAAACTTGCCTTTCGCGGCCCGAGCTATCGAGCCATGGCTCAATACACAGCTCCACAGCCGCTTTACCGCGATTTAAGTCCGCCCCGGTAGCTGAGTGGACAGTTCGGCGCTAGCGGCCGTGCGAAGCGGAGGTCCGATACTTCCGCCTGTGCGGCGTGTGCGAGTGTTTGTTTACTTGTGGACTTAGTCTGCACGCGGGCTAGTAACAACGATCATGGCGAACAAGTACAGGAAAACTACATTACGATTCAATTTCTGCAAAGACTACGAACGACCAAAGGCTTTAGCAGTGGAACGATTCATCCGAGAGGACGTCAAGATACCGCCAAACGATATTATCGGAATTCACCTATCCATCGTTAGTCCCACGGTGTATGTTAAGATGGTAAATGACGCGGCGTGTGAGAGAATTCTACAGGCGACAAAAGCTGGTCTCCGATTTTGCCATAGTGACGGGAATGTCGGCACGGTAACTGTAGAACATGCTGGTCTGGGTATACGGACAATACGTGTTTTTGAGCTGCCATTTGAGCTCCCGGCTGACGAAGTTATCGAGGCTTTTAAGCCATACGGCACAGTACATGGTCACACAGCAGAACGCTGGACACAATTCGCCACATACCCCGTTCTTAACGGAGTGCGGCAGATCACTATTGATCTTCAGAAGCATGTACCGTCCTATCTGACAATTGGTGGTTGTCGGGCGGTGGTGATTTACGATGGTCAACCACGTACATGTTCTGGATGTGGCCAGGAGGGACACCTCAGGTCGAACTGTATGCAACGGCGGATTACGCAACTGCCTTCAGATGTGCGGGAGCCGTCGCCGGCGATGACATTACTACCGATCACCTATGCCAAAGCCCTCACTGCGTCCGCTGATGACCGAAAGGACACAGCCCCGGTGGAAGATCAAGATGGCACTCTCAGAAACCTTGTAGCAGACGTCGGGATGACAGAGCATGCTGCTCCGTCGAGCATACAATCTACGGCGACAACATCAGATGAGACCGAACTCCCACCAAGCACACCGATAGTACAAGAAGCAGTTCCAGCCACTACGGATGCTGTTCCGTCTGAAACGCACTCTGAGACGACATCATTAGTTTCGACCGAACTCCCGCCAAGTTCAACGATGGGACTCGAAACACTTCCAGTTCCTACGGATGCTTTTCTGTCGGGCAGCCGTGATTCCCTGCAATCTGAGGACACGGACGGAAGATCACGTAAACAGCGTTCCCCGAAAAGGAGGAAACGGCGGCTTCGCACGACATCTCCTCGGGATGACTCCCCTTGCCCCGACGACGATGTGCCTGTGGACCAAGACGACACAACAGCCTCTACGAAACAGGATGAGGCACTGGGAACTGTACGATCCGACCCACAGCGGTCTGTCACATTGACGGTACCGGGACGTGGTGATGCTGAAGAGAAATCACAGCCAGTTGGCTCTCCAGACGCAGATGCTGTGGCTATGGACACGAATATATCACAGCCTGAAAAGATGTGGTATGAGGATATTGAGGAGGCGCCGGACGTCCTACAGAGGCAGCCGGCACTCACGAAGACAGACTAATAATTGCTGAAGGTGAAGGGAGAGGGGCGAGAGAACGTCTTCTAACTCAGCCCCCGGCGCCGGTGCAGGGAGATGTTGTTGCGCCTCGACAGAGTGGGATTCAACGCCATGCGAACCGTATTGCGACATTAAATATCAATGACGTGCGTTCACCGGCCAAAATACACCTATTGAAGGAAACGGTTTGGGCATCTGATGTGGATATTGCTTTGCTGCAGGAAGTCCACATAGCTGCACTCCCATACATCGCAGGCTACCAATCCTATTCGTCTCATGGAGATCACAATGGCAGTGGGGTGGCAGTTTACGTGCGATATGGCTTCCCAGTGGAAAACGTGTGTTATCTTCCGTCGGCCAGGGGAAGGAATGGCTTTCACGACGTTTGGGACACGCATCATCAATCTTTATGCACCGTCGGGAAACAATCGGCGGCGGGAAAGGGCGCGATTTTATGCAGAAGACATTGCTCCACTATTCCATGGACGTTCTGAATGTGTAATAATTGGTGGAGATTTCAACTGTGTTCTCAGCCAGAAAGACCAATGGCCGCAAGCAAACATCAGCCAGGAGTTGCGAATCGTTGTCAACGACCTTGTATTTAGTGACACGTGGGAATTACGACATGGAGCTGCACCGGGATACACCTATGTGACAAGTCATTCGGCGAGCAGATTAGATCGCATTTATATCTCACGGGCTCATGCAAATGATGTCCAGGACGCGGAACGCTGGCCATTGGCATTATCCGATCACAGCGCTTACATCTGTACGGTGCTTCTTCCCCGTAGAGAGGTGTGGAACAGTAAGGAAGGCCCCGTGGAAACTAAACATTCAACATCTACATGATCCTGAATGCCGTCAACGGATCCTTGAGACATGGACAATGTGCGAGCGAAGGGTTGGAAGGTATGCGACGATGCTTGATTGGTGGCTGACTTGTGCTAAACCGGCGCTTCGCCGTACGTTCATCTCATATAGCAGGGAAATGGCAGAATGGCGCCGCCGTACCACCGACTTTTATTTTGCAGCATTGCGCGACCTGGATGATGGCCCGCCGGGACAGGACATCTGGATCGAACGCAAAAGGATAAAAGCTAAACTGGTGGCTTTAGCTCGGAAACATCTTCAGGGAACCATGGTGCGCGCCAGATGTCACGATACGATAAGGCACGAGATTCCTTCCATGCACCACGTCGCGAATGAACGAAAGCACCGACGACGCGTTTTGGTACGGGAGTTAATCACCCGGGAAGACCGAAGAGTGACGCGTCAAGCGGACATTGTCTCTGCATTCGTCGACCATTACCAACACATCTATCGGGAAGAAGCAGCCTCTATCGATGACCTCGACCGTATAGCCACGTCCGTCTCCCGTACACTGACGGTGGAAGCCGCGGGAACCTTACTGGAAGCCATTAGCTGTGAGGAAGTACATGATGCGATCGCACAAGGTGCGTTGAATCGGTCCCCAGGCATTGATGGGCTACCTGCTGAATTCTATCGCGAATTTCGCAACGAAATGGCACCGCGATGGACGGAAATGTACAACGAGATGTTAAATTCCGATCCGCCTATTCCACCGGCTTTTATGGAAGGCCTTCTGGTGCCAGTACATAAACCGAAGCCAGGAATTACGGTCACACATTATCGCCCCATCACCCTGCTTAATGCCGACTATAAGATCTTTGCACGGTTGCTAGCGTCCCGATGTCGTATGTTAATTCGTAGCGTTCTCTCTCCGGAACAGACGACACCGGGTGGATCGGTGAATGTGCAAACAGCTACTGCCGAATGCCGTGATGTGATAGCGCTAGCGGAGGAGTGCCGGCTTAAAGCGGCGATGGTGGCGATTGATTTTGACAGTGCTTTTGATAAGGTGCGCCACAACTATCTGTACGCTGTACTGGAACAAATGGGTTTTCCAGACCGTTTTACTGGTCTCATTAGAAGGATTTACGGGGGCGCACAATCCTTGGTACAGGTTAATGGGCGTATAGCAGGGCCCATTCAAATTCGACGATCCATTCCCCAGGGCTCCCTCTTTCGATGCTGCTGTTCGCGATAGCGTTGGAACCATTAATTGGGAGGCTCACCAATTCTCTTTCTGGGATGGAACTACGGGGCTACACCTTCAAATGTCGTGCCTATGCGGCTCGTTCGTTCTGAGGAAGAGGTGAAGACGGTCCTTGAACTGTTGTTGGACCACAGTGTGACGGCGGGTGGTGCAGTGAACATGAACAAATCGGCGGCAATGCCGGTGGGAAGGGGCCTTACGCCGGAAGAAATCAGTCCGTTTCCTTATGTGCAACGATTCCGCTATCTCGGCATAGACTTTACCTCATCTGTAAAACATACTGCAGCAGTTAACTACCGACGTATTTTACAGACAACACGTACCGTGGTCCGACAACATCTCCTACGGCGCCTTGATCCTTTGCAGCGAGTCGAGTACCTGAACACTTATGTGGTTTCTCGAATGGTGCATATTTCGCAGATCCTGCCCCTACCACTCACGCTCGGACGTCGACTTCAATCAGCACTAGGCTATTTCGTGATGATTGGATCGCCCCTCAAGGTGCGATACGCAACGCTCACGCTCCCTACGGACAAGGGGGGACTCGGACTTACGAATGTTCACTGCCGTGCGACGGCGCTCCTTCTAGCCACAATGTACAACCAATGGCGTAGCGGGCGTGATTCCCGTACATCCCGCCTACTGGATCTCCTGGTTCCAGCGTCCCTCACACCTCCGGTGGCGGTGGGCAACATTACGCCACATTTTGCGCATGTCTCAACATTTATCGTGGAACTTAGTTATATCAGGGACGAGCTTCCGCCCACGAGACCGCCATGCGCGAAGGATTTTTATGTTTGGCTGCTACGACGGATAAGTTGTAATGTAATTGAACTGAAACACTCCAGGTTGCATTGGCCGAAGATTTGGAGACATGTGCACCAAAAATTCTTTCCTACCTTCGTTCGGGCACTGTGGTTCTCTGTCGCCTGTGGCAAGTTCAACACCCACCAACGGCTCCATGCAATTGGACTAGTGGACACTCCACTATGCCCGAAATGTCACCAAGTGGATGACGACCATCACCGCTTAACTTGTATCGCGGTGGAGGACGTCTGGCTCCTAGGAAGACAGATGGTGGCTTGCTACCTCCGTGTGACCCCGCAACATATTACACCTGCTTCCTTCTTCCATCCGGAGAGTGACTACTTTCCGGCGACTAAATCACAGTCGACCATCTGGATCAAAGGTTGGACGATACACAATGGGGATACTGCCACGTCGCGACTTGACTTTTGGTATTTCTTGCAGCAAGCCCACAATGAGGTTCATAGATGGTCACACTATCGGAAAACCTTTGCCAACTATCTTCAGGCAGTCTTCCTCGACCCCCCACGCAGTTGGGATGTGCCGGGTGCAGTCGGTGTGCACATTTGACAGCTGATGATGAACCTCACGCTTCTCTCACCACTCAATATGTAATGCACATACTATACGATGAAATAGTCTATATGTTCCTTTTAACAGAGTGGTCTTTCTTGAAAATAAATAAATAAATAAATAAAAACAACATCCCTGTTCCTTTCAATTTGTGATTTGTTTTAAAGTCTTTTGTTTTCTTTCTTTTTGGCAGAGGATGCATAAAAAAAAAAAGTGGTCAGCGTGACAGACTGTCAATCCTAAGGGCCCGGGTTCGATTCCCGGCTGGGTCGGAGATTTTCTCCGCTCAGGGACTAGGTGTTGTGTTGTCCTAATCATCATCATTTCATCCCCATCGACGCGCAGGTCGCCGAAGTGGCGTCAAATCGAAAGATCTGCACCCGACGGGAGGCCCTAGCCACACGACATTTCCATTTTACCGCGATTTAAAGTAGCTGGCTTCTGACATTTCAGATCCAAAGTTGCGACGACGTTGTTGTTGTTGTTGCTGTTGTTGTTGTTGTCTTCAGTCCAGAGACTGGTTTGATGCAGCTGACCCGCCAGGGTAGCCGAGATCGCTAACGCGCTGCTTTCTGGACTCGGATAGGCCCACTGGCTCCGGATGGAATCCGCCCGGCGGATTAACGACGAGGGCCGGTGTGCCGGCCCGCCTGGATGTGGTTTTTAGGCGGTTTTTCACATCGCGTTAGGTGAATACAGGGCTGGTCCCCAAGTTCCGCCTCAGTTATACGAGTCGCCGAGATTTGAAACACGTTTGCACTGTTTAACGATTTGCACTAGATGCAGACAGCTGGGGTACACTGATTTCCTCCCAGGGGGCACAGGGTGGCTGCAGGAAGGGCATCTGACCACCCCTAAACTAACCTTGCAACATCCGTTCTAACCACGCCGACCCTGCAATCGCTGCGGGACTATGGCGAAAGCGAAACTGGTTTGATGCAGCTCTCCATGCTACTCTATCCTGTGCAAGCCTCTTCATCACCGAGTAACTACTGCAACCTACATCCTTCTGCATCTGCTTACTGTTCTCATCTCTTGGTCTGGACTGTGTGGCTGGTCCCGGCGAAGGTTCGAGTCCTCCCTCGGGTAGGGGTGTGTGTTTTTGTCCTTAGGATAATTTAGGTTAAATAGTGTGTAAGCTTAGGGACTGATGACCTTAGCAATTAAGTCCCATAAGATTTCACACCCATTTGAACATTTTGTTTTCCCTCTTCGATTTTTACCCTCCACACTCCCCCTCCCCCCCCCCCCCACCCCAATACTAAACTGGTGATGCCTAGGTGCTTCAGAATGTGTCCTACCAACCGGACCCTTCTTCTAGTCACGCTGTGCCACAAATTCTTCTTCTCCCCAATTCCATTCAGCATCTACTTACTAGTTACATGATCTACCCACCTCATCTTCAGCATTCTTCTGTAGCACCACATTTCGAAAGCTTCTATTCTCTTCTTCTCCAAACTAGTTATCGTCCGTGTTTCATTTCCATACATGGCTACACTCCAGAAAAATACTTTCAGAAAAGACTTCTGACAGTTAAATCTATACTCGACGTTAACAAATTTCTCTTCTTCAGGAACGCTTTCCTTGCCATTGCCAGTCTACATTTTATATCCTCTCTACTTCGGCCATCATCAGTTATTTTACTGCCAAATACCAAAACTCATCTACTACTTCAAGTGTCTCATTTCCTAACCTAATTCCCTCAGCATCACCTGATTTAATTCGACCACATTCCATTATCCTCGATTTGCTTTTGTTGATGTTCATTTTATACCCTACTTTCAAGGCACTGTCCATTCCGTTCAGCTGCTGTTCCAGGTCCTTTGCTGCCTGTGACAGAATTACATTGTCGTAAGCAAACCCTACAGTTTTTATTTCTTCTCCATGGATGTTAATTCCTACTCCAAATTTTTCTTTTGTTTCCTTTACTGCTTGCTCAATATGCACATTGAAAACAACGGGGATACGCTGCAGCCCTGTCTCATTCGCTTTTCAGCCACTGCTCCGCTTTCGTGCCCGTCGACACTTATAACTGCCATCTGCTAAATTGTAAATAGCCTTTAGCTCCCAGTATTTTACTCGTGCCATCTTGTCGAAAGCTTTCTCTAGGTCTACAAATGTTAGAAATGTGGGTTTGGCTTTCCTGAACCTATCTTCTAAAATAAGTTGTAGGGTCAGTATTTCCTCGCGTTTTCCAACATATCTACCGAATCCAGACTGATCTCCCGCGAGGTCGGCTCCTACCAGCTTTTCCATTCGTCTGTAAAGAATTCTTGTTAGTATTTTGCAGTCGTGACTTATTAAACTGATAGTTGGGTAATTTTCACACTAGTCAACACCTGCTTTCTTTGCAATTGGAATTACTATGTTCTTCTCGAAGTCTAAGACTATTTTAACTTGACTGAAGAATTCGTCTTAAGTGAGAGGTGAAACCAACACTACTGAAAAGATTTGGAAACAGTTGCCAGAAACTTCTTCAGCGTCTTCACACTAAGCCATGGCGGCTAATTCCACCGTCCCACTATCGATAGTTTCTAGTTGCTTTCTCACCAGACGGCGTGTGTTTGACCCTTGTGTGGTTATCGCTGCCCCGGCTAGGCTTCAAAAGCGATCTCTCGAGCGGCGCCGAGAGAGAGAGAGAGAGAGAGAGAGAGAGAGAGAGAGGCCTTGCAACGGCGCAGTGCAGGCAGCTTACGTGTAGCCTTCAGAGCTGGAGCTGGAGCTGGAGCTGGAGGCAGCGCCAGTGCTTGCAGCAACGGGCACGCGGTGCGGATCGGCACAACGTCTTCTCCGGATCGTCGTTCACTGTTCTTCGCCAGGAATGGGTAGAAGGCAAACGTTTGGTTCGCCAATGCCTTCCGTGTCTGGTTGCTCAACTCTGTGGCCGATTTCGCGTTCCGCAAGCTGTCTGAGCAGACGTTCGTCTTTATATTCATTGCGTCGTCACGCACGCCTTTGTTATTTGACTCTGTGCGATTCTTGGAACTATTTATTGCCTAGTCTGCTCTCTGTCTTCTGTTAATCTGCTGGCCACCGTTATCTCTAAAACCTTGCCATGGTTAATGTTGTTATGGCTACACAATATGCTCTCCTTTCACACATAATTACACTGAAGCGCCAGAGAAACTGGTATGGTTCAAAAAATGGTTCAAATGGCTCTGAGCACTATGGAACTCAACTGCTGAGGTCATTAGTCCCCTAGAACTTAGAACTAGTTAAACCTAGCTAACCTAAGGACATCACAAACATCCATGCCCGAGGCAGGATTCGAACCTGCGACCGTAGCGGTCTTGGGGTTCCAGACTGCAGCGCCTTTAACCGCACGGCCACTTCGGCCGGCGAAACTGGTATGGGCATGAGTATTCCAATACAGATCTACGTAAACAGGCAGAATACGGTGCTGCGGTCGGCAACGTCTATATAAGACAACAAGTGTCTGGCGCAGTTGCTAGATCCCAGATTTAAGTGAGTGTGAACGTGGTGTTATAGTCGGCGCACGAGCGATGGGACACAGCATCTCCGAGGTAGCAATAAGCACTCCGTCTTCAGGCCACGAGTGGCCTACCGGGACCATCCGACCGCCGTGTCATCCTCAGTGGAGGATGCGGACCGGAGGGGCGTGGGGTCTGCACACCGTTCTCCCGGTCGTAAGATGGTATTCTTGACCGAAGCCGCTACTATTCGGTCGAGTAGCTCCTCAATTGGCATCACGAGGCTGGGTGCACCCCGAAAAATGGCAACAGCGCATGGCGGCTGTATGGTCACCCATCCAAGCGCCGGCCACGCCCAACAGCGCTTAACTTCGGTGATCTAATGGGAACCGGTGTATCCACTGCGGCAAGGCCGCTCCCCGAGGTAGCAACGAAGTGCGGATTTTCCCGCACGACCATTTCACGAGTGTACCGTGAATATCAAGGAATATGGTAAAACATCAAATCTCCGACATCACTGTGGCCGGAAAAAGATACTGCAAGAACGGGACCAACGATGACTGAAGAGAATCGTTCAACGTAACGGAAGTGCACCCCTTTCGCAAATTGCTGCAAATTTCAATGCTGGGCCATCAACAAGTGTCAGCGTGCGACCCATTCAATGAAACATTATCAGTATGGGGTTATGGGCTTTCGGAACAGAAGGTCCAGTCGTATACCCTTGACGACTGCACGACAATACTTTACGCCTCGCCTAGGCCCATCATCACCGACATTGGACTGTTGATGACTGGAAACATGTTGCGTGGTCGGACGAGTCTCATTTCAAATTGTATCGAGTGGATGGTATGGAGACAACCCCATGAATCCATGGAGCCGGCATGTCAGCAGGGAATTGTTCAAGCTGGTGGAGGCTGTGTAATGGTGTGGGGCGTGTGCAGTTGGAGTGATATGGGATCCCTGATATGTCTAGATACGACTGTGGCAGGTGACATGAACGCAAACATCTTGTCTGATCATCTGCATCCATTCATGTCCGTAGCGCATTCAGACGGACTTGGGCAATTCGAGCAGGACAATCCGACACCCGACACGTCCAGAACTGATGCAGAGTGGCTCCAGGAACACTCTTCTGAGTTTAAACACTTCCGCTTACCCCCGAACTCCCCAGAGATTGAGCTTATCTGGTATTCCTTGCAACGTGCTGTTCAGAAGAGATATCGAACTCGTCGTTGTCCTGCGGATTAATGGACAGCCCTGCAGGATTCGTGGTGTCAATTCACTAGTTGAGCCGTTAGTCGAGTCCATGCAACGTCGTGTTGCGGCGCTTCGGCGTGCTAGCGGGGACCCTAAATGATATTAGGCACGTGTATCAGTTTCTTTGGCTCTTCAGTGTATATCATGGGCCTACGAATTTTATAAATTTTGTGTCTGTTTTTAAATTGTTTTACGCGAGAGAACGAACTATTTCTGAATTTTAATATTTATTTTCACTATGTTTAAGAAGTTTGTGTGCTCTCTGGTATTACTAATATCCGTCCTTTAACTTTTTTGAGCTATGACCTTAATGGTAAGATCTTACCGAGTTGTTATTTATGTTCCTTCTTCGCAGAATTTACAGCTCTCCTTGAGTACTCTTTTACACCTGACATTTTATCGAAGTTTATTTCCTAGAGCGTGTAACATTGAAAATGTTCCATAAGCGCAATCTTGATTAAACAATGACCTTCACTTGTAATGTAATTCTGTGAAACGATGCTCGGTGTTTGTTAACAGCACGGGCTTCTTGCCGCGTGGGTCGGACTTGCTTGGGGCCGTGTGGACGGCTCTCGAGCATTTCCTAGCGATGCTTGCTATTGTTTGCAGCCGCAAGTCCTGACTGTGCTCAAGTTTAGTACCCTATGTTACCTGACTTGCACTGTAAATGAAATTTTGCTGCCGGCGACGAGGCCTCTGATTAACGGGCTTCGCACAGGAAATTTTCCCTTTAATTTTATTTTTCTGTTCAGTACATATTGTAACCTTGTTGTAAATTCTGCTGTAAATTATTTGGTGTAAGACTTTTCGGTAAGCCGTAAACGCAAATTATTTTGTCTTGTTAACCAGTTAATTTTTATCTTTTGGGGGTCTAAAAATGGTTCAAATGACTCTAAGCACTATGGGACTTAACATCTGAGGTCATCAGTCTCCTAGACTTAGAACTACTTAAACCTAACTAACCTAAGGACATCACACACATCCATGCCCGCGGCAGGATTCGAACCGGCGACCGTAGCACGAGCGCGGTCCCGGACTGAAGCGCCTAGAACCGCTCGGTCACAGCGGCCGGCTTTTGAGGGTTTCCCTACTGCCCTGGATGTGAGCTCGATTGAACAAATTAATCTAGAACTAAGTTTTAATTATTTTTATTTGTTGGTTTATTTACATTTTTTAAAGGCCAGTATTGTCAGTCTTATTTTCTTGTATCTTGTTTAAGGTCATTATTATTGTGATTCAGTGACTGTGTTATTCACCATTTTGAACGCCTGCAAGTCTGCAAATTGAACACAGCAAATAAACTTGAAATTTTCCTACCTGTTTTTCTTAAACGTCACCTGTTCTTACTAAACATAAATACAAGTTTATAAAAGACATCATATTTACGCCAGTGACTGTAACCCTTTCTTTATTTCACGATTGCAATTTCGGCCTTAGGCCATTATCAAGTGAAGATGTCAGCCTCAAATGAGCTGACATATTTTAGGTTGACGTAGCCTAATAGCCATAACATCTTCACTTGATAATGGCCTAAGGTCGAAATTGCAATCGTGAAATAAAGGAAGTTCTACAGTCACTGGCGTAAATATGATGTGAATCCCAGGTATAAAAAGTTAATAAATACACGTATGTTGTCAAAATGATAAATGATTTTAGTCGAAGTCCTTCCATGTCATTTCCCTGATCCTGGCCTTTCGCGATTTAACACATAACGTTCAGATGTCACAGTGATAGCAGCGCCGTCATCCTGAATGATTAGCAATGGCACAAGGCACCCTTCGCCATGTACCGTACGGTCGCTTGAGGAGTATATATGCAGACATAGACATTTCACGCCTGATTTCAGAGAACTAAATCACGGGTCACCATCACCCTCAGATTCCTATCAACACCAGAGCGTTTCACTGGGTGTGGTCAGTAGTGAAGATGGTACGCACTTGCGTTCCTCTGAAGTTAGAATCTGTTCGCCTAGCCAGATATAAATCGAACTACAGATTAACATTAAATCCATGTACGTTATCCGTCAGAAAAAATCCTAGGCTCTACCAGAACTCTATTCATAAAACTTTTGCGTTGTAAGACACTTAACTAACTACTCTGACTGCATATAAAATATCGAGGGAACCTGCACTTCAACTTGTCAAAACTTACACCCTAAGTTGTCTATTCCTAACTTGTGCCAGCCGCTGTGGCCCAGCTGTTCTAGGCGCTTCAGTCCGGAACAGCCAAGCTGCTACGGTCGCAGGTTCGAATCCTGCCTCGGGCATGGATGTGTGTGATGTCCTTAGGTTAGTTAGGTTTAAGTAGTTCTAAGTCTAGGGGACTGATGACCTCAGATGTTACGTCCCATGGTGCTTACAGCCATTTCAGCCATTTTCCTAACTTGTCAGGGTTGGTGTCTGAGGGTTGATGTTTTCCTCTCTTCTATAATCGTACCCGAAATCTTCATTTTGCCTTCGAGATGATTCACTAGTACAATGATCAAGAATCTGCTGTATTACTCGGACAATCCCCACCACGTAAACACTGTCGTACATACACTGAGTAGGTGTTGGTGGGAGTAGACGCCAGAACTACATAAGGGGCAGTTGGAATTTCGGTATTCGGGCGTTTCCCAAAATGGCTTAAGCCTAATTCCAGGATAATTTCTTTCTAAAAGGACGCTCCCGATTTCTGCCACTACACTTGTCCCACCCGAGCTTGTGTTCGTTCTCCCAATAACCTTGTTGTCGACAGAGTCTTTCACCTTAATCTTCCATGCCCTGGCTCATTATTACCACGAAGGAATCATCTGAAAGCACTAGTGAACCTTTCTGGTGATATATGGAAACAATTTCCCCAACTCGACAATTCTGGTTGCTCAAAACTGTGTATGAAATTAACAGCCACGCGGCGCGATAATAGCACCCACGCGTCACGGTATCCAGTCAAAAATACTTTCTATGTCTCTCATAAAACGGCAGTCTGCACAAACTACAAATTTTAATGTATTAGGTACTGTCTGAGCATCACGAGCAGTCCCCAACACAACAACGCTAGACGCAAAAACTGGACTGGTAAGCCGGGAAAGGTGCTGTACATCTATTTGCAGAGTGCGTGGCCGGTGGGTTGCTTTCATAATTTACGGTGTTTGTGCAGTACAGCTCTGCTGACGCATGCAGGAACGTCGCGACTTCCGGCTACACAGACTTCCTGGTGAAGCGTCCACATCTGCGGTTTTACACAGTTCCGGTTATGTGATGGCTCATAATGGGCAGTGGTGTCCCAGATCGCCTCGCCGACTTTCCTTTTTTAACTCTTTCAGAACCTCTGGGTATAGCTGTGTAAATTAACCTTTACCCTGTCGCAGCTGCTATAGAAGTATTTTTTTCCCCAATGGAAACTTGAGGTACACATTTCTGAATGTTCAACATTTCTACTGTGCGCTAATGCAGCCAACTGTTGGACATCAGTATGAAAATATCAGTAAGTCAATGAAGCAGTGAGCGGAAACTCGTGACCACAACAACTGCTGTTCCAAGTCGTTCGCTGTCCCTGACAGAATGACAATGTCATTGAGGAAGCATGTTACCAATGTCAAAACGGTATTTCCCAAGTCTCACCTCACCGTACAGTACTTCGCACTCGCTCAATATGTGGCTGCAGTGGGGCCGAGCGAGTGACAAATGAACTGCGGCGAGGAAGCTTTATTTTCAAAAGGTCGTAACTGCCTATTATGAGAACTGCGGCCTAAATTTTCGCGGGGGATCGGTTGATGGGGGTGGTATCGAGCACGTGCGCTTTTTTCTCCTTAAAATATGAAGTGGAGTTGGTGATGTGCCCGTGTCAGACAAGTATGTGGAAACTCAGTGTCCTTCAAATTAGTCAACATGTTACGCTGTTCGCGCTTCTGAGATACCCTAAAGGCCTGCTAACAAAGCTAAACACGAAGAAGACTAAAGCACTATGGCGGACGTTCTAACTGTCACGGAGATCTGCAACCATAATCATTTGCATTAAATGTATTCAAAATGGTTCAAATGGCTCTGAGGACAATGGGACTTAACTTCTGAGGTCATCAGTCGCCTAGAACGTAGAACTAGTTAGACATAACTAACCTAAGGACAAAACAGACATCCATGGCCGAGACAGGATTCGAACATGCGACCGTAGCGGCCGCGCGGTTCCAGACTGTAGCGCCTAGAACCGCTCGGCCACATCGGCCGGCATAAATGTATTCGCAGTTGCAAGTATGGACAACCATCAGCTGTATAATGGAGTGACGACAATAAAAATTTATTAAAAAATGATGAAATCCTCCAGCTGTATTAAGGTGTTGGTTTTATTGAAGACTAGTTTCGATGTTGTTACAACATCATCTTCAGCCCCATACTAGTTGACAGCAATCGTATGTGTCTAACACTAGTAGTCAGTGGTGAGATAGGCATGTTCCATGCATGGAACAACATCGAAACTAGTCGCCAATAAAACCAACACCTTAATACAGCTGGGGGAATTTCGTCATTTCTTTTAACATATATTATACTAGCTGACGTCCCAAATCGTCCATTTCAATTATGGATATACGAAGATAAAAATTTGTGACGGGCCGGGACTCGAACCCGGATTTTTCGCCTATCCGCATATCGCGAGCGGTCCCTTTACCCATTTTTAAAATTTTTTTTTTCTTGGTCGTTGCGTACGTCACATGACTTCCGTTCAAGTACGTTTGTTGAACCCACTTAGTTTTTTACTACGGAGGCCTACCGGCTCTCTGACGGAACACGCTGAGCTACCATTTGGCTACCCGTGCACGGCACACGGCTCAACTCAAACTTCCATATGCCGTCAACCATGCGTCTGCAACCTGTACTTGCACATCCATTATGCATATTCCCGTACAGATGAGACATTTTACTTGAAAATCACTTGCCCGGTGTTGGCGGGTAAATGTTCGTGTTATTCCGATTTACGGTGCAAGGTACCGTCAGACTTGTATGCATGTCCAGAGGAACCTTGTATCGAAAATCGGAATTACACGGGCACAGCCATACCGTATAATCATTTAAATACCCGCCGACGTTGTGTACCTGTACGAAGATACATTGACATCGGACCATGTTTTCTGGGTGCTTCAGTTTCTTTGTCAGGCTTGTAACACTGACGACGATGCGGAATCACTGGCACGACATACAAAGAAACGGAGACGGCACGGAAACTGCCGAAAGACTACGAGAAATTGCGTGAAGTAAGTCGGCAGTTTGGCGAGTGACAACTTCGCGGCTCTCAGCCGGCCGAGGCACAAACGAACGAGTCCGCAGAGCCGCCGCTGTTTCGCCCGCATACAGAAGAAAAGGGGCGACCGGGAAGGCTGCCAAGGAGACCCTGGAAGACGGCACGTGTCTGCCTGTTCACTGCGTGAGGCAGCCAGAGATTAAAGGCCCGCCGCAGGCACAATGGTGCGTGCCGACCCTCCATCAGCGCCCTTGTCCAGTGTTGTCATCGGAAATGGCGCGACCGCCATCGCAGAAAAGGGCCCAAGTCGCGGCGTAATGGTGCCCCGCCCCTGACGTAACCAGCCAGTGGCGCCACGCTTACAGGCGTCTAAAGCTAGCGAAATGAGGGATGCTCAACTACCTGACCTACCGATAGATGGCTCCAGCGTCAAGCTACCGCTAACTTTAGGCGCTTGTGTCTGTATGCACCACAGAAATAAGTGCCCATTTGAGACAACAGAAACAGTACGTATCAGTATACCTTAATTTAGCTCCTAACGACTCTTCACTGGCTGTATCCGTCAAAACCACAGTTAACCTATCTCCTCTGGTGACGTAGTTATTTTTCATAGCTGTGAATGTTGATTCGTCGCGAATGATAATGCCGATTCTTTGCTTGAATCTATTGCGAGTGATTTTGTTATATTTTTAGTTCCCTTGGCTGTCAAAGTATTTCTTCTCCAATAGTTATCACACACCATTTTTGTGTATGTGACGGTCTTGACCCATATTGTAATACTTAAGTTATAATTACAATGCCCAAATATCCTTAATGGCATCGTAGCGTAACGACTATCGGCGCGCCGCTGGTGGTTTGGGCGTCAAAGACATCAAGAACCAATGCACTGCCGTATATATGGACCGAATCCGCAAAATACTGCAGTCACCCCACCCGACAATTACGAAAACGTTATTCAACAGGTTAGCCCCAACGAGCAAAAAGGCCCCAGTCGATGTTGGTCGCATCAGCGCTCAACTCGATCACGTCCGGACTTATTACCTGGAAATGAGCTATATTCAAGACACTTCACAGCTGCTTAACACCAGAAGGACCTATTACCACGTCACGAGACACCATAGGCAAAACCCAATTGAAGCGAATTATCCAGCGGTCAACTGGAGTAACGTCTGGAAAAACATTAACAATCCCATCCTCCACTCCAAAGTAGTGTCCACGTGGTATGACATTGTGAACGAGAAGGTCCCCACAGGTGAAAAGTTGCACAATATCAAAATGAAGCAGAGTCCGTACTGCGATCATTGCCATACTGTAGATACCTTGGCACACATTCTCATCTTCCGCAACCAATACCACATATGGAACTGGACTAGAAAAAAACTCGCAATAATTACTAGAACCACAGACTCTGCTATAACACTTAAAGATGTACTTCAACCAGACTGGCATTTCTTTCCTGCAACAAAGCACAATAGCTATGTTTGGATTATCGGCCAGTTTGCATATTTTGCAGTTACGAATACACATGCGAGTATAGACGAGTACATACAGTATATAATGGAAGAGCACCACAACCTTAAAACGAGTCGGAAATACAAAGCTTTGTTTCAAAATTTCTTACTTCACACTTTGCCATAATGAAGCGGTATTTTTTTTTTTTTTTTTTTTTTTTTGGGGTTGGTGCACAACACTACAGCGAGTTGATACTACTTGTACTTCATTATAATTAAGTTGGCATTTATTTATTTATTTTTATAGTACAGCAGGTGAAAGTGCCTCAGGAAAACTAATTTTGCCAGAAGCCGTAACATAAAACACATCCGAAGTGCTTGATTGATTTCGTGTTCTTCTGTTTCACGGGTATTGGACAGATTGTCACGGCAAGAAGATGTATTCAGTTCCTTTATATATTATTTAAAAAAAATAATGAAAAAATAAATAAAAAAGTAGGTTAAGTTAGGGTGAAAGTGGCGGTGGCAACAGAATTTCTTTTTTTTTTTTTTTTTTTTTTTTTTAGGTTAGATAGGAGTTTGGGGGTGATATGGATGATAGGGGCCAACGCCTGAAGTGGAAGAGGTCCAGAAAAAAAAAAAGATAAAAAAAAATAAAAAAAAAAAGTTGGTAGAGCAAAAAAAAATTTCGGCACGGTAGCTCAGCATGTTCGGTCAGAGGGTTTTTTTTGTTTTTTTTTTTTTAATCTCATTTTGTTCGCTTTCGTTCGTTGCATCTGCTCGGGGCGGACGTCGTAAGACATCCGTTTATGTTCGTTGTTGATCGATTAACTCAGTTTTTTTTTATTACAGAGGGCACGCTGAGCTACCGTGCCGGCGAAAAAGGAAGGGTTTAGCTACCTTCTGTAATAAAAGAAACTGAGTGAACAGATCAACGAACAACCTGCATGGGTGTCATCTGACGTCCGCCACGAACAAATACAACGAACAATATAGAACAAAATGAGATTAAAAAATAAATAAAAAAGCGTGTTCGGTCAGAGGGTCAGCTGCCCTCTGTAATAAAAAAAACTGAGTTAATCGATCAACAACGAACTAAAACGGATGTCTTACGACGTCCGTCCCGAGCAGATGCAACGAAGAAAGGCGAACAAGATGAGATTTGCAAAAAAAAAAAAAAAGTACACTTTTTGGCTAGTAATGTAAAGGTCCTGCGTTCAGTACCCAGTTAGTAGTCATTGAAGTTTTTTATCTGGTGGAAAGATCTGGAAGGAGGTTCCTTCTGCCTTGGGAAACCAACAGAAAAACTACTTGAATATAAAAGGAGCAAAGCCGACGCGCAAATCGCTAACGTAACGGTTTACGTCGAAATGCTTGCTTCAGAATAGGTGACACATTTGTTAACAGCAGAAGCATCAGCCTTTGTTTTTTCGTGTTAGTGAGCGAGATGCTCTATGCATTACAACTACAGATCTTATTCTTTCCAAGATTCCAGACCAGTTCTACAGAATTTAGGTCGCAACTGTGTGGCGGAACTAGGAAGGGAACCTTTCCTTGCAAGATTTTTTCACTATAGTTGGGGTCAAGCCAGTTCTGCGCATCTACGTCACGCATTCTCCGACAACCAATTTGCGTTCAGTACTGTTCTCAGATCTCTGCTGTGAAAGTGGTTGCCATCGTGAGCATTAAACGCGACTGTAGCGAGTTATTCGGTAAACTTTTATTCCATTTCTTGCGAAATATAAGTTGGCGGCAGTAAAACTGTACTGCAGTCAGCCGCAAATGCTGGTTCTCCACATTTCCTCAGTAGCGATTCACGAAAAGAACGCCTCCTTTCCTCCAGAGACTCCCACCCGAGTTCCTGAAGCATTTACGTAACACTCGCGTGATGATCAAACCTACCAGTAACAAATTTAGCAGCCCACCTCTGAATTGCTTCTATGTCCTCCCTCAATCCGACCTGATAGGGATCCCAAAGGCTCGAGCAGTACTCAACAATAGGTCGTATCAGTGTTTTATAAGTGGTCTCCTTTACTACTAGAAATCTACTCTGTAGGAACCACCGTGGGTTTTGAAAAAGACGATCGTGTGAAACCCAGCTCGCGCTTTTCGTCCACTAGACTCAGAGGGCCATAGACACGGGTTCACAGGTAGATGCCGTGTTTCTTGACTTCCGCAAGGCGTTCGATACAGTTCCCCACAGTCGTTTAATGAACAAAGTAAGAGTATATGGACTACCAGACCAATTATGTGATTGGATTGAAGAGTTCCTAGATAACAGAACGGAGCATGTCATTCTCAATGGAGAGAAGTCTTCCGAAGTAAGAGTGATTTCAGGTGTGCCGCAGGGGCGTGTCGTAGGACCGTTGCTATTCACAATATATATAAATGACCTTGTGGATAACATCGGAAGTTCACTGAGCCTTTTTGCGGATGATGCTGTAGCAGAACGAGAGATTGTAACAACGGAAAATTGTACTGAAATGCACGAGGATCTGCAGCGAAGTGACGCATGGTGCAGGGAATGGCAATTGAATCTGAATGTAGTCGAGTGTAATGTGCTGCGAGTACATAGAAAGAAAGATCCTTTATCATTTAGCTAAAATATAGCAGATCAGCAACTGGAAGCAGTTAATTCCATAAATTATCTGGGAACAGGCATTAGGAGTGACTTAAAATGGAATGATCATATAAAGTTGATCGTCGGTAAAGCAGATGCCAGACTGAGATTCATTGGAAGAATCCTAAGGAAATGCAGTCCGAAAACAAAGGAAGTAGGTTACAGTACACTTGTTCGTCCACTGCTTGAATACTGCTCACTAGTGTGGGATCCGTGCCAGATAGTGTTGATAGAAGAGAGAGAGAAGATCCAACGGAGAGCAGTGCGCTTCGTTACAGGATCATTTAGTGATCGCGAAAGTGTTACGGAGATGACAGATAAACTCCTGTGGAAGACCCTACAGGAGAGACGCTCAGTAGCTCGGTACGGGCTTTTGTTGAAGTTTCGAGAACATACCTCCACCGAGGAGTAAGCAGTATATTGGTCCCTGCTACATGTATCTCGCGAAGAGATCATGAGGATTAAATCAGAGAGATTAGAGCCCACACAGAGGCAGACCGACAATCTTTCTTTCCACGAACAATAAGAGACTGGAATAGAAGGGCGAACCGATAGAGGTACTGAAAGTACCCTCCGCCACACACCGTCAGGTGGCTTGCGGAGTACGGACGTAGATGTACAAGGAAGAATGGAAGGAAGGCAAGAAATAAGGTTAACATTAACATCTAATCCTTGTGTTCAAGGTCGAGTCGACAGCTAGGTCATTAGAGGCGGAGGAGAAGCTCGGATTAGCATGGATTGGGAAGGAAATCGACCGTGTAGATTACAAAGTCACCATCCCGGCATTTGCCTTTGGCGATTTAGGAAAATCACGGAAAACCTAAATCTGAATGGCCGGATGGGGATTTGAACCGTCGTCCTCCCAAATACGAGTCCAGCGTGCTGACCGCTGCCGTCACCTCGCATCGTTAATTTACACGTGTCGTTAGGAACGGAACACATAGGAGTTAGCACCGTGTGCGAGAGACGTTCAATAAGCAATGTAGCACATTTGTTTTTCTGAAACCAAGTTGGTTTTATTCAAATGTTCAAATGTGTGTGAAATCTTATGGGACTTAACTGCTAAGGTCATCAGTCCCTAAGCTTACACACTACTTAACCTAAATTATCCTAAGGACAAACACACACACCCATCTTATGGGACTTAACTGCTAAGGTCATCAGTCCCTAAGCTTACACACTACTTAACCTAAATTATCCTAAGGACAAACACACACACCCATCTTATGGGACTTAACTGCTAAGGTCATCAGTCCCTAAGCTTACACACTACTTAACCTAAATTATCCTAAGGACAAACACACACACCCATCTTATGGGACTTAACTGCTAAGGTCATCAGTCCCTAAGCTTACGCACTACTTAACCTAAATTATCCTAAGGACAAACACACACACCCATGCCCGAGGGAGGAGTCGAACCTACGCCGGGACCAGCCGCACAGTCCATGACTGCAGCGCCTTTAGACCGCTCGGCTAATCCCGCGCGGCTTGGTTCTATTCTGGATTCCAATACACCATATTATACCTCACTCTTTTGGCTGTTAATCTGTATTTTTCAACTCAATCTCCGTTCAGGGCGACGCCCTTACGCCACCTTGCTGGGGTGGCCTGTGTGCCCGCACGGGACCACTCTACTGGTAGCCGTCGGAACCAACGTCTTGCAGCACCAGTACCCTCACCATCACCCACGACTGATTTCCCGCAGCGTCCATCCCTTATTGTGCCAAACAGATGGAAGTCGCATGGTGCGGGAAGCGGGTTCTAGGGTGGATGAGGAGGACCAGTCCAGTGTAGTTTTGTGAACTCCTCTCGGGTGCGCAGACTTGGTTGAGGTCTTGCGTTGTCATGGAGAAGGATGTTCGTTTCCACTGTTGTGGCGACAAATACGCTGAAGTCGTTTCTTCAGTTTCCTGAAGGTAGCACAGTACACTTCCTAGCTAATCGTCGCACCATGAGGGAGGACATACAAAAAAATAACTCCTTCAGAGTCGCAGAACACCGTCGCTATGACCTTACCAGCTGAGAATGCGGCTTTGAATTTTTTTTCCGAAGAGGGCAGTACGGCGCCACTACATGGATTGCTGTTTTGTTTCCAGTTCGAAGCGATGAACGTTTCATCGCCTGTGACGATGTTCGCCATACTAAGCCGCCTCGTAACGCGCAAGTAACTCCACACAGGTGTTTGGTCTTCTGTTAACTGCTAGGAACCCTTCGAGTACCCCAACTGGTGGACAAGTGTGTCATCACTACCAACAAAGACACCAGTTGTGCAACGAGGTGTTTGCTTGTTATCCACCGATCACCTCGAATGAGAGTATCCGCACGTTCCGAGATTACATGGGTCACAGCTGTGTGGACGGCCGCTGTGACCAAGCGGTTCTAGGCGCTTCAGTCCGGGACCGAGCTCTTGCTACATCGCAGGCTCGAATCCTGCCTCGGGCATGGATGTATGTCATGTCCTTAGGTTAGTTAGGTTTAAGTAGTTCCAAGTCTACGGGACTGATGACCTCAGATGCTAAGTCCCACAGTGCTTTGAGCCATTTGAAGAATTTTTGAACCACAGCTGCGTGAGGCCGGCCGTCACCCGGGATATCGAACATTTTACGTGACTTTGTTGCGATGATGGCAGACGCGTCGCCCAACGACTCACCGTGGTTTTGTTCACTGCCATGTCTCTGTACACATTTTGAAAGTGCCTACGAATATTTGCGATACCCTGGTTTCCCGCCAAAATAAAGTCAATGACAGCTCTCTACTTGGAACACACCTCCGTTACAGACGCCATTTTGAAGACTACGTACACCTATCAAAATTGTACGACAGATAAAGGTTTGTTGTTCGTTGGCGGTTTAAAACTGCACCCTAAAAGAAAAACTAAAGAAAAGACACCTCCCGAACAGGCCATGAAGGCCCAGCGGTTACCGACCGGCCGCCGTGTCATCCTCAGCCCATAGGCGTCACTGGATGCGGATATGGAGGGGCATGTGGTCAGCACACCGCTCTCCCGGCCGTATGTCAGTTACCGAGGCCGGAGCCGCTGCTTCTCAATCAAGTAGCTTCTCAGTTTGCCTCACAAGGGCTGAGTGCACCCTGCTTGCCAACAGCGCTCGGCAGACCTGATGGTCACCCATCCAAATGCTAGCCCAGCCCGACAGCGCTGAACTTCGGTGATCTGACGGGAACCAGTGTTACCACTGCGGCAAGGCCGTTGGCACACCCTAAAGGAAAACCAGTTCGATATTTCGACAGCAATCGTATTTACAGTACCATCATTTTCTCTCCGGAGCTACAGGAGCTGAGCTCTTGTCGAATCCACGTTTTCTGACATTTGTTCGAAATCTCTCAAGCGAATGTTTGAATGGTTTCTTCCATGATACCACGGCCGTTTTCCGCCCCTTTTTTGCATATCGCTGTCTGCGTCCGTAGCTGAGTGCTCAGTGTGGCTGAGTGCCATATGGAGGACCCGGGTTCGACCCTGGTACTACCACGGATTTTCCATTTGTGGGAGAACTATATCGGAGTGCACTCATGAGGAGAACAAGGCAAGTGATATAACCAGATTTCCCAGAAACTTCGCTCAGTGGAAGATCAGTCACAATATGCGAACACGTTTCTCCGCTTATGCTTAGGTATTCGAGCGTTTCTGAGAAGGTGACGGTCAAAGTTTTCGAGGTAATGTATGTGCCTTTTAGCAGAGTAAACAGCCCACCTAAAGCGGTGACAGTGGCTAGCGTCGCAGTTTCACACTTTTGCACCCTTTGTTCGAAATTCGGTTATCATTATTATGTTTTCATTTATATACTCATTCCAATTATGTTTGTAGAAGATTACTACGCGAATGTTTTCCGGTGTATATTGAAATAACGCTGTTCTTATTCGTGTACAGATCGTATGTCTGGCGAATGAATGTTCAACAGATTTAAAGAAATTTGTTCGTTTAGGTTTTTTGGAGATGGAAAAAAAAAGAAAACCATCTCCTCCCCTCCGCCTTGGTGCACCTGATGGAAAATGCGTTGACACTGCTACGTTAGCATTTCATCAATCCAGGTACCACTTTGCAAGTATCACCGTTTTATACTGAGACACAGTTATTAGAATGAGACCCTGGACGTTTATCCAGATGTGTCATAGTAATTGGTTGATACTGTCAGTGTTTGTCATTTTACTTTAAAGTAATAAACTGAATTAACTGCGATTCCGTTTTAAACGAACTCGCTATTCACTACTCTGGAGCAGCTATGATTTGTCTACCTCAGGGTGCAGAGCCATTCTACGAGGGTCACTCCAAAACAAATGCACACTATTTGTTTTTTAAATCCATCTTTTATTCTACATGTTTGGAAGTTTTACAATGTGTAGATACATCCTTTAGGAACAATATTTTCATTTCTCCACATGATTTCCATCCCTCTAAACTGCCTTACGCCATCTTGGAACCAGCGCCTGTACACACACACGGTAACATTCTGGACCAACCTGTTGGAGCCACTGTTTTGCAGCGTGCACAAGGGAGTCATCATCTTCAAACCTTGTTCCACGAAGAGAGTCTTTCAGTTTCCCAAAGAGATGATAGTCACATGGAGCCAGGTCAGGACTGTAAGATGGGTGTTTCAGTGTTGTCCATCCGAGTTTTATGATCGCTTCCATGTTTTTTTGACTGACATGTGGCCGTGCATTGTCGTGCAACAGCAAAACATCCTGCTTTTGCCGATGTATTCGAACACGACTGAGTCGAGCTTGAAGTTTCTGCAGTGTCGTCACATATGCATCAGAATTTGTGGTGGTGCCACTTGGCATGATCACAAGCAAGAGTCCTTCGGAATCGAAAAATGCCGTAGCCATAACTTTTCCAGCAGTAGGTGTGGTTATGAATTTTTTTTTTTTTTTTCCTTAGGTGAATTTGCGTGATGCCACTCCATTGATTGCCTCTTTGTCTCTGGTGAAAAATGATGGAGCCATGTTTCATCACCTGTCACAATTCTTCTAAGAAATTTATCTCCACCATTCTCGTACTGTTCCAAAAGTTCGCTGCATACCGTTTTTCTTGTTTCTTTGTGAGCCACTGTCAACATCCTGGGAACCCACCTGGCACAAACCTTTCTTATCGCCAACACTTTCAGTATTCTGCAAACGTTTCCTTCCCCTATCCAAACGTAGCGTGACAACTCGTTCACTGTGATGCGTCTGTCAGCAGTCACCAATTCGTTAACTCTCTGCACATTGTCCGGAGTGTGTGCAGTACGAGGCCTGCCGCTGCGAGGACAATCCTCAATACTGCCGTGCCCGCTTTCATCACGTAACCTGCTTGCCCACCGACTAACTGTACTGCGATCGACAGCAGCATCTCCATACACATTTTTTAACCTCTTGTGGATGTTTCCCACAGTCTCGTTTTCACAGCACACGAATTCTAGGACAGCACGTTGCTTCTGACGAACGTCAAGTGTAGCAACCATGTTGAATACATGCTGTGACGGCGCCACTCACGGGAACAGGTTGAACTAAGTTTGAAAACAAGCAGGAAGGATGTATCTACACACTGTAGAACTTTCACACATGCACAATGAAAACTGTTAAAGGAGACATGCATACTCTAGCAGTGTAGACCGCCGTATTTCGTGAGTGAGAAATTTCATCTGCAATTTGTCGACAGTTAATTGTAGGCCAGCGAGATGCGAAGCAATTTCGGACTTTGAACGACGCAGTGGTGCCTGAGCTGCTCTAGTGCTGTGGCAAACGGAGGCGAACAGGTCATCACAGTTCGACAGTGAGCAATGCTACGACCCTGCTGTTAATGAGCAACGATAATGGCGTAGCCGCGATGAGGTTTGAACTCAGAATAACCAGCGCTTGTCAGCCCGTCGCCGCCCTCTATTCACGTGCACGCAGCGTAGCGTTTCTGCGGCAGACGGTCGATGGTGGTTGCCGGCAGACCAGCATAGTTTTGGGAGACCGCGTTATAACAGCGGCAGGCGGACATCCTGTGGCCAGGCGTACGCCTCTGGTCCCAGCGGATGTCTCTCGGCGGTCCGCAACGGCCGGCCTCAGCGTTGCGTGTCCTGCAGTCAGGGCCTGTGACTGCGACACGTCTGTGATAACACTGGCCTTCACGAGTGTCAGCTGTTCACTGACAACACACGCACCAGTAGCGTGCTAGCGCCTCGTGAAGGTCTCTGGCACTAGGACAAAACACGCACCCACTCACACCTCGTGTACTTCGTTTTGACGTAGCGAGGTGCGATCGTCTTTTTTTTATGGTTGTGGAAGCGTCATTGGGAATAGGGGGCGGGATGAAATCCTAACTTGCGTAAGCATGTACTAGGGTTGCCCAGAAAGTAAAGGAACGCATTTTTTTTCCTCAGCCGCAAACAATGCTACGAATGCGAAACGTTACGTATGTATTATTTGAGGTCTCCTGAGAGAGCGCATCAAGTTTCCGTCACTTCCGACAGGAACGAGAGGTCCTTGGTTCAAGTCTCACGTCAAGCGAAAAAATTTTCTTTATTTTAGCAAAGTTATGATCTATCCATTCGTTCATTGACGTCTCTGTTCACTGTAATAAGTTTAGTGTCTGTGTTTTGCGGCTGCACCGCAAAACCGTGCGATTAGTAGACGAAACGACATGCCTCTCCAATGGGAACCGAAAACTTTTGATCGCAAGGTCATAGGTCAACCGAATCCTCCACAGGAAAACACGTCTGATATATTCTATACGACACTGGTGACGGCATGTGCGTCATATGACAGGAATATGTTGGCGACCCACCTAACTTGCACACTTGGCGAATGGGTAAAAAGATTCTTCTTCGTTGCTCGATTTAGGTTTTCTTGTGGATGTGATAATTACTCCCAAAAAAGTGATGAAAACATAAGAGTTTGTCACATAAACTGCAACAAATGAATCCAAAAGTCTCACACTCGCACACTTTTCCCTGTGCTCTGTCAAAACATATGTTTTTTACGTTTTCAAATTTTTCCGTGTGTAGACCGTCAAATTCTGGATATGTCCAAGCAAATCTGAACATGTCCTGGAATTTTGGAGAGCGAATTTGATTATGTGTGAGTGCCTGAACTTTCGTAATTGTCTGAAAATAAAAAATTAATCTTTTTGCTCGAAGGAATACTTGAACCAAGGACATCTAGTTCCGCAGCTGCTCACGCTAACCACTGGACCACGGCGCTCCTGTGTTCTGTTGATCATTTATGTTGCCTATCTTACACATGGACTACTCAGTTTGTATATTTTGCATATTTTTTCATAGTTCCAGACAACTTCTTCCTGTTTTCTCGATTGATCTGTGTTCAGTTTTTCAAGGTCTGTGCACTGTGGCAACTTATAACTAAATCTGAGGGGGGTGCGATGGGGAGGTTCCCTTGTTAGAACTTTCAACAAAACTGCTTGGCAGAGGATAAAAACACGCGAGAAGTAAAAGGAAAACGATCTGACGAACAGATGATAGCGTTCGGGTCTTTATTTACTTTTTTACGTGTCTTATGCCTTGTACGTTATGATGTTGTTGGAAGCACTTCGCTCTTCTTAGGCAACTGGCAACCAGATGGGAGTGACTGACAGCTCAGCTCCGGTATTCCCCTTGCTAACCTTGAAAAGCGCTGCACAAGCCCGCGGCAACTAACACGTGAGTTCGCGCAGTAGCGGAGCCCGCACGGGCTGGGCGATATCGCAGTCTCGGCTTGGTGGATGTAAGGGGCTGTCCGTGGAGGGTGCGCCGATCAATAGCAGCGCCCACAAATCCCTCCCGCTCTCCAGTTTCGTATCCGATCGCTTCAGTCCCCGCTTTCCCCTACGAACTACCTGGACCACGGCGGGATCTGATAGGTATTCCGACGGTTTGCCTCAAAACGACAAATACACAACTGCACAAGCGTATCTCATTTTTGCTACATTTGGTGTCCTTTTCAAAACGTACAGGTTACGCGCAGTACACTGTGTACAATGCCAACAGGTGAAACCAGGGTAAGATGGAAAAAACTTTGAGTATTTGCTTTCTGAGCTCAGTATTTGTGCTGCGGTCTAGGCTGCTGACATACTGTTACAACTGTCTAGTTTAGAGTAATATTTTTAAAAAAATCAGTTCCTACATCTACACAATACTCCGCAAGCCATCTAACGGCGTGCAGCGGACGGTACTTCTGGGAGCCAAATTTTCGAAAACTTAGAGTGTTTGCTTTCTGAGGTCCGAATTTGTGCTGTGGTCTAGGCTGTTGACATACTGTTACAACCCTGTGAGGAAGATAACACACAGGAGCAGAGAAGATGGCGGATAAGGGTACGACGACAATTATTTACAGCAAAGAATTATATTCATTTTCAGCTACGCTAAGTTTTAGCGAGTTAGAAAACGAAAATCTATATAAATAAAGAATTATATATGGGGAACATCATTTCCAAAAATTTCGAAAAATTCTTGACAAGTTTACTTTAAATTTTTACGCAATACTCGCATGAACATTCGGACGAGCATAGGCTACAGTGAAACCTTGTTAGAAAATATAGAAAATAGGAAAGTTGTATTCTTGGTTTATAGGTTATGATTAGAACACAATTGCAGAATTTGAATATGCAGTAACAATAAACAGGGCTCAAGGTCAGACTGAGAAGGGAAAAGGAGATGGACAGAGGTGTGGAAGAAAATGGAGATAGAAAAGCGGAGAAGACGAGACGGACAGAGAGAGGAGGCAAGACGATTGGAAAGAGTGGAGGAGAAGGTGGACAGGGAAAGCGGGCAGCAGCAGATGGACAGAGAGGGTGAGGGTGAAGGGGGGGGGGGAGGGGAAGAGAATGAAGAGGAGATGGACAAAAACAGATGGACGAGGTATGGGCAGAGACAAGGCCGGGGGGAGGGGGGGGGGGCAGAGGTGGAGTAAGTCATTAGAAACGTGTGCTTTCTCTTTTCTTCCTTGTCCATTTAGCCAAACTGGGTCACAGCAAAGCGTGGCTGGGAATAGTTTGCAAGAAATCACGGGGAGTTAGAAAACTAAACACAATAAATAGTGTTACTTACGAGTCAATATTTGGTATCGTACTAACATTACTGCCTCACTAGGAGCAGGTTCCTTACTTAAACTCTCCTGTTATAAAATACCAACAACTGAAACTTCAGCTGAAATTCAATCGCAAACTCAGTCGCAATAATATTTCCTTGGATGGTGTTCAGCTTAAATTTCTTACTTTTCTTGTACACATGTTATGCACCCATTGTTTAAACACAGAGCTACTACAAATGATTCATTCGCTTTCAAAGCTCTATATTTAACCAAGTAATTGCATGCACAAACATAACTGATGCATGATTAGAAGCGTAAACTCACAACTTTTGCACTCTTCGCACGTTCATGACTGTTCCTCGTGTCATAGCGACACACGTCCAAACGGAAGTCTGGTTCAAATGGCTCTGAGCACTATGGGACTTAACTGCTGTGGTCATCAGTCCCCTAGAACTTATAACTACTTAAACCTAGCTAACCTAAGGACATCACACACATCCATGCCCGAGGCAGAATTCGAACCTGCGACCGTAGCAGTCACGCGGTTCCAGACTGTAGCGCCTAGAACCGCACGGCCACCCCGGCCGGCAAACGGAAGTCTAGTTCGTTCAATACCATACGTAGCTACATCCTGTCAGTGCCCATCGCAGCAGCATTGACGCTTTCTCTGAACTGTTCCAGTGTTCTTGGCAATGGATGTACGTAAACACGGAGGTTTACGAACGACGAACATCGATGCTTCAATGATGGTGTGCGCTGTCTTGTTGAAAAAATTCTTCGAATCAGCAGTCTGTAGTGGTAACAACCTCAACTGCATTACACAGTATTAACGTAAGGCCGGTATTTCACTATCATATTTCTTTGTCAAAGTTGATATGTCAAGTATTTATGTCAAAGAAATTTGATGGTGTAAAAGGCTACTTTGTCAAATCTCGCCTGTCATCAAATAAATATGATCAAATGTAGGGCCTCGCCGTACATTTGATCTTAAAAGTGGTTCGTTTTCTGTTCACTGCAATATGAAATGTAACCGCTTGGAGAGCTGGCGTCGCTACATCTACTTGAATTCTCTGTAGCGTGTTTGTAAATATGGCTTCAGAGTTTTATATTTGGTTCGACTATAGTGGACGTTGAGCAAGGGGCACAGTGCATGCTATTAATTGTGTGTTGATGGGAAGATGGAATATGCTGCAGGCGACTTTATGTCCACAATCACAGCTACAGACATCCATCTCTACATATGGAAGCATTGAGGCAGCTTTTCAGAAAGCCGGAATTGAGGACGTGGTCACACTCTAAAATGAAAATTATTTCTTTGCTTTCTATTCTACTTTGTCTACTTTTCGACTCTGGATGTCACAATTTAAAAAGCACTTCATCTCTCTATTAATTTTGTAGTCGTTAGAACACTGATGCCATTAATTAAATTATTCAAAAATAAAAATATTTCTTATTCCCATACAGTATACTAAACATCTAGATCTGCAGCGAATTAACGCATGGTGCAGGGAATGGCAATTGAATCTCAATGTAGACAAGTGTAATGTGCTGCGAATACATAGAAAGGAAGTCCTTTATCATTTAGCTAGAATATAACAGGTCAGCAACTGGAAGCAGTTAATTGCATAAATTATCTGGGAGTAGGCATTAGGAGTGATTTAAAATGGAATGATCATATAAAGTTGGTCATCGGTAAAGCAGATGCCAGACTGAGATTCACTGGAAGAATCCTAAGGAAATGCAATCCGAAAACAAAGGAAGCAGGTTACAGTACACTTGTTCGCCCACTGCTTGAATATTGCTCACCAGTGTGGGATCCATACTCGATAGGGTTGATAGAAGAGATAGAGAAGATCCAACGGAGAGCAGAGCGCTTCGTTACAGGGTGATATAGTAATCGTGAAAGCGTTACGGAGATGGTAGATAAACTCCAGTGGAAGACTCTGCAAGAGAGACGCTCAGTAGGTCGGTACGGACTTTTGTTGAAGTTTCGTGAACATACATTCACCGAGGAGTCAAGCAGTATATTGCTCCCTCTTACGTATATCTCGCGAAGAGACCATGAGGATAAAATCGGGAAGATTCAGCCCACACAGAGGCATACCGACAATCTTTCTTTACACGAACAATACGAGACTGGAGTAGAAGGGAGAACCCATCGAGGTAGTCAAAGTACCCTCCGCCACACATTGTCAGGTGGCTTGCGGAGTATGGATGTAGATGTAGATGTAAATTCATTTACGTTCACATATTTCCCCTTTAGTGCTTCATAAATCGCATCAGACGTTTCTGGAATTATTTACCGGCTAGCGTAAATGGTAAAAACTGCCAGTCTTGATTGCGAGATTAAGGCGGAGCTCACCATCTGCAGCATCATCGATAGAATCGACTGTGGTCCATTGGTGTAGAACCGAGAGGAGGGTCTGAATCACACGCTCAGGCGGTCCTGTGACCGTGTAGGCTGCAGATTCCTTGACTTAGCGATATCGGGTGGTGAGTTTCCGGATTCCGCTTAATAGGTCAGGAGCCCATTGCGCACAGGAAGCGGCAACAAGGGTAGTGGGGGTGTGTGGAAGGGACTGGGCGGTTTTTTTTAGGTTATAGTGTCTCAGGAAACCACAGAAAGGGCGTCCGTCTAGAAGTGGGCAGGTAAAACACGGTAAAGTAGTTGTAGAAACGATCGGTTGTAAATTGTCGTAGCTGAGCTCCAAGCCCTAATAGAAAGCACTGAAGCTCAAATAGTTATAGGTACAGTGCATAATAACAAGTCGTTGTCCACCATCTTGAAATTTTATGAAAAGTATGACGACAGTGCAATTCCCCTTTTAAGAGCCACGTCAAAGATCTTTGTCAAAGAAATTTGACGAATAGTTGATCATATTTCTTTGTCAAAGAAATGTGATAGTGTAATACCTGCCTAAGAGGTTACGGTTAATGTTATTCCACACAAGAAACACGGCGCATATAGCTTCGTCTGTGACATAGCAGAGAAAACCGGCGAATCTCGTTCATGCCACGCAACGTCACGAGGAGAACGTGCCCCACGCTTTCGCATTGTGGTTATTAATCTTTCCAGACAAATGGAAGGTTGCTTCGTCGCTGAATATCAGCTTTCAGGCGAAATGTTCACCGTCACGTGCTTCTTTCGTGTACTCTGATGCGCCGGCCACAGTCTTCAGGTTTTTAACTGTTGCACGAGCTGCGGGCGTTATGGTTTGAAATGTAACAACCGTCGCAAGGCCTTCCACACGGTTCCCGGTGGTATTCCAAGTAAAGGGTGGATATAATTAAACATTCGCTACTTGAACCAGTGTAGATGGAAAACTGTTTACCGTATGGGTACACTCCACTCTCTTCCGATCGTGCCACTGTAGGACTTGCGCTGTTAGCAGTGTGAGTGTCGTGACATGCAATGTAGGCTTGAAACACTAGCGTCAGTGTGCATTTAATTTACAGACAGTGGCCATGTGTCTGGATAAGGTGAACAGGGCTTTAATCTTAAAGCCGTTTTATTAAAACTCTTCGTGAGTACCGACGTATTAAAAGGAATACGGAGAGGCCGGCCGAGGTGGCTGAGAGGTTCTAGGCGCTACAGTCTGGAATCGCGCGACCCCTACGGTCGCAGGTTCGAATCCTGCCTCGGGCATGGATGTGTGAGATGTCCTTAGGTTAGTCAGGTTTAAGTAGTTCTAAGTTCTAGGGGACTGATGACCTTAGAAGTTAAGTCCCATAGTGCTCAGAGCCATTTGAACCATTTTTTTAATACGGAGAGACCCTCCTTCCTCTCCGAGGTTGGAGAACATGATTCGGAAGTTAGAATTAACTGGCGATTTGGGAATCGCTCCTGGCAGCGGCCAACTGCGACAGAAATTGTTACCATGCTTGAGAATGGTGGATGCAATGCGCAGTCTTCAAGCAGTGCACGAACTGTGCCAAGACTGCTGAACATTCCATGATCTTCCGTTCGGAAAGTCCTGCGAATTACTGTGAAATGCTACCCGAACACCTTTTCTAACCTGGTGCGTAAACATGGTAACCAATTAAGAAATGTTACCTTCTCATGTGGAAATCATAACGTGTCTCTTCCAATGGTTTATTCGTTATTCCCCTTCCGCACGTCCTTATTAATGTTTCCACAAAGTTTCGTTGTCCAGGATCATTCGTTTTTCATGGAAGCCTTCTCAGTTAGCGAAAGTTTAATTATAACTAGTCTGTACGTGGCTTGCGCAAACTGTTGATTTTTTTGGACTACATACGAATCTTTCCCGTCAGCGTCTCCGCGGCTGCATGTGGTACACTTGGTCGACCAGGACTTTTCTGTTTAGAGACAGAACTTGTGTCCCTAAATTGTGAAAACCAACGCACAATGCTCTATTACGTGACGGTTTGTTTCCACAAACTCCTCCTGAATGCTCATTGCACTGTTATAACAGAAAAAATGCCACATATTTCAAGATACAAAAACTGTCCTTGCTTTGTAGACATTTTGCCAAGCCACTGCTGGGCATCATGCACCAATCATATTTCAGCATGTAAAACTTTGGAAACTACAGAAATTTGTAAAGGCATGTAACATTTACAAGTAACACTGTGTAGAATGGAACTCTGTAATTTGACTTTCACATGTTCACTACAAGTAATACAATTTTCTCCATCGTTATGGTTTTTCGGATCATGATCCTTAGCCGTACCGATGTACGGTTTGTCGATAAAATTTCATTCTTATATTAGATAGCTTAGAGTCAACGCAGAGGCTTACCCAGCAGTCATTCTTCCCACAAACCACACGCGATGAACAGGAAAAAGGGGGGAAGGTGGGGGGGATAAGTGACAGAGGTACATAAAGTACCCTCCGTCACACACCTAGGGTAGCTCGCGGAGAAAGGATGTAGAAGGTATAGATGACTAGATGTAACGAGTCAAAATTAAGCTAACGCTTTTATGACTGCTTCTTTTCGGTAGGAATCAATTGGGGAAAAGGAGAGGGGGGGGGGGGGGCGGAGGTTCTTCCAACTGTGGCTGCCTGCATTTCCTTTCTTTTCCATCTTCCTGCTTTTTCTTCATTAAGGATGAGTCTGTTTAATATACAGAAAAGATTACAAAAATGAGAAAAATTTGAAGGATAAGTCTATGATTGTGCTGTTACACTCAGTCCAATTTGTCATCTTGGAGAGACAGTCATTTTTGACAAGCTTGTCTGCATGACCATTTTTTACAGCAAGCAAACAAATATTTGTTTTGTAAATAAAACCGCCTTTTCTTACTGCAACTGTAATTTATTTCTCCGAGACGCGTTTCGCCTTTTTTTAAGATAATAACCTCACAATATTTACGTCTTCAAAAGCACGATCAAATATCTACAACTAGTGGCAAAAGAGTAATAGTGCACCACGAAAATAAGGATAAAGATGGTGAACAGTGTGAAGGAAAAGGTTAGGAATATAAAAATGTGCTTATGTTTCGGAAATGGAGTGGCAGTGCGACCCCCAGGACCAAATGAGAGGAAACGCAGATGCCAACAAACTATCTCACTGGAGATGCCTTAGAGTAAAAAACGCCGAAACGCGTCTGTAAAATATAAATCACAGTTGTAGCAAGAATAGGCGGTGTTATTTACAAAACAAATATTGACATTTTTAATTCAAGCAATATTCCAGGAAATTACCTTATTGGGAAACAAGAATTATCTATCAGTCGGCGATTTTGAGGATTACTGCTCTAATATCAGCGATAAAAGTACAGACATTTACGCCACAAACGCTATGCTTTGCTGATAATTATACGGATTCCAAGATGGAACGTTTGGGTTTTACACATGTAACTAGCCGCAGAAGTCCCTGATGCTTTAGGTACAGGAGCTCCCATTAGCGGCAAAAATAACGTGACTTTTGAAATTCACCATTGTAGCCTCTTCGTCATCTCACCCAACTTTCTCCAGTTTTCATCTTCCCTACCGCGTTTTAGAGATCCTAGGGTCCTTCCTAAGTGGCTGGGTCGTCCTTTACTTCTCTCTTTAGCGTTAATTGGACCGAGGGTTTCAAGAGTGTGCCTTCTTCATCGTCATGTGCCTTTACACTGAATCACGTTTCGGTGGTGCAGCCACCAAATGTGTTTCCTATACAAGCGGTTTGCGTACATCAACGCCCAGCAGTGAACGTCCGCTCCCGCTGACACGCTAGCGACCAACATTTACTTCCTGCTTTCCCCCACCATCCCCCCCCCCCCCCCCCAACAGCCACGACTGCGCAGGTGACTCACCGGCCACGTGCCTTGTGGGCAATGAGTGTCAGCTGGAAAACTCAAAATTCCACGGTTAGCCACCGAGAGTTTCTGCCAGTCGTCAGCGTGAGGTGCGGAAGTAAGACTGTCATTTGAGTAAAGAAACAAGACAGAGCAGTGAACTAGTGATCTGCATCCTTCGCATTAAAACCTTACATCACGCCGAAACGTTACGAGTGAAATATCTGTTAACAGAGATCTTTTCTCCAGTGGCAGAACTCCACAATGGCGTTTTAGATTGAGAATACATGGGGAAAAACTTATCCAGACTCACAAAATGAATGAGTTTCGTCGAGAATGACGGCGTGAAATAGCAACTGAAAATATGCTAAACATGCACCTTACATATTTTTCTGCGTTTCTTAACTTCCCTTTCCTGATAATCTTCGCAAAAATGTGAGCCTCCTTGCCAGGACAAGGCTGTATAACATAACGAAATAGAAACTGACAGCGGGTAGCACCTTTTGATAAGCAATGTGACTTTTTACGCAAGTAATGTGGTGAATGTCATTCCACTGCACAAGTTTACAGACGTACAATAAAACTGTCAGTTTACAAATGGTATTCTAGTGCAACCCCTGAGTGCTGAAGCTCTTAACTAGAGATCCAACACTGATATAGGTTTGAAAATTAGGAATACTGCGTCAAGGTATAATCTTTTGTTGTAGATTTTTTTGTGAAATTTGGCGGAACGCACACAGAACTGTAGGTCACTTAAAATATGAAATATGAATCTTAATAAATTTCCAAAGTGAACGGGAGATGAAGCAGCAAGAAGGCAGAGTCAAACAACCCTTTTTCTCCGCACGACACTCATGTAAGTAAACACTGCTGCTAAACAATTCACTCAGAATGAAATTTACAATCATGCTTCATTTTAGAATGTTTATTGGCGCAATCTTCGCTAGAGGTGGAAACAAGGACCATATTAAACACAGTCGTTTAACTTACTGAAGAAGAATTTATGTGTAAAACACCAGACAAACGCTTTTCTTATAATTTATGTACGTAGGACGCAAAAACAATTCAAGTTACTTAATTAACGCTGTCGTAAGTTGTCGGAACCGCGCCGTAGTCTAGCAGAGCTGAGATTGCGGGTTGAAAGTCCGCTTTGGGCATAGCCGTAGTTTTTAAACGTGGAATAATGTGCGTCTCCTACATATGATTTATCAAATGGTGATATAAAAAATCCGTCGCAACAAGATGAGTACAAGCGGCAACGGAATTGTGGCTTTGAGGGTTAATGGCTGTAGGGCTAAAAGCCAGTAGTCAGTAATTTCTAGTCAGTACGGTATTTTTAGAAATCACAGGCTTAAATATAGCGTGGAATTAGACATACGTTCCACCAAAAAGGTCCGCACCAAAGCTGATATTACTACTTTTCGTTAGAGGCAGCATCGATGTCGGTTAGGTACATTAAAGCGGAGATTGTTATTTGCTTTCACAACGGAGTCGGGGTGACGGGCATTCCACGCCAGTATCCTTAGTGGACAAGGCGTGAAGTCTTCTTCGGCCACAGAATACACAACAGTATCGGACACGACTGTGTACGTTGCTTAATTTAACAGAAGAATCCGCTGAGCGCGTCTAGGCGAGGGAAATACTTCAGCGGAAATCCGTTGCCCGTTTCAGGAATTTGGGCAACTGGGAAGTGGGCACCAGATGATACGGCACGAAGCAGTGACGTCACTCTAGCAGATATATTATCTCACACACTGTCACAAAACTCAACACAAACATAGAAAACTCGGGAAGTTTTGTACTGTTGCAGCCGTACTTCAGGTTCATGCCACGAGAGCGCAGAACTGAGCAGTTAGGCAAGATGGCGACAGGCGCCGAGAAAGCATATGTTGTGCTTGAAATGCATCCACATTACTCTGCCGTAACAATGCAATGACACTTTAGAAAACCAAGTTCAACGTAAAGATCCACCAACAGCAAACTCCATTCGGCGATGCTATGCATCGATTAGAGCTTCGGGATGCCTCGGCAAGGGGAAATCGACTGGTCGGCCTGCAGTGCAGTACTGTAGAAGTCTCCAGTTTGGTTGTTCACGAAACGTTCCACCTCTACCGCCATGTTTTACTTCTGCGGTGCAGGGATTTCGCTGTGTACAAGAAGTGTTCAGGTGACTTTCGAAGGTAAACCATAGAAATCAACGAAGAGAGCAAGCAGAGAGTCGGACATACCACAACCGACCGTTTGGAAGATCTTCAGCAGACTACTGTAGTCTTAGCGCTTGTATTTACTACAAGTCCTGAATCACGATGACGAAGTCAGACGCTTTGAATTTTCGACACAGTTGCAACAGCTTATGGAAGTCCTGGGTTTTGTGAGAAAGTCATCTTCCGTGATGAATCACTATTTTGTTGAATGGCACACTTAACAGGCACAACGTGGGAATCTGGAGGACAGAGAATCCTCACACCATCGTGCAGCACATTCGAGAGTCATTATAGGCTAGTGTGTTTTGTGTAGTCTCACGGTTTAAGGTTTACGGTCCCTTTTTTCTGTGAAAAGAAATGTTTAACCGGACATACTTATGTCACAACTAGAGAATAACGTCTACCAACAGGATGGTTGGTACTCCACCCCACTTCCATTATGAATGTCGAGAATTCTTAAGCAGAAACTGAGAAACCGATGAATGGGTCGTAGTGGGGTTGACGATCAATAATTCATGTCAGGCCCTCCACGCTTCCCTGCCTAACCCCACGAGTTTCTTTTGTGTGGAGTTATTCACGAAAGATTCAGTGTTTCCGGCTTCTCTACCAAAACTGCGAGCTCACATGAGCAGTGCTTTTGAACAGATTGATACGGACATGCTGCACCGAACGTGGAAAGAACTTGATTACCGTCTTGATATTTGCAGAATCAGTATGGGAACAGACATGGGGCACTTTTAATAAATAAAAAAGACCTTTTTGAGTTTTTCAAGGTGTGCGCAAAGCCCCGTGACATAATGTAAATAATATAGTACATCAAATCTGTAAAGTAGTTCAGGTCATTTATAATAACGTTGAATTTGTCTGTAGAAAGGTTGTAACGCCATCAGACAGTAGCAAAACGCAATAAGACCTTCGGAGGATAAACCATTGGTGCACGGGCTGGCAGCTGACACTGAAGGTAAGTAAGTGTAGCGTGTTGTGCGTAAATAGCCGATGACACCCATTAGTGTTGGGTTATGCAACTGGCGAAAACTAGCTGAAAACAATGACGACCGTAAAATACCTTGTAGCATTCCGTATGGGCCGACATGAAGTAGAATACCTAAGTAATACGACACTTTGTTCATCTTAAGAATAAGCCTGACGTAAACAATGATTGGTCAGAAGCCGTAGCACGAGTACACTGGTGTTGCTACGCTCTTGAAAGTAGGTCATTCTTATGTATTAGATATATTATTAGCAAGTTACGTTAAATGAAATTTTAAGGTATTGTAATGTATTAACACCCATCAACGTTTTTTTAATCACTCTTTCGCTACGTAGTTTCCATTCAGAAAATCGTGTACAGTCACAGACCTGTAGTGTTGTGCCCTGATTGTCGCGCTCTCCTGCTCCGTAGTGAAACATGCGTATGGAAGACGGTTGAACGCTGCCGAGCAATAGGCTTTCCTTAATGTTTTTCATAAATATACAGAAAAACCCGGCTTTGAAGTTTTTCGAGGAGCTGTATTTGATAGCCGGCCGAGGTGGCCGAGCGGTTCTAGGCGCTCAGTCCGGAACCGAGCGGCTGCTACGGTCGCAGGTTCGAATCCTGCCTCGGGCATGGATGTGTGTGATGTCCTTAGGTTAGTTAGGTTTAAGTAGTTCTAAGGTCTAGGGGACTGATGACCTCAGATGTTAAGTCCCATAGTGGTCAGAGCCATTTGAACCATTTTTATATTTGATAAAGTTGAGTTACAAATACACACTGATTGTATAGCGGACTCGGTAGTGTAGTAGATTGATAATTTGGTGCAATTCGTGCGTCGCTGTTTAAAGTCTCGCCTTGGTCATCCTTTTTTTCGTTCAATTTGAAATACCTACGTCTCGTAATTATAAAATTTATCATCATTTTTTATGAATAATTCTGGCCTTCATTTTTCTTATTGCATACTGCACGTGAAATTCCTGTTTTCATTTCAAATATGAATTCTTAATTATCGATATTTTATGAACTTATGTTAACAAAGGTTGCTTAAATTAAGAAAACACAACAATTTAATTTTTAGGACAAAAATGATAAACCAAATGTTATTCATTTGGACTATGTCCATTGTTTTGTACCACAGCTGTACTCTCACACAAACCAGAGTAATAAAAGTCGTAGAAACATAAAAAAAACAGTCATTTTCACCGAATCGACCACACCATACAAACGCTGCCTTTTTAGATTTGGCAATATACCATTACAAAAGGAACCCAACAGAACTAATCTGCAGCTAAGTTAAGGAATCTGTCTTGAGAAATAACAAGACTAGACGAACTGGAACTAACGCACGCGGCTTTTTCACATGTAACTGCCGAACGCTGGCGGTATTTAGAACGGCATAAAAGGAGAAAATGCGGTGCCTGGATGGCTTCGTGGTTTCTGTTGTTGATCGACTCTGTATCAAGGTAGCAGATGGCAGTTCCAGAACTGAAATGTATTTCTCGGATTCGGATAAGGAAGGAGCTAAGAGATTACCAGACAACCGACTGTAATTAATTCCTTCAGTGGCTTCAATATTCAACAATAAGTTGAAATCCCTGAAGCATGCCCTTTCATCACACATAGCTCTATAAGAAAAATTACTTTGTTTTTAAGTTGGTAGTTTTGTCGAATATTATTTCATTCTCTTTAAAAATTAAACGACATTGGAAGCTATATTGTGTCCCTGTTCGTCTCCTTTTACGTCTGAACTGCAAAAAATTGTTCAAATGGCTCTGAGCACCATGGGACTTAGCATCTGAGGTCATGAGTCCCCTAGAACTTAGAACTACTTAAACCTAACTAACCTAAGGACATCACACACATCCATTTCCGAGGCAGGATTCGAACCTGCGACCGTAGCGGGCGCGCGGTTCCAGACTGAAGCGCCTAGAACCGCTCTCCCACAGCGGCCGGCCGTCTGAACTGCAACTGCTCACATGGTTGCACATTAGCTGAACCAGCTGGCTGGCCAGTGCTGCCCAAGTTAAACGCACCGATAAAGCTGTCGTTTCTGCATTATCACTCTCTCTGTGTGCGTGTAACACAGCGCAAAACTTATCCTTATGGTCGTACTTGACTGTACTGGACACAGCTTAGTTTCCGCTCCACGTGAAACGAAGTCCAACCAGATTCAAGCAAACGCGGAGGAATACGTGGTGTAATGTTTACATCAGGTTTATTGTGTGTGTGAAATCTTATGGGAGTTAACTGCTAAGGTCATCACACCCTAAGCTTACACACTACTTAACCTAAATTATCCTAAGGACAAACACACATACACCCATGCCCGAGGGAGGACTCGAACCTCCGCCGGGACCAGCCTGCGAAACCACACATTTCAGCAGGATAATGCACGACCGCATGTTGCAGGTCCTGTACGGGCCTTTCTGGATACAGAAAATGTTCGACTGCTGCCCTGGCCAGCACATTTTCCAGATCTCTCACCAACTGAAAACGTCTGGTCAATGGTGACCGAGCAACTGGCTCGTCACATTACGCCAGTCAGTACTCTTGATAAACTGTGGTATCGTGTTGCAGCTGCATGGGCATCAGAGAGATGCCAAAGTTTTGAGAGGTTACTATAAACGGACGTTCTGGACGTGTGTCCGCCAGAAAAAGGAAATTTGTAAAGATGGATGTCATGAATTGATAGATATGTGATGACTTTTGAACATTATTATGGTAAATACATTGTTTGTTCTCTATCAAAATCTTTCATTGCTAACTATGCCTGTCAGTAGTTAGCGCCTTCAGTAGTTAGAATCTTTTATTTAGCTGCAGTATTGGCGCTCGCTGTATTGCAGTAGTTCGAGAAACGAAGATTTTTGTGAGGTAAGTGATTCATGAAAGGTATAGGTTATAGACCTACACGGGTAAGTTTACTGTTGAAGTTCCAAGGATGCGAGTTTCCAAGAAAAATCGGATAAAACGTAGTACTTTCTCCCACATATGTCGCGCGGAGTCACCACGATGAGAAAAATCAGAAAAATTTTACTTTTTACGTAAGTTTGGCGGCACTTTTTATTCGCAGACACTCTTCTCAGACGGAACAGCGAAAAATGTGGGGAGGTAGGAAGGGGAGAGATGATAGCGATATCCGAAGTACCTTCGCCAGCTGTAGGATTAAGATGGCTTGTGAAACAGATGTAGCGCTCTAAAGAATTTTAGTTCTGATTTCAAGCAAAACTCAGTGTCTTTGTAGCTCGTACATCCAACCCCTTTCGTACACCGATTCATTACAAAACAAGTCTCCTTTACAGGCCGCTGCCAAGTGCACTAAACATATCTGAGTATAATATCACACAGTTACAACAGCGTCACGCCGAACGAAATGCATATTATCGAGCGAGCATTACGATGATACAAAATTGCTGTCCGAACTCCGTAAAGGACGAGCAAGACTTGACAGCGGACTGCCGTGATGGCGGTACGTGCAACTTCTGCTGAAAACAGAAGATGTGTGGAGAAATGTGAAATTTCGAGGCATGGTAGTGATAGATTCTTTCTTTTTCGGCTCAAATGGCTCTGAGCACTATGGGATGTGACGGTACGTCACATAAATATTGACATTTTTATCGGTTGTAAGCAGAGAACAATATTGTGAAGTGTTAAGGGTGAACTAAAAATTACTTGTAAACACTTATCGTATTTCATGAACATAATTAGTATAAAAGATACAGTTAATTTTCTTGAAAAAAACTGATATGCAGCGATAATTTAAAAGTAGCATCTTTAATTAAAACATGTCTATGAAAATAAAAAAGGATCGCTAAGAGACGCGATTGTACGGCCGAGGAGGAGGGACGTACTTTAAGGAATACACACTGTTTTGTTTCGCGATACGGAAGGCAGCCATTGAGCGTCTATACATATTTTATGTAAGTTATTCTGTATTCTGCTAAAATAAACTAACTATTGTTATCACAAAATGAATTTCTTTGTAATAGTTGTCACCTCAAATGGTGGCAGCGGCTAATTATTTTTAATAAGCATTTTTTCAGTAATTGGAGCTGCGGGAAGCTCATCTTCCGATGCAGCCTCCAGTCGGCCATTACGCGCCGAAGTATTAATTTATTTTTCAAAGTGTTAACAGTAACTGTATATGCGAGAGATTTCATTATAAGAACCTTTCTTAATTGCAACAAATATTTAATTTTACGTTAAAGTTCATTTTTTAAATGACACAGATTCCATGAGTTCAGTAAATTTTATGTTGGCCGCTCCACGGCAACAATCGCAATCCTCTCGAGCCTTGCTTTGCAATCAATAAATAGAAATTAACAAAATTACATTCAATTCAGTTAACGGCAACTATATTTTAGTCCTCACGTTCAAAGTTGGTACATGAATAACAGCGGTCCTTCAAGAACTCGTTTCATATTTACTTATGCACGTAAGTAAATGTGATGAGAAAAGATAATATCTTTAAGAGAAAGAATCATGCTCATAAATTATATATATATATATATATATATATATATATATATATATGTATGTATATAACGTAACAGGGACTTAACATCTGAGGTCATCAGTTCCCTAGAACTTAGAACTACTTAAACCTAACTAACCTAAGGACATCACACACATCCACGCCCGAGGCAGGATTCGAACCTGCGACCGTGTCGGTCGCGTTGTTCCAGACTGAAGCGCCTAGAACCGCTCGGCCACACCGACCGTCGTTTTTCGGCGTAGTCCTCTTTTCGGTAACTAGTTTACCTAATGCGTAGATGCCATTCCTGAAGAACGACGCCTCGACGTTTACAAAATATCTTTATACGTTTCTCTCTCCAATTCTTTCAGTTTCTACCGTCAAGTGTCGTGACTCGAAGAATTATGACATTCTTCCTTCAAATCCAGACCTCTTCTCGAGTACTGTTTCATCGTTTGCCCACAAGGTCGTCACAATAATCAGCAGTTAACGTTTCCATAGAAATGTAGAGATATGTTCCATTTACCCTACTACCTGTTATACATCACTGGCAGTATACCGAATCAATTTGAACCAACCTGTGGGTCGTATGTGGTAAAGGCAGGTTAAGAAATCAAGATCAATGGACAACACAAAAAGAAACGAATGGAGGGTAAAAAAAGTAGTAACGATAAACATAGAAGCGCGAAAATGTCGGGTTACTTCAATGGTATTCGCGGGCCGCAACTCAGCAGCAAGGGAGGTTTACAAAGGGCTTCCTCGGGCACGGTTTCAGAGTCGTACGTGCCGGCGGAACGAATGCACGCAAGGCAGGCAGAGAGAGAGTTTTCAAGCCACCTGGCGGGGCTTACTGGACACTAACTCCTCATTACCTGTTGCAGGGCCTCGGAACGAGTTGCTAAATTAACCGTCGCTGTGTAGCAGTTAGCCCGGCAGCCGATGGAAACTGCCAGCCACAGAACAGGGCTGGCAAACAAGTGGTCCTCTGAGCAAATAAAAACCTGCCGTCTCAGTTGATTCTGGCCTTAAAAAGCCCTGCAACGGATTTTATGGTTGCCCGACTTTAAATAATGAACCGTCCACGATGAAACACCGTGGAGGTATTACACATATTTGTGTTGATGTAGCTACGCGTCACAGTATATTCCAGCACGCCTTACTGATTTTCAGATATGTCTGTATACAGAATACAAGCTAAACGAAAGCATTAGTTACTAAAATAGTCCAAAACTGGATGAGGCAAAAAGTATGAAGATAGCTAACCGAACCAACAATTCCGATCATACATATTTCCCAAACAATAAGAGCGGAAAACCAGATCTATATCAGAAAGCAGGATTCCATCAATTAAGAATGTAATACATATGATGGAAGATTTATAGAGCAATCTGGGAGAACATATAACAAGACATATAAAAATCATGTACAAGTACGGAAATACAGATAAAATCAATCAACTTTTGCTAATCACTTACACCAATACAAAATTACCGCAAGAGATACACATATGGAAAGCATAAGGACCAAGTACAAGAGACACCTCACCCTTCAAAAAACGCTACTACACACGTGAAACAATAAAAGAAAAACCAGCTCGCAACTCATTACACTAAGCTACCTGCCACTTTTTAAAAATAAAAGACACAGCACATATTAACCATGGACATATGATCCTACCTCATGTTAAATGTCCTCCCCTCCACATCCCCTTGATTCTCTCTCTCCCGCAGTGGTTAGCATACTGGAAGACTGTTCAATCCCGCGTCCAGCCATCCTGATTTTCCGTGATTTCCCTAAATCGCTTCAGGGAAATGCCTGGATGGTTCCTATGAAAAGGGCACGGCCGACTTCCTTCCCCATCCTTGCTTGTTCCCACGAGACCGATGACCGCGATGTGTGGTCTCGTCACCCAAACAACCCAACCCACTCTCTCTCTCTCTCTCTCCACTGACTTGCAGTGTTACGCCAAAATATTAGTCGAGCACTTACAAATTGTAAAGTTGCTGCTCGTGTAAATTTTATGTACCAGTTTTGTGAATTTTAACAGCGTAAAATAAGAATTAAAACGTTGCATTCTTCAGGCGTTCTGACTACGTAACTACTGTGCTTGTAAGGGTTAGGTTTGGGGCTAACTGTCAACGTGATTAGTTTTAGCTTAACATTTACAGAAGTCGTTTTTCTTTCACTACCACCACGGGCACGTTTCAATTAATAATGTTAACGAAAGAGCCGGCTATACTGGTGGCGTAACAGCCCAATCAGTGGAGACCAAAAGAGGTTGAATATCGGGGATAGTTCGTCTGAAATTTTTGTACAGTGGTAGGAGGGAGTGCCATGAACAACATGCTAGGAATCCTCATTGGTGAGGCATCGACTGTGCCCTGGAGGTGCGTTTGCAGGTCACTTTCGTACGCATTTCTTGACTCGAAAATCGTGGCGTTCAGTGAAAACGTATCCCAGTATAAAGTCTCACTGCATTAAATTCCTAAAATAAATGCCCTGTTCATTGTTTTTTCTAGGACCAATAATTTACGCGTGGCAACCGAGATAATGTGAAAATTTCAGGCGTGATTTTTGAAGCTAGGATTAACACTGCGGGTTGCATAAAAGAAAAACGGTAGGAGCAGCTGAATCACTCCATGTATAGGGTGAGTCACTAAGTATTGCCACCTAGAATAAATCCGAAAGTACGATAGTAGCTGAACCGTTTGTGGGACAAATGTTGCATGGGACACCGTGGGCCACAATATGACGATGGTATTTTGTTGCTAGGTGGGGTCGCGTCAGAGATATGAGGGTCATCTTTGATTTTTTAAATGGGATGCTATAGTTTGGTACTTATTTTCTGATAGCGGTTATCTAGACGAATCCAATCATGTGTAACAGTAAGGTCTTTGAAGGTCAACAAAGGTTACAAAGATGGCACGAACGTCTATTTACAGAATGTGTTCGAAGCGATGGCCATTGGTATCAATGCAGTGCTGCAATCTTCTTATCATGGACTGAGTGGTATTTCTTATCACTTCGGCAGTTATCGAAGCACATGCTCTGACAATTCTCTCTCGTATATCGTGCAAATAGTAAATATTCGCCGAATACGGCGTATCCATCTGACGTGCCATCTGGATTTTTTCTTGTGGGGCTACGTAAAAGATGTTGTTTATAAAGACGTTCCAACAACACCTGGAGATATGCGAGGGAGAATTGCTATAGCATGTGCTTCGATAAGTGCCGATGTGATAATCAATACCACTCAATCCGTGATAAGAAGATTGCAGCACTGCATTGATACCAATGGTCATCACGTCGAACACATTCTGTAAATGGACGTTCATGCCACCTTTGTGACCTTCGTTGACCTTCAAAGACCTTACTGTTACACATCATTGGATTCGTCTAGATAGCCGCTATCAGAAAATAAATACCAAACCGTACCATCCCATTTAAAAAAAAAAAACGTTGACCTTGCATGGGGGCTTAGTTAAATATATGATTGAAAATATTTTGATAGCTGTATGTCCGATTACGCTGTGTCTCGTAAACGGTTGGCCCTGACTAGTATTTTTACGCTATCTGACTGCAACAAACAATGTAAGAAAATTTTCGTAAACACAGTTAATTAATTAAGTCCCCAGCAACTATAAAACCTACCAAAATCCAAGCACAAATGTAACTGTTCTGTATGTGGGAGTGTGACTCAACGTCCACATCTGGCACGGTTCTTTCCAACAAGACAAAAATTTTTAAATACCAACTATACTGAGGTGACAAACGAAAATTAGAAAAACTATAATTACGCAAGAAAACCAGAATTACACTCTAATGCAAGAACACAAACCAGATGCTTTGTTGACTGAACCTGTAGTGATGCATTATTTCAGATACACAATTAATAAAAGAACATTGTAGTTTTTACCTTCATATATATTGACGAAATGCACACAATAACATCTGCTATCTCTCCCATCAAATAACTGCATAAAACATGGAACAACACTCTTTACTACCACATCTCACTCCGACTTCACGACAAACAGTGCCCACTAGCACATCTCGGTACGAACTCTTAACACATACTGTCCTCTACGAGCTCTCTACTAGCACTGACTGCTATGAACTCTCTACTAGCACTGTGGAGGCGGCTTAATAGTACTCTTTGGCGCAATCTCTGGCGCAGTGGCACAGTGTAGCCACCTTTCATATGCCCCTCCTCCACAGGCCAGAATTTGATGGTATTTTTGCCAGCTTTGGTGGTGAAAATACCACCAAATTCGTCCAGAAAATACAGACAAAAATAAAAGATAATATTAATACCTAAATATCACATAATTAGTTAAAAATTTTGGCTTTGCACTGACCTTTTACTAACCTAATATATGAAATACAGTAAGCAATACAACTTCTTTTCATACATGTGACTTTACATAATAGTTTACACAATATACAAAAAATCAGTTTATGCAAATGTTCACATAAAATGCTTTCAATGATTAGTTTATACAAAAAAAAAAAAAGATACTAACAGGTGACATCTTTTCAGTAAAAGCAGTCCATCAGTGGCACCCAGTAAAGTTTAGCAGGTACACCCAGCAACAAGTCACATTAGTTCAGTAGAAGCAATCCATCAGATGCACCCAGCAATGTTAAGCAGGTGCAGACGCCAACAAGTGACTTCATTTCAGTAAAAGCAGTTCACCAGTTGCACCCAGCAATGTTGAGAGCAGGTGCAGACACCAACAAGTGACACCATTTCAGTAGAAGCAATCCATCAGTTGCACCCAGCAATGTTGAGCAGGTGCAGACACCAACAAGTGACATCATTTCAGTAGAAGCAGTCCATCAGTTGCACCCAGCAATGTTGAGCAGGTGCACACAGCAACAAGTCACATTAGTTCAGTAGAAGCAGTTCATCACTGGCACCCAGCAATGTTGAGCAGGTGCAGACACCAACAAGTGACATCATTTCAGTAGAAGCAGTCAATCAGTTGCACCCATTAATGTTGAGAGCAGGTGCAGACACCAACAAGTGACATTATTTCAGTAGAAGCAGTCCATCAGAGGCACCCAGCAATGTTGAGCAGGTGCAGACTCAAGAAGTAACATCATTTCAGTAGAAACAGTTCTAACAGTGGCACTCAGTAAAGTTCAAGAGGTACACACAGCAACAAGTCACATTAGTTCAGTAGAAGCAGTCCATCAGAGGCACCCAGCAATGTTGAGTAGGTGCAGACAGCAACAAGTGACTTCATTTCAGTAAAAACAGTTCATCAGTTGCACCCAGCAATGTTGAGCAGGTGCAAACAGCAACAAGTGACTTCATTTCAGTAAAAGCAGTTCACCAGTTGCACCCAGCAATGTTGAGAGCAGGTGCAGACACCAACAAGTGACATCATTTCAGCAGAAACAGTCCATCAGTTGCACCCAGCAATGTTGAGAGCAGGTGCAGATACCAACAAGTGATATCATTTCAGTAGAAACAGTTCATCAGTTGCACCCAGCAATGTTGAGTAGATGCAGACACCAACAAGTGACTTCATTTCAGTAGAAACAGTTCATCAGTTGCACCCAGCAATGTTGAGAGCAGGTGCAGATACCAACAAGTGACATCATTTCAGTAGAAACAGTTCATCAGTTGCACCCAGCAATGTTGAGTAGATGCAGACACCAACAAGTGACATCATTTCAGTAGAAGCAGTTCCATCTGTGGCACCCAGTAAAGTTGAAGAGGTACACACAGCAACAGGGGACATTTTTGCAGTAGAAGCAGTCAATCAGTTGCACCCAGCAATGTTGAGCACGTGCAGACACCAAAAAGTCACATCTCTCAGCAGAAGCAGTTCCACAAAATTCACTAACACTGATCACACTGTTCATCAGAGTTTATGAGCAGAAATTAAACATGTCCTAGTGGCACCAATCATGAAGGAAAGGTACAAGTAACAGTCCATAATTTTTTTACAATCACTGATCACACAGTTCATCAGCAGAAATTGAACATGACTAAATGTCACACATCATGTTGAAAAAGTGCAGGTAACAGTTCAGAATATTTATCTTCACTAATCAGACAGTCCAGGCATGAACAATAGTTTGAATACACATACAGTGCTTTTACACTAACATACAAATCATAACAAACACACAAATGATGTCAGATAATTGTCCTATTAACTATTACAATACACAAATACCAGTAAACCTATAATATTCATGGGTGTCAGTGCAAGCCACTACCAACAATAAAATAATATTTACGAGATAGGTGGGTAGGATTAGGAAAGGAAAACACACAAAACACACTCACTCATCTTTCATTCACATTAAATACTACTGTGTAATTGAATAGTGTTAATTGTGTAAATGAAATTCTGTCTAAATCTGATGTTCATCATGTATATCAAGTAGTACTGGCAGCAATGTATAATAGTCAATAATAGTTAGTCAACGTCATAGTCATCATGTCAAGACCAATGTTTGCCAAGCCAGATCAAAATGTACTGTTGTTGAACAACTGTCAGTGAGCCAAGATATGCAATTACTTCCTCTCTTCAAAAAAAAGTATATACTGCTTAGTTATTTAACAAAGTGTGTGTATAGACTATCTTCCTTCTATTTTAATGTTCTAGTCTGCTATCTTCATCCTCCTTGTTCCATAAGACCAACAAAAAAATATGCTCCTCACTTACTTTACCTCTTATACACCAAAACTCCAATAATCACCAACTTAATCTCAATACGTCACTAATACTTCTTCAATACGTCGATACATATAACTCTTATCATCAATATCATTTACCTTACCTCTTGTCCACAAAAACTCCAATAATCATCAACTTCATATACTCTCAATACCTATAATAATACGTCGATAAATATAAACCTCAGCACCAATATCATTTCACTTCCATAACAACTCTTTCCTCTAGTCAGTCTCCTCGAACAAGTACAGATAAAATCCTAATGCAAACCTCATCTTCCCATACAATCCGAAGACACAGTGTCCACACACAACCTCTGTGTAATCCATCTGACCCAAATCTTCTACTCATTATGAATTATTAACAAAGAAATGCATACATGACCTCTAACAACTATTACCAATATCATTTCAGTTCCATAACAACTCTTTCCTCTAGTCAGTCTCCTCGAACAAGTACAGATAAAATCCTAATGCACACCTCATCATCCCATACAATCTGAAGACACCGTGTCCACACACAACCTCTGTGTAATCCATCTAACCCAAATTTTCTACTCATTATAAATTATAAGATACATTTTGGTTCCTTGTCCATCATTAAATAAAAGAAATGCATACCTGACCTCTAACAGACTTAGTTCGAATAACTCTCAGTAATTAAGTACGATTACGGAGTGTGAATGATCATAATATTTCACAGTGTGTACACCAGTTCAAGAATTATGGCAGAAGCAAACATGTGGAGTATTTCTTGTATCAAGTGTCACTTCCTATTTCAATTGCTCACGAAAAATACAGTGTAATAACTGTCAATGGTCTAAACCTAGTTTTGGTATGTCATGTCGTTAGCTTCCTTCCTATTAGCATACATTTATACAGCTTTCATAAAACCTCAGCTCATGTGACTTCTATGACTTTCTTGTACTAATGTCGTTCGTCGAATTATAGCAGTTAATTTTCTTATCTTAAAATATAAGGCACTGAGCGTAAGCAAAACTTGCAATAGCGAGTAAATATACCAGTAGAGAACAGAATGTCAACAAGTGGATGCAGCACAATCCCTACAACGAGGCTCTGCCAAGCGAACAATCTATAATTAATCCAATAGTGTGACCTAAACTCTATGTTTATACACAGTATGTCAGCATTTCTATACACCAAATTAAAGAGCAGTTATGGCAACAAAACAGAAATGTGTAAATATGTAATCCATACAAAAAGCAGCAAACATATATCTTACGTAATAAACAGGTCATTAGCATCATATCAGCATAAGCAAATAAATGTTCATATGTCATCTTAATAAGTAAACATGAAGGCGCAAGCAGATAAATCACAAAGTATAACTTCCATACCTAAACACATCAGCACAATAAATCAGGTTACAATTATAATTTAAATAAATAAGCACAGCAGGCACATAATAAAAAAAATATGACATCAGTGAAAAAGCAGTGCAGCCAAGCGATGCATAATATACACAAGTTACAACCCAGTTCATTAATAATCATTGTCAAAATCAGTTAACGTACGCAAGCACGTCGCTTCACAAGTAATTTCATAGAACATGAAATTAGCACAAAACATGAATCACGTAATCGCGAGCAGCAAATTACGTCTAAAGTACGTACCTAAGTGGAAATATGTTACCTGAAAAATGAACTCAATTAATAGTTACCTTTTTTTTTTAGTTAATTAGTTTCTTCTTCGAAATTACATTCTTCCTGAAAATTTCTCGATAGCAAGTCGTCTTAACGTCGGACACGCACAGAATTTACCTGAAGGTCTTAAATACTTTATACACCGTATCCTGCAAAATACTGAATGTTAATAACACAATTCAACAAGTCCTTATAGCTTTATACTGAATTTAATCGGAGAAATTAGACTGTGTATTTGTTTACGGCTGTCAGTGCATTCGCACTGAGCGCTTGATCAGCTGTAGGCGCGTGACGTAGGAAGCAATTGTTCGCGGTCAACGACTGCCTTGTGCGGCGCGCAGACTTCACTGTTGCTTTGAGTATGTGCCGCCGCCAAAACACAGCGCGGTATCCTTGTACTCTCTGCGTGTTTACATCTAGCTGTTGGTTTCTCAAAAGTATGTCATTCCACAAAAATTTTAACATTTGATATATGATGTATTCCTTTAGAGCGTCGTGATTTAAGAGTTTCTACTTCGACAGTGTTATCATGTATAATTTTGCGAATTCTATATGGACCGTTATAAAGCAGAAAAAATTTGCGACACAAGCCTTTTCCTTTATGAGACAAACGGTGGGACTTAATTAATACCTTCTGACCAACCGACAAATTTTTAGAACGACCAGGACGTCTAGCTGATTTCTCTCTTCTAGCAGCCGCAGATGCAATATTTTGTAGAGCCAGGTTGACACTTCAGAATGCCGCAGTTTCCGTGAAGGCGGAAAAGGAACGATTTCAGAAATGCGATTTGTTGGTACTTTATTTTTTAATATCAATAGAGGCGGTAAAGAAGTTGAGTCATTCGAGAGTTTATTCAGAATGTTTTGAAAAATATGAAGATACTGATCCCAAGTTCTGTGATTCTGATGACAATAAAGTCGACACAATTTATTGATTTCCTTCATCCATCTCTCTGAAGCGTTAGATTGAGGGTGAAAAAGTGAAATGAAAATTGGTTTAATTTTACGACGGTGTAGAGTACGAAGCCAAATTTTGGAACGAAACTGTGATCCATTATCTGATATAACCTTATCAACATGACCAACTTCTTTAAGAAAATGTTTGATGAAAGCATTAGATACTGAACGAGCTGTTGCTTTGCGTAAAGGTGTAAAACACACATATTTTGATGTCAATTCCAAGGCTACGAAAATGTACGCAAAACCATTAGTAGAACGAACCACTGGACCAAACAAATCGACTGCAGCCATCTCCTTTAATTTCGCTGGAATGATGGGAAACAACGGTGCTCTGTGAGAAATCGTTGGAGGCTTAGCCATTTGACATAATTTGCATTTGGCAAGAACAGATCGAATACGTTTTTCCAAATTACTGAAGTAACAATTTTCTCGTAATTTATGAAAGCATTTTCGGGGACCAAAGTGTGCATAACTGAAATGCGTATACCAAATCAATTTATTGACCCACTCATCAGGAATACAAACTAACCAAACGAAGCTGTCGACCGATTTCCGTTTAAAAAGAATGTCATTGCGGACTGAATAGCATCTAGTTTCTCTGGATCAGGAAGAATACCTTCTGTAGCAATAATGTGACCGAGAAATTTCACCTGAGAACGACCCAATTCAGATTCTTCCAAGTTCTCTGTAATGCCAACTCTTGCAAAGATACGTAACAATGAGTCCAAAATTTTGTTATGCTCACTCCAAGAACATTTAGCAATAAGAATGTCGTCAACATAAGAAGTAATGTTGTCACGAAGATAAACAGGTAAAATTTCATTTAAACTACGAATGAATGCTGCTGAAGATACAGTAAGTCCAAACGGTAAATTCCAAAGTCACTTTTGGGTAAAACAGTCATATCCGGTTATTGTTCACTTACTCACTAGATAGATTGATAGTCGAAGAGTTGTTTTTGACAGATGCAAAGAATAGTAAAAGAGTAGGCAGCGGTACAGAAAACTAAAAGGGAAATAGCACCACTACAGCTCGGGGCCCTATGCTCGCTACGGCACATATTCACTTAGTGTAGTGAATCCCCTGAGGACATTAATAGCCGCACATAATTTCCAGTTTGTGACTTTGTGGCACATCTGGCGGAAGTGTGTACGCAAATTGACCTGACCATGCACATGGATGTATCTCATTCTTAGAATTGCGGAATATCTTAATCTTCCGAACAGTTAAGAAGTGTTTATAATCAAAGTTTTCGCCTCGTGGCGACAAAGACCTACCGCGTCTGTCCCAGTCCGAATGTCGATTATTGTAAAGTTCGCGCGCCTGGCGCTCTCTTGTTGCATCCCGTAAATGAAACAAACTATTTTCTTCAAACCCTTCTGCTAAACTAACACTTGTCAATTTATCTGATATCTCAACTCTTTCCGATGAGTCACTTAATTGTTCTTTCTGTTTATTTACGTCTTCTGTAAATATCGCGACTCGGGTTTCGGTGTTGTCACATTTAGTAGGTAACTGTTCACACATTTTCGTTAAGTTATTTATTCTGTCATTTGGTACGGATTCCTCGATTCTTTCAATTATTTCTTCCTTATCTTTTGCACGTTGTAAATTTAACTCTGAAAATTTCTGTACTATCACGCGATCTCTTTCTTCCTGTTCTCTATCCTGTTCCCTTTGTCTGATTTCTGTTGAAATTAAGCTATTATTGTGAGCCTTCAAAATCGGTTGTACTTCTTCTCTAACTTCCCTCTTTAATTCGTCTTTCATGTTTTTGAAATATGTCCCCGTTCGTGAGCCTAACTGAGTTTCCATTGTTCCCCTATCAGTTTCTAATTCAGATCGTAACTGTGATCCCACTGCTTTCATCTCGGTTTTAATTGATCCCATCTCAGTTTTAATTGTTCCTATCTCTGTTTTAAATTCAGATCGAAACTGCTCCATTGTTCCCCTATATGCTTTTAACTCAGATCCCAAATCCAGTATAGCACCCATCAACTGCTCTATCTCTTCTGTCGTTAATCTCGTAATCTGTGAATTTTCTGATTGAGAAACATTTTGAACTGTTACCGGACTATTTTCCTTGCTTATTAAATTGTTTTCCACTGCATTATTCATGACACTGTTTTCCTCTGTTGGCGAGTTCGCCATGTTAACAATTTCGTTATTCTGACTATTCATCATTTTTGCCTGTTTCATTGACCGCGTAATCATTTACAAAACATAAAAAAAAAATTCGTCACTGTTCGAAAATTACACACAATGCCTCCTTATCTCCAACAATACTATTCACATGAAATGTCTCCCTCAGACACGATCAATCGAACAATTGAAATAATTGCACTAATTTGTCAAACGCGTATACAAGGCAATAAAAATTAAATTTTGAAAAATACCATTAGAAGAATGCCAATTACCAAATCTACACATGCAAAATAGACTACAATCACTAAACTCAAAATTACTCAACAATACTACAGTCTACTACTTTTCACAATCAGAAAAATCCAAGGGACGATCCGAAGCAGCGGTCGCCACGTGCATGGGGGCTTATTTAATATAATGAAAATGATTTTGATAGCTGTATGTCCGTCCGATTACGCAGTGTCTCGTAATCGGTTGGCCCTGACTATTATTACGCTATCTGACTGCAACAAACAATGTAAGAAAATTTTCGTGAACACAGTTAATTAATTAAGTCCCCAGCAACTATAAAACCTACCAAAATCCAAGCACAAATGTAACTGTTCTGTATGTGGGAGTGTGACTCAACGTCCACATCTGGCACGGTTCTTTCCAACAAGACAAAAATTTTTAAATACCAACTATACTGAGGTGACAAACGAAAATTAGAAAAACTATAATTACGCAAGAAAACCAGAATTACACTCTAATGCAAGAACACAAACCAGATGCTTTGTTGACTGAACCTGTAGTGATGCATTATTTCAGATACACAATTAATAAAAGAACATTGTAGTTTTTACCTTCATATATATTGACGAAATGCACACAATAACATCTGCTATCTCTCCCATCAAATAACTGCATAAAACATGGAACAACACTCTTTACTACCACATCTCACTCCGACTTCACGACAAACAGTGCCCACTAGCACATCTCGGTACGAACTCTTAACACATACTGTCCTCTACGAGCTCTCTACTAGCACTGACTGCTATGAACTCTCTACTAGCACTGTGGAGGCGGCTTAATAGTACTCTTTGGCGCAATCTCTGGCGCAGTGGCACAGTGTAGCCACCTTTCAACCTTCATATTTCTGAAGCGACGCCACCTAGCAACAAAAAACCAAGGACATATTATGGCCCCCGTTGTCCCATGCAACTTTTGTCCCACAAACTTTTCAGCTCCTTTCATACTTTCGGAATTACACTTGGTGGCAACAGTCAGTGACTCTATATAATTTAAAAAAACTGCGATTGCTATTTGACCACTCACAAGGAACATGAAAAACAGCGCTGAATGCAAAACACAGTAAGATTTCTATGAAGACAGCTTTTGTGAAATTTTGCAGGAGTAAACTGAAGGGCTAAGAACACAAAAGCCGCAGAAGACGAAGAAAGTTCCTAACAACTGAAAAATGGTTAGGGTGAAAGCATCATCAAATATTTTATACCACAATCTCTGATACGAACAACGTAAAAGTCTGTGAAAAGAAATAACAACCGTCACAGGGTATATTGTACGCGATATTCATAAGCACAAATATTTTTAATCGGTAAGTATTACGTATTACGTATCACAGAACCACAACTGATGATAATGTTAAAAAATATATCGGCTCAACCGCTTGTTTATAGTGTAAAACACTAAGATTTACGCGTTTCGGAAGTCAAGCTTCCATCATCAGAATAATAAAAAGTAAAAGAACCAGTTAAAACTCGCTAAAATGGAACATGTACCAGGCACAATAAAAATGATAATAAAATTAAAACATCGTGGCTACTTCCCTTGTTGCAGCCGTGTCTTCCAAGATGCATCTCCACATAGTCGTCAAAATATAAAAAGCTCTAAAATGGTGTCGCCTATGGTGTTCAACATCTAACCACATGGCTCTCTCCTCTATCGTCGTAAACCACCCGTGCGTCTTCGTTGATACCACACATCACGTAGCCAAACACAAAAAAAACGCAGATGACGATTTACGAAAAAAACGTGTAATACGTCTGGTGCTACATACTGTTAATTTACATTGTACTTCAGGACATCCCAAAAGATGTTTTGTATTGAAAGGATCATCCGGTAATTTTACAGTAGCAGACGCCTGATGGTAACTATGATTTTAAATTAGCCAGAAACAGGTATAGTACGGTAAGCTAGGATTTCCCTAGTTTCAAAGGATTCCAAACCTGCTCTTCCTGCATTGTTACAAGCAACGAAAGCTACAATTATCCATCCGTTACCCAAACTGGAAGAAGAAGAAACTTTCATTAACGAAAAATTTAACTTCGCACCACAAAATAAAGTAGGTCCATGAATAAGAACAAATTGAGTAGTTTTACCTACTCCTCTTACTTCATTCTTTTTACCCTTCGCAGAAGATGTCGAAGCACCAAGAGTGCCGTCCACATTGACAAGTGATTTGTAAACCAGCATTCGCCGGCTTTTGATACGAATAAAACAAATACGCTTAAGACAAAATTTCCATATAATGACTGGTTTTAATAACTCAAACTATATTTATATCGAAAGAGGTAGGTACTACGCACACGCTCACAGATCTTGCCGTGTTTAATGTATGTCAGATATACATCCCATAACTAAATTAATTTCAATAACCTTGAATATATCTGCGACAGATAATGTCCGCGATACATTGATCGGGTGAGAGTGGAAGCTTACAAAGTTTGTATAGCTTCCAATAATGCCTAAAATGTCCGTCTTACTGAGAAAATGATGACCGGAAGCTTACAGAGTCAATATTACAAAGTGTTCTCACCATCGTGTCGTTAAACATTGTTCTTAGAAAGAATAAGTTGGTCGTCCACTCACGCTGACTCTGCCAACGGTCGCCTTGCAACGGTGAATCAACCCAATGACGAAGCGCAGCGCGGACTGTAGCTCACCTCCCACCGATCACCAGCCGCTGCAGTAAGCACTAGGTGGCCGTACCTGAAACAAAGACAAACGTCTGTTATGAATCATGGTCAGAAAACTGCCTAAGCAATAAGCAATCCACACAGCATCATTATTTTATTAAGTTCCACCGATATACAGGTAATGTGATGTAGGCTGAAATACTCGATCGCAGGCAATGTTACTTTCCTCCGGTTGGAGTTGTCAGAACGATGTAACGCGGCGGTTAAAGCGCTCTACTCGCATATGGGAGTCCGTCCAGCCATGGAATTTTAGGTTTTCCGTGGTTTCTCTGAATTAACGAAGGGCAAATAAGTGGATGATTCCTTTGAAAATGACTACCGATCTTCTTCGCCATCTTGTCGAATTCTAGGCTGTGTTCAGTCGCTAATGACAGCGCCGTCGACGAGCTGTTAAACCCCTACATACCTTTTAAAGCTGAGCAGTCTGAAAATGGTGAGGAATCTGTCAGACGTATCGCAAGTGTGTCTAAAGTTACGTATTAGAAACCCCCTCCACTATCCCGGCCCCCCAGAAATCTTGGTTGTGGTGACACATTGATCTGTAGCGCAACGCGAGGTCTACGTTAGCCTGTAAGATGACAGTCTGGTTATGAGTAGGCGAAGCGAGTGAATGTGAAAGGAGAAAATTTGGTTGTGGTAACAAATCGACCGGTACCGAAGTGCCATATTGAAAAATGCTGGAATTCTTTTACTGTTCTTGCTACTCTCAAATAACAAATTACAGACAAAGATGGTGAGACAAAGTTAGTAAGTCCATTTAGTTTCATAAAAATACTACCTTCTCAACAGCGTTAAAGTCATAATGTCACAGGTGAGGGAAATACACGAGCAATAGAATATCCTGGTACTGATAAATCCTTCAAAAATGGTTCAAATGGCTCTGAGCACTATGGGGACTTAACAAATGAGGTCATCAGTCCCCTAGACTTCCCTACTTAAGCCTAACTAACCTAAGGACAGCACACACATCCATCCCCGAGGCAGGATTGGAACCTGCGATCGTAGCAGCAGTGCGGTCCCAGACTGAAGCGCCTAGAACCTCTCGGCCACAACGGCTGGCGGATACATCCTTATGTATCTCGCTTTATTAGTTATTCTTGCTGCGCTTGTCGCATTAAATCTCTACGAAAATCCGATCTTTGCATAATATCCGCCGTTGTCTTGGACAGGAAAGTAACAGAATAACACAGATAATAACCACTGCGAACAGAGATTAAATTGGCGTCGGAGACGAAGCGTCACTACCAACATCATAGTTTCTATCACGACGTATAATACAGGACAGATTCTTAAGCTTCTTCTTGGTGTTGAGTGCTTACTTTGAAGTTGTTGACACACATTTTAATTACACAGCTTCTCTAACTGACTTCCAGTGGTCTGAAGCGTGTGCCTGAATCCGTTTCTCCTCGAACAAAAACTCATGCGTCTCCATAGGGCTGTACTCGGCAACAGCAGATTATGTTGGATCTGTCGCTGAAGTCTTTTATAGCATCACGGATCCTTTCTAGTAGACTGCTCCACGAAGCTACATTCATATCGAATATTGCAAATGCCTGGAACTGTGAAGTCATGACTCTTTCACAGAACGCAAAATCTCTTTGATTTTATGGGGTGGCCGAAAGACGGTTTTAATCCTGTAGCTGTTGATGATTGGTCCAATTTCACTCGAAGTTGCTACGCCATGGGTTGCCTGTCTAGTTGCTTTTCGGCCAGACAGGTGAAGAGGCAAACAGCATTACCGGAAACAGGTATACGTCAAAGCTGGGAATTTGGACAGCTGTCGCGCATGGCCGTTGTCCAACAGTTGATGTTGCAGGAAACGACGGAGTGTCAGACATTCTTAAAGATGGCTAAGTCAAGACTCTCTGAACTTCGACAGAAAGTTGTGTAGTTATTTAATGAACAGTTTACTATTTTGCCAGTAACTTTATTCGTAAGTTGGTTGCAAGTGGTATTAAAAAACTGTGCTAATTTATAATAGGTCAATCGCATGTGTTAGCGGACACATGATTTAAAATAGCATCAAAAGACGCTTCTGTCAAGAACGCATAAATAACTGTTTAAACGACACATAAGGACCGTCTGTCGTCATTTATCGTGAGCACATTTGCACAATAATGCTGGCTTATTTATTTATGAACCAACTATTACTCATGTTTACTGTAATTGATCTGAGTGTAACCGCTTGTTTATGACATTTCTTTGTTTAAATATTGTTGCAATATATTCGTTTAGCTCAGGAAGTGGTCACTTTAAATCAAATCATCTCTGTAGAGCTTAAGGACGATATACAAGGGTTGGAACTTTAATAGTGGCAACTATTTATTTACAGCTCGTACAAAATTGATACGTGTTTCAAAGTTTTGCTGACCTTCAAAGTAGTCACCAGCATTGTGTATAACCCGTTGCCAGTGATGTGGAAGTCGTAGGATACTCTTAGCAGTGCCAGTTGTGTTGACAGTTGTAGCGACGCGGTCTATTGCCCGACGAATTTGTAGCAGTTCTGAAGCGAATGTCGTGAAGTGTTTCCTTCAGTTTAGAAATCGAGTTGAACTCACGAGGGCTTAAGTCAGGGGAGTGCAGTAGGTGGTATAGCACTTAACAGCCCCATCAGTCAAACAAACCAGTAACAGCTTGCACTGTACGTGCTTGAGCATTGTCCTGCAAAATGATGGTCAGGTGCTACAGAAAGCGTCATCACTTCTGTATCTGTGCTGTTCATTTTTGTAACACAACCTACGACCAGCTTAGAAGTGATGACACTTCCTATAGGACCTGACCATCATTTTGCAGGAAAATGATCAAGCACGTACAGTGAAAACTGTTACTGATTTGTTTGACTGCACTCGCCTGACTTAAGCCCTCGTGAGCTCAACTCGATTTCTAAACTGAAGGAAACACTTCACGGCATTCGCTTCAGAACTGCTACAAATTCGTCGCGCAGTAGACCGCACCGCTCGAACTGTCAACACAACTGGCACTGCTAAGAGTATCCTACGACTTCCACACCGCTGGCAACGGGTTATATACACAATGCTGGTGACTACTTTGAAGGTCAGTAAAACATTGAAACACTTATCTATTTTGTACGAGCTGTAGATAAATAGTTGCCACTATTAAAGTTCCAACTCTCGTATTTCTGTGTCGTCTACATCAATTACAGACGTTAGAATAGAACCCTTTTTAATAAGTTATTCATTTTTATTTTATTTTATGTTTCTGTGTATTTAACTAACTCGCAGTTGTAGCCAATGCATAGACTATTTGACAGCAGGATCACAGGTACAGATTATTATTTGCAGCAAATTAGCTGCGGTGCTGTCCGCAGCTCGTGGTCTTGCGGTAGCGTTCTCGCTTACCGCGCACGGGGTCCCGGGTTCGATTCCCGGCGGGGCCATGGATTTTCTCTACGTCGTGATGACTGGGTGTTATGTGTCTTTCATCATCATTGATTCGCAAGTCCCCGAAGTGGCGTCAACTAAACTGGACTTGCAATACGGCGGCCGCATTTCCCCGCATGGGGCCAGCCAGTCAACAATACCACACGATCATTTCATTTCATTTCAGCTGCGGTGCTGAAAGCAGACGTTCCCGGTTCTTAGTGGAAAGTGCCAACTTCTCATTATTACTATTATTAGATATATTTTTTTAATGATTTCCTTATCTTTGTGTCTATAAAATTCTATTGATTACTCACACTATCCTTTCTGCTTCTCTTACGTAATATGACAAAATTTTCTCTCTTCTTCAATTTAGGTATATTCTGTAGTATATGTAAAAAAAAAAAGGTTTCTTCCACTTCTGCTCCACCTATCATGGTGACGTTTCCCTGATACTGTCCCACTTAACAGTGTAAAGTAGAGGAAGAGATCAAACCAGAGTACACAATGTGCCTGTGGCATCACAAGTACATCACATACAGAAACATAAACTCAAAACCAATGCATCGATGGCAAACATAAACTGTTATGCCTGTCCTGCAGTGTCTACCCCCTCAAAAAAAAAAAAGACAAATGGCTATGTAAAAGGGTTTAAGGAACAACAATAAGAGAAAAACGAAAAAGGAAAATATAAAAACGAAAACATACAAAATGACAGTAATATTAACCAACACTAGGAATATAATAGATTAATAGAATAAAATGTCTTTTTTTAATGTATCGTTGTTAATATATTTAAATAAATATATATGGTTACAAAAAAAAAAGAAGGTTCGAACCTGTGACTCCATCAAGCTATTCCTTTTAGACAGTTCCGCACAGCCCAAATACCTCAGGGAGAGTAACTACAGGTAAAGACGCAACGGGTTTGGCTCGTATGGGATGCTGTTTCGGAGAGCAACTCAGCATCATTAACAGTTAGGTCATGCGACAGGAAAGGACATCGTGTGATGATCTTGTTGTGTTGCTTGATTAGGCTTAAATCTGTGTTTTTTCAAGGAGAGCTCACTTTATTTCAAGTGCCCTATAACCATTTTGTCTGAACACAGAGGTTACATCTGCCTATTTTCTGCCATAGTGTTTGTTTTCGAAGTAATTTGGAATGTGTTGGGCCTTCTTTTTTCCTCTTTACTTTTCTACTTGTTCTTTAACACCTCTGGAAGTGTTCTTAAGCACCACTACTTGTGCAATGAGTGTGGTGGTGTTAATTTAAAGTTTTGTCGGAGATTAACAGACTTTTCAAAGCGGGAAAATTGTGTATTGCTGCATAGCTATCGGGCGTCGTGACGGCATACGGAATTCTTGGGAATACTTGGTCTGCTAAACACATTAGTGGAAGAAAAGCGAAAGCCAAACAGGAGGATATGAAAGCAAACTGTTACCTACTGTTCAACGAACAGACGGTGGCACGAAAAGAGTTGTCAAGTATAGCAAGCGCCTAGTAAAGACAGTGGGAACAGCAACATCGCGTCGGAAGCTGCCTAAAAAAAAACCGTCATGGCAAAAGTTAAAAGTGTTCTCAAGGCCAAGGTTTGTTTCATGACACTGATACTGTTCGATGTGGAACGCTCTTGCCTTTGTCCGACCTTCGAACTGGTTTACTTAGCCAGTTTCAGGAAGACCTAATACAGCTTAACATGGAAATCTAACCACGATACAACTTGGCATTTTTGACGTATACGAGTACGAATCATTGACAGAGATTAAAATAACGATAAGTAAAATATTTTCCATTACCGATCGAGGATTGAATCTTTGATTTTGTAGTCTGCCAGTTACCCACTGATCAATTATTTTTTTCTTTTTTCGAGTCCCCTGCATCCTTTCCTTCCGACCGCCATCTTTTTCCTTCTTGGAATATCTACAAAATAAACTCCTCCGTTACAAAAAAAAATTATCTTACGTCTTTTTGAAGTGTGAGCGAATATCGTGGGTTGTTTTCGTGTCACGAATAGGAAGTCCTGAAGAAGCAAAGAAAACTAGGGGTGGGAGGAAAATAATTTATGTTTCAGAGGGGGGGGGGGCGACGGAAAAAGTTTGACAACCCCTGGGCTGCTCGATTATTGACTTACATTCACGCCTGTCTGTTGAGTTCAATTAACAAGCAACTCGTTCAATAAGTAATGCAACACACTTTTCTCTGAAAGCGGGTTGGTTTTATTCATGATTCCAATACTCCACATTATTCCTCACTCTTTTTGCTACAAAACCATATTTTTCAATATAATCTCCGCTCAATGCGACAGACTGAGGCCACATTACAGGAGAATCTGTGGGCCTGTATAGTACCATTCTAATGGTCGACGTCGGAGGCAACCTCTTGCTGCACCAGTAACCTCTACACCATCCTCGTACTGCTTCCTTCATTGCACACATGGTGCTTCGTTGCTCTTTATGGTCTTCTGTTACGCGTAGGGGAACCCCACACGCACACACCTTTGAGTACCGCAACTGGTGGACCACTGTATCAGCAATACCAACAGAGACGTCCAGTTGAGCAGCGAGGTGTTTGTGATCCGTCGATCACCTCGAATGAGAGTGTCCGCACGTCCTGACACGTAAGAGTCACGCCTGTGTACGCCTGGCCGGCACTCGGCAGAACCTACACATTTGCGCGACCTCTGTTATGACAGGTCTTCGCAGACCTTCTGCAAGCGCGTATGAATAATTGCGGTATCCTGGTTTTCTGCCAAAGGGAACTCAATGACAATCCTTGCTTTGAACCCATCTAAGTTACAGACGCCATTTTGAAGGCCACATATAGCGTCGCCACCCATCGGAACTTCACGAAACTACAGGGGCTGAAGCGGGAATTTCAGTCGACGTCCCAAAACAAATGCCGCATCTTTTGAAAGAAAAATGGCCGAGACAATATGTTTTGCTTACTAACTGAATGCCCCTCGTAATTATGTTTATCTTCCAGGTGAGAACCAATCCTTATTTTGTAACTGAATGAAGACGGATTAGTTCTTACTTACATGATAAACATAACTGACAAAAAAAATGAGGAATAACGGCTGCAAGTGCAGTGATCCATCGCGGCGTTGGATGCCGCCTGGTTGCGGGCACGTGACGCGGTAACGAAAGTGTAAGCGGAGCAGACACGTACGGGGGACCACCCAAGCGAAGATGTGGGTTGTAAAAGGTGAAATCTATTGACATATTTATAAAGGCGACTTTGACAAAGGGCAGATTAGTATTACGTAGAGCCTGTGAACGAGTATCTCGAAAACGGCGAAGCAGGTCGAACATTCACGTGCTGTTGTCGTGAGGGTCTTGGGAAAGAGGTACAAGGGCAGTGAATGGCGCTAAATGGTTGGACGTCCACAAGACTACACATAATGTGGGGTTCGGAGGCTTCTCTATTCTGTAAAGTAGGACAGAAGGTGATCTGTCGCATCTCTGCCGAAAGAGCGTAATGCTGGTGCTTGGACAAGTGTATCAGTGCACATCATTCAGCGTACATTGTTGAACATGGAGTTGCACAACAGACGACTCCTACGTGTTCACATGTCGACAAACGACATTGTCAGTTGCGATTGCAGTCGGCACGGGACCACCAGGATTCGACCGTCTGTCAACGGAAACGTGTCGGCTCTTCGGGCGAGAGACGTCTTCGCTATAATAGATCGATGGTCGTCTCCAGAAACGCCGTCATCGAGGACAACGGCGGCTCGAAACGTGCAGCACGCCACGGAAGCAGGATCGTGGGAACAGTACTATGCTATGGGAGACGTTCTCCTTCGCTTACAAGCGAGCTTTGACAGTAATCCAAGGCAAGCTGACAGAATCACCTGCGCACCTTCATGCCTGATGTCTTCCCCGATGGCGATTTCATCTTTCAGCAGTATAACTGCCCGTGTCTATATTGTGTGTCAGTTTAGTGTTGATCTGAATAAGTAAAAAGAGAAATGTCTGAATACGTTCAGTTTTGCTCAGCTGTTTTAAAATCAAATAACGTAGAGGTTTTCCAGCACTGTCATTTATAAATTTTTCTAAGGGGATGTTTCAATATAAGTCCTACGGAACCCATCTGAGTCGCTATCGGGCGCCATAACCCCCTACGCAAATCAGCAGTCCATTATTTATGCGATTACGTGATATGTACGTAGACATCTAACGCCATATACCACCACAAACCTAACAACAAACTGTCGGAGCCCTGATACGCATGTCAGTGATGTATGTCGTTCCAAAGACGGACAGACAATCTATTACGCAGGTGGTCATAATATTTTGGCTCGTCAGCGTATGACAGTATTCTCTAATGCTAAAGAAACTGGCCATAAACGTCGTGTAGGGTAGGATTGTTTACCGTATGACGGGATGCGGGTGTGAAAGAGGGCGAGTTATACTGCGGTGGCGGAGCGGATGGCGAGGGCCATGGGTGGAACAGAGGGTTAACAAACGATGACAGGCGTTAACACTGAACTGCGGGACGGCTTACCCGGAACTCTAGCAATCACTCACCGGCGTCCGATTTCAGTTTGTTGCTCGTTCGTCCTGCGCAGAGTGCCGTTCCACGGACGTGAATGACGTCAGCAGCTTCCGAGTTATAATGGCCGTGCCGTAACAGTCCGTGGGAAACTCAACCTTCACGTCAGCAACTTGGCAGCCCTCCTGGTATTTTTAGCCGAATAACGCGAATGTTTTAGTGTCTTCCAGAGATATTCTTCATGGCGCCATGCGTCATGTTTATTAAAATTACGACTCATTTCCTTTTCAGAATTTTGCCAGTTACAGAAAGCGGGTATCACGTCTTTGGGAAAAGGTAGTGATAATATAAACCCTTCCCTGTGTCAAACTGGGAGTCGGAATTTATTTTTGCCTCACTATTACCCTGAAGTATTTTCTGAACCGCTTTTCTTGCCATTATTTAGGGGCTAACGCTTTCTAAATGACTGTTACTTAGCGCATGTTTTAGTTCGGCGATAACCCGTTCTAATGCAGACATGGACAGAAAGAGACAAAGAGAGAGTGTGTTAAAATGTTTGTTGTTATTTGCCGAAGCGTTTCCAGTAAAATCGCAGAGCTCGCGTCCCTCCTGGAAATCAGTAGCCTCCGTGCGACATGTGGAACTTGGTCGATTGAAATACAAAGCAGAAAGTAGGGGAAGCTACATTAGACTCCCCAGGAGGTGGTATGTTTACAGTTACTACCAGGAACATTAAGTATGGTGACGTACAAAATAAACTACAGTAATCGACGTCGGTGAACTTAACACGGATGTTTCTACCGGTCATTAGATTCAGATACATCGCTTGTCACGCGAAGACGGCTCCAACTTGATAGCACAGAAATGCCTGGCCGTACAATGGCGGTGGTGCTGTTGGTAGTAATAGCAGTAGCAGTAGTGGGAAGTAATATTAACTTGCACTACCAACTGGAAAAAAAATGCGTAAGTTAAAAGTGGTAAGGACAAATGGTTGTGCGAACTTACACCAAGCATATTATCAACAACTATTTCGAAAAACTAGTGCAACAGCTAGCATGTAAAAGAATTATATCAAATCGACATTCTAGGAACGAATTCGATCCTTTTAATAACACTACCAGTCAGACAGGGGTTAACAACTTCGACGCTGTTGCAAAGTTTTGCCTTCAATCAAGAAAATTATGATTTTACTGGTGTCTGTTAAAACTGATACGTCGTGACTAACATCCTACCTAAAAGACGAAATTATAACATTCAGAAAGAATCCGAGAAAAGCAGAGGAGCTTTGGTTACAGCTGTAGCATCCCTTAACTCGAACTTTATCTAAACATCGAAAATAATGAAGCATGGCAAAAATCCAGCACTGTTTAATAGTACCTTTCGGATATGGGCACCCGTGAAAATTTCTTTGCGTAAAGCCTCTAAATTGTCAGTCAGAGATCCTTATGAAAATGTTTCATGTAATTGTTGTTAAATTCTGCTCTCATTTAAATTCAATAAACGGATTCGAAACGTTCATGCACTCTTTCGTGATTTTTTTTTTTTAACGATTTCATGGCCCCTTCAGCTGCCATTGTCTTTATTTTTTGTACATTGTACAATGGCCTTAGGTCATTTTCAAGTATTTTATGGATGATGTTTTAGTATTAAATTATGTCATGTATGTCGTTGCCCCTATGACTCCACGTTATGTTCGTAAAATAAATCCAAGATGTTTTACGCTATTTTAGGAGCACGTTACTTTCGAACAATTGTTGCAAAGCTCGTGATCGTGTTTGATGTCGAAACTAAAGACAACTTACGGAAGCCAAAATATTCAATCGTGTAATTAAAAAGTATATCTACGCCTTACGATAGTACCATACCAATGTACCGAACGTGGATCGCTCGTGACAGTGCACTGAATGATAGAACGCAGCTCAAAATCCACAAGACTTGTAAAAATCTTTGTCCCCATTATCAGTTCAGCAGTATAGGTTTCTAGGAGTAGTAGACGTTTGAGTATAAGCTGATGGCGAAATGCGTGTAACCTGATCTCATAGACCAGAAAATTTATTACTAAATTCCGTATAGTACACGAGAAATATCTTTCTTTCAACGCAAATTTCCCTTCTGAAAAAGACTGCACTCTTAAGTGTGAACAATTTTATGTATTGAATGAGAGTGAATAGATTTCGAAACTAAGTTAAACTGGTGACGAGGTGTTTAATGACTGAGACAGTGGGTTCACATTCCAGTAAAACAAGACTGCAATCCCGCCGCCATTGATCCTGATGTAGACCTTACATGGTTCCACAACTCGCTAATGCCAAACGAAAAGCTGAGACCATGGATGACTGATTTGTAGGTGACGCTGTTCACGTGACTGCAAAGCTGGGTGTAAGAGTGATTCAGTGCACACGATCCATCACACGGCCAGTCGCAGGCATAATTAGCTCTAAAGGAGAAAACACAGTCGTACTAAAGAGATTCCTTCAGATGCTTTCATTCGTCTGATAAATATCTGTACAGATTTAACGTTAAGATTACTGTGTCCAGCAACGGAATTCAAGCAGATACAACGGAGTGCGAAAACGCTCTTGGTATCACCCTTAAGGTGGCATTTGTTTTCGCATCATTAACGATTGTAGACAGAGATAACATACGTGAATATTCAGCAACAGAAGCCCATAGTCAGCCAATAATAGTAGTATTTAATATTTTACAAATGCTTGCAAAAAGGGAAAAACTGACAGGAAGTGACTGTTCTTCGAAATACCTGTAATGAAAATAAAAAACGCGGCTTGATTGAACGCTTGTATTATTCTATTTAAAACTTGTGAAAATTGATTCTCTCTCTCTCTCTCTCTCTCTCTCTCTCTATCTCTCTCTCTCTCTCTCTCTCACACACACACACACACAACACACAGCTCACACACACAGATTTAAAACAGAGATGAAGAGAGTGTAGCTTTTGGAGTATCTTCTTTAACCCTTTTATCAAAGATTAGTATCGATACCTTAACCTATCGATACTTTTTTCCATACTCTTATGAATTCTTACGATAATAGAAAAGTGCGGACACCGTGTAATCTCACAGTCCTAACTTCGAACGTTTACTTCTTAACGGAGTGTCGTTACTGGCACGACTTTACAGAGAAAACAGCCGTTCGTCGGCATTCTTGTCTCGTTCTGTGTCGGCGGGAAAGCCCGTGCTCAGACGCCACATCGTCAAGCTTCTGGTGGTTTCTAAGCTGTTCTTTTGTTTGCCAATATGCTGACGCCCCTCTACGATTTCTACCCTCCACGCTGCCCTCCAATGCTAAATTTGTGATCCCTTGATGCCTCAAAACATGTCCTACCAACCGATCCCTTCTTCTAGTCAAGTTGTGCCACAAACTTCTCTTCTCCCCAATCCTATTCAATACCTCCTCATTAGTTACGTGATCTACCCACCTTATCTTCAGCATTCTTCTGTAGCACCACATTTCGAAAGCTTCTATTCTCTTCTTGTCCAAACTAGTTATCGTCCATGTTTCACTTCAATACATGGCTACACTCCATACAAATACTTTCAGAAACGACTTCCTGACACTTAAATCTGTACTCGATGTTAACAACTTCCTCTTCTTCAGAAACGATTTCCTTGCCATTGCCAGTCTACATTTTATATCCTCTCTACTTCGACCATCATCAGTTATTTTACTCCCTAAATAGCAAAACTCCTTTACTACTTTAAGTGTCTCATTTCCTAATCTAATTCCCTCAGCATCACCAGACTTAATTTGACTACATTCCATGATCCTCGTTTTGCTTTTGTTGATGTTCATCTTATATCCTCCTTTCAAGACACTGTCCATTCCGTTCAACTGCTCTTCCAAGTCCTTCGCTGTCTCTGACAGAATTGCAATGTCATCGGCGAACCTCAAAGTTTTTATTTCTTCTCCATGGATTTTAATACCTACTCCGAATTTTTCTTTTGTTTCCTTTACTGCTTGCTCAATATACAGATTGAATAACATTGGGGAGAGGCTACAACCCTGTCTCACTCCCTTCCCAACCACTGCTTCCCTTTGATGCCTCTCGACTCTTATAACTGCCATCTGGTTTCTGTACAAATTGTAAATAGCCTTTCGCTCCCTGTATTTTACCAAGGGAGACCAAGAGATGAATACACTAAGCAGATTCAGAAGGATGTAGGTTGCAGTAGGTACTGGGAGATGAAGAAGCTTGCACAGGATAGAGTAGCGTGGAGAGCTGCATCAAACCAGTCTCAGGACTGAAGACCACAACAACAACAACATGCTGACGCCATATTTTGTAGCGGACGGACACCGAGGCCTTCTATTTTTATCAGAGGCACTCCATACCATTAGCTGAAACATTGAATTATGTCCTGGACAAATCCACTCACAGTGAGCGTGTATCGCCAAAAGCGAATCAGGATAATTGGAGCCAACTCGAGCTCCGAAATGAAATGTTTCGCATATTCATCGCTTGTACCCAAAAAATTCGAATGGGTCGAGAGCTCACGCCTGCTTAAAAACTTAAACCTCTTTTATTTAAAAAAAAAGCGCCAACGCGGAAAACACTTGGGTGCGAAGGAGCATATGTGTCTAACCTAATATGTTCACCTACAGACCTAAAGTATCTTAAGACGTGCACAATTTATTGGGTTAACTAAAAATATTGGATTTTTACGGTATATCCGTCTTTTATACTGGACGCTTACAAACACACACGTACAAACACACACACACCAACACACACACACACACACACACACACACACACACACACACCATTCTGTTATCAGATTTCAACAGTTTGAACAAGCGACGACTGACTGCAGCTCTAAGATAATTCGGGTCCACAAAACATAAAGGCGCGGCTTCACCTTGCGAAGCCATGAAGGGAATCACATGACTAGTGTTTAGGAAACTGGGGTTTCATTGGCAGCACTCATTTTGTCCATTTATATTGGGGAGTGGAGGCGGGGACATCTGACTGTGGCAATCTCGATGAGCTGAGTGAACGAATGTATGCTGCAACTACAGAGGTGGTCCAGTCGTGTTTCGATTTTGGCAAGAAAATGGGTTTACACAGCTGGGTTACTTCTGAGTAAGGAAGTTTGATTTCTATATCAGTTTATTAGCCGTTAATATAGTAACGCCTAACTCTTTATGCTATTCAAAGCGTTGTGGAGGGATGTAAGTACGTAGATGTTAGTTGGGTTCAAGCAAAGGTTACGGTAGGAACACGCAGTCTAGATGGAAACCAATGTGCCAGAGAATGCCGGCAATGCGACAATGCCTTTGAGTGCCTCCCTATTCTGCTATACGGGATGTTCGGAAACCATTTGAAAACATATTGGTAACGCGACCACTTTTAAACGAACTGATTAGGCGTGATTTAGTACACATCGTTTGTTTTACAATTCCACACATTAAAAGCCAAAGGAATTGTTCGATACTCTTTGACGGGTTCTCTTCGACGTGATGCAGTACGGCCTCTTCCATTTCCGGTGTGCGGTGTCTCCTTGGAGGACCACATTCACCCACGCTGACTGTGAAGGTAGCCGTTGCGTAATCATGGCGTGGATATGCGACGCAGTCGCACGTTGTGGAGACCGATCTTCACAAACACGACGAGCAACCCTTCCATCACCGTGAGCTTCGTCATTCAGAAGAACCATATCGGTGTATTCTGCAAAAGTTTACTCAATCATGTTGCTCCAACACCCACATACACGCGAATGAGGCTCGAACTGGTTCAGAGACGTAACTACCTCTCACCATAACTACTCTGTTACATACCTACCTAGGAAACATGTTTTCAAATCGCTGCAGCACGAAAACCGCGCGTTTGCCGACGTGGTTTCCTGTTCAAAATATATGCCAGTGGATCAGCGTTGGAGGAATCAGATAGTGGTACCGAAAGTACCCTCCGCTACACACCATTAGGTGGCATGCGTAGTATGATGTAAATGTAGATGTACAGAAGTTTGTAACGGAAATTTCCAGACACTCTGTCTACACTCTGCGTTCATTTACTTATTTCTTTTGTTTTATTGCCTGTCACACTTAAACTGCATAGTTTTCCTTTTGTTTTCTTCAACTGAATTTTCCTTCGGTGCTTCACAGAACATAGTAATAACATTAAACATGAAAGTCTTTCCATATGTTTTGCAAAATATTGTTTATTCCATCTCGAACACGTTTCCAGGTTCTTCAGTTGAGAACTTCCGATGGCTTAAGAAGTCAAAGGCGGTTCGTGATCAAATAAATAGTATTTTGCTGAAGATCAGGAAAGAGTTTCTTATTCGATATTTTTATTTACTTCTGTACAACGCTCTACATGCCTAAACGGAGAAAAACTTAAAGCGATTTTTCTGATACTTCTATTAACTACTGTACGCAACACTAGCACCTACCACAGTAAATGAAGAGATTACGTCGGCGTAGTAAAGTACACACTACGGGCTACACCACGTGGCGTTTAGACATAACCTGCTGCTACGAGGGTCCGGGTTGAGTTGTGTTTCTGGGTCGGGTTTTCGACATGCCCCCACAACGATAAGACCAGAAGAGAGTGCTTGACATGTTACGGAGTGTGATCTCCTGATGCAGCGACTGGATATTTCAAGCTGCTCCTCTGTTATCCATTGGCCGCATAATATTCCGATCTTCCTTAAAACGTGCGGGCCGGGGGAACGAGCGGACAAACTTACACCCGAGTTCAGATGAAGTATGTGAAGGTCGCAGTTCAACAGTTCCTCTCTTTTCCACAAAACATCCATAGTGACAGTTATGAATTTCTTTAAAGGCCACTTGCCGCTAACATACTGCCATGTCCTACATTTAATACAAATCATCTTACGAGTCAACAAACCCGCCAGATTAGTGTTCCTTGCTCCCCCGCGCCGACTCTCTCTCTCTCTCTCTCTCTCTCTCTATCTCCCGTGTGTGTGCGCGCGCGCGCGTGTGCGTGTGCGGTTGTGTGTGTGTGTGTGTGTGTGTGTGTGTGTGTGTGTCCCACCTCCAAACGCAACACTCACCGCACGCTGCCGCGCACCATCTTGAAATCAGAAATAAACAGTAAAGTACTTTTAAGAGTAGCCCGCATCTCGTGGTCGTGCGGTAGCGTTCTCGCTTCCCACGCCTGGGTTCCCGGGTTAGATTCCCGGCGGGGTCAGGGATTTTCTCTGCCTCGTGATGGCTGGGTGTTATGTGCTGTCCTTAGGTTAGTTAGGTTTAAGTAGTTCTAAGTTCTAGGGGACTGATGACCATAGATGTTAAGTCCCATAGTGCTCAGAGCCATTTTTTAACTTTTAAGAGTATATAATTTAGAACGCTGCCGCCCGCCACGAATTCTTCTCCCGCGCTAACCTATTTGTGTCAGTGTTGCACTTGCAGCGTACGTTCTCAGTTGCTTGTTGGATACATTCAAATCTCTGTCTTCCCCTACAGTTTTTACCCTCTACAGTTCTAGTCCCCTAGTCTCCTAGTCCTTGCGTACAAAAGCCTCATTCCTCACCAGTCCACCTGATTTTCAACATCCTTATGTACCACCACATCTTAAACGCTTCGATTCTCTTCTGTTCCAGTTTTCCCATCGTCCGTGATTCACTGTTACGGTATAAATTGTAGAATTTCAAATATATTGGAAACAATAAAACCAGTTCATACAAAAGAAAATGTTGCTCTTGACATTTTACAACGTGACTTGGCGCAGAGATTACTCCTACGTTAGAGGTTTCTTAGAGGAAAACAAACGTATATACATCTACTATACTATAACCTCTTCAATCATAATTCGTAGATCTAACACACTTAGCTGTGAACATTACACTAAAAATTAACCTGTTTTTCATTTACCTTACTTCTGTAACGCCATATACTCAGGTTGTCAGGACATTTGCAAAGCTTAGTTGCTACGGTTAAGCATCACGGTAATGGAAACAGTTTTCAGCTCAGTCGGAATGTCCACAGAAGCACCGAGCGGGGTGGCGCAGTGGTTAACACACTGGACTCGCATTCGGGAGGACGACGGTTCAATCCCGTCTCCAGCCATCCTGATTTAGGTTTTCCGTGATTTCCCTAAATCGCTTCAGGCAAATGCCGGGATGGTTCCTTTGAAAGGGCACGGCCGATTTCCTTCCCCATCCTTCCCTCACCCGAGCTTGCGCTCCGTCTCTAATGACCTCGTTGTCGACGGGACGTTAAACACTGACCACCACCATCCACAGAAGCTGTCGCGCTGCCATACTGACGGCAGTTTCTGTGGGACATTGCCTCTGAATTTTTTACTCTGTTCTCAACATTGGTTGAGGTATTACAGTGCGTGTCACGCAAATTACTCGGCCGACTTTTCATATTCGCTGACTGAAGTTGCAACCGTGTGCCGCTATGGGGCTCGAATTGTAGCGTGTATAGAGTTTTAAAACTACTGTAGACTATCACAAGTAAGCGTAGACTGCTCTAGTTCTCCTAATAGCTTTGGTCACGTAAGATTGTGCCCACGTTACCTGTATGTTAGGTGTGTTGCATACCTATCGGGCGTTACTTCATAACTATTGCTTTCTTCACGTACGCGATCAGTGTCTTACTAGACACCCCTAAGAACCCCAACCGGTGAACCGTCTACAAACTGAGTGAGGGTATATAAAGGGCTGGGTAACCTACGGGACATTTTTGTTCTACATAGTTATCCTTCTGTGTGCTACTTAAAATTAAACAGCTTTTTGTAGCAAAATCGAAATTCAGGTTCTATTCGAAATTGTTGATTTGTAATGTGAAACAGAGGGATGTTGTAGTAAAAATAAAGAAAACAATACAGATTTATCATAAAGAGCTAGAAAACACAATTTTTCACCGAAAAGGTAAAATAAAAAGAACTCCGAACAAAAATACATTAGACACTGTTTCAAAAATTCGTCGAACTAACATACAACATGTTTCTGTTATTCATGAACAACTTTTGCATTTATCAATAAAAAAAAACTTTTGCCTCTGATCATTATGAAGAACGTTCTGTTCAGTACAAAATGAGAACAATTATATATAATAGACTAGCACTGAATCATGTGCAGTTCTAATTATGAGTAAAACAACCAACCAGTTTCTCTATTGCACATTCATTTACGTTTCTTTCCCTACCAGTACTACAAATACTACCAGTAATCCTACCATTTACTACTTCATTATTGTTGTGCACCAAAACTACTGATATATAGTTTGGTAGAGTGCAAAATCTAAGCGGTCTGTAACGAAACTACGTGGATGTGTGAGAAACAGCGTGCTGCAACCGAATTTCTAACCACAGAAAACGTAACTCCAATTGAAATACACAGAAGAATGAAAGCTGTGTACGGTAATGACTGCGTCGACATCACTAATGTGGTACGTTGGGTTGCTCTTGCTCGTAATGAGGGAAATGGCGGTTGTAACCTCAACGAGTGTAACACGAATCTGAGTGGACGATCTAGGACGGCAACCGACAAGACTCATCGGAAACCGGTTGATGAAAATCGTCGGATAACACAGAGACAGCTCTGAGGTAAGTGTGTCACATCACGAAAGGGAGTGGACGCCATCATTGCAAAATTGCGATACAGAAAACTGTGTGATCGGTGGGTGCGTTGAATGCCCACTCTTGACATGAAGCCAAGGAGGTTGGACATTTGTCAGCAATTTCTTTTACGTATTGAGCGTGCGGGTGATGGGTTCCTTAACAACAATCACAGGTGATGAAATTTGTGTTCACCATTCTGACCCGGAAAACAAGAGAGTATCAGTGCAGTTCCCCACAAAGGGTCACCCACGCCAAAAAAGTTCAAGCTCATAGCATCAGGCAGCAAAGTCATTCTCACGGTCTTTTGGGATGTTCAAGGTGTGGTACATTTGGGTTTCATGTCTAAAGGCATCACCATACACTCTGCAAGGTACTGACAGACCCTCAGAAAACTGAAAGCACGAATTCGTAGAGTTCGTCCACACATGGAGCATCTTCTTCTACAGGATGACAATGCCGGACCACACATGAGCGATGAGACATAAGCAACAATCCGACGCCTCGGGTTCACTGTCATCGACCATCCTCCATCCAGTCCCAACTTGGCACCATTCGATTTTCATATATTTCCAAAACTTAAAAGAGGACGTCACTTTGATCGTGATGAAGTGCTGCAAACCGAACTGATGATGTGAGTCCATCAACGAAGTCGAACTCTCTACAGTGACGCTATCAACACGCTGGTCTCTCTTTTTGGGAGAAATGAGTTCGTCGCCAGGGTGACTATGTTGGGAAATAAATATGTAGACCTGAAGAATGAAGATGTAGAATGTTAATAACGTACCTCTCATGTGAGAGTTAATAATGGGGACGCTTTACGTTTCAGCACGTCCTCTTAACACAGAGATCATTTCCAGCTACAGTTAGCCGCTAGCTGTGCTGAGGCAGAAGCTCTCGCGTCTCTTTAGCCGGTACCTTGAAACAGTCTGCAACCTCGCGTACCTTTGTACTGGGATTACGTCAGCGCACAGATCTACTGTGCATGGCAGGCGACGGTCGGCGTTTCCTCTACGAAACAGAGCCCGGCGTTTTGTTTGACATAGCGGAAAACGTCCCCAAAACAAGGCACGATTTCTGCAGCTTACCGCGAGACCTCACCAGTCGTTTGAGTCAGACGACGAGCGCAACCTAGTAGAGACCAAAGGGCCTTTTACAAGCTCAGCTTTGTCGGAGTCTGCACATCTGGTCTGCAGTATTGAATTCGCATTTACTCATACAGGGTGTTTCAAAAATGACCGGTATATTTGAAACGGTAATAAAAACTAAACGAGCAGCGATAGAAATACACCGTTTGTTGCAATATGCTTGAGACAACAGTACATTTTCAGGCAGACAAACTTTCGAAATTACAGTAGTTACAATTGTCAACAACAGATGGCGCTGCGGTCTGGGAAACTCTATAGTACGATATTTTCCACATATCCACCATGCGTAGCAATAATATGGCGTAGTCTCTGAATGAAATTACCCGAAACCTTTGACAACGTGTCTGGCGGAATGGCTTCACATGCAGATGAGATGTACTGCTTCAGCTGTTCAATTGTTTCTGGATTCTGGCGGTACACCTGGTCTTTCAAGTGTCCCCACAGAAAGAAGTCACAGGGGTTCATGTCTGGCGAATAGGGAGGCCAATCCACGCCGCCTCCTGTATGTTTCGGATAGCCCAAAGCAATCACACGATCATCGAAATATTCTTTCAGGAAATTAAAGACGTCGGCCGTGCGATGTGGCCGGGCACCATCTTGCATAAACCACGAGGTGTTCGCAGTGTCGTCTAAGGCAGTTTGTACCGCCACAAATTCACGAAGAATGTCCAGATAGCGTGATGCAGTAATCGTTTCGGATCTGAAAAATGGGCCAATGATTCCTTTGGAAGAAATGGCGGCCCAGACCAGTACTTTTTGAGGATGCAGGGACGATGGGACTGCAACATGGGGCTTTTCGGTTCCCCATATGCGCCAGTTCTGTTTATTGACGAAGCCGTCCAGGTAAAAATAAGCTTCGTCAGTAAACCAAATGCTGCCCACATGCATATCGCCGTCATCAATCCTGTGCACTATATCGTTAGCGAATGTCTCTCGTGCAGCAATGGTAGCGGCGCTGAGGGGTTGCCGCGTTTGAATTTTGTATGGATAGAGGTGTAAACTCTGGCGCATGAGACGATACGTGGACGTTGGCGTCATTTGGACCGCAGCTGCAACACGGCGAACGGAAACCCGAGGCCGCTGTTGGATCACCTGCTGCACTAGCTGCGCGTTGCCCTCTGTGGTTGCCGTACGCGGTCGCCCTACCTTTCCAGCACGTTCATCCGTCACGTTCCCAGTCCGTTGAAATTTTTCAAACAGATCCTTTATTATATCGCTTTTCGGTCCTTTGGTTACATTAAACCTCCGTTGAAAACTTCGTCTTGTTGCAACAACACTGTGTTCTAGGTGGTGGAATTCCAACACCAGAAAAATCTTCTGTTCTAAGGAATAAACCATGTTGTCCACAGCACACTTGCACGTTGTGAACCGCACACGCTTACAGCAGAAAGACGACGTACAGAATGGCGCACCCACAGACTGCGTTGTCTTCTATATCTTTCACATCACTTGCAGCGCCATCTGTTGTTGAAAATTGTAACTACTGTAATTTCGAAAGTTTGTCCGCCTGAAAATGTACTGTTGTCCCAAGCATATTGCAACAAACGGTGTATTTCTATCGCTGCTCGTTTAGTTTTTATTGCCGTTTCACATATACCGGTCATTTTTTAAACACCCTGTATAACTGCCAGCCCACAAGGCAGCTTTCACGCAGTCCTGAATCAATGGTCCGAGAGTGCAGACTTAATACTCGCTGTGGCCAAGTTAAGTAAATTTGCTTATATGGTAACTATTCTATGTAGTGCTATTACTTCGGAAGTTGTAAAAAATAGGTCAATATAAATAAAATTGGAGAAAGGGGCTTCTAAAACATGTAACGTTTCCGCATGTTAATCTTTTTGAAGGCGCTAAAACTTGAGAAAGAGGACTGGTTTAACTATCTGGGCCGTAGAGTCGCTCTTCGTGTTGTTGCAGTATGTTGTATCGTAAATAGGGAGAAATAATACTGTAATGAGAAAATCGATAAGTGCTTGAGACAGACTTTTAATAACACTGAGGTACATGACAACTGGCGTAATCTATGTTGATGTGAAATTTTCTGCTTTGATAACATCCTTCATCGCTGAGCCACATCATTGCGGAACCATGTCATGTCATATATGAAGTACTAAAGCACTTCATGTGGTCTGCATCAAGTGTCGCCAGACAATTTTTTTCAGTCGGCAATTCACTCACATGCATCTATTTGTTTGTGCAAACACTGCCTATACAGACAAGTCGGTGCCAATGTCTGAGCGTGCAACGGGCCCGTAACACCCGGGAAGGGGGAGATGGGCAATGTGCGTGCGCAGAACCAATACTTTTCTCCGTTCTGTCACTTTCTGTCGAGAAGTGCTGCTGGGACCACGCGAACTCTTACGTGTTGAAGCAAGTAGGTTTTGTGTTCTTGCTCTTCGTTTTTTCTGTTCTGTTAAGTTTGTTCGTTAAAGACATTAACAATGCGGAACTGGACTGTGGCTATATGTGAAAACTGTAATCGGGAAACTAATCACAATTTTCCTGAATATCCACAAGCGGGTGATCAGCTGGTTCAGCTTTGCAGAAGCAGCTGACGGCATTACCGTTAAAAATGCTACTACCAGTATGTGATGCATACAGTTCAAAGAGATCGACATTGAACCTGAATGATACCTACTCGTGCTCCAATTACATATCCTGTCCGAATGGTCAGATTGAAAGCCAGCCTACTACTTGTTTGAATGGAACAAATCTCAATCAGTGAAGTTTACGAGTGACTAGTAATTCAATCAGTTTAGATTCCACTAAATCACTGAGACATTATCATCTCTCTGCCTTGCATTTGATCAGATCCAGACTAAAGCTTTCGTACTGACACCAAATAAAATATTATGAAATCAAGTAGTCATTTCAGATGGTTCTGAAGGAGTCACGCTAAAGATTCGACGGGTTGCACAAGTAATGTTAAGAATACAGTTAAAAACTATTTACGAATAAAATCACAAGTACTTCAGTTACTAACAATAATGATCATTAAAGGAATGCTTGATACTGCTCGTATAATACAGTAACCATTTCAATCAATACTTTTCAACACGTGGGAAAAGCCCCGGTTTGGCATGTGGAAGGATTCCGCTCATCTACATTTACACGCGTATTCATCCCATAATACACAGGCATAAAGAAAACCACATAAGGATAAAATGGATACATCAGATTAAAACAATATGGACCAGAGAAACGTTAGCGTTACTTATCAATCGCATTGTCGGTAGCTCGTCTCGAAATTCTCCTTCTCCGAGGTACGAGAAACTACGGAAATATGAAATTCGAGTTGGACAACACGCTTCAATGATTGAAACGTTACTCTGAAGGCTCTGTATGTGGTGGACAGTCAAGTGGTCTAGTTTAACCAGCACAAAAAAGCAAAACTCTTGAAATTAATTTAAAATTGAAATATGGAAAAATATTCTAACACGACACACACAAAGTAAAGCGAGACTTAAGTTGCTCAAAGAACTCACTTATCGACCCGGTAGCGGCAAGACAAAGAATCATATTTAGTGACTAAAATACTGATAAGCGTAGTCGCACTCCAAAACTGAAGTAGATACTCCCGTACGATTTACCATGGCTAGTGTCCCTCTCGAAGGGCGGCCCCACAAACACGTGCAGCAATTTCGCTGAAATTTCACCGTGTAGTTTGTGACGTTTGACGTGGGAACACTGCACTCTGCCAACAACGTTGACGCAACTGCGTGTTTCCGCGTGCCGCCGCAGCTGGACCTCAGTGTTCGGTGTTTAGTGACAACATATCGCTATCCTGTCGAAGAGCGCGTGTTTCTTGTAAAAAAATATTGTAATACAGGTTGAATTTAGACAAATGAGCGAATGTTTGTTGAACGGCCTGGTCACCGGGATATACCGTCTGAATGCTGCATACAAAACTCAGTAAAGAAGATGGAGAGCAGTAGAAAGGTGTTGGATCTTCACGGCAGGGGGACGGCCGCCGTTATCCGAAGAAAAGTGACTGACGCGAAACAACAGCTGTTGGCCTCTCCCGCAAATCCTGTCCGACATTTATCTCGGGAATGTGGAATGTCACCGAACACATGTCACAAAGCTGCGAAGAAAGCCGGCACGTATCTATACGCGTTTACAATTGTTCAGGAACTGAATGTCAATGACAAAGACAAACGCATTACATTTTGCCGTTGGTTTCAGAAATTTATTGCTCAGAACTAGGAATACGAGGGGCGTTTCAAAAGTCCTTGCAAAGTCCGAGAGGTGGAACCACCGGCGCGTATCGATGTCATGTTTAGTTAGTAGCATCTTTGGAAAGAACGCACACCAAGTTTCAGCCACATTGGTCTATTTATTTGTGTTTGGCTTTCGTGTGAATCAAGGAAGTCGAGTGACTGTCAAAAAATGGACGAAAAAGAATTTCATGTTGTGATTAAACATTACTTTATGAAAGGTAAAACGCCTCAGGAGGCTAAAGAGATGCTTGATAAACATTACGGTTACTCTGCACCTTCGATTAGAACAGTTTATACGTGGTTTCAAAATTTTCGAATTGGCCATATGGGCACAAGTGATGCTGAACGTTCTGGACGCCCTGTGGAGGTTATGAGTCCAGAAATCATTGATAAAATCCATATGATATGGTGATGGAATGAACGGGTGCATAATATTTTGCATAAAAATTTGGACATGAGAAAGCTACCCGCAAGATGGGTTCAGCGATTGCTCACGCTTGACCAAAAACGGAATCGAGTCAAGTGTTGCAAGGATGGTTTGCAGCTGTTCAGGAAGAATCCGCAGGACTTCAAGCGTCGTTTCGTCACTGTGGATGAAATATCGATGCATTACTATACTCCTGAGACCAAACAACAATCTAAACAATGGGTTACCAATGGAGAATCTGCACCAAAAAAGGCGAAGATTAGATTAGATTTGATTTCCTTCGGCCAGAAAGGTTATGGCGACTGTGTTTTGGGATTCGCAAGGGATAATCCTCATCGACTACCTGGAAAAGGGTAAAACTATTATTCATCGTTATTGGACCGTTTGAAAACCGAGCTGCAAGAAAAACGCCGGCGATTGGACCGCAAAGAAGTCCTTTTCCATCATGACAATGCACCAGCGCCCATACTTCAGCAGTTGTGGTCGCAAACTTAATGGAAATAGGATTCCCGCTCGTTTCACATCCCCCCTATTCTCCAGACTTGGCTCCCTCGCACTACTATGTGTTCCCCAATTTGAAGAAATGGCTGGCAGGACAAAGATTTTATTCAAACGAGGAGGTGACTGCAGCAACTAATAGCTATTTTGCGGACTTGGACAATCCCTATTATTCGGAAGGGATCAACAAATTAGAACAGCGTTGGACGCAGTGTATAAGTCTAAAAGGAGACTATGTCGAAAAATATAAAAGGTTTACCCCAAACACGTAAGTAATTCTTATTTTTGCACAGGCTTTTCAAACGTCCCACGTACTGCAGTGCTAGGAATACTGCGTGCTTCCACCTCTCTGGTTATGTAAAAACTCAGAAACATGTTTGTGGTGAAATGAAAATCCACACGCACTGGTGGAGCAACCCCTGCATTCACAAAAGAATGGCATGTTCCGTGCGATCATACAGCGTCGCATCATCATTTTTTTCGAGTCTATTGTGACGAGTGCAGTTCACATCGAAATGTTTCGGAAATTTGTGAACCAGTTGGACGATGAAAAACTTACCCTCGGCTGGTACTAAAAGGATGGCCCTAAACGCCACACGTCTCAAGTGACCATGGCTGAGATCGAATAATTTTTTCCCTGGCAGAGTGATTCCAAAAGGACTGTGTCCCCCAAGGTCACCTGATTTAACACTACCTAAAGTTTTCCTCTTGGGTGGCCTAAAAGACACGTTCTACAGGAACAATCCAAGCAACCTGGAAGATTTACGAGAGAGCGTCATCCGTTAAATCCAGGCAATGACACCAGAGGTTCCGGCAGTAACTTTCTAGAGTCTGCAGCTTCGTGTTCAACTGCGTTTACAAGTTTTTATGATTCACCTTTATTCCCTCATGAACAACGTATGACATGTTCATTTCATTTCCTGATTTTTATGCAAAGCCTTTAAGTGTAATTTAAGCAAATGTTCGTTTATGGGCCCTCTTTCGACTGGGACACCGTTTATCAGCATCTCACCCTCGATCAAATCCTTACACATTCCAGCTATCTAAACTTATATAACAAGGGAAGCCCAAAACACCCTCACTCAGCGAACAGTGCTGTTCCACGTTGCCGTACAGAGTTCCCAGGTCGTAGCGGAAATGCGCAGTGAAAATGCGGTCCGGCTACGTGTACCAGCTTGTACAAATAGCAGCTGACCACTCTCACTATAAGCAAAATTTTTTTAAATACTCGTTTAAAAGGGCTTTTGATGACTGAGTGCATAAGGACTATTTCTGTAACACCAAATACGCTAGGCCATCATTTCTCTGGTCACTTTAGGAAGTGTAAATCGCTTGAACTTAGTATACGAGGCGTGTTTTTTAAGTAAGTACCGTTTTGAAATAAAAAAAGACGTGCTAAGATATCTCAATGATTTTATTTTTACATGAAAGCCTGTACCTTAACATACTTTTCTACATAATTTCCGTCAATATTGAGGCACTTGTCAATGTTGTACCAGTTTTTGAATACCCTCCTCATAGAAGTCTGCATCCTGACTTGTTAACCATTGCATCACCACTGTATTGACTTCGTCATCGTCTTGAAGACGCTGACCGCCCAGGTGTTTCTTCAAGTGCAGGAACAGATGGTAGTCACTGGACGCAAGATCGGGGCTGTGCAGAGGATGGTCTAGAGTTTCCCATCGAAAAGATGTGATGATTTTTTTTTTTCTATGGGACTTAACATCTATGGTCATCAGTTCCCTAGAACTTAGAACTACTTAAACCTAACTAACCTAAGGACATCACACACATCCATGCCCGAGGCAGGATTCGAACCTGCGACCGTAGCAGTCGCGCGGTTCCGGACTGAGCGCCTAGAACCGCGAGACCACCGCGGCCGGCAGATGAGATCTTTGGTCTGATTGGCCACATGCGGACGGGCATTGTCTTGCAGCAAAACGATGCCCTTGCCCAACTTCCATAGACTGTTGCTTAGATTCTGGTGTGACGTAGGCCGTCCATGTTTCATCGCCCGTAACAGTCTGGCTTAAGACATCATCAGCGTCGTTGTGGTACCGCTCAAGGAAAGTCAATGCACTGTCTAAACGTTTGGTTTTGTGCACATCCGTCAACATTGTCGGTACGCAACGTGCGCACAATTTTCGGCAATTCAAGTGCTCGGTCACAATGCCATACAAAACACTACGAGAAACATTAGGAAAGTCATCCCGCAAGGAGGAAATCGTAAAGCATCTGTTTTCTCTCACCTTATTGTTCACTTGCTGAACCAAACTTTCATTAACAACCGAAGAACGCCCACTCCGTTATTCATCATCCACATTGTGCGGCCATGTTTAAATGCTCTCACCCACTTTCTTACCACTCCATCACTCATAATGTTTTCTGCGTAAACTGCACAGATCTCACGATGAATATCGATCGCTTTTAGGCGTTTAGCACTAAGAAATCTTATAACAGCCCGTACTTCACAGTCGGTCGGGACTCACGATTATCGGAGGCATCTTAAGCACTCAGTACACAACGTAAACAGGGAAGAATCAGATTGTAACGGCGTCAGTGCGTAGATTAAGGTACAGGCTTTCATGTAAAAATAAAATTATTGAGATATCTTCGCACGTCTTTTTTTTTAATTTCATGACTGTGCTCACTTAAAAAACACGCCTCGTATATCGGCTGTTTTATACAGAATACGAACTGGAAAAATGCCAACAACAGAATGGCCAATTGTCGAACCGCTAACACTCTCCCTTACACACTCAATACGTACTGATAACAATGTGAATATTTTGGTCGGCATCAATACTGTTCGTTAATATTTCAAGTACTGAGAATAAGACAACTGACGTATTGACATTATTATTGATCGTTTGAAGGCAGTAAGTGGAAGCGTGTACTTCTGTTGTTCAAACCCAGCGGCGGCGAAATGGAGCAAGGAAAAGCTTTTACTCATCTACGCTATGAACAGCAAAGCCGAGCGTCGACGGAATTATTCGAAAATGCGTCCTGAGCGGAGCACAATGGTGGCGCCTCGCTTTCTGTCCCGCGAACTTCTTCCGCTAGCGGGCAGCCGTTCACCCACCCACCCGTGATACAAAGGAAGGAGTATCGCGTACGCTGTTTGCGAATCACGTGAAATTCGTTGAGAAATTTCGTGCTTTACCGCTTTGTGTGCTGTGTTTCTACAGCAGAGGTGGAATACCAGTCCATTGTTCTTTTGTATAGCTGTAGAACACAAAAAAATTGCATTCTGACTGACTAAAATAACCACTGCGCCGCATCTCTCAGAGAGGAGCTCAAAGGGAGGGAAGACTGCTGGGGCTTGTGGGCAACAAAGCGTGAAGTGTCTGGCGGTAGGAAACGCATACATACAGCGGTTACTCGCAGGCGATTTTTTATCAGACTCATAGTAAACGGAAACAATACCCAAACAATTCCGCCAAAATTCGGATGTAGTTCAGTCAACAGCAGTGCACAGTATTTTTTTTTAGACAATTGAAACTACATGGTTCCAGAAACCTTCTCAAGTCTCAACATCTATGACGTATACAGGGTGGTCCACTGATAGTGACCGGTCCAAATATCTCATGAAATAAGCATCAAACGAAAAAACTACAAAGAACGAAATCCGTCTAGCTTGAAGAGGGAAACCAAATGGCGCTAAGGTTGGCTCGCTAGATGGCGCTGCCATAGGTCAAACGGATATCAACTGCATTTTTTTTAAAATAGGAACCCCCATTTTTATTACATACTCATGTAGTACGTAAAGAAATATGAATGTTATAGTTGGACCACTTTTCTCGTTTTGTGATAGATGGCGCTGTAATAGAAACGTATAAGTACGTGGTATCACGTAACATTGCGCCAGTGCAGCCGGTATTTGCTTCGTGATACATTACCCGTATTAAAATGGACCGTTTACCAATTGCGGAAAAGGTCGATATCGTGTTGATGTATGGCTATTGTGATCAAAATGCCCAAAGGGCGTGTGCTGTGTATGCTGCTCGGTATCCTGGACGACATCATCCAAGTGTCCGGACCGTTCGCCGGATAGTTAGGTTATTTAAGGAAACAGGAAGTGTTCAGCCACATGTGAAACGTCAACCACGACCTGCAACAAATGATGATGCCCAAATAGGTGTTTTAGTTGCTGTCGCGGCTAATTCGCACATCAGTAGTAGACAAATTGCGCGAGAATCGGGAATCTCAAAAACGTCGATGTTGAGAATGCTACATCAATATCGATTGCACCCGTTCCATATTTCTATGCACCATGAATTGCATGGCGACGACTTTGCACGTCGTGTACAGTTCTGCCACTCGGCACAAGAGAAGTTAAGGGACGATGACAGATTTTTTGCACGCGTTTTATTTAGCGACGAAGCGTCATTCACCAACAGCGGTAACGTAAACCGGCATAATATGCACTATTGGGCAACGGAAAATCCACAATGGCTGCGACAAGTGGAACATCAGCGCCCTTCGCGTGTTAATGTATGGTGCGGCATTGTGTGAGGAAGGATAATTGGCCCCCATTTTATCGATGGCAATCTAAATGGTGCAATGTATGCTGATTTCCTACGTAATGTTCTACCGATGTTACTACAAAATGTTTCACTGCATGACAGAATGGCGATGTACTTCCAACATGATGGATGTCCGGCACATAGCTCGCGTGCGATTGAAGCGCTATTGAATAGTGTATTTCACGACAGGTGGATTGGTCGTCGAAGCACCATACCATGACCCGCACGTTCACCGGATCTGACGTCCCCGGATTTCTTTCTGTGGGTAAAGTTGAAGGATATTTGCCACCGTGATCCACCGACAACGCCTGACAACATGTGTCAGCGCATTGTCCATGCATGTGGGAACATTACGGAAGGCGAACCACTCGCTGTTGAGAGGAATGTCGTTACACGTCATCTCATCACCATTCGGGGCGTGGCGAGACTGGAAATGGAAAGACTGGGAACTTGTACGGGCGCAGATGACCACGATGTTGAGCGCCGCACAAACCAACATCACCACACACATACCCTCCGTCCATTTCATCTGCTTTACGCCACCGTGAAACTAACACTTGTGTACTGTACGCTAGAAATCTGGGCCAGCACGTTTAAGCCACTGCTTATCCGCCTTCACAAGGGAGACACCATCTTCAAATCTTCTTCCGCAAAGGGAATCCTTCAGTTTACTGATGATGTGTAATCAAACAGCGCCGGAGCAGGGGTGCAGGGTGGGTGCTGCAGTGTTGTACGCCCAGACTTTGCGACCACGTCAACACTCGCGGAACCCACCCACTTACTAACATTTTTTAACACCAATTGTTTCAATACTCTGAGCGGTTCTAGGCGCTTCAGTCTGGAACCGCGCGACCACTACGGTCGCAGGTTCGAATCCTGACTCGGGTATGGATGTGTATGATGTCCTTATGTTAAAGTAGTTCTAAATTCTGTGGGACTGATGACCTCAGATGTTAAGTCCCATAGTGCTCAGAGCCATTTGAACCACTTTTTTTTTTTTTTTTTTTTCAATACTGTGTGCACACTCGCATGCGCTACTCCCACTCGGATTAACAGTTCGTTCACTGATATGCATTTGTCAATCAAAATCAGATTGTGAATAAGCTACACAATGTCAGGGGCCTGTGTAGTATTCGATCTGCCGTTCGGAGAAGAGGCTTTCACACTTTCATCAAATAAGCTGCTTACCAAACAACTAACTGTACTGTAATCAACAGTGGCATCCCATACATCTTCTTCACAGAGTCTGTGCCGCCTGGCCACCAAGAGCTGTTGCAGGACGATTGAATCACGGATCCAGTTTTATGGCTCCTTCCGTGTATAGCGATTTTACGACTATAACGAGTGGGGCCTGAAGATGGCATCAATGTAATGCCGAAACTGGTAGCACACAGAGGTTCATAAAATAAAATAAACTTCTACATATCATACGGTTGTTGGTAAATTATTACATCAAGAAGTTCATGCCAGCCGTCGTCCCACGATCCATAATGGATCGACGAAGATCAGCTTCAAAAATGTCTCAGTCCAAACAACCTTAGGTAAGAGCACTGTCGTATGCTATGATATGCTCTTTATCGTATGAAATAAGCTGCCCAAACTTTTTTCCCTACTTCTTTGGGAACAGGAAGAAGTTACACGAAACTGATTTTGTCGTGAAGCAGAAGGTGCTCACTCTTCGACTATGGGCACCGTGACCTTCAAGCGGCGATGACTTTCGGCAGACACTAAGCCGTGTACCACTCAGCACTGACTGCGCGACGTGTGTCCAAGGTCACAGAGGTGAGATGACCAATCTTAGTGATGAAAGACGGCGCCGCCTCCTTTCTTCAGCTCCCATTTCTAACTTTTGTCAGTGGTTCTTCACCTGGGATGCACCATACTGAAGAGTGTGTAACCTCCCCCTCACTTATCGACCTTAACGACAGTGAAAAATTAAACCGCGTGTACCTAATGGAAATTTGGGAAAAGCAATCGTCACCGAAGTTAATTTGTCGGTAAAGAGGGAGGAAAGGGTTACATCTTAATGAAAGGAAAAATGCAAATGAAACTGGTGGAAATTAATTTTGAAAAGGGGTAAAGTTAATAAAGAAGGTAAATGTGCGGCCGTTACGTTAACAATTAACTAGCGGTAATTAGATGTTTGAGATTTCGGGGAAATTCCGGTCGCCAGTCCTATGGACAATTACTATAGTAACTGAAAAAGAAAGGTTATTACACATATAATTAGCACTAGAAGCGTGGCAACTGAAGGTTGACACGTGTAGTGTGAAAACTGAAAGTTTGTCAGAAGTAATAAATTTCGCTACACTCTGACTTAATTAAGCAAAAGAATTAATAAAACCGGAAAATTGAAAGTTAATTTAGTGATTGAAATTAATAGTGAGCTTTGTTTCTGAAGCATATCGAAATTCAGTAAAATACGGTTAGTCTTGGGCTACCTCAACAATCATTTCAAAAGCTACTTGAATCTACGCCATTTAGAAATAAGAGATATAACTTTGAACTTGAATTAAATGATTCTGAACAATTAACAATAGTAAAATTTAGTACGTACCAAGCTGAGCTGCAGTCACAGGTAAGCTAAAATATGCTAACAAAACTCGCACTCTTAATTTGTGCTCGTGTAATCTAAATATTGTAGCCAGCTATGAATACTTTAACTGAACTTTGAAATTAAAGCAGTGAAATCGAATTATATTATTTTAATGCTGGCGTTTGAATTTCAACGACACTCGGGTTCATTTCGGAAAAGGAAGGGACCCTGCTTGGCAATGCAATTGGGACAATGGGCAACAAAGGTTCATGCTAAGTTGCTGTAATTTTGTGATGCAACAATTTTAAAAGCTGAGGTCTTCCATACAGTTCTAAAACTTTACGTGCTTCCAGTCTTCCTTGTTGGTTGATTGAACGTTTGAAGTCGTCGATCGAGGAGGTGGCGACAGTCACTCATTGTCGGCCGTCGCTGTTGCAGAAGCTGGATGCTGGCGCGCCTTCTTCTCGACACGGTCACCAGGCGAAACGGGCTCTTTATGTGTGCCAGCTAATGCTTCCCGTTCGCGACACCGTGCTAGAAACTATTATAGCCAGTCGAGCGCAATTACATGCTGCCAAACCCCGAAAGCGCGGCAACTCGCGGGAGCGTCACACAACACACCTGCTCAACCGCACTACTCCCGCCAGACTCTCTCTGCCCGCGCTCCACGCGACAGAGTTAACACTACCAAAGATCCTAAACATCTTGGATATCCACACGACCTATCGATGTATTCGTTCGATAGCATAGTTTTCCCTAGGCCAGACCCAGCGTATAAATACAAATAATATTCACAAAACAAACCAATTATACATCGATATAAATGCATATATATACAAATAGCAAAACCATTACAATATACAAAGACACAGAAATGTTATATCTTCAGGTAACAAAATAAGGAAAAAAATTTGCAGTGCAATAGATGGAAATAGGAGGATACGCATTTCCGGCGTTACAAGTGCCTCTTCATTTATGAAGCATCATGGTACACCTACGTTTCGCCGCAGTTAATCCAGTATTTTCGGTACTTTCAATCTCACAAAATGTGAGAAGAGAACCATCTTTGACGATATTCCTTACAGTATCATTGCTTCCTGAAATCAGTGTCGCTTCAGGGCGACCGGGACGAGGTTGATCTTCAAAAGACACCAGCCCCCTTGAAAATTCACGAAGCCAATTTCCAATGGTGGCCCTACAAGAGACAGATTCGCCAAAAACACTGAAACATCCCCTTAGAAAAATTTATGAATTACTCTGCTGGTAAACCTCTTACGTTATTTGGTTTTCAAAGAGCTGAGCAAAACTGAACGTACTCAGACATTTCTTTCTTTACTTATTTTGATCATAACTAAACTGACACACAATATTTTTAGAGCAACGCATCTGACTTTCAATAATCCCTACAAAAGAATGGCCCTGATTAACAATAGCCTATACCTTTCATGAATCACTTACCTCACAAAAATCTTCGTTACTCGAACTACTGCAATACAGCGAGCGCCAATACTGCCACCTAAATAAAAGATTCCAACTACCGAAGGCACTAACTACTGATACGCATAGCTAGCAAATGAAAGAGTTTGATGGAGAACAAACAATGTATTTACCTTAATACTGTTAAAAAGTCATAATATACATATCGGTTCGTGACATCCAGTCTTAAAAATTTCGTTTTTCTGACGGACACACGTCCATCCACGCTTCGTTCGCCTTTTGCTGCCTGGGTTGAAATCCAGTGGTGGGGGAACAGCCGTGCGCTCGCTATTAAGTCGAGTTACAACTTACAGTAGTACAAGTCTACAGTAGTACAAGTTTATATGCCAACTAGCTCTACAGATGATGAAGAAATTAATGAAATGTATGACGAGATAAAAGAAATTATTCAGGTAGTGAAGGGAGACGAAAATTTAATAGTCATGGGTGACTGGAATTCTTCAGTAGGAAAAGGGAGAGAAGGAAACATAGTAGGTGAATATGGATTGGGGGGAAGAAATGAAAGAGGAAGCCGCCTTGTAGAATTTTGCACAGAGCATAACTTAATCATAGCTGACACTTGGTTCAAGAATCATGAAAGAAGGCTGTATACCTGGAAGAATCATGGAGATACTAAAAGGTATCAGATAGATTACATAATGGTAAGACAGAGATTTAGGAACCAGGTTTTAAATTGTAAGACATTTCCAGGGGCAGATGTGGATTCTGACCACAATCTATTGGTTATGAACTGCAGATTGAAACTGAAGAAACTGCAAAAAGGCGGGAATTTGAGGAGATGGGACCTGGATAAACTGAAAGAACCAGAGGTTGTAGAGAGTTTCAGGGAGAGCATAAGGGAACAATTGACAGGAATGGGGGAAAGAAATACAGTAGAAGAAGAATGGGTAGCTTTGAGGGATGAAGTAATGAAGGCAGCAGAGGATCAAGTAGGTAAAAAGACGAGGGCTAATAGAAATCCTTGGGTAACAGAAGAAATATCGAATTTAATTGACGAAAGGAGAAAATATAAAAATGCAGTAAATGAAGCAGGCAAAAAGGAATACAAACGTCTCAAAAATGAGATCGACAGGAAGTGCAAAATGGCTAAGCAGGGATGGCTAGAGGACAAATGTAAGGATGTCTCACTAGGGGTAAGATAGATACTGCCTACAGGAAAATTAAAGGGACCTTTGGAGAGAAGAGAACCACTTGTATGAATATCAAGAGCTCAGATGGCAACCCAGTTCTAAGCAAAGAAGGGAAGGCAGAAAGGTGGAAGGAGTATATAGAGGGTTTATACAAGGGCGATGTACTTGAGGACAATATTATGGAAATGGAAGAGGATGTAGATGAAGAAGAAATGGGAGATAAGATACTGCGTGAAGAGTTTGACAGAGCACTGAAAGACCTGAGTCGAAACAAGGCCCCGGGAGTAGACAACATTCCATTAGAACTACTGATGGCCTTAGGAGAGCCAGTCATGACAAAACTCTACCATCTGGTGAGCAAGATGTATGAGACAGGCGAAATACCCACAGACTTCAAGAAGAATATAATAATTCCAATCCCAAAGAAAGCAGGTGTTGACAGATGTGAAAATTACCGAACTATCAGTTTAATAAGTCACAGCTGCAAAATACTAACGCGAATTCTTTACAGACGAATGGAAAAACTGGTAGAAGCGGACCTCGGGGAAGATCAGTTTGGATTCCGTAGAAATGTTGGAACACGTGAGGCAATACTAACCTTACGACTTATCTTAGAAGAAAGATTAAGATAAGGCAAACCTACGTTTCTAGCATTTGTAGACTTAGAGAAAGCTTTTGACAACGTTAACTGGAATACTCTATTTGAAATTCTGAAGGTGGCAGGGGTAAAATACAGGGAGCGAAAGGCTATTTACAATTTGTACAGAAACTAGATGGCAGTTATAAGAGTCGAGAGACATGAAAGGGAAGCAGTGGTTGGGAGAGGAGTGAGACAGGGTTGCAGCCTCTCCCCGATGTTATTCAATCTGTATATTGAGCAGTAAAGGAAACAAAAGAAAAATTCGGAGTAGGTATTAAAATTCATGGAGAAGAAGTAAAAACTTTGAGGTTCGCCGATGACATTGTAATTCTGTCAGAGACAGCAAAGGACTTGCAAGAGCAGTTGAACGGGATGGACAGTGTCTTGAAAGGAGGGTATAAGATGAACACAACGAAAGCAAACCGAGGATAATGTAATGTAGTCGAATTAAGTCGGGTGATGCTAAGGGAATTGGATTAGGAAATGAGACACTTAATGTAGTAAAGGAGTTTTGCTATTTAGGGAGTAAAATAACTGATGATGGTCGAAGTAGAGAGGATATAAAATGTAGACTGGCAATGGCAAGGAAATCGTTTCTGAAGAAGAGAAATTTGTTAACATCGAGTATAGATTTAAGTGTCAGGAAGTCGTTTCTGAAAGTATTTGTATGGAGTGTAGCCATGTATGGAAGTGAAACATGGACCATAACCAGTTTGGACAAGAAGAGAATAGAAGCTTTCGAAATGTGGTGCTACAGAAGAATGCTGAAGATAAGGTGGGTAGATCACGTAACTAATGAGGAGGTATTGAATAGGATTGGGGAGAAGAGAAGTTTGTGGCACAACTTGACTAGGAGAAGGGATCGGTTGGTAGGACATGTTTTGAGGCATCAAGGGAGCACAAATTTAGCATTGGAGGGCAGCGTGGAGGGTAAAAATCGTAGAGGGAGACCAAGAGATCAATACACTAAGCAGATTCAGAAGGATGTAGGTTGCAGTAGGTACTGGGAGATGAAGAAGCTTGCACAGGATAGAGTAGCATGGAGAGCTGCATCAAACCAGTCTCAGGACTGAAGACCACAACAACAACAACAACAACTTAAATAATCCCACTGTCAGACGTACGGTTTAAGAGCTGGAAAAAACGTTCGGCACAGTCTTTACAGTCTTCGTAGCGCGACCTGCGGAAACAGTTTGAATTAAATTTGATTACAAGTGGGAAGAACGTTTCTATGACCTTCGTGAATAGCAAAGAGTTAGAACCAAGTCGTATTTTTGAAAAATATGTGGTATATTTCTTTTGGTGTGACCGTCATATTTAGGGTGTGTCATAATTAATGGCCGGCCGGTGTGGCTGAGCGGTTCTAGGCGCTTCAGTCTGGAACCGCGCGACCGCTGCGGTCGCAGGTTCGAATCCTGCCTCGGGCATGGGTGTGTGTGATGTCCTTAGGTTAGTTAGGTTTAAGTAGTTCTATGTTCTAGGGGACTGATGACCTCGGATGTTAAGTCCCATAGTGCTCAGAGCCATTTGAACCATAGTTAATGGCATAAACGCGTCCAGTTGAATGTACTCGATACTAGGAACAGTAAACATAGGTCTGCGAGATAACTGCGACTTCGTGGTTACCAGCCACTACTGACGTGGTTCTGTGTAAACACCGCATGCCGGTCCGTGGTGTGGTCTTTGTTTACATTTTCGAGACGGAGTTGTAAACAGAATGGAGACGACAGTACAGTACAGTCAGGAGAGCCACTTATGTCAGATGTTTGCAGATCTTCAGCTGTGTTGACGAGTGTTGGTGATGGTATGGAATATTACAGTAAATACGAGGTTAATCCCAAAAGTAAGGTCTCCTATTTTTTTATAAGTACAGAACTTTGTTTGTGTGGCAGTTGGTCACACTGTGCTTCACGCGCTGTGTGTAAACATGCGCACGCCGCCCTGAAGCGCTCAGTCTTGGCTTGGCAGCCGATGAGAATGGAAATCCCGTCGGATGTTACCCCCAAGTGCGAATTGCGGGCAGTTATTCGCAGTTTTTGAAAGCAAAGGGCACTGCGCCGATTGAAATCCATCGCCAATTGACGGAAGTGTATGGTGAGTCGAGCATGGATGTCAAAAATGTTCGTAAGTGGTGTAGAGAGTTTGGAGCTGGTCGGACAGAAATTCACGACGAACAAAGGAGCGGGAGACCGTCAATTTCTGAGGAGACAGTGTTGAAGGTTGAGCATAGCATGCGTGTGAAGACCGGCGGATCACCCTGGATGATCTCTGCACGTTGGCTCCTGAGGTTTCCCGAAGCACCGCCCACAGAGTTTTAACGGAAACATTGAACTGCCGGAAGGTGTGCGCAAGATGGGTGCCACGCTTGCTGACTGAGGACCACACGCGGCAACGAGTTAGTGCTTCCCGCGCCATACTTCGTCTCCTTGCAGCAGAACAGGACAACCTTCTCGACTCAATTGTAACGGGTGACGAAACCTGAGCATACCACTTTACACCTCAGACCAAGCAACAATCACGCCAGTTCATAACTTTCTGAACAGCATGGGGCGAGCTGGTATGACATGAGCAGACAAAAATTGCCACAGCGTCTACAAAAATGCTTCGACAGAAATTGTGATTATGTCGAAAAATAGCTAAACGTTCAAGCTGTAAACCATTGTAGAAATAAACAGGTCTATGTACTTATAAAAAAATTGGAGACCTTACTTTTGGGATTACCCTCGTACCTGTGCAGGAAAACATTTTATGTATGGTAGGGCTAACGGCAATACATGGGAGGCTGTAAGCTTGTAACAAGAAGTATACTCTTCCGGAAGGCACCCCTCAAGTCGAACGTTTACTACGGTGCATCAAAGCCTGCGAGAAACTACGAGCTGCGAGAGCGGTTAGGACTGCACGAATTACGCCTGTGCTTTAAGATGTAGTGCTGGAAACAGCCTAACACTCCCCAGCAATCTCGACAAGAAGACTTGCCACACAAATTCCAGGAATGAGCCACAGCAGTGCGTGGAGACTAATGCATCGCAGCGCTATGTACCCGCACCACCTCGAACGAGATTAGGTGCGTTAGTGAGGTGGATTTTGGTCATAGATTAACGTTCTGTCAGAGGATGCAACAGACAAACTGTAGACAACCAACACTTCAAAATAACATTTTATTTACAGATGAAGCAGTGTTCACTCTTGATGGCGTTTTTAAAAAATCAGCGACATCTGTATTTGAATAAGTGGTTACGGGTACTATGAGATCATCTTATTGGGCCGTACAAGTTAGCAAAAAAAAAAACAAAAACAAAAAAAAACACAGTGGGTGTAATTCCTTTTGTTTCTGCTGCATCATCTTGCAGGATTGCTTCAGGATGTTCCCCTATGTTCCCCTCAGAATAACGCCAGAGGCTGTGGTACGTGCATCATGATGGAGCACCGGCGCATTTTCCTGCTATGTTGAGACGATATCTAACGCGCCGATATGGCCAAAGATGAATGGACGACGGGGAACTGTCACGTGGCCTCCCAGATCACCTGATCTGAGCCCCACGGATTTCTGTGTTTGCGGTCACCCTATAGGTCTAGTGTGCGCCACGGTTGAAGAAAAGGAGCAGTGTATCCGGGAACATGGACGTAACTCTGAACGTGGCCTCCAAGATCAACTGATCTGAATCCCATGGATATTTGTGTTTGGGGTCACCATATCGGTGTAGCATACGCCACGGTTGAAGAAAAGGAGCAGTGTAACCGGGAACATGGACGTAACTGAACACCTCCGTTAACTACGAGTACAGTCATGTTACTGTTGTGTTCACTTGAAACACCTGCACTTCTACCAAAGTATCTCTGATAACTTTGCTTAACGTTGTACAGTATTGTTGCCCTTTTCTGGCTGGGACGACGTTTACACAAAAAAGAGTCAGTGCTGGCTGATAACCCAGAAGTGGCAATTATCTTGGAAACGGTTCGTTTGAGGACCTATGATTACCGAGACTTTTTTTGTTCCTAGTATCCAGTACTTTCAACTGTACGCGTTTACGCCATTAATCATGATACACCCTGTATAGCACGTCCGACAGCAAGACACAAGCCGATAAGCAGTACATAAAACACAGGTACACGAGAAAGCAAAACCGAATGTCACCACATTTGCAATTACTTTGCAACCAATCTGTAGCTACTACGAAACACGCAACTTGGCGGAAAAAAATTGTTACATGGACTGCTTCACTAATTCACATGCACCAGAGAGAACTTCTGCAACACGTAAGGAATTTACTTTTGCTGGAATGTTATGCGTAAACGAATACCCCACTCGTCATATTTAGGATTTGCATAGAGATGCAGTTGTTACGGGTTCATAACAGGCGACGTACCACAGGCGATAAAAATGCAAATGAACTCCCTGGCGGATAGCATCGGACGAGTTCCAACACAGCCAACAGCTGCACGAAAAAACGTCTACAAGACTAATCACATGTTCATAAATATTCAAAAAGTTGTTTCTATGACGAATTCTTACCCCGCCTCAGCTACCAGCCAATTACATAGGCGGTATTACGTTCTCTGTTGCGCGTTTCGGAGCGTAGTTGCCATTTCGTAGTACATCTGCAACATTCGCTCAATTCACCGACGATAACAGAACATTCGTGAGTCAGTCCCATCCTACAGACGTGATATGTCAGTAAAGAATGAGACGATGGTTTCTATTCACTTGTGTACGCTATTAACCACAAATTTTCTGAAAGTTTCCCTGCAACTGAATTCTCTTCGATAACTATTGTACTGTTATATTGAGGTACGCTAGCACTTGCTGACCATGATCGCTCTTTTCGTTTCTCAAACAACGTACTAATTTTGGCTGCTATTCTGTGTTAAATTAATTATGAATGCCTGATGTCTGGAAACAGAAGGAAGTTTGTAAAAGCAGCGATAGAAGTCACTAACCGAAGGAAATATAATTGTTGTGCTGTGAAGCGGTAGAGAGTGATTCAACATTTACCACGTTAATGGCTCAAAATAAACTCGCTGCAGTCTCATGTTAGTCACGGATCGAGAACTATACGTACACTTTATCGTTGTCGACTCTGGGTCGTTTTCCGTAATGAGGATCACTCATTCAAAATCTTTTGTACTACACACATTCCTTGTGTTTTAGGACACTCTTCGCAGTCGAAGAATATTTCACACGAGGCTGGAACAATGGAAACAAAATGCGTATTCTCTCAAATGATCGCGTCCTTGAAACGTCCTCCGGGGTTGTGACGATTTAAGCCATGAGACGAATAGTGGACCAATCATCGTATGTGTATTCAGAAAGAAGAGGCCAAGAAAAGTTTACAGTACGGGATAATTCTTACTCATATATATTTTTTTCGTTATGTCAGTAAACTGCGGTGTGCCTTTCATTTCTGGATATTTTATGTAAGTTTTATGGATGATACGCACAATTTAAGTTATAGCACTACTTCAACCCATTGATACGTAGAATATGTATGAACTAAGAAATTCAATATCCATAACGTATTTACTATTTTACAAGTCAAACTATTTTTCTGTAGCGAAAAAATTACATAGGATTTTGTAATAATGGGATTTCTCAAACGGAATATTCCTAAATCTTAATACAAAAGCTGGTGTGTGAATACAAGTCACATTTTATGGAAGTTCGAGAAAATGGATATTTAGGTGGATCGAAAGTACTGCAACTGAAGTGGCAGTAATCATCAGCAATACTCAGACCTAGTCGCTTAATATGAATGGCTAAATCGGTCGAGATCATTGGTGCACAGGTACGGCTGACATGTCTAGCTAGGACCTCGTCGGGACACACTGAGATCGGGGTGTAGTAATGAAGTAAAAAGTTTACTAATATAACTACCTTTTATTTAGAACACAATTTCATGGAACTAGTTGCGACAGAAGTAGTTGGTAGACCATATTTTTTTTGAAGCCTTCACCTTTTACGGCAAGTCTTATTTCAGTTTTAAGTATTTACAAAACTCCATGCAGGTCAACTTGTAGTTAGACTGACACTGTAAGATTGATTCCACAGTCCCTGGCAACAGTCGATTTCTCTTATCAGTCCACTGGACCGACATCAGCAAAAACACTCTTTCCACAGAGGCGTTGTGTGCTAGAACAAAAAACAAATACTCTCATAATTTTAGCTGTTGGCATAGCGTTAATGGTCCCGGCGGAGGTTCGAGTCCTCCCTCGGGCATGGGTGTGTGTGTTTGTCCTTAGGATAATTTAGGTTAAGTAGTGTGTAAGCTTAGGGACTGATGACCTTAGCAGTTAAGTCCCATAAGATTTCACACACGTTTGAACACATTTGCGTTCAGGATTTTCGGTTTCCACGTGTCGTTAGACTTCCATTGTTCCGAGTCACGCTTAGTTTCTAAAAAGCTCTTCAGATACATATATACCTGAAAATAATTGTGGCCTTAAATCTTCACACCATTGTTTTCAATCACCACCCCAGCTGGGATTCCAGACAACGTCATCCAATCAAATACTTGACATTTATTAACAGAAGTAGCCTATTTCTCTAAGTAGCCAAACGCATGAAAGCCATTGTCTCCTACTCAGATTTCGAAACCAATTTGTTCAAATTTATCTTCGTTTGCACGCCAATAAAACTCGCAGTCTTCCTTTCATTCAGATATATTTGAGTGTCGATTAATACATTTATTTCACTTATCGAGGCCTGAAATTACTTTAGGTAGCCTTTCTTCGGCTTCAGAAATATGTTTTAATGGACTCCACAACTTAATAATTCTCCTAACTGCGGGCATTACGATAGCCATCTTGTTTTTGGGTGAGGTAGAAGAGTATTATGAATGGCAACAACATGTAAGTAGGACTCTTTCAGCCTCTCTGTCCTTACCTTGTATACTGAAAAATGATTAAATATTTTCATGACGATTATTTCAATGTCGACAGTTAAGACTTCAGCAACGCTTTATATAGCATTGTGAAGAATATGGGCAGGTCATCCAATTCCTTCTACATTTTTTCCTGGTCCTTTTTTAATTTGGTGAAACACATTCCGCTGGCTGCGTAGACGAAGCCCTACGAAGTTGGTATTGGTACTGTGTCCACAATAAGCGATTAATTTCTGTAATGGAATTTGATATAGTCTTAAATTGTCTAGACAAAATATTGCAACTGTCTCCAATGTTTCGTTATTCAGCAAATCAAACTTCAACAGCTTCTGTTGGATTCCATCAGTTTCAGTAACGTGTTGATCAAATAAAGGAAAAATGTTTTCAGCCTTGTGGTTCGATGCGTCGGTGTCTAGTAGTAAAATGAAACTTGTTGCCATTGTTTTGTGCATTCGGGCACAGAGTGTGGTGTGGTGCGAGAATATTTTTAACGATCGCTGAAGCTTTGGTCCTGGCTGTAGACCGCTTTGCGGCGGCTTTGCAGTCAGGAAACATTTCTACATCTACATCAGTACTCTGCAAACTACCGTGAGGTGCATGGCAGAGGGTACGCCCCACTTATGAGGCTTTCTACGTGGTCTGTTCACGTATGGAGCACGGGAAGAATGAATGTGCGTGCAGTAATTATTCCAATAGTATCATCACGAACCCTATGTGGGCGATACGTAGGGGGCTGTTTTACATATATTCAGGCACCAGTTTTACAGTACAGTATATATATGTGAGAAGACTGCCTCAAAATACATTCCACTGAACATCACTAAGTATCCACGCCAGTATTTGGCGAAATGGTGCGTTACACTTAGTCAGCTGCCTAACTGTGCGTTAAGTCGAGTCCTTTATGAATGCAAACGATATTAGTTTTTCTACAGAAATTTGCAACAACCATGTAACTGTAAAAATGAGGCGTTTAGAACGTGAGCAAGATGGCGAGGTAATTACAGGGCTATTACAAATGATTGAAGCGATTTCATAAATTCACTGTAGCTCCATTCATTGACATATGGACACGATACACTACAGATACGTAGAAAAACATAAAGTTTTGTTCGGCTGAAGCCGCACTTCAGGTTCCTGCCGCCAGAGCGCTCGAGAGCGCAGTGAGACAAAATGGCGACAGGAGCCGAGAAAGCGTATGTCGTGCTTGAAATGCACTCACATCAGTCAGTCATAACAGTGCAACGACACTTCAGGACGAAGTTCAACAAAGATCCACCAACTGCTAACTCCATTCGGCGATGGTACGCGCAGTTTAAAGCTTCTGGATGCCTCTGTAAGGGGAAATCAACGGGTCGGCCTGCAGTGAGCGAAGAAACGGTTGAACGCGTGCGGGCAAGTTTCACGCATAGTGATGTGAAAGATTCAGTGTTTAAACCTCCTCTACCAAGAAACGTGCCAGAACCGCGAGCTCGCATCATCAATGCTTTCGAACTCATTGATGGGGACATGCTGCGCCGAGTGTGGGAGGAACTTGATTATCGGCTTGATGTCTGCCGAATCACTAAAGGGGCACATATCGAACATTTGTGAATGCCTAAAAAAACTTTTTGAGTTTTTGTATGTGTGTGCAAAGCATTGTGAAAATATCTCAAATAATAAAGTTATTGTAGAGCTGTGAAATCGCTTCAGTCATTTGTAATAACCCTGTATGTTCTACGATGAATATCGCCTCAGCACGCGTAAATCATAAACGACGAAATAAGAGAGTATCTAATTTTGTATATGAAGTTCTCGAGTATTCCATAGCATCGCTTCCTGGAAATTTATTTATGATATCAAATTTTCCTTTGCCCTTTCTTTTCGTTCCTTTTATTAAAATATTAATAAATACAACATTTTGAACATTATTTTGTTTTCTTTGTATTTTAAGTAACATAGTAGTTGAAAATAAAAAATAATTCGGATAGAGATTCGACCCGACGACTCTCGGATTACTGTTCTTTACTCGTTCCGCGGGTCGAGCCTCTGCCTTCTTTTTTTTTTCATTTTGTTCGTTGCTGTTCGTTGCGTTTGGTCTGGGCGGACGTCAGATGACATCTGTTCGAACTTGACCGTTAGTTCCCATACTAAGTTTTCATTACAGATAGCAAGCAGCCCTCTGACCGAACACGCTGAGCTACCGTGCCGGCGTGCCTGGAACCTAAGCCGACATAAATGAATCACTCCCTGCCCGGCCCTTGCCAAGAATAATATTTTCTCTAAACGCTTGGCCACTTAGCGCTCCAACTTCCGTTACTTTCATTTCAAGCCAAGCCGTGCATATACCATAAATCTGAAGGAAACATGTGATGACAAGGAGGCGCGTTCCTCTCGTAAGACGGCAGAAGCGCTACTGTCGTTTTTTCAGATTTCGGGATTTGTATATATACAGGGTGATTCAAAAAGAATACCACAACTTTAGGAATTTAAGACTCTGTAACGACAAAAGGCAGAGCTAAGCACTATCTGTCGGAGAATTAAGGTAGCTATAAAGTTTCATTTAGTTGTACATTTGTTCGCTTGAGGCGCTGTTGACTAGGCGTCAGCGTCAGTTGATGCTAAGATGGCGACCGCTCAACAGAAAGCTTTCTGTGTTATTGAGTACGGCAGAAGTGAATCGACGACAGTTGTTCAGCGTGCATTTCGAACGAAGTATGGTGTTAAACCTCCTGATAGGTGGTGTATTAAACGTTGGTATAAACAGTTTACAGAGAATGGGTGTTTGTGCAAAGGGAAAAGTTCTGGACGGCCGAGAACGAGTGATGAATATGTAGCACGCATCCAGCAAGCATTTGTTCGCAGCCCAGGAAAATTGACTCGCAGAGCTAGCAGAGAGCTGCAAATTCCACAATCAACTGTATGGAGAGACCATATTGGCACTTATCTGTCCGTAACTACCTGAACGTCAACTACCCGAGGCGACCGAACAGCCGCCAGGCAGCCCGTGACAGAGCACTTCATCACTGGCCTCCAAGAAGCCCTGATCTTACCCCCTGCGATTTTTTCTTATGGGGGTATGTTAAGGATATGGTGTTTCGGCCACCTCTCCCAGCCACCATTGATGATTTGAAACGAGAAATAACAGCAGCTATCCAAACTGTTACGCCTGATATGCTACAGAGAGTGTGGAACGAGTTGGAGTATCGGGTTGATATTGCTCGAGTGTCTGGAGGGGGCCATATTGAACATCTCTGAACTTGTTTTTGAGTGAAAAAAAACCTTTTTAAATACTCTTTGTAATGATGTATAACAGAAGGTTATATTATGTTTCTTTCATTAAATACACATTTTTAAAGTTGTGGTATTCTTTTTGAATCACCCTGTATTTTGTGTGTTCCAGCTCAAATGGCTCTGAGCACTATGGGACTTAACATCTGAGGTCATCAGTCCCCTAGAACGTAGAACTACTTAAACCTAACTAACTTAAGGACATCACGCACATCCATGCCCGAAGCAGTATTCGAACCAGCGACCGTAGCAGTCGCGCGGTTCCAGACTGAAACGCCTAGAACCGCTAAGTCACAGCGGCCGGCGTTCCACAGCTCTGGCTGTAGATGTACGTTTCACATTCATGGGCTTCGCGGTTGTCTCGTGTGCATGCTCCAACATTCCTACAGAGAACAAACACATGAGCAATAAGCGCGTGACTTGGGTCCTTATTACACTGTAAAAGATATCTGTCAACGATTTTGTCAAACTACATAGGCCAAACAACTTTATTGGGGCTACAACATCACTGTAAAATTTTTCGTCCCAGTTGTTCGAGAATGGATGCTGAACAGCAATCTTGTGTATAACAGTATTTAATTCAATTTTGACGGTGAGCGCATTGCTTTAAAAGAAAGAGAAATTGAAGCAGTTATGGGTGAAACCCTGGATGGCGAGAAGACAAGTTCGAAGCGTTCACCAGAATTAGCTGGTTCAAAAATGGTTCAAATGGCTCTGAGCACTATGGGACTTAACAGCTGTGGTCATCAGCCCCCTAGAACTTAGAACTACTTAAACCTAACTAACCTAAGGACATCACACACATCCATGCCCGAGGCAGGATTCGAACCTGCGACCGTAGCAGTCGCGCGGTTCCGGACTGCGCGCCTAGAACCGCGAGACCACCGCGGCCGGCCCAGAATTAGCTCCGCGAGCTATAGTGGGAAGATAAAACTACGAAAATCATCTGAGAATGGACGAACAAACATTTCAGTTTGTCCCTGTGAAAGTAGCCCCTTATATTTGCAAACGAAATACTCGTTTAAAAGCTGTCATAAATTTATTTATTCATCATAATCGATGTTTTTGGAAGGCCTGCAACAATGTCATTCATGATTTAATTAATGAAACATTGCACTACGCCTAACATGACGTACTTCGAGAATTTATTCTCATTATCATAAACCAAAATTTACATAGGTATTTTACGTCTGGTTTATAGGTGAAATTTCTCCCTCTCAAGCCTTCCAGTTGTTTTTTATGGTTTACTGCAATCGTGCATATTTATTTTAACCAATTTTCCGAAACACGGCATAAAATACCTATGCATATATTTGCACTTGATAATGAGAACAAATTCTTGAAACAATTCGTGCTATAAATGAGAAAATACGCAACTGGCTCTGTGTTTCCCTATTTAAATCATGAATACCATTTTTGCTGAAGATCGTCTCTGGGTTAGGTTGATTTCTAGCAACAGGCGAAAGCTATTTCAGTTTTCAATATAGAACTCGAATCCCACGGTGTACCATTTCACGTATTATTCTAGAAACTTGTGAACCAAAATATATACCAATCAAGGGCGAATTTGTGAAGGTTAGGTTAGGTTATTTGGAGTACAAATAAATACATCTATTTCACTAATGGAGTCTACACTTTACTGACATCACTTGATGGAGAAAAGTCTTCCGAAGTAAGAGTGATTTCAGGTGTGCCGCAGGGGAGTGTCGTAGGACCGTCGCTATTCACAACATACATAAATGATCTTGTGGATAACATCGGAAGTTCACTGAGGCTTTTTGCGGATGATGCTGTAGTATATCGAGAGGTTGTAACAATGGAAAATTGTACGGAAATGCAGGAGGATCTGCAACGAATTGACGCATGGTGTAGAGAGTGGCAATTGAATCTCAATGTAGACAAGTGTAATGTGCTACGAATACATAGAAAGAAAGATCCTTTATCATTTAGTTACAATATAGCAAGTCAGCAACTGGAAGCAGTTAATTCCATAAATTATCTGGGAGTACGCATTAGGAGTGATTTAAAATGGAATGATCATATAAAGTTCATCGTTTGTAAAGCAGATGCCAGACTGAGATTCACTGGAAGAATCTTAAGGAAATGCAATCCGAAAACAAAGGAAGTAGATTACAGTACACTTGTTCGCCCATTGCTTGAATATTGCTCACCAGTGTGGGATCCGTGCCAGATAGGGTTGATAGAAGAGATAGAGAAGATCCAACGGAGAGCAGCGCGCTTCGTTTCAGGATCATTTAGTAATCGCGAAAGCGTTACAGAGATGATAGATAAACTCTAGTGGAAGACTGTGCAGGAGAGACGCTCAGTAGCTCGGTAGGGGCTTTTGTTGAAGTTTCGAAAACATACCTTCACCGAGGAGTCAAGCAGTATATTGCTCCCTCCTATGTATATCTCGCGAAGAGACCATGAGGATAAAATCAGAGAGATCAGAGCCCACACAGAGGCATACCGACAATCTTTCTTTCCACGAACAATACGAGACTGGAATAGAAGGGAGAACCGATAGAGGTACTCAAAGTGCCTTCCGCCACACACCGTCAGGTGGCTTGCGGAGTGTGGATGTAGATGTAGGTGCCTTGCGGAGTATGGATGTAGATGTTCCACATCGCAACACACTCTTCAGGGCATTTAATTTCTTTCTTGCTTCACCCGCACTGCAGCCATTTCGATTACAGCTAATTGCTGCATCTACTTGTTTACAAGATGCTAACCGCCTATTGCGGATTTTGTAACCAGCGTGCTTCGTGTTATGAAAAATTTAAAATTGTTCATATTTTGCAACGGTCACTGTTGTATTAGCCACGCAGCAAATATACTTAGACGCCATTTTACAAGTTAATGGCTCTAAAGCAAGTGAAGCGACAAGTATACAATGGCTAACTTTGATCAAAGCTAGGGCCACGTTCTAAATGATGTCTCTTACAAAAGCTTTCCTAGTATCACAGACTTAACAGTAGCGACGTTCCGTTTCTTTTTTATTGCTCACAATGATTGCGGCACGCCAAGCGGTCAGCAAGTGACACTTCCGGATGCGACATCAGACGAGTGTGAACACAATATAATGATTTGTAACATAGTTTTTACAATAGGGAGTTTATGTAGTGCCGGACCAATCGATAATAACTAAACAACGACACATTTGTCATTATTTAGTTTCCTAAGTATCCTGGGAGGTACGAAACGGTACACAATAGAACAGTTTATTAACGATTCTCTAGTAAAGTAGAGACATCTGTTGAATAATGTCGTTTTCCTTTAATAACGAAAAAATTGCTGGTAAACAATAGAAGACGCGACCTTTTTTTATAAAAGGGTCGTGTATCTACCCCACGAAGCCGAGTTTTGCTTGCTACACTTCCTGCCACATCAGTGAATTTGGGACGCCGTAAACCTGTGTGGAATGTAATACCTACATTACGTTACGAACCAAATAAGTCAACACAACTACAGCTCAAGGAAGACCACACAGACGTGATAATAGACCGTCAAAAGCAATAAAATTGTTTCCCAACAAAGAACAAAACAATTCCACACCTGTTGCTAAATCTGAGCCACAAACGGCAAGAACCTTCAACACATTCGTATTCGAAGCAAAAGTAATTACATTTAGAAAAATACTCGTGTATTAGAAAGTAGAGTGAAGTATCAGAATGGGCGAATCAGTAGACTCCATAGCATTTTTTTATAGTGTCAAGGAAAGTGCCTATGATAATAAAACAGACATCAACAGAAATATACGCTTATCACGCATGAACTATATCTTTATATTCTCTTGCTTTCCAACAATATAAACTGCAGATATACGCATAATGGAAGGTATTTCTTCATGAATAAGTCTTAGCTTAACTCATTGAATCAGTGTAATTCGGCTGTTTTGACCCTATTTCACGATAATTCATGTCTCTTGGTAATTCACTAACGCATGGAACGCAAAGATATAACAACCTTTTCGTTAATTAGAAAGTAATGCGAGTGTCTGCTTTCTCACCGCATGGAGCGCTAGTGTCGCTCCAGCTGCCAAATGGTAACTATTTTCGCACCAGAGAGAGTTGCGACTGTATGTATTACGATTAACTGTTCATAAAATATTAACATACCTATTCATCAATACTTTTTACAAAAATGTCGATAAAAATCGTTGATTTTTCTCTCGATATATCGACATCAAAATGGCAATATCGACGGCCGATATTTTTATTTTGTATTATTTTTTTCACAATTTTCGGTAAATAGTTGAAGTTATTCTTCTTAAATTGTAGTAGATCATAATTTTGCTTTCACTGTATGAAGGTGTCCTTTTGAGCTTTCATCACGTCCAATCTTTCTGTTTGACTGTGTGAAGCAAATATATGTGGCACACAAAAGAAGTGGTCCGATTGCACTGTGAGGAAGGGAGGGGGGGGGGGGAGGGTGTTCGCGGTGTGAATGGAATAAGATATCCGATGAATAAATAGCACACCAACTACGTTAAAAAAACAATTTTTAAGGTAACTAATGTGCTGTTTCTTCAAGTCGGCTTTCTTCAAAAACAGCCGCTAAAAATGATGAACAAAAATCTAACGGAGGAGATAGAGAAGATCCAAAGAAGAGCGGCGCGTTTCGTCACTGGGTTATTTGGTAACCGTGATAGCGTTACGGAGATGTTTAATAAACTCAAGTGGCAGACTCTGCAAGAGAGGCGCTCTGCATCGCGGTGTAGCTTGCTCGCCAGGTTTCGAGAGGGTGCGTTTCTGGATGAGGTATCGAATATATTGCTTCCCCCTACTTATACTTCCCGAGGAGATCACGAATGTAAAATTAGAGAGATTAGAGCGCGCACGGAGGCTTTCAGACAGTCGTTCTACCCGCGAACCGTACGCGACTGGAACAGGAAAGGGAGGTAATGACAGTGGCACGTAAAGTGCCCTCCGCCACACACCGTTGGGTGGCTTGCGGAGTATCAATGTAGATGTAGATGTAGATGTAAATGACAAGTTAGTCTTTGCGGTAAGCAGAGACGCGTGAGGGGAAACGGTTACGTAATCGGCGCTACCAACAGAAACTGCAAAATTTAGCTTTACCACGCAATTTTGACACTGCAAACGCTAGGTGGCTGACGTTGGCAGGAATGAAAAAACAGGAAAGTCGACATGAAGTGTTCCCTACAAACGCGATGTGTGACAAAACCGAACAGCGGGCCCGTCGGACACCTTTTACTGTGCCACTTGCATGCAGTTACCACTGTTAGCAAAGTTGTTATCGCCAAGCGTGAAGGTGCATCGTTATCTTTTCAGTTCTTGTTCTAGGAGGATAGGCAGGCTGCTAGTTTGTTGATGTACATCTCATAATAAATCAATACGTAAATACACAGCTGAAACACCGGCAGTATATTTACAATATGCAGCCGATATATTTATAGGCAGGGGCGTCATAATTTTTCCGTCGATATGTAGGTACTGTTTTTGATGTATCGAGAGCCGATAGTGATTTTTGTTTAAAATTAGAGAGCTATACGATTTCCGATACTTTTAAAATGTCGAAAGTCCTAGTATTAGACTGTGCTAGTATACTGTCAAAGATTTAACCAACGAGCTTTGATAACATACACAGAGAGACATGACCAGGCCAACGAAATAGACCCCACGTATGTGGGCGCGACGGCAGTATGTCGGATGCTACCTACACAGCTGATAGTTACGTAAGTCAGCCACTCAACATCATTGGCGTCTATTACAGTTACAGTCACTGCATTCGTGATTTCCTCTCAGAGATGTCACAGTTCGTAGTGATAGACGGTAAATCATCGAGTAGAACAGAAGTGATATCTGGCGTTCCGCAAGGTAGTGTCATAGGCCCTGTTCCTGATTTACATAAATGACCTAGGTGATAATCTGAGCAGTCCCCTTAGATTGTTTGCAGATGACACTGTAATTTACCGTCTAGTAAAATCATCAGACGATCAATTCCAATTACAAAATCATCTAGAGAGAATTTCTGTACGTTGCGAAAAGTGGAAACTGGCACTAAACAAAGAAAAGTGCGAGGTCATCCACATGGGTACTAAAAGAAATCCGATAAATTTTGGGTATATTATAAATCGAACAAATCTACGGACTGTGAGCAACTTAGATTGGAAAGAACACATAGATAATATTGTGGGGAAGGCGAAACAATGACTGCGCTTTGTTAGCAGAACACTTAAGAAGATGCGACAAACCCACTAAAGAGACAGCCTACATTACACTTGCCCGTCCTCTGCTGGAATATTGCTGCGCGGTGTGGGATCCTTACCAGGTAGGATTGGCGGAGGACATAGAAAAAGTGCACAGAAGGGCAGCTCGTTTCGTGTTATCGCGCAATAGCGGTGAGAGTGTCACTGATATAATACGCGAGTTGGGGTGGCAGTCACTGAAACAAAGGAGGTTTTCTTTGCGGCGAGAATTACAATAACCAACTTTCCCTTCCGAATGGGAAAATATATTTTTGACACCCATCTACGTAGGGAGAAATGATCGTCATAATAAAATAAATCAGAGCTAGAACGGAAAAATTTAGGTGTTCCTTTTTCCCACGCGCCATTCGAGAGTGGAACGGCACAGAAGTAGTATGAAAATGGTTCGATGAACCCTCTTCCAGGCACAAGTGTGAATTGCAGAGTAACCATGTAGCTATAGATGTAGCGATGCCGTGAACACTATTGCGGTCACAGTGATTCCGTCTCAGCACCTGTTAAGAAACCTCGGCTCTTCTATCTGTCGAACAACAAGAAATATGTGTGAAATCTTATGGGACTTAACTGCTAAGGTCATCAGTCCCTAAGCTTACATACTACTTAACCTAAAAAAGGACAAACACACACACACACACACACACACACACACACACCGATGTCCGAGGGAGGACTCGAACCTCCGCCGGGACCAGCCGCAAAGTCCATGACTGCAGCGCCCTAAGACCGCTCGGCTAATCCCGCGCAGCCTACCTGTCGAGCATGAGATCCTGACGCGGAAATTAGGGGAACTTCAAGCAAACCCGGGCACAGCTCACAGGACACCGTTGAATAGACGTGTTCGTATCACGTAAACTTCGACTCGGCCCCGACACATCTCTCCTCCTGCAAGCTACGAGCGTTCCGGCCGCGTGGGGCATCAGCTGACGGCGTCGTGGGAGCACAATGTGGACCGCGCGCCAGGGACACCAAAGTGCGATGGAGGGGGGAGGGGAGGGGAGGGGAGGAGGGAGGGAGAGAGAGCACGCGGTCAGTGGGCGGTCCGCGGCTGTGTTGGCAACAGCGGACCGAGGAGCTGGTGGCCCCGAGAACACAGCAGCGCCGGCGCGCCACCCGACTCCCAGTCAAGGTGAGCCAAGCCGAACTGAGCCTGCCGGGGCCCTCACAGCGGCGGCCAGATAACTATCGCCTGCCACCTAGGGTGACGCACCTCTTAATTACGTACGCCGCGCGTTCCCGCGGGCCTGCTCCGGCCGACACAATGCCTGCTAATTAGGCTCCCAGACCTTCGAGGCACATTTACAATGCCGCTACACACCACCACGTGTAGAATAAAGGCAGCCAACTCAACGGTTAGGAAATTGTGAATTTCGGTGGAGCATCGTCATCCCGTCCTCGCACGGTACGCAAAAGCAAACGCCGGTGACGAGCAAGCGTTACGTGACGTCATGAGGTGGGATTCCACTTTTCGCAGCTTTTTCGATCGGGAAAGGCAGACAAGTAAGATTTTATACTTGGTGGAGAGGAGTGTGGCCAATGGTACACAATATTAAACTTCCTGGCAGATTAAAACTGTGTGCCGTACCGAGACTCGAACGCGGGACCTTTGCCTTTCGCGGGCAAGTGCTCTATCATCTGAGCCACCCAAGCACGACTCACGCCCCGTCCTCACAACTTTACTTCTGTCAGTACCTGGTCTCCTACCTTCCAAACTTTACAGAAGCTCTGCTGCGAAGAGACTGGGTGATGATTGAAAACACTATTATATACCTGACTAAAAATGGTGTGAAGATTTCAGGCGAAAATTGCTTTCAGGAATACATGAATGTGAAGAGCTTTACAGAAACTAAGTGTGACTGGGAAGAATGGAAATCTAAACACTCTATGGAAGAAAGGTGGATTTATTTCTTAACGAAAGCGAAAATCCTAAACGCAAAATAATTATGCGAGTATCTGTTTCTTGTTCCCGCACGCAACGCCACTGTGGAAAGAGAATTTTCGCTGATGTTGGCCCAATGGACTGGTGAAAGTGCTGCCAGGGACGGTGGAATCAGTCTTACAGTGCCAGTTTAACTGCAAGCTGATTCGCATCGAATTTTATAAATACATAAAAGGAAAAAAAGGACACTTGCTGAAAAAGTCCAAAAAATATGGTCTACCAACTATTTCTGCCGCAACAAGTTCCATGTAATTGTGTTCTAAATAAAAAGTAATTGCATTAAGGAAATTTTTTACTTAATTTCTACGCCCTCATCTCAGAGTGTCCCGACGAGGTCCCAGCCATGTCTAGCACACTGTATCGAATTTATTATCAAAGTAGTAGATGTCTATAAAGACGTAAACACTCGTGACGGAATTACATAGCGTCTTTCGTATCATAAGTAACAAAATAAATCCGGCCGGGGTGGCCGAGCGGTTCTAGGCGCTGCAGTCTGGAACCACGCGACCGCTACGGTCGCAGGTTCGAATCCTGCCTCGGGCATGGATGTGTGTGATGTCCTTAAGTTAGTTAGGTTTAAGTAGTTCTAGGTTCTACGGGACTGATGACCTTAGAAGTTAAATCCCATAGTGCTGAGAGCCATTTGAACAAAATAAGGGGTTTGAATTTCCTGGATATATATTGGTATAAATGCACTCACTGTCCTGTTGTATTGTTAGCACTTCATGCAAACTCCGTTTTTCTTAATTACCTCAAAAAATTTCTGTGGTTTTGATTTTGTTAGCACTTGTAGTTCTTGCAGTAAAACTGTCATCTACTCTTTTCACATCGGTCTTTTCAGCTCGCATACAGTCTCAAATTACCTTCCATTGCGATAAACACGCATTGCTAGTATGCCTCAAAGGTCTACCACGGGGTTCAAAAACGGGCTATGTGAATGTCAGGGCAAAACGTTGACATCTAATCTTCAAACCACTTTTGGTTGTGGCAGAAACATGCGCAGATGTATTATCTTGTTGAAACGTTGCTTTTATTCACTAGGTCTTCTGAACAGTTCTGTCTTTAGCATCTCACTGTACATGTTAGGAGTTCATTGTTGTACACAGCCAAACAATGCATGATTTACCTTTTAGTGCATAAGGCTGCCCAAATCGTAGCACTGAACACCAAAAATTCTGCTCAGTTTTACCAGCTGCTCTGTTCTCAGAGCATGCCAGTAGTATTGAAATCCATCCGGCGCATTTGTATTAAACTGCTTATCATCACTTTTCCAGCAAATTCCAATCTAGCCTGTTTATGTTTGGGTGTTGGAGCAGGTTTCTGCAATCGTTTCTTGACTGCAAGATGCTTGTCACGTGACAACATTTTTCGTACACGTCTGTTAGTTACTGACAACTGTAAATCAGTAACAAGTTGAGAAGGACGGTTTGTGGCCTTTGCTTCTCGTAAAAATATTGTTTTCTAAGCCTCATGTAATTTCTACTTTGTCCATATTTTACGTTCTGTCCACATCGTGCGCCCAATTTAATGAAATTATCAATCACTGCACTTTAAGTGTTCAGCTTTTTCGCACTTTGACCATTAGAGTGCCCCACTTCCTTGTATTTCCCGATCTTCGTTTCTTCACCACATAGTAACTGTTTTCCGCGGCTTTATATCGTGATTTATGTTGACAACATTCGCCGTCACAAATGTTATCTGTCTCCTATCTGCAGTAAGGGCACGCCCATTTACACCCGAATCGGTGATGTCTTGCTATACACTGCACCACAGACATCAAATACAATACCATTTGCATTTGTCGGTATGCTGGGATTTCCTACTATTGCATTATACTGTGTGCAACTACTCCAGGCGACAGTGTCAATTTCCTACAAATATCCGTTACTTTATCCTGATATCCACTACTGTGGAATAAGGCATAGCCAGATTTTGTGTATTTATTGCCTGAAATGAAGGACCATTACCTTCTCTTTTGCATCACGCATTAGCTTGCAAAATTCCTTCGTGTTACGTGTAACTGCAGCGTCCTGATTAACTCTGAAGATGTGGAGAAAGTTCAGGGAGTTATTTGCCTTTTCGTTGCGCGACATGAGCGGAACTTTGCCGGGTGTTTAATTTCCAGTGCATATAGTTACTGGATACGTAGTACCTCTTCGAAATTGAAACGGCCTTTTCGCAGATAACGGCTGCAAGAAGTTTCTATGCTAGTCGTTGCAAATGGCAATATTATTACGATGAGGCACTTGAGTGCAGCCGTTTCGCGCACAATCTGCGCACTGGAATTTCCCAGACATTAATTCCCCCAGCGTTATTGCTGGGCGCAACACTGAAGTCCAATCTGTACTTCGCACTGCTCGCGCAGGAATGAGGTAGAGAAGCACAGGAACAACCGCAGAATGCAAGTAGAGAAAACGAAAACAAGAGAGGCACCGGAAAATGTTAAGAAGGAACCGAAAAAAGAAAAACTTTGCATTCACACGAAATAACAATGGTCGCCTAATTTTGAATCCATAGTAACAAGCAGATCGTACGTTTCCACGCTCAAGCCGCTATCTCACTTTTTTATTGCTAGTTTGGCGCGAGCGTCAAACAGCTATTTCTTCGGTCGGGCATGATGAAATGGTTCAAATGGCTCTGAGCACTATGGGACTTAACATCTGTGGTCATCAGTCCCCCTAGAACTTAGAACTACTTAAACCTAACTAACCTAAGGACATCACACACATCCATGCCCGAGGCAGGATTCGAACCTGCGACCGTAGCAGTCGCGCGGTTCCGGACTGAGCGCCTAGAACCGCTAGACCACCGCGGCCGGCTCGGGCATGATCCTTTCAGTCGTCCTTAAACAACTCAACTTCAATTTCAGTATATTCTTTGGACTCCGCAAGAACGTATTTTGTGATTCCCATGCAGTAGTGGCAAGCATTCTTACCCGCGAAACGGGGAATCGGATTATGAAGAAGCTACGGTACTCAGAGACGACGGAGGTCGAACGATTCTCAATTAGGCACCGCTGTGGTAGATGTCACTACCCAGTACTGTAACAGGTTGCAATACAAACTATCCGGCCAAGCTCCTTCTACAAAATAGGTGGGGGGGGGGGGGGTGCCAGATGTCATGTTCATTGTGGATGTAGTGTATAGATCAGACGAAGTGTCTACGTGAAGCCAATAGTTTTGGTGTAGTCTACATGAATTGTACAATGAAAAAATTGAATAGAATGTACCAGCGACGTGTCCACATGTTGGTACATCGAAATATATACATGCACAAGACTGTTCTGAATACTGAAAACCGAGCGCAGATGGCTCATGGTATAACAATTCAGATTTGATTACTTTCTGTTTACCTGTGTCCACAGTCCAGCAATATTTTCGAAAGGACATTTACCACCTACGCTGCACCTTTCCTTTTTCTTCTTCTTCTTCGTCGTTCTTCTTCTACATCTACGTACATACTCCGCAAGGCACTGTGTGTTGCGTGGCGGATGGTACCTTGTACCATTAATAGGCATTTCCTTTATTGTTCCACTCGCAAATATAGCAAGGGAAAAACGACTGAAACTTCCTGGCAGATTAAAACTGTGTGCCGGACCGAGACTAATACTCGTGACCTTTGCCTTTCGCGGGCAAGTGCTCTACCAACTGAGCTACTCAAGCACGACTCACGACTCGTCCTCACAGCTTGAATTCCACCAATACCTCGTCTCCTTCCTCCCAAATTTCACAGAAGCTCTCCTGCGTACCGAGTTCGAGTCTCGGTCCGGCACACAGTTTTAATCTGCTCTCCTGCACACCGAGTTCGAGTCTCGGTCCGGCACACAGTTTTAATCTGCCAGGATGTTTCATATCAGCGTCCACTCCGCTGCAGAGCGAAAATCTCATTCAGGAAAAACCACTGTTTATATGCCTCCGTAAGAGCCGAAATTACTCTTATATTTGTGGTTCTTGCGCGAATTGTACGCTGGCGGTAGTAGAATCTTTCTGCAGTCAGCTTCAAATGTAGCTTCTCTACACTACCTCGACAGTGTTCCTGGACAAGAACGTCGCCCTGCCCCCAGGAATTCTCATTTGATGATGATGATGTTTGGTTTGTGGGGCGCTCAACTGCGTGGTAATCAGCGCCCGAACAAATTCCCAACCTTTTCTCAGCCCAGTCTCGCCACTTTCATGAATGATGATGAAATGATGAGGACAACACAAACACCCAGTCATCTCGAGGCAGGTGAAAATCCCTGACCCCGCCGGGAATCGAACCCGGAACCCCGTACTCGGGAAGCGAGAACGCGACCGCGAGACCACGAGCTGATGACGAATTCCCATTTGAGTTCCTGAAGCATCTTCGTAATAGTTTGGTGTCGATCGAACCTACCAGTAACAAAAGTACCAGCCTGCCTCTGAACTGCTTCGATGTCTTCTTCCTTTAATACGACCTGATGCAGATTTGAAACATATGAGCAGCTGTGTTCTATTTGCAGTCTCCTTTACAGATGAGCCACACTTCCCCTAAACTCTCCCAATAGCCCCAAGCGTGCCATTGGCCTTCGCTACTACAGTCCTTACGTGCTCACTCCTTTCCTTTCATGTCGTTCCATCGTTACTTCTAGACATTTAACTGACGTGGCTATGTCAAGCAGCACATTACAAATACTTTATTCGAACATTGTGGGGTTGTTTTCCCCACTCACGTCCATTAACTGACATTTTCCTACACTTAGAACAAGCTGTCATTTATCGCACCAACTATTTTGTCTAAGTGATCTGGTATCATTCTACAGTGACTCAACGACGAGTTTCTCGTACATCACAGAGTCATCAGGGAACAGTCGCGGATTACTGCCCACACAGTCCGTCAGATCACATACGTTGTAAGAGGTATGCGCTGCCTGCGATATGTAAGGTATAAGAGAATCTCAGACCAGAGAGCAGTGTTGTATGCAGTAGGAACTGTGTAGCAGTAGCAGTAGGTTGTTGCTAGCGAACAGTCTGGTGTATCGAGTTGGCTGGGCCGGTCGTGGTGCAGCGATGGCGGAGCCTGAGCGTTATAGTATAAGGTAAAAGCAGCGTCGCGCATATCTAGTAATGTTATGTGAACTCCCATGTAAATCTTTTAAAAATGTTCTAATAATAATTTTTGTCATATAAAGTAATTTCTAACAAGCATTCATTTCAATTTAAAGAATTTACTAATTTCTCCAATATACGATCATTCCGATTGTTGCAAAAGAAAAATCAGTTGCTTCCTTTCATAAATGACAAATCTATAGGCCAGCATTGCACAGAGCTGTGCCGGAAAAAGCTATTGTAAGAACAGATAGTTGGCGACTTTATTGAAGTAAGAATTTTTGCTTTTTATTCAGAATGATCTTACAGGGCCATGACGCAGCACTGCTGTCGTCCAAAATTTACCAGGTTACTGAATTTATTTTTTTTATTACGAGGTTTAGGAATTTTTCTGTTTCGAGCTTACATTAAATGAGAAAAGAATTTTGTGGGTACATTAAATGGGAAACAAATTTTGAGTGGAGGTTTAATGTGAATGAATTTCTGTAGGGAGGTTATAAATGGGAACCAATTTTGTTCTGAGGTTACACAAAAAATAAAATTAGAATCATATTCATATTCATTATTATTATTATTATTATTATTAGCGAATGTCCCCATGGGAGAACGATAAGCAGGTGATTAACATTTCTTAATGTTCTTCTTATTTCCCCAGTATTTCTTCATTGCCTCCCCAAAGGCCTTCTTCCTTTCTTCGGTCCACTTTGGTCGGAAAGGTTTAGATTCCGTCTCTGGAGTAAACTTCCACTTGTCGATTTTTCTTCTGAATGTATCCCGGTCTGCTGTGTTTGTTATGTCAATTTTTGCCTTTTTCAAATCCTTCTTAACTTCAGTTACCCAGGGTATTGTTGCCTTAAGTGATGTCATATAGTCCAATAGACGTTTAGTTAACCTGTTTCCAGGTAATCTTCATTATTATTATTATTTAATACAATTTTTGTGGGGAGGTTACAACGTATATGGAGAATATCACACTTCCCTGGGGCACTCCTGACGATACCCTTGTCTCTGATGAACAGTCGCTTTCTGAGACAACATACCGGGTTATGTTACTTAAGAAATCTTCGAGTAACTCACGTACCTGGGAACGTAATCCGTAAGCCCGTACCTTCGTTAACATTCCGCCGTGGGGCGCCGTGTCGAACGCTTTCCGGAAATCTATGAATGTGGAATGTGGCTGTTGCCCTTCATCCAAGGTTCGCAAGATATTATGTGAGCAAACGCCAAGTGAGTTTCGCACTAGCGATGGTTTCTAAAGCCGTGCCGATTCTCGACAGAAGCTTTTCCGTCTCAAGTAAATTATATTCGAACCGAGAATATGTTCAAGAATTCTGTTAAGGATATCGAGCCGTGCTGCGGCTCGCGTTGGTGCTGTTTGTAGGTTTCCGCCGTCTGTTGGAGGCCAGACGTTTAGTTAGCATGGTTGCGGTTGTTTGTCTTCTTCTCGTGTTGACTGGCGCCACTCGGTTTCGCAAGCGTTGCCTGTCCGCTAGTGGCAGCAGCGGCGGTTATCGATATGTAGTAACTGTTGCCCTATCTTTGGGTCGACGTCGTCGTTTTTCCGGGAGTGGGCCCAGTTCGGTTGAGGACTGAGGAGAAGCCAGGTCTTGGCAGTGCTAGAACACGCCGGGGCCGCTGGCGGCACTCATGGACTGCCGGATGGAAGGGCTGTGGTCACGAGGGAGCACGACCTCGTCGTAAACCGGATCCAGCAAGCCTTAAGACGGGTGCATTTCAACCCAGGTAGAGAAACCTCCACCATTGTGATATCTCGCGATTCTGCAGTGACTTGGGTTCGTGTTGCTGCTCGTAGTTTCGCCGAGGCGAACAGCAGCGAGTGGAGTGCTCTCTACTCTGGTGGTAGTGGTTCCTTTCTCGTTCCGGGCGCTCTAAACACAGTATTCTGGGGACGTAGCGCAGACCGCCGGTTCCGGCTTTATGCGTATTGTTTCATCATTGCATTTGGTTTATCAGACGTCAGGTAGCTTAAGCAAGATTAGACTGCCACTAGTCTGAGTTACCATCTCGTGAAGTGAATGCAACCCTTGGCTGCCTATCTCATCGCTCGCGGAAAAGTTTGTTGCCGGACCTTCTCGGAGGTCGATTCCTGGAGCACCGTCTGTGGCCCCTTGTGTTACAGAGTTTACCATGATCTTATTTCACCCGTTTGGTGATCAGCTGCTTGTTTTTTTAATTAACCTTTGCTATTGTATTTGCTGTTTTACAGCAGGTTTCTAAGTTTTTTATACTATAGCCGTTCCTGTCGTGTAAGGCCTTCAGCTGTGATTGTGGTCACTTGCCTTAAGATTCTAATTTGGTATTTGTATTTACGCAGTAAGCCTTTAAAATCTTATTTACTGCCATTCCTGGCGTCTGATGTCTTCTGCTGTGTTTGTGGCGACTTGCCTTTAATATTTCAATACCTGTAATTTGTAAGCAGCAGCGAGTTTTAAACAATACTTAATTTATTGCCATTCCTGACGAGTAAGGCATTCTGCCCATGTCACAGGGGCTTGTTTTTAAAACATTATCTGTTGTATCTGTATTTAATGGTGATTTGCTAAATTGTAGCTCACTGAAAACTCTCTTATTTGTACAGTTGTTGATTCCTTCGTTAGTAACGTGTGGTATTTTATTTATTGCTGAGTCTGGAATTACTGGTTTAAAATAAATTGTGTATAGCTGTAAAAGGCAACCCATAGTAACTGATTACGGCCCCGTCCACAATTGTAACCGAATCCTGCCTTCCCTTGACCACCAGGTCTCAGATATTGGTCAGTAACTTTATCTACGAAAGGATAACGTTCTACGAGTCGGGGCGTGGAATGTCAGAAGCTTGAACGTGGTAGGGAAAATAGAAAATCTGAAAAGGGAAATGCAAATGCTCAATCTAGATATAGTAGGGGTCAGTGAAGTGGAAGCAAGACAAGGATTTCTGGTCAGATGAGTATCGGGTACATCTACATTTATACTCCGCAAGCCACCCAACGGTGTGTGGCGGAGGGCACTTTACGTGCCACTGTCATTACCTCCCTTTCCTGTTCCAGTCGCGTATGGTTCGCGGGAAGAACGACTGTCTAAAGGCCTCCGTGCACGCTCTAATCTCTATGATTTTACATTCGTGATCTCCTCGGGAGGTATAAGTAGGGGGAAGCAATATATTCGATACCTCATCCAGAAACGCACCCTCTCGAAACCTGGCAACAAGCTACACCGCGATGCAGAGCGCCTCTCTTGCAGAGTCTGCCACTTGAGTTTATTAAACATCTCCGTAACGCTATCACGGTTACCAAATAACCCTGTGACGAAACGCGCCGCTCTTCTTTGGATCTTCTCTATCTCCTCCGTCAACCCGATCTGGTATGGATCCCACACTGATAAGCAATACTCAAGTATAGGTCGAACGAGTGTTTTGTAAGCCACCTCCTTTGTTGATGGACTACATTTTCTAAGGACTCTCCCAATGAATCTCAACCTGGTACCCGCCTTACCGACAATTGATTTTATATGATCATTTCACTTCAAATCGTTCCGCAATATATTACAGAAGTAACTGCTACCAGTGTTTGTTCCGCTATCATATAATCATACAATAAAGGACCCTTCTTTCTATGTATTCGCAATACATTACATTTGTCTATGTTAAGGGTCAGTTGCCACTCCCTGCGCCAAGTGCCTATCCGCTGCAGATCTTCCTGCATTTCGCTACAATTTTCTAATGCTGCAACTTTCTCTGTATCCTACAGCATCATCCGCGAAAAGCCGCATGGAACTTCCGACACTATCTACTAGGTCATTTATATATATTGTGAAAAGCAATCCACGGTGGTCTAGCGTTTCTAGGCGCGCAGTCCAGAGCCGCGCGACTGCTACGGTCGCAGGTTCGAATCCTGCCTCGGGCATGGATGTGTGTGATGTCCTTAGGTTAGTTCCCATAGTGCTCAGAGCCATTTGAACCATTTTTTCAAAAGCAATGGTCCCATAACACTCCACTGTGGCACGCCAGAGGTTAGTTTAACGTCTGTAGACGTCTCTCCATTGATAACAACATGCTGTGTTCTGTTTGCTAAAAACTCTTTAATCCAGCCCCACAGCTGGTCTGATATTCCGTAGGCTCTTACTTTGTTTATCAGGCGACAGTGCGGAACTGTATCGAACGCCTTCCGGAAGTCAAGAAAAATAGCATCTACCTGGGAGCCTGTATCTAATATTTTCTGGGTCTCATGAACAAATAAAGCGAGTTGGGTCTCACACGCTCGCTGTTTCCGGCATCCATGTTGATTCCTACATAGTAGATTCTGGGTTTCCAAAAACGACATGATACTCGAGCAAAAAACATGTTCTAAAATTCTACAACAGATCGACGTCAGAGATATAGGTCTATAGTTTTGCGCGTCTGCTCGACGACCCTTCTTGAAGACTGGGACTACCTGTGCTCTTTTCTAATCATTTGGAACCCTCCGTTCCTCTAGAGACTTGCGGTACACGGCTGTTAGAAGGGGGGCAAGTTCTTTCGCGTACTCTGTGTAGAATCGAATTGGTATCCCGTCAGGTCCAGTGGACTTTCCTCTGTTGAGTGATTCCAGTTGCTTTTCTATTCCTTGGACACTTATTTCGACGTCAGCCATTTTTTCGTTTGTGCGAGGATTTAGAGAAGGAACTGCAGTGCGGTCTTCCTCTGTGAAACAGCTTTGGAAAAAGGTGTTAAGTATTTCAGCTTTACGCGTGTCATCCTCTGTTTCAATTCCATCATCATCCCGGGGTGTCTGGATATGCTGTTTCGAGCCACTTACTGATTTAACGTAAGACCAGAACTTCCTAGGATTTTCTGTCAAGTCAGTACATAGAATTTTACTTCCGAATTCACTGAACGCTTCACGCATGGCCCTCCTTACGCTAACTTTGACATCGTTTAGCTTCTGTTTGTCTGAGAGGTTTTGGTTGCGTTTAAACTTGGAGTGAAGCTCTCTTTGCTTTCGCAGCAGTTTCCTAACTTTGTTGTTGTACCACGGTGGGTTTTTCCCGTCCCTCACAGTTTTACTCAGCACGTACCTGTCTAAAACGCATTTTACGATTGCCTTGAACTTTTTCCATAAACACTCAACATTGTCAGTGTCGGAACAGAAATTTTCGTTTTGATCTGTTAGGTAGTCTGAAATCTGCCTTCTATTACTCTTGCTAAACAGATAAACCTTCCTCCCTTTTTTTATATTTCTATTAACTTCCATATTCAGGGATGCTGCAACGGCCTTATGATCACTGATTCCATGTTCTGCACATACAGAGTCGAAAAGTTCGGGTCTGTTTGTTATCAGTAGGTCCAAGATGTTATCTCCACGAGTCGGTTCTCTATTTAATTGCTCGAGGCAATTTTCGGATAGTGCACTCAGTATAATGTCACTCGATGCTCTGTCCCTACCACCCGTCCTAAACATCTGAGTGTCCCAGTCTATATCCGGTAAATTGAAATCTCCACCTAAGACTATAACATGCTGAGAAAATTTATGTGAAATGTATTCCAAATTTTCTCTCAGTTGTTCTGCCACTAATGCTGCTGAGTCGGGAGGTCGGTAAAAGGAGCCAATTATTAACCTAGCTCGGTTGTTGAGTGTAACCTCCACCCATAATAATTCACAGGAACTATCCACTTCTACTTCACTACAGGATAAACTACTACTAACAGCGACGAACACTCCACCACCGGTTGCATGCAATCTATCCTTTCTAAACATATCAACAGCAGCAGAAAATGGTATAACAGGTGTAGGATTCGTTATGAATAGGAAGGTAGGGCAGAGGGTGTGTTACTGTGAACAGTTCAGTGACCGGGTTGTTCTAATCAGAATCGACAGCAGACCAACGCCGACAACGATAGTTCAGGTATACATGCCGACGTCGCAAGCTGAAGATGAACAGATAGAGAAAGTGTATGAGGATATTGAAAGGGTAATGCAGTATGTAAAGGGGGACGAAAATCTAATAGTCACGGGCGACTGGAATGCAGTTGTAGGGGAAGGAGTAGAAGAAAAGGTTACAGGAGAATATGGGCTTGGGACAAGGGATGAAAGAGGAGAAAGACTAATTGAGTTCTGTGACAAGTTTCAGCTAGCAATAGCGAATACCCTGTTCAAGAATCACAAGAGGAGGAGGTATACTTGGAAAATGCCGGGAGATACGGGAAGATTTCAATTAGATTACATCATGGTCAGACGGAGATTCCGAAATCAGATACTGGATTGTAAGGCGTACCCAGGAGCAGATATAGACTCAGATCACAATATAGTAGTGATGAAGAGTAGGCTGAAGTTCAAGACATTAGTCAGGAAGAATCAATACGCAAAGAAGTGGGATACGGAAGTACTAAGGAATGACGAAGTTCTCTAACGCTATAGATACAGCAATAAGGAATAGCGCAGTAGGCAGTACAGGAATGGACATCTCTAAAAAGAACCATCACAGAAGTTGGGAAGGAAAAGATAGGTACAAAGAAGGTAGCTACGAAGAAACCATGGGTAACAGAAGAAATACTTCAGTTGATTGATGAAAGGAGGAAGTACACACATGTTCCGGGAAAATCAGGAATACAGAAATACAAGTCGCTGAGGAATGAAATAAATAGGAAGTGCAGGGAAGCTAAGACGAAATGGCTGCAGGAAAAATGTGAAGACATCGAAAAAGATATGATTGTCGGAAGGACAGACTCAGCATACAGGAAAGTCAAAACAACCTTTGGTGACATTAAAAGCAACGGTGGTAACATTAAGAGTGCAACGGGAATTCCACTGTTAATTGCAGAGGAGAGAGCAGATAGGTGGAAAGAATACATTGAAAGCCTCTGTGAGGGTGAAGATTTGTCTGATGTGATAGAAGAAGAAACAGGAGTCGATTTAGAAGAGATAGGGGATCCAGTATTAGAATCGGAATTTAAAAGAGCTTTGGAGGACTTACGGTCAAATAAGGCAGAAGGGATAGATAACATTCCATCAGAATTTCTAAAATCATTAGGGTAAGTGGCAACAAAACGACTATTTACGTTGGTGTGTAGAATATATGAGTCTGGCGGTATACCATCTGACTTTCGGAAAAGCATCATCCACACAATTCCGAAGACGGCAAGGACTGACAAGTGCGAGAATTATCGCACAATCAGCTTAACAGCTCATGCATCGAAGCTGCTTACAAGAATAATATACAGAAGAATGGAAAAGAAAATTGAGAATGCGCTAGGTGACGATCAGTTTGGCTTTAGGAAAAGTAAAGGGACGAGAGAGGCAATTCTGACGTTACGGCTAATAATGGAAGCAAGGCTAAAGAAAAATCAAGACACTTTCATAGGATTTGTCGACCTGGAGAAAGCGTTCGCCAATATAAAATGGTGCAAGCTGTTCGAGATTCTGAAAAAAGTAGGGGTAAGCTATAGGGAGAGACGGGTCATATACAATATGTACAACAACCAAGAGGGAATAATGAGAGTGGAAGATCAAGAACGAAGTGCTCGTATTAAGAAGCGTGTAAGACAAGGCTGTAGCCTTTCGCCCCTACTCTTCAATCTGTACATCGAGGAAGCAATGATGGAAATAAAAGAAAGGTTCAGGAGTGAAATTAAATTACAAGGTGAAAGGATATCAATGATACGATTCGCTGATGACATTGCTATTCTGAGTGAAGGTGAAGAAGAATTAAATGACCTGCTGAACGGAATGAACAGTCTAATGAGTACACAGTATGGTTTGAGAGTAAATATGAGAAAGACGAAGGTAATGAGAAGTAGTAGAAATGAGAACAGCGAGAAACTTAACATCAGGATTGATGGTCACGAAGTCAATGAAGTTAAGGAATTCTGCTACCTAGGCAGTAAAACAACCAATGACGGACGGAGCAAGGAGGACATCAAAAGCAGACTCGCTATGGCAAAAAAAGCATTTCTGGCCAAGAGAAGTCTACTAATATCAAATACCGGCCTTATTTTGAGGAAGAAATTTCTGAGGATGTACGTCTGGAGTACAGCATTGTATGGTAGTGAAACATGGACTGTGGGAAAACCGGAACAGAAGACAATCGAAGCATTTGAGATGTGGTGCTATAGACGAATGTTGAAAATTAGGTGGACTGATAAGGTAAGGAATGAGTAGGTTCTACGCAGAATCGGAGAGGAAAGGAATATGTGGAAAACACTGATAAGGAGAAGGGACAGGATGATAGGACATCTGCTAAGACACGAGGGAATGACTTCCATGGTACTAGAGGGAGCTGTAGAGGGCAAAAACTGTAGAGGAAGACAGAGATTGGAATACGTCAAGCAAATAACTGAGGACGTAGGTTGCAAGTGCTACTCTGAGATGAAGAGGTTAGCACAGGAAAGGAATTCGTGGCGGGCCGCATCAAACCAGTCAGTAGACTGATGACCAAAAAAAAAAACTTTGCGAGTCCGTTCCTTCACCCTTCTTATGTGCAGGAGTGACCTGGGCTTTTTTCCAGTCGCTTTGTACTTCCCGCAGGGGAAATCCAAGCTACCGTAGAGCACTCTTTGCAAAACCGAATCGGGATTCCATCCGGACCTGGCGACTTATTTGTTTCGAACTCTTTCAGTTGCTTCTCTATGCCAACCACGGTTATTACTAAGTCCTCCAAACAGGAGTCTGTGTGATGGTCAAACGGCGGTGTACTTGTACAATTCTCCTGTGTGAACGATTTCTTAAATGCGAAATTCAGATCTTCACCTTTCGTTTTGCTGTGTCCTACTGCCACCCCAGACTGGCCAACGAGTGACTGGATTGGGGCCTTCGACCCACTTAGCAATTTTACGGAGGACTAAAAATTTCTCGGGTTCTTAGCAAGATTTATTGCCAACATACGATGGTGGTAGTAGATGTTTGCTCCGCGCATCGATATTTTTACAGAATCACGAATCTCCGCCATCTTTTACCTATCGTCGTTGGCGCGTTCTCTTTTGAGCCAAGAGTAGTAGTTGTGTCATGCGTTAGGCCTTACACGGCAACTATATTTGGTCCTTCCATATTTCTGCTGGTCTTCACGGCATCGTTTACCTTGCGAATTAAACTGCCAAAGATGTTGTGGTAATATTGGCTAGTCCATTCGCAACGGACAGGATATGCATTTTTGCGTCTTTTCTTCACATTTTTCATTTACATAAAATATTTGCACTTCCTTCCTAATATCTATATTTCTTTTGTAATATAACTTTATGTATCCTGTCGTGTTCTGGAGGAATTTTATTTGATTTCCAGAAAACTGATTTTATGTTTTTTCTTCACCCAACGTTCATTCCCATACAGCGACTTCGGTAATGACTCAACTTCATGATATTTAAGTTAAGTTTCTGTTCTTACTTCATTTTGGAGAGATCTTCTAATGATAACATTCAGAAGTTCAGTTATTTACAAGTTATTTTAAATTTATTTATTCGCTGCGATCGTGATTTCGGCTTATAAGGCCCTTTTTAAGTGATAGCTCACTATGAAATACGACAATGCATCATCATACTGACGCACAACACGACGAGCTGTCACTTGAAAATGACACTAAAAACAGAACATGTCGATCGTGATGAATAAACAAATTTAGCAACAGGCGGAGAATGTTGCACTTTGTACGTCAAATCTGCTTTGAAGAGAGACATTGTACTGAGTATGGTGACGGCTACATGTCTGGATAGATGTCGCCAGTATTTGAGAAAAAGTTACGATTGCACAAGGAGACCGGAAACCACTCTTGTTTTCCCTCTGGACACCTGTCCCTCCCATACTCTTTCCGCCCAATCCCATTGCAACAACATGGCGACCAGCCTGCAGCGGGAGCTATCACGATAGATGGATGACTAATTTCAGTGCATTGCTCTGGATGCGCACCGGAGTAAAAAGCGCTACTCGTCAGGGTATCAGTTTTCTGAAGCGCCGACCTCGAACACTCGTCACAGAAACTGAGTCATACACGCTAGTGCACCCGCATCAAGCCTCTGCGACACGTTCTCTTCAACAAGCCAAACCAGTATCTGCTCCCGCATTGTGGTCGTCAAGAGTTACGTATTCCGTTGAAACCTGTTGCAGCGCATCTTCAGCTGCTCCACGACCCTTCAAACCGAGCGGGGTGGCGCAGTAGCTAGACACTGGACTCGCATTCGGGAGGACGACGGTTCAATCCCGTGTCCGGCCACCCTGATCTAGGTTTTCCGTGATTTCCCTAAATCGCTCCAGGCAAATGCCGGGATGGTTCCTTTGAAAGGGCGCGGCCGACATCCTTCCCTTTCCTTCCCTAATCCGATGACCTCGCTGTCTGGTCTCCTTCCCCATACAACTCCCCTCACTCCCTAAAACGAAAACCGAAAACAGACCCTTCAACTGATGACGCGCAGCAGTCTTCGCACCCAGTCGTCCACAAGCAGCAGACACTTCTCCACGGTTGTGCCCACATTTCGTCACTTCACTGTTTCGTCGCCAGTCTCTGTATCGTAGATACGTACCTCATCACATTTAACAGTTTGCGATGTGCAGAGATCACTCTCCCATACCACTAAGATCTGTCGTAACACGCCCTCATATATCATTTCGTCTCCCCACTATTCTCGAACACGACTCTGCGTACTTACTTACTCCGTATTCTCACTGATACGCTGCTCTAAAAACTTGACAACAGTATAGATAAAGTAAGATAATACACACATCAAAAAAAGTTATGCATCACCTTGGTTCAGAGAATTCCGAAACCTGTATAGAAAATTGGAACACAGACCAACATAAACATCATTTCCGCCCTTTTTATTGTTCATGAAAGCCACACAATGCGTATTGTACCACCATACAGCGAGACCTTCAGAAGTGGTGGTCCAGATTGCTGTACACACCGGTACCTCTAATACCCAGTAGCACGTCCTCTTGCACTGATACATGCCTGTATTCGTCGTGGCATACTATTCACAAGTTCATCAAGGCACTGTTGGACCAAATTGTCTCACTCCTCAACGGCGATTCGGCGTAGATCCCTCAGAGTGGTTGATGGGTCATGTCGTCCGTAAACAGCGCTTTTCAATCTATCCCAGTCATATGCGATAGGGTTCATGTCTGGAGAACATGCTGGCCACCCTCGTCCAGCGATGTCGTTATGCTGAAGAAAGTCATTCACAAGATGTGCACGATAGGAGCGCGAATTGTCGTCCATGAGGACGAATGCCTCGCCAATATGTAGCCGATATGGTTGCACTGTCGGTCGGAGGATGGCATTCACGTGTCGTACAGACCACCAGCAGCGTGCGTTGGCCCCACATAATGCCACCCCAAAACAGCAGGGAAACTCCAACTTGCTGCACTCACTGGACTAAGGCGTTCAGCCTGACCGGGTTGCCTCCAACGATTGTCTGGCATATGTAACACTCATCGGCGAAGAGAACGTGATGCCAATCCTGAGCAGTCCATTCGGCATGTTGTTGGGCCCATTTGTACCGCGCTGCATAGTGTCGTGGTTGGGAAAATGGACCTCGCCATGGACGGCGGGAGTGAAGTTGCGCATAATGCAGCCGACTGCGCACAGTTTGAGTCTTAACATTGCGGGCCGAAGCGCACAATAACCCTGGGTTCAGTGATTGGCGGCGGTGGGGTGGGTGGACTGCTGTGGCCTGTTGTGGGGTTGTGAACCACTGAGGGCTACGGCGGAGACGAAGCCTCTCCGTCGTTTTTAGGTCCCCGGTTCAATACATACAATACACACACACTTGTAATATACTCAATATACATAAACGGTTTATCAGACAAGATCAACAGCAGTTCAAGACCGTTCGCTACAGACACTGTTGCTCACTGCACAGAGTCGTTAGACGATAGTATGGAGCTTCGGAGAGAAACGAACAAAAGTTTTACTTAGTACCATGAACGGTAGCTCTCTCGCCTGTGGAAACAATTAAAATAATACCTGTACCAAAAATAAAGAACTCGACAGTAATCGATTACAAAATCGGAGGTATTCTGACCACGAAACATCGGTTTAAGTGTTAAGAGGTAATACTAAGATGCGATACGAAACGGAACGATCGCGTACACTCAGTATTAGGGAAGACGAATGTAGAACTCAGATTCATTGAATGGATCTAAGAAAATGACATCTTACACAAGACACTGTAACGCCGGAAATGCATATACTCCTATTTCCATCTATTGTACTATTATTTTTTTTCCTTGTTTTGTTACCTCAAGATATGACATTACTGTCTCTTTATATATTGTAATTGTTTTACTGTTTGTATATATATATTTATGCACTCATGTCGATGTATAATTGGTTTGTTTCGTAAATATTATTTGTATTTTTACGCTGGGTCTTGCCTAGGGAAAACTGCTATCGAACGATTACATCGATGGGTCGTGTGAAGAATCAAAGTGTGTAGGATCTTTGGTAGTGTTAACTCTGCCGCGTGGAGCGCGGGCAGAGCAGTAAGAGTCTGGCTGGAGTAGCGAGTGGAGCAGGTGTTGTGTGACGCTCCCGCGAGTTGCCGCGCTTTCGGGGTTTGGCAGCATGTAATTGCGCTCGACTCGCGATGATAGTTTCTGACATGGTGTCGCGGACGGGAAGCATTAGGTGGCGCACATCAAGAGCCCGTTTCGCCTGGTGACCGTGTCGAGAAGAAGGCGCGCCAACATCCAGCTTCTGCAACAGCGACGGCCGACAATGAGTGACTGTCGCCACCTCCTCGATCGACGGCTTCAAACCTTCAATCAACCAACAAGGAAGACTAAAAGCACGTAAAGTTTCAGAACTGTATGGCAGACCTCAGCTTTTCAAATTGTTCCATTTGCCTCGCAAAATTACAGTAACTTAGCATGAACCTTTGTTGCTCATTGTCCCAATTGCATTACCAAGCAGAGTCCCTTCCTTTTCCGAAATGAACCCGAGTGTCATTGAAATTCAAACGCCAGCATTAAAGTAATATTCTATTTCGCTGCTTTAATTTCAAAGTTCAGTCAAAGTCTCAGAGCTGGCTACAATATTCAGATTACACAAGCACGAATTAAGAGTGCGAGCTTTGTTACCGTATTTTAGCTTACCTGTGACTGCAGCTCAGCTTGGTACGTACTAAATTTTACTATTGTTAATTGTTCAGAATCGTTTAATTCAAGTTCAAAGTTAAATCACTTCTTTCTAAATTGCGTAGATTCAAGTAGCTTTAGAAATGATTGTTGAGGTAGTCCAAGACTAACTGTATTTCGATGTGCTTCAGAAAGAAAGCTCACTATTAACTTCAGTCACTAAATTTACTTTCGATTTTCCGGTTTCATTAATTCTTTTGCTAAATTAAGTGTAGCGAAATTTATTACTTCTGACAAACTTTCAGATTTCATACTACACGTGTCAACCTTCAGTTGCCACGCTTCTAGTGTTAATTATATGTGTAACAACCTTTCATTTTCAGTTACTATAGTAATTGTCCTTAGGACTGGCGACCGTGATTTCCCCCAAATCTCAAATATCTAATTACCGCTAGTTAATTGTTAACGTAACGGCCGCACATTTACTTTCTTTATTAACTTTACCCCTTTTCAAAATTAATTTCCACCAGTTTCATTTGCATTTTTCCTTTCATTTAGATGTAACCCTTTCCTCCCTCTTTACCGACAGATTAACTTCGGTGACGATTGCTTTTCCCAAATTTCCATTAGGTACACGCGGTTTAATTTTTCACTGTCATTAAGGTCGATAAGAGAGGGGGGAGGTTACACGTGGCGACCTGGTGACAGGACAATCTTCAGATTTGAGGTTGTTCTGGACACGAATTTTGTTTGGTGCAAATGTCGTAACAAAGTATTGGTTACGAACAGATAGTTACGTCAGCGAGATTAAGTAGTGGGAGGAATCCTAATTAGATTTGAGATTTGTTATTTATATTGAAAATTATTAAAATGAGTGAAGGCAACAATTACCAAAATTTGGTAGACTTGGATACGGAACAATCGGTCGAACAGTGGGAAACGCGCACCGCGGTACCCATTGTTCAGGGGCAGGCGGCTAGCGTGAAAGACGCGACCGCCGAAACGCAACAAAGAGCAGAAATGGAATTCCAAACTTTAGAAAATGTTTCGGAATCAGAAGTGAAAATCAAATCTGAATCCCTTGATGACGAATACGGGGGGACAATTAAAGAGGAAGCCGCTACGGAAGTAAAACCGGTAGTTTCCGGGAATTTAACTGATTTATTGAATGTTTTGATTAACGAAATCAAGAGTCAATCGGTCAAGCTAGAAGCTCAGGCTGCCAAGCAAGAAGTTCAGGCTGCCAAGCAAGTAGCTCAGTCTGAAAAAATTGAACGAATGCTAGACAAACAGAACAAAGCTATTAACGTTGTTATCAACAATGTTGGAGTTGTTAACACAAAAGTTGATAAAATCAAAGAAGATATTATTGTAATTAATACCGAAATCGGTAATCTTAAACAGGAAATGATAGGCGTTCAGGCGGAAATTGCGAGCATAAATACTCGTTTTAATTCTGAAATTAGCAGAATCCAGAAAAGTGTAGGAGAATCAGTTGCTCCGATCATCGAGAATAAGGTGACGGAACAAATTCAATTAGTGAGGAAAGAGGATCAACAGAAGGTGGAAACTTTAAGGGCTTTAGTGTCCGAAGTAGACACTAAAGTGAGGGAGCAGGCTAATACCTGCGAAGAGAAAAAGAGGGAAGTGGAAACGCTTGCGACAACCACTTGCCAAGTAATTACGAGAGTGTCGGAATTAGAAAAGAAACTTGACGAAAAACAGAGCTATGTGCCAATCTGTGCACATAGTTCGGAATTGTTGACGAAAGAGGAGCGGTTCGACCCCTTGAAAAAAGGCGGTATACACGCGACGGATTTCATTAAAAATTGTGAAAGAGTTTTACCCAGATCATGGACTAATGAGAGAAAAATTAATGCGGTTATTGATGTGCTGGCTGGTGATGCCAAGCGTTGGGGCTTAAACCTCGACATTACGAACCTGACTTTTGACGAGTTTAAAAATCTGTTTCTGGCTGAATACTGGTCAGAGCAAAAACAGCAAAGTGTCTGGCGCGAATTTGTCGTATCGAGGCCTTTCGATGCGAATTCGCGCGGTTCGATGAGGGAGTTTTGTGAGGGCTGGATCCGCAAGTTGGAATATTTGCGTGATCGCCGCTCGGAATCCGAAATAGTCTGGGAACTCTACAAGAAGCTTCCAGATGATACAAAACGATACGTAGGAAGCAATCACAGGACAATCAATGATTTCCTGGGAAGAGTTGAGGACGAGGACTATTGGCGCAATAATCGCGACAGGGGTAGAGGCCATGGTAACAACAACGGGTACCACAGCAACCACAACAACAATAACCATGGGAATAATGCATACCGCAACCATGGCAGCAATAACAATAATGGTTCGGGCCGTAATGACAATCGGTACAATGCAAATAATAACCGGAATGACGGAAACCAGTATCATACTAGCATGATACGGGCTGCGCAGAATAGTAATAACGCCAGAGGGTGTGACCAGCCGCCTCAGCAGTATCCGGGGAGCGTATCTGCTGGGACGAGACAGGGAAACCATTAGCCGCGCCGGTGAGGGGCCCACCGGGCGTGGAGAAATTTTGGCGGCCCAATAACAGGAGAAAACCCAGGTGTCGTCGTTATGAAAATTCCGTATGGAATAATCAACGGCGGGAGAGTGTGCCAGTGTTAGGAGAAAGGAGTGCACCCACAAGTAGTAGATCAGCTGTATACACGGCAGTAGAAAAAACATTCACTGTCAGTGAGAACAATTTAAGTAGTGTTCCGGAAATCGATTATATAGTGGCAGCTGTAATACCCACTGCGGAACTGGAGATTGAGTTTAAGAATAATTCGCAAGTGTTGAGAGAAGATCAGATGTCGGATAAAAAGTCCGTCATTGAGCGAGGAGATGCAGAGAGGGATGAGGTCTGGTTAAGGCAGTTCGGTCGCTTATACGACGAACTAAGAGATTATAGGGGCCTGTACGGGAGAAGTATTTATGGAGAGCGCGGGCAGAATTTGCCGCGTCTCGTCCCACAGGAAGATAGTATTTGTAAAGTGTTGGAAAGTTCTGGCCCTAACCGGCAGACTTTACCAGAAATAGTTGATGTTAATGGGGAGCACGAGCAAGATTCGTCGTGTTTCGTCCCGCAGGAGTTGAATGTTGAAGTAGTAACGGAAAGTTCTGGCCCTAACCGGCAGACTTTACCGAAAGTTGTAATGGTAGAAGTAGCCGACCCATCCGACGCGAACATCCAGTTTAAACATTGCGAGAGTATTAAGGAGAAAGATTACGAAAATTTTAGTGATAGCCGGAAACGATTGGTAGAAAAGCACGTAGATTACAGCGTGTATGAGGTTAGAGCTGACGTTATACGGTCAGACGATAGCAGTGTGGGTTGCGCAGATCCAGAGGAAGTAATTTCAGATGCTACTGGGCACATTCTTCCAGGTAGATTGGCAGATGAGATCAATCTGACCAAAGAGGAATCAACGAAGGTGACAATTAGTGAAGTGATAGCAAAGCAGCACTCACTAGTTGACGAGTTACAGGAAAAGGTTTCGGTATTGGAGGCGAAGCTACAGACTAAGCCTCAGGACAAACGTGTTGAAATTAAAACTGTATGTGAACAGAGGCTGAAAAAGCCGCCAGATAAACCGGATTTAGGATCAAAGCCGGATGGTTTTTTCTGGAATGACCTGGATATAGACGAGGATTTACTGTGGGAAAATAAAGAAACAGTCGAGGACAAGTGTAGACAGATAGTAGTGTCTGTTAATATGCACGACCTACAACTAAACGTGTTGATTGACACCGGTGCAGAATTGAGTGCTGTATCTGGGAAAATATTTGAGTTACTGAAAGACAGACCTGGCATCGTAGTTATGCCAGTAACAGGAGTGAAAATTATCGGTGCTACTGGGAAGGCCAGTAAACCGGTCACAAAACAGATTTTTGTCAACTTCGAGATATGTGGGGCACGATTTGAACAAGAGTTTGTCGTCGTGCCAGACTTAACTACGGAAGTAATTATCGGGTTAGATTGGCTATTAAAATACCGTGCAGTGATTAATTGCGAAAGCAAAACTTTGACATGTACGTCACAAGATAAAACAATAGTAGTTAGTTTTGACGAGGCAGGAGACGGTGTGCATAGGCAATACCTGCCTATACACATTGTTAACTGGCCGGTTGACATTGACGTAGGAATGAGTTTGAACTGCCGTAACATGAGGAATTTCGGCATTGACAAAAGTGTAGAAAGTGAATTGGAAGAGATAATCAAATTCCCTCCACGGATTGACATTAGTATTGGTGTGAAAAACGATCGTTTGCGAGAAGTAATGAAGCTAAAAGCCGATGCTCGCATACGTCGTAATGACGCTAAAGTGCGTTTTGCTAAGTTTGCAATCGGAGACTTAGTACTTGTAAAAGCTCATGAGAAATCGAGCGAGATAGACAATGAAGTCTCTAAATTTAAGTTTGTTTATAATGGACCATATAAAGTCATTGGTATACCTCACACAAATGCTTATTGCTTAGAGTATCCAAGCTCTGGAAAGCTATTAGGTATACGAAACATAGTAGAACTGAAATTGTACCAACCAAGGATTGATTAGTACCACAGATAGGGTAATTTGTACAGTATGTAGGTATAGAGTGTAAGATTTAAGGATGTGCCATGTGGCGATACTTTTGCCTGACCTAGAGGTCATTAAAGAAGTTGTAATTAATAAGTAATTTATGTTGATTAAATGATTTAAGAGTTACTGAATATTAATCAATTTAAAAATCCAAGCTGCTAGTTTAAGTTTTCAGCTGAGTCACAGTAGATTAAGGAATGTAAATATGATTTTGTAAATAGCTGTAAGATTCCATAAATATGTGATTTACTAGTCATTGCCGATGTACTTAGACGCTGTTTTAAGTTTCAGGCTAGTACATGCGTGTGATGATGGACAGTGTTGAGTTATCCACTGTGATAGTATTAAGGGACTCCTTGAGATTACTCGGGAGTGAGTTTTTCCTAAAGAATTCAGTGAAACGGACGTTCTGGAAACGCCGTCATAAGGGCGAGTGAGATCAAGCGTGCCGCACACGCGGGCGCAACAATACTGGCGAGGCGAGCCGCTGTCGGCTCTTGTGCCGCTGTTGGCTCTTGTGCCGCTGTCGGCATCCTTTGTACTCGCGAGTACGGAATGTGGAGTTGCTTTTCTTCCCGGACAGCTGATGTGAAAGGATTCTGCTGTCAATATTTATGTTTTATTTTATCTGCTGTATATTATTTTCTTGTTTAGCGTTAATTGGACATGACGAGAAAATTAATTATGAAAAGGTTACATAAAAATGTGTATTCTATGTAATTAATTATTAGTTTGCGTATTTTGGTCTACCTGTTTTTATGACCATGTACTCTGATTAATTTTGCAAATAGTATTCCATTTCTCATAGTGTTACGAATTTTAATGATTTTGGAATAGCTAAACCATTTTCTATATCTTCTATGAATTTTAATATGTTGTCAACCTGTTTTATTTTGTGCAAGATGACAGAGTGGAATAAGATTAGGAGTGTCCCCACTCAATTATTATGGTCTAAAAATTGATTTATGATTAATTAGACGAATGCTAAATTTTGTTGATGTTTTGAGCATATGCATTTCCGCTGTTTCTTTTTTGGGACATTTTCTGAGTCTGTTTACGTTACACGAACATCCTCAGACAATGTGGGGCACGTGTAACGCCGGAAATGCATATACTCCTATTTCCATCTATTGTACTATTATTTTTTTTCCTTGTTTTGTTACCTCAAGATATGACATTACTGTCTCTTTATATATTGTAATTGTTTTACTGTTTGTATATATATATTTATGCACTCATGTCGATGTATAATTGGTTTGTTTCGTAAATATTATTTGTATTTTTACGCTGGGTCTTGCCTAGGGAAAACTGCTATCGAACGATTACATCGATGGGTCGTGTGAAGAATCAAAGTGTGTAGGATCTTTGGTAGTGTTAACTCTGCCGCGTGGAGCGCGGGCAGAGCAGTAAGAGTCTGGCTGGAGTAGCGAGTGGAGCAGGTGTTGTGTGACGCTCCCGCGAGTTGCCGCGCTTTCGGGGTTTGGCAGCATGTAATTGCGCTCGACTCGCGATGATAGTTTCTGACATGGTGTCGCGGACGGGAAGCATTAGGTGGCGCACATCAAGAGCCCGTTTCGCCTGGTGACCGTGTCGAGAAGAAGGCGCGCCAACATCCAGCTTCTGCAACAGCGACGGCCGACAATGAGTGACTGTCGCCACCTCCTCGATCGACGGCTTCAAACCTTCAATCAACCAACAAGGAAGACTAAAAGCACGTAAAGTTTCAGAACTGTATGGCAGACCTCAGCTTTTCAAATTGTTCCATTTGCCTCGCAAAATTACAGTAACTTAGCATGAACCTTTGTTGCTCATTGTCCCAATTGCATTACCAAGCAGAGTCCCTTCCTTTTCCGAAATGAACCCGAGTGTCATTGAAATTCAAACGCCAGCATTAAAGTAATATTCTATTTCGCTGCTTTAATTTCAAAGTTCAGTCAAAGTCTCAGAGCTGGCTACAATATTCAGATTACACAAGCACGAATTAAGAGTGCGAGCTTTGTTACCGTATTTTAGCTTACCTGTGACTGCAGCTCAGCTTGGTACGTACTAAATTTTACTATTGTTAATTGTTCAGAATCGTTTAATTCAAGTTCAAAGTTAAATCACTTCTTTCTAAATTGCGTAGATTCAAGTAGCTTTAGAAATGATTGTTGAGGTAGTCCAAGACTAACTGTATTTCGATGTGCTTCAGAAAGAAAGCTCACTATTAACTTCAGTCACTAAATTTACTTTCGATTTTCCGGTTTCATTAATTCTTTTGCTAAATTAAGTGTAGCGAAATTTATTACTTCTGACAAACTTTCAGATTTCATACTACACGTGTCAACCTTCAGTTGCCACGCTTCTAGTGTTAATTATATGTGTAACAACCTTTCATTTTCAGTTACTATAGTAATTGTCCTTAGGACTGGCGACCGTGATTTCCCCCAAATCTCAAATATCTAATTACCGCTAGTTAATTGTTAACGTAACGGCCGCACATTTACTTTCTTTATTAACTTTACCCCTTTTCAAAATTAATTTCCACCAGTTTCATTTGCATTTTTCCTTTCATTTAGATGTAACCCTTTCCTCCCTCTTTACCGACAGATTAACTTCGGTGACGATTGCTTTTCCCAAATTTCCATTAGGTACACGCGGTTTAATTTTTCACTGTCATTAAGGTCGATAAGAGAGGGGGGAGGTTACAACACCAGTGCGACCAATTCTAGAGTATTATTCCAGCGTTTGGAGTCCTTATGAAGTAGGCATGACAGCAGAAATCGAACGAATTCCGAAACGCGTTGCCAGGATAGTAAGAGGTCGATGTAGCCAACGTGAAAATTAACAGGCAACTTCAACAGGAATCCTTGGAAGCATGATGCCATATGTCTCACGAAACCCTGTCTGGTATAGAGTATTTAGAGAGCCTGAATCCGAAGCAGTGCCGCCAACATGCAGGCTGTTGGATTGTAGTTCAAAAATGGCTCTGAGCACTATGGGACTTAACTTCTCAGGTCATCAGTCCCCTAGAACTTAGAACTACTTAAACCTAACTAACCTAAGGACATCACACACATCCATGCCCGAGACAGGATTCGAACCTGCGACCGTAGCGTAGGGTAAAATTCGTAGAGGGAGAGCAAGAGATGAATACACTAAGCAGATTCAGAAGGATGTAGGTTCCAGTAGGTACTGGGAGATGAAGGAGCTTGCACAGGATAGATTAGCATGGAGAGCTGCACCAAACCAGTCTCAGGACTGAAGACCACAACAACAACAACCGTAGCGGTCCTCAGTTCCAGACTGTAGCGCCTAGAACCGCTCGGACACACCGTCCGCCTGTTGGATTGTAGTCTTACTGGTACAAACGAAAGCGACAAGTAAGGACAACACTCCTAATAAAAAGAGGTTATGACATATGCAGTAAATGCAGTCATGCCAGTGTTAGAACTTGGTGGGGTGCCATCTCCCACACTGAACAGAAAACGCTGTGTGTACGTGTAGCATTCGAGGCGGTTGCCACGTCTCCACACGAATTTTCAAATGAAGGAAAGGCTGACATTCAGTTCACGTACGGGGCGCACCAATGACAATGCACGGGAGGTAGCACGATTGTATCACAAAGCGTCAGGCAGCCACACAGTAGAGTGTTCACCTGGTCGCATCACTGCCTGCTCGAGACCGCTTCATTTAAATCCAACACGCAGCGTGTAGGTAGGACTTGAACAGTGTCGACATCACAAATGGAACAGCATATATTACAACAAGTGGACGCAGTCGTGGGCACAAATATGAGAAGGTTTGCAACAGCAAATCGCGTTTCGCCCTGTACTTTGTGGCGGACAGTTGTACCCATATCATGTACAAAGTGCGCACGCTCTGGCCAGACCTTACTTTCCTGCCCGGATGGCCGTCTCCCAGTGGCTGCTTACACAATGCGGGGATGATGTATACAGGGCTATTACAAATGATTGAAGCGATTTCATAAATTCACTGTAGCTCCATTCATTGACATATGGTCACGACACACTACAGATACGTAGAAAAACTCATAAAGTTTTGTTCGGCTGAAGCCGCACTTCAGGTTTCTGCCGCCAGAGCGCTCGAGAGCGCAGTGAGACAAAATGGCGACAGGAGCCGAGAAAGCGTATGTCGTGCTTGAAATGCACTCACATCAGTCAGTCATAACAGTGCAACGACACTTCAGGACGAAGTTCAACAAAGATCCACCAACTACTAACTCCATTCGGCGATGGTATGCGCAGTTTATAGCTTCTGGATGCCTCTGTAAGGGGAAATCAACGGGTCGGCCTGCAGTGAGCGAAGAAACGGTTGAACGCGTGTGGGCAAGTTTCACGCGTAGCCCGCGGAAGTCGACGAATAAAGCAAGCAGGGAGCTAAACGTACCACAGCCGACGGTTTGGAAAATCTTACGGAAAAGGCTAAAGCAGAAGCCATACCGTTTACAATTGCTACAAGCCCTGCCTGACACCCGATGGCAAAGTCAAACGCTTTGAATTTTCGGCGCGGTGGAGATCATGATCAGCAATTCATGTCATGGCCTCCACGCTCTCCCGACTTAACCCCATGCGATTTCTTTCTGTGGGGTTATGTGAAAGATTCAGTGTTTAAACCTCCTCTACCAAGAAACGTGCCAGAACTGCGAGGTCGCATCAACGATGCTTTCGAACTCATTGATGGGGACATGCTGCGCCGAGTGTGGGAGGAACTTGATTATCGGCTTGATGTCTGCCGAATCAATAAAGGGGCACATATCGAACATTTGTGAATGCCTGAAAAAACTTTTTGTGTTTTTGTATGTGTGTGCAAAGCATTGTGAAAATACCTCAAATAATAAAGTTATTGTAGAGCTGTGAAATCGCTTCAATCATTTGTAATAACCCTGTATTTCCTCGAAACCGAGCTTTTTGCAGATGAGGCGTGTGTTACATGACACGGTATTACGAACATCTGCAAAGTACACACATTTGGGCTTATGAGAACCCACATGACAGACAGCACGTCAGCGGAGATTTTCCGTTAATGTCTGAGAAAGTGGCGTTGGTGAGCGGTTGATAAGACGATACTTCCTATCTCACCGACCTACTGGTTGTGAGTACCTGATTTCCTGCAACACAAGCTAATCGCCGTTTCAATTCCTTTCGTTATGGCGAAAGGATCCGTATGTGGCACATGCACGATGGTGCAGAACACTTTCATGTGACTTCTCGGGAATACGTAGCGGCAGTGTTGGACAGCGGATGTACCGCTCGTGGCTCGCCAACACTATGGCCTCCCAGGTCCCCCGACTTGAACACGTCGGAATTTTTTTGTGTGGGGATGTTAAAAAGCTGTGGTGTATTCCAGCCCTGTTTATAGCGTCGATGAACTTCGGGAACGAATTTTGGATGGTTGTCAATGCATTCGGAACACGCGTGGAATTTTTTAACGTGTACCGGCTATCGATGAGAATACCTAGTGAGGCCTGCCTCCACATGAATGTGTAAGGAGAGCCATGCGTGAAGCGTTCAACGAATTCGGAAGTAAACTTCTGCCTACCGACTTGGCAGGAAACCCTAAGAACTTTCGGTCATGTATTACATCAGTGAACGGATCTAAGTCATCTGTCCAGACACTCTAGCAAACGACACAGAAAGGACTGAAATACTAAACTTTTTTTTCCAGAATTGTTTCGCAGTGGAAGATCGCACTTTAGTGCCTACTTTAATTTGTCGGACGAACGACACAATGACACTGAAATATGTGGCCGTTGAACAGAAAAGCAATTGAAATCGCTCACCAGAGGGAAATCCACTGGACCTAACACGATATCAGTACGATTCGACATAGAGTATGCGAAATAACTCCTCCCTCTTTTAGCAGCAGTATACCGTAGGTCTCCAAGAGGAGCGAAGCGTTCCCAACGATTGCAAAAAAAGCACAAAACTATAGGGCTATCTACACTCCTGGAAATGGAAAAAAGAACACATTGACACCGGTGTGTCAGACCCACCATACTTGCTCCGGACACTGCGAGAGGGCTGTACAAGCAATGATCACACGCACGGCACAGCGGACACACCAGGAACCGCGGTGTTGGCCGTCGAATGGCGCTAGCTGCACAGCATTTGTGCACCGCCGCCGTCAGTGTCAGCCAGTTTGCCGTGGCATACGGAGCTCCATCGCAGTCTTTAACACTGGTAGCATGCCGCGACAGCGTGGACGTGAACCGTATGTGCAGTTGACGGACTTTGTGCGAGGGCGTATAGTGGGCATGCGGGAGGCCGGGTGGACGTACCGCCGAATTGCTCAACACGTGGGGCGTGAGGTCCCCACAATACATCGATGTTGTCGCCAGTGGTCGGCGGAAGGTGCACGTGCCCGTCGACCTGGGACCGGACCGCAGCGACGCACGGATGCACGCCAAGACCGTAGGATCCTACGCAGTGCCGTAGGGGACCGCACCGCCACTTCCCAGCAAATTAGGGACACTGTTGCTCCTGGGGTATCGGCGAGGACCATTCGCAACCGTCTCCATGAAGCTGGGCTACGGTCCCGCACACCGTTAGGCCGTCTTCCGCTCACGCCCCAACATCGTGCAGCCCGCCTCCAGTGGTGTGGCGGCAGGCGTGAATGGAGGGACGGATGGAGACGTGTCGTCTTCAGCGATGAGAGTCGCTTCTGCCTTGGTGCCAATGATGGTCGTATGCGTGTTTGGCGCCGTGCAGGTGAGCGCCACAATCAGGACTGCATACGACCGAGGCACACAGGGCCAACACCCGGCATCATGGTGTGGGGAGCGATCTCCTACACTGGCCGTACACCACTGGTGATCGTCGAGGGGACACTGAATAGTGCACGGTACATCCAAACCGTCATCGAACCTGTAGTGACGTAACAAGACTGTTACGCCACACGGTAGTAGCCAAAAGAAAGGCACGCTAGACTAATGCAGACGGGCGTGAAGTCTGGAACATGAGAACTTATGAATGAATAAGAAGAAAAGTATGTAGATGCTTTTTACTTAACTTTTATTGATTCCTTGGAATACATCTCTCTTGAATACTCGAAGCTATAGGCACTGATACAAATGGCTCCTTGCTAGTTCGTAGCCATTAACTTAGATGGCTATTCTGTCTCTCGGCTAATGAGAGAGAAAGGCTTCGTACAACTGGGCGGTAGCTTGGTTCTCGTACAACTGGGCGGTAGCTAGGTTCTCGTACAACTGGGGTCGAGTCCACTCTCGTATCACGAGACCTGCCTTGGTGGTGGCGCTAGGTCTGCGATCACAGTGGCGACACGCGGGTCCGACATGTACTACATGGACCGCGGCCGATTTAAACTACCACCTAGCAAGTGTGGTGTCTGGCGGTGACACCACAGAACCCATCGTTCTACCATTCCTAGACCGGCAAGGGAACTTGCTGTTCCAACAGGACAATGCACGTCCGCATGTATCCCGTGCCACCCAACGTGCTCTAGAAGGTGTAAGTCAACTACCCTGGCCAGCAAGATCTCCGGATCTGTCCCTCACAGAGCATTTTTGGGACTGGATGAAGCGTCGTCTCACGCGGTCTGCCGGTCCAGCACGAACGCTGGCCCAACTGAGGCGCCAGGTGGAAATGGCATTGCAAGCCGTTCCACAGGACTACATCCAGCATCTCTACGATCGTCTCCATGGGAGAAAAGCAGCCTGCATTGCTGCGAAAGGTGGATATACACTGTACTAGTGCCGACATTGTGCATGCTCTGTTGCCTGTGTCTATGTGCCTGTGGTTCTGTCAGTGTGATCATGTGATGTATCTGACCCCAGGAATGTGTCAATAAAGTTTCCCCTTCCTGGGACAATGAATTCACGGTGTTCTTTTTTCCATTTCCAGGAGTGTATATATCTTACTTCGGCCAGTTGCAGAATTTTAGAACATGTTTTACGCTCAGGAATTATGACACTATTAAGTGGCAGTTAAGTCACAACACAGACAACTGTTACGTATTGCGAGTACATAGACAAGAAAGACCAATTATTGTATAATTACCGATTGAAGAACAAAATCTGCTACATAGGAACCAACATGAGTTCCGAAAACAACGATCGTATGAAACCCAGCTAGCTTTGTTCGTCCATGACACTCAGAAAGCAGTAAATAGAAGTGTCTACGTAGATGCCGCGTTCGCTGACTTGACGTCCACGAGGCATCCGACACAGTGTCGCAAAACGTTGTGAACAAAATACGAGCGTACGGAATACAAGACCAACTATGTGACGGGACTGAAGAGTTTCTAGCAAACAGAACACAGCGTATCATTCTGGACGGAGAGACGTGTTCACATAGAAAAGTAACTTCGGGCGGGTCCCAGGCGAGTGTCATAGGATCATTACTTTTCACAATATACAGGGTGATTCACGAAGATATGCAAATATTTCAATATGTTATTCTACGAGTAAAACTAAAGAAAAAAGTTCATATAAACATAGGTCCGCAAACGTTTAGTTACGGAGTTACGGCTAATAAGAGATTTTTGCCTAAAATCTAGCAACTTCGCCCGTATGAAGCCATCGCAAAACTTTACGAGGTTAAAGTAAAGGACGATTTCAATTTATCTTGTTGTTATTGATCTGGTGAATCTACTAAGACATGTTCCAGACGTTATCTGCAGTAGTTTTCCAGAACGTCCAGAGAAGCAAAGACGTAATTTTGTAAAATTTTTAGTTTATCAACTTCTTGGCCCAATTTGTTTTTTGAATTCCAGACAATTGCGCAAAGTTCTCAACAGAAGTTGCAGAGAATGTAATTTTTGAAAAATGATGATAATGACGTTAACTGAAATTGTATGAATGTGTCAGATAATCTGCTTCTATTAATACCAAAGCACACTTGAATTCATGTTAAACCGGAAAAAACAAAACGAAGTAGTAAGGAAACGTTCTTTCACCAAACAATTCCGAAAACTAACTCGTTTCAAGGTTAGGAAGCTATTGAAACAACTCTCTAACGGTTGCCAACAATGGCAGTCCGTCTTCAGGTCACAAGTGGCTGATCGGGACCATCCGACCGCCGTGTCATCCTCAGATGAGGATGCGGATAGGAGGGGCGTGTGATCAGCACACCGCTCTCCCGGTCGTTATGATGATTTTCTGTGACCGGAGCTGCTACTGTTCGGTCGAGTAGCTACTCAATTGGCATCACGAGGCTGAGTGCACCTCGAAAAATGGCAACAGCCCATGGCGGCCCGGACGGTCACCCACCCAAGTGCCGGCCACGCCCGACAGCGCTTAACGTCTGTGATCTGACGGGAACCGGCGCTTCCACAGCGGCAAGGCCGTTGCCTGGTTGTCAACAATGACATAAACGTTTCTACACTCTTAATGGAAAATAAACAAATTTGCTTGTATAATAATCTTTGTTTCTCAGGATATTATGGAAAACTACTCCAGATATGCGTCTGGGACAAGTTTTATTACATTCAACAAAATAATTACAAAAAAATGAATGAAAATCGTGCTTTACTTTAACCTCGTACAGTTTTGCGATGGCTTCATATCAGCGAAGTTGCTAAATTTCATGCAAAATCTTTTTTAGCCGTAACTCCATAACTAAACATTTGCGGACCTACGTTTATACGAACTTTATTCTTTAGTTTTACTTGTAGAATAACATATTAAAGTATTTGCATATCTTCGTGAATCACCCTGTATATAAATGAGCTAGTAGATAACTTTGGACGTTACATGAGGCTTTTCGCGGATGATGCTGTTGTACACAGAGATGTCGCGACCCTAGAAAATTGTAGCGAAACGCAGGAAGACCTTCAGAGGATCCACCCATGGTGCAGGAAGTGGCAGTTAATTCAAAACACAACACAACTCGCAGGTAAGGCAAGTGCCAGTTAGATTCACTGGAAGAATCCGCAGGAACGAAGAAAGTAGCTTACAAAACTCTCTTTCGACCAATACTTGAATACTGCCTGTCAGTATCGGATCTGTACCAGATAGGACTGGCCGAGCGAGGTTGCTCAGTGGTTAGCACACTGGACTCTCATTAAGGAGGAGGACGACGTTTCAATCCCGCGTCCGGTCTTCCTGATTTAAGTTTTCTGTGATTTCCCTAAATCACTCCAGGCAAATGCCGGGCTGCTTTCTTTGAAAGGGAACGACCGACTTCCTTCCCCATCCTTCCCTAATCCGATGAGACCGATGACCTCGCTGTCTTGTCTCCTCCCCCAAACAATCCAATCCAATCCAATCCACATAGGACTGATAGAGGAACTAGAGAAGGTCCGAAGAAGAGCAGCGCGTTTCTTTACAGTGTTACATATTAAGCACGGAAGCGCACAGAGATGATCCATGAACTCCTACCGCAGTCGCTGAAAGACGCTTTCTGCATCACGGTACAGTTATTGTTGAAGTTCTGAGAGCGTACGATCCTAGAAGAGTCAACAAATAAAATGCTTCCTCTTATATATATCTGGCAACGTCCTTGCCGCAGTGGATACACCGGTTCCCGTCAGATCACCGAAGTTAAGCGCTGTCGGGCGTGGCCGGCACTTGGATGGGTGACCATCCGGGCCGCCATGTACTGTTGCCATTTTTCGGGGTGCACTCAGCCTCGTGATGCCAACTGAGGAGCTACTCGACCGAATAGTAGCGGCTCCGGTCAAAGAAAACCATCGTAACGACCGGGAGAGCGGTGTGCTGACCACACGCCCCTCCTATCCGCATCCTCCTCTGAGGATGACACGGCGGTCGGATGGTCCCGATGGGCCACGTGTGGCCTGATGACGGAGTGCTTATATATATATATCTCGCAAAAAGCAATGAAAATATAATTAGAGCGATTCGAGCCAGCACGGAGGCTTACCGGAAACCCATCTCCCCGCAATATATTTATGACTGGAACAAGAATGGGGGAGGGGGGAATAAAAGCTGTAGATTACATGAAGTACCCGCCGCCCCACACCGCAAAGTGGCTTGCAGAGTATAAATGTAACTGTAGATGAGCACTGGCCACGAAGAACAGTTGTAATGTGTTTGACCTGAAGTACCTGTCTATAAAACTTCCTGGCAGGTTAAAACTGTGTGCCGGACCGAGACTCAAACTCGGGACCTTTGCCTTTCGCGGCCAAGTGCTCTACCATCTGAGCTACTCAAGCACGACTCACACCCCGTCCTCACAGCTTTACTTCTGCCAGTATCTCGTCCCCTACCTTCCAAACTCAGATGGTAGAGCACTTGCCCGCGAAAGGCGAAGGTCCCGAGTTTGAGTCTCGGTCCGGCACACAGTTTTAATCTGCCAGAAAGGTTCATATCAGCACACACTCCGCTGCAGAGTCAAAATCTCATTGTACCTATCTGTAGTCTGGAACGTGGGTGACTCAGTCGTAACACTTAGTATCGGGGAAACCATGGATTTGCGGATGTATGTTTATTACGACTGTTTGCTTATCTCATTATCCTCTGATGGCTCTTTAGTTTGTACTTGTAATAAACACCCTGCACACTTATCGTAGGTATGATGAGAACAAGATGAGAGAGATCGGGGCACGTCCCAAAACACAACGGTACTGGTTCAAATGGCTCTGAGCGCTATGGGACTTGAACTTCTGAGGTCATCAGTTCCCCAGAACTTAGAACTACTTAAACCAAACTAATCTAAGGACATCACACACATCCATGCCTGAGGCAGGATTCAAACCTGCGACCGTAGCGGTCGCGCGGTTCCAGACTGAAGCGCCTAGAACCGCTCGGCCACTTCGGCCGGCGCAAAACTGTACACATTTCCGTCTCGCTCACTACGCAAATGGAATAGGAATGGGAATCGATGATGCTATACAACGTAACTGTCACCATGCACCGTAAAACGGATTGCAGGGAATACGTGCAGATAAAGCTCACAATGCTGGGAGGAAATGTTTAAAATATTTCGCATTGCTATCGTGCTTCATACACGGCGGCTACATTATGTGTGCCCGCAGGTCCCGGATTCCATTCGTGATTGCCGACATAGCTCGCAAATATGGCCGGCGTTGCAGCTTTCACAGCGCCGGGGGCCGGCCATTTATTTCTCGGCTCCATAACAGCGGCGCGTGCCACAGGTACATCGGGCACTGCGGCAGCTACGCGGAACAAATTTAATATCGACACGGTGCGCCAAATCACTGACAGCGGCAGTCGCGAAATACTTGACACGCTGCAGCCAGTGTGGAGTCGCGAGTTTGTTACTCGTACGAAGCGATTACAACACTGTGTGGCCCTAACTTGTGGAGGAGCACTGGATGTGATATTAATAGTGGGAGACTCCTCCGCGAGCATGGACTGTTCGAAACGCTGGAATTATTCTGGAGAGGGATTAATTTATACGTCTTGCAGTGCCATGCACGACTCTTCTAGTGTACACACAGTGCGTCCCACAGGAATGGCCGGCCGCGGTGGTCTAGCGGTTATAGGCGCTCAGTCTGGAACCGCGCGACTGCTACGGTTGCAGGTTCGAATCCTGCCTCGGGCATGGCTGTGTGTGATGTCCTTAAGTTTAAGTAGTTCTAAGTTATAGGGGACTGATGACCACAGAAGTTAAGTCCCATAGTGCTCAGAGCCATTTGAACCATTTGAACCACAGGAATGCTGACTAATCCGGAGTAATATACAAGACGTCAATTTTTAGTTTACATGACTTTCTTAGAAGAAAGATGAAGGAAAGGCAAACCTACGTTTCTAGCATTTGTAGACTCAGAGCATTTGACAATGCTGACCGGAATATTCTCTTTCACATTCTAAAGGTGGCAGGGGTAAAATACAGGGAGCGAAAGGCCATTTACAATTTATACAGAAACCAGATGGCAGTTATAAGAGTCGAGGGGTATGAAAGGGAAGCAGTGGTTGGGAAGGGAGTGAGACAGGGTTGTAACCTATCCCCGATCTTATTCAATCTTTATATAGAGTAAGCAGCAAAGGAAACAAAAGAAAAATTCGGAGTAGGTGTTAAAATCCATGGAGAGGAAACAAAAACTTCGAGGTTTGCCGATGACATTGTTATTCTGTCAGAGACAGCAAAGGACTTGGAAGAGCAGTTGAACGGAATGGACAGTGTCTTGAAACCAGGATATAAAATGAACATCAACAAAAGCAAAACGAGGATAATGGAATGTAGTCGAATTAAGTCGGATGATGCTGAGGGAATTAGATTAGGAAATGAGACACTTAAAGTAGTAAAGGGGTTTTGCTATTTGGGGAGCAAAATAACTGATGATGGTCGAAGTAGAGAGGATATAAAATGTAGACTGGCGATGGCAAGGAAAGCGTTTCTGAAGAAGAGAAATTTGTTAACATCGAGTATAGATTTAAGTGTCAGGAAGTCGTTTCTGAAAGTATTTGTATGGAGTGTAGCCCTGTATGGAAGTGAAACATGGACCATAAATAGTTTGGACAGGAAGGGAATAGAAGCTTTCGAAAGGTGGTGCTACAGAAGAATGCTGAAGATAAGATGGGTAGATCACATAACTAATGAGGAGGTATTGAATAGAACTGCGGAGAAGAGGAGTTTGTGGCACAACTTGATAAGAAGAAGGGACCGGTTGGTAGGACATGTTCTGAGGCATCAAGGGACCACAAATTTAGCATTGGAGGGCAGCGTGGAAGGTAAAAATCGTAGAGGGAGACCAAGAGATGAATACACTAAGCAGATTCACAAGAATGTAGGTTGCAGTAAGTACTGGGAGATGAAGCAGCTTGCACAGGGTAGAGTAGAGTGGAGAGACTGGTGATCACTTGATGCCTCCGAAGATGTCCAACCAACCGATGCCTTCTTCTAGTCAAGTTGGGCCACAAATTCCTCTTCTCCCCAATTCTGTTCAGTACCTCCGCTATCCATCTAATCTTCAGCATTCTTCAGTAGCGCCACACTTCGAAAGATTCTATTCTCTTCTTGTCTAAACTAATTATCGCCCTATTTCACTTCCATACGTGGCTACACTCCATATAAATACTTTCAGAAATGAATTTCTGACACGTAAATCTATGCTCGATGTTAACAAATTTCTCATCTTCAGAAACTCTTTCCTTACGATTGCCAGTCTACATTTCATATCCTCTCTACTTCGACCATCAACAGTTATTTTGCTACCCAGATAGCAAAACTCATCTGCTACTTTAAGTGTCTCATTTCCTAATCTAACTTCCTCAGCATCACCTGATTTAATTTTTCTATATTCCATTATCCTTGTTTTGCTTTTGTTGATGTTCATCTTATATCCTCGTTTCAACACACTGTCCATTCCGTTCAACTGCTCTTCCACGTCCTTTGCTCTCTCTGACAGAATTACAATGTCATCGGCAAACCTTAAGGTTTTTATTTCTTCTCCATGGCCGGCCGAAGTGGCCGTGCGGTTAAAGGCGCTGCAGTCTGGAACCGCAAGACCGCTACGGTCGCAGGTTCGAATCCTGCCTCGGGCATGGATGTGTGTGATGTCCTTAGGTTAGTTAGGTTTAACTAGTTCTAAGTTCTAGGGGACTAATGACCTCAGCAGTTGAGTCCCATAGTGCTCGGAGCCATTTGAACCATTCTTCTCCATGGATTTTAATTCCTACTCCAGATTTTTCTTTTGTTTCCTTTACTGCTTGCTCAAAATACAGATTGAATAACATCGGGGATAGGCTACAACCGCCGGCCGGAGTGGCCCAGCGGTTAAAGGCGCTACAGTCTGGAACCGACGACCGCTACGGTCGCAGGTTCGAATCCTGCCTCGGGCATAGATGTGTGTGATGTCCTTAGGTTAGTTAGGTTTAAGTAGTTCTACGTTCTAGGGGACTTATGACCACAGCAGTTGTGCCCCATAGTGCTCAGAGCCATTTGAACCATTTGAACCATAGGCTACAACCCTGTCTCACTCCCTTCCCAACTACCGCTTCCCTTTCATGCCCCTCGACTATTATAACTGCCATCTGTTTCTGTACAAATCGTCAATAGTCTTTCGCTCCCTGAATTTGACCCCTACCACCTTGAGAATTTGAAAGAGAGTATTCCAGTCAGCCAACATTGTCAAAAGCCTTCTCTAAGTCCACAAATGCTAGAAACATAGGTTTGGCTTTCCTTAATCGATCTTCTAAGATAGGCCTCAAGGTCAGTATTGCCTCACGTGTTCCAACATTTCTACGGAATCCAAACTGATCTTCCCCAAGGTCGGCTTGTACTAGTTTTTCTGTTCGTCTGTAAAGAATTCGTGTTAGTATTTTGCAGCTGTGACTTATTAAACTGATAGTTCGGTAGTTTTCACACCTGTTAACACCTGCTTTCTTTGGGAGTGGAATTATTATATTCTTCTTGAAGCCTGAGGGTATTTTGCCTGTCTCACTCATCTTGCTCACCAGATGGTACAGTTCTGTCAGGGCTGGCTCTGCCAAGGCTATCAGTAGTTGTAATGGAATGTTGTCTACTCCCGGGGCCTTGTTTCGACTCAGGTCTGTTAATGCTCCTCGATTCCGATCGTACCCCGGCAATCTGCGCCCATAAACTATTTGAAACACCCAAGCAGTAACATCGATTCACCATTTAATCTTTTGGAGTGAATTCTTTATGGATAACTCCTTTTGAAACTGTGAGCAGCGTCTTGACACGGCTTTTCTGCATGTGCGCCTTTTTCGGTTTCGAAGGTTCTGGACCCTTCCATTAAGGGCTTCTGCTCTCTGTGAGTGGCTCAGAATGAAAACACGATGTTTTACCACCTGTCACGATGCAAGACATGAAGTCTGGGTCCCTAGTGGCCGATCTTTTCATATCTCTGCAGTGATCCCCCCTACAATTATTGTCGCTGAGTTACGTGTAGCACAAACCGACAAGAGATGATCTTTCTACCCAGCTTTTCAGTTAGAAGTTTCAACCACTTTTTGATCATTTTCTTCGACTCAAACTGTCGATGATGTTCCCAGACGTCGATCATGTTCAGTGCTCTCTTGATTAGCACCAGGACTTGCATACAATCTAGAAACATTTTTACGACTCATTGCTTCACAACCGTAAACAGTCTGCATCATTTCGAAAGTAACTAAGGCACTTTTACGCAATTTAAAACAAAATTTAACGTTCGCTGGGTGCCCCATTGTTCCTTTTCCAAATTCAAAACATTCTAACAAAGTTTCACTTATAACGAGCAGTTTGTGACGCCGGCGGTGTTCAATTTAAAACGGCAAGTGGTCAAATATCACGTTAGTAATTCAAGTATGTGTTCACAGAGGCATTACGCAGCACGCGTTCACAGAGGCAGCAGTAGTTACGTGAATACCAGATCTGTCACCTGTCCTGTGGGACAGACTGTGCTGCATTCATCGAACGTTCGCAGGTATAGGCTGTCCCCCGTAAATGCTCGATTTTGTTAAGACCTGTTCATCTGAAGGACCAAGCCATGTACGTTAACTCACTGATATGTTAACCAAGTAACTTACGTTCAACTAAAGAGTGGTGGCACGATATCCCCTATCAGAGTTCCCTCACACTAGAAAGGGCGGCGTTTAACCATAATCTTCCTTCTTTTTTCTTCTGTGAAACGTATTAGTTTCCACGCTTCGTCACGAAAAAACCGTGTTAAAATTATTAAGAAACCGTGTTAAAATTATTAATCTGTGGGAATTCCGCCCATCACACATTTCGTTCACAACTCCGGCTTGTGTTCCGCGCTAAGAAGATACGGTGTCGATACAACACACACTTTCACTCCACAAAGACACTCCTAGGAGACTGTGAGATAGGCACAGCTCCAAATCTATCAGTACATTTATTTTTCTGGTTAGTGAGTTGGATACTTAATACCTAAACTATGCTCAACTTGTGAATAATTCATACAGAGTAAAATTTAGACTCACTAAAAAGTTAACATATTGTGAGTGCCAGCAGCAGCTGCAAATCTGTTTGGTCTTGGAATCAGTACTAAGTGGTAGCTGGTAACAAACCTTAGTGCCTCTGTTAACCATTTTAATGAAAATGTATTTACGTTTTCCGGGTGATTCGTAACCGCTCCCCGAGCTTGTTTCTTGACAAATTATCTTGTGCAGTCTGCGGTCTCTTACCTGCAACAAAATGAAACAGTATGAAAAGCAAGAAGACATGAGTCATCCGGAAAAGGGGAAAAAGAAGAAAAATCTTACAAACATAATGATACAAGACCCCCTCGTTTAACTCAACTTTTACAGTATCTGTGTGTGTTTTTTTTTTTTTTTTTTTTTTTTTTTTCCCGTTCGCTTTCTTTGGATTCACTCGGTAAATGACGGAAGTCTCCTGCATATCGTATCTTATGTGTTAAACTGTCACCAATCTCTGATGGCGTATAATATTTTAGCGTAGTACCAGCCACAATGCACGATGGTAAACCTGTCTTCAACTAATTTTAGAACTGCTTAATACTTTTGGTACGTCAGTTCATAAGGCAGTTTCAATTCTGATTACATGGACCATTTAGAAACACTAGTCAAAAATGTGTGTGTGTGTGTGTGTGTGTGTGTGTGCGCGCGCGCGCGCGTGCGTGTGTGTATGTGACGTGTGTGTGCGCGCGCGTGTGTGTGTGTGTGTGTGTGTGTGTGTGTGTGTGTGTGTGTGTGTGTGTGTGTGTGCGTGCGTGCGTGTGTGTGTGTAAGTTTAATTTTTACGGGCGTTCTACATACTTTACAGGGCGTACACCCCATCACTCTTGATAACAGTCACCACTAAAGCAACATTTTTTGTGCAGTCACGTAGCTTCTTCCTTCAATATCCCGTCATATGGAAGTAGCAACCGTTCAACAGTACAATGAAAGCAACGGCAGAGATAGGATAAACACTTGTACTGGATCCATACAAATCAGGTTAAGATTTTATGAGCAATGTATGGTCATTTAAACTTGTAGTTGAGAACAGTAATTACGAAATATACAGTTCATTATTTTGTTGAAGACATTATTTGTGACTATAGAGTGAAATGTAATTGTGCAGTTTTTCGAGTTCTGCTAATAGAAAGCAAGTGGCATCCCATATAAACAAACTAACTAGAAATTATTCACATAATATCTGTTCGTCGCTCAGAGTTTCTTACAGCTTCAAGATAACGGATTCACGACCTACTTGCTGTTTTCTGCGTAGGGGACAACAACTGTAGAAGACTGCAGGTTGGTGACCATTTATTAGAGCTTATGCACTCCGCTCAGGGCGGTGGAAGCAAATAGGCACCTCCCGAGTGCTACAATCTTGGTACAAATGAGATCAGTGACACGTTATCTGTGGTAACACGGAGGAGGTATGGAGAAGTTTTCGAGAGAAGGCGTTTATCACATACGTAAATACCACTCTCTTTCTCCCTGTCTCTCTCTCTTTCGACTTGCCGTAAGCCTCCAAAAGAGATGGCTTGATGACTTGAAGCTGGTGGCTGATACACGATGGTACCAGATGACTGAAAATCGAAGACAATGGAAACCTAGGGAAGAGGCCTATATACAGCAGTGGATTAAGATAGGCTACAAAAGAATATCTTTAAGAAAGGAATCAGATGCCAGTGCATGGAAAGCCGAGAAACGAAAGAGGAACAGCTTGCAAAAATAGCTAGAAGTCTTGAGTGATTTACTGCGAAAACGTCTGATATCACCAGCATTGTAGGTACACAAGAGTTTCCGTGTTCATACAATTCAGAGTACGTAAGCGGTTCACTGTCTACAGCTGATCAACTTTGACTGAAAATGCTTTAACGCCTGCGCAGAAAATCACTCTCTCCGAGCAGGTTTATTTGAAATTTTTCGCTGATACTAGTTGTTGGCCAGAAAATGTAAGCGGGGCTTCGAAAAATGACTTTGTTAAGAGAGGGACGTGTGAACTGCAGAATAAACATGCATTTTTTCCAACAGAAAATATTGCCAGACTTTGTCTAAGGGTTGGTTTTATAGGAAGTTACAAAATGGCGATAGCGTTTTGAAGACATGGTGGTCGTATTCGTTCAAATGGCTCTGAGTACTATGGGACTTAACTTCTGAGGTCATCAGTCCCCTAGAACTTAGAACTACTTAAACTTAAGGACATCACACACAGCCATGCCCGAGGCAGGATTCGAACTTGCGACCGTAGCAGTTGCGCGGTTCCAGAGTGTAGCGCCTAGAACCGCTCGGCGGTGATCGTATTCTCTTGCGGAATGTGCTATATATTGCATTCCTTACATTCTTTTTTTTAAGTACAGGGAGAAGTTATTTTGTACAGTAAAATGGTTTTAAAGCATTTAAAACGTTTTGATGTCAGAGTATTAGATCACGAAAAAAGTTATCGTGGTGAAGCATATGAAAACAGGAAATGGCTGAAATGCGACTACAGAAAAAAATGTGGAACAACTGATCATGCTGTTCAATTAGAACAATGTAAGTCATTTGTGAAATGGAAGGCTCTATTATTAAGAATTCTTGATTGTGTATTGTTATTAGCCAGACAGTCCTTAGCTTTGCATAGTCATTCAGATCTATGCTGAACTACTTGCCAAATATTATCCGGTTGCGAATCATCATCTTTAGTAAATTCAGCACACAGTCGCCTGTGCTGTGTCTTATCTTTCTCGACGAAAGCAAAATGACTTTATCAGACTACTTGGCCATCAAGTCAGAACAGAGACATTTAAGAAATTCTCTGAGTCTTAAGTTTTTCTCCATCAAATATGGCTCAAATGGCTCTGAGCACTATGGGACTCAACTGCTGAGGTCATTAGTCCCCTAGAACTTAGAACTAGTTAAACCTAACTAACCTAAGGACATCACAAACATCCATGCCCGAGGCAGGATTCGAACCTGCGACCGTAGCGGTCTTGCGGTTCCAGACTGCAGTGCCTTTAACCGCACGGCCACTTCGGCCGGCTCCATCAAATATACCATACACCGACCAAATGCCTCAAGTAATCCTTATGTACATATTAAACGTTCACAAGTCGCAGTTGAGGAATCCAGTAACTTCATTCTATTACATGGTAAATCAACTAATGAAATTACAGAACAAATTTCTGAAAAGTTGCAAGGAGACTGTGTAAAACTGGAGCACTCCTGTGGACAAGGACATGAATCATGATACTACTGTGACCATAGATGGACACATTAGTGGTGTTCAGAGACGTATTCTGGATATAAACTCAAAGGCAGAGTATGTGCCATGTAACATTCGCTCAGTCTTGTTACAGCGCATGGAGTTAATGTTGAAACAAAATCGGTGTCTTTTTTGGCACTGCTCAAATTGTTTACACATTTTTCTCGAGCTTTACACACAGCCGGGGCGATATTAAACATAACGTACAATGAATGCTAAGCAATTCTGTGACAAAGCGTGAATCGTCCATGTGCTTGCTGAGCACATTGAAAGCATAAGAGATTGGTTGGTTGGTTGTTTGGGCAAGGAGACCAGACTGCGTGGTCATCGGTCTCATCGGTTTAGGGAAGGATGTGAAAGGAAGTCGGCCGTGCCCTTTCAGAGGAACCATCCCGGCATTTGCCTGGAGTGATTTAGGGAAATCACGGAAAACCTAAATCAGGATGGCCGGACGCGGGATTGAACCGTCGTCCTCCCGAATGCGAGTCCAGTGTCTAACCACTGCGCCACCTCGCTCGGTAGCATAAGAGAAGTTATGGAAGTATTGAGGGGTGGATCAGAAGAAATCCCGGAAACCAAAGGAGATTCAGGCTGTTTGTTTACACCATGAACTATCCTCCAATGGATTTCCTTATTTTTGGAGCCCATTCCTTGCTAAAGTGATTGATGCTCAGATATACCTACAACCAAGAAGTCTTCATCAGTGTGTTCGGAAGTTACAAGTACTGACTATGAAGAAAAGCGTGATGCTCTAGATACAAAAGCGCCGAGAACAATGCGAGAGCCGGCCGGTGTGGCCGAGCGGTTCTGGGCGCTTCAGTCTGGAACCGCGCGACCGCTACGGTCGCAGGTTCGAATCCTGCGTCGGACATGGATGTGTGTCATGTCCATAGGTTAGTTAGGTTTAAGTAGTTCTAAGTCCTAGGGGACTGATGACCTCAGATGTTGTCCCATAGTGCTCAGAGCCATTTCGCGAACACAATGCGAGACATGAAATATATTTGATATTTCTACAGAAGGAAGTATGACATAACTTGCTTCGTGTTTCACGCGTGTGAGTGCTTCCTCGACGTGACGTGACAGAAACTACATAACGTAATAGTAAGCAACCAGTTGCATAAAAGAAATTTTCGGGCACTTAGTTCCCTTCTTCAGAATATTATGCCTATCGCATTATCTGCGAGTGTCAATAATAAAGTGCATACGGCAAGATGCCATGGTCATAGAGTTTTATGCAGGCCCTGTGAACTGCATGAACTGTGAACTACTGTGCCTGCGCAAAAGTTGTTATATGCAGACACTGAATTATGGCCATGGCATTTTGCCGTATGCACTTTAGTATTGACACTCGGAAATAATGTGATTGGCATAAACCTTCTGAAGAAGGGCATTTAATGCCTGAAATTAAATTTTTTTATGAGCTGACTGCTTATTATTTCATTATATACGACTACAGTTGCTGAAGATGGATAAAATACTATAACGGGACATGACGTCACGAAACTGTACCGCCTCCACATCAGCTTTTGCGTCCATCGTGGGGAAGGGAACCTTTACAATGCCCCAGAGGGCATCTCGCGGCGTGACCACATTAATTAACTAAATTCGGAAAAATATGATACCAGTCCCACCAGTGAGACCGCAGTTACCTCGTGGGGCTGCGGCAAGTCGATGGCGTCATCGAGCCGGCTGCAACGGCCGTTGGTGTAGGTCACCGGTTAACGGGACAGGGAAAGAGTGATAGGTAGGGGGAAAGGAGTAGTGGAGGGGTGAGGTGGGGGGGGGGGGGGCGGGACGCGGAGCGGCGTGGGCAGCAAAGCGTTTCATGTGCCCTGCGAGCTTTCCTCGTCACGACTGGGTGTGTGCAGGAATTGCTGGAATGCCAATGACGCTCTGGGGACCTCGATGGCATCGCGCGACTGAATTCGCAATTTGCTATCGGAAAGGTCACACGTTCGATTCAAGCTCAACAGTTATCGGCGATCGACGCTGTTCGCCGTTTCACTGCAAATGCTGATACTTGTCGTTTTCTCGCAGGGGAAAACAACGGTGTGGATTAAAGTGCTGTCTTCCGCAATCTCCTCTACGAAAGAATGGTTGAGTATTAGAACTGAACCTCTCGCCGACCATGATGGATAATGATGAGGTAGAAAATCGTACTAAACCCTAAGTAGACTTATAAGTGTTTTCTTTACATCTGGTTGAATACACATTCTTTCGTAGGAAGTGTAGCAGAATTCATTTATGTAGATTTTTTCTACAAATAGTTCAAATGGCTCTGAGCACTATGGAACTTAACTTCTGAGGTCATCATTCCCCTAGAACTTAGAACTACTTGAACCTAACTAACCTAAGGACATCACACACATCCATGCTCGAAGCAGGATTCGAACCTGCAACCGTAGCGGTCGCGCGGTTCCAGACTGTAGCGCCTAGAACCCCACCCTGGCCGGCCTACAAATAGTATTGATACTTTATGAATTATTTATGTTGGTTTTCGAGTTTTCTTTTGTTGATTATTTGTGTTTTAATTAGTGTGGCTTTTTTAACTTTATTAGAGCGACTCACGGAGTGGCCATATGGCAAGTTGGAAAGAGTTTTGGAAAAATATTGCGCTTTTAACTAGACGATCTCATACACAGATTCTAACATCAGATGTTTTATAGCCAGATACAAAATTTTCTTCAAACAGTAAAAATAATACAGTCAAATGGTTAAATGGATACTTCTTTAACACCACAGACAATCACCACAAATTACAATTTTACACACTGTAAGTTATATATGGATCCAGAGTACTTAAAAAATAAATTGCGGTAAACAAAAGGAAATACTTGGTGACATGCTAAGCACTGTGTTTAACAGTGCAGGAAAAGGATAAAATCCACAGATCTTGCTGATTATGACTGATTTGAAACCAGGGGACTGTGGTCTTGAGGAGGGGACGGCGGAGGCTACAGGACGCTCTGACCGATAGGGTAGCCGTGAAGTCCCAGACAGAAACCTCAGAATGGAAGAGGGTCACACACTGAAAACCATGGCGAATATCGCCTGACACAGATTTTCTTCGAGGACGCTGCACACAGAGAAGTGTTAGTAATTTTAACATCCGAAACAGCGAAGCAAAATTTTCAGCAAAAATCGAAATCCACACCTTGGTCCGTAGTTTATTGGATTTTGTACTATTCGTGTCTTCCCACTTCTGTAAGATGTGGCGTGGAGTAAGTATCCTGAAGTCAGAGTACTTGGAATATCTTGTTCGAGTGCTTCGATCTCCATTGTTGTTTTGGGTATTCTGTCAGCCTGCTCGTCCAGAGAAACACGGGGGATGTCCCTGTACCACGGAGAGAATACCGCTGATCATGTATAGCAGATACCAACTGATGTTTTTCGTAACATTTGACTATTGTTCGCCATGCTCTCGAGCAGTCGCCGCATATTGTTAAATTCTGTCGAGGGAAATTCATCATGTTTTGTAGTTATCTATATATCGCTATTAACCCTGCTGCACAAACACTGCATTCTTTTGAAAGAGAACCGATTCGGGTTGTGTGCATATGCACAGCCGACTCTTTCATTATCTTTGGAGCCGTCTGTCTAAAAGAGATTAAAAAATCGGGAGTTACACCATAGATCCATTCTTATTACTGGTTGTTAAACACATAATGGACGCGTTCGCGATTGAGAATATTGCATTCGGAGAGAAAGCTGATCTTGTCGGTCACCCAGTCGTAGTGTTACTGGTCGTTCAGTTCTAAATAATTCTGATTGGACTGACATATGGCGGTAAGTGGGGGGGGGGGGGGGGGTAGCTGGGGAGCGGGAGAGGGAGGATAGTCTTTCCGGGAGATGTTGCCGTGCATGCGAAATTAATACATACTCAAATAGGATGGTTATACAAGGGACAGTGAAGAAAACGACACGTAGTGAAAAAAGTAAGTAAACTGTTTATTATTTAAGAAGCAGTCGCCACAACTGAAAATACATTTTATCCCAATGTGAGGCAAATCGGTCAACGCCCTCAGCGAAAAATGTTTACTGTTGCCTGCAGAACCATGATCGCACCCAGGTATGCACCTCTTCGTCTGAAGCGAATCGATGGCCACGACACGACTGTCTTTCCTAAGGACTCCAACAATATGGAAATCGCATGGGGAGAGATTGGGATTGTATGGAGGATTCGTATGGCCTACCCAGAGAAACTTGGGCAGTGTAGCTGAAACAACACTGGCAACATGTGGGCCCGCAGTGGACTTGATTCGGACGAAGAGCTTCCCACACGTATACGATCATCGTCTCGTTGGTAGCCGCAAGCATCTTTCAATGAAAGCACTGACCGTCTGGTCTCACAGTGCGATACATGTATTTGGAGTTATAGCGATTACGATGAAAATAAGAAGTTCAGTAGGACTCGCACACTGAGGGTCGCGTACAAAGTTACTTATCTACACAGACGATCCATCCATTCCGGGAATCGAGGTCACTGTCATCGACACCATTCGCACGGATTCCAAGACTTTAGAGAATATTTTAAGTTTGAAGCAGGATAACAAGTGATGTAAGAAATATGTCTGTGAGATAGAATTCAAAATGGTTCAAATGGCTCTGAGCACTATGGGACTTAACATCTGTGGTCATCAGTCCCCTAGAACTTAGAACTACTTAAACCTAACTAACCTAAGGACATCACACACATCCATGCCCGAGGCAGGATTCGAACCTGCGACCGTAGCAGTCGCGCGGTTCCGGACTGAGCGCCTAGAACCGCGAGACCACAGCGGCCGGCGAGATAGAATTACAAATTCACAATTTTCTAATATTTTTCCCTTCACTTTTATTTTAGAACATTGCTTCTTGCCAAACTTCATGATTCTAGGTCAACGAAAGGTACCCTATAGATTTCAATGATCGAGTTTTCGAGTATGAAAATACGTGACATAAATGGCCGTATCTTCTGATTGCATTGAGTTAGAAGCTTCAATTTTTTACCTCCGTAAGGGACTGTAGACCTTAGTATGTGGCATAAATTTCAACTTGATAGATCCGCCCATTCCTGAGAAAAAGCTCTTTTGACAGTCGGATATACAGGCAGACGGACAACAAAGAGATTTTACGACTGGGTTAGGGAACCCTAAAAACGGAAAAAAAGAAAGAAAAACTATTACGCTGAACCTCGTTACATCAGGACGAAGTACCCCTGATACAGTCTTGAACGATTCACGATCGGCGCTCACAGTTTGTAAAGACATCGATTTCCCCGAAAGTCGATTATATTTTTTTTCTTTTATGCATTAGCTTTTCATAGTAAGTATGTATCATTTATTTCAACTATTCTTTATTTTATAATACGTCACATTATTTCTTCATTCATTTTGCTACTGTTTTATATTTTATATTGTACGAATATGAATGTTCTGGTTCTATATGCTTTGTAAATCTTTGGTTAGGCTCGGAGAAGTATTGTGTCAGGGAGAGAGCGAACGACTATCGATAGAGAGAGTGAGTTGTTGTGGTATCGTGGTCGGTTCGCAGGTGTAAATACGTTGCAGAGTTCGGCGAGAAAGACGGTGATACGCGGAGGAACAATTAATTACAGTGCGTCCGCTGTGTTAATAGGAGATCGTGCATTATTAAGTGAACAGTAGAACCTGAAAAGTATATCGAGTGTTTGCGGTGACGGTTTTACAAACTGTGTGAACTTGTGACAATTAGCCATGAATCAGACACCATTGTCGTGTGGAGACACTAACTGTTAGAATTGCGTGAAAGTGGAACAAACCAAAATGTTAAATAAAAGAACAGTGCTGTGATTTGATCAAGAAACATTTATTATATTATCCAAATTGTCTCAAAGACGACAACGTAAATTGAACTGATGTTTAACGGACTGTTATAGTGATAAACACATGTGACTGTTTTCCTGTGGCAACACAGTGAAAGAACTGTGCGAAGTATTGGCATTAACCGGATATATATCGTAAATACTAAAGACATTGCATAATTCCAACCTACCCGCACCGCGTAATTAATAAACTTTTAATAATAAAACGTCGCGCGCGTAACGACAACGCACATACTGAAACTATTATTATCGCGCCAGTGCTGCCAGCTGATTCGACTACAACGGAGACGTGGACCACCGTCGTAACTGGAATATTAATGAAACGGGAGGATCCTTCATTATCTTCACGCCACGAACCAGGATTCACTTCACACATCGTCCGCGCGGACCACCGCTGACGTCATCGCACTGCCTGCAGCAACAGTTAAGACATTGAAAGAAAATTATTATGCTCCCTCTCGTTTCAAAATTAAAGACAACTGCAGTTAAATTAACTATTTTAAAAATACTGTCACAATATCTCAATTTTGTTTAGTTCCAATAAATATTCTTTCCATTATTTCGTCCTGTTGACAGTGTTGAAAACCCGCCAAATTAAAGTTCAATTAATAATTTTCTTTCAAAATTTTTCTCAGACATTTTGCTGCTCATTATAATTTTATTTTAATGTTTGTGTGTAACTTCTTTTGGAGGGAGTACATATTTTACTTTTTTGTGCAGTAAAATTAGCTACCATAAAATTACGTACAGGGTGATTCAAAAAGAATACCACAACTTTAGGAATTTAAAACTCTGCAACGACAAAAGGCAGAGCTAAGCACTATCTGTCGGCGAATTAAGGGAGCTATAAAGTTTCATTTAGTTGTACATTTGTTCGCTTGAGGCGCTGTTGACTAGGCGTCAGCGTCAGTTGATGCTAAGATGGCGACCGCTCAACAGAAAGCTCTTTGTGTTATTGAGTACGGCAGAAGTGAGTCGACGACAGTTGTTCAGCGTGCATTTCGAACGAAGTATGGTCTTAAACCTCCTGATAGGTGGTGTACTAAATGTTGGTATAAACAGTTTACAGAGAATGGGTGTTTGTGCAAAGGGAAAAGTTCTGGACGGCCGAGAACGAGTGATGAAAATGTAGCACGCATCCAGCAAGCATTTGTTCGCAGCCCAGGAAAATCGACTCGCAGAGCTAGCAGAGAGCTGCAAATTCCACAATCAACTGTATGGAGAGTCCTACGAAAAAGGTTAGTTATGAAACCTGAACGTCAACTACCCGAGGCGATGGATCGGCCGCCAGGCATTACCCCCTGCGATTTTTTCTTATGGGGGTATGTTAAGGATATGGTGTTTCGGCCACCTCTCCCAGCCACCATTGATGATTTGAAACGAGAAATAACAGCAGCTATCCAAACTGTTACGCCTGATATGCTACAGAGAGTGTGGAACGAGTTGGAGTATCGGGTTGATATTGCTCGTGTGTCTGGAGGGGGCCATACTGAACATCTCTGAACTTGTTTTTGAGTGAAAAAAAATCTTTTTAAATACTCTTTGTAATGATGTATAACAGAAGGTTATATTATGTTTCTTTCATTAAATACACATTTTTAAAGTTGTGGTATTCTTTTTGAATCACCCTGTATATTACCAGTTGATGCTGTCCGCCATTACTGCTTGAAAACTGCACCTACTTTCTCATTGGCTGTCAGCTTCAAAACAAAATTACGTATATCTAGCATATGCGAGATGCCTATGTAGGCCCCTACAATAATTTTTACTTTTTCAGGTTTACTGGAATTAATATTGACTTTAATAGTTCATTTGGCCTCCGTTAAAGTGATTTATCGTATCTATATAATAATTGTACTGAATTACCATTTTTTTTCTTTTTCTTTATAGGTTGCCATTATCTTTCACCAGCATTCCAACTTTGAAAGAAGCTCAGCTACAAACAGTCCTGGACTAGCATTTCTGGAAGAAGAGATACCGCGGAGAATCTTTCACCCTGCACTTCGCTGGAGAGTGAACGATGAATGTCGCTGTATTTTCTCTCTGATTTCACAATGCACGACGCGCGCCTGCAGTTCCTGAGAAGACACGGAGTTCCACTGCGCTGGAGCCGGAAGCAGACGTTCCAGTGCAATATCCGGAACGGCCTGCCGACTGGAAGCATTCGGAGAAAAAGCCCCTTTCCCCCTCCACGAGCAATGCCTTCGTTGCGGGCAGCTGCCTTCGTTGCGGGCAGCGAGCGGGCTCTACTGGCGCCTGTATAGCCCAGTGTTAATCAAGTTTGGCGCAGCGTAAATCTCGCTGCCGAATCCAAGCAGTGTGCACCTACATATAAACACAAATGATGGGCTGCAACTCGGAATGCTGTCTTCTTGTTTTTGAGGTCTCCCTTCCACGGTCGCAGTCTTACAAATAGTATGGGAATTATTCCATCTTTTTCGACAGCATAAAGTTTTATTCGGACCAGAAGCGTTTTGCATTATTTTAATCATCTTCAGTGGTCATTGTAATAACTGTGGTACTTTACAAATCTGTTTAACGAGACTATTGACCTTTCTCATATTTGTAGTTACCTTCCCAACTCGGAATGCTGCCTTCTTGTTTTTGAGGTCTCCCTTCCACGGTCGCAGTCTTACAAATAGTATGGGAATTATTCCATCTTTTTCGACAGCATAAAGTTTTATTCGGACCAGAAGCGTTTTGCATTATTTTAATCATCTTCAGTGGTCATTGTAACAACTGTGGTACTTTACAAATCTGTTTAACGAAACTATTGACCTTTCTCATATTTGTAGTTACCTTCCTATTACTCATGTTCTTCCGCTCCCACATTAACAAGGGGAGGCCGCCAATTGTGAAATTCAGATTCGATTCATACTGCGCATAATAAAAGCTCATGGCCAGAGGTGTAATGTGGCAAAGCACCAAGATGCACTTCTCAGCCGTTATCGAGAAAATCGACAGTTAAAAGAAACCGTTACGGTGAAATACTCTCTACGATTAGTAATTTTCTACAGCGTGGTGGCGCAGCGGTAAGCGCTCGGGTTCGTAATCCGAAGGTCGCCGGATCGAATCTCGCTCTATGCAACTTTTTTTTGGTATTTGTTTTTTGTTATATATATATATATATATATATATAAATTCCCGGCAATCAGTTACAACAATTATGCATATAATAAGTTGTTGAAAGTCATTCGTCGTGGAAAAACTGGCGACTTCGAACACCATTATGTTTTCCGCAAACAAAGTTGTATTTCACAAATGTTATTAATTGTCTTCATAATGTTAACCACGTATAGTTAACGGAAGACGTAGAAACGAATACGTATAGCGTAAGTCAAACGTTCGAATTAGAACAGAGACCTCACGAACACAAACTTGCTGTGGCAGGTATGAAATATAAACTCCGTTACTCGCTCGTTACACTTGCAGGACAGATGTTGAATGGGCCTAAACGAGCCGCCCCATAACAGCGTAGTTGCCTGCTAACTTCGAAAGAAGGTAGATGCGGTCCCTAGCGCAACTTATAACATCGTCGAAAATCAGTGCGGACGTGAGAGCTTTGGTACACCCTGATAAAACAAACGGAAAAATGGAGGCGGTACAATTGGAGAGCGATCCGCCTTCACCAACATGCATAAGCAATTCATTAATAGTTTATATATATATATATATATATATATATATTTGAATTGCAAAAAACTAATAATAAAAAAATATTGCATGGCGCGAGATTCGATCCGGCGACCTTCGGATTACGAACCCCAGCGCTTACCGCTGCGCTATGACGCTGTAGTAAACCATTAATCGTAGAGAGTATTTCACCGCAACGGTTTCTTTTAACTGTCGATTTTCTCGACAACGGCTGAGAAGTGCGTCTTGGTGGTTTGCCACATTACACCTCTGGCCATGAGCTTTTATTATGCGCAGTATGAATCGAATCTAAATTTCACAATTGGCGGCCTCCCCTTGTAAGTGTCGAACGAACCAACACACGCAAGTTACGAACTATCACCCCACTCCCCCTATTTCAAAGTGCCACTGCCCCTGCCACTGCCACTTACTAATGAGCCGTCCTAGAGCACGTGTGGGTGCAGAATAAGCACTGATGTGCTGTGTGTGCAGGTCCTAAATGAAAAGAGATGATGGTAAGCTCACGGATAGGATTGTCTGGACAGACGGTATTCGTCTAGGTTCAGGATAGGGGACTGACGGAGAAATGCGCACATGTCCTCGGAGAGAAGGTGTCCTGAACCCTTCTAAAAATCCCCAAGTCGACTGCTGGTGATGTGATTGTGAAGCGGACACGCAAAGGAACAACCACAGGTAAATAAAGACCAGCCAGATCTCATGTACTGACGAACAGGGACCGTCGAGTTTTGACGAGGGTAGTTGGAAAAAATCGCATGAAATAAGTGGAAGGAATCATGCGTGAGTTCCAAAAAGCTACCAGCAGTCCATCCACAATGACGCGTTGGGAGTTGAATATGTGGGATACAGTGGTCGAGGAAGTCCTCATCAGCCACACACTCTGTAGTTAGTTTTTAATGGCGTAAAGAGCGACGCCAGTGGACACTGGATGACTGCAAACTAATGATTTGGAGTGATGAGTCACACTGTACCCTGTGGTGGCAATCCGCAGGAAGGGTTTGGGCTTGGCGAATGCATTGAGAACGTTTCCTGCCATCATGTGTAGAGGCAACCGAAGTACGGAATAGTGTTGCCGTGTGGGTCTGATTTACATAGATAGTGTGCGGTTACCTTATTGTGATTCCGGAATCGCTAAGTGCGAAAGTGTATTTTACAGCACTGTGTGATGTGTGCAGGTCGTCTGGGTAGCGGCTCTCACACGTCGTATTAGACTTAGGTGCTCCGAGGTGGACAGAGAAATTGTGACAGTTCTAACAAATTAGTGATACACCAATACACACTTTATTGCGCTGCAATACTTGAGTTGTACAGCAACTGGTTGGATGTGCTTGAGGACACATACAACTAAGCAGTGGCCCGTCAAAGCGTGCGTTACTGATTATAAGTCTATGTCCGTCCTGGGTGCCACACTGTCAATCACTGTAGTAAACACCCGTCCTTACGCGAAGAGAACAGGCGACTCCACTTGTACGCTAAGTCTCGCAGGCTGGTCTCCATTACGAACTTAAGTAACCCTGTAAGTCCATACTAAGACTGTCGTACGCCAACGCTGAAAATGAGCTGCTCGTTCCTGCCTTTGGCCGCCGCTATCACAACGCGAAAGTCCCTCTCATCGGCGGCGGCGCGGAGGCTGCTGCTTGGGCGCTTGTGGTTGCCGGCGAACTTCAAAGCGTCACCCTTGGCGCCAAGTCGGAAACTGTCGCATCGCGCCAGCCTCGGGCGACTCCATTGCCGAGGACACGACCCTGTGCTCTGCGTGTATTACAGGAACGACCGCCAAAAGACAGGTCATGCGCTGAAGCCTATGCGTCCACAAATGTGTATCTGAGCCGGCCGGTGTGGCCGAGCGGTTCTAGGCGCTTCAGTCTGGAAGCGCGCGACCGCTACGGTCGCAGGTTCGAAACCTGCCTCGGGCATGGATGTGTGTGATGTCCTTAGGTTAGGTAGGTTTAAGTAGTTCTAAGTTCTAGGGGACTGATGACCTCAGACGTTAAGCCCCATACTGCTCAGAGCCTTTTGAACAAATGTGTATGTCGCCTAACTCGTCAGCTGCAGTTAGCGAGTGTGCGAACGATCGTATTGGCCGGTTATATCAGTACGATCAATCACTCGAAAATTTATATGCCCAGTGTCAGTAGCTATTCACCAGAGTAACGAAAAAGAAATACTCCCATAGATAAAGGATTAATCAAAGCGGAACATGATCGACTACGTGCTGCCAGAAGGGAATCTCATAAAACAAAAAAGGGGGGAACATGTCGAGAGTAAGTCAATTATTAGTTATATTTTTGTTTATTTTGGTAGTACTGTCGTTTTACGTTGATGACACATGCTTTGTTTACTTGTTATATATTTGCAGTTTTCAACCTGCTAGGTTAGTTTCATTATAGTTGCCATACTGTCAATCATGGCTGCTCCTCTGTCTGTTTGCACCAAAGAAGAGCAACGTTCAGTCATCCGTTTTTCGTTGTCGGAAGGCGTATTCAGGGGCCGAAATTCATCGAAGACTTTTGGTACAGTGCGGCAACAGTGTTTTGCCACAACGGAGTGTCTACGAATGGATTGAAAAATTCCGAAATGGTCGCAAAAGGGTTACGCACGATGAATGAGCCGGACGACCGTTTACCGCCACAAATGACGAAACCATTGAGCGTTCAAGTGAAATGATTCTCTTGGACAGACAATTAACTATTGACGAAGTGGCACATCGTTTGCAAATTAGTCACGGTACTGCCTACCAAATTATCCACAACAGACTTGGGTTTCATAAAGTTTGTGTAAGATGGATCCCAAAACAACTCACGCAGTTGCATAAACAAACGCGCAGGGACGTGTGCAAAAAACATTTGGATCGTTATGCTAACGACGGAGACAACTACTTGCACAGGATCATTACTGGTGACGAAACATGAATCCATCATTACGAGCCGGAGAGTAAACGGCAGAGTATAGCATGGAAACATCCAAATTCGCCGTGCAAGGAAAACTTCAACACCTAACCGTTCGCAGGCAAATTGATGCTTACTGTATTTTGGGACGCACAAGGTCCAGTACTGCAACATTATGAGGAAAGGGGCACAGCAACAAAAAGTGCACGCTACAGTGAGATGCTTACTGCCGGACTAAAGTCTGCAATTCAAAGCAAACGATGAGGATTGCCGTCCAATGGTGTTGTGTTGCTGCACGACAATGCCCGACCGCATGCTGCTGCCCACACTGCAGAAACGCTCCAGAAACTCAAATTTGAAGTACTGAATATCCTCCATTTAGTCCCGATCTTGCCCCTTCTGAGTATCACTTGTTTGGTCCACACAAACAGGCATTAAGGGCCCGTCGATTTGCCTCGGATGAAGCAGTGAAAGAAGCGGTGCATTCCTGGATCGCAGCTCAATCGAGAATCTTCTTTTATGAGGGGATCAGGAAGCTTGTACAACGATGGACCAAGTGAGTTGAAACGCACGGAGACTATGTCGAAAGATGATGTTCTTGTAAGTTTTATATTTGATTACAATAAAATTTTATAACTACTTTGTGGATAATAACTGACTTACCCTCGTAGCATAGCGGACGTCACATATTACGATAGTGGCCATGTAAGATAAAGAACATCTCACGTGGAAATGGTATGTCAGTCCCCTGACGATCTGTTGGGCAATATTACCTAAATTTTTCTTTCCTTCATCAGCATCTTTCTGAAGTACCGAAGCCTTGGGAAATACTTGCAGATACGTTTCCCCACTCGTCTTTTTATCCTCTTTACTGGGCGACTGGAACAGCCAGTGGTTCCTGCAACCCTCTGAGGCAGAGTTTTAATGACATTTTTACTTAGACGTTTGCCTCCTCTAACAAAAATTTAAAGCTGTTTGTAGACGATCAGACGTGTCACACATGAAAAAATTTCCCCCTTTGTACGCAGGGTGGACGAAGACTTCGGTGCCAGGCTGTTGTGAAGAGATAGCAACGAAAACGTGAAGATGGGCAGGCGACACGCAACTGACGCGGCCGCAGTTTCGGAACAGTGGGACGGAATCGACCAGCAACCGCGACGAGAACGCGTTTCGGCCAGGGGCCAGTTTTTTGCGTTACCTGTGTAACCCATCTTCGTCACATATTTGAAGGGAATAGGTGTTACGATAGGACAGATGACGTGAGACTTCTTATAGATCACTGTTTTTGCAAGAAAGAAAATTGCGTGTGAGTAAAAACTGTCCAAATTTTCCACAGGCCGTTCATCCTGCTAACCTCTATCTCTAATACGACAATGGTACGGGGGAGAGGGGGGGGGGAAGTCAAATGAAAACATTAAATATTTTTAAAAAAATTTTTATTAACCAAAAGTGAAACACGAATGCACCATTTTCCGACATAGTCTCTCTGTCTTTCAACACACTTCCTCCTGCGCGTAGGAAGTAGATCCATTCCCCTGGAAAAAAAGAAAAATCTTTCGGTCGTGGGCGAAGCCACTGGTGCGCCGCCAGCTGCACCTCTTCATCGGAACGAAATTTCTTTCCTCCAGCCGCCTCTCTGAGAGGTCAGACATGTTGTAATCAGTCAGTGCGAGGTATGGTGATTATTCCGAATGTGCCAGAGTATCAAAATGCAGGTCATAGACAGTTGCCATTGTTGCACGGGCAGTAAGAGACCGAGCATTGTCAAGTTGCAAACTGATAGAAGTCGAAGCTGATTTGTTAACACTTTGCCGTCCGCACGTCTCGTACAAATTTATTCGCTTGGCGTCGGCAGCGTTAATTCGGATAACATGGCTTGTCGCCGGCCGTTCTAGACATTATCGGGAGATTATAAATTGTTACGTTTTACTAATCTCATCGTTAGTCCTCATAAGTTCTCAACCCTGTTCCTCTAGTTTCATGAAATTTCGAAGATGTGCATACGTAAATAAATACAAAATTTGTTTGTTTCTTATATTTGTTTATTTGCCTTGTCTGTGGTACTTAATATTTCTCTTTCATATGATATGCAGCAAAACAGTCTCCAAGATGTAACTCAACTCCACAACATTAAGTTTATTGTTCTTTCTTTGTTTTTGTAACATACATGGTAGTTTCTTCGTTTTCGTTTATTGGTTTCGGAAATATGTAGGCGTATTGGCTGGTGTTGCATTACGTGACGGAAAGTCTGTCAACCGGATCATGATGAGACGTACGCGATGTAGTGGCAACTTCCAAGTTTTGCTCCGCGCATTCATCGTAAATAATCGTATCGTCTCTTTCGTTTGCCATGATGAGAGGGCACAAGAACGTATAAAAACAAAAAACTTGTTGACGTGTGTAGCTTATTGTTACCTCAATAAAACACCAACAGAATGCAAAACCACTGTTGTGTCGCCGGCCGTTGATTGCTATTTCGCGCACGACACCACTGTGGTGTCACCAAACGGCAGAGTGTTAACATGTTGGAATTGATGTAGTGTTCCAAGACAACGCCTTGTTCATCCCGAAACAGAGTCCGCAAAACCAGAACTGCGTTCGGAACTTCTTGGGTTTTGGTGATGAAGAATGGCGCCATTCCTTGCTTGCTCTCTTTCTTTCGGGTTGGTGGACGGGAACACAGGTTCTGCCTCTTATAACGATTCTCACGAAGAAGCCACCACCTTCTGCTTCAAAGCGCCGCAAATATTCTTCAGAGACGCCAACGCGTTCTCTTCCACCTCTGCAATGAGCTTAAAGACAATTTGCGAAACTTAAGCGTGTCATGAGTGATGTGATGTGCTGAGCTATGACTGATGTACAGGTTTGTCGCTATTTCATCCACAGTCATACGACGATTTTCCATCACAATGGCTTGAACTGTTGCAACAGACTCCGGTGTCAGAGCACTGTGTGCCTGGCTCGGGCGCTGAGCGTCTGTCACAGAAGTCGCGCCATTTCCGAACTTCCTAATCCACTCATACACTTTCTGCAGTGATTGGCATGAATTATCATACTGGACCTTTATTCATCGATGGATTTCAGTACGTTTCGTACCTTTAGTGCTCAGAACACGGGTTACAGAACGCGGTTCTTCCTTCGTACATGTCGCAAGCGGGGCAACCATTTTGAACTGGTGGCCGCGTTTCGTTTGTCTGTTGTATGCTGTTGTAGGTCATTCCTTACGGGATTCCTTACGTTATTAGTGACAGTACTACCGACTTACCAAATGTCGATTTTTAGTTAGACTACACTTTTAAGGTTTTCATTTCACCTCCTCGTGAAATTTACGTTCATACTCCCCGATAAAGAGAAACAAAACAATAGCAAGAAAAATAAATTTTCTGTTTGCACAATTCGGATTTGCGCTGTAGATTTTTTGTGTAAACGTCGGGATGAGAACTTAAAGTGTTTCTTACTAATATGTAATTTAATTATCAATCTCTTTAAGACGGTTGCACATAGTAATATAATGGTTACAGAATAGATAATCACGAGCTTCGATTGTCGCTGCCCGCTGTACGCCTAATGAGTCAGCTACGTAAACGCTTTGCACCGTTACCTTCATATCTTTTGTAGCTCTCGCATTCGCTTGCCACTGAACTCTTTAGACTTTTTGAATTACTTCTGACATTAGTTTTACTCTGACTTACAGTTTTCATAATTCCGCGCATATTTACGAATAATGTGAGGCATCTTTCATTATTTTGTAATTTTCAGTTGAATAGCTATTTTCACTTGCATTTCGTCGAATGTTTTCATTCACTCACTCTGGGCCCTAGAATGCTCAGAAAGCTCTTCACAAACGCGTTTGGCTTGGACACTGATTCTGATTTCATACCAGACTCAGTGTCCAAGCAAAACACGTTTCCAAGGTACAACAATTTATAACTTTACACAAAGCTAATCCATAAGAATCAGGCGCATGCCCCGACACTGGAGATATGACGTCACAGGCAAAACAAATTCTGCGCGGCAAACTCTTAAGACAGAACTATTCGCTGTGAACTCAACTACGCTTTAAGCATTATTAGCGTAGCAGCTATTAGGGATTCAAATTTGGTGGTACTCTGTCACAATTTTTGTCAGTTCCACCGATGAGAAAATATACTTTTTCACGTAAAAACATTTTGACATGCTTGAATTTTATGAGAGAATTAGGTGAACAACCATGCGCATCAAAAGTTTACTTCAATGTCAGTTGAAAATTAGTCCAAACACTAGAACAATGGTTGGGACACCTGATTCATCATTTAAAAAGATAACCATCCTGCCATATATCAACGCTCCCTGTCAAATAGTTGTAACAGTATTTCCGGCAACACACATTTTCCACCCGCACCTCACTGTTGCTTAAGCGAGGTGGCGCGTCATTACCTGAACACCTCGCTCTTTTCCAAATTTAAAAGACAATCTAGATGTGCCACATCGAAACAGGCACGTCCAAATACCACGAGCTGACGCACTCTCAAGAAACTTTTAAAAGGCGTTCTGTTGAAACATCTAATTTTAACTGCAAAAAAAAAAGTAAAGGTTTTCACCTTTGTCCTGTAGAGGTCGCCATTTCCAGAGGAGATGTGAGAAGTAAGCGTCTTCTATCCCCCTTATCTAAAGACCGGATTGTTTCAATCGAGGAAACCGATATCCGAGAAAATGTCACTTTAATGGAATTCAGCGCTCTTGACCGACGTAGAATGCAATTAAGCGGAGAGCCACTGGCGCTGAAAAGAAATTAAAGGCGGAGAGACTGGATCTAAAATGCCCCCAACTGCACGTGGCAGAGTGCCAGCAAAGCAGTCGCCTCCACTAAGCCTAGAAAAACGTTTACAGTTGATGGCGCGGCAGAAGTCGGCAAGAGACAGTGTCCGGAAGCAAAGTGGGCGATATTCGCAAGATCCAAAATAAAATTATAATTAAAGTACCTCTACCGATTGTAAGCGGACCATAATTCGTTCCGTTTCAATATCCTTAAATTGGTTTGCCAGCTGAAAAAAAAACAGCATTTTTAGCAAAAAAACTGATTAGTAAAAAATCGCCCGGGGCGCTTTAGACGAAAGAAGTGAGGTTTTCGGAGCGAAGATTCGTATGTGTCTGGCGCTCAAAGTTTATAATTACTGTATACAGTCAGTTCTGACCTATGGTGCCGGCCGAAGTGGCCGTGCGGTTAAAGGCGCTGCAGTCTGGAACCGCAGGACCGCTACGGTCGCAGGTTCGAATCCTGCCTCGGGCATGGATGTTTGTGATGTCCTTAGGTTAGTTAGGTTTAACTAGTTCTAAGTTCTAGGGGACTAATGACCTCAGCAGTTGAGTCCCATAGTGCTCAGAGCCATTTGAACCATTTGAACCATCTGACCTATGGTGGTAAGAAATTTACTGTATAGGCAGAAACAGTTCACAAAGTTTGCGTTGCTCGGTGATCAGTCTAAAGATAAAAGTTGGGAATTATTAGAACAAAAGGAAAACAAAAAAACCTGTCAGGGAAGAGACTTCTGAGGAAGACACAGCTGACACAGCTATAGCTGTAGTGAAAATTAAATGAAGTGGGCGGGACATGAGGCCCAGCGAAAGTATGGTACATGGACGAAGGAATTCTTGAGTATTATCCCCAGAAACACATCTATATGATTAATCTACATCTATACTACGCAAACCACCGTGAGATGCATCGCAGAAGGTGTCTCATTGTACCACTTTTTCATCACAATGGATATAGCAAATTTAAATTAAAGAGTTGAATGACGACTTGTGGTGTTATCAGTCGACAGCAAACCATTTCCAGCATGCCCAACTTAACAAAGTGATGCCTTCTGGCTTGTGGGTTAAGCCTAGTTTAGACGTCAACAATGGGTTGCACGCAACTTTGCTTCCGGCCACTGCGCGTGGGCGGCGTACGGTTGCGCAACTCGTTGGTGAAACTAAACACTTTCGACTTGTTCCAACTCTGCCGACACTAGTTGCACGAGTCTTGAGATTAGGTTTGTCGGTAGAGTGGAAACAAATTGAAGTATGAAGTGGGGAACGGAGGAACTTGTTCGCTTATTGGATATGTATGCTAGCCATAGGTTGTTTCTCTTATTTAAATGATGTTGACTACAAAAACAAGCAGCATGAGACCGTCATTCGCGATTTGAACACCGACAGATTAAAAGTGTCTGAGCTAAACTCATTCAGTTAGCAAAACTCATTCAATTAGGAGTACATATACGTACAAATGAATTAAGAAAAATACAGACATGCAAAACATCGGACTGTAGAACAGCTCACTTCTACAAAACTAAAAACACGTGGTTCGAGGAAAATTGTTAACAGAAGGAAAAGTTACACAAATGCGAAAAGGTTACTTCTACATCCAATATTCATTTATTTAAAAGTCATAGTAGTCCTTCCCATTCCAAAACTGATACGACTGAACTTTGAAATGCTGCCACGGTACAGATTCATCTTCAAGAAAATAATTAGGAAACCATTCTCTCCTTAATCCTACATACTTCGAAAAATTATTGTAGCTTTGCATTTATACTTCCTGTTTCCTACTGGGAAACTCCATTATCGACATGCTCCTGGTCTGTTAGCTGTGGTTTTACATTTTCTTGGGAAGCTGTTTTTCTCTGGCGTACTCGTACGTGTAACCTGCCAGTTTGGTCAACTATTTCTAGGGGTGGTGGTATTGGCTTTTCATACAAGCGAAACCTGGAAACCCCAAACGCATTTTCCACAATATAGCGAGCTACAGTCTTTCTTTGAAACTCAATGGACCATCTGTTGAGAAAGGCTTAATTACATATGTTGTTAATGTAAATTCGCTATCAAGAACTAAAACTGAACCTTCTAACAGAACGAGAGTTCTGGACTCTAGATAGCATGCAACGTGATTTGCAATTTCAGTTCTGGCAACGATGCATCGTACAGTACAATATTTTTCTTTCTTCCTGCAGCATTAACTGCCAACGGCCTTGCCGCAGTGGCAACACCGGTTCCCGTCAGATCACCGAAGTAAAGCGCTGTTGGGCTGGGCTAGCACTTGGATGGGTGACCATCCAGTCTGCCGAGCGCTGTTGGCAAGCGGGATGCACTCAGTCCTTGTGAGGAAAACTGAGGAGCTACTTGATTGAGAAGTAGCGGCTCCGGTCTCGGCAACTGACATACGGCCGGGAGAGCGGTGTGCTGACCACATGCCCCTTCATATCCGCATCCAGTGACGTCTGAGGATGACACGGCGGCCGGTCGGTGCCGTTGAGCCTTCATGGCCTGTTCGGACAGTTTAGTTTTTAGCAGTATTAACTGTCTAGAAGAAACGTGGACTGTTCTAGTGGCATTCTAGGATAATTAAAATAGCTTCTATCGGCAAGATCGCTGAGCAACGAAACTAACGTTTTTTTCTTTATTCAGCCACGAACCGAAACACGTTTCTCATTCCTTTTCTTAAGCAGCGATTTCATGCAAACAAGCATTAACTGCGTTACAACTCGTGCAGCTGCCAAAGTATATATTTTAGACACGGTTACGTCACTCACAAAACGACGGAACTGAAACGAACGCTCATGTGTCCATGTCTAAAGTAATGCTACGAGTGGGGCTTCGTGTAAACTAGCCCTTAAGCGTAGTTTACACGACGACACTAGCTTCACGCAACTGCGCTACCGGCCAATGGACATAAGCGCCGTGCGTTTGATCAACTCGTCGGTGAAACTAAACACTTTCGGCGTGTTCCAACTTTGGCGACACTAGTTACATGAGTTTTGATGTTATGTGTGTTCCTAGAGTGAAAACAAACTGAAATATGGAGTGTGGAACGGAGAATAATGTTCCCTTTTTGGATATCTATGCTTTGCATAGGTGTTTGTGGGATTTCCGTGTTTCCGTGAGGCTGATTACCAAAATAAGCAATATATTGCTGCTCCTGAGACCTCCACGTGCGATCAGAACACAGAAAGTTTGACAATATCTGAGCGGCAGGGCAAAATTTATTGAATTAGAAGCAGATATACAACTGAATTTAATAAATACAAGCAAATGTAATTCTAGCTGTGGAAATACTCTCGTCTACAAGACTAAAATCCCATTGTTCTAGTTGGCTGACTTTTTTTTAAGAGATATTGTTGACAGAGAGGGAAGACTACACAAATCAAGAAGCTGTATTCTTTATTTAATATTCATCTATTTAAAACGTCGCAGCAATGCTCCCCATTCACACATGTTTGAATTTTGAATTATTGCCACTATACAGATCTTCAAGAGAGTAGTTTGCAAACCATTCTCTTCTTAATGCGGCCTGTTCGAATAATTACTGCTGTTAATGTTAATAATTATTACTGTTAATGTTAATAATTATTGGTGTTAACGAAAAAGTGTCATCACCAACTAAATCCGCATCTTATTATAGCATGCCGAGTGTTCTCGACTGTAATGCACGCAATGTGATATGTAATTTCAGTTCTGGCGAAGTGCTTCATGTATTACAGTATCGTTATTCCTTATGGCAAAATTAACTCTATTTAGAAGAAACGTGAAGAGTTCTGGTGACATTCTAAGATAATTAAAAGAACTTCTTGGGTCTTCCATTACAAATTATTTCTGCAAGACTTGTCAGCAACCGTGCTGACGTCATTTTTTCACCCAGTCAAAAATCGAAACACGTTTCTTATTTTTTTCTTACGCAGCGATTCCTCACAACAAGCTTCAACTCCATCACAACTCGTGCGACGTGCAGCTGCCAAAACTATCATTTCAGACACGACTCAGGAACCCACAAAGCGACGAAACTTAAGTGTAGACTGGTTTCGCCGTGTCGACAGTGAAACATGAAACCATTTGCATGCAACTCATTCCACGCAACGAGTGGCGCAACCTAATGTCGTCGTGTAAACTAGGCTTTAGTTGCAGCGTTCTTATGCGAATGGAACAAGGAAGAAGGAGGGAAATGGTAGTGGTACACACAGTGAGATGGCTTGCGGAGTATCTAAGCAGACATCTCGTTCGAATTTTGTTATTTCGTGCACACGCGCTGCTGTCGCTACATCAGCTGCCGATAGCGACTTCGACATTATTTATCGCGGCGTCTTAGTGGGAGCGTCAGCCACGGACCGTGCACGGACGAAGGCCGACGCTGGCGTGGAGAGAGGAGAGCTGCCGCCGTTAGCACTGCCGCCCTTAATGCGTGGGCGTTGGCAGAATCTGCCTCCTGCTAGAGCACCGCTAATGCCCACTTAGGCGCACCCGGCGGCAACTCGTCCCCGCCGAATGCCAGGACACACGGTGTGCACACGTGACACTAAAATCCATTTGGGTCGCGGACAGTGGCGTAATTAGAGTAAGGTAGCCAGGAGTCCCCATATCACTGGGGAAAGTTTTTGTACGAAGTGAAAAATTGTGGAAGGGCAAAGGAAAGCAGAAAGAGGGAGAGCGAAGAAGGGAGCACAAGAAGGCAGAGGAGGAAGAAGAAAAAGGCGGTGATAATGACGATGATGATAATGATGAATGAAGAGAGAGGAGAGCGAAGCTGTAAGAAAAGAAATTATCTATATCTACATAAATCTACATATATACTCCGCTAGTCACCAAGCGGTGTGTGGCGGAGGGCACATTTCTCCCCAACGTCATATTTCCTCCCATCTGTTCCACTCGCGGATCGCGCGAGGGAAAAACGACTGTCTGAACGCCTCAGTACGAGCTCTAACTTCCCTAATCTTTGAATGGTGATCACTGCGCGATTTGAAAGTTGGTGGTAATAAAATATGCTCTACATCCTCAGTGAAAATCGGATTTCGGAATTTAGTGAGCAGCCCCTTCCGTTTAGAGCGCCGTCTATCTGCAAGTGTGTCCCACTTCAAACTTTCTATGAGATTTGTAACGCTCTCGAGATGGCTAAATGTACCAGTCAGGAATCTTGCCGCTCTTCTTTGGACCTTCTCAGTCTCTTGAATCAGACCCAACTGATAATGGTCCCATACAGACGAACAATACTCGAAGACTGGACGAACTAACGTATTGTAAGCTATTTCCTTTGTTGAAGGACTGTATCGCTTCAGGATTCTACCAATAATCCACAATTTGCCTTATCCGTTACTTGTGTAATCTGATCATTCCATTTGAGACCATTTCGAATAGTCATACCCAGATACTTGAAGAATGTTGCCGCTTTCAAAGACTGGGCATTTATTTTGCACTCGTACATTAACGGGGATTTTTGCCTTGTTGTATGCAGTCGGCTACACTTACTAATATTGAGAGATAACTGCCAGTCATTATACCACGCATCCTCATTGATTTGTTCACAACTTTCATGTGATACTACTTTCCTGTAGACTATACAGTATCATCAGCAAACAGTCTAATGCCGCTGTCAATACCATCAACCAGATCGTTTATCTAAATCGTAAAAAGCAGCTGAGCTATTACGGTGCCCTGGTGCATACCTGAAGTGACGCTTGTTTCTGTTGAAGTCACCCCGTTCAGGACGACATACTGCTCCCAGTCTGTTTCTCCAACCGCATATGTCATCGGATAGACCGTAAGCGCGCACTTTTTGGAGCAAGCGACAGTGCGGAACTGAGTAGAACGCTTTTCGAAAAACGGCCGTGGCCGTGCGGTTCTGGGCGCTTCAGTCTGGAACCGTGTGACCGCTCCGGTCGCAGGTTCGAATCCTGCCTCGGGCATGGATGTGTGTGATGTCCTTAGGTTAGTTAGGTTTAAGTAGTTCTCAGTTCTAGGGGACTGATGACCACAGATGTTAAGTCCCATTGTGCTCAGAGCCATTTGAGCCATTTAGCCTTTCGAAAGCCGAGAAATATGTGATCAACCTGGGAGCCGGTATCTAGAGCCTGTTGTATATCATGCACAAAGAGGGCCAGGCTGTGTCTCGCATGGCCGCTGTTTCCTAAAACCGTGCTGGTTTCTGCAGATGAGCTCCTCAGAATCATCAAGTCTGAACACAAATTACGTTCCATGATCCTACAACAAATTATGAGAAAATTCGTAATGAACTGTGTTTAAAAAAAGTTCCATTACGTCTGGATCTCTCTGGTATAGATACGCTTGTGTTTTGTTTCACGGCTACTAGATGTAAACGCAAAGAATGTATAAGCAGCATGTTTTGCTTTTTATTACGCTTTTGCATTGATCAGAAATGAAGCATTGAAAAACGAATCACGGTATCATTCCAAGCAATGTAACACTCAGTTGTGTGCACGGTATCCACCGATTCGGAACTGCATGGATACCAAGCGAGAAGAATTGTTTGAATGTAACCACTCGAGCCAATTGTGCACCGCTGTATTCACACTTTCATATCTTCTTATACGTACAGTTTTTTTCCACTGCGACCCATCCTGTCGGAAGAAATCTTATCTTTGCTGTACTGGATATGGTCTGTTTCATTGTCTTTCGTGAACGCGAATATAAAATGGATAACTATATTAAAGACTACTGTCATCCATGCCAACATTTATTTTGAGACTCTTCGTCTATTTTAGAAACTTCGTTCGAAAAACCTGAACGCGCCATTACTTGCGTCCGTTCAGCTTCTCAACTCGCAGACGACTAATGACATCTGTCACTCACTCTTTTCACTTATTTCAAGACAAATGAAAATGAGACAACGGCAGAGATAAAATTGCTCAGTCGAATGCCTATTCAGTAATAAGGAATATTCGACGAACAAAATAAAGATGAAAACATTACACAAAAGCACAGAATCAAACGAAAATATTACAAGCTTCTGAAATGTTTGCCTAGCAGAGCTTTATCGAGCCGTCTGAACACATGAAACTCACTCAGTATGGTGTTTGTGTGTGTTCCGGGCACGTCAGCATATACACACACAAGATCAAAAACATAACTTCGAAATATTATCCGTTGAGAGCCTTAGAAGAAACGCTCTTGCCGTATAGCTGACATCGGCAAACTCTCGCAACTTCACAATAGAGATGGGAGCTGTTCTAAGCACAGCAGACTGATTGACGACGCAGGAAGAGAAACGCTTCGCAGTTGTTATGCACGATGGGCCAGCGACTGAAGTGAGGAGACGAATATCGAAGTTCGATTCAGTGCGGTACTTTGCTAAATGTAAGAAAATGTTCAAATGTGTGTGAAATCTTATGTGACTTAACTGCTAAGTGAGGAGAGGAATATCGAAGTTCGATTCAGTGCGGTACTTTGCTAAATGTAAGAAAATATTCAAATGTGTGTGAAATCTTATGTGACTTAACTGCTAACACACTACTTAACCTAAATCATCCTAAGGACAAACACTCACACCCATGCTTGAGGGAGGACTCGAACCTCCGCCGGGACCAGCCGCACAGCCCATGACTGCAGCGCCTTAAACCGCTCGGCTAATCCCGCGCTAAATGTAAGAAACCGTGTAGTATTACAGTGCAGATATTGTCTAGTTTGTCCTGTAAGTACATAGCAGAAGCATTTTTTATATTTTTATTGTGAGAAAAAGACAGCTACGCGAAAGAAAACGCCATGAAGATGTTTATTTGAACACATTTTAGCGTCAAAATATCAAGATTTTAAGAATGGGCCGACATGTTGTATATATATCATAGAACAAAAATCTCAAATTGTTATAACTGCGTCTGAAGTAGAAGTGCGTCCAGAAACCATTTCTCTAATGAGATTCACAGGCTCCGGCTCTAAATTTTTATTCTCTTTTGCTTTTAGGAAGCTTTACATTTCTGAATATCTACACATTTTATGTCACTAGCTTATTTAAGCCATTGAAATGAAAAGTCGGTCACTCGTTTAAGACATGATGCAAAATCCTGTGGAAGAATTACTTCCTGAAGTTTTCTTTTTAACTGATTTATATACCTGCGTTGAGTAAATCTGAGTAAATTATTTTTTAAGGACTAGATTCCCATGTAAAAAAAATCCATCGTAATAACATCAGCGTTGACTACATTCTGGCTTGTCAGTTTGATCAAACTGTTCTTCATACAGCTGGAGTTATCCAACGATATGTACCTTACTGCATTTTCTTGTACCCCTTCCCCTCCTAAATACCTTCCACAGCATAATTTTTGCAAAACTAAAACAGCAAAATAATACACCATGATTTATTTCAGCTCTTTTCTGGCTTTTCTTTTTTTTTAGACACGTTTCGATTATTTAGTTTTGAAGAGTTGGCAACGCTGATGGAGACGAGCATTGTCGTACTGCAACGAAACACCTCCAGACGAAGTCCTCGTTGTTTACAATATTCCTGATCGCGGGCCGAAGGTATTTCATAGCAGATTTGAGAACGTGCCCTTTACATGTTATTCTCCAAAATCACCTCTGTTGTAATTTTCAAGTGAGTGAGAACGACTTTTCCTCCTGATGGTTAAATACGGAATAGTTTTGATTTGACGAAGAGCTTTGGCGCCAATCAAAAATGGCTCTGAGCACTATGCGACTTAACTTCTGAGGTCATCAGTCGCCTAGAACCTAGAACTAATTAAACCTAACTAACCTAAGGACATCACACAAATCCATGCCCGAGGCAGGATTCGAACCTGCGACCGTAGCGGTCACTCGGTTCCAGACTGCAGCGCCTAGAACCGCACGGCCACTCCGGCCGGCGGCGCCAATGCTTGCACCATTTTTTTCATTTGATGTCAGTGATAGTGCAACCAGGTTTCATCTCTTGTAACAATTCCGGCCAAAAATTGATTACCCCCGACCTGGAAACGACTTAAATGTTCCTCATAGACGTCGACACGACATCTCTCATTTCAGCAGTCAACCGACATAGCACTCATGTTCCAGACACATTACTGAATCGCACCATATCATGGGCAATATCGTGTATTGAACCGATGCTAAAATACAAAATAGTCGCTTTTTCTTTCACAGTCGTACGCCTGTTTTCTTGACTGCGCGGTGTTCCTGGTCCACGCGCGGAGGGTCTTCCACGGAAACTACGCCTCTTTTAAGCCTTCTGCACCACTTGTACACTTGCTGCACTGGCACACACAATTCACCGCACTCTGATTTTATCCTGCGATGCGTTTTCACAACTTCACTACTCAAAAAGCCTATGCCATATCGCTGCTCCAAAGAGGAGCAAGTCGACAATGGGGCACTCACTGTGCACTGACGCAACTTCATTTTCTGTAATGAAATTACAGGATGCCAACTGTTCGTCATTTGTCGAATCACAACGATAAATTACCAATTGCCAAGTTGATAGTTCAACGTTTAGGAATTTGTAATTCTTGAAGTTTTCGCAACGTAAAGAGTATTCCATGGCTTTTAGGTTTCTTGGCGGATGACCTCGACATCTACCAGCCATTCAGACGTCTTCAGATGAGTGGAGGTCGCTAAGTTCATACCAACCACGACTCATGAAAAAAAGGAGGAGTGAGACAGACACACACACACACACACACACACACACACACACAGAGAGAGAGAGAGAGAGAGAGAGAGGTGGGGGGGGGGGGAGCACGAAAGTACTCCGTGAGACGAGAACCCTCGACACCGTACTCGTGGCCCAACGACACTGCACACGAAAAGTGTACGTACGATGTGTATTCCAGTTCAAACTTCGCAATTTCGTGCCTGCGTGAAATTTCATGAAGATTGGTTGATGGCTTCATTTGGAGGGGGGGGGGGGGGGGGACCAATCAGCGAGGTCATCGGTCCCATCAGATTAAGGAAGGAAGTAGGCTGTGCCCTTTCAAAGAATCCATCCCGACTTTTGCCTGAAGCGATTTAGGGAAATCAGGGGAAACCTAGCCACTGCGCCACTTCGCTCGGTTTTCATAAGGAAAAGGCGCCCAGTCGACGAAAAATCCGACACGTTCCTAGAGAAACACCCCCCCCCCCCACAAATACTAAAAAAATAGCAGAAAGATTGACTTCCTGAGCACTGACGGCAATGACTTAATTACACCTTGGCATAGCGAGTCTGCAGACTTTGTTTCACGATCTCAGTCCGAAGTCAAATGCCAATAATGATGAATTCACACTTTGGTTTTATATTGAGTAAATTTTGATGTCAGGTTGCGAGACTTTGTAGCAATATTAATTGACGCACTTTTCAAATCTTTGGGCCAATTTTTCCAAATGCTGCAGTTTTATGAATTTCTCGGGAGTTGTGTTAAAACGATGTTCAAAGCACTCATGTAGGCAAATAATCATTAATATATGAAAACATTAATTATTATATTCTTATTATACACTCCTGGAAATTGAAATAAGAACACCGTGAATTCATTGTCCCAGGAAGGGGAAACTTTATTGACACATTCCTGGGGTCAGATACATCACATGATCACACTGACAGAACCACAGGCACATAGACACAGGCAACAGAGCATGCACAATGTCGGCACTAGTACAGTGTATATCCACCTTTCGCAGCAATGCAGGCTGCTATTCTCCCATGGAGACGATCGTAGAGATGCTGGATGTAGTCCTGTGGAACGGCTTGCCATGCCATTTCCACCTGGCGCCTCAGTTGGACCAGCGTTCGTGCTGGACGTGCAGACCGCGTGAGACGACGCTTCATCCAATCCCAAACATGCTCAATGGGGGACAGATCCGGAGATCTTGCTGGCCAGGGTAGTTGACTTACACCTTCTAGAGCACGTTGAGTGGCACGGGATACATGCGGACGTGCATTGTCCTGTTGGAACAGCAAGTTCCCTTGCCGGTCTAGGAATGGTAGAACGATGGGTTCGATGACGGTTTGGATGTACCGTGCACTATTCAGTGTCCCCTCGACGATCACCAGTGGTGTACGGCCAGTGTAGGAGATCGCTCCCCACACCATGATGCCGGGTGTTGGCCCTGTGTGCCTCGGTCGTATGCAGTCCTGATTGTGGCGCTCACCTGCACGGCGCCAAACACGCATACGACCATCATTGGCACCAAGGCAGAAGCGACTCTCATCGCTGAAGACGACACGTCTCCATTCGTCCCTCCATACACGCCTGTCGCGACACCACTGGAGGCGGGCTGCACGATGTTGGGGCGTGAGCGGAAGACGGCCTAACGGTGTGCGGGACCGTAACCCAGCTTCATGGAGACGGTTGCGAATGGTCCTCGCCGATACCCCAGGAGCAACAGTGTCCCTAATTTGCTGGGAAGTGGCGGTGCGGTCCCCTACGGCACTGCGTAGGATCCTACGGTCTTGGCGTGCATCCGTGCGTCGCTGCGGTCCGGTCCCAGGTCGACGGGCACGTGCACCTTCCGCCGACCACTGGCGACAACATCGATGTACTGTGGAGACCTCACGCCCCACGTGTTGAGCAATTCGGCGGTACGTCCACCCGGCCTCCCGCATGCCCACTATACGCCCTCGCTCAAAGTCCGTCAACTGCACATACGGTTCACGTCCACGCGGTCGCGGCATACTACCAGTGTTAAAGACTGCGATGGAGCTCCGTATGCCACGGCAAACTGGCTGACACTGACGGCGGCGGTGCACAAATGCTGCGCAGCTAGCGCCATTCGACGGCCAACACCGCGGTTCCTGGTGTGTCCGCTGTGCCGTGCGTGTGATCATTGCTTGTACAGCCCTCTCGCAGTGTCCGGAGCAAGTATGGTGGGTCTGACACACCGGTGTCAATGTGTTCTTTTTTCCATTTTCAGGAGTGTATTATTATTATCTTCGTACTAACCAACTAGGGCCACGTAACAACTCCAATATCTCTTCTTTCTTTGTTGTTTCCTATTCTTCCAATACTACATCTTCTTCCCATGTTGTCTTTTCCGATTTCTTATTTCTTTGCATTTTATTCTTAGAATAACGCATTGCGGCCGGATCCCGTGTTTACATATTTCGCGCGCCATCTGTTACGGACGTAACTCGAGATAACTCGTGTTTTCTACACGTTGTGTGTAGAAGCCAACTGCTGTGATAGATCCGTATTTCAGCTACTTTGTCTATTTAGGTGTTAAGACCAATCAATGCACCAAATCTGACTGCCTTCATGAAATATTTGCGTATTTGCCATTATTATCGTATTTTGATATTTCATATAGTTCCTGCTTTAGTCATAAAGTTCCTTTTGCTTTTAGAGACGGCCCTATTCTGAAAAATGGAGGAAATGAACCAATTTGGAATACTTCCAGAGATTTTTGACGATCAGTATTCAGATGTTCCTAGTGATAATGAAGTTTCGGATAACTGTGTCTATGAATGTTTTGCGGTTCTGAGGACGATTATGGTAACAATGACATCATTAGACCTGTATAGAATCGTAAGGAGACAGTGTTTTCAAGTTATTCCAACAGTAACGATGGATAATCACATGATCATCTTGTGATGCAGTTCTTCTTCTTGTGTCCGGGCTTGCTACGAAAATGGGATGAGAAGTTCCGCCATATCTCTATCTATCTCTCTCTCTACCTATCTATCTATCTCTGTCTCTCTCTCTGTCTCTCTCTCTCTCTCTCTCTCTCTCTCTCCCTCTATCTATCTCTCTCTCACACTCTATATACCACTCCTACCGCCCCAGTACTCGACACACACACACACACACACACACACACACACACACACACACGCAAACTATACATCATTGACGCCAAGTACAATCCAAACCCGCGCGCCTCACCCAGCCAAACACGCCACAAAACAAATGAACACTACACAGCCACAACGACACGCAATAGCACTGAAAACTCCGCCTGTGTTTTGAGAAATTGAAAAAGTGCAGTGCCAAGCGACCATAGGTAACAAAGTAAGCATATTTACTTCGACAACAACACAGGTGAACGCACCACAACTTTAAAACTGTAAGTTACACACAAAAGACGTGATATAGACTCATTTCAGTTCGTAAATACATAACAAACAGAAAAATAAATTATGTTTTGCTGTTTGCAAATGACAAGTTGTATATTGTGCTGCAGAATAGCTACCAAAATAAATGGACAATAATATCATGTAAGGTATGTTAACTAATGCATGCATCCACATTTCGCCAGTTAAGCTATAAATGGAACTTTGACACAATGTTATAAACAACACAAATGTTAATATTTAACAATAATTTTACGGTTAAAAATAAAAAATTAAACCCACTGATGATAGCATAAAAGTGCTGAAACATGTATGGGTGAAACAAATCAGAAGAAAGGTGTCTCGCGTAAGGCGGAACTTATCCCATTCCCAGTAACGATGAAGGTAATTCTGTTTTGTGAGGGCATCGTCCGAGGAACACTGTCACCATGTCGAATGTTTTTAAAAAAATTTATTATTTCCGATTATTTTATGTTTACTACTAGTTTTTTTATTATTTGTGAAATTCATGCCATTGTCGACTTCTTCTTACAGAAATAAAAGAATATTTGTTTACCTGTTCCCATTCACTCGGTAGGCGTGCCCAAGGAAGATTTATCTTCACTTTGCAATTACGCCCGATATTTTGTTTGTATTTTCGTAGATCTCTTCGTTACTTGTCATTTTATAACCACCTTTAGATTCTATTTCACCCATTTTTTTTAATAATCTGTCTTTCAATTGTTTCTATTACGTCAAGCTTATGGTTCAACGTTAATCATTCACACGCATATAAATATTCTGGTGTGACCACTGTGGTATAGTGTTTTAGTTGTATTTTACTACATAAGCACTTCTTGTTTTAGATTTTTTTGTCAAATCATGCTCTGTTTCTATATCATTAAACCTTACATCTATTGAAATTTTTTCTGGTCCAGAGAATTTGTATTTACCATCTCGCCTTAATCTACATATTTGCGTTTGTTCGTATTTCACTGCATTTTTGTATTTTCCAGGAATTCATTATTATTGTTGTTGCCGTATTGAGTTGTACCACAGCTTGTAGCTAAATTCATTAAGTATAATTTGTACATAAAACAGTTGATTCGCTAATATTACAGCGACAGGTATCTTTCATCCGAGGCTAGAGATGCGAGGTACCACTCTGCACAATTCCGCTCCGGAATTCAGAATATTTCGTCTATAAGCAGTATACGGGTCTACAGCTTAACTGCCGCCCCCATTCTGGTGCGTTAATCACCAGTGGCGCTGGACTGAAACTGAGCTGCTGCGAAACTCACATCAATGAGCACGTGTGAGGTTGGCAACACTGGCGGCGAGTGCCGGTACCTGGTGCGGCTGCTGAAGCGCCTCACGACCTTGACACCAGCTGGCGGCTGTTGCCCTCAGCGCGACGCTCCAGTTGGCTGTTCTGCCAACTGGTGGGAAAAAAACGCGGGAATTTTTACGCCAGGAACCCACTCCGCAGGTACAGCAGAATGGCTTAAACATGAGCACAACTTCCCAATTTATATAGCTGCATTTCCATGAAAATCACAGCTTTGCAGTTAGGGCGCTGTTACCTCGGAAAGACGCGTCATAACGTGTGTATGTACAACAAAGGAGACAGAACGCAGAATACATAGCAATTGCACAGCTGCTACAAGTGTTGACCCACCATCAGTGCGAAGTAGCGAAACTTCCTGGCAGATTAAAACTGTGTGCCGGACCTAGACTCTCCAACTCGGGACCTTTGCCTTTCGCGGGCAAGTGTTGGTTCTGCAGGTTTGCAGGAGAGCTTCTGTAAAGTTTGGAAGGTAGGAGACGAGGTACTGGCAGAAGTAAAGCTGTGAGGACGGGGCTTGAGTCGTGCTTGAGTAGCTCAGCTGGTAGAGCACTTTCCCGCGAAAAGCAAAGGTCCCGAATTCGAGTCTCGGTCCAGCACACAGTTTTAATCTGCCAGGAAGTTTCATATCAGCGCACACTCCGCTGCAGAGTGAAAATCTCATTCTGAGTGCGAAGTAGTAATTCTGGAGTAGAAATTTCTCACGTTAATTTTGAAATTTTCCCGTCGAATGTTCAAACAAATTTCGGGTTTGCAGCCAGTCGTCGTTTCATTCATTCATTGCACGACATTCCGACTGGGCGCCTGCTAGCCAACTTTAGGTGGGCCATCGATGACTGACGAAGATGTGCTCCGTTCCGACCTATACAGCGCGCTGCGAGTATTCCGCGCATAGGTAAAATTCGTTTCGTTGAAAGTACCGTAGTAAGAATCCTCTGTAACTTTCAAGTGTAAGTGGTATTCCGCCCGTCATCTAGGACTGCAGACCTTCTGGGATCGGTGAAGAACGACTTGTTATTGCGGAAGGCCGGGACTCACAAAACACCTTGTCAGTGTAGTATCGCTTACATATGAAGACCACACGAACTGAGAAATAACGCTGCACTGAGCATCAACGTTGCACTCCCCATTTGCAGCCAAGCAAGTCCGCTACTGCCGAACACTATTTCCACTGGACATTCAGTGGAGCATGATAGATCTGTGATTCTGAGCACTACTACATCTTCTTGGGACCCCATTATTAAGGAATCCGTGGAAATACGCCTGGTGGAAAATCTGATGAATCGTGATAGCGGCTGCCAGTTGTAAAGTGCGTGCAACTCCATCACCTCCACGATTTGTTCCAATCGAAGACGGCAGAGTGCGCAAACGGCGCGGCGAGCGGCACCACGGAGGACAGCAGAGTGCCACGATTCTATCAGCGAGTGCGCTGCCGCGGATAAGTGTAGTCCATCTGTCAAGAATACTTGCAGCTCGCTCTATAAGGCAGAATGGAGCGAATCTTGGTCAACTGCAGAGGTTTTCTTCCCTTGGTTCTTGCCTTGGCAATTTTTCCCCTCTGCCCTTCAAACCGCTACCCTTCGTTCAACTTTCGACCCAATCTATCTCGCTACCCTTCGTTCAACTTTCGACCCAATCTGTCTCCAAATGAGCGCGTGTTAATGGTTAACTTTAACCAGATGTAAGCAAACTTCGCAGTACTCATATCCTGCGAGACCTCAGTTTAGTTAAAACTAACCCTTATGCAGGCAGGAGAGTAGACCTTCGTGTTGGCCATCATGCCGGTGTGGGCGTGGAGGGGCTCCATCTCATTCTAGAAAAAATGTCTTCGTCAGTCTTCGATAGCTCGCCTGAAGGGGATCGCCAAGCGCCCAGTCGAAACATCGTGCTATGAATTAAACGACGACTGGCTGCAAGCGCAAAAATTTGTTTCAACAGAAACAGTAACGAATTGCTACTGTTAGGGACGTTCCAAACTCATTCTGGCACCGCATCAGTCTCCTTGTTCCCGAAAAAAAGTTGAAAGAAAATGTCAAGCACTGTATATTAAACTGCAAGACTGAGTGAAATGATCAGTTACAATATTCTAAGAGTTGCCCCATCTCTCTATATACGTCTTGCCGTATTAATTAAAATTAACTGACATCCACGAGAGTTATGTTCACAACAACCAAACAACCAAATTTTAAGACTACATCTCCCCCACTCCTGTACCCCTCCCGCACTCTCCACTTCCCCCCTCCCGCCCCCCCCCCCCCCCATGGCCTAAAAATTTGAAATTTAGAGAATAATGTAAACGCAGTGCTTTCCTGGGACGTAACCCTTCCTCTCTCTTTCCGATACAACATTTCTTTTAGTAAACGTAAATCCAGAACAGTTAATGATAAGCATAGTTACATTAATTTTTTGCCTTACGGACACCCTATAGAATATTTTCGCTAGGCTGCATATGATAAAAACGAGTGTGTGCCAGTGGGTACCTAGTTTCTACCGTACAGTCGGTAGGAAAAAAAAATGCTTCTGGAAATGAGGTGTACCCTCTTACAAAGATACAGCCTGTGGCGAGAATTCTATGCGCCACACTTTATGCTGGAAACAATCAGTTTTCCCTAGTGTAACGACACAATTCAGGCAGTGCTTTGTAAGTAAGCACTACAGTTATTTCAGAGAAGTCGCAGTCTGCACATCTGTGCGCTATTAGGTATGATAACAACCTAGGCCATTATACGATCATGCGAAAGGAATGTTTCTTTGATCGTCGCCTCTTATTAGACTCTACCCCAGTTTGGCAACGTGGGTAGATTACAGAAAGCGGAAATGATTTACCGGTTCTTCAACGACGAGGTCATTTAGAGATGGCACGCAAGCTCAGACACTGACAACGAAAGAAAACCCTATCCTTACCTACCCTGTCATTCGCCTTAATTGATTTCCAAACCTACACCTGAGCAATGCGTTATAGGACATCTGTTGTCCATGTTTACCACATTTGGTATTGAACCACTGAAAATGGCCCGTGTGTTTCATCTAACGTGGAAATATCCAACGTCTTATAGAATATTCATGAGAGCGGCGTGAAGTTTGCGGAAGTGTGTGTAATATACATATAATAAAACGTTTCCGTCTATTCTACGTTCGTAACTTTATTTCTACGAAGATTCGACGGCGAATCTCAGCGTTGGTTGAAATGCAGGCGATTATTAACGAGAACTACTCTCCTTTCTCGAAATTTACAGTAAATACAGTAACATGAACCACTTATTAAACGAGAGTATTCAAGATTCCTCTGTCAACAGTCTCTATTGCGGCAGAAAACGGCAAGAATGTAGAAAGGTCACCTGTGATGAAGTGATGTGCATAGAAGAATGTTGTGCAGTAGAACCTCGTTAATCCGTCCACTACGGCGCCGGGAGCATGGTCGAAACGCAGATAACGTCGAACTGTTAGAGAAACACTTTTATTGATAAATGACATCATAGTACAGTGGAGTACAACTTTAATTTTCAATTGTATGTAGTGTATGAAATATTGTTCCATGCTAAACTAAAACGGAAACTTTTACACACTAAAAAAAATCTCAAACGGAAGTGTAATGTTCTGTAGTGTCTGTATTACAAAATACTTGTGTATCGCACAGTAAGGCATTGTTACTGTGAGTGAAAGTTTAACATCTGTACGTACTGCACTGACACACAACTGATTTGCACTTAACTCTTCTAAATCCTTTTCCTTAGCAGACTACAACCTTGATTTTGCCGCGATGTTCAGCAATTTGCTAATCTAACTATTGGGATAGACGCGGAACTTATATTCGATGTATTGAACGGCTACTTCAAATGCGTTTTTAGCATCTGTATGTGATACTTGAGCTGTAGGTTCATAATCATTGTCGTCTTCTTTCTCGTTCTCATCTGCTGTTCGAGTTACAGCGTCAATGGTTCGGCCGTCAGTTAATTCTGCTTCTGTTGTGCATTTAACGTCAGCTATACTGATCCACTTACGTCTCTGGGCTCAATGTTCGGTTGTAAAGACAGCGTCACATATTTAAGTTTACATGGTACCTTAATTTGGTTTTACATACTTTAATATGTAAGAAGAACACTTGTCACTAATGTATTAATAAATAAATACTTGCACAGCTGCACTTACTGAGAGAGTTAGAAACAAGTTATTTCATCCTAAAACTAATCGAGCTATCGTAGCTAGCAGCTGTGTCTACAGATCCATATCGCAGACAATGAGGCACTGACAAATCCTGTACCAGCGGCCCGTGTACGTAAACACAGGAACTAGAAGTGGTCGAACTAAGAGGGGAGCCGGACCACCCGAGGTAGGATTAGTGAGGTTGTGGTCTAGCTTGTGCGTCCGCCAGGTCTGTTGTTGGGCTGACGGGTTATTATATTGACACACACACACACACACACACACACACACACACACACACACACAACAAAGTACAGAAACACCGATAGAAATGCGTACTTGAACATAAATGAGAGTACTAGCCAAGCCCGAAGGTTGTACAGTTGTATCTGACCACGGACGGCACCTGTCGAATGCCCTCGATACATTGCATGAGTCAGCCGTGGTCAGAACAGTGTTTTTTGTAGTTGTGAGTGTATGGTCGGTGCTTCTGTAAGTAAGGTAGCCGAAGTGTCTAGTGTTTGAAGAGGCACCGTATCAAAGTTTTGCACACCGTACAGGGAATCCGAAAAGACATCATCCGCTACGTGACAACGCGGATGAAAGTGTGTGATCGTAACGGACGGTCACTGAAGACAATTGTGTCGAAAAATATGGAGACGACTGCTGCAGAACTTGCTGCACAATTGAATGTCGCACTGGCGAATCCTGTCAGCACCAAAAGAACACGAGGGGAGTTCCGTATGCACGGAACTGCAGGGGGAACTGGAATTCGAAGGCCAATCATTAGTGATGGACTATATGCCACCGGCCGGAGTGTCCGAGCGGTTCTAGGCGCTACAGTCTGGAACCGCGCTACAGCTACGATCGCAGGTTCGAATCCTGCCTCGGGCATGGATGTGTGTGATGTCCTTAGGTTAGTTAGGTTTAAGTAGTTCTAAGTTCTAGGGGACTGATGACCTCAGCAGTTAAGTCCCATAGTGCTCAGAGCCATTTGACTATATGCCGAAGCCATGAAACTGTGAATCATGGAGCAATGTCAAAAATTAATTTGGTCGAATGAGTCGTGTTTCACCCTCTTTCCAGCAACTGCTCGAATTTAAGTCCCAAGACAAATATGGCGGGGTTCGGTGATTATTTGTGGAACCATATCGTGGTATTCCATGGACCTCGTGGTTACTGTGCAAGATCGCCATGTGGCTAAGAATTGCGTGACCTAGAGATGGGCAAACTGAGACACGTAACTGTTTCGAAACAAATGAAACAGTACAATGTAATGTTTCGATATGCTGTTTCGAAACAGTGAAACAGTTTGTGTTTTGTTATCTAATAAACCTACACATTTTATCATCTTGAGTGTCTACTGTATACATTTGTCCATATAAACACAAATGAGGTGCGAGAGCGCTAATCGTATCGCAGAAAGTATGAAACTATCACTTAGGCGTCTTGGCAGTTTCGTATTTCCTGCAGCAAATGCGCTGCTTTCGTGTCGTGTGACTTTCATACTTTTCAATTGGCTAAGGACAGCCATAGCCTAAGCCAGAAGAACCACCACGAACGGAACTGGAGGTGAGAGCAAACTGCAGACACAACGGATAAGCTACTGGGATTCCCACTTTCCGTTAGTATGGGTAATATACCCACCCTGCTAATTTCCATGCACACTAAGAGAATCATTGTGGATAATAGGCACAGTGACTATAGGCTCACAAATAATGCCAAATAATTCGAATAAATAACAAAATATAACAGAAAAAATTTTGTCTTTCAAGGTGTTTCGAACGGTTGCTATAAATTCACCATTCTTGCCAGCCCTTCCCGTTCACCATTACACTATCAGTGATATGTCAAACAGATTGCATGCAATTATACCTACATCAAATTTATGTATATGTCTAATAACTGTCACTCTACGCCTTTTTTTATTCGAAATGTTGTAGGCTTACTTGCGTTTCTTAATGATTACTATACATGAACAGAGAAGCGTATGTTATAAAAAAAAGTGTAATTTAACTGAATGATTTTCACCTATTTATTATTTTGAATGTGAATAGTATGCGTTGTTTTATTGTTTGGTTAGTATTTATAAAGCAGATGTTACGCCATTTCAGCATAGGACAGTTAGCTAGAAACGAAGCTTTATTTTCGGATATCTTAAGCTTCATGCTATTGCTTGTCAAAAAGATTTCGACACTCTTGAAAGTGTTTCACGAAGTGGTATGTTGTGTTTCAGTACCTGTGCCGAGCCCGAATCTCGCCCGACACAGAGCGAAATGAAACATCACTGGTTCGATACAATTAGTCCGTTCCAAGCACAGGTGGACTGAAACAGCCTTATTTTGAAACAACGATACAGTTTCTGTATCTGGCTCGAGATCGAATCTGGTCCGGTTATCCGAGACAGGAGCGGAATGAAACACCACTGTTTCGAAACAGTGAACCACAGCCGTTCCGAAACACTGAAACAGTCCCACGTATCGATACACTGTATCGAAACATAGAAACAGTGGCCAAGTCTAGCGTGACCATTTGTACTGATCAGGCCCATCCCATGGTTCAGTGTTCGTTCCCTATTAGTGATGCTGTCTACCAAGATGACAGGACCGCTGATCGCACAGTTCGCATCATCCACGAATGATTTTGTGAACACCAGGTTGACTTACTGCATCTCCCCTAGCCACCGCACTCACCAGATCTCAATATTATTGAGCCTTTGAGGCCTGTTTTGGATAGAAGAGTGCGCGATTCCTACCCACCTCCAGCACTGTTACCTGAACTTTCCACTATTTTGCAGCCAGAATGGTGTAATATTCCCTTGAAAACCGTACACGACATTCCGGGACGACTGGAAGATATTGTGAATGCTAACGGTTTTCTAGGTCATATTACGCGCGGTAATGTATTGTGTCTTTGCTGTTTCCATATTGTTGTCCATCCCTGTGAACAATGTGGATGGAAACAATGTGAACACCTTGTAAAGGTGCTGCAGGGTAGACTGTGCAGAGATGTACTTGTTAAGAAAAAAACGAATACATCGCGCCGATTATCAGTTATCATTGAAATTAGCCAATCAGATCGTTGTGCGCACAAGTTCAAGGACCTTTCGAGGCACAGTTCGTGTCAGTTCTCATAGCGCACATAGTGGCACCAGAGACTGCTCTGGCTCGGCTTCTACATCTTCATCTACATCTACATCTACATGGTTACTCTGCAATTCACACTTAACTGCCTGGCAGAGGGTTCATCGAACCATTTTCATACTATTTCTCTACCATCCCACTCTCGAAATGCGCATGGGAAAAAGGAACACCTAAATCTTTCCGTTCGAGCTCTGATTTCTCTTATTTTCTTATGTTGATCATTTCTCCCTACGTAGGTGGGAGTCAACAAAATATTTACGCATTCGGAAAAGAAAGTTGGTGATTTAAATTTCGTAAATAGATCACCCCGCAAAGAAAACCGCCTTTGTTTCCGTGACTGCCACCCCAACTCGCGTATCATGTCAGTGACACTCTCACCCTTATTGCGCGATAACAAGAAACGAGCTGCCCTTCTTTGCACTTTATCGATGTCCTCCGTCAGTCCTACCTGGTAAGGATCCCAAAACACCAATATTCCGGCAGAGAACGGACAAGTGTAATGTAGGCTGTCTCTTTAGTGAGTTTGTCGCATCTTCTAAGCTGCCAACAAAGCGCAGTCCTTGTTTCGCCTTCCCCACAATATTATCTATGTGGTCTTTCCAATTTAAGTTGCTCGTAATTGTAATTCCTAGGTATTTAGTCGAACTGACAGCCCTTAGATTTGTGGAATTTGTCGTATGCCCAAAATTTATCGGATTTCTTTTAGCACCCATGTGGATGACCTCGCACTTTGCTTTGTTTAGTGCTAATTGCCACTTTTCGCACCATACAGAAATTCTCTCTAGATCATTTTGTAATTGGAATTGATCGTCTGATGATTTTACTAGACGGTAAATTACAGCGTCATCTGCAAAAACAATCTAAGGGGGCTGCTCAGATCATCACCTAGATCATTTATATAAATCAGGAACAGCAGAGGGCCTAGGACACTACCATGCGGAACGCCAGATATCACTTCTGTTCTACTCGATGATTTACCGTCCATCACTACGAACTGTGACCTCTCTGAGAGGAAATCACGAATCGAGTCACACAACTGAGACGATACTCCATACGCACGCAATTTGATTAGGCCTAATAGTCGCTTGTGAGCAACGGTATCAAAAGCTTTCTGGAAATCTAGGAATATGGAATCTATCTGAGATCCCTTGTCGACAGCACTCATTACTTCATGGGAATAAAGAGCTAGCTGTGTTGCACAAGAACGATATTTTCTGAATCCGTGTTGGTTATGTACCAATAAGTCATTTTCGTCAAGGTGATTCATAATATTCGAGTACAGTATATGTTCCAAAGTCCTACTGCAAATTGGGGTCAATGATATGGGTCTGTAATTCAATGCGTTCGATCTTTACTACCTTGTCCCAGTCCCATTTTTGTATCGCTCTCTTTTATTAAATCAAACGAAGTACACATTAGGCAACACAGTCTCTGGTGGGCCGCTTGGGTTTGCGCGCGCAATGGTCTGGTTAGTTAACTTCAATACTAATTAACTCAGAAACGGCGGAGCGTATCGAATTTTTTTCTGAACAGTTATTTCCCATCACATCCTTAGAAGCAGTTCGGACTATTTCTGACCATCCCATATACACAGTGTGCCCCAGTAGGAAAGGTCAGTATTCAGGGATATGACAGGAACGATTATTCGAAGCAAAAAACTCTAATAAAGATGGGACCTAAAGTGCAAACCTCAAGAGCTGTGAGCAGTTGGTCATCTTCACTACTGTGAAACATTTATACTGATCAAGACCATCCCGCCACCCCCAGAGACTTTCACACTATCGTTCTCGAGATTGTTTTTATGTGCTTTTGTGTTGATGGGTCACGTGATCATGTCAAGGGACGTCGGGGAAAGTTCGATGCCTCTATAGGACGGGACTCGACAATGTGCCAGTTTCGTTTGCCTCATAGCAACCACGTTGTAAACACCAGTGGATTCTCTTAATTGATTATGAGCAAATTGTTAATTCGTTTTTCCTGAGTAAAAGTCATTTGTACACTGTATTTGAATAACCTTGGCCCAAAGACGCTTTGTACATAAAAATAAATGTTTGTGACCAATTTTCTTACGATCATATAGGCGCCGCTCCCAATACGTTCCTGTAATTTGCAGATGCTGCGCTTACGAGCAATTGAAGACACGCACGGAAAAAGGGTCTAACACTCAAATGTAAAAGCTTCGAGATAAGTATTGCCATCTTTTGCTCGGTACGGGAACTATCAAAACTGACATTGGTCTCAACCCTAAATATCATATTAGGGAATTGAGGGGTGAGACCAATGTCAATTTTGTTAGTTCCCGTACCCAGCAACAGATGGCAACACTTATTTCCAAATTGTTACATTTGAATTTTAGCCCGTTTTTCCGCGCACGTCTTCAGTTCAAGATATTGTGATTCCATTGAGTTAATATGCAAATGCTGCACTCAAGTGCAATTTAATAATACATTGTAAATATTCCGACCTCTACCAGGTTTAACACAGTATATCAAGTATGAAACTTGGAAACTGCGTACATGCCTGGAAGTACCGAAGCGCAAATTGTCCAGAAAACGTTCATCCAGTATTTGAGATTAAAAGCACCTTGCGGCTTCCAACAAATTCTGCTCATAATCTGAAACCTTTCCGAAACTTTTAAACATGAGAGATTGATTCTTTAAGGAATTGTGGCGGGGAGGATGGCGAAAAGGCGGGGGAGGGGCGATACGGTGTGACAACAACAAAAAGAAAAGCGTTTTGAACTGTGAGCTGAGAGTATGGCAAGTGGCTCGACAAATAAGGGCCGGTTATCTGCAGTTTTACTCGTACCACATAGTTGAACGCTGTCCACAGAACGCCACTTGCGCATGTATTCATGATTTAATGAAGAATGCGAACCACCAAAACAGTTCAAATGGCTCTAAGCACCATGGGACTTAACATCTGAGGTCATCAATCTCCTACACGTAGAACTACTTAAACCTAACCAACCTAAGGACATCACACACATCCATGCCCGAAGCAGGATTCGAACATGAGACCGTAGCAGCAGCACGGTTCCGGACTGAAGTGCCTAGAACCGCTCGGCCTGTAATCTACGTTCACAACCACATCCAAAGTCGATCGTCCGTCGCAACATCTCGGTGCAGTTACTGACGCAACGCGCAAATACTGCATTACGCAATATTTAGGCCACGTCTGTGTGTATGGCTGGCTGATTACCTCCGTTAGCACTTCGATTAGTCTCCGTCTTGAGTCTCGTGCAGAGCGTACAGTCACGGAACTATACCTGTACGGTATGTTACACATTGCAGTGAAGATGGGAAGCAACTCTTGCAACAACGAAATATCGACCGCTATCTGCTGCTGAAATGAAGTGAGCGTATGGCACTGCTGGCTGGGAGGCCCCTTCGGGAAGTTCGGCTGCCGAGTGCGAGTCTTATTTCAGTCGGCGCCACATTGGGTGACTTGCGTGCCGGTGATGAGAATGAAATGATGATGAGGACAACTCAGCACCCAATCCACGAGCGGAGAAAATCTCCAACTAGGCCGGGAATCGAACGCGGGACCTCTGCATGCGAGCCAAGCATGCAACCAGTCAGCGAAGCAGGCAGACTATCTGCTACTAACCACACTGCACGGGGGTAGAATGAATAAAAGTGCAATTAATTTTCTTCCATTCTCATTTGTATTAAGAGAAAGTAAGTAAACGAGATCATTATTTTGGGGCCGATACTGGGTCGACGAGTGAGCCATCTAAAGATTTTCACAGTGACGGGGAAAATGAATGGACACGTAACACACAGTTACGTATTAAAATTACAACACCATGAAGCTGGCATGCGTATTGGCGTGAAGTGTACTTCGTACTTGGATGTGCAAATGATTAGCGTTTCAGCGCAACCGCGCAAAGTAGCTACGATCTGTATGTGAAGGTACGTTTATACGGGCTATAAAAGACGTACGTTGCCGACACTGATGTCCGACAATAACACAGCCACACGTACTACAACGTTACCGGCCACTGTAGCCCGGCAAAACATTTCCGGGCCAGAAGCGTTTACAAGGGACCACACTGTTACCACAAAAGTACAGAAGCGAGCTATTGCAAGTGCAGTTTGAAAGTAAAATTTTGTCACCTGATCTGAGTAAAAACACTAAGAAGCTTTGGTCTTACGTAAAATAAGTATGAGGTTCGAAATCCTCTTTTCATTCACTCAGTCATCATACTGGCGCCGAAACGGAAGATACTAGAGAGAAGGCCGAAATACCGAATTCGATCTTGCGAAACTGTTTCACCGCAGTCGTCGCAGTCGCAGTCGTCTAAATCACGAACGTCATCTGTCCGGTGATGGTGGAGGCTAAGGCCGTCGGCACACGGACCGTGTTGTCGAACGTCAACGTTGAGCGTGCCAAGTTCAACGTACTGCTGAACGCTCAGGAACGATGCGACTTGTGCATACGGTACGTGGGCGCCAACGTGGTATACGCGATCGCGACGCTCTCCAGCGGCAGTTGAGGGATGTTTCTAGTTCTTAAATCACACTGTTTACTCAACAGGCGCGCGTAAAATTCCCACACTATGTCTATTAAAACGCGCGTTTCGTCCATCGTCCACGAAAAGGAAAGTACCATGTCCAATCAATAAGGACACAGGCTTATAAAAGTTCCATTACAAACAGTGCGTTACAATCGATTAAATTTCGGGCATGTAGCCGCGCAAATAAAGTTTCCTCCACTGATATTTCGGCCGCGTATCGTCCGGCCATCCTCAGAGTGAGCTTGTGACTCACTCTGAGGATGGCCGGACGATACGCGGCCGAAATATCAGTGGAGGAAATTTTATTTGCGCGGCTGCATGCCCGAAATTTATTCGATTATTCATTACGCCGCGAGAAGTTGAAAACGCACAGTGCGTTACAAATTTGGAATACTTCTGCGCATAAGATAAACATTATTTCATCATTCCCACATTTTAGTAAAACCGCAAGGTCAGTCTTACTTGATCATTGTTCCTACCCAGTAGCAGAATCTTTGCAACATGTGAATTACCATAGCGAAAAAGAAAAAGGAGCAAAATATCTTTATACAAGTAGCGCAAGCTGTCCTGTAGATTAAGCCAATCGAACAAAGTCACCCCTCAAAAAAAGGTGAACTTATATTTACATAACATCAGATGTTATAGTATATACTTATATTAAATTAATAATAAACTATCAGAACCTAATAAAAACGCTAATGTTACGAAAAAAAATTTGGGAATGTCAAGACACGAACCACCGCCCCATTAAACAACTCTTTATAGAATAATGACGCTACTCATTACACTAAACCAACAGCAGACGTATGACACGTAAACACATTATGTTACGCGTTGCTGAAAACGTTAATCATAGATATGTTACTAACTGAAATTTAATTATAACAAATTGTACCAAGAACAATGCGTTTTGGTTGGATCTTCCGTGTGTCGCTGCCTTCAAATAGCCTACTCTCATAATATACAAGTAATAGTAATTCTTATGCCACTAATATGATGTTTCTCGTTATTTTATTGGAGCGAATCACACAGTTAACAACGGTTTTTCCAGTGATTCTCAATTTGCTAGTGCTCAGAAACGGCATATATACATATAGGCTTGAAATGAATGCCAATATGGCGCCTCACAACTCCGTACTGAAGGGAGACGGCGTGCGTGTGACGTAGGTGGCGTTGTGACATCTCATTGGTCAACGGTCAGACGCACGCTCAGAATATCTGACATGCCAGATATTGCTCTGCACGTTCGGAAAGACTCCCGAGCGTGCTATTCCACGCTGTGACGCCAGAAACTCGGCACGCTCAACGCTCAACGTTCGGATGCACGGTCCGTGCGCCGACGGCTTAAGCAGCAGTCCTGCTATTCCTCCTTTGTCAGCTCTGTTGTCATCAGTGTGGCCTCTCGTTGGAATGGGGCTCTGGCTACCTCGCTGAGTTTAGTCTAGCGAAGTAGTCGATTGCTGCTTGGTCTTCTGGGGCAGGCTGACGCCTGCCGGAGCGCCACTCTTCCTTCACCCACTTCTCTGTGACCTCATAGATGTGGTCCCAGTCCGAAGGGGTGAAGATGGGGCGGCTATTCAGCAGTATGAGCTCCTTCCTCGTCACCGCCTCGCGCAACATGCCACGCGTGTGGCGGAGGTCGCACGGTACGTGAGGGAGTGGCGGTTCCGCGTGCGCCGGCGCGAAGGGGTACGGGTTGTCCCCGTGAGGGTACGTCCCGTCCTTCAGCGACGCCGCGATCTTCTTCAGGAAGGGCTGCACACTCCGGTCGTCTGGGAGCGGAAGGGGCAGCCCTTCGTCGGTGTCCGTTTCTTCATCGTGCGAAGAAGCGGTCGGCAGGTCTTCCACGGCTAATTCTTCTTCTGCATCTGTCTCCAGGTGAGAAGACAGTGCAGGCGTCCCGACGCTGCACTGCTGCAGGAGGCGAGTCGGTGGACGTCTGCGTGGCGGCATCTACCCCCAATGGCCGCCTCACAGGGGCGGGGGGAGCTGGCACAGGCGGCGCCTTCTTGAGAAGCCGCAGCTCCTCCCGCAGCTGTTGAAGCTGTCGGTGGACAGCCACTAGTTCGTCCCTCGTTGCGGCCCTTTCGGCCGCGATGGCTGCTTGTAGGTCGGCCAGCGCTTGGTCGGTTGCCGCTTCGACGCGGCACTCCCCTTGCCGGAGCGCGGAGGCAGTGCGGCCGACTTGGCGGCAGGCACCTCACCTCAGAACTTGCTGTGGTGCGCTGCCGACGGTAGCTGCAGCTGCGCGAGTTGGCGGCGTGAGGTCCGCCACAGTTCGCGCATCTGCTGGGTGGCAGTGGGGCAGTTACGGGTGTCGTGTGCCGCCGCGCATTTTAAACACGCGACTGCGTTCCGGCAGACACCCGCCACATGCCCCAACTGCTGGCACTTGTAGCACTGCACGTGTTGCAGTGATCGCTGCTTGTGCTTCGGCTTCTGTTGTCGTCGCCTGCGGCCGCGGGAGCTCCCCAAGGCAGTGGTGAGGTGATCCAGCGCGGCTGCTAGCTTGTTGCCTCTGCGTCCTGCCATAACTTGTGGTTGGAACAAAGGCGTGCGCAAGCGACGGTGTGACGGTGCGAGCCGCAGCGAGTCGAGCAGCGGAGTGCCGCAATATCGCCCTCCTTTCAATCATCGTATAAGTGCCAAAGGGGCAGATATTGAGATAATCGATCGCAGGACAGTTAAACACCTACAATCGCTTAGCAGTGGAAAGACATGAGAAGCAGATGAGACACCTGTAACATTCTACAAAGATGATGCGAAAGAACTTGCTCCCGTTCTAGTAGCAGTTTATCATAGATCGCTTGAGCAACGAAAAGTACAAACCTGCTGGAATAAAGCGCAGGGCATTCCCGTTTTTAAGAAGGGATGCATGTAATTATACGCCTAAATTGTTGACGTCAATCTGTTCTAGAATTATGGAACACGTCTTATGCTCAAGAATTTGACCTTTTGGAGCATGAAAATCTCCTCAAAATGGATTTCGCAAACAGAGATATTGCGAAACTCAGATCGTTCTCTTCCTCCATGAGATCCACAGCACTGTAGACAACGGCGCTCAGGTTGATGCTGTATTCCTTGATTTCAGGAAGGCATTTGGCACCGTCCCGCTTTGGTGTTTACTGAAAAAATTCGAGCTTACAGATTATTGGACCAGATTTGTGACTGAATTCAAGACTTCCCTGCAGGTAGAACTCAACATGTCGCTCTTAACGGAACAAAACCGACAGATGTAAAAGTAATTTCTGAGATACCCCACGGAAGTGTGATAGGTCTGTTACTGTTTACAGTGTATATAAATGTATACACTATGAATTTGCAAAATGAATGGCACAGGCTCTCGCAGTTGGCCCTGAACGTAAATGAATGTAACATATTGCACAAACGTAGGGAAAGAAATCCACCAATGCACGACAACACGACTGGTAAAATACTGGAAACAGTATCTACCGTAAAACATCGAGGAGTAACTATCCAGATCGACGTTCGGTGGAATGACCACATAAAGCAAATAGTAGAAAAATCAGACGCCAGACAGATTCTTAGGAAGAAGTGGTTACAAGGCGCTTGTTCGATCGATCCTTGAGTACTGTACATCAATCTGGGATGCTTACCTTGTAGGACTGATAGAAGAGCGAGAGAAAATCCTACGAAGAGCGGAGCGTTTTGGCATGGGATTGTTAGTCGGGGCGAGCTCGCTCCAGGATCAGACGTTACAAGAGAGGCGTTGTGCATCACGGGGAGGTTTACTACAGACATTTCGAGAGTACACTTTCTGGCAAGGGTCGGACAACAATTACTTCCTCCTACATACATCTCGCGAAATGACCACGACGAGAAAATTGGAGAAATTAGAGCTAATACAGAGGCTTACCGACAGTCATTCTTCCCAAGCGCCACTCGCGAATGGAACAAGGGAAGGGGGAGGGGGAATGAGTTTGTGGTATCAAAAGTATCTTTAGGTGTATGATGTATACGTGGTACAAAAGAAATCAGACTTTGTGGATGCGTTCTTTTGTTAGTAAGCGGAATGCTTCAGAAAAATTAACTTCTGAACTGATGTTGGATCCACACCTTCACGAGGATTTTATTAGAATGCTGAAACAGGATTTCGAATATTTCATACAAGCAACAGGTCCGAGAAATGCTAAAACCGCTATGAGAAAGCGTATACCAGTTAAAGCCGATTGGCGATCAACCATTGGGTTTTACCCACTGGTTATTCGTAGAGAAGCTTGATATACCAATTTAAAGTGTACTTTTCATTACTATGGCAACGGCCTTGGCACAGTGGATATACTGGTTCCCGTGAGATCACCGAAGTTAAGCGCTGTTGGGCGTGGCCGGCACTTGGATGGGTGACTATCCAGCCGCAATGCGCTGTTGCCATTTTTCGGGGTGCACTCAGCCTCGTGATGCCAATTGAGGAGCTACTCGACCGAATAGTAGCGGCTCCGGTCAAAGAAAACCATCATAACGACCGGGAGAGCGGTGTGCTGACCACACGCCCCACCGATCCGCATCCTCACCTGAGGATGACACGGCGGTCGGATGGTCCCGATGGGCCATTTGTGGCCTGAAGACGGAGTGCTTTATTCATTACTATGCCTCCTGCTATCAGAAGTATGAGATGTTCTGGCAGAAGGAGTAAAGGATTTCATTAACGCACGATTCAAATAAAAATACAATTTTTATTCATATTTTCTTTTCGTTCACCAGCACACAGAACATATGCGACTTTTCATCTCACAACGTGACCGTCGCATTACCAACTGAGCACGCTTTCCACCCGACTCAAATACCCAGCCTGTTAACATGCGTGGCGACACCTATCCACGAACCCATTTCTGATTCGCGCAAGAGATCGGGCTTAGTGTGCATCCGCACTGTACGAATAGATCTTTCGTCGCTGCAGCTTACTGATATACGAGGGCAGTTCAATAAGTAATGTAAGACATTTTTTTTCTGAAACAGGGGTTGTTTTATTCAGCATTGAAATACACCAGGTTATTCCCCAATCTTTTAGCTACACAACACTATTTTTCAACGTAATCTCCATTCAATCCTACGGCCTTACGCCACCTTGAAATGAGGGCCTGTATGCCTGCACGGTACCATTCCACTGGTCGATGTTGGAGTCAACGTCGTACTGCATCAATAACTTCTTCATCATCCGCGTAGTGCCTCCCACGGATTGGGTCCTTCATTGGGCCAAACATATGGTAATCCGACGGTGCGAGATCGGGGCTGTAGGGTGCATGAGGAAGAACAGTCCACTGAAGTTTTGTGAGCTCCTCTCGGGTGCGAAGACTTGTGTGAGGTCTTGCGTTGTCATGAAGAAGGAGAAGTTCGTTCAGATTTTTGTGCCTACGAACACGCTGAAGTCGTTTCTTCAATTTCTGAAGAGTAGCACAATACACTTCAGAGTTGATCGTTTGACCATGGGGAAGAACATCGAACAGAATAACCCCTTCAGCGTCCCAGAAGCCTGTAACCATGACTTTACCGGCTGAGGGTATGGCTTTAAACTTTTTCTTGGTAGGGGAATGGGTGTGGCGCCACTCCATTGATTGCCGTTTTGTTTCAGGTTCGAAGTGATGAACCCATGTTTCATCGCCTGTAACAATCTTTGACAAGAAATTGTCACCCTCAGCCACATGACGAGCAAGCAATTCCGCACAGATGGTTCTCCTTTGCTCTTTATGGTGTTCGGTTAGACAACAAGGGACCCAGCGGGAACAAACCTTTGAGTATCCCAACTGGTGAAAAATTGTGACAGCACTACCAACAGAGATGTCAAGTTGAGCACTGAGTTGTTTGATGGTGATCCGTCGATCAACTCGAACGAGTGTGTTCGCACGCTCCGCCATTGCAGGAGTCACAGCTGTGCACGGCCGGCCCGCACGCGGGAGATCAGACAGTCTTGCTTGACCTTGCGGCGATGATGACTCACGCTTTGCCCAACGACTCACCGTGCTTTTGTCCACTGCCAGATCACCGTAGACATTCTGCAAGCGCCTATGGATATCTGAGATGCCCTGGTTTTCCACCAAAAGAAACTCGATCACTGCCCGTTGTTTGCAACGCACATACGTTACAGACGCCATTTTAACAGCTCCGTACAGCGCTGCCACCTGTCGGAAGTCAATAAAACTATACGAGACGAAGCGGGAATGTTTGAAAATATTCCACAAGAAATTTGCGGGTTTTTCAACCAAAATTGGCCGAGAAAAAAAAAGTGTTGCATTACTTATTGGACTGCCCTCGTAGATATACACTGGTCAGCGAGAACATTACGACCACTGAACCACTAGCGATATAAATCCGTCAAGGCAACAGCACGGTCACCTAGCGAGGATTGACTGCTCGTTAGACGCATGTATGGTGCACGTAGTATCAGTGAGCGGGTTATCCGCGCGCAGAACGCAGAAGGCGCGCGATCTATCTGAATTTGAACGAGGGCAGGTCCTCATGGTCTGGAGGATCGGCACGCACTAAGGCACTCCGTCTGCAGGCCACAAGTGGCCCATCGGGACCATCCGACCGCGGTGTCATCCTCACTGAGGATGCGGATAGGAGGGGCGTGTGGTCACCACACCGCTCTCCCGGTCGTTACGATGGTTTTCTTTGACCGGAGCCACTACTGTTCGGTCGAGTAGCTCCTCGATTGGCATCACGAGGCTGAGTGCTCCCCGAAGGAGACTCGGCACGAGTATTTAGGAAACTCCACAATTTGTCGAGTGCTCGAGAAGTGCTGTGGTGAGCGTCTTCAACACGTGGCGAAACCAAGGAGAAATCACGTCCGGATTGGAACGCCCACTCCTCATTACAGATGTCGGAAGTCGCACTCTGGGCAGATTGGTGAAACAGGACATGCGGCGAACTGTGGCGGAACTAACGTTAGACTTCAATGCTGGGCGGAGTACAAGTGTGTCTGAACACACAGTGCACCGAACACTCCTATGATGGGCCTCCGCGGCTGACGACGCACGAAAGTGCCAATGTTAACACCACGACATCGGCTACTACGACCGAAATGGTAACGTGACCGTCGCCAGTGGCAGTGGCAGAGCGTTGCATGGTCTGATCAATCCCGATAACTTCTTCATCACGCCGATGGGAGAGCGCGAATCTGTTGTCTTCCAGGGAAACAGTTCCTTGACACCTGTACTGAGGGACGGAGACAAGCTCCATTATGCTCTTGGAAAGATTCCCATGGGCATCCATGGGTTCAAAAAATGGTTCAAATGCCTCTGAGCACTATGGGACCTAACGTCTGAGGTCATCAGTTCCCTAGAACTTCGAACTTCTTAAACCTAACTAACCTAAGGACATCACACACATCCATGCCCGAGGCAGGATTCGAACCTGCGACTGTAGCAGCAGCGTGGTTTCGGACTGAAGCGCCTAGAACCGCTCGGCCACAGTAATGCAGAACGTTGATCCGGAGCCGCTGAACACCGCAAAGCGTTGCAATTACTTCGTGCAGTGGCACCATTGCAGAGCGCTGAGACCGGATGCTCTTGCACTGGCGTGCATTCACGCTGCTAAGAGACTAATCGTTGGCGACATCTCTGATCGGAAAGGGAATAACCAATAGCATTTCAGGGAAGCGAGAGCCAATCGGGTGGCTTCATTTCGGATGAGCCTGTGTGCGATCTGGCGCAGCATTTTTATCTTTCGTGTGCTGTTGACGCTATGGCAGACATTACGAAAGCACAGCGTTTATAAATGAAATACTGCGGGAACAGTTTGTCAGAAGGTGATTCTTGGAGCAGTGTGTTATGTCACTGCAGTAATTTTTGTGATAAAGGAGAGGGAAATAAAACTTGGTCCGTATTTTCAATACGTGTTGCTGGTTTCTGCTTCTGGAACATTCACGCATTGTAGAGATTCACCGAAAGCTTATTTTGTAATTTGGTTTGCATTAGTTGACTTGACGAATAGTGTTGCGTGCTACAATTAAGTGTATATTTTCTCCTTGAATTATCACTTAGCGAGACGTAAAACGTGACGTGAATTATGGGAATTATCGTACTAATCATAGTCGCATACCATAATCTCAATGTCCATTCTCTGTTTTGCACGAAGTTCACTATCACTCAGTGTGGTGCGACCTTTGTCTTGACCGCCGAATTTACGAAAGTGTTGTTAACGATTCACTTGCCGCTAAAATTTTGTTACAAGCAAGTGTGTAAATGTCACTGAAAGTGATTCGAAACAAACAGCAAAAATTTCTTAACAAGTTGGAACAAAAGTATCATTGCTACTCGTTTCATTTGCAAGGGTTTCTCTTGTTTTGTAGTCAAACTGAAGTCATAAAATCAAAGAAACTCGCTCCTAAAACAGCACGCTCTTATATGTAAATAACATCGACTATTTCACAAGATACTTGTGTAACATGAATAAGAAAACACCAGAAACGCTTACAAAAGCGAATATGGAAAAAAACAAGTGTTAGCACGTGCAGGACCTTAACGTAATTCCTCTGACACCATGACAAGAGCACGCCTGTTCATGTGTACAATTCTCTGCATCAGTATCGCCTAAGTTCTCCTAAGCGCTTTTTACCGCTCATGTGTCGTTAACTGATATTTAATTGAAGACATGCGCGGAAAAACGGGGTAAGCCTCAAACGTAAAAGCTTAGAGATAAGTGTTGCCATCTGTTACTAGGTACAGAAACTATCAAAACCAACAGTGGTCTCACCTCTCAATATCCTAACGTGATATTTATGGGTGAGGCCAATGTGAATTTTGGTAGTTTCCGTACCCAGCAATAGATGGCAACACTTATCTCGAAGCTTTTACATTTGTGGCTTAGCCAGTTTTTCCGCGCGTGCCTTCAATTACCGTAACAGATTGTGATGTTTACGATAAATCCTCCACGTGCCATTTCCCTGGAACGGCATAGTGTCAAACACGGAAGTTATAACAGAGAGAAACAAGAAAATAGGGTGCAAATCCAATACTGACTCTCCAAAGTAGCAAGCAAGGTACGACAGCCGGGAAATGCTTAGTTTCGGGCTGAGCAGTCCCTAACGATAAGCGCTAAGATTCAAAATGGTTCAAACGGCTCTGAGCGCTATGGGACTTAACATCTGAGGTCATCAGTCCCCTAGAACTTAGAACTACTTAAACCTAACTAACCTAAGGACATCACACACATCCATGCCCGAGGCAGGATTCGAACCTGCGACCGTAGAAGTCGCGCGGTTCCGGACTGATGCGCCTTGAACCGCTCGGCCACCACGGCCGGCAAGTGCCAGGAGGCGAATCATATCGACACAAGTATTAAATGAACTGCAGAAAGCACGAAAACATAGATTTACCTGACGCGATTTCGAAAAGGGCTGCTCTTTCTAAATTCACTCTGACCACTGCGCAGGTTACCTCAAATTTCGCGACCTCTGTTCACAATGGAAAGAATTTCTCCTCTTACTAGTACTTCTCATTCCTTACTAATACGCAGCACCTTTTGTGTGATAATGTGTTGATACGTTACTTAGCTCAATATCGCAAGACAGAATTTGACTCCCTCGTAGCCATGTGCTTGGAAGTGACGAATGACGTCGCTTTTAGACTTTCCGCTGAGTCCTAGCCGCCCGAACAACTGGCTGCCGCCCGCAGTCGTGCGTTACTAACGGGACAGCCCAAACATTCCCACACACTTACGGAACACTGACGAACCTTGCTGCGTATCACTGCCTTATCGGCGTCGTTAGGTCATTGCTCTGTGCTGTATGCCAGCTACCACTGCACTGGATGTTTAAGGCGCTAATTGATCGTCGCGCTGAACAAACTCAATACACACGGTCCACATTTCTCATTTCACCAGCCATAACAGCGCTTTCCAAGCGCCGCTATGAATATCTGTGTCGCCGTTATCAATCCGTAATGTGACGCCTTGCTTGTTGTGCACGTAACGTCTGGTTTACAACGCAGCCAACGCAAGCTGCTGCAAACGGTAAGCGAGCGCTACCGAACGGCACTCGATCACTTTCTCTAGTGTTCCGCTGGTTCTCGGTCTTTAAGCGAAATGTCGAAGGAAATACATACCCCCTCCGCTACAACGCTACTAGCAATACCGAAAGCTTTCGTCTGTTATGTTGTCTACTTTTATTGTTGACATGAATTTATGTGGGAATAGATTGGTCTTGAGAGATTGTAATGTGGCTTATAGAAGAATATAGATATCATAGGTGCTTCTAGGACCCACAGCGCAAATACCAAAGGAGAAAAAAAGTATGTTTTACAGAAAATTTCCGAAGCGCTCAAAGGTCATACTCAAATTGGGTGCGTGAGGAAGACGATAAAAAGCAATATGCACACATGCTCAGGAATATAAACTGATTTTCCCTATAATTTAATGGATAGTCGAGTCTACTTTTACTGCGTTTTTAGTCTTTAAGGGTATTCAGTTACATTTCACATATTTCAATATGCTATCCGCTGTTCGTGGTCTCGCGGTAGCGTTCTCGCTTCCCGAGCACGGGGTCCCGGGTTCGATTCCCGGCAGGGTAAGGGGTTTACCTTGCCTCGAGATGACTGGGTGTTGTTGTGTTGTCTTCATCATCATCATTCATCCCCATTACGGAGGAAGGCAACGGCAAACCACCTCCACTAGGACCTTGCCTATTACGGCGGTGCGGATCTCCCACATCGTTCCCCTACGCTCTGTCACGGAGTATGGGACATCATCAATATGCTACACTAAAACTTCTTCACATTATAAATTCATTACGCCATCTCATCTCTAACACGTTTTGAAGTCACAGCTGGCACGTCAGCCATCTTATATTGTAATGTGATGCAATAGAACACAATCTCTAGAGATCGCAAATGGCGTTTATTATTATGGAATGGTAACTGGCATCAGTCATAACCTAGACCATCTTCAGGCCAGTAACGTCTCGACTGGTGAGGTGGAGTCGGGGCGCGGAGCCGTTCTAAGTAGTGTACTAAAGTGCACCTGTTAAGCATGCACGAAACTAAATAGATATATTGTTTATAATTTTTAATTCAGCTGTGATAAAACATAGAATTCAGAACACATGCACATTATCAGTTAGTTTCAGACTGAGTAGATTGGAGTGGGTCTATGATGTAATAAGTCACGAAAATAGAATTTATGAAATTTGTATTAATTATGACATGTGCTTTGGCTGACGTACGCGCAACGCCGGATAGAATACCAACGTTCTGTAACTTCGTATCAAAACAAATACAAAAATAATAAATTAAAAGGATAAAACGTAATATATTTAAATCTGGAACAGAATGTAAGTAAATAGACGTAGATTTATGTATATGTTTATTAAATACGCATAATGCAAACTCAGTGTAAAGTGTATTGTTTCGGTAAGATGGCCCAGAGAAAGTAGCAATCTTGAGGTTGTGTGGTGATCAAGGTCTCGAGGAATCATATGGTTTCGTTCAAAATGGCTCTGAGCACTATGGGACTTAACTTCTGAGGTCCTCAGTACAAAGAACTTAGAACTACTTAAACCTAACTAACCTAAGGACATCAAACACGTCCATGCCCGAGGCAGGATTCGAACCTGCAACCGTAGCGGTCGCGCGGTTCCGGACTGAGGCGTCTAGAACCGCTCGGCCACTTCGGCCGGCTAGGATTTTCTCAGTGTGATCTAGATGGATAAGCTTGGTATGATCAGGCGGTCGTGAAGCAGCGTGTAAAAGCTGTTCAGTATTATTGTATTACGGACTTTTAGCAAGGTTCTAGAAGACCGCAGATGGTATTATAGTATTGTTCGAATGAGTACCAGAACCGATAGCTGTGTCTGAGTTAACTCGATCTTTTCCACTTTCAGTGGAGCTGTTGCGATCATTGAATATTATTGAAGATGTGATCTACGATGGTGGTTATAGTAAGTGTAGCAAATCTCCGTGATAGAATCGAACATTTTTGTTGCGCCCTTGATGGATAATGGTACGCTTGATTATTTCACGGTTCGTATATACACTTTGAACATTGTACAGCGTACATTTCATTGCTGACAGCCATTCGAATTGGTCGGTGCGGCGGCTTCGATGGAAAATACAGAAAGCTGAGTTTCGTGCTGTTATTAAACATTTTCGTTTGAACTGTTGGATTGCCGCACAGTTCAAAACAGAACTGGATGAAGTTCACGTGCACTCTGCTCCATCACTGAAGAGCGTTTACTTTTAGATTAACGAATTCAAATGTGGCTGTAGGCATCTCAGCTTCACGGGTGAATAATATCCTGCACGAAGAACTGGCCTTGAAGAAGCTGTGTGCCTCGTGGGTGTAGCGATTGCTCACAGCCGACCACAAGTGCATCCGGCACATTTCAACGCAATGTCTAGCGCTGTTTAACTGCAATCCGTCGATTTGTGACTGCTGTTGAAACCTGAATCCATCAAAATGGTTCAAATGGATCAGAGCACTATGGGACTTAACTTCTGAGGTCATCAGTCCCCTAGAACGTAGAAGTACTTAAACCTAACTAACCTAAGGACATCACATACATCCATGCCCGAGGCAGGATTCGAACCTGCGACCGTAGCGGTCGTGCGGTTCCAGACTGTAGCGCCTAGAACCGCTCGGCCACCCCGGCCGGCAGGATCCATCATTACACACTCTAGTCAAATTGTTCAAATGGCTCTGAGCCTTATGGGACTGAACAGCTGAGATCATAAGCCCCTTAGGACTTGGAACTACTTAAACTTAACTAACCCAAGCACATCACATACATCCATGCCCGAGGCAGGATTCGAACCTGCGAACGTTGCAGTCGCGCGGTTCCGGACTGAAGCGCCTAGAACCGCTCGGTCACCACGGCCGGCACACCCTAGTCGAGACGGCAATCAAAACAATGGACGAAGTCTGGTGGAAGGTCACCGAAGAAGCAAAGACCATTTTTGTCAGTTGGTAAGGTGGTGGCCACTGGTTTTTGCGATTCCCAAGGAATAATCCTCAGATTATTTGGAAAAAGACAGAACCATAATTGGACCCTATTATGCTTTATTGTTGGATAGTCTGAAACTTGCGTTGACTGAGAAACGATCGAGTTTGGCACGCAAAAAAGAGCTCTTCCACTAGGATAATGCACCAGACTTAGCCCCAAATAATTTCTTTCTGTACCTTAACTTGAATCTTTGGCTTGTTAGGAAGAAATTTTCTTCAAATGAGGTAGCGATATCTGCAGTCAACGAGTATTTTGCAAAGTTTGACAGAACATATTTTTCCGATGGGATGAAAAAGCGGTAGGATCACTGGATCAAGTGTGTAACCCTCAGAGAAGACTACATTTGAGAAGTAAAGTGAGTTGTTTACGAAACAACTCACTTTTTTACTAGACTTATCAAACAACTCTCGTATGTGCTACGAACTACGAGATTAGTTACCTGTCGAAACTTTCGTTTGTCGCTCTGCTCTCAAAACCTTCCCACAAAGTCCTTTCAACATAGAGAGCGATATGTGCCCCTTAGCTATACCCATGCCACCAAACTTTTTGAGATCACCAGATGAACAAGTCTGATGTTGTCGGGTACGATGCTCTAAACAGTTCTTTCACATTGACCAGCCCAAGAATCTAACGATAGTACACATCTTTTTGCATTACTTTGGCCACTCACACACTTACACATTCGCCAAGTTACACCAGGATCGTTAATTCATACTTCGGATGTTTTCTTGTTAGACGTAGTATGCACATTTAATATTTGCCCTTGGCCCAGTTCATTTAACAATAAACAATTTTATACCATTAAAACATTTTTAGTAATTTGCAATTTCTTCATCCCCGGCTTAGCGGTAACTATTAGTCGTCGATAAAAATGTACTATATCCTTTTTTTTTGGAAATTTAATAGAGTTTGATTTTTTTCTGAGAAACAGTTTCCATAGAACTCGCTGTTTTCGAGTTATTCAAGAAAAACATAATAAAGTACCGGTAACATGTAAACACTGCCTCCCACAACCCCAAGCTCACACCTCACTGGTTGGAATTCCTTCTTTTTTTTATTTTCTGTCGTTACCGGACTATTAAGGAAACTAACATGAAAAAAGGGTTACTCAAGCAAGAAACTGAAAATTGGCCATCTTCGAAAGAAACTTTGACGAGAAACCAATGAGAAACCTCTAACCCTAAATGAAAAGATTTGACAAGTTGGTCTGAGGAACGATTGACCCTCACGGCCTACAATATAATTTTCTTCTACCTTTTATCTTTAATTTTCAGGCTTGGGGCACAAATGGTGCTATTACCATTTCAGACTTATTACCAAGTTGCTAAGTTAGTTCCTTAGTTGATTCGGGAAGGGGACCAGCGAGGTCATCTGTCCCATCGGATTAGGGAAGAAGTCAGCCGTGCCATTTTACAGGAACCATCCCTGTATTCACATGAAGCGATTTAGTGACCTTGTAGGACCTAATCCTATGCCTTCCTGAGGCAGTATGTCTAGTCTGTAAAACCTATAGTTTTAATTTCGTGGAGGGTTTGTAATATAAAAGGCTAGAGTAGTACTCGATACAAAGTCGTGAGTATTGTAATGACATATGACTTTTGTTGATATTTTGTCTTTTGTCGTCTAATGGTGGTGGTGGTAAGTTCCTATGGGACCAAACTACTGACGTCATCGGTCCCTAGACTTACACACTACTTAATCTAACTTAAACTAACTTACGCTACGGACAGCATTCACACCCATGGCACGGGGAGGACTCGAACCTCAGACGGGGCAGCCGCCCGAACCGTGGGAAGGAGCCTAAGACCGCGTGGCTCATCTAATGTTATATGAGCCTACAAATGCTGTCAAACTAAAAGTGTGTTATTTCTAAGCCCCAATTTTATTTAAAATTAATGTTTGAATAACCATAGGAAAGAACAACAGTGTTAGTTCAGTTTAATAGTACATATCCTATACTAATAAGAAATGACGTAAAGTAAAAGATACAGCTCCTAAACGATATGTTCTGAACAAGTTTGCAGTTGAAATAATCATGTAATTAGTAATAAATTTAAAGTTTTCCGAAGTAACTGTTTACAGATAGCATTTTCCGAAATATCAACTTTTGTCTAAATTCAATTTATGTCAACTTTTCTTTTGTTCGAAAGCCTAATGTTGTACTTGGATATACACTCCTGGAAATGGAAAAAAGAACACATTGACACCGGTGTGTCAGACCCACCATACTTGCTGCGGACACTGCGAGAGGGCTGTACAAGCAATGATCACACGCACGGCACAGCGGACACACCAGAAACCGCGGTGTTGGCCGTCGAATGGCGCTAGCTGCGCAGCATTTGTGCACCGCCGCCGTCAGTGTCAGCCAGTTTGCCGTGGCATACCGAGCTCCATCGCAGTCTTTAACACTGGTAGCATGCCGCGACAGCGTGGACGTGAACCGTATGTGCAGTTGACGGACTTTGAGCGAGGGCGTATAGTGGGCATGCGGGAGGCCGGGTGGACGTACCGCCGAATTGCTCAACACGTGGGGCGTGAGGTCTCCACAGTACATCGATGTTGTCGCCAGTGGTCGGCGGAAGGTGCACGTGCCCGTCGACCTGGGACCGGACCGCAGCGACGTACGGATGCACGCCAAGACCGTAGGATCCTACGCAGTGCCGTAGGGGACCGCACCGCCACTTCCCAGCAAATTAGGGACACTGTTGCTCCTGGGGTATGGGCGAGGACCATTCGCAACCGTCTCCATGAAGCTGGGCTACGGTCCCGCACACCGTTAGGCCGTCTTCCGCTCACGCCCCAACATCGTGCAGCCCGCCTCCAGTGGTATCGCGACAGGCGTGAATGGAGGGACGAATGGAGACGTGTCGTCTTCAGCGATGAGAGTCGCTTCTGCCTTGGTGCCAATGATGGTCGTATGCGTGTTTGGCGCCGTGCAGGTGAGCGCCACAATCAGGACTGCATACGACCGAGGCACACAGGGCCAACACCCGGCATCGTGGTGTGGGGAGCGATCTCCTACACTGTCCGTACACCACTGGTGATCGTCGAGGGGACGCTGAATAGTGCACGGTACATCCAAAACGTCATCGAACCCATCGTTCTACCATTCCTAGACCGGCAAGGGAACTTGCTGTTCCAATAGGACAATGCACGTCCGCATGTATTCTGTGCCACCCAACGTGCTCTAGAAGGTGTAAGTCAACTACCCTGGCCAGCAAGATCTCCGGATCTGTCCCCCATTGAGCTTGTTTGGGACTAGATGAAGCGTCGTCTCACGCGGTCTGCACGTCCAGCACGAACGCTGGTCCAACTGAGGCGCCAGGTGGAAATGGCATGGCAAGCCGTTCCACAGGACTACATCCAGCATCTCTACGATCGTCTCCATGGGAGAATAGCAGCCTGCATTGCTGCGAAAGGTGGATATACACTGTACTAGTGCCGACATTGTGCATGCTCTGTTGCCTGTGTCTATGTGCCTGTGGTTCTGTCAGTGTGATCATGTGATGTATCTGACCCCAGAAATGTGTCAATAAAGTTTCCCCTTCCTGGGACAATGAATTCACGGTGTTCTTATTTCAATTTCCAGGAGTGTATGTAAACTCGCAACTTTTCATTGTATGTTTGTTAATTTAAAAAGTTATGGATCTGTGAAACAGCATTGTTACAACATCATATAAACATCGGCGGATGCATCCGCCACAGTACTGTAAGTCAGTTCTACTTCTTTCCTTTACTTAATAATTTTTTGAAAAATATCATTTACTACCTCTTCTGTTGCTGTCTCTGTAATGGGATTTATTATAACACAATTCTCGTCTGCAAAAGGTACCTATTTTGTTTGATGAAGCAATGTTAAGTGCAAGGTCATTCAAATATGTAAGGAGTGGGAGTGGACCCAAAATTGAATCCTGTGTGACAATTTCTACCATGCGTTTGGGAGCAGAAATGAAGTTTATTCAGAACTGTATTTGTAAGTGATGCATATGGAAACAATAAAGATGTGTAATCCGCCGCATTTCCGATTGCGCGCGCCGCCAGCGATGCCGCCGCGTTTCCTACAGCCGCCACCGCGACACGGCGGCGCTGCTTGCCACGAACGACTACGCCGCTGCCAATGAGATGCAAGCATCCCCTCTCCGGAGCTCCAACGGCCAGTGCACGGATGTTCGAATATTCTTGCGATGACTCCATTTTGTAAGTTTGCCACTTGAATAATATTTGCAGACTTTCATAGTAGCCACGGGTCGACATCATCTGGACAGAAATTTTATTGAAGAGTGCCAGATTTATAAATCTTTTGTGTCTGTAAATATTTCCACATTCAGATGTGTTAGCAACTGCCGCTGGAAATTACCGCAACAAAGTTATGAATTATTTTTAGCCCGCCCGGTTGGCCGTGCGGTCTTGACGCACGGCTTTCCGGGCGGGAAGGAGCGCCTGGTCCCCGGCACGAATCCGCCCGGCGGACTTGTGTCGAGGTCCGGTGAGCCGGCCAATCTGTGGATGGTTTTTAGGCGGTTTTCCATCTGCCTCGGCGAACGCGGGCTGTTTCCCCTTATTCCGCCTCAGTTATAGTATGTCGACGATTGCAGCTCAAACAAGCTCTCCACGTACGTGTACACCACCATTACTCTACCACACAAACATAGGGGTTACACTCGTCTGGTGTGAGACGTTCCCTGGGGGGTCCACCGCGGGCCGAACCGCACAATAACTCTGGGTTCGGTTTGGGGCGGTGGAGGGGTGAAGTGGACTGCGGTAGCCGTCGTGGGGTTGCGGACCACTGCGGCTGCGGCGGGGACGGAGCCTCTCCGTCGTTTCTAGGTTCTCGGTTAACATACAATACAATACAATCTATTATTTTTACTATTTGATATTAGGCGTGGAATAAATTAATATCTGAATTGTCTGTTCATTGACAGCAACTGTTCCTCGCTGCTGTATCCACTGAAGAACCTCACATCGTGCAAGGAAGACGGAACAAAATCGATCAAATGCAAAAAGTTGTCAGGTTATTTCTGTCTTAAAGCCCAGTAGCTAATCAACCTACATCCAAAAATAAGTATTTTAAAAATCAATCACTTTCCGCACAGTGTCTGACGAAACTGGCTTGTTGTTCCAATGAAACCACCCGCAAATTTCAGTCAGTGCTAAGGCAAAATGATTTTTATTACTTTTAACAATCGGTTCTGTGCCAAACTCATCAGTTAAAGGGATGCCATTTATTTTTATTTTCAGTAATCTCATTGCCATTATATTATTAATTTCGTAGGGGAGGTAAATTGTAACAAATGAATTTTATTACACATACAGGGTGTTACAAAAAGGTACGGCCAAACTTTCAGGAAACATTCCTCACACACAAAGAAAGAAAATATGTCATGTGGACATGTGTCCGGAAACGCTTACTTTCCATGTTAGAGCTCATTTTATTACTTCTCTTCAAATCACATTAATCATGGAATGGAAACACACAGCAACAGAATGTACCAGCGTGACTTCAAACACTTTGTTAGCTGAAATGTTCAAAATGTCCTCCGTTAGCGAGGATACATGCATCCACCCTCCGTCGCATGGAATTCCTGATGCGCTGGTGCAGCCCTGGAGAATGGCGTATTGTGTCACAGCCGTCCACAATACGAGCAGGAAGAGTCTCTACATTTGGTACCGGGGTTGCGTAGACAAGAGCTTTCAAATGCCCCCATAAATGAAAGTCGAGAGGGTTGAGGTCAGCAGAGCGTGGAGGCCATGGAATTGGTCCGCCTCTACCAATCCATCGGTCACCTAATCTGTTGTTGAGAAGTGTACGAACACTTCGACTGAAATGTGCAGGAGCTCCATCGTGCATGAACCACATGTTGTGTCGTACTTGTAAAGGCACATGTTCTAGCAGCACAGGTAGAGTATCCCGTATGAAATCATGATAACGTGCTCCATTGAGCGTAGGTGGAAGAACATGGGGCCCAATCAAGACATCACCATCAATGCCTGCCCCAACGCTCACAGAAAATCTGCGTCTCTGACGCTGACATTAGGGTTATCGTCAAATGCACGAAGAACTGCCTCGTCCATTGCAGGTGTCCTCTTCGTTCTAGGTCTTCCCCAGTCGCGAGTCATAGGCTGGAATGTTCCGTGCTCCCTAAGACGCCGATAAATTGCTTCGAACGTCTTCCTGTCGGGACACCTTCGTTCTGGAAATCTGCCTCGATACAAACGTACCGCGCCACGGCTGTTGCCCCGTGCTAATCCATACATGAAATGGGCATCTGCCAACTCCGCATTTGTAAACATTGTACTGACTGCAACCACGTTCGTGATGAACACTAACCTGTTGATGCTACGTACGGATGTGCTTGATGCTAGTACTGAAGAGCAATGAGTCGCATGTCAACACAAGCACCGAAGTCAACATTACCTTCTTTCAATTGGGCCAATTGGCGGTGAATCGAGGAAGTACAGTACATACTGACGAAACTAAAATCACCTCTAACATGTGAATTAAGCGTTTCCGGACACATGTCCACATAACATCTTTTCTTTATTTGTGTGTGAGGAACGTTTCCTGAAAGTTTGGCCGTACCTTTTTGTAACACCCTGTATAAGTCACTTGGCAATTTTTAGAGTACTGTTATCCAGAAGCAGTAATTACGTGTATACGACCTTTAACGTTAACAACGTCGCAGCCTCCGACGTCGGTTCCGATAAAACTACCGTCGTTACATCCCTACTGCAGGAACAAAGAGTTTAAGACAACATCGGACTAAGACTAGTTAAAGTAAGAAGAAATAGAGAAACGAGGTAAGCAGTATATTGTCTGCAGGAGAAGGCAATATCTCTGCTAGTAACACTCCCTGCCCCACACTACAGTGTTCTCCTCAGCATTGGCGCTGTGAACTGATCTGTTTACACAGTTACGGGCGCATGTTGATCACTGCAATGGAACGTCAATACGCGCTCTCTCCGAGTACCTATTAAGCTACGTGCTGCAGCTCCACGGCAGCTGTTTGCACGTCCTCTCCTGGGCACATAAGCCGTCACACACAGGTAACACACGTCTCCATGCGTCAGCAAGCGGCCATGTGTCTCGTCATTCCGCCCACAGTATCGGCAATCGTCTTGTTGGTGGAGCCACCGTAATGTTTAATCAAGAGTGTCCACTGGAAACTTGGGTCAGAACGACACCACTCCTTACAAATAGCATTTTTATTGGTTGGCCATGGATTATCTTTAGTATTTCGTCATTGTGAAAAGAAAGGTTCACGATGTTTTAGTAGTATGGGCAATTAAATCTGCGAATAGCCGGCGTGCGGTTCTAGGCACTTCAGTTTGGAACCGCGTGACCGCTACGGCCGCAGGTTCGAATCCTGCCTCGGGCATGGATATGTGTGATGCCCTTAGGTTAGTTAGGTTTAAGTAGTTATAAGTTCTAGGGGACTGATGACCACAGATGTTAAGTCCCATAGCGCTCAGAGCCATTTTTGAAATCTGCGAATACCAAAACATGTGACATAAATGGCACCGGAATTTCAATTGTATACCAGTTCCCTTTCCAGAGAGAAAAAGAAAGATCCTATCAGACGGAGAGGGAGAACAAAGTGATATTGTAAGGGTTCCGTTTTTGTCTATGGAGATACGGAACCCTTAAAAGGAACGTGATACACCTAATCTTTTACTTTATAGCTTCAGATTTACAAAGATTGTTTAGTTGTAAACTGCACGTGGACAAATTTCAGCACCAATTTTTCTAGCACGATTTTGCAGCACGTTTCTGCCATAAGACGGCCAGCAGCGTGATATTATCTGTTACCCACTGTGAAGCCACAGTACAACTCTAGTACAGAGATTATTAGGCACCAGTTGTCAAAAATGGTGACTTACTTTACACAGCATGTTTAGGGACAACGTAAGTCCATTATCAAGTTAAACAGAAATTATTGCTTCGTATTACCGCACAGACTAACAAACATGAACTTGTTGAATGGGATGACAGAAGTGTCCAATGCGTATTTCTGGGCCACTGTACCCATGTTTTTGTGAAAAGCAGCCACCAAGCTAAACTACTTAGAAGTCAACAACTTTTAACATTTCCTGTTTGTAATTTATAGCGTACGTAGTGAACACCTTCTGGAATGTGGATCAATGATAACCATAACATTCGATCATTGCCAAGAGTTGCGCATATGGGAAGATGCGAGTATTACGATCTCTCAGTTCTATACACGTAGATGCAAACAGTGTAACCTAGGTGTAAGACTTTTTGAAAGATTCTCTCTAATAAAACACATTAACTTTAAAATATCTTAATTTAGAAAGTAGTGTCTTTGGTGGCTCTGATAAATACGTTAAAATCTTTGGTAGATGATTAGCAGTTTACTTTCGTTAGCAAGGTTCGTAATACTACATTTTGGATGATCATTAAACCATCACTGAGTCGCGCGGGATTAGCCGAGCGGTCTTCAAAAATGGTTCAAATGGCTCTGAGCACTATGGGACTTAACATCTGTGGTCATCAGTCCCCTAGAACTGAGAACTACTTAAGCCTAACTAACCTAAGGACATCACACACATCCATGCCCGAGGCAGGATTCGAACCTGCGACCGTAGCAGTCGCGCGGTTCCGGACTGCGCGCCTAGAACCGCTAGACCACCGCGGCCGACCGAGCGGTCTTCGGCGCTGCAGTCATGGACTGTGCAGCTGGTCCCGGCGGAGGTTCGAGTCCTCCCTCTCGGGCATGGGTGTGTTTGTGTTTGTCTTTAGGATAATTTAGGTTAAGTGGTGTGTAAGTTTAGGGACTGATGACCTTCGCAGTTAAGTCCCATAAGATTTCACACACATTTGAACATTTTATTTTTTTTGAAACCATCACTGAAACCATTTCGGCTTTACCCCTCAGAAAGTTTCATTTTACCCATCAGGGGGTAATTATCCCTAGGTTATCCATTTTGTAGTAGATAAAGTGGAGTAGTCTTTGGGTTTCACCCGTCATCAGGTCTGCGTACAAGTCTACCGTGTTTTCGATTATGGCTCTGAGTCACTCAACGCGGGTCTGGTTAAGAATCATCCCTGCTGTTTCACAAATGAAGTCGTATGACGTTCTAAAGTCCAGTTTAAGGATGCTTGAGAGTACCTGTCGTTCTGTTGTGTATAGTTTGGTGATAGTCGTTTCTGAGAGCCCTACTAGAGGTGAAGAGTCGTACTCCATAATCGATCTGATTAAAATTTTCCACTTGCGAATGGCTGTTGTGTCTGCGCATCCGTGAAAACGTCATTCAAAAGTTCTATCAGGGATTCCTTATATACGCCGCGGAAAACCAACAGCACGTGCGCCATAAATATTCGCTGCTGCCGCCTTCAAACGCTTGCAACAGTGACTCAAATGCTCAACCCCGATTCCAGGAAAGGGACTAGCAAGTTGCGGGTCTTGATCCTACAGGAGTCTAGAGCATAAGTTTAGGAAATTCTTCCAGCCGCTCTCTCATGCGACGCGAAAACGCACGTGGACGAGGAGTTGTTGACGTCACAAATTCCACGAGCCACTACACTGCGGAGCGTGAAATACAGAATATGGCACCTCAGATTTTTGCCTCGTTGAGTATCAACGTGGCCAATGAGATGAAACATCGTTTTACGTCACAAGCACCATTTTGAAGCCGCCATATTGCACCGCGTTAAACGTCGTATTTTGTGCGCTTTCTTTTTCATAGCGTACGTGGTATGAATATAAGCTATTTCAGAGCATCAGCAAATTGAGGGTCTCTCCAAAACGCGTCGTTTTAGCTACGATTTGTTGTAATAGAATGACAGGAAACTTGATATCGGTAGAAAAAGGCTTTTTTTTATTTGACGTTCGTAACTGTTATGTTCAAGTGTGAGAGAATTCCTAAGGGACCAAACTGCTAAGGTCATCGGTCCCTAGGCTCACAAACTAGTTAAACAACTTATGCTAAGAACAACACGCACACCCCTGTCCGAGGGAGGACTCGAACATCCTGCGGGAGCGGCCGCGCAATCCGTGACATGACGCCTCTAACCGCGCGGCCACTCCGCGCGGCTTACTGTTATAACTTGGGTGCTACGAAAGTATACCGTTTCAGTGCTACGGCACAACGATCGCTCAAAAGCGCGTGTTTGTGGCACAACTTGTGCATTAAATATCAAATAATGACATTTGTAGGTGCAGTCTTCAGACAGTGTGTGCGGCACAGACCAAGTCTCGGTAGCAATGTCGAAACTGCACCGCAGTTCGCTAGCGTCGTAGGCTTCTAAGTTGCGGAGAGAAAGGTAGCACGTTCGCATCCAAGGCATTAAAATATTTTTTTCGTTTTTTCCAAATGTACTTCTGACCAAAACGCGATTCTGGTAGCTGGAGTACAAGGTTTTTGTTAATCTTGCCTCTTGCGGTCTTGTAGCGACACTTCCATAGAAACTTTCATCTCCTAAGACATATTTCTTTATATCTTACCGACAAGTGGAATACCCAATGTTATAAATTTTGATTTTTCTTTTCTTTTTTTTTTTTTTTTTTTGGTACGACGAAACATTTTCTTACAAATTAGCATATCATATTTAACCCCTTTAGAAATTCAATTTGCAAGAATAGTGAAATACGTATTTTTTTCCATTTCAAAGAGAGAAGCGAAGTACCACTTTTCAAAGATTTAGCTCTAAAAATTGCTTTCACAATGGACATTTTCATAAAAACATTTCGCCCCTTTGGGATTAAATTATCAAAAAACAGTGACATTCGTACTTTTTTTATTTCTAGCGGAGAAATCAAATACAAATTTTCATAGATTTAGCCTAAAAAATGCAGGCGTAATGAATTATTTTCGTACAAACTCTCATCCCTTATTTCATCCCCTTAAGAGTGGAATTTCAAGAACTTCTTAAGCAATGAGTACTGTGTAAGACCAACATCCTCTGAAAATTTCAACTTTCTGTTGAATCCTGTCTTGACATCAGATATGTGGGGTCTAGGAAGTCTGTCTTCTCGGACTGCTGGACAACATTCAAACAAATCGTATTAATGAGTTTTATTACGAAATGAACAATGACAATACTTAACTTTGGCTATAACAAAGAAGTGTCGCATGAAAAGGGCGACATGCAAATAAGAAATCTCTTAAGTATATACAGTTCCTAAGTCGCTGGTCTTGAACTGCCTAATCTTGATGCTGCTGTAGAAGTGGGCCGTAACCAGTCAGCGTGGCGCTTACGTCCTCTTCGCATAAAGGTAGCTGCCGTCGCGTTGTCATCCTGGAGAGGTGTCGGTCAGCGTGCAATTGGCTGGTTGGCTCTGAGCACTATGGGACTTAACATCCATGGTCATCAGTCCCCTAGAACTTAGAACTACTTAAACCTAACTAACCTAAGGAGATCACACACATCCATGCCCGAGGCAGGATTCGAACCTGCGACCGTAGCAGTTGCGCGGTTCCGGACTGCGCGCCTAGAACCGCTAGACCACCGCGGCCGGCTCCAATTGGCTGACGTCTCCTTCAGAGACCTCCCTGCTCTCTCGTTTCCCACTGGCGCTTGACTTTACACCATAACAGTTTCTATATTTAGTTGTTTGGGACGCGGATGGGATGATTTGGTGGAAGAGACCAAACAGCGAGGCCATCGGTCTCATTGGATTATGGAAGGATGGGGAAGGAAGTCAGCCGTGCCCTTTCAAAGGAACCATCCCGGCATTTGCCTGAACCGATTTAGGGAAATCACGGAAAACCTAAATCAGGATGGCCGGACGCGGGATTGAACCGTCGTCCTTTACAATGCGAGTCCAGTGTGCTAGCCACTGCGCCACCTCGCAGTGGTTTGGGCCAGGCGACGATGTGTGTCAGTCGCGACACCGCCTTTTACATATAGATAATGTATTTGCTAAAATTCTTGTTGCAAAATTCAAGAACTGGAATGTTTTCTTGGCCGTTAATCTTAACGTGACTGCCAGTCTTATGTCAAATAAGCACAAATTACACACTTTTAGCCGGCCTGGATGGCCGAGCGGTTCTAGGCGCTACAGTCGAACCGCGCGACCGCTACGGTCGCAGGTTCGAATCCTGCCTCGGGAATAGATGTGTGTGATGTCCTTAGGTTAGTTAGGTTTAAGTAGTTCTAAGTTCTAGGGGACTGGTGACCACAGATGTTAAGTCCCATAGTACTCAGAGCCATTTGATTTGATACTTAAAACCGAAAGCGGGATGAAAATTCAACTGAGTTAACGAATAACTTCTGCTGGTATTATCTCAAATCGCTGTACAGCATTACGTAGTACCTGCACCGTTGAAGCCACCGACGAGTCTCCAACCTTCTTCGGGATTTTCTCCGCTCTTCTTCGACGATGGTGCTGATTTCCCATGCTATACAAAACGGGTCAGATCGTTGTTGCAGAAGCGGCAATAAAAGCATGGCAAATTTAAAAGATCGCAAAACGCCCCAAGGCTTGCACAGTTTTGCACAAGTTCGAAATATAGCGCGTACTTCAATGCGAGATGCTTTTAATAATTTACACAACGGAACTCTTTCTCGAAAGCTGGCAGAAAACCCAAAGAGATTCTGGTCATACATGAAGCACACCAACGGCAAGACGCGGTCAATACCTTCACTGCGCGATAAGAAAGGTAAAGTCAGTGATGACAGTGCCACTAAAGCAGAGTTATTAAACACGGTTTTCCGAAACTCCTTCACCAAAGAAGGCGAAGTAAATATTCCTAAATTCCTATCAAGAATAACTGCCAAGATGAGAAATATAGTAGATATCCTCGGAGTAACTAAACAGCTTAAATCACTCCGGTCCAGATTGTAGACCAGTCAGGTTCCTCTCAGAGTATGCTGATAAAATAGATCCATATTTAGCAATTATATACAACCGCTCGCTCACAGAAAGATCCGTATCTAAAGACTTGAAAATTGCTCAGGTCACACCAATACCCAAAAAGGGAAGTAGGAGTAATCCGCTGAATTACAGGCCTATATCACGAACGTCGATTTGCAGTAGGGTTTAGGAACATATACTGTATTCGAACATTATGAAGTACTTCGAAGATAACGATTTACTGACACATAGCACGGATTCAGAAAATATCGTTCTTGTGAAACACAACTAGCTCTTTATACTGATGAATTAATAAGTGCTATCGACAGGGGATGTCAAATTGACTCCATATTTTTAGATTTTCAGAAGGCTTTCGACACCGTTTCAGACAAGCGTCTTCTAACCAAACTGCGTGCCTACGGAGTATCGCCTCAGTTGTTGGACTGGATTCGTGATTTCCTGTCAGAAAGCCACAGTTCGTAGTAATAGATGGAAAGTCATCTAGTGAAACAGAAGTCATTTCCGGCGTTCCCCAAGGAAGTGTTATAGGCCCTCTATTGTTCCTGATCTATATTAACAACATAGGAGACAATCTGATTAGCCGTCTTAGATTGTTTGCAGATGATGCTGTCATTTACCGTCTTGTAAAGTCATCAGATGATCAAAACGACTTGCAAAATGATGTAGGTAAGATATCTGTATGGTGCGAAAAATGGCAGTTGACCCTGAATAAGGAAAAGTGTGAAGTTATTCACATGAGTACTAAAAGAGATCAGCTAAATTTCGATTACGCGATAAGTCACACAAATCAGCAAGCTGTAAATTCAACTAAATACTTAGGGATTACAATTACAAATTATCTAAATTGGAACGATCACATAGATAATATTGTGGGTAGAGCAAACCAGAGACTGCGATTCATTGGCGGAACACTTAGAAGGTGTAACAGGTCTACTAAAAGAGACTGCTTACACCAACCACGCTTATCCACCCTATTCTGGGGTATTGCTGTGCGGTGTGGGATCCGGCTCAGGTGGGACTGACGGATGACATCGAAAAAGTACAAAGAAGGGCTGATCGTTTTGTATTATCGCGAAATAGGGGAGATAATGTTACAGACTTGATACGTGAATTGGAGTGACAATCATTAAAACAAAGGTGTTTTTCGATGCGACGGAATCTTCTCATGAAATTTCAATCACCAGTTTTCTCCTCCGATTGCAAAAACATTTCGTTGGCACCCACCTACATAGGGAGAAATGATCATCACGATAAAATAAGAAAAATCAGGGCTTGCATAGAGAAATTTAAGTGCTCGTTTTTCCCGCGTACCGTTGGAGAGTGGAACGGTAGAGAGACAGCTTCAAGGTGGTTCACTGAACCCTCTGCCAGGCACTTTATTGTGAATAGCAGAGTAATGACGTAGATGTAGATGTAGAAGATCGCCAATAGAGTTGACGCAGCTATTTTATTCGCCTTAATTTTCCTAAAGAAACTGCGTGGTTTGCGAGCCAAATAAATCTGAGAACGGTCCAGATCACGTGAACCAAACTCGGCTTGCGTACCGACGGCGCCCTGGTTCTCGTGAGGTCGGATGCCTCCCGTCCGCGTCTACGTCAACGTTAGCTGCCCCGTCCCGCGGGAGGACGGCTTAAGCATCGTGGGGAAACGAATATTCACTGGTCGTTTCGGACCACTCGCAACAGATGTGTTGAGCACCGTCGCCACACACGAGTACTACAGCCGGGAAAATCTGCGGCTGCAGAGTGGTGTCTAACTTGAAGGACAGAGAATAGTGTATGAGGTGCATTCAAGTTCTAAGGCCTCCGATTTTTTTTCTAATTAACTACTCACCCGAAATCGATGAAACTGGCGTTACTTCTCGACGTAATCGCCCTGCAGACGTACACATTTTTCACAACGCTGAAGCCATGATTCCATGGCAGCGGCGAAGGCTTCTTTAGGAGACTGTTTTGACTACTGGAAAATCGCTGAGGCAATAGCAGCACGGCTGGTGAATGTGCGGCCACGGAGAGTGTCTTTCATTGTAGGAAAAAGCCAAAAGTCACTAGGAGCCAGGTCAGGTGAGTAGGGAGCATGAGGAATCACTTCAAAGTTGTTATCACGAAGAAACTGTTGCGTAACGTTAGCTCGATGTGCGTTGTCTTGATGAAACAGCACACGCGCAGCCCTTCCCGGACGTTTTTGTTGCAGTGTAGAAAGGAATTTGTTCTTCAAAACATTTTCGTAGGATGCACCTGTTACCGTAGTGCCCTTTGGAACGCAATGGGTAAGGATTACGCCCTCGCTGTCCCAGAACATGGACACCATCATTTTTTCAGCACTGGCGGTTACCCGAAATTTTTTTGGTGGCGGTGAATCTGTGTGCTTCCATTGAGCTGACTGTCGCTTTGTTTCTGGATTGAAAAATGGCATCCACGTCTCGTCCATTGTCACAACCTACCATTCATGCTGTCGTTGCGCGTCAACATTGCTTGGCAACATGCCACACGGGCAGCCATGTGGTCGTCCGTCAGCATTCGTGGCAACCACCTGGATGACACTTTTCCCATTTTCAGGTCGTCTTGCAGGATTGTATGCATAGAACCCACAGAAATGCTAACTCTGGAGGCGATCTGTTCAACAGTCATTTGGCGATCCCCCAAAACAATAAAACAATTCTCTCCACTTTCTCGATCGTGTCTTCAGACCGGCTTGTGCGAGCCCGAGGTTGTTTCGGTTTGTTGTCACACGATGTTCTACCTTCATTAAACTGTCGCACCCACGAACGCACTTTCGACACATGCATAACTCCATCACCACATGTCTCCTTCAACTGTCGATGAATTTCAATTGGTTTCACACCACACAAATTCAGAAAACGAATGATTGCACGCTGTCCAAGTGTCAGGAAAACGTCGCCATTTTAAGTATTTAAAACAGTTCTCATTCTCGCCACTGGCGGTAAAATTCCTTCTGCCGTACGGTGCTGCCATCACTGGGACGTATTGACAATGAACGCGGCCTCATTTTAAAACAATGCGCATGTTTCTATCTCTTTCCAGTCCGGAGAAAAAAAAATCGGAGGCCTTAGAACTTGAATGCACCTCGTACAATGAGACCCGACTAATCGACATACAAATAGTGTGAGTAGGCTGTTTAGGATTTTATGTTGGTAACGCCACTTAGCGCCCTGTATGAAAATCACTGACTGTGCTGTGTGCAGTCTGTGGCTGGTTTGCATTGTTGGAATATTCGCTATTGTTGTGTTGGGCAGTTGGATGTGAACAGAGCGTAGCGTTGCGCAGTTTGAAGTGAGCCGCCAGCAGTGGTGAATGTGGGGAGAGAGATGGCAGAATTTTGAGAGCGGACGTTCTGGAAGTGTGTCCGTCGGAAAAAGGAAATTTGTAAGACTGGATGGCATGAACTGATATATACTTTATGACTTTTGATCATAACGAGGATTTTTGTGAGGTAAGTGATTCATGAAAGGTATAGGTTATTGTTAGTCAGGGCCATTCTTTTGTAGGGATTATTGAAAGTTAGATTGCGTTGCGCTAAAAAATATTGTGTGTCAGTTTAGTGTTGATCAGAATAAGTAAAGAGAGAGATGTCTTGAGTATGTTCAGTTTGGCTCAGCTGTTTGAAAATCAAATAATGTAAGAGGTTTACCAACACTGTCATTCTTAATTTTTCTAAGGGGATGTTTCAATAGAGTTGTATGGATCAACGATCAGTGTCAAGAATTTCAAACTAAGAAATAAGGAATATTTCGTACTTTTGTCAGCTAAACGTACCCGTTACGTTCCGACACTACAGACAATGTTTCTTAAGGCATCAAAAGCCTTGCGAACTGTTGTCTTTTTAAACTCTTAAGCATATATCGAGATGATTAGTTAGTTCTCTAACTTCATGCACTATATCTCTAAGCCAGTACAAAGTAACCGATTCAGAACTGTAACCCTTTTTAGATTAGGTTACGTTGAGAGAACCACAAATCATTGTCTCTGTCAGCTGGCAAACGGGGATTTTTCGGACGCTGAAACTAAGCTCTCGTACACGAGGAGAACACAGCAAGTGCCATCTATCAATTTCCCAGAAACTTCGCTCAGCGGAAGGGGGGTCGAAATAAGCGAACACGTGTTTCGGCTTGTCCGTAAATACTCGACCGTTTCTGAGGAAACGACAGTCAAAGTTTCCGGCGTAATTCACACACGTTTCAGAAGACTGAAAATTGAACTGAAGCTGTCGCACTGTTAGGTACTATTGAGGCTTAAAGGTTTCGCGCCCCCTGTAAAACCCAATTATAGTTTCTGTTGTATTTTATTACAGTTGCCTACCCACTTCCGTAGAGGATTCCTACACGACTGTTTCTTATCAAATTAGGCGATACAAGGACGTTATAGTAATTGTAAAGTTACAACTAGATTTAACAATACGTTTCATATATTTATTATGTAATAAATGTGTGTATACGATATTGCAATGCCTGTGTTATTCCCAATTTTGTAAACAAATACTTGTTTACAAAATATGACAGTATACGTGTGATGTTTTACGACAATGAAAGTAACCTGTGACCACTGGAGGCAGGGCCACAAGTTCCTCCAAAAAATCGTTACACAACACACACACACAAATGTCATATTAACAAATGTAAATCCACCTTATGAGGTGTAAACCTCTGAAACGCGTCGAGGAGATAAATAAACATTGACTAGTAACAGTGAAATTGATGTTTCATTTAATGTCACAGTAAAGCCTAACCTAAAATGTACGCATTTAAAGTTAACTACAATGAATCTGAAGAATGTTTCGTTGTTAATGTCCCATAGTCTGTTTCAAGACAATAAATAAGGTCCTGATTTAGAACGATTGGATTGTTTGGGGGAAGAGACCAAACAGCGAGGTCATCGATCTCTTCCGATTAGAGAAGAACGGGGAAGGAAGTCGGCCGTGCCCTTTCAAAGGAACCATCCCGGCATTTGCCTGGAGCGGTTTAGGGAAATCACGGAAAACCTAAATCAGGATGGCCAGACGCGGGATTGAACCGTCGGCCTCCCGAATGCGAGTCCAGTGTATTTAGAACGACATAACCGCTTCCGAAGCTGAGTGATCAGCGCGGTTGAGTGCCATTCAGGGGACCCAGGTTCGATTCCATGTACTACCAGGGATTTTTCCTAGGTGAGGAGACTGGTGCAGGGTTCACTCAGCCTAGTAAGGCCAAATGGGGAACTACTCGACCGATTAGTAAGGTCAAGAACCAGATAACGACCGGGAGGGGGATGTGCTGACCACATGCCAGGCCACAGCACATCCAATGACGTCACTGGCAGAGGACGACACGGCGGTCGGGCAAGCCCTACTGGTCGTCAGGGGAAGAACGCGGATCTTTACCTTACCTTCATAAGAACGTGAACTTTCGCCCCACAGCGTTTTACGAGGAGGGCTCAATAAGGAACGCAACACATTTTTTTTCTGAAAGAGGTTAGATGGATTCTCACTCGGTTAGATGTATTCAGGATTCCAACACACCATACTATTACCCACTCTGTCGGTCACAAAGCTCTATTATTCAATATAATCTCCATTCACTGCGATCGCCATACACCACAATACACCACCTTTCTAGGAGGGTTTGTTTGCCCTCAAGGTTCCATTCTACTGGTTGACGTCGGAGCCAACGCCTTGCTGTACCAATAGTCTCCCACTCAGCCACGTACTGCTTCCCGCGGAGTGCATCCTTCATTGGGGCAAACAGATGGTAGTCGGAAAGTGCGAGATCCAGGCTGTAGAGTGGATGAAGAACAGTCTAATAAAGTTTTGTGAGCTCCTTGCAGGAGTGCAGACTTGTATGAGACCTTGCGTTGTCAAGGAGAAGTTCGTTGAAGTCGTTTCTTCTGTTTCCTGAGTGTGTGTGCGGCCTGCCGGCACGCAAGAAATCGAATAGGTCTGAGCAACCTTATTGCGATGACACCTTGCCCATCGACTCACCGTGATTTTGTTCACTGCCAGGTCTCTGCTTGTAACGCAGCTCCGTTATTGACGCCATTCAGAAGGCTACAAACAGGGTCGCCACTTCATGAAACTCTAGGGCTGAAGCGGGAATATTAGGCGATGTCCCACAGCAAATTTCGCATTTTTTCCAGCCGAAATTGGCCTAGAAAAAAATGTATTGCATTACTTACTGAACGCCGCTCATATACTGCTTTTGCGCTCTGAGATAAGCATCAACAACATTTGCGAAAATATAAGGCTTGGCGAGGGTGGAATATCATTCCAGACAACATTATGTGGCGCTACCCTGTGAGTACATCGTGTGGCGGAACAAACCACACGGAGGCCCTGACGGCCATTGCAGCACAGTGCCGTAACACTGCAGACTGCAGGCACCTTGACACTGAGGGGAAAGCACACAGAAGAGCTGCAAGTTATGCAAGCGCGTGCACTCTAGATAACAAGACGGAACTGTTCACAACAGGCCAGAAGTTGGTCGCAACACTCGTTACGTACACGACTGGCCAGGACATGTCGCAGTGCAGCCACCACATTGGCTCAAATTTGAAAACCACTGTGTCGCATATAAACGGAAAGACGCATTCATCATCATCATCATCGTCATACTTTCCACTACAGCCCGTCCTCTGCGTATCCACCGCTACCTTCTTAACGTTGCCGTACTAACTACCGCCCAGCATATCATCCAAGATCTGAAATCTCTTTCTACCTAGGCTTCTCATCCCTTCCAGATGCTCCTCTACCACTAAGTCTAAAAATGGTTCAAATGGCTCTGAGCACTATGGGACTTAACAGCTGTGGTCATCAGTCCCCTAGAACTTAGAACTACTTAAACCTAACTAACCTAAGGACATCACACACATCCATGCCCGAGGCAGGATTCGAACCTGCGACCGTAGCAGTCGCCCGGTTCCGGACTGCGCGCCTAGAACCGCGAGACCACCGCAGCCGGCTTTTGTAAGTCTCCTCCTTTCTTTCGGATATAGTCGTTTACGCATTATGCAGGAAGATACCTTACAGCCTGAAAGATTATATCCGACCCAACATCTCTACACAGAGAATTACCACTGTAAATGAGTGTGGTAAGAGGCCGCATACACTATTATCTGTTACTTCAGATATGTGTGTGGACAGTGATTAACCTGCATCATATTTTGTAAATTGAAGGTGGAGTGGGGAGAAAGGAACGGGAAGGAACTAATGGTACCAGCTGCTTCGAGACTTCATGCAGAATCAGCGGCAAGGAGTTAAAATGTGAATCAGGTCTGGATTCGCCCCCGGGATCTCCTGCTTACTGGGCACTTGTGTTAACCACCGCGGCACTTATTTTTGTTGATCTCTTTTTTTTCTGTTCTATTTGTTTGTTGAGTTTTGTTCGTGGCGAACGTCCGATGACACTCGTTCAGGTTGTTCGCTCATCCGTTCACTCAGTTTTTTATTACAGAAGGTAGCTAAACCCTCTTAATTTTTTTGCAAAAAGAAATTAACTAATTCTGTTCAGGCGTTGCCCCTAACTATTCCCTCACTTTTTTATTTTTTTATTTTTATTTTTTATGTATTTTTTTTACCTCATTACGTGTGAAACGTGAACAAATGAGAATTCTGGTAACTAAGTGTTACAACAACAAAGGTGGCATTCCAAGAGTAAACAAAAAATAAAAATGTAAATCACTGGTGCAATTCCAGCTAAAAGGTTCTTCAATAAATGTAACTGGTTCCACTTGGTGCTTCGCCATCGTTATCTGATATCTCCAACAGCGCCTTTCAAGGGTGTCTGCAACGGAGGCATTCTGCTTCGCTAGTGTCTCAAGGAAAACAGCATCCTTGCAGTTGCCTGTCTCTTCCTTCTCTCATGGCTAACAAGGCAGGACGTTCGGCCGTTAGTGTGATGCGGCACAGAACATTAATCGCAGCTTGGCATTCCCCAACTGAGTGGGGGGTTAACAAAAACGCTGAGTAAATAATTTGCGAAGAGGTACGGTATTTTGTTGTGCGTTAGAGGGCATTGTGAGCATTTTGCAGGAACCACCAGTAATCAAGCTGCTCTTTCTCTCCATCGCTAGAGATATAGGCGACGGGAATTCGTTTGAACAATGTAAGCGCATGATATTTTGCGGCGGGAAAGTAAGATTCATCTGGACAGAGTAGGGTCTGAGGGTCAATCACATCAGGTGTGACCCGGAGGTAACAACATGCTCGCTACTTTGAGATTCCCGCAGGCAGTCGAACGTAGTTGTGCATAAAGTTCATTGCCCATGAAGGCGAATCAGTTAGGTGAATGGGTGGTGTCTCTTCTTTCGAACATGTTCATAAACTGCTTCATATGGCCTGAGAGAGTTTCTCCTCCATAACCTAAAAACAATGGCTCTGAGCACTATGGGACTTAACTGCTGTGGTCATCAGTCCCCTAGAACTTAGAACTACTTAAACCTAACTACCCTAAGGACATCACACACATCCATGCCCGAGGCAGGATTCGAAGCTGCGACCGTAGCGGTCGTGCTGTTCCAGACCGTAGCGCCTAGAATCGCTCGGCCACTCTGACCGGCTCCATAACCTAATTTTTTATCCATATCCATACGGAGGATTAAACAAAAAAAAAAAAACAGTGCTGAAAATGACCGAGCTCTAAACAAAATTTTGCGAAGTGGAAGTGAGAATTTTCAGAATAACTCGTAACAAAGTTCGACACTATGGTAACTGACATTTATAATACTTCCAAGTTAAAAACACATTTTAAATCAGTAGGAAAATTTTGAAATTTATGGTAAAACCTTTAATGACTTATTCTGTATCCGTATTTCGTAGCTGTATGTGCCACTTTATGTATTATTTCTGCATGATTTTGTTACGCTTTGCATCATTATTGTTACTGAGCTTCTGTTCTTTCATATTTTGAGTAATGGTACGAAGTCCTATCACTGAACTACTGATCCATCAAAACAATACATGTTTTCATGTGGACGTATTGACATGACTATTTAAAATTCCAGACTGAAATTTCACTATGCCACGGAGTGAGCGCTGATATGGAACTTCCTGCCAGAATACAAAGTGTATCCAAGGTCCGAGTTCCGGTTTGGCACATTGTTTTAATCTGCCAAGAAGTTTCATTATTCAAAATTGCTAACCACAGATTTCTCAGTGAAATAAGGCCTTTGACTACTCACTGACATTTGAATAACAATTGTTATAAACGTAGCGAAAGTTTGCACTTATTTGGTACACAATACTCGCATTCCTCTGTATTAGTAACGATATTGAACTTTAAATTTATTTAATTTCTGTGTGACAATGGAGAAATCGTGTTGTTAGCCATCTGTTTCCCTATCTCAAGTCCAATAAGTTATCCAAAATTTAACAAAACATTTGTCTGATCAAAATTATCCGGAACCACAGAACTTCATAGCGACCTATGTTCCCTTCTGAGGGGGCGAATTTTTTTGTGGTGAAGTTACTTCCCCAGGACGCTCTTAAAGGAAAAGTGTAAATATGGTCACCCCCGTCTTTTTTACTTCAAGGTATTTTTCGTTTGGGAAACCTAGATTTTTTCTTAATTAACTAAAAAACTTACTAAGTATGATTAGCAAAACGATGATTAATATTAATTATGTCTATTCAAACACTAAGAAGATACACAGATCAGAACTAAAAAAAAATTGGGTGCATATACGAACACTTCCCAAAAAAATCAAAAATATTTTGAAATGTTTTATGATAATGGCTGAAACACTACACAACAAATTAGTCTACAACGAGTAACTGCTGTATTTAAACTTTTAAAATATAAATGGCTATTTCAGTCTCGACGAAATCTAAGTGTATCCACACTGAACTAAAGGCTATTTATAGGGAGTGAATAAAAAGTAAGTACGAGAACGGCAGTAACAATTACGACAGGCAATAAAGGATTACAATCAACAATAATGATTTAACAATGACAATACGAAATTTCCTCGCAGATTAAAACTGTGTGCCGGACCGAGACTCGAACTAGGGACCTTTGCCTTTCGCGGGCAAGTGCTCTACCACCCGAGCTACCCAAGCACGACTCACGCCCCTTCCTCACAGCTTTACTTCTGCCAGGTGCGCAGGAGAGCTTCTGTAAAGTTTGGAAGGTAGGAGACGAGGTACTGGCAGAAGTAGAGCTGTGAGGACGGGGCGTGAGTCGTGCTTGGGTAGCTCAGTTGGCAGAGCGCTTGCCCGCGAAAGGCAAAGGTCCCGAGTTCGAGTCTCGGTCCGGCACACAGTTTTAATCTGCCAGGAAGTTTCATATCAGCGCACACTCCGCTGTAGAGTGAAAATTTCATTCTAATCACAATACGATCGAATGTTTCCCCACAGAACTGAATGCGCTGCACTTTGTAGACTGTTTTCATTCGCTTGCACCCACTGGCTGGTTTCACTCAAAACAATGAATAATTTAAGCGATACGTAAAACTACAATCGATTGAGCTGATTGTCCTCATCTGGTTGCTGCCATCGCTACTGGTTCGCCAGCGATATTCAGCTCAACGGTGCACTACGGTAGTTCAGCTACCTCGGTCAAGGCGGTGAGGTTACAGTGTGTGAAAACTGGTTTCGGAGATGACTGTAGTCCGTTCATCATAAGAATGAACCTGATGTAAACATTACACTATGTACTCTTCCGCGTTTGCTGGAACCTCAATGGATTTCCATTTCACGTAGGACTGCAGTCAAGCTGTTTCGAGCACTCTCAAGTACGATAATAAGGGCACATTTTGTGCTATGTGTTACGCGCACATCGTCTTAGCGATAATACGGGACAACAGCTTTACCCGAGGATTTAACTTGAACAGCACTGGCCGGTCTGCTGGCACAGATAGCCTGCAGTGACGTGTCCAGCTGCAATTCATACGTAAAAAGCAACGAGCAATACAGGTCATTTAAGTTTTAAGCAGAGTACGCTGCTTAGACGACTAGACGAAAACTGCAACACGTTATCATTTTTAGCTAACGTACTATTGTAATTAAAAACAAGAATGATGAAAATTCCTGACTTAACCACAGGTTAATTTTTCTGCATAATCCGTGTGTTACGTAAAAGAGTATTGATGGGGTTCACCGTATCGTTAAATATTGAAGCCACTGAAGGTGCTACCTACAATCTGGCAATCTCTTAGCTCCTTCCTTGTCCAAATTCGAGAAATGCATTTCTGTTCTGAAGTGTCACCTGCTACGTTGATAACGAGACTATCAACAACAGACTCCACGAAGCAAACCAGGCGCAGTATTTTCTCTTCTTTTATGACGAGCCGTTCTATATCCAGCCAGCGTTCGGTAGTAATGTGTGAAAAAGCTGCGTGCGTTAGTTCCACTACGTCTGGTAGCTTAACAGTCTTGCTAGTTCTCGGGCAAAATCCCGTAGCTTGGCTCCATATCAGTTCTGTTAGGTTCATAGTGTAATGGTACAGTAGCAAACATAAAAATGCAGCATTTGTATGATGTGCTCGATGCTGTGAGAATGATTGCTTTTCATGTTTCTACGATACTTATCTACCTCTGTGGTACAAAGCGATGGACATGGTCCAAATAAAAGAGTATTTGGTTTTTCATTTTTGCCTTAAAGATTAAACTGTTATTTTTTCATAATTTAAACAACTTTTATGAACAGTCTTTCATAAAACATCGATAATTAAGAATTTGTATTTGAAATGGAAACATGAATTTCGCGTCCAATATGTAATTAGAAACAAGAAGACATGCATTATTCATAAAAAATTGTGATGAGTTTTATAATTACGAGATGTAGATATTGGAAACAGAACGAGAAAAAAAATTGGTACGGAGGAAATTTGAACCAACGCACGAACACCTGCATTCGGTTTACGCTCCATTACGCTACCCACTGTGCTACACGTTTTTTTTTTTTTTTTTTTTTATTTATTTATTTGTATTTACTGTTTTAATACATTCTTAATGTGGTTTTCCTTTATACCACAACAAAAATAAATGTATCTAGCACCGCATCGTGCTCTGAGAAAAAGAAAACAATATCTCGGCACGTTCCTACACCGAGGTAATGTATATGGGGAAAACGAAAAAAAGTGCTTCATACAGGATACAGAAGGGTGTGTCGCTACTCTCCTTACGCTTCATCATCCAGGTACGTCTTCACGTATATCATGTTATTCCACCGAGAATCGAACTTAGTCATGTCTGCTCACTCTATGGGTATCTTCTCCTACCTGTTGATGATCCAGCTGCGCGGAGGGTCGCGTAGGGCACTCTCTAAGTAATTAGAAAAATACTGTCTGTATTTTGGGTTCCGTACGATCTTGCAATGACGTTCTTGTAGGCAGTTCCAAAAGTCTAATACATCTTTAGGTCCATCGTGAAATAAGTAGTGTACCGCATGCGCACGGATCCACGTGACAGCGTTGGTCTTGGCGCGCGGGAAATACTGTTGATCCGGAAATAGTAGAAACCGAGGTGTAATGTGTTCCGGAGTCACTCGTAGAAAATACGACAAAATTTGTCGCACCAAGCGCCATACGTCTTCTGCCGCGCCACATGTGAGACGGTGTTCGTCCGTGTCTGGTATCCCGCAGTCTACGCAGAGAGGCGATTCCGCCATGTTTATCTTGTGGAGGCGTGATCGGGTGATCTGTTTACCATTGACTGTGATGTACCATGTGGATCGGACGGCTGTGTCCAGTGGAATCGCGCGAATCGTCTTCCACACCACCTTCCAATTAACCTGAGGGCTTTTCGTCTCCACGATGTTTGGTGGGCGCCTCTGCTGTAGGACATGATATATATCCCGCGCCGACGCCTGTTTCGTCGGTGGTACTGCGATACGGACATAGCTGTGTTCAATGTAAAAGTTCCCGAAGTAGTAGAAGGGTGGGGGTATGTCTTGCGTCGTCAGTGGGGGCATAATGGACGGCGGAGCTAAGGACTCCAACAACAATCCTGTCAAAGTTTCCGGGTGGTGGCGCCACAGCTTGATGTGTGAGCTGACATACAGGGACACAGCTCTGTCGTGGACATGGACTAGGCCAAGACCTCCCCTGTCTGGGGGAAGGGTCAGTGACTCATAACTGACTTTGAAGAGCATGCCTGTACTGACATAGGATCCGAATGCCGCTAATAGACGTCGAGCCATCAGTAACGGTATTGGGAGAACACGCGCTGTGTGTGGAAGGCGCGATGCGAGGTAAAGATTAACGAAGTGTGTCCTTTGGAGAATGTCGAGGGTCCGCAGACGAAGGTTGAAGATCTGGACCCGAATTTGTTGTAATAAGCGGCGGTAGTTAAGAGCCGCGGTGCGCCGTATGTCGTCGTGAAACTCTATTCCGAGACATTTGATAGTGCCACGAAGCTGTAGGGGTTCGACACACGCTGGGGTCAACCCGTCTCCTATGGCCATGGCGACCGATTTGGCGACGTTGAGACAGCTGCCGGAAGCCACACCGTACGTGGTAATCCATTCTAGTGCTCTGTTGACATCATCGCGATTGCGGAACACGAGAACCAGGTCGTCTGCATATGCTGTACAGCGAAATGTGACGTCACGTAGGGTAAGACCGGTGAGGCGTTGACGGAGACCACAGAGGAGCGGTTCCAGTGCCAGAGCATATAGTAACGTCGACAAGGGGCAGCCTTGACGGACGGAGCGGAAAATCGGGAGGGACTGCGAGAGACGCCCGTTAACGAGCACTTTGGAAGTCGCTCCTCGGAGTAGGCGCATCACGACGGCTGTGAATTGCTGTGGGTACTGCATGTGCTGGAGAACGGACGTTAGGTATGCGTGATCCACTCGATCAAACGCTTGGCTAAAATCTAGTGATGCCAGCGCTCCCGGGACGCCGCGTGCCCTGGCTAGGGCTATTAAGTCACGGTATCGACACAGTGCTGTGTGGATGTTGTTGATACCCCCTAGGGAAGTCTGATCTGGCGAGATGACGTAAGGTAGGGTCGGTCGTAGACGGTTTGCTAATAGTCTGGTGAATATCTTCATGTCGCAGTTGACGAGTGTTAGCGGGCGGTAATCTTGTATTCGAGCCCCACCTTTAGGCTTGTGAACCGGTATAATTATTCCTTCTACGAAGGTCGCAGGGAGCGGCACCGCGGGGGACATAAGCTCCCGACAGATGTCTGTTAACTTAGGAGCCAGTAAATACTGAAAAGTTCTATAAAACTCCACAGGGAGCCCGTCGGGGCCAGGAGACTTATTCGCCGCTCCTTTACCGATGGCGTCGATAACTTCGTCTTCCGTAATGTCGTTCAATAATTCAGTTTGTAAATCCTGTGGGACAATGCCGTAAACCAGTTGTGAGACTGCTGTCACCGTCACCGGGTCGGAACATTGAGCAGAATAAAGTCGTGCGTAATGGTCGAAGAAGGCTGCAGCAATATCGCGTTGTGTGGTGTGATGAAGGCCGTCCTCAGTGGTGATGGCATGTATCAGCGCCCGTCTTCGCAGTGTACGTTCCCGGATGACGTGGTACATGGTGGGTCGTTCCGTTGCGAGTCTGTCTTGTGTCCGCGCTCGGACGATCGTCCCTTCGAGGTGTCGGCGCATATGGGCTACGATCTGTGCTTTCGCACGCTGAACTGTCAGCTGTCGTTCCGGTGTGGGTGGCAAGGAGGCGCATTCGCGAAGGACGGTGAAATAAAAATCAAGGGTCTGCCGCCTCCAAGCAGCAGTCTCACGACCATACGTAATAAAGGTTCGCCGTAGGGCCGGCTTGGCGCACGTTAACCACCAACTAATCGACGTAGGATACGTTGGGAGGCGGCGGACGCACAAACTCCACGTGTCTTCGATGGCGCGTCGACAATCCGGAGAAGCGAGATGAGCAAGGTTTAATTTCCAGGGATGTCGGCTGCGCCACACCCGTTGGCGACGAAGGGTGACGGCACATATATATGCCTCGTGATCAGAGAAGGCTACTGGCCACACCTCCGCGTCACTCACCGTTGCCGCGAGAGAACGGGAGACGTAAATCCTATCGATGCGACTAGACGAGTGACTCGTGAAATGGGTGTATCCCGGTCTATTTCCTCGGACATGTTCCCATGTATCTACTAGCTGGAGATCGCCGATGAGTGTCCCAAGTTCGGGGCACGGTGAATGGCGTGGCAGCTGATCTTTAGGTGCTTGGGTGCAATTGAAATCGCCCCCTAATATCAAGTCATCGTGGCTGCCCTGAAAAAGCGGTGCTATTCCTTCTGCGAAGAAGAGCGATCGGTCACGACGGCGATTCGTTCCGGAAGGGGCGTACACATTGATAAACCGGACGCCTTGCACCGTTACGGCCATTCCTCTAGCGTCGGGGAGATATCGGACTGCGTCCGCCTCGAGGCCCTCTCTGAGGAGAATGGCGACTCCACTGTTAGTTGGCGAGGCGTGGGACACATGAGCCGTATAACCATACATACCCGGGAAATCTTCGACGAAGACTTCTTGGAGAAAGACAATGTCAACGTCTGCTGCATTGAGCATGTCTTGGAGCAGCGACAACTTCGTACGTGTCCGAATGGTGTTAATGTTGATGGTCGTTAAGCGATAGGTTTGTAGATCGTCTCCTGCGGTGGGGGCTGTCGTCAGTGTCGCCGTAAAAGGTGGGGCCTGTGATCTGCTGGCCGCGTCCGCGCCGTCATCTGTTGCTACTCGGGAGGGGCCGAGGTGTGGGAGGAGAGATCCCTCTCCTCATCCACCACAGCGGCCGTAGAATCGTCTTCAATGTCATCCGCCCAAGGTCCGCAAGTTAACGGTGGCTGCGGTAGAACACTTGTGGGCTGAGTGACTAAGGGTGAATCCGCAGTTGTTTCCGGTTGTGTACCAACGGCGGGCGCTGTGCTGGCCATCCGTTTGTCCGAGGGAGCGGAAACGGATTTGTCAAAATCAGACAAAGTGACAGGTGAGGGCGATCTCGTGTCATCCATTCTCCTCGTCGTTTCGTCGGCCGTCCGGTCGTCAACTGGAGAAGACGTCCGCTGGAGGCAATCGTCTGAGGGTGTGCGACGTCGCTTTTTATGTTTTCTCGGTGACCTTTGTTTGCGGACGTGGGTTTCTGAGTCCGAAAGAGTTTGTGGTTCCCGCATAGCATCCCCCTCAGGGAGAAAGGCAGAGGTCGGTACAACCCTAGCGTCGAGTTCCATTCTCTCGTCCGAATCTTCTTGTGGAGTCGATGGGCGGCGTTCTTCAACCCCTGCAGACACAGTAATGGTGTTGGTCAATCCAGGACCGGCGACAGGTGCGCATTCTAACGCTTCCTGTCTTCCCGGGGGGTTGTCGTCTGTCATGACGGTCGATCGTGTCACCTCTGCGTAATTGAGGGGGAGGGCCGTGAGCGTAGGAGGTGGTGTCGTGTCATGCAATGGAAGTTGTGTAATCCGACGTTGAATACACGCCGAGCGGACATGACCCTCCTGGCCGCAACCAGAACAAGTACGAGGTTGGCCGTCGTACATTATTATTGCTCGACAGCCACCTATGACTAAGTAGGACGGCACATGTTTCTTTAATTCAATTTTCACTTGTCGGACGCCGTTGAGGACTTGGTACGTCTCGAAGGTGTTCCATTTTTCGGCCACGTGGCTAATTACCGTCCCATAAGGGCGCAAAGCTGAGGTAACGACGTCCGGTGGTACTTCGAAAGGGAGTTCGAAGACTCTTAGTGTGCGTAATCCTAGTCCAGCATGGTCAACAGTAACCTCTCCGATGTGACCATCGGAGTGTTTGAACTTGAGAGTGTTCGCGCATCTGTTCACAACTGCGTGACATAACTCATCATCGACCATCTTGACGTAAACGACGCTGCTTGTGATGGATAGGTGGATACCGATGATGTGCTGTGTTGGTATTTGAACTTCGTCACGGATAAATCGTTCGACTTCAAAGGCTCGTGGTCGTGCGTAGTCGGGCTGGAAGCTGATCTTGATGGTAGCTTTTCTGTACGAATGAGCCATGGCGACTCAGTGTTAACGGACGCGAGTATTAGCTGCGGCGAGGAAGTAAACAAACTACGCGCGCTCGCGACTCTGCCGACGGGACCGCGACTCTGCGGACGGGACGTAAACAAGACGTCCTCGCCGCTCACCGGCCGAAAGCAGACTGCCGTTCAACGGTTGCTGTCCGCAGCTCGTGGTCTTGCGGTAGCGTTCTCGCTTCTCGCGCAAGGGGTTCCGGGTTCGATTCCCGGCGGGGCCAGGGATTTTCTCTGCCTCGTGATGACTGGGTGTTATGTGCCTTTCATCATCATTTCATCCCCATCGACACGCAAGTCGCCGAAGTGGTGTCATCTCGAAAGACTTGCACCAGGCGAACGGTATACCCGACAGGAGGCCCTAGCCACACGGCATTTCCATTTAACGGTTGCTGAGTTATCAGCTGCAGTATATACAACCCTGGGAAAACGTCAAAGCCGATTATCTCCATAATTTTATGAAAAACATTAAAAACAGCCTATTTCTCGGCACTTTTTTAACAGTGTTCCACACTACGGAACAGAAGGCAGCCCCCGCCATTTTCATACTGCGCATTAACAACGCGACAATCAGAGCACAACGCTGGAGGCTGTGACTGCGCGCGGTTTTTGGAACAAAAACTACGTAGCTAAAGCTTGATTAAGAAAAACGTTGATGGCTGTTAATACATTTGAATATATTAAAGTTTCATTCAACGTAACTTAGTAATAAGATATCTAATACATTTAAGTAAGACCTACTTCCAAGAGCGTAACAACACCAGTGTACGGCTTCTGACCAATCATCGCGTTTGTGTTTGTTTACATCAGGTTTATTCTTATGATGAACGGATTATAGATCGCAGTACCGATTTGACTGGTGACAAGAAAATACTCTCCTGGCGCAGTCTGCGTGCTGACGAACGCACTGCTTTTCCGCCCCTATATTTAAAGTGCGTCTGTCGACTAGTCTAGTCATATATCCTCTAGTCATATATCCCCCCCCCCCCCCAAATACTGCAGAGAACACGCAATCTCGCACACCTGAGCGCAATCCGAATGTGCTGTGCGACTAGCTACCAAAAACTGAACAAAGCAAAAACATCCAAGTCGGTAAGTAATAAATACCCTGCCGTCGGATCCAAAGCGCCGGCTGAGCCACTATCAGGCGAATGCCGTTCGCCGACACACCAGGGGAGATTTCGGGCGCCGTAAAAGCCGGCTTTAGCGGGCCGACCGGTCTCTGTGGCAGAGCCGAGCATCCACGCTTCTCGGAAAGCCTCTCCTATCGGAAAGCCTCTCCTATTGTTCTTTTAGAACGAAGAGGCGGCTACCAATGGCATCTCGATAGCGGTAAATAGTACAGGTAAATACTCCTCACTTAAAGACAAGAAAAACGCAAAACATACATCTTATGGAATGCGATACCCCACTGTAGCGGAATCAACTAGCGTTCCACGCCGTTAGCATTTTGATTGGTTTGACGTATCTTCCAATCCCAAAGAAAGCAGGTGTTGACAGATGTGAAAATTTCCTAACTATCAGTATAATAAGTCACAGCTGCAAAATACTAACGCGAATTCTTTACAGACGAATGGAAAAACTAGTAGAAGCCGACCTCGGGGAAGATCAGTTTGGATTCCGTAGAAATGTTGAAACACGTGAGGCAATACTGACACTACGACTTATCTTAGAAAATAGATTAAGGAAAGGCAAACCTACGTTTCTAGCATTTGTAGACTTGGAGAAAGCTTTTGACAATGTTGACTGGAATACCCTCTTTCAAATTCTGAAGGTGGCAGGGGTAAAATACAGGGAGCGAAAGGCTATTTACAATTTGTACAGAAAACAGATGGCAGTTATAAGAGTCGAGGGACATGAAAGGGAAGCAGTGGTTGGGAAGGGAGTGAGACAGGGTTGTAGCCTCTCCCTGATGCTATTCAATCTGTACATTGAGCAAGCGGTAATGGAAACAAAAGAAAAGTTTGGAGTAGGCATTAAAATCTATGGAGAAGAAATAAAAACTTTGAGGTTCGCCGATAACATTGTAATTCTGTCAGAGACAGCAAAGGACTTGCAAGAGCAGTTGAACGGGATGGACAGTGTCTTGAAAGGAGGGTATAAGATGAACACAACGAAAGCAAAACGAGGATAATGGAATGTAGTCGAATTAAGTCGGGTGATGCTGAGGGAACTGGATTAGGAAATGAGACACTTAATGTAGTAAAGGAGTTTTGCTATTTGGGGAGCAAAATAACTGATGATGGTCGAAGTAGAGAGGATATAAAATGTAGACTGGCAATGGCAAGGAAAGCGTTTCTGAAGAAGAGAAATTTGTTAACATCGAGTATAGATTTAAGTGTCAGGAAGTCATTTCTGAAAGTATTTGTATGGAGTGTAGCAATGTATGGAAGTGAAACATGGACGATAAATAGTTTGGAGAAAAAGAGAATAGAAGCTTTCGAAATGTGGTGGTACAGAAGAATGCTGAAGATTAGGTGGGTAGATCACATAACTAATCAGGAGGTAATGAATAGAACTGGGGAGAAGAGGAGTTTGTGGCACAACTTGACTAGAAGAGGGGATCGGTTGGTAGGACATGTTCTGAGGCATCAAGGGATCACCAATTTAGTATTGGAGGCCAGCGTGGAGGGTAAAAATCGTAGAGGGAGACCAAGAGATGAATACACTAAGCAGATTCAGAAGGATGTAGGTTGCAGTAGGTACTGGGAGATGAAGAAGCTTGCACAGGATAGATTAGCATGGAGAGCTGCATCAAACCAGTCTCAGCACTGAAGACCACAACAACAACAACGACGTATCTCCTCCATCTTCGGCTAAATTTCTCGTCTTGAAACCCAAAGTGCTTGTGAACTGCAGATTAAAACTGAAAAAATGTTGACAGGTAAGAAATTACGGAGGTAGGACCTAGATAAACTGAAAACGCCTCAGGTGGTTTATTCGGTAAGAACATTAAGCAACAACTGATTGAAACTGGGGAAAGAAATAACAGACGACGAGCTGTAGCTAGTGAAAGTAGCAGAGATTCTAGGTTCACAAACGAGATATTGAGTACTGTCGACGAAAGGAGAATATACTCTTGTAAAAATGCAATACATTATTGTTCTAAAGTACTGCACGAGCTTGACTGCAGGGATGTTCTTTTGTTTGCTACAAATCTTCAAGCAGAAAGGTAGGAGGGCTATCCACAAAGTACATTACGTTTTCGTTTATGTCCGTTAGGGGCGGGGCTAGCGCGGCCATCTTGGTGTCATGTCATTGCGCCGCTCAGTCGGTATCCTGCCGTGCTAGTGAGAGGTTCGTGCTGTACTCCGTTGAGTTACTGTGACAGTTTGAAATGTCAGCGTTAATTGAAAATGCCGCGAAGTGTGAAGTGCGTGCTGTAATAAGGTTTCTGATTGCAAAAAACTGTACACCGATAGAAATCTATCGGCAGCTTTGTGAAGTGTATGGGGGCAACATAATCACTGAAGGTGGAGTGCGACAATGGATCATAAAATTTAAAAATGGCCGAACTAACGTTCAGGACGAAGAGCTAAGGGGAAGACCCAGCATAGTGACTGCCGAACTTGTCGAAAAAGTCGATGCCGCGGTCCGTGAAAATCGTAATTCCACAATAACGGAACTCTCTATGAGTTTTCCACAAATTTCACGAAGTTTGTTGCACCAAATCATTACCGAAAAGCTTGGTTACCACAAGTTTTGTGCAAGATGGATACCAAAAATCTTGACAGAGATTCACAAAAATCAGTGAATGGCTGCAGCGTTAACGTTTTTGGACGCTTACGAGAAAGATGGCGACTCATTACTCAATCGCATCGTTACTGGTGACGAAACATGGGTTAAGCATGTGAACTGCGAGACAAAATTGCAGTCAATGCAGTGGGGGCACACAAATTCCCCCCAAAAACCCAAGAAAGCATGCAGCCAATGTCGGCAAGGAAGGTGATGGTGACTGTCTTTTGGGACAGAAAAGGTGTGTTTTCTGTGGATTTCCTGGAAAGAGGCACTACAATAAACTCTCAAAGGTATTGCCAAACTCTGCACAACCTCAGAAGAGCAATACAAAACAAGCGCAGGGGAAAGTTGGGCTCAAAGATCTTGCTGATTCACGACAACGCCCGGGCCCACACGGCAAATGCCACTCGTGGAGTTCTCGAATCTTTTAAGTGGGAGTTGTTTCCTCATCCGCCGTACTGTCCCGACCTGGCACCGAGCGACTTCCACTTATTCTCAGCAATGAAGAGGTGGTTGGCTATGCAGCGTTTTGATGACTACGCACAGCTTCAAGAAGAGGTAACCACGTGGTTGAAGGCGCAGGCGGCCGAATTTTACGACGAAGGAATTTCCAAGCTCGTCCATCGCTACGATAAGTGCCTTAATTTAAATGGCAACTATGTAGAAAAGTAGTATTTAAGTGTGGCTTTCATCTGTATATAATAAAAAAATTTCCAATACTTTTTTTTAAATTCCAAAACGTAATGTACCTTGTGGATAGCCCTCGTAAATGTATTAATTTTTTTTTGGAAGAGGGTGGGCAGCGCGGGGAGGTACCTTGCGACAATGTTCAGCAACAATGTGACCTCATACTGCCGATTGTTCCCTCAGAAAGTGTCTTGTGTTAACTGGGATTTAGCGTTCGCCAGCTCTGTTCTGAAAAGACCGTTGAACTTTTTAAAAATATTCTTCCTACTGTCCGTGCGTGCAGTTACCGTCATGGTACAAACTCATAAATTAACCCCAAGAAATAAGGCCTAAAAACGCTGAAACTCCAAAGATTAAACTGTATCAGGTCATCTGTGAATCGAAATCTGCAGAATATGACGGCCAAAGGAAATATGGCAAATTTACCAAGAAGCGGGCGCTCCCGCCTTTCTTCGCCCCGGGAGGGCAGGCTACTTCGTCGACTAAGCCGGAAAAATGGGACTGCTACTTCAGTCGAACTGGCAAAACCATGATAAGAGACAGCAGGAGTTGATTCTAGGTCATCAGTTGTTAGGAAAAGACTCAGTGCTATGGGAACGAAGGCTAGAGTTGCCAAGAAGAAGCCATTTTAATTGCTGCAATGAAGAAAAAGATGCTGGCATGGGGCTGACTACACTTAAAATGTGCCAGAGCAGTGGAGAATTGCAGTACTTTCACATGAAAACCGCTTTTCCGTGATGAGTGATAGATCACAGCTCGTCAGGTGTGAACCTAATGAAAGACTGTATCCTGGGTCCCTCGCTCGAACCATGAAACATGCTCCAGTGGTGGGGAGCAATAACATACCAAGGTGTTGAAGGTTGTACTTTGTCCAGGGAACAATGAAACGTGATCAACGCGAAGTTGTGATTCGGCGCCGTCTGTTGTTCACCATATGTGTTTCCCAGATGTGCAGTGGATTTGACAGCAGGATCTGGCTCCATGCCACACATGAAAAAGGTTTGATTATTCTAGCTTTGTAATGTAATTTCATAGATTACTGCAGTTCCATGTTGTCCATGTAATTTCAGAGATTGCTACAGTAACATGTTGTCCAAATCTATCACTTCACATTCGTTCTGTCACGACCGAGTTATGTTAACAGAGATCTACCGTGGCTGGGAAATTCGCCAGACCTTAATCCAACTGAGAATGTGTGGCGACTGTTTGGGAAAGGAGTTCAGAAGAAGAAGCCTGCAACAAACAGGAGCTGTTGAAGGTGATTGTGAAAGTGTAGCACTACGAAACTGACATCAGAACCGTTACAAAATTGATCGACTCCATGCCTGACAAGTTGGCAGTTGTAAGTGCCAAGGGGAGGGGGGGTCGAATGTAATACTAAGGTCATTTTAAGTATAACTACTGAATAATGCACTTCTGATAATATCTGAAACCATTACCAAAATAAATGAAAATTTCATCAAAATATTTAATATTTAACTTACACATCATCAGTGACATGGCATGTAGTTGTACAGATATGTACGTACTGTTGACGTATTTCCTAGAACTAAAATATTAGAGACAATCTTGTCTTTCATTATAAGGTTCCTTCTCACTTGTAAACTATCCTTCTTCAATAAAAATTTGAAAGATGAATGGGCTTGTAGAAATTCTATACCAGAATTCTCATAATTCTATAGGGACGCGAAATACTTTGGAACAGTAGTGTGTAATAAATGTAGCAGCAGAGGGGAACACACGTCTAAAAAATTCAGTGACAAGAAGTGCAAAAATGGCAAAGCAGGAATGGGTTCCGAAGATGTGCTAAGCTGTCGAATGAGGCATGACTGGAAAAATAGACGCCGTGTATAAAAATATTAAAGAAACCTTTGGAAGAAAAGCAGCTGTATAAATATCAAGAGCTCAGACGGCAAGCCAATTATAAACAAAGATGGGAAAGCTGAAAGCAATGTATAGGGAAACGAATTTTAACACAGTATTATAAAAATGAAGGTGGAAGTAGGTGACGATGAGATTGGAGATGATATTGCGGGAAGAATTTCACAGTACACTGAAAAACCGAAGTAGAAGCAAAAACTCTCGATTAGACGACATTTCCTTAGAGTTATTGAGATCCTAAGGAGTATTTATATTGCCCACTCCTACTTTTTTTTCTCCTAAGCTTTCCTGTGTCTAACTGCTTCTCACGTGACTGCACTTTGTTTTCTTGAGAACCAGGGTTCATGTCATAATCACTCAGTGTTTCCAGGTAATCACTTTTAACACAAAAACTGATGTCCTCGAGCAGGGCCAGTCCTATTTTTCTCCAAATAAGTTACTGTTCGGTATGTAATGTACTCGACGTATACCAGATAAACTTTTAAAGCATGTATGTGCTCAGCTTGAAGGTTGGTGCAACTTTGAAGTATAGAAAGGTCTTAATCGCACAATTCTTTATCAAGCGTTACGCGTTTAAAAATTTCATCGACAGGCTGAAGCTGTGGAATGAAGTATGCACCTTTGCAATACATTCCGTATAAGTCCCAACGAAATCAATTAACTCCGAAATCAGTGTGGCCACTATTACGATTGCCTAGGCATCAGTTTTTTGTCAAGCAACGGCCATAATTTTACATATTTGACCACAATGTGCTAAGACGTTTTGAATGCCCTCACACATCTACTTAAAGAGAATTGTAAAACATATCCGATATTATAGCTTTACATTTTAATATAAAATAAAGGAAAACTGTAAGATTTTATTTCAAAATGTTGACACTCATCTATGCTTCCGGTCTCGGAAACTGAAATACGGCCGGGAGAGCGGTGTGCTGACCACATGCCCCTCCATATCCGTATCCAGTGACGCCTGTGGGCTGAGGATGACCTGGCGGCCGGTAGGTACCGTTGGGCCTTCATGGCCTGTTCGGGAGAAATTTATTTTTCATCTATGCTTACCTAAATTATTGTACTGTGCGTCATCCTTTGTTTGTTCGACTAATGTAATGATTACAACTAGTGATACTTATGTATCATTTATTTGTGTGAAGGTTATAATCTGATAAGAGCTGGGCGGTCCCACGATCTAACACAAAGTTTTAAAAGAAAGGCCCCTTTTATCGTATAATAATTTTTTAATTTCAAGTTGTTACCACCAATCTTGGGTCACCTAAATGATTCTGTTACGTCATTATCACATACTCATCGTCTATTGTAATTTGACTACATTTTGTGATACTTTCGTACATTTATTTTGTGATGGTAGTGAACTTATTCCTTCCCACTTATATTTAACCTTTTATTTATACCGGTTTTGTGTTTATATTGTACCGCACCAGTTCTTGGTTACAATCGTCTTCTGTTTTGATTATTGACTAAAGACTACCTCTGTAACGTTTTTTACAGTGTTACATAAAGAAGCACTTTTCATGCTGTTAGTACGATTTTCTCTTCCACAAAAGTAGCAAAAATTTTTTTGTCAAATTTGTTCAAATGGCTCTGAGCACTATGTGACTGAACATCTGACGTCATCAGTCCCCTAGACTTGGAACTACTTAAACCTAACTAACCTAAGGACATCACACACATCGATGCCCGAGGCAGGATTCGAACCTGCAACCGTAGCAGCAGCGCGGTTCCGGGCTGAAGCGCCTAGAACCGCTCTGCCACAGCGGCTGGCGACATGAGTATCATCTGAGTGGAGAAGTAACATGTGGCCCCGCTCAAAACTTGCTGCACGGTGATGCAGCACTCCCGGTCGTGTTCGTGGACAGGGCCCCCCCGGTACCCGGCTTGACGGCCGTTTGCTGGCTGGCCTTGGCGTGGCACCGACAGTTCCAGCCAAACGAGAGAGACCGCTGCGAGGCGTAGGTGTACCCAGTCTCTCCGGGTTACTTTAATCTCTGATCCCTGGCACAGTGTCTTGAGTCGCCCCTGCTTTTGGTTAACGGAAAATTTGAGTTACTTGGCTGTCGAAAGTTTGTGCTGGGAAATTACAACACTGGACGACGGACTTACGTGCCAGTACTGGAATAAAACTTTTCAGTAAAAATATCTCAAATTTTCCGTTATTTTGATGCATCAAGGCCAGTGATGGGGTCATACATACATCCATTCCACACACAGAGTTCCGTAACTTGCCCCTTAAAGGAGGGCTGTCACTAACGTGGGACGATGCAAGTTACAAACTAACAGGTGGAACCACCTGCTGTTACCTCCTTCGTGACTGGCACTAATGCACTCAAACAGGTATTTATTTTAAATGTTATTATAAAGTTATGTCCCATAGACCAAGTTCTGAAATAGTGGAGACAGAGAAAACTACAACGAGGCGAAGGACCTACCACCACCACAGAGCCGAAATGATTAGTCTCTGTACAGTGCGTAGTACTACATGGCCGGTTGTCTGTGATGCAATCTATTAACGTAGTGCGAACGGAAGGCTATTAAAGGATCGATTTCGAGTAGGAGACAGGACAGACAAGACAACATAGGAAAAACTCAGAACACGGGAGACAACCACAGATAAATTCAACAGATCAGGAATGTATGAACTCACATGCAACACTTGCCAATCATACTCGAAGCCGTAGAAAGTATCAGCACCGATAGCACATTTTCTGACCGCCTAATGGCCCATAATCACCATCCAACTACAACAGCATCAGATTTAAAAACACTGCCAAGCTAAAGTTTTCCGGGCACAAAAACGTGTAGTAAGAGTTATATGTGGTGTGAACCCAAGAACATCCCGCAGAAGCCTGTTTAGGGAACTAGGGATACTAACTACTGCTTCCCAATATATTTATTCCTTAATGAAATTTGTCATTAAAAATATATCACTTTTTCAAACCAACAGCGTAATTCATGGAATCAATACTAGAAATAAGAATAATCTTCACAAGGATTTAAAGTCACTTGGTTTTGTACAAAAAGGTGTGCATTATTCAGGAACACACATTTTCAATAACTTGCCAGCAGCCATAAAAAGCTTAACAACCAATGAAATTCAGTTTAAGAGAAGCCTAAATGATTTATTGGTGGCCAACTTCATCTACTCCATTGATGAATTTCTTAGTAAAACCAACTGATTTGCATATAAGTACAACATAACTTCTGCACAATTTCAGTGCAGTAATGTGTTCATTGAAAATTTGTGTGTGTGTGTGTGTGTGTGTGTGTGTGTGTGTGTAAGTATAATCTAACTTTTGCACAATTTCAGTGCAGTAATGTGTTCATTGTAAATAAGTATTACAGTAGTTGTATTACATGTTTATTACCTTATAAATAAATAAAAAACTTTTTTATTTTAAATTCAGTGCGTTAGTATTTGTAAAATGACTCTTAGTGTTCATTAAAAAATGACGATCATTCCACTTGGGACCTGTGGAATGGTATATTATCGTATTTGTTTTAGTTGTAAATATTTGTCATGTATTGTTGTTTTTCTGACCTGTTCCACATCCTGGAGGACCTCCTCACTACGGATCAATTAGAATGAGAGTAAATCTAATCTAATCTGAAACCCAGCCATGGCCTATGCCACAAACTAACTACAGAAGAGAATTTCCCCGTACAGAAGGCAAACAAGTTTTAAATGAATACGCTACAGTTCGTAAACAAACAACTATAGGAGCTCTCTCTCTCTCTCTCTCTCTCTCTCTCTCTCTCTCACACACACACACACACACACACACACACACACACACACACACACACATGCACAGAGAGAGAGAGAGAGAGAGAGAGAGAGAGAGAGAGAGACAGAGAGAGAGAGTAAACAAAATTCAAATTCGGCGCCAAACTCACTCGGGAACAAATGAACGCCGAAGGGGTTAGGACTCACAATGACATCGCGTGCAGCGCGTTTTGGTAAGTAAAAGGGCGCTTTTAAAGCCCAAATTACGCAAAGTACATTTAATATGTGTGTGCAGTGCCCTCAGAAGGCGGAAGGAGAAAGATCGATTGCAACAGAGCGTGAGTAGTATCAAATAGACACGCAAAACATTTTGTCACACCACAATAATATTTTTAAAAATCAAGAGAGGTGCTAACTCGCCGAAAAAAATCACATTTTCATCGTTTGGTTTGCAAATGACAAGCTATCAGTGCAGGACACCATACAGGTGGTCCTGCAAAACCATGTAATGTAAAATCAAGGTAAGAACAAAAACGAACAAAAAGTATCTTTAGGGCTAATTTTGTTGGATCAGTTACATCCTAAAGTGTGTTCAGTTTTTACAGTTTTCCAACAAACAAGGCCCACTGCCGATTGCACGCAGATGCCGAAACATCTTTGGGTAACAAGAAATACAATGTTTTGCACAAAAGGTGTAAGTTATATGCAATAACATCACGACTGCGTAGTGTGGTGCTGTTTTTCAGTGTAGTCACTCGTACCGCAGCAATGTACACACATCAGGAGAAGGCGGAAGTCGTTCTTATCCCTGCGGCAAGCGTGAGTCAACGGGAAGCAGCAGCAGAATACAACAGGCGACATACAAACCAACGTAAGCCTAACCGCGGAATGACTGTTTGTTTATTGGACCGGTTCAGATGTACAGGCAGTTTTCACAACAAAAGGCGTTCCGGACGACCACGCACAACAGCAGCGGATACGCAATTAACAGCCGTCCTAAGGCGATGGAGAGTCCAATTCGATCGCCATCTTTTACTCATGGTCGTAAAGGGTCGTACAACATCGTGAGCGGACACTAAACCAGCCAATTTGGAAAAGGTCGATGAAGAGTCCACAAATCCCACTATCCGGATTCAGAAACTTGTCCTTCAGTCAAACAGGTGCAACCGGCAACTTCGCCTTAAGGCCCGTTTTAACGAGCGACTTTCTGGCCAAAAAATACCGCTCGCTGTTTGTGCGCGTAGCGTGGTTACGTGTAAATCAGCAGCCAATCACGTCACGAGTGGATCAGTGACGTCAGTGATGCCGTGCGTGAGTGTGGAGCTCGAAAATGTTGAGTACGCAGCAGGTCGCGAACGTGCATAACGGGCACGGTGACTTCGTCTGGTAATACACGAAGTTTACCTGTTCTCCCGAACTCCCTCTTGTCACACTAACGGATTTTGTTGCTTCTTAATATTTATTTTGTTGATTATTTTGTTTTTGTGACACAAAGCGAAGATTTATCGATGGCCTGGCATTTTTCCTACTACGGTTGTTTCACAAGGGAGACGAAATACCAGAAAGCAAAATGGCATTTAGTTTTTACAATACTTGGACAAAGAAAACACCCACACTATGCGTAATCTAATCGAATAAGCATTTTAATGAATTTTGTTTTGATTGTGAAAAGGTCATTAAATGCCTTGTGGCTAGGGCGTCCCCTCGGGTAGACCGCTCGCGTGGTACAAATCTTTCGAGTTGACGCCACTTCGGCAACTTGCGTGTCGATTGGGAGGAAGTGATGATAAGGACAACACAGCACCCAATCCCTGAGCGGAGAAAATCTCCGACCCAGCCGGGAATCGAACCCGGGCCGTTACGTATGACATTCCGTCGCGCTGACCACACAGCTACCAGGGGTGGACACCTAACAAGATACAAAATGGCAAAGGCGCTATTTTCTGCATCCTAAATGTTGTTTGCTGTGTTTGTCAGTATGTATTTTCCAGAGCAAATACATTTAGAAGTTTTTACATAAGTGTATGGACAAAACATCTACAATTCTTTCAGTTCTCAGGATTGTGGAGAATTTCCTCAACAACATATGTCAAGACCAACCACTATGAATTTTGCTTTTATTATTGGTTAATTCTTATTCTTGTTTCAGCATCGTTGCTGTATTTCGATTGTTTTGTAAAAAGAGATCATGTTCAAACCGCACAGCAGACAACTCTGACAATGCGTGCATTTTTGGCGCTGCCGTGTAAACGAAAAAGCCACTCGAGGGAGATGAGACTTAGTAGAGGAATAAAACGCCAGGAGCGCTGCTATAAACTTACTTACCAATGGCAGTTGCCTGAGAGAAAATGTCGCTCACGAAAATGTGCTTCAGGATCCGGTAGGTAATATCATAATCGTCAATCTGGTGCTGAGAAAGTAAGTTAGTGAGAAGTTATGCTAGACTTGTAGGACAGTGACAGTGATTGTGGAAAACTGTGTGAAAGTAATGGATAGTGAAAGAGGGTCGAAAACTCATACTTCATAAAAAAAAACTTTACATTTGAACATTATACAAAAGTGAATTCTACTTCTGGTAACGAGCGCCGCGGGTTTCCAATCCACGCCAGACGGCAGGCATGGACCTCGATGACCACTAGAGGTCTCTGCAGCCGTCGCACCGTAAGCCGTGGCTGCGCGTTTCTGGCCCACGTGTAATGTGAAGTCGCCACGGTGGAGCACGTGGTCCCAGCAGCCAATAGCGACATACCCTATCCTGTATTTAAGCGCCTGTCTCTCGCTCAGCGAGGCAGGCGATCATTGTAGGCAAAACCACCCCTTCCTTCCATCTCCTTGATTTCTATCTCACCATCTATGGCCGTCCTATCGCCCTCACTCCCAACCTTCAGTACCTTGGCGTCACCCTCGACCGTCGCCTCTCCTGCACTCCCCATCTCTGGACAATCCAAGCCAAGGCACGCTCCCGACTCTGTCTCCTCAAGCTCCTTTCCGACCGTACGTGGGGTCTGGACCCCTCCACCATCCGCCACACCTATAAATCCCTCATCCGCCCTATCCTTTGTTACGCCCATCCGGCCTGGGTCTCCGCCCCCCCCCCCCTACCTTTTATAAATCCCTTCAAATCCTTGAACGCCATGCTCTCCGCCTCGCCTATCGCATCCGTCTCCACTCCCCCACGCGGATCCTGTACGATCTCATTCCGTTCCCCCATATCCTCCTTTTCCTTGAAAGGATACGGATCCTGTACACCTCCCACAAACTCGATCCTCCTCACCTGCTTGTCTCGCCCATCCTCTCCCACCCCCGCCCGCTGCCGCACCTGTATTCCCACGTCCCACCCGGCCTCCATCTCTCCACCCTCCCGCCAGCTCCCCCTACCTGATGATGTCCTCCTCCCCTCCATCTACCCCTCCTATCAACTTTGATCCTGTCCCCCCCCACTTCTGGTGTCCTTTCCTTTAGGCACCCTCCCTCCCTTCTCTCTCCCTTCCCCCCCATCCCTCTTCCTCCATCCCTCTTCCCCGGGCTTCCCCTCCCCCTTCCTCCTTTCCTCCTATCTCCTCTCCCCATGGCATCTCTGCTCTCCCCTCTCCCTCTCCCACCCCCCCTCCTCCTTTCTTGGCAGGTCCCTGGACTCGCACACGCTACGTGGACTTTGGCGCGTCAGATATCATCGCCCTCAGTGTCTCGTGTGTGCCGTCGTGTTTAGTGTTCAGTGTTCACCGTCGCACTCCATCGTTCACCTGTGCCATCGCCATCTTCAGTGTTTGTGTGTCGTTTCAAAAGTTTGCCATGTGGATTATCGTCGAGTGTGAACGGCTCCATGTTTGTCTTTATGTGTCTACTGTTTTATTGCCCACCGTTCTGGAACTTATGTGTATTCTTCCTGTTTTTTTCTCAATGTGTATTCTATGGGTGAAGAGCAGCGTAGAATGCTGCTGACAGCCTGCCTGTTGTACAGGTTTTAGAATAACAATAAAGTAAAAAAAAAAGCGTGTTTACTTTACTTTGTTTCCGTCTACGAGTGGACGATGTGGATTCATTAGGTTGTCGCTTGTGACCCCGTTGCTTCTTGCGTGTTGTTCGTAAGGTTGTGCTCGCTCGTTCGTTCCGGTCGCGGTTACAACACTACTCGTAATCAGGACCGGAGACGGTGTAACAAGAAAAATTGTAACGCCAAATGCCGGCCGGAGTGGCCATGCGGTTCTAGGCGCTACAGTTTGGAACCGCGCGACCCCTATGGTCGCAGGTTCGAATCCTGCCTCGGGCATGGGTGTGTGTGATGTCCTTAGAGTTAGTTTTAAGTAGTTCTAAGTTCTAGGGGACTGATGACCTCAGAAGTTAGTCCCATAGTGCTCAGAGCCATTTGAACCATTTTGTAACGCCAAATGTTTACAATACAAAGTGTTCATGTTTTTCTAGGCATGTTGGAAATAACGCTCATGATCCACTTTCAGTACAAGAGATACGCAGTAAATTGGCATAACATGCAATGAAAAAAGGAAACAACGTGTTTTGCAATCTAATGAGCATCATGTCAGAAGATCCATAATTGCATTAGTGAAGAAAATGCATCTTTTCCATCTTGTTATTTGGGAAGACGAGTCCTCTACACTATGCAGAATGGCACATACATGCGAGACAAACCAAGTTTTACATCTAGTCAAATAGTGTCGGCTCTGGTTCCTTACCAAAAACTGATAAGCAAGCCAGCATTATCAGCACCTGAAAGTTTGAAAGGGCTTCATTGGGGGTCTCGATTTGGCCGTCTGGTCGAATCATGTAACGTAACGTTTGTGGGGCATTCGGGTATGACAGTGGCCCGATGCTGGACTGCAAGGACACGTGACAGCCGTCTCACTCGTCGTCGGTCTATAACGTCTGACCTCTACATGGGAGGACTGCCGTACAGTGCACCAAGCACATCTTAATCCCTTCCCATCCGTACCTGCCGTTCCAGAACAGGTGATAACTCTCCGAATCATTGGTCGGAGACTACAGCACCTGCAGCTGAACTTGAGTGATTTACTGTCCACCTGTGTAGGCTGGCGGTATTACGATACAGCACAGACGGCTGCGTTTGGGGTGGTGCTGCGACCGGAAAGCACTGACTACTGACAGACGGCATCGCACTGTGTTCAGCGATGAATCGAGGCTCTGCACTGCCTCGGATGACCATCTGCAGCGACCTAGGGAGTGAAGGTGTTGAGTGGTCTCATCCTTTCAACGTTTAGGAGACACACGCCGGTGTTGGCCATGGAGTTATGGTGTGGAGATCCACGGCGTACGACTTCAGGTCACGACTGGGACTGAAGGAATTCTTACGACACAGTGGTTCGTCACGGACACCCTGCGTCCTCATGTGTTAACTCCCAGTTATCTTGGTGCCATTTTTCAACAGGACAATGTTCGCCTGCACATAGCACGTCTCCCTCTGAACCGCCTGCCCCTGATGTTGAGACACTCCGGTGTTGGCCATGGAGTTATGGTGTGGAGATCCACGGCGTACGACTTCAGGTCACGACTGGGACTGAAGGAATTCTTACGACACAGTGGTTCGTCACGGACACCCTGCGTCCTCATGTGTTAACTCCCAGTTATCTTGGTGCCATTTTTCAACAGGACAATGTTCGCCTGCACATAGCACGTCTCCCTCTGGACCGCCTGCCCCTGATGTTGAGATACTCCGGTGGTCAGCAAGATTTGCCTCAGGAGAGGATACAACGCCGTACCCAGTCGCATCTGTGCGTGCATCCTTGCCAGAGGTGACTCAACTTCATACCTAGAAGCGGGGTCGTACTACCAAGGTCTTCGTAAATTTCACTCGGTATTTTAATCACTGAAGTAACATCACATACGACGGTCACTCCAAAAGAAATGCACACTATTTTTTTTTAAATCCATCTTTTATTCTACATGTTTGAAACTTTTTCAGTGTGTAGATACATCCTTTAGGAACAATATTTTCATATCTCCACATAATTTCCACCCCTCTTAAGCCATCTTGCAACCAGCGCCTTTACACCCGCACGGTAAAATTCTGGACCAACCTGTTGGAGCCACTGTTTGGCAGCGTGCACAAGGGAGTCATCATTATCAAACCTTTTTCCATGAAGAGAGTCTTTCAGTTTCCCAAAGAGATGATAGTCACATGGAGCCAGGTCAGGACTGTAAGGCTGGTATTTCAGTGTTGTCCATCCGAGTTTTGTGATCGCTGCCATGGTTTTTTGACTGGCATGTGGCCGTGCATTGTCGTGCGACAGCAAAACATCCTGCTTTTGCCGATGTGGTCGAATACGACTCAGTCGAGCTTGAAGTTTCTTCAGTGTCGTCACATATGCATTAGAATTTATGGTGGTTCCACTTGGCATAATGTCCACAAGCAAGAGTCCTATGGGATCGAAAAACACCATAGCCACAACTTTTCCAGCAGAAGGTGTGGTTTTGAATTTTTTTTCTTGGGTGAATTTGCATGATGCCACTCCATTGATTGCCTCATCGTCTCTGATGGAGCCATGTTTCATCACCTGTCACAATTCTTCTAAGAAATTCATTTCCACCATTCTCATTCTGTTCCAAAAGTTCGCTGCATGCCGTTTTTCTTGTTTCTTTGTGAGCCACCAGACACACACCTTTTTTAACGCCAACACTTTCAGTATTCTGCAAACACTTCCTTCCCCTATCCCAACGTAGCGTGACAATTCGTTCACTGTGATGGGTCTGTCATCAGTCACCAATTCGTTAACTCTCTGCACGTTGTCTGGAGTGTGTGCAGTACGAGGCCTGTGCTGCGAGGACAATCCTCAATATTGCCGTGCCCGCTTTCATCACGTAACCTGCTTGCCCACCGACTAACTGTACTGCGGTAGACAGCAGCATCTCCATACACCTTTTACAACCTCTTGTGGATGTTCCCCACTGTCTCGTTTTCACAGAACAGGAATTCTATGACAGAGCGTTGCTTCTGACGAACGTGAAGTGTAGCAGCCATCTTGAAGACATGCTGTGACGGCGCCACTCACGGGAACATGTTGAACTAAGTTTGAAAACAAGAGGGAAGAATGTATCTACACACTGTAAAACTTTCACACATGCAGAATGAAAACTGTATTTCTACAAAAATAGTGTGCACTTCTTTTGGAGTGACCCTCGTATCATCTCAACCCGTGAGTTTTCATTTCGTTTGCTCCTTCCCTTGTGGGAGCTTCACTTCTGTCAGCCAGTGTACTTTCTTTTTCGTCATATTCTGTCAGTTAAGTCATTTAAGATAATTTACTTTTTCGTAATTTTTTAATAAAATGTTGTTAGGTGTCACGTATAACTTTGGTATCTGAATCGATTGTGAGCGAGCAGCGATGTTGTGAAGCTATATCGCAGAAATTAGGTTATTATCTCTGGTGCGCGCAAAGGCTCAGTAGCGGATAATTGTTAGCCGTGGTAAGTGAGGAAGCAGTTGCTAGATTTCAAATGTAAAGTCTCAATTTATCGATGTGTTTTATCAAGATGATTATGTAATGGTAACTGATCTGAGAAGGAGGAAGTGTAATGTAATCTTTTATTTACGTGAACAGGAATTGTAAGGTAATTTTTTTGAAGTCACTCTTTTATTTTGCACCGGCATTTTTCACCTACCTTTCTTTTAAAATTTTTAATTGATCATCGTCTTTTCAAAAGTAGGAAAAGAACGAAGTGTGTTCCGAAACTACTTTGATTTGCAACTAACAGAGAACTCATTGCACCTCATAACACTGTCTCTGTGGAGATATCGAATAAGTAATTTGCAACTTTAGCACAGCGGCGCGCAAGACAGAGCAGTACTGCAACGCCTTATCCAAATTTGCGCAGAATAGAGGTACAGACCAAATATTTTGATGTTTTTTTTATTATATCAGGGCCAGCTTATTTCATTCAAAGACAGTTAGATTTTTCTGTATTGTATATTAGTTTTAGTTCTGGGATCTGCGTTCAGTTTTCCAAAACTAATTGTAGTAGGTTTTGTGTCAACGTTCATAATTCAGGCAGTTTATACCGTTCAAAATTCTTGCAGTCAGATTATTCACTTTACCAGTATTAAAGGCTTGCCTTCTCATTGTGACAATTCAGTTTTCTATTACTCATAATTACTTCTGCACATCTACCAATATCCAAGACAGTGTACGTCACTTATATTTTTATTATTTAAAGATAACTCTCAATGCAACAGTGCTCTTTAGCTTCACAATCCTTCTACAATATGACGTACCAGTGTGTTGCGGATAGTGCTCGAGAGGTTATCACAGATCTACCAGTAGATGCAGAGTTCGCGTAACGGCGGTAAGAGCAGTCATCAAGTTACGGACTTCGAGTTTTCAGCAGGTTAATATTGTCGAGTTTGTGTGAGCCGAACATCGTCAGCAGTGTTGGCTTGACCAAACCACAGTTGATGATGAAAGGCAAGCCACAATCGGAGACTGACTGGTGCCACTTTCCTAAGCCGCTCGTTCGTCTGACGTGTCACGCGCCATATTCGTCACGCTCCTCTAGCAACCAAGATTGACTCCGTGGACTTAACCTGTAATGTCCATTTCATTCACTTATACTCTCATTAGTGTTCTAGTCTTCACTGATGTTCGACTATTATCGTAGAAATTAGATGGATAGATGAAAAACGAAATCGAGAGGTATTATAGAGCAGGTTCCTTGTAAAATCCCTTTACCAGAGGGGGCAAACTGTGTCGACATTGTTCACCCCTGCTGGATAACTTACACGGATGATCCAAAGCGCTATGACTACCTGGCCACGTGTATGTGGCTCCAACATTTGGAACTCCAATACAACAGCTATTCTGTGTGGCATGGATTGGACAAGTCCTAGGTAGGTTTTCAGAGGAACGTAACCAGATGCTTACGTGAAGGCACGCAGTTTCTGTAAATTACGGGCCGATCGTTTGGTGTCGCGGAGCTGGCGTCTGACAACTTCCCAAATATCTTCCATCGAGGTCAGATTTGGGGAGTTGGCTGGCCAGGTATGTTATAGCTACATGAAAGGTAGCAATTGCAATAACAAACGTGTAAAACTGTAATAATTTAATGTTATGTATCAAGAAGACTAACCAGATCTCTTTCTGTAAATTCCAGATTTATCGAATATTGTAACCTTGCATTCACCAGTACTGTGTAACTGCTTAAAGGCTGAAAATGCGGTAAGACTGCTTGTTAGTGAAGCGATGGTGGGTGAACGGGTTTTAATTATGTTGCACCGTGCCACGCAGTTATGTTAATTATAAAGTCACGTAGAACTGCAAAGACTGTGGAGCAGTATTTGACTAACCCACCATCCTCCGGACATCCCTGCAACTTACGCTAGCAAGATTCGTTTTACACAAAATATGGAGGAATCAAGCAAATATAATATAGATTTGTTAGACATACCTGACGTATTGTAAATTACTTCTATTTAGCAGTTCACAACTCCAAATAATGCTCTTAGTAACCAGTATACTCGGCCACATTGCACGTATTTCATTACGTTACAATTTCTTGTACAATGGCTTTCTACAACACAATGCAGAATTAATATCGATCACTTTAATACAGAAATTTCTAATGCGTATCGTACTTTGAGCTCAGTTACTAGTCAGAGAGTAATCGTATTCAGTGTCCACAGAACGCCAAGTTAACTTTCTCAAGTCATTGTTATAACATCTCTAGAAGGGTTCTGTTGAGTAATATAGCTACATAAAACATGAAGAAAATGAAAGGTTCTTAGGAAAGTCATACCTTCTGTTTCCTTAATTTTGTCATATCCTAGCTGCATAGAAAGTAAAGTTTACTGTGTAACTAGGCTGTTTAGGTTTTTATGTTGGTAACGCCACGTGGCGCTCTATATGAAAATCACTGACTGTGCTGTGTGAAGGCTGTGGTTGGTTTGCATTGTTGGAGTATATGCTATTGTAGTGTTGGGCAGTTGGCTGTTAACAGCGGCCGGCCGGAGTGGCCGTGCGGTTAAAGGCGCTGCAGTCTAGAACCGCAAGACCGCTACGGTCGCAGGTTCGAATCCTGCCTCGGGCATGGATGTTTGTGATGTCTTTAGGTTAGTTAGGTTTAACTAGTTCTAAGTTCTAGGGGACTAATGACCACAGCAGTTGAGTCCCATAGAGCTCAGAGCCATTTTGTTCACAGCGCGTAGCCTTGGGCAGTTGGAGGTGAGCTGCCAGCAGTGGTGGATGTGGGGAGAGAGATGGCGGAATTTTGAGAGCGGACGATCTGGACGTGTGTCCATCAGAAAGAGGAAATTTGTAATATTGGATTGAACACTATTCAGGTAAATACATTGTTTGTTCCCTATCAAAATCTTTCATTTGCTAACTATGCCTATCAGTAGTTAGTGCCTTCAGTAGTTTGAATCTTTTATTTAGCTGGCAGTAGTGGCGCTCGCTGTTTTGCAGTAGTTTGAGTAACGAAGATTTTTGTGAGGTAAGTGATTTGTGAAACGTATAGGTTAATGTTAGTCAGGGCCATTCTTTTGTAGGGATTATTGAAAGTCAGATTGCGTTGCGCTCAAAATACTGGCTGTCAGTTAAGTGTTGATCAGAATAGGTAAAGAGCGAAATGTCTGAGTACGTTCAGTTCTGCTCAGCTGTTTGAAAATCAAATAATGTAAGAGGTTTATCAGCACAGTAATTCAAAAATTTTTCTAAGGGGGCGTTTCAACTGGGATATGGCGGTACGACACGGGACATTAACCTGAGTTCACTAACAGGCTCCTGAAGCCACTGTAGCACGATTATGGCCTTGTTAAACCACTGGGAAGATGCAGTCGCCATTTGGGAACACAGCAAGCATGGAGGGATGCAATACGTCGTAAGAATGTTCACGTAGTCCACATCTGTCATGGTTCCCTTGGATTACTACCACAGGTCTCAGGCGTCCAAGTCAGTGCCCCCCACCCCACTAATGTTCCAATGCCCACACGGAGTATCCAGGCACGACCATTAAACTGGCGTAAAATGAAATTTGTTTCCAGCAACCTGGCGACATGTTCTCGTTTATCCACAGTCCACACACTGCAATCTCAATTGATAATGTCGGTCAATACGGGAATACGCAAAGGTCTTTGCAGAAGAACTTCACACTTGTGTCTCCACCAGCGTTGTACTCTGCCATCAGGTCACACAGTCCAGCCTGCATTACAGTTGCAGGCGAGCCTCCGGCCTGAACGTTCGGTGATCCGTGCACGTCGTTCACCTCGGCACCAACGCGTTGTTTCACCATCGTTCAACCACATTCCACAGACGCCCTCAACGTAGCTATAAACTTCTCAGTTTCCGATACTCGTTCTCAGGCTACAGGGCACAACAATCTGTCCTCTGAAAATGTCGATTACGTCTGAATTGTCCATTTGCGAACCATGTTGTTGCAGGAATGATTCCCCATTCGTGTCTGCGCCGCTTACACTGTCTCTCTGCTACGCCAAAAGGCGGCATTTAGTATCGCAGGTGTCACTGGTTAATGGTTTGGCTCACAAAATTTGAGAGAAGACGAGACAGCAAACAGTAAAAATTATAGAGAGTGGAGCGATAAAAGGCGCAACTTTAGTTCGGTACATTGAGACCACGGCTGCATGGAACTCAGCGAGGTTACGAAACTCTTTAGCTTGAAAAGAAACATGCATCAAACTATACAGATTCGCTGACCATTGTTTAGCAGCGGTGAGCCAAGAACGTTACCTTTTTCCCCCTCTTTTAGTAGAAGCTAAGCGACTCGATTACAGCGTGAACAACGTCTTAAAGACCAGCAATAGAGGTGAAGTGTGGCCTTTGTGTAGACATAATGCCGGCCTTCAGAGAAACGTTAAAAGAACAGTTAGCGCTTGTACTACATCAGTCATTCAGTTGCGACTTCGTAGTCGTTTTCTAGGTGTGCTACCGATGTACCAATCTGAGGTGCTTGTGCAGAACGACACACTTTTGAAAGGGCGTATTGTTCACCTTCTCAGGGCTAATGTATTCGTGTACTGGATTACCTTCCGTCCCCTGAGAGTTTTTCTACCATGTATGATATAAATATCAATTTACTTTTGGAAAGTGTCTACGCCTTTCAATTTATCATTTGCCTGTAACTTGTTCAGGAACTCATTTTCATCTGACACTGCAATTTCTGAATTGAGTGCATCAGACATTTACGAAGTCTTAAGGTTCCGTGCAAATTCCGCTCCACTTGTGTTCATAAAAATAATAAATATGTACCATATCGTACTATTCATGGCCTTATCTACATATCCTGCAAACCACTGTAGTGCATGGCAGAGGATACGTCCAACAGCACCAGTTGTTAGTGTTTCTTCCCTTTACATTCACGTATGGCGTCTGCATGGGACCCTTAGTAGTTGGGTCTGATTGAAGAGATTGAGAAGATCCAAAGAAGAGTGGCAAGATTCGTGACTGGTACATTTAGCCATCGCGAACGTTGCAAATCTCATTGAAAGTTTGAGGTAGGACACACTCGCAGACAGACGACGCGCTAAACGGAAGGGGCTGCTCACTAAATTACGAAATCCGATCTTCGCCGAGGATGTAGAGCATATATTATTACCAACAACTTTAAAATCGCGCAATGATCACCATTCGAAGATAAGGGAAATTAGAGCTCATACTGAGGCTTTCAGACAGGCGTTTTTCTCTCGCGCGATCCGCGAGTGGAATGGTTCAAATGGCTCTGAGCACTATGGGACTCAACATCTTAGGTCATAAGTCCCCTAGAACTTAGAACTACCTAAACCTCACTAACCTAAGGACATCACACACATCCATGCCCGAGGCAGGATTCGAACCTGCGACCGTAGCAGTCCCGCGGTTCCGGACTGCAGCGCCAGAACCGCACGGCCACCGCGGCCGGCTCCGCGAGTGGATCAGAGGGGGGAGGGGAATATGACTTTGGTGCGAATTGTGACCTCCGTCACACACCGCTTGGTGGCTAGCGGAGTATATATGTAGATGTAGATGTAAAAGTAAAAGGATGTTTAAATGCCCTTACGCGTATTGTAATTAATCTAATCTTATCTGAGCGACATATAGGGAGTTGTTGTATACTCCTAGAGTCATCAGTTACAGCGGGTTCTCTACGTCGATCGTCAAGAATCTGCCAGTGCACTTTGTTCAGCACCTCTGAGACGCAATTTTGTCTCTGAACTCTTCCACTGGCCACAAAAACAACAATATGGGGTTGTGGGTCCGCCTTGATGCAAAAAAACTGTTGTTATTTATTTATTCCCCCAAACTACTTTCAGCGACAAATATCGCCATCATCAGTGGCTTCATTCTAAAACATGTAGAAATAGTATACTTATAAAACACTCTAAAACATTACTACATGTGTGCTATGTTGTTCGAAATATTGTTTCCGTGAATAGTTTGATAATATCTTCTTTACTATACAGCATTATTTTACAGTTGTTGCCGATTCCTGTTTTTTTTTTTTTTGTTTTTGCCGTTTTTCTCATGTCATCTGCAACTGTGTGAGTGGTTTTTAAACAAATACAAAAACGTTTACTAACAGCAACTCATACAGTTGCAGACAACATGAGAAAAACGGCAATAAAAAACCCAGTAAGTATTCCGGAAACAGTGGCAACAATTGTAAAATCATGCAGTGACGTATAGTAAATAAGGTATTATGGAAACATTCACAGAAACAATATCTGGAACAAAATAGCACACATATAATAATGTTTTACAGTGTTTTACAGGTATGCTATTTCTGCATGGTTTAGAATTAAAGAAGCCACTGATGATGGCGATACTGTCGATAAAACTAGTTTTGGGGAAATAAGTAAATAAATAGCAGAAGCGTTTTGCATCAAGGCGGACCCACAATCCCATATTGTTATCTCTGAGACGCTCTCACGTGGGTCCTACAAACATCTGACCATTCGTGCTGAACCTTCTCCGTATACGCTCAATATCTTCAATATACCCTGTCAGTCCTATTTGGTACCGGTCCCACACATTTGAGCAATACTCTACAATGGGTCGCTCTATTTACCCAGTACTTTACCCAAAGCCTACCACCTGCTTTATCGAGAGGTGGCGCAGTGGTTAGCACACTGGACTCGCATTCGGGAGGACGACGGTTCAATCCCGTCTCCGGCCATCCTGATTTAGGTTTTCCGTGATTTCCCTAAATCGTTTCAGGCAAATGCCGGGATGGTTCCTTTGAAAGGGCACGGACGACTTCCTTCCCAATCCTTCCCTAACCCGAGCTTGCGCTCCGTCTTTAATGACCTCGTTGTCGACGGGACGTTAAACACTAACCACCACCACTGCTTTATCGACTACTACCCTACGTGATCATTATATTTCATATCCCACGTAGTATTACACTCAGGCATTTGTATGTGATGATCGATTCCAACTGTATTTTATACAAACTTTTTGATACTGTACAGCCGGCCGAAGTGGCCGTGCCGTTAAAGGCGCTGCAGTCTGGAACCGCAGGACCGCTACGGTCGCAGGTTCGAATCCTGCCTCGGGCATGGATGTTTGTGATGTCCTTAGGTTAGTTAGGTTTAACTAGTTCTAAGTTCTAGGGGACTAATGACCTCAGCAGTTGAGTCCCATAGTGCTCAGAGCCATTTGAACCATTTTTTTGATACTGTACAGTGATACGATACTACATTTTTTAGTTTTATAAATTATAAAACTTTATATTTTCGAACATTTAAAGCAAGTTTGTAATCTCTGCACCACTTAGAAATCTTGTCATGATCTGAGTGAATATTTATACAGCTTTTTTCACTCAGTACTACATTATAGATAACTGCAACATCTGCAAAACTCCTAGGTTACTATTAATATTGTCCGCAAGGTCATTAATATACAACATGAACAGGAAGGGTCCCAACGCTCTTAGCTATGGAACGTCCAAAGTTAATTCTACATCTAATGATGACTCTTCATGCAAGACAACCGGCTGCTGCTCCCTACCAACAATACTCAGTCCAGTTACAACACACGTTTCGCTTGATACACTTACGACAAGAACCGTTGATCTGGTACTGAGTCAATACTTTTCGAAAATCAAGAAATACTGCATCTGCCTAACTTCCTTGATCCAAAGCTTTCATTATGTCGTGTGAGAAAAGTTTGAGTTGGGTATGTCACATGCCACCGTACGTGGTGACGTGGAAAACTAATTTAATAACCATTTTTGGTTAAGATAAGACTTGATTTGCCTGCACCGACTGTAAGTCGCAAAGTTGTTGCAACTGAGTGCGAAACGGAAAAAGTTGCATAGTTTTTCTGATGATAGTTACGTAGAACTTGAATTATGCTCCAAAAAGAATAGTACATTCTACGAGGGTTGGAACTGTGGCAACTATTTATTCACAACCGATACGAAAGAGTTACAGGTTTGCACCTGTTACTGTCCTTCAAAGTAGTCACCAGCGTTATGTAGAACCCGTTGTCAGCGATGTGGAAGGTGTAGTATACCGTTAGCAGAGCCCGTTCTGTTATTGGTGTGAATGGAGCGGTCTAAAGTTATGGTGATTCTCGTGTATGAATGTGATGGTGTTATCCTAACGCATTGCGTTCCTCCATGGCAGACCGTCAATGCACAGTATTTCTGTTCATTTATGGAATATCACCTGCGACCAGCTTTGCGAAAGAAGCGGCGATACTTTCTGCGCAACCCACCCATCATTTTGCACGACAATGCGCGGTCGCATACAGCGCAAGCTGTGGCTGCCCTTCTCTGTCGATGGGACTAGGAAGCACTGTACCATCCACCATACTCCCCGGACTTAAGTCCTCGTGACTTTGATTTGATTTCGAAGATGAAGGAACCACTTCGTGGCATTCGCTTGAGAACTGTTCCAGAGATTCGTCAGCCAGTAGACCGCTCCATTCGCACCATCAACAGAACAGGCTCTGCTAACGGTATACTACGCCTTCCACATCGCTGGCAACGGGTTGTACGCAATGCTGGTGACTACTTTGAAGGACAGTAACAGGTGCAAACATGTAACTCTTTTGTATCGGTTGTGAATAAATAGTTGCCACTATTTAAGTTCCAACCCTCGTTTAACATAGTCCTTTTCTGATTAAAATATAACGCACAGGAATAAGAGTGAGTTTATGTTATTCACTTCTATATACGAAATCAGCGAAATGCAACCACTGATGCGCCTAACACATGACGCATAATAATATGTCATCAGTAAGTTCCGTAGATGCTGATGCGACAGTTTTTTTTTTTCCCCTGGGTGAGCTGGAACGATCGATGGCAATCTTACAGTTAGTCTGTCGGTTGGTAGGCGTGACAAATGCAGCAAAGAATTTTTAATCAACTGACGCAAAAGTTCCTTTCATTTACATTGATCGCAGAACCACGATGAATACCAAGTCTCTAACAATGCAGAGAAGCGCTGGCTACCGTAATAGCCTTTTACGGAAACGGAAAAGAATAGCAAATGGCAGCAGGGCACGAATTGCACGATATTCTATTGTTAAGTCAATGTGGAACGGCATGACACGTAACTGGAACTTTTCATATTATCTCTATAATACTTTTAAACAATTAAGGGTCGAAAGAATGGTAAGTGAATGTATATTAAAATGCGAGTTATATCTACACGAGTCTCCGTATTAGTCACACATCATTAAACATTAAGACGCTGATTTCTTCTTCCGTACCTGGATCGTATTTTAAAGGCATCCTGTCAATGCTTCCGTAGATCCGATTGGCAGCTTCTATTTCCGGATTAGAATGATGAGATTTCGTGTGTTAAAATATGGCAGAATAGTCGTTTTAGTTACGCCATTAGGTTGTTCCACTATTTATAATTTTTATAGTCAGTTTTGTTTGTACGTGGTATTCTAGAATCATTCTGAGCGTGTGTTCTTTATCCACTGAAGTTCGCTATGCAGGTCGGAACAGCAAAAAGAAATTACATATTAAAGCACGACGATATTTTTTGACATTTTTATTAGCTGATGTTAGAATTGGCATGTAGCTTTTTTGTGAAAACATAGGGACAAAATATTAACAAGTATTTCGTATTAATATGTGTGCCAAGAGAAGTAGATGGAATGAGAAACTTGAAGAACCCTTTCACAAGAAACACAAATCACGAGTCTTTTTCAGAGAAATGAAGAGTAGAATTAAAGGCTTCTAGGAAAAAGAACCCTACGTAATAGGACAAGATGGCACAATAAAAATTGGCGAGAAAGAGGTGTGCGAGGAAGTGGCTAGGTACACTAAGTGATCAAAAGAATCTGGACACCTGGCTGAAAATGGCGTACACGTTCGTGGCGCCCTCCATCGGTAATGCTGGAATTCAATATGGTGTTGGCCCACCTTTAGCCTTGATGACACCTTCCACTCTCGCAGGCATACGTTCAAACAGGTGCTGGAAGGTTTCGTGGGTTCAAATGGCTCAAAGCACTATGGGACTTAGCATCTGAGGTCATCAGTCCCCTAGAACTTAGAACTACTTAAACCTAACTAACCTAAGGACATCACACACACCCATGCCCGACGCAGGATTAGAACCTGCGACCGTATAGGTCGCGCGGTTTCAGACTGAAGCGCCTAGAACCGCTCGGCCACATCGGCCGGCGGTTTCGTGGGGAATGGCAGGCCATTCTTCACGGAGTGCTACGCTTAGGAGAGGTATCGATGTCGGTCGGTGAGGCCTGGCACGAAGTCGGCGTTCCAAAACATCCCAAAGGTGTTCCGTAGGATTCAGGTCAGGACTGTGCAGCTCAGTCCATTACAGGGATGCTATTGTCGTGAAACCACTCCGCCACAGGCCGTGCATTATGAACAGGAGCTCGATCGTGTTGAAAGACGCAATTGCCACCACCGAATTGCTCTTCAACCGTGGAAAGCAAGAAGGTGCTTAAAACATCAGAGTAGGCCTGTGCTGTGATAGTGCCACGCGAAACAAGGAGTGCAAGCCCCCCCCCCCCCCCCCCATGGAAAACACTACCAAACCGACACTCCATAACCTCCATCCTGGCAGATAACGTTCACCAGGCATTCGCCATACCAACACCCTGCCATCGGATCGCCACATTGTGTACCGTGATTCGTCAATCCATACAACATTTTTCCCAGTGTTCAATCGTCCAATATTTACGCTCCTTACACCAAGCGAGGCGTCGTTTGGCATTTGCCGGAGTGATGTGTGGCTTATGAGCAGCCGCTCGACCATGAAATCCAAGTTTTCTCAACTCCTACCTATCTGTCATAGTACTTGCAGTGGACCCTGACGCAATTTGGAATTCCTGTGTGATGGTATAGAATAGATAGATGTCTTCCTATTACACATTGCGACCCTCTTCAACTGTCGGCGGTCTCTGTCAGTCAACAGACGAGGTCGACCTGTACGCTTTTGTGCTGTACGTGTCGCTTCACGTTACCACTTCACTAATACATCGGTAACAGTGGACCTGGGGATGTTTAGGAGTGTGGAAATCTCGCGCACAGACGTATGACAAAAGTGACACCCAATCACCTGACAATGTTCGACGTCCGTGAGTTCTGAAGTGTTGGCAGAAGTGCCAATACCGTGTTGCTAAAGGAGGCCGAAATGCACGCGTTTAATTACACGCAGACTGGCGTGAGGTCTGGAACAGTTAACTGTAATTAATATAGCCAATAAGGTACGCTGTTGCTGGAATACTTAACTTTAATCCATAATTGGTGTACATCGCTCTTGACGGTACATTAATATGCTCAATATAAACTGGTAATGGCGCCTTGCTAGGTCGTAGCAAATGACGTAGCTGAAGGCTATGCTAACTATCGTCTCGGCAAATGAGAGCGTATTTGTCAGTGTAGCGTCGCTAGCAAAGTCGGCTGTACAACTGGGCGAGTGCTAGGAAGTCTCTTTAGACCTGCCGTGTGGTGGTGCTCGGTCTGCAATCACTGACAGTGGCGACACGCGGGTCCGGCGTATACCAATGGACCGCGGCCGATTTAAAGGCTACCACCTAGCAAGTGTGGTGTCTGGCGGTGACACCACAAGTTCCGCGGAGCTCCTCATTCTGGTCTCTCACGATGTCTAATGACTTCTGAGGTCGCTGATATGGAGCACCTGGCAGTAGGTGACAGCACAATGCACCTATTACGAAAAACATTTTTTTCGGGGGGGGGGGGGGGGATGTCCGGATACTTTTGATCACGTAGTTTATTTTAGGGGTTTAATGAATGCAGACAGTAAAGTGGACACACTTACGCTCTAGGGACGAAAGTTAGGATAATCTAGACAATGTCCCCACCACGGCAGAAGTAGCAGAGAGGCAATTAAAAACCTCAAAAACAACAAGGCATCAGGCAGTGATGGTATCTGTGCTGAAGAGGTCAAGTGAGGCGGGCCTGAAATAGAAAAAAGTATGGACAATATAATAAGGGATATCTGGAGAAATAAGAAAATACCCATAGACTGGAAAGAAGCCATTATAATACAACTACACAAGAAAGGGGACATGAAAGTACTGGATAATTACAGGGGCATCTCTCTATTAAAAATAGGGTACAAGATTTTGTCGACAAACTTGCTGAACAGAGTTGAAGAACAACTGGGGCCGACAATAGGAGAGTACCCGTGTGGTTATAAGAAAAGGGAGGAACTGTACAGAGCAGATATTTGGAATAAAAAGGATAATAGAACACAGACACAGGAAAGGAAAAAAGACAATAGTGACATTTGTGGACTTCCAAAAGGCCTGCGATTCAGTTGACAGAAGTACTCTGCTTGATGTGTTGGAAGATAGAGGACTGGATGCTACACCACATGCAATAATAAAGGAAACGTTAAGCGACACTATTGCCAGGATCAGGCATCGCAGTACGCTGTCAGACAGCTTCAAAATAAAAACAGGTATCCGGCAAGGGGACGGACTATCACCAAATTTCTTTAACCTGGTTTTGGACGAAGTAGTGAGACAGTGGAGACAACTAAATGGTAATCAAAGATGTGCAAATAGGGTACAAGGTCAAACATAACGCAACAGTGGTCTGCCTGGCACTCGCAGATGACATGGCACTCTTAAATGAGACAGAAGAAGAGGCAAAGACAGCACTAAAAAATCTAGCCGAGACAGTAGAAAAGGTCGGACATGAGGTTGCCTATAAGAAGACCAAGACATTGAACACAGAGTCTGACTGGAAGATGGATGGCCGAGTGGTTGAGAGAGTCAACAGTTTTCTTTATTTGTGGGAGAAGATAACTGGTGACATACAGGCAACAGTAGCGCAGTAGACAGGGCACAGCTTTTGCAGACGCTTCGGTATGCGGTGAAAACAACATATGGCAAGAAAAACTGCCATGGAATGTCAAATTGCGACGTTACACAGCAACTGTAAGAAATGCTGCTCTGTATGCATCAGAAATGATCACACTCGGCTAGAGAGCTTGTATACAGTTGAAGGAGGAGGAACGGAAAATTTTGAGAGGCATATGGGGCACCAAAAAACATGGGGATATCTGGATACACAGAACACGGCAGGAAAATATTGAACCCATATCGAGCGAGATACGGAAGAGGAGGTTACGATTTGTTGGGCACATCATGAGGATGGAGGAGGAGAGGTTGGCTAAGAAGATATGGAATGCAACATGTGATACGGGGAAACAACTGGGTGAAGGAAGCCAGAGATGACTGGAAGGCTGTAGGAATAAAAGAAAGGAATCTGCAGGCAGTAATGGAGGACAGGGAGAAGTATAAAGAGTTGGTGGATGGTCACAGGTGGTCGGACACCAAAATCAGAGTTGTCTTAACAGAAGAAGAAAGAAACAGAAGAAGCGAGAGAATGAAGAGGTATTGGGAAGAACGAAGACGTGCAAAACAAGCCACACGTGATCCTGGAGGGTCCTAACGAAGCAGAAGAAGAAGAAGAATATGTGATTTAATTATAAATCTCGGGCTCATTAAGTTTATCAAATGTATTGAGGGTTGCGTAACGGTGTACGTAGCATCCTTATGAGTGAGGTCAGCGTGATCAGCAGTGTCATCTTTCATATAATAGGCAACCGACCAAAGCAGATCACACGCTATGTGCTGCGGTGGACTCAATATAATATTGATATGCCAGACGGGCGTTCTTTTTCTTTTCATTTCACATTTTCGCCCTTGTCTTTCTTGTTCACTCGCTACTGGACTTTTTAGGCTTTTTGGATCCATTTCGGAGCGAGCTGTCCTCTGACTCAAGTCGTCTATAATTTGGAGCTTATATATGAGTCATATGAAACACCTTCCATTATCTTCTGTTTTTTATTTTGTTTATTTATTGTTCATTTTTATTTGGTTTGATTTCATTATTTTGTGATTTACAACCCACCAGTTTCTAGCTTTATAACACAGAGCTAATTTCTAACGATCATGCGTATGCGCCTACACTGGTAACGAAGACGTAACAGGCAAAACAAATACCGCGCAACAAACATGTACAGATGCGGTCCATCCGTTGTTGCCTCATTGTTGACGCGTTATTAGTCTTCGTTATTACGATTCAAATCTGAAATCATTTTGCCACCCAAGGAGGTTTCACCGACGAGCGAATACACACGAAAGGAATATGGAGTGCCTTTGTCATTTAAGCGTTAATTGTGTGCGAATTCTCCTGCGTCCACGTCATTACAGATAGATATTTTTTCCACGCAACACATTTCACCATCTTCGTTATATAATTTTCCTAAAGTTTATTCGAAGAAATAAGACATTGTGGAGAACCGAGCACACTACATTTATGAACTCACATTTGATGCGAGGCTACAGTCTAATGTTTCAACATCCACGCAATATTACTATTTTTGGATTGAGATTGTGCGACCAAATCCGCCGTTCCCTTCTGTAAGTGATCGTTAGGGTATTCACCTGAAAAGAAGAAGCATGAAAAAGCTAAAAACCCGACGGAGATTTAAGGCATTATCCAGCCCAATACGAAACCAACGATTACCACTAAACCACCTGGCGCACGTATATCAGCGCTCAAGTCAGTTTTAAGTATACTTTGGTTAAAAGGTGACCTGCTGCTGTGCACACTTGCAGAATTATTTTATGGCAACGATGTGGTACTTCAAAATAGTTTTTCGAATTTTTTCCCCACTGCCAACAGAGGTGCATTTGTAATAGGACTTAAAATTTTAAATGATTGTGTTCTGACGGTGAGCCAAAACCACAGTGTCCATATACGTTACGGTGTCACTGCCTGAGCACTATGAAGAGTCAAGGAATGAGTAATTAATGGTGTATTCGCCGATGGACAAATTTAAGTACCGGGGTTGCAGGGCAAAGCAGATAATAGAGCAGACATCATCATGAACGATTCTTGGTGAATGTGATGAACCACGTAAAATTAATATTTTGCTGTCACTTACTGCCGAACCTGCTCTTAATAGACACTGTCTGCTAACTGTTCCTCAACGCAACGCGTCACCGGCTGTTACATAACTGTTCATTGCATCTGTGATGCCAAAGTAACTTATTCTGCAATAGGAATTGTTTCTTTCAGGCTGCCGACAGACAAGTGTCAAAGAGTGGGCTAAGATTACCTTCGTATCACTTTTCCATTTCAAGTACATAACGGGTATTTACATAGTCAATGAGTATGTCATCTTCATTAGATGGATGACAGGAACTAGAAGGACACATCCACTTGGTACAGTGCTGATGAGTTACGGTTATCAGTTATCTGATTAGTGGCACTTCCGAACCGTTAAAATGTGAAGAGAACTGGTGGCAAATCACATGAAGGCTACTGCAAAAAAGTTCTACCTGACATCGGCGTCTATCAATAAACATTTGGGACTGAAACGATCCAACACTCAGTTCATTCGGCAAATGTGAATTATGAAAGATAACAAGCGTTTCAATGGCATTTGGATTCGGCTTATGTATGATTATCAGCAGCAGTTTTTTTTTCGACACCGGAAACACATGGCTGCGAACTTGCCACTGAATGGCGTCATCAATTAAGTATAAACGCTGGTTTATGTACCTTAATTATGCCATTCTTAAAGCGTAAATGATTAGTTCTAACGATGTATTAACACTATTAATAACCTTTATCCACAAAAAAATGCTGACCCTCCTTTGAATTGAAAATGTTCAATGAAATATGCTGCTGCTTTTGTCACGCATTTGTGCAACATTTATCAAAGTTACGTCTATAATTAACAACGCAAAACTGTAGCCTTCACAACGTGATCATGAACGAGTTCTCAGTTGAGAAGTCAGCACTCCATTTCCGGGAAGGAATGCTAGAAGGAAGTGTGCAAGTTACGCTCAGGTAAGTTTTTAAATATGGCCAACGGTTAGAAAAACAGAACCAAGTGTTAAGTATATTGCTGATTATGCGTTACTACATATTATTTACGTATAAATGACGTTATGAATGACGATCAACAGGGCGAACAACATACGTGTTGCTAAAATAAAATTCGACATGGAACCAAGAATGCTTGTAATTTATGCGAGCACTCACAGATGATGCTTCTGCGTCTCTTATCTTTTTTTCATCTGACGGTTATATCTCTGGAAGTTAGATATTGAGAACTTTACATACTTTGCTACTCATCTTTTTGAGTCCCTCGGATTTCACTACTAACAAAAACACCTGACTACCCTCAGAAGTCTTTCGCGGAAGTAAAAATGTCTTGGCGTCTTGGCTTCACTGATCTCCCCCCCGCACCCACGTTTTCTCTGAATTATTCGTTCCGCTACTGCAGCAGGACAACTTTTTCTTCTGCACTAGCACGAAATATTCTCTCGTGCAATGTTGACCTGAAAGTTGACGCACATCCCTTGCGACCAAGTCACACGGAAGAAATTATTTCGTGTTTGTCATATTTGTAAGTACGATGCAGCTACACTTTTCACTGGGTGTTTGTTTCTAGTCTGCGCCTGAAATATTTAAAATGTGAGCCCGGACGCTACGTGCCTGCGTCACAAAAACAAATGCAAGAACGAAACACTTGCTGCTTGTAGTACATTTGTCGTGTGTATGTGTACAAACTAGTTTCTTGCAAACTGAAGATAAAAATAAAAACTGCATGGTTTATGCCGTAGTTAAGCGACTACAACGAGAGGTTTTGACACTTGACGCGTGTGAACACTTTCATCCCTCATCACCGTACTACAGTGAACATAAAGTGCAGCAGAAACGTAGTAATGTAACGTCTACTAGATGTGTATAATAAACATGCACAAACGTATTTGTTGAATTTCAGATGTCGGTGAGTTATTAGCTGAGGCTACACGCATTGTATTTAATTATTCCACATATTCCTCAGGCACAGCAACGACGAACTAACTGCTGCGGTGTAATCCAATGCAGTATTATGTTAAAACAAGTCTAGTTGCACTTTGAATAACGAATTACGGAAGGCTGTGGAGAGTGTTGGCTGGCCTCGTGTTTTGTTGGCGCGTCGGTAGAAGAGAGGAGTGGTGCGTAGCAGAGCAGCGCAGGCTGGGTTGTGTGCAGCAGGGAGAGTGCGCGGACTGACCTGACAGCGAGAAGATGCGACCCGGGATCCTGGCTCTATTGATCACGGCAGCCCTGCGCTCCGCACGCCAGCAAACACAAGACTGCCGCCAGTATCCCGCCGCGCCGCCAGCTCCGGGCAGAACAGGCCTAGGGCGGTGTGGTGGGGGGAGGGGTGCGAGGGAGAGAGGCAGAAGGAGAGAGAGAGAGAGAGAGAGAGAGAGAGAGGAGGGACACCGCAGCGAGAAGGAGCGACGAAGATAGCGCGATCTGCCGCGCGTGAGGCACAGCGTCGACGCGATGGTGGGAGGGGGGCGAGGGGTGGGAGGCGGCAGCAGGGAGGCAGCGCTGCTGCCGCCGCCGCCGTTGCCATGTCGACCTGCCGCCGCTGCTGCTGGCGGCAGATTCCCCTCCGTGTGACACATTGCCCGTGGTTCGGGACGGGATGCTGCCGTCTTGCACCTCTTGCTGTAGCAGCGCGGTCTCCCAACGCAAACTGGCCCCAAGACGGCTCCAACTTCATCCCAGAATCAGCGTCTGGCGCTACTCTGCTGCAGATGGGAAAGAATGTGGTAGCCCGAAGGGAAGAATGCAGACTTCTGCGTCTATCACGAGTCAGCGTGTGCATAGAATGTGGGTAAAACGTGTTTGGAATGGTATGTAGAAGGTCGTGAGCTACAGTCCGATCCACCAACGATAGCAGTAAGCACAGGTCAACGGATTGTGGGTCCACCTTTTAGCAAAACACTTTTGTTGTTTATCTATTCCGCCAAATTAGTTTCAGCGACAAATATCGCCATCATCAATGGGTTCTATGGCTCTTATTTACCACACGCCACAGCATGATTTTACAATTGTTGCCGCTGCTTCCGGCACATTTTCTGCGTTTTCCTTTTTTGTTGTTGCCGTTTTTCTCGGCATACATCATGTCGTCTGCAAGTTCGTTGGATGGCTTGCAGATGGCATGGCGTATGCTGAGAAAAACTGCAACAAAAAAAAAAAAAAGAAAAAAAGCGCAGAAAATATGGCGGAAACAGCGGCAACAGTTGTAAAATTATGCTGTGACGTATAGTAAATAAGAATCAATATTTGTCGCTGAAATTAGTTTGGGGGAATAAATAAATAACGAAAGCGTTTTGCTCATATTGTTGTTTTTGTATGCAAACATGGATCAATGGAAGAGTTTCAGTATAAAATTATTATTCTTTTTGTTGTCGGCGGAGGTTCGAGTCCTCCCTCGGGCATGGGTGTGTGTGTTTGTGCTAGGATAATTTAGGTTAAGTAGTGTGTAAGCTTAGGGACTGATGACCTTGGCAGTTAAGTCCCGTAAGATTTCACACACATTTGAACGTTTTTTTTTTTTTTTTTTTTTTGTTGCCGGTTCCAGGTGAGAGGTGCGGTACACTGATACACATGCTTTGTGCTCTGTGTTAAGTATGGATCCTACTTATTTATGTATCGTATGGGTAGAACAGCAAATATTGAGAAATACATACAGTTTACAATTATACATTTAAGGATTTAGGCACAGAGCTAATATGTTCAAATTCTTATAGTTAATAATTCAAGAATATTAAAAGGAGGACATTTAGACTATAAAATCGGGACTGTTAATTAAGCCGGATACATTTCATAAGAGTTCAACATCTGTTGAATGAAGCCAATTGATAGAAGAGTATTTTTGTGGTAAGTTCCTGTCGGACCGAAGTGCTCAGGTCATCGGTCCCAAGGCTTACACACTACTTAATCTAACTTAAACTATCTTAACGCTAAGGACAGCACACACACCCACGCCCTACGTGGCTACCCCGCGCGGCGATAGCGGAGTATGTAACCTACAAATATTTTTTCTCACTTGCTTGTTTAGAATTGTTTCGCTAACTACCACCATCAGCCATGACAACTCGCAACAATCAGAATAAAAATTCACTAAATATCTCGCTAAGTTGGCAGAACACTTAGCATATGCTACTGATGCTTTAAAGAAACTGCCCTCACGACGCTTGTCCGTCCTCTTTTAGAGTACTGTTTCGGGGTGTGGGATCCTTACCAGATAGCATTAACGGAGCACATCGAGAAAGTTCAAAGAAGGGCAGAACGTTTAGTTTTATCGAGAAATAGGGGAGAGGACGTCACGAACAACATACAGGATTTAGGATGGATATTATTAAAACAAAAGCGTTTTTCGTTGTGGCGGAATCTTCTCACGCAATTTCAATCACCAACTTTCTCCTCAGAATACGAAAATATTTTGTTGACGCCGACGTACACAGGAAGAAACGATGATCATAAAAATAAAAAAGTAATGGAAATCAGATCTCGCACGGAAAGAGGTAGGTGTTCGTTTTTTCCACACGCTGTTCGAGAGTGGAATAATTGAAAATTATTGTGATGGTGAATCGATGAACTCTGTGCCAGGCACTTAAGTGCAGAGTATCCATGTAGATATAAATGTACTGTCACGTTTAATGTATTGGGTACGATATTAACAGCAGAACGCTCGGAGTAGGGATGGGAATAACCGACAACTTAAAATCTATACCTTTATTTCAATTCTGAATAACTGGTACTTTTCGGTATTTACTTCGTCTCGGTTGTAGCAGGTGTTTTCTTATTACCAGATAAAGAAACCGGAATATCAGTTAGCCATAGCGACAGTGCTAAAATTTTCGGTTTTTTAATTAACATTTTTAATAAACCAGCAATTTTTATTTGTAAAATTTTCATTTCGCCGAAATTTTACTTTTTTATGCGAAATGAGAAAAGCGGTCTGAGAAAGTTTAATAACAATACCGACAAACGCGCGACAGAAGAATTGGTACAGCATGGCAGAGACAATAATGTACCTGTTACCATGTGGCGTGGATTATTAGAGGGTCTATATGGTAGCATCTCGTCGTCGCTGTCGGACACCAAATGTATTACAGAATGGCACCATCCCTAGTGTGAAAATACAGGTTGTTTATAAATGAATATCGGGGTTTTAACGCTTTATAATATTTATTATATTAAACTTACAGTTATAAATTACATGTCAAATGAAAGAGCAACTCAAACAGTTTTACCAAGAACCTTATAAATGTTCAATGTGAGCACCATTTGTCACACGGTACACATCAAGTCTATAGCCGAGCTCTTCCCAAACGTTGATAAGTGTGTCTTCAGTGATTGTAGCAACAGCTGCTTCAATCCGGTTTCCTAATTCAGGGAGGTCTGCTGATAGCGGATGCACATACACACGACACTTGATGAAGCCCCAAAGGAAAAAAATCGCATGGCGTTAGGTCGGGTGAACGTGGAGGCCATGCAAAGCAAGCCCTGTCATTGGGCCCCTTGAGGTCTATCCAGCGCTTGAGTACAGTGAAGTTCAACCAATCGCATACTTCGCTATGGCAGTGAGGTGGCGCATCGATCCCCGTCGGGTTCAGGGATTTTCTCTGCCTCGTGATGACTGGGTATTGTGCGCTGTCCTTTGGTTAGTTAGGTTTAAGTAGTTCTAAGTTCTAGGGGACTGATGACCATAGATGTTAAGTCCCATAGTGCTCAGAGCCATTTGAACCATTTGAGGTGGCGCACCATCTTGCTGGAAAATGAAGTTCTCTGGCTCATCTTCTTCCAACGGAGGGAAGAGCCATTGCTCTAGTGTATCAAGGTAAGAAGTGCCAGTTACAGTAAATTCACCAAAAAAGAAAGGCCCATAAACTCTCCGCCGGTATACGGCACAGAAAACAGTCACTGTAGGGGACTCTCGTTGCATTTGTACCACCTCGTGAGGATTTTCTGAGCCCCAGATGCGCGCAGTATGAGTGTTAACATGTCCACTAAGGTGAAAGGTCGATTCATCAATGAAGACAACATAATCCAGAAAATCTTCATCGTCACGAAACAAGAAGTTGGCACGTAATCCATGGTCTGCCGGCTTTAGAGCCTGCAATACCTGTAAACGGTAAGGATGTAGTTGTACGCGTTTTCTTCAAACTTTCCAAACAGTCGACACGGGAACTTATAATTCACGACTAGCCTTCCGGACTGATTTCTTCGGGCTACGAGTGAACGACTCTCTGACTCGCTCAACAGTCTGTTCACTAGCTCTTCGTCGTCCTGTGCTCTTCCCTTTACAAAGGCAGCTGGTATCTTGAAATTGATGATACACCTACGAATGTTATTGTCACTTGGAGGATCACAACCGAACTTCAGCCGGAACGCATGTTGCACAGTAACTACAGATTCGGTCTTTGCAAGCTGCAAAACACGAAACGCTTTCTGTTCACTAGTCGCCATCTTCGCTACTACCACTGCCTAGCGGATTGCGGCGGAACCATTGCGCTCTGCACATCCACACTGGTGCCAAACATAACTGTTTGAGTTGATCTTTCACTTGACATATCATTTATAACTGTATGTTTAGTGTAATAAATATTATAAAGCGCTAAAACCCCGATATTCATTTATAGTGGTTCAAATGGCTCTGAGCACTATGGGACTTAACATCTGAGGTCATCAGCCCCCTAGAACTTAGAACTACTTAAACCTAACTAACCTGAGGACATCACACACATCCATGCCCGAGGCAGGATTCGAACCTGCGACTGTAGCGGTCTCGCGGTTCCAGACTGAAGCGCCTAGAACCGCTCGGCTACACCGGCCGGCTATTCATCGATAAACACCCTGTATTTTACTATGTGAGGTATAAAACACTCCCTGTTAAACTAACCGTTATTGACTAGTGGTTTATAGCCTAACAATTTAGAATAGTTTGAGCGTGTGCCACAGAAAAGGCTGATCGGTTAATATTTGCACGGGAGTTGTTTCGTACTAAATCCAACAAAGCTAATCAGGATGTCAGGTAGCAATAGTCGGTACATACTTTGCTGATAATGTTCCACATCTACTGTCTAAACAGTACGAGTGAGGCAGTTACTCCCTTCGTCTCACAAAGTAATAACGGTTAAGTCATCAACAGGTCGCCTATTAATGTCGTCACACGCGAATATTATTCCTATGGCACTTCTAACAACCCTACCATAACAAAGGTCAAAATTTAATAATGATTGTGGTGTTGCTCACGCTGCTAAATACTGCATTTTCGGGCAACAACAAAGTTATTATGTGGCAGGTGTCATTAGAGCACAGTTAATAAAGTCATTTCATGTAATAATGAATAAACTAGGCACTCATCTTTTCGTGTTTCCCACGCTGGTCTCGTTGTAAAATCATGGCTCAATCGTCGAAAATCTAGGTGGTGATGATTCCAAGCTCGGATGCAAAGAGGCCTAGGTTTTATTCTGCTGTATTCAAAAGTTTTGTATATGTGCTTCACAAACCATTCTTGAAGATTAAACCTTTCAAGGTTAGCACAATGGTGATGTAAAAAAAAAATCTGCACTCCGAATTTAAATTACACTTCCTTTTTATTGCTTTTGTTGCAGTATCATGTAACACACAAAACATCACTTCACAATACAAAACATACTTGAAAACATCTTCCTCACAGTCACTGTTAAAGTTCACATTTTATAAGCTGACTACGATATGCGTCTTTCCAACATGACGTCCAAGACTTGACTTTCTCAAGGTCCGACTCTCTAATAACCGCTTACGCGCCCAAAAATCAGAGTTACAAGTACGTCAAAGATCATAGTGACAAAAGAAAGAATACACTTAAGAATAATATCATTGCAATACAAACATATCGATGTATCAAAGTACCTCTACATTAATGAAATCAAATCTGAATGTTTCTCAGAAATATATTAACTACTTTACAGAAACACAGTAGAATATTGCTGGTATCGAGAGGTTCAGATGAGGTGCCGTAATGGTTACGTAATTCAAGTACCATTACACACTGAATACACAATCCTCACTACAATCCAAATCGTGAGTGTCCGGCGCAGGTAATGCGTACTCACGATGCACCAGTGAACACTTAAACACATCGAACAAATCACTCAGTTAATGCTATTTACATATTTGCTGTGGATCAGGCCCACGGCACTGGCTGACACACGGCCGTTAGCAGCTGTAAACGCGGTCGGCCGTCCTGCCAAAATTCGCCCTGCTCGCTGAACAGCTTACTTTCCCGGAGTCTCAACACTGACCACTACCCTGGCGCAATTGGCGCTCGACTATCGATACTACCTACTGTGACCTGCTTGAGGCAAAGATACATTGTTCTTAATACGTAAGGGGCGGTCGACCCGTTACAGGTGTCGGTGAAGTATAATGTTCCACTTGTTATAAAATTTTGAAAACGGGAGAAGCCGCAACAAACTTTCGACATCATACAAGGAAAAACTTAAAACCTCACAGTTCATTCATTCATACATTGCATGTAGAAATTATCTGATCTGCTGCCTGTGACTACATAATATGCCTTTATCTGCTTGTGGCCCTTGAAAATGGACAAATTAATACAAAAAATACACTTCTCCAACCTCAGTTTTTATCCTTTGGCAGTGACTGTTCGCAATGCCCAAATAATGGTATGATCCTCGATTACAACATGGGTTTTGAGCAGAGTATAAAAAAACAATTAAAAGGAGAACACTGGTAATTATTTGCGTTCTTCAACCAGCGAATTGTGGGCAGACTAATTTTTCTTTTATTTGCCTCTTTCATTTTAATATTCTGATTCTATGTATCGTGAAGCTGACAGAGTCAAATTCTTAGTCTTTGTTCGATTTCTACGCTAATTACAGGAAATAAGAGGAATAAAAACAGAAAACCGGTTTTTCAAAAACCGGTTATTTTTAGCGGTTTTTGACAGCCAGAAATACCGACATAACCGAAAACCGGCTGCTTCAGCGATAATCGCCATCCCTAGCTCAGAGCACTGCGGAACTTTCATTGGCTGTCGATGAATGCGTGACGTAGACTGAAGCGCCAAAGAAACTGGTATAGGCGTGCCTATTCAAATACAGAGATATGTAAACAGGCAGAATAATTTGCTGCGACTGGCAACGCCTATATAAGACAACAAGTATCTGCCGCGGTTATTAGACCGGTTACAGCTGCTACAATGGCAGGTTATCAAGATTTAAGTGAGATTGAACTTGGTGTTATAGTCGGCGCACGAGCGATGGGACACAGCAACTCCGAGGTAACGATGAAGTGAGGATTTTCCCGTACGATCACTTCACGAGTGTACCGTGAATATCAGGAATCCGGTAAAACATCAAATCTCCGACATCGCTGCAGCCAGAAAAAGAACGGGACCAACGGCGACTGAAGAGAATCGTTCAACGTGACAAAAGTGCAACCCTTCCGCAAATTGCTGCAGATTTCCATGCTGGGCCCTGAAAAAGTGTCAGTGTGCGAACCATTCAACAAAACATCATCGATATGGGCTTTCGGAGCCATTCGTGTGCCCTTCATGACTACACAACACAAAGTTTTAAGCCTCGACTAGGCCCATCAACACCGACTGTTGACCGGAAACATGTTGCCTGGTCGGACGAATCTCGTTTCAATTGTAATGAGCGGATGGACATGTGTAGGTATGGAAACAACCTCATCAATCCATGGTGCCTGCAAAGCAGCAGGGGACTGTTCAAGCTGATGGAGGCTTTGTAATGGTGTGGGGCGTGTGCAGCTGGAGTGATGTGGGACCCCTGATACGCCTAGGTCACACGTGCGTAAGCATCCTGTCTGATCACTTGCATCCATTCATGTCCATTGTGCATTCCGACGGACTTGGGCAATACACTCCACACGTCAAGAACTGCTAGAGAGTGGCCCCAGTAACACTCTTCTGAGTTTAAACACTTCCGCTGGCCACCAAACTCCCCAGACACGAACATTATTGAGCATATCTGGGATACCTTGCAACGTGTTGTTCAGAAGAGATCCCCGCCCCCTCGTATTCTTATGGACTTATGGATAGTCGTGCAGGATTCATGGTGTCAATTGCCTCCAGCACCACTTCAGACATTAGTCGAGTCCATGACACGTCGTGTTACGGCACTTCTGCGTGCTCGCGGGGGCCCTACACGATATTAGGCAGGTGTACCAGTTTCTTCGGCTCTTCAGTGTGGGAGTGCAGAACGAGCCTAAACTAGACCTCTATCATTTGTGACTCCAGCTATAGTACCCAGTTTGCGACTACTTGGATAGAGCACGACAGACGTATTGTTGCCCTCGATAGCGGACGTCCAGTTGAGCTGTTCCACTAATAAATATTTTTAGTATTGTTTGTAACAAAGTACTTTTACCTCTCCTCGTTAAACAACAGAGAAATTTGCAACTACCTCAAAATTTTCGTCTCGAGCTTCAGGTCCCTATCACAGTAAGAAGATTTATAATGTTTTTGAATCAAAGAACTACCAGTCCGAGGATGACCAGTGCACAAGGCTTAATTCCGTCCCCCACGTCATTTAGCATTTATAAAAGTGACCTCTGATCCATCCTGTCAGATGGACGTTAGCATACTTCAATAGGCCGATGATCTGCGTGTTTATGTTACTGATTTACATCCACCTCTACATACATACTCCGAAACCACCGTACGGTGCGTGGCGGCGGGTAAGTTGAACCACTATTAGTCATTTCCCTTCCTGCTCCACTCGCAAACAGAGCGAGAGAGAAATGTCTATATGCCTCCGTACAGTTCTTAATTCCTCTTATCTTATGTTCGTGGTACTTACGAGAAACGTACGTTGGCGATAGTAGGATCGTCCTGTAGTCAACTTCAAATGCCGGTTCTCTAAATTTTCTGGATAGCATTTCTCGAAAAGAGCGCCACCTTACTCCAGGGGTTCCCATTTGAGTTCCCCACCCATCTCTGTAATACTTACATGTTGTTCGAACATCTAACAGCCCACCTCTTAATCACTTCGATGTCTTCCCTTAATCTGACCTGGTGCGGATCCCAAACAGTGGAACGGTATCCAACAGCAGGTCACATTAGAGTCCTATGTGCTATCTGCTTTGCAAATGAACCAAATACTCCTAAAAATCTCCCAACAAACCGAAGTCAGACATTCCCCTTCCCTACCATAATCGTCACGTGCTCGTTCCAATAATCTCTTTGCAACGTTACGCCTAGATGCTTAATCTACTTGACCACGTGAAGCAGCACACTAGTAGTGCTGTATTCGAACATTAGGGATTGTTTGTCCCACTCATCTACGTTAACCTTAGAGCAAGCCGCCATCCATCACACTAACCAGAAATTTTTCTTGTATCCTCCTGCGCGCCACAACATCATTAGGAAACAGCGCCAGATTGCTGCCCACCCTGTCCTCCGAATCTGTTACGTATGTGTACAACAAAATCGGTCCTATCACACTTCTCTGGGGCACTAATGACGATACCTTTGCCTCTGATGAACATTCGCCGCCGATGACAGCGTACTGGGTCCTATTACTTAAGAAGTGTTTTAGTCACTAACGTATCTGGAAACGTATTCCGTATGCTATTAACTTCGTTAACAATCTGGAGACCGTTAAAAACAATTTGAACGAAAGAATACACAACTTCAGGCAATGGCTACAGGTGAACGGATTTGGTAAAGAGATAGGGCATTGTTTTTTACCAAAGCGAATAGCTGCTGCTGAATCAGAGCTACAAAGAATCTGTGCTGAGTCGCCATTTATATCGATCGAGGGACACACTGGGATTGTGGGGAACGAGAAAGTTGACCAATTGTCAAAGGACAGAAGAAAGAACGGAATGCAAGAGCGATGCATTCCAGCGGATGATTCAGTTGCTATAGTCAGAGACATGGGAAAAAGCAGCTAGAAGAAAGTGTGGCAAACCAAGATCTGCACAAGGGCATCAGGTGCAAACAAATCCACCCATATTTACATGAAGCCCACTGCTACACGGAAAAGTGGGATATGAAATGTATCGCAACTGGTACAGGGAACAAGCAACAATTCCTAATGACCACTCTCCAGTTGAAATTAAACTACGACGGCTACTGTCAACACTTTTTGAGTCGTCAGTCTTCTGACTAGTTTGAGCCGGCGGCGGTGGCCGAGCGGTTCTAGGCGCTTCAGTCCGGAACCGCGCGACTGCTACGGTCGCAGGTTCGAATCCTGCCTCGGACATGGGGTGTGTGATGTCGTTAGGTTAGTTAGGTTTAAGTAGTTCTAAGTTCTAGGGGACTGATGACCTCAGATATTAAGTCCCAGAGCCATTTGAACCATTTGACTTGTTTGATGCGGCCCGCCACGAATTCCTCTCCTGTGCCAACCTCTTCATCTCAGAGTAGCACTTGCAACCTACGTCCTCAGTTATCGTACCATCACCATACCGCGACTATGGGGAGAACCAGGATGTCAACCACATCTACTCTGGCCGCCCTAATACACTGGGAATCAGACTGCCTATCAAGGATCCTGTCCACATGAACCAAGAATTTCCTTCGAATGTGTTAACGCTCCTAGGTACAATGGATATCATCGTCGTTAGTCACTGTGCTAATTGCTGGTGGCTTATAAAACGAATAGCCTCTCTTTCTAAGAAACGCTGGTACCACTTGAGAGAAAAACAAATGGAGCATGTCCATCGATCGCGGATTTTTGCTCAGTATTTTTGGCACTTAATTATTGGCGAAGTATTATACTTACTAGAGGATGTGTGACAGATTCGACGTGATCAGGAGTCTTATAACGCGTGCGTTGGGATGTTAAGTTTACTGCGGTCTGTGTTCCGACATGTGCAAAGAAAATGACTGTGTCCCATCGTAAGGGAGGTCTGGATTTGATGTGGAAAGTTGCGATTTGAACGCATCGATATCCATAAAGAGGATAAAAGATTTTATGTGGTAAATTATGTCCAGTCATAAGGAGGATATAGATATTAATATTTCAACCTGAGATTCGGCCCAGAGCCATAGCCACAGCAGTCAGGAGTATGTACTTCCAGTACTTTGCTCATTGTCACATGTCACCAGGTTGGGGCTGCAATCGTAATATGTAATTGTAATTACCGTGATAAATATGTGGCTGGTTTCCTAGGACGGCTCTGCCGGCAGTTTGGGTGCATGGCGGAGGTAGCCGGCGACCAGAACGAACTGACATTTCCAGCTTAAAGCTGTTTGTTCGTGGCAGATACAAAGAAGAGTTCCAACTGACATGCTAGTCAGTTGCTGCCCGCAGCAGCGGGAACAAGTCCCAGCGGCGGCCCTCGCGATGCTCTCTGGATAGCTGAATACTGAAGTAATACTCATTACGCTTTGGGGTGTACCGGCAATCGCGTGTGGTGTATATGTTCTCCATGGAAAATTAAGCGATTCAATATTGATCACTACGAAGAGTTCGTGGTTGACGTATTGATAACATCCGAATTCCTACCAGTCCAATCATCCCTGGTTGCCCTCGATGGCTGGTGTGCTAGACTCTGCCAGACACACACGTCCACGACTGCGACTGCAATTACGGCGGCAGTATTCTGCGACCTCTGAGAGTTGGCGCTGGCGATGTACGACTGACGGGCTTACTCCGTGGAGACAAGTGGAGTATGAGCGTGCGGGATGTGTATGTGTTTCAGCGATCTCCAACATCTACCCATGACAACAACAACAATTACTACTACTAAGCACTGGATGACAGTTAAAGTCTCCCTTGTTTAGTGCTTCTCAACACATCGCACTTCCAGTAGTATTTGTCTGTCCTATATGTCTATCCTATCATGCACTAGGCGCTTCCTCCAACATCTGAATGTAGAGAAGAGAAGCAACTTAGGAATCATATAGTGCTTTAAAAAATTAATCACAACGTCAAATTTCCGATTGATCAAGTTATTGTTTCCAATAGTAGTACTGTGAGCACCCGTCCAGCCCCTCCCACAGATTGTTTCAGGTCATAGCATGCAACTGAGCTGAAATTTGAAATTTTCAGCTACCCCCAATATAATGACCTAACTGTGCCAGTATCGACCAATAGGAAGCAAGGGAGAAAAACTTGGAAGGGTGAAGAGAATGGTTTGGAAATTGGGCAGATGGGGGATCGAATCACGCCAAATATACCAGTCATAGTTTCCGCCAATAGGATGCAAAAAGACTGGCCACACACAAAGGGTATTGATTTGATTAGTTAGTCAAGCAATCTGATAGGGTCAGAGAATAATTCCAACACATCCACAGCTGGGGTTTCAAATGGTTCAAATGGCTCTGAGCATTATGGGACTTAACATCTGTGGTCATCAGTCCCCTTGATTTAGAACTACTTAAACCTAACTAACCTAAACACATCACACACATCCATGCCCGAGGCAAGATTCGAACCTGCGACCGTAGAAGCAGCGCGGTTCCGGACTGATGCGCCTAGAACCCAACTGGTAAGGGTCCCATACAGACGAACAGTACAATAGAGACTGGACGAACTAAAGTATTGTAAGCTATTTCCTTTGTTGAAGCACTGCATCGCATCAGGATTTTACCAATAAATCACAATCTAGATTTCGCCTCACCCGTTACTTGTGTAATCTGATCATTCCATTTGAGATCATTTCGAATAGTCACACTCAGATACTTGACTGATGTTACCGCTTCCAAAGACTGATTTTTTATTTTGTACTCGCACATTAATGGGGATTTTCGGCTTGTTATACGCAGTAGGTTACACTTACTAATATTGAGAGATAACTGCCAATCATTACACCACGCATTTATTTTCTGCAAATCCTCGTTGACTTGTTCACAACTTTCGTGTGATACTACTTTCCTGTAGACCACAGCATCATCGTTAAACAGTCTACGGCCGCTGTCAATACGATCAACCAGATCATTTATGTAAATCGTAAAAAGCAGAGGGCCTATTACGCTGCCCTGGGGCACATCTGAAGTTACTCTTGTTTCTGTTGAAGTACTCCGTTCAGGACGAAATACTGCTCCCTGTCTGTTAGAAAACTTTCTATCCAACCGCATATGTCATTGGATAGACCATAAGCGCGCACTTTTTGTAGCAAGCGACAGTGCGGAACTGAGTCGAACGCCTTTCGAAAGTCGAGAAATATGGCATCAACCTAGGAGCCGGTGTCTAGAGCCTGTTGTATATGATGCACAAAGAGAGCCAGCTGTGTCTCGCAAGACAGCTGTTTCCTAAAACCGTGCTGGTTTCTGCAGATGAGCTGCTCAGAGTCTAGTAAGGTCATTATGTCTGAACACAAAATATGTTCCATGATTCTACAACAAATCGATGTCAGTGAAATTGGCCGGTAATTACGTGCATCCGATTTTATACCATTTTTACAGATTGCTATGACCTGGGCCTTCTTCCAGTCCCCTGGAACTTTCCGCCGTTCCAGTGACCTCTGATAGATGATGGATAAGAATGGTGCTATATTTGTAGCATGGTCAACATATAATCTTACGTGGGTACCATCTGGGCCAGATGCCTTCCTGGCGTCTAAGGATCTTAAGGGTTTCACAATCCCAGATACACTAAACATTATCAGCCATCCTTGCGTTTGTTCGATAGTTGAAATGGGTAGTGGCGCTGCAGCGCTGTACCGTAAACGAGTTTTTGAAAGCTAGGTTTAGAATTTCGGCCATCTGTTTATCATCATCCGTTATAGAGTGTTGTAAGAAATTCTAGGTACAATGCAACAATAAGTATTCAGGTGCCTGACCAGCAGAAAAGAGCCTCTGAAAGGTGCTGTTTGAAAAGTCTGCATTCACCAGGAAAGCTGACAGCAAGGTAAACATGATGTCATAGCCACCACCACCGCTGCAGAGTACGTGGGAAGCGCCAACATAAATAACTCACCTTTCTTAACAGATGTCTCATTGCTGAGTTCCGATTGCCGACTGCCCGATACGTAGTCTCAGACCATTTGTCAGCTGCAGCTATCCAGGGTGAGGGGGGGGGGGGGCTATGGAGGTTGATCCTCGGCACACCTAGCTGTCTTTGATTGCCTGTGGAACCACGAGTCTAGCCGGCCGCGGTGACCGTGCGGTTCTAGGCACATCAGTCCGGAACCGCGTGACTGCTACGATCGCAGGTTCGAATCCTGCCTCGGACATGGATGTGTGTGATGTCCTTAGGTTAGTTAGGTTTCAGTAGTTCTAAGTTCTAGGGGACTTATGACCTCAGATGTTGAGTCCCATAGTGCTCAGAGCCATTTTTTTTTTTAACCACGAGTCTGGCTGGAAGGACGCTGCTACTGCGAGCTACCCTGCCAAGGGGCAACACTGAAACACTGATGGGGTGCAGAGACTGCCGTCACCCTGAAGCCATGCTGGAGGCTTGACCTGTTTGTCCTGGATGCTATCTGCATTCGAGAGGGGGGGGGGGGGGGGGCACTGCTGCTGTTCCTCCCAATCCTGTGGCTGACACCGACGCTGCCGACTCCTGTCACCTAAACGGGGGGCTGATAGCCAAACTCCTGCAGGCCAGCAAGCACTTCAAGTGGACATGGGGCGTAACTCCTGAGTGCAAACCTTTAACATCAGCGAGTGCACGTTGGAACTCGATATGTAGAGCTGGAGGCTGCCGGAGTCCGCAAGTCAACGAATGCCCCAAGACGCAGCAGTCACCAACCAATGCTTTGCTGTGCAGGCCATACTGCAAGGCGAACATACTGCACTGACGAGGCGCCGTTCTGCTGGCCGACCTGACGCATGGAGCTTTGAAAACAATCCTGTATTACTGCCTAATAAATGTGTTACTGTGAATGATTTTTTTCTTGGCGCTCTTGAGCGTAAGTCCGTAGCTCTTGGTCTATTGGCTAGCACTGCTGCATCTGGACCACAGGGTCCTGGGTTCGATTCTTGGCCAGGTCGAGAATTTTCTCCCCTGGGGACTGGGTGTTTTGTGTTGTCCTCGTCATTTCATCATCATCCATTAAGATGGCGAGACTGGACTGTGTAATGATTGGGAATTTGTACGGGCGCTGATAAACAGGCTGTTCAGCGCCCCACAAACCAAAAATCATCATCATTGAGTGTAATTATTCGCTCACACCGCATGCCACCCAGCTCTCTCCTTATGACTACAGGAGTCTGCGACAACACCCCTATACTTGTGACGTCAGGAACATGGATGACACTGAGAGGGTGTTCTTACAAAGTGATTGGTGGTCATGTATTGTTTGGCTGGAGGGAAGGAGCAGGCTGTAAGATTCAGCAAGAAAATTGGAGGTTTGTCCAGTGACGGAGGCGGTTGTGGATATAAGAGTTGGACGGGGGTCTTGCTGTAGAATAGATCACTGTGAGCTGCCGTCTCTACTCGAGCAAAAAATGGTTCAAATGGCTCTGAACACTATGGGACTTTAACATCTCAGGTCATTAGTCACCTAGACTTAGAACTACTTAAACCTAACTAACCTAAGGACAGCACACACATCCATGCCCGAGGCAGGATTCGAATCTGCGACCGTAGCGGTCGCGCGGTTCCAGACTGTTGCGCCTAGAACCGCTCGGCCACTGCTGCCGGCTCCAACGGTCAGGCGAGCAGTCATTGTGTTCGTTTAGTTTACAGCACACGGGTCATATTTACAGCGTCAATTGCGTCGAAAGGGCATGTTCGCAAGACTTTCAAGTAACTCTGAGAACCAACAGGTTCACTTGGTGTAATCCATGCAGTGTAGCTTTGTAACATTAGCCGAGGTTGTTACATAGTCAAATGCATCTCATGTTTGTGTTTCAGCTGAATAAATTAATGTCTTCATTGAAAACTTGTTTCTGTTAACACCATCACTTAAACTCATGTTCAATGTTACGCAATTTACTTTAGGACCCACACTTAGGACAACAAATTCTTCGTGTTAATTAATTCGTTTCAGCACCGTAATTCAGCTTGTGTCTTAAAGGTGAGCCTCGTTCTTAACTTATTTTCTGCGTCAGTGTAACCATTTGAAACACACGTGGGGTTTTGCAACTTTCACGTGATAGTTTGTATTGGTCTTCAAGCGCCCTGTCAGTCCAATTCTTTCAGCATCTCTTTGGCACTCTTCCATGGCTCAAACAAACCTATGACCATCCATTTTGCTCCTTTTTGTATACGTTTCATATCCCCTATTAGTCCTATTTGCTATAGATTCCACGCACTTGAGCAACATTCTAGGATGCGCATGGGTATTTTGTACGGAATCTAGTTTGTAAACTGAATGGGTTTCCCTAGTATTCGTCCAATGAACTGCAGTCTTCCATCTGGTTTACCTATGACTGAACTTAGGTGGTCGTTCCATTTCATATCCCTACAAGTTGTGGCAACCAAATATTTTTATGAGTTGATCAATTCCAGTTCCGACTCCTCGTCATAGGATACGACATTTTATCTTTTTGTAAACAGCAAAATTTTATATTTTTGGAGTTTTAAAGGAAGATGTGAATATTTGCACAACTTTGAAGTCTTATCCGATCGAATATTTGCGCAGCTTCTCAAAAAAAAAAAAAAAAAAAAAAAAAAAAAAAAAAAAAAAAAAAGGTTGTAATGTGTGTTACATCTTATGGGACTTAACTGCTAAGGTCATCAGTCCCTAAGCTTACACACTACTTGAGCTAAATTATCCTAAGGACAAGCACACACACCCATGCACGAGGGAGGACTCGAACCTCCGTCGGGACCAGCCGTACAGTCCATGACTGCAGCGCCCAAGACCGCTCGGCTAATCCCACGCAGCTTTTTCCAGATAGTACATCATTATAGATAACTATATCATCTGCGAAAACTCTGAGTTTCCTATTAATATTGTCTGGAAGGTTGTAAATATACAGCATGAACGGAAATGGTCTCAACACACTATGCTGACGCTCTCTCGAAGTTACTTCTACATCTGCTATTGGCTCTCCAAGATAACATGCTACGTCCACGCTACCAAGAAATCGTCAGTCTTGTCACAAATTTTGCTTGAGTCACCATATGATAGTACATTTGATACCAAAACAAAGTGTAGTGTTGAGTGAAATCAAGAAATACTGCACCTACCTGACTGTCTTGATCGAAAGCTTTCAGTGTGTTACGTGAGAATAGGGCGAGTTTGGTTTGACATGATCGTTGTTTTCGGTATCCATACTTGTTGACATGCAGGAGGTCATTGTGTTCAAGATTCCTCACTACATCCGAGCTCAGAACACGTTGAAAGGTTCTGCAACAAATGAACGTCAAGGATGTTGGACGGTAGTTTTGTGGAACACTTCTCCTGCCCTTCTTGTAGATGGGTGTGACCTGTGCTTTCTTCCAACCAATGGGCACAGTTTTTTGTTGGAGATATCTTCTGTATATTGTGGTTAAAAGAGGGGCTAAGTTAGCAGCAAATTCCGTAGGTATTCTATCAGTCCCTTGAGCTTTCTCCAGTTTTAACGATTTCAGCTGTTTCCCAACGCCACTGGCTCTGACATCTTCATGTTCGCAGTGGTACGAGAATAACTGTAACAACACTCCTAGATATTTCTTTGCAAAGTTGTTGTTGTTGTGGTCTTCAGTCCTGAGACTGGTTTGATACAGCTCTCCATGCTACTCTATTCTGTGCAAGCTTCTTCATCTCCCAGTACCTACTGCAACCTACATCCTTCTGAATCTGCTTAGTGTATTCACCTCTTGGTCTCCCTCTACGATTTTTACCCTCCACGCTGCCCTCCAATACCAAAATTGGTGATCCCTTGATGCCTCAGAACATGTCCTACCAACCGATCCCTTCTTCTGGTCAAGTTGTGCCACAAACTTCTCTTCTCCCCAATCCTATTCAATACTTCCTCATTAGTTATGTGATCTACCCATCTAATCTTTAGCATTCTTCTGTAGCACCACATTTCAGAAGCTTCTATTCTCTTCTTGTCCAAACTATTTATCGTCCATGTTTTACTTCCATACATGGCTACACTCCATACAAATACTTTCAGAAACGACTTCCTGACACTTAAATCTATACTCGATTTAACAAATTTCTCTTCTTCAGAAACGCTTTTCTTGCCATTGCCAGTCTACATTTTATATCCTCTCTACTTCGACCATCATCAGTTATTTTGCTCCCCAAATAGCAAAACTCCTTTACTACTTTAAGTGTCTCATTTCCTAATCTAATTCCCTCAGCATCACCCGACTTTATTCGACTACATTCCAATATCCTCGTTTTGCTTTTGGTTGATGTTCATTTTATACCCTCCTTTCATGACGCTGTCCATTCCGTTCAACTACTCTTCCAAGTCCTTTGCTGTGTCTGACAGAATTACAATGTCATCGGCAAACCTCAAAGTTTTTATTTCTTCTCCATGGATTTTAATACCTACTCCGTATTTTTCTTTTGTTTCCTTCACTGCTTGCTCAATAAACAGATTGAACAACATCGGGGAGAGGCTACAGCCCTGTCTTACTCCCTTCCCAACCACTGCTTCCCTTTCATGTCCCTCGACTCTTATAACTGCCATCTGGTTTCTGTACAAATTGTAAATAGCCTTTCGCTCCCTGTATTTTACCCCTGCCACCTTTAGGATTTGAAAGAGAGTATTCCAGTCAACATTGTCAAAAGCTTTCTCTAAGTCTACAAATGCTAGAAACGTAGGTTTGCCTTTCCTTAATCTTTCTTCTAAGATAAGTCGTAAGGTCAGTATTGCCTCACGTGTTCCAGTGTTTCTACGGAATCGAAACTGATCTTCCCCGAGGTTGGCTTCTACTAGTTTTTCCATTCGTCTGTAAAGAATTCGTGTCAGTATTTTGCAGCTATGACTTATTAAACTGATAGTTCGGTAATTTTCACATCTGTCAACACCTGCTTTCTTTGGGATTGGAATTATTATATTCTTCTTGAAGTCTGAGGGTATTTCGCCTGTTTCATACATCTTTCTCACCAGATGGTGGCAAAGGAAAAGTGGAAAATGGTAATTTCGCTACCCATCAGTACCTAAGAAAACAAGAGAACTTTTGTAGAGAAAGTAGATGAAACTCTGTAGGAAATTTGCAATTGATCAAAGTTACTAAAATGTACTTATTTAGAAAAAAGTAGTGGAAAAGTAGCTTTTAAGCAATCCGTTCTATACATTGTAGGATTACTTACGCATAATAGAGATTTGGTGAAAAATGCAACACCGGTAAATAACGATAAGGGAACATATGTCACATAAACCAAAATGAATTTTCATTCTCCAGCAGAGAGTGCCAAATTTCTTTTAATCGGAGTAATCGGTTTCAATCCTTAAGGATCATCTTCAGACTCCAGAACGGCAGGTGGACTTCCACGGAGCAGGCTGCGCTGACCCACGACGCTGAATTGACGGCAGTCAGGATTGAAACCGGTTACTCCGATTAAAAGAAATTTGCGATCAAGACTGTTTTTAATTATTATATTAATATAAGATCGCTGATAATGTTTTCAAAAAAAGAATTTAATTCCATATGTAATGGATTAGAAAAGGGACGTGGGCACAAATTTTCAAACAAGTGAGAAAGGTATAACGTTGATTTCTATTATTAAGTGCCACTTACACAACTTGTTGAATATGAGCACCAGAGACGACAACGACGTGCTATACAGCGCCAGGTTGGTGGCCAAAATTGAAATTAATTTTTTTCCAGCATAAATCGATTGTGCATTGACACATTAACATATCTAGCAAGTTTCGCTGCAATACAATAATTACATTCCACACTGCACCTCTGTGAATCGCTGCTCTTTAATTATAATCACTTGGTATTCAAGTTAATTGTTCCATGAATCATTAGTCCGCAGTTTGTAGGATTCAATTCGTCGTGTGCACAATTGCCTGCACAATTAATGGGCGTATGTATGTTCTGGAACAAAGACCTCATTGTTCTCCTTATGTAAACAACCAGCCACTTACGGTAGCCTAATGACTCTTCTGTAAGCAAATTGCTCACTTGGGAGCACGTGCTGTTTATTTAGGATGTAATTAATGAGCAATTACTGTTATGATAATTACCATAATTTACAGGCAAGACGGCGGCCTTGGTTCATGTTTGCTCAGGTGTTAAACGCTTAAAGTGATAAATGTTATTTTAATCATGCTAATTTATGACCCCAAGAAGAATGACATCTTCCCGTCTCCACCCCCCCGCCCTCCCCGTGTTGCTGTTCGACATTTCCCCACCACCACCAACCCACTGAACCTTAGTGTCAACCCAGTATCCTGAGCCGGTCGAAGTGGCCGTGCGTTTAAAGGCGCTGCAGTCTGGAACCGCAAGACCGCTACGGTCGCAGGTTCGAATCCTGCCTCGGGCATGGATGTTTGTGATGTCCTTAGGTTAGTTAGGTTTAACTAGTTCTAAGTCTAGGGGACTAATGACCTCAGCAGTTGAGTCCCATAGTGCTCAGAGCCATTTGAACCAACCAGTATCCTGAGACAGACGTTCTTAACCAGTATTTCACTGGAGTAGCATCAGCATCAGCCAAGTCAGGTGATATTGCAAATTTCCAGCATAGAATAGCACCCGGCAGTATTGGCCTAGATTTCACACACCAGCGCTGTTCTCTGCATACAATGCTATTTACTGTTTCCTGGCTAATTTTTACCGATTCTTTTAAGAAGACACACATTTGTTTGATTCTATTTGACTGATGTCCCCAACTTTTTAAGAAGATAGACCTAAACATGGTTTTGTGACTATTTTTACCGATTTTTTAAGGGGGTACAAGTAAATACATGCACTTCCAGATTAATTCCGCCGATATTTTGAAGAAAGACATGTAAACATTGGTCTTGAGGAAATTTTTCACATTCATCTCTTTTGAAGACACACGTAAATCTTTGGCTAGTGCCTTTGTCCCGCATTTAGCTCAGGGTCGGCATGGTTAAGGTCGGATTTGGCGTGGTTAATTTTAAGGGGTGGCTGGATGCCATTCACGTCGGTACCCCATACCCCCTGGGACAGAATTTGTGTACCCCAGCTGTTTGCATCTAGTGTAAACCATGAAATAGTGCGAACGTTTTTCAGATGCCTGCAAGGCGTGTAAGTGAGTCGGAACGTGGGGACCAGCCCAGTATTCACCTAGTGGTATTTGGAAAACCGTCTAAAAATCACATCCAGGCTGGCTGGCGCACCGACCCTTGTCGGTAATCCCCCAGGCGGATTCGATCCGGGGCCGGAGCGCCTAGCAGAGTCCAGGAAGCAGTGCATTAGCCCTCTTTTTTTTTTGTTTTTTGTTTTTTTTTTGATCCAGCGATTACGGGGCTTGAACGCTAACCACTTTTTTTATTATTATTTTTATTTAATGTCACGCTGACCACTTTTTTTTATATATAAGAAATTAATTTTTTTTACAAACACTAAATGAAATGCATCCTCTGCAAAAACAAAAAAAAAAAAAAATAAAAAGTCATTGTAAAACAAATCACAAATGTAAAGGAACAGGGATACAGGGATGTTATTTTTATGTATTTATTTATTTATTTTTCAGAAAGATCACTCTGTTAAAAGGAACATGTAGATCATTCCATGGTATAATTTGTGCATTATATATGGAGCGGTGAGAGAAGCGTGAGGTTCATTATCAGCTGTCAAATGTGCACACCGACTGCACCCGGCACATCCCAACTGCGTGGGGGGTCGAGGAAGACTGCCTGAAGATAATTGGTAAAGGTTTTCCGATAGTGAGACCATCTATGAACCTCATTGTGGGCTTGCTGCAAGAAATACCAAAAGTCGAGTCGCGAATTGGCAGCATCCCCATAGAGGTACGCGATCGTCCAACCTTTGACCCAGATGATCGAGTGTGATTTAGTCGCCGGAAAGTAGTCACTCTCCGGATGTAAGAAGGAAGCAGGTGTAATATGTTGCGGGGTCACACGGAGGTAGCAAGCCACCATCTGTCTTCCTAGGAGCCATACCTCCTCCACCGCGATACAAGTTAAGCGGTGATGGTCGTCATCCACTTGGCGACATTTCGGGCATAGTGGAGTTTCCACTAGCCCAATTGCATGGAGTCGTTGGTTGGTGTTGAACTTGCCACAGGTGACAGAGAACCACAGTGCCCGAACGAAGGTAGGAAGGAATTTTTGGTGCACATGTCTCCAAATCTTCGGCCAATGCAACTTGGGGTGTTTGAGTTCAATGACATTACGACTTATCCGTCGTAGCAGCCAAACATAAAAATCCTTCGCGCATGGTGGTCTCGTGCGTGGAAGCTCGTCTCTGATATAACTAAGTTCCACGATAAATGTTGATACATGCGCAAAATGTGACGTAATGTTGCCCACCGCCACCGGAGGTGTGAGGGACGCTGGAACTAGGAGATCCAGTAGGCGGGATGTAAGGGAATCACGCCCGCTACGCCATTGCTTGTACATCGTGGCTAGAAGGAGCGCCGTCGCTCGGCAGTGAACATTCGTAAGTCCGAGTCCCCCCTTGTCCGTAGGGAGCGTGAGCGTTGCGTATCGCACCTTGAGGGGCGATCCAATCATCACAAAATAGCCTAGTGCTGATTGAAGTCGACGTCCGAGCGTGAGTGGTAGGGGCAGGATCTGCGAAATATGCACCATTCGAGAAACCACGTAAGTTTTCAGATATTCGACTCGCTGCAAAGGATCAAGGCGCCGCAGGAGATGTTGTCGGACCATGGTACGTGTTGTCTGTAAAATACGTCGGTAGTTAACTGCCGCAGTATGTTTTACAGATGAGGTAAAGTCTATGCCGAGATAGTGGAATCGTTGCACATAAGGAAACGGACTGATTTCTTCCGGCGTAAGGCCTCTTCCAACCGGCATTGCTGCCGATTTGTTCATGTTCACTGCACTACCCGCCGTCACACTGTGGTCCAACAACAGTTCAAGGACCGTCTTCACCTCTTCCTCAGAACGAACGAGCAGCAGGAGGTCGTCCGCATAGGCACGACATTTGAAGGTGTAGCCCCGCAGTTCCATCCCAGAAAGAGAATTTGTTAGCCTCCCAATTAATGGTTCCAACGCTATCGCGAACAGCAGCATCGAAAGAGGGCAGCCCTGGCGAATGGATCGTCGAATTTGAATGGGCCCTGCTATACGCCCATTAACCTGTACCAAGGATTGTGCGCCCCCATAAATCCTTCTAATGAGACCAGTAAAACGGTCTGGAAATCCCATTTGTTCCAGTACAGCGTACAGATAGTTGTGGCGCACCTTATCAAAAGCACTGTCAAAATCAACCGCCACCATCGCCGCTTTAAGCCGGCACTCCTCCGCTAGCGCTATCACATCACGGCATTCGGCAGTAGCTGTTTGCACATTCACCGATCCACCCGGTGTCGTCTGTTCTGGAGAGAGAACGCTACGAATTAACATACGACATCGGGACGCTAGCAACCGTGCAAAGATCTTATAGTCGGCATTAAGCAGGGTGATGGGGCGATAATGTGTGACCGTAATTCCTGGCTTCGGTTTATGTACTGGCACCAAGAGGCCTTCCATAAAAGCCGGTGGAATAGGCGCATCGGAATTTAACATCTCGTTGTACATTTCCGTCCATCGCGGTGCCATTTCGTTGCGAAATTCGCGATAAAATTCAGCAGGAAGTCCATCAATGCCTGGGGACCGATTCAACGCACCCTTTGCGTTCGCATCATGTACTTCCTCACAGCTAATGGCTTCCAGTAAGGTTCCCGCGGCTTCCACCGTCAGTGTACGGGAGACGTACGTGGCTATACGTTCGAGGTCATCGACAGGGGCTGCTTCTTCCCGATAGATGTGTTGGTAATGGTCGACGAATGCAGAGACAATGTCCGCTTGAAGCGTCACTCTCCGGTCTTCGCGGTTAATTAATTCCCGTACCAAAACGCGTCGTCGGTGCTTTCGTTCATTCACGACGTGGTGCATGGAAGGAATCTCGTGCATTATCGTATCGTGACATCTGGCGCGCACCACGGTTCCCTGAAGATGTTTCCGAGCTAAAGCCACTAGTTTAGCTTTTATCCTTTTGCGTTCGATCCAGACGTCCTGTCCCGGTGGACCATCGTCCAGGTCGCGCAGTGCTGCAAAATAAAAGTCGGTCGTACGGCGGCGCCATTCTGCCATCTCCCTGCTATATGAGATGAACGTACGGCGAAGCGCCGGTTTAGCACAAGTCAGCCACCAATCAAGCTTCGTCGCATACCTTCCAACCCTTCGCTCGCACATCGTCCATGTCTCAAGGATCCGGTGACAACATTCAGGATCATGTAGATGTTGAATGTTTAATTTCCACGGGGCCTTACTGTTCCACACCTCTCTACGGGGAAGAAGCACCGTACAGATGTAAGGGCTGTGATCTGAAAATGCCAATGGCCAGCGTTCCGCGTCCTGGACATCATTTGCATGAGCCCGCGAGATATAAATGCGATCTAACCTGCTCGCCGAATGACTGGTCACATAGGTGTATCCCGGTGCATCTCCATGTCGTAATTCCCACGTGTCACTAAGTACAAGGTCGTTGACAACGATTCGCAACTCCTGGCTGATGTTTGCTTGCGGCCGTTGGTCTTCCTGGCTGAGAACACAGTTGAAATCTCCACCAATTATTACACACTCATAACGTCCATGGAAAAGTGGGGCAATGTCTTCTGCATAAAATCGTGCCCTTTCCCGCCGCCGATTGTTTCCCGACGGTGCATAAAGATTGATGATGCGTGTCCCAAATGTCGTGAAAGCCATTCCCCTGGCCGACGGAAGGTAACACACGTTTTCCACTGGGAAGCCATCTCGCACGTAAACTGCCACCCCACTCCCATTGTGATCTCCATGTGACGAATAGGATTGGTAGCCTGCGATGTATGGGAGTGCAGCTATGTGGACTTCCTGCAGCAAAGAAATATCCACATCAGATGCCCAAATCGTTTCCTTCAGTAGGTGTATTTTGGCCGGTGAACGCACGTCATTTATTTTTAATGTCGCAATACGGTTCGCATGGCGTTGAATCCCACTCCGTCGACGCGCAAAAACATCTCCCTGCATCGGCGCTGGGGGCTGAGTTAGAAGACGTTCTCTCGCACCTCTCCCTTCACCTTCAGCAAATATTAGGCCGTCTTCGTGAGTGCCGACTGCTGTATGACGTCCGGCGCCTCCTCAATTTCGTCATACCACATCTTTGCAGGCAGTGATATATTCGTGTCCATTGCCACATCATCTGCGTCTGGAGCGCCAACTGGTTGTGCTTCCTCTTCAGCATCACCACGTCCCGGTACCGGCAATGTGACAGACCGCTGCGGGTCTGATCGAACAGCTTCCATTGCCTCATCCTGTTTCGTAGAGGCTGTTGTGTCGTCTTGGTCCACAGGCACATCGTCGTCGGGGCAAGGGGAGTCATCCCGAGGAGATGTCGTGCGACGCCGCCGTTTCCTCCTTTTTGGGGGAACGTTGTTTGCGTGATCTTCCTTTCGTGTCCTCAGATTGTAAGGAATCACGGCTGCCCGACAGAAAAGCATCCGTAGGAACAGGAAGTGTTTCGAGTCCCATCGTTGTACTCGGCGGGAGTTCGGTCGAAACTGATGCTGTCGTCTCAGAGTGCGTTCCAGACGGAACAGCATCCGTAGTGGCTGGAACTGCTTCGTTTACTATCAGTGTGCTTGGTGGGAGTTCGGTCTCATCTGATGTTGTCGCCGTAGATTGTAAGCTCGATGGAGCAGCATCCTCTGTCATCCCGACGTCTGCTACAAGGTTTCGGAGAGTGCCATCTTGATCTTCCACCGGGGCTGTGTCCTTTCGGTCATCAGCGGACGCAGTGAGGGCCTTGGCATAGGTGATCGGTAGTACTGTCATCGCTGGCGACGGCTCCCGCACACCTGAAGGCAGTTGCGTAATCCGCCGTTGCATACAGTTCGACCTGAGGTGTCCCTCCTGGCCACAGCCAGAACATGTACGTGGTTGACCATCGTAAATCACCACCGCCCGACAACCACCAATTGTCAGATAGGACGGTACATGTTTCTGAAGATCAATAGTGATCTGTCGCACTCCGTTAAGAACAGGGTACGTGGCGAATTGTGTCCAGCGTTCTGCTGTGTGACCATGTACCGTGCCGTATGGCTTAAAAGCCTCGATAACTTCGTCAGCCTGGAGCTCAAATGGCAGCTCAAACACACGTATTGTCCGTACACCCAGACCAGCATGTTCTACAGTAACCGTGCCGACATTCCCGTCACTATGGCAAAATCGGAGACCTGCTTTTGTCGCCTGTAGAATTCTCTCACACGCCGCGTCATTTACCATCTTAACATACACCGTGGGACTAACGATGGATAGGTGAATTCCAACAATATCGTTTGGCGGTATCTTGACGTCCTCTCGAATGAATCGTTCCACTGCTAAAGCCTTTGGTCGTTTGTAGTCTTTGCAGAAATCGAACCGTAATGTAGTTTTCCTATACTTGTTCGCCATGATCGTTGTTATTAGCCCGCGCGCAGACTAAGTCCACAAGTAAACAAACACTCGCACTCGCCGCACAGGCGGAAGTATCGGACCTCCGCTTCGCACGGCCGCTAGCGCCGAACTGCCCTCTCGGCTAACCTGCCAGGTAAAGACACATGTAAATATGGGTTTGTAAATACCACCACCATACGTTTCCAACAGGCACCTTAATGTACGAAGCTATTTATCGTTTTGGGGTAATTTTACCGATTTTTCGAGAAGACTTCACCATGAATGTACAAAAAATTTTGGCAAGTACCTTCTCGAAGCACCCTGCTGCTGGGTATGGCTTTAAAGATTTGTTTTCCTAGTAGTGCACAAACAGCTACTTTTTTTGAGGAACAGACACGTAAAAATATTGGTCACAGCATCAAGGTAACCTAACAAATTACTCTTATATTCGGCGTTAAATCATTTTTATTTAACAAAATACACACCAGGCCTACGTATTGACGTAAACGAACTTATGGTCCGCAATTCTCGTGTATCACATAACTGTCAGGTCACCTAACACATACGATTATATTGGACTTAAAGAAAAAGCCTGGTATGCTCCTATATAGGAATGCATATGCTCTTACTAAGCCTGCACCAGGCCAGAACAGCACACTTGTGCAAGTTCGCATGCACCTAGCAGATAGACGACACTTACCGCTCACACCGTTGCTTGGCATTTTAGCCACGCAGAATGTCGCGATGGTACCCGAATAAGTGCCACATCTATGTTTAAAGAAACACCACACAATATAATGTCTCCGAAGAGCACCAAAAGGGTACTGTGGTGATGTGCTCATAGCCTCTGCCGTATGTCTGAACGACACATCTCGGCGCCGGCAACGCTCACCTCTGTGATAAGAGGGAGCTAAAAAAAGCCTCCCCTCCACTACCGGACACAAGTGAAGGTCAGCGCCTCTGTACCTCATTAAGCAGCTTCCACAACCACCCCCCATCCCCCACCCCCACCCCCGCCACACAGAAGGGAAGGGACACTACAGGCCGGCTGCAAAGTCCAGAGGGAACATTTCTTTAAACGAACTGCGGGAGTTACGAAACTAATTTAGGCATAGCGCGAATTTGCGATATGCAGTCTGTATTCTACAGACTATGTGATCGAAAGAATCCACACTCTTAATAGTGGACGTTAATACGAGATCAGTCTACTGGTAGAATCGTCAGCCATATTTTAAAAGAGAAAAAAAAGTCATGGCAGACAAGTCTGAGACGTGTGGGCGGGATTTGCGATGCGCTGTAAGTGCTTCGTTTTTGTTTCCGAGATATCGTACCATAATACCATCTATAAATCAACAGTAACTTCTCGACACTGCTTAACGTCTTTCGGATTCTAAATGAAATAATGTGAGTACAGCTCGTGGCAGGGTACGGGGAAGACTCTTTCATTGTGTCAACGTTTCGAAGATCCAGCAAAGACATACAAAGAGCTGCCATACACTATGCTTGTTCAGCCCTTCTTTCGACTACGTCTGCGCGGCAAAGAATCATTACCACATAGGACTGATGGATGACATCTAAAACAATTTCGCTAAGAGGGTTGAATCATTTTTGCATTTTCGCGAAATGAATGACAGAGTCCCAGGGATGACAATCTTTCCCTATATAGGCCACCACACCATTTAGCGAGTAATTTGCTTGACTGCAATGATTTGTTTCAGCGAATAAAAAATACGGGCTTCGGGACATATTTGTGTACGGGTTCAGGAACCTTCGAGCAGAGGGTACTCCAGTATGCCGACGAAATCGACGCTGGCACCCGTAACACTTGAAAGGGGACTGCCCTATTTGCCATGATGATTTTCAGATAGTTTTGGCCATAAATGTAAATGACGTTGCGAATTCGATAAATGTACTCAACCTCTGTAATATTATATTCTTTGGTCGGAGAGGTTACTTCCTTTGAAGTGTGTATTGGACAGTCTGGCAATGTACTTGGTTTGAATAGGTTGCATGCTGCCCTGCTGAGTAGTAGAGGCAGCATTATTTAAAAAGGGTTTTGTTCCAATATGTTTTGAGAAAAGAAAATGAGATTATATTAACGCAAGAAAGTTCAAAGGACAGTTTTTAAGGTAATCCAGTTTCTTTTATATTTTTGTGATTGTGTAGCTTGTTATTGTTAGAACACTGCCTATGGTTGAAGTTCGCTGTAGAAATACAGGGTGATTCAAAAATGTGTATTTAATGAAAGAAACATAATATAACCTTCTGTTATACATCATTACAAAGAGTATTTAAAAAGGTTTTTTATCACTCAAAAACAAGTTCAGAGATGTTCAATATGGCCCCCTCCAGACACTCGAGCAATATCAACCCGATACTCCAACTCGTTCCACACTCTCTGTAGCATATCAGGCGTAACAGTTTGCATAGCTCTCCATACAGTTGATTGTGGAATTTGCAGCTCTCTGGTAGCTCTGCGAGTCGATTTTCCTGGGCTGCGAACAAATGCTTGCTGGATGCGTGCTACATTTTCATCACTCGTTCTCGGCCATCCAGAACTTTTCCCTTTGCACAAACACCCATTCTCTGTAAACTGTTTATACCAACGTTTAATACACCACCTATCAGGAGGTTTAACACCATACTTCGTTCGAAATGCACTCTGAACAACTGTCGTCGATTCACTTCTGCCGTACTCAATAACACAAAAAGCTTTCTGTTGAGCGGTCGCCATCTTAGCATCAACTGACGCTGACGCCTAGTCAACAGCGCCTCAAGCGCACAAATGTACAACTAAATGAAACTTTATAGCTCCCTTAATTCGCCGACAGATAGTGCTTAGCTCTGCCTTTTGTCCTTGCAGAGTTTTAAATTCCTAAAGTTGTGGTATTCTTTTTGAATCACCCTGTATTCTACTGCAACGCAGGGTTCTGTCTAATACTTGAAACAAGTGTCAAGGAAAGTCAACAGGCAAGTTATTGTGAAATATTTTGCTAACTTGTCTTGGTGTGAGAACTTTATCAAAAGGTGTATTGCTGTCATGACTTAATGAATCATTGTTAAACTTGGAGTCTTGCTCTCATTTTCAGTGCTTAAGATTAGTTTCTCATTTTCATTTACTTTCACGATCGTGTTTGCTCACTCGTATTGCACATCGCGAGTTGAAAAGGATTTTTATGAAAGTTAGTAAGATACCTTCTTGAAAGTACCGTAAATGAAATCTGATTTTTTACAGTTACACAATTATTGCTAATAATAACAGGTTGCAGAAGAGACGACCGTTCCGTACGCCCAGGTACGCCAATTAATTTAATTACCACCGAACCTCATGTCCATTGAAAGGCACAGTGACTGTCAGTGTTTTTGTGAAAATATTAGTATCAGGTCTGAGGCTTAATACCAGTAAAATATTTCAGTAAAGTGCTATTTTGTGAATTTTCAAGCATTTTTATTAGAAAGTCGGGTGCATCAGTTCTTACAAGGTGCATTCAAGTTCTAAGGCCTCCGATTTTTTTTCTAATTAACTACTCACCCGAAATCGATGAAACTGGCGTTACTTCTCGACGTAATCGCCCTGCAGACGTACACATTTTTCACAACGCTGACGCCATGATTCCATGGCAGCGGCGAAGGCTTCTTTAGAAGTCTGTTTTGACCACTGGAAAATCTCTGAGGCAATAGCAGCACGGCTGGTGAATGTGCGGCCACGGAGAGTGTCTTTCATTGTTGGAAAAAGCCAAAAGTCACTAGGAGCCAGGTCAGGTGAGTAGGGAGCATGAGGAATCACCTCAAAGTTGTTATCACGAAGAAACTGTTGCGTAACGTTAGCTCGATGTGTGGGTGCGTTGTCTTGCTGAAACAGCACATGCGCAGCCCTTGCCGGACGTTTTTGTTGCAGTGCAGGAAGGAATTCGTTCTTCAACACATTTTCGCAGGATGCACCTGTTACCGTAGTGCCCTTTGGAACGCAATGGGTAAGGATTACGTCCTCGCTGTCCCAGAACATGGACACCATCATTTTTGCAGCACTGGCGATTACCCAAAATTTTTTGGTGGCGGTGAATCTGTTCTGTGTGCTTCCATTGAGCTGACTGGCGCTTTGTTTCTGGATTGAAAAATGGCATCCACGTCTCATCCATTGTCACAACTGACAAAAAGAAAGTCCCATTCATGCTGTCGTTGCGCGTCAACATTGCTCAGCAACATGCCACACGGGCAGCCATATGGTCATCCGTCAGCATTCGTGGAACCCACCTGGATGACACTTTTCGCATTTTCAGGTCGTCATGCAGGATTGTGTGCACAGAACCCACAGAAATGCCAACTCTGGAGGCGATCTGTTCAACAGTCATTCGGTGATCCCCCAAAACAGTTCTCTCCACTTTCTCGATCATGTCGTCAAACCGGCTTGTGCGAGCCCGAGGTTGTTTCGGTTTGTTGTCACACGACGTTCTGCCTTCATTAAACTATCGCACCCACAAATGCACTTTGGACACATCCATAACTTCATCACCACATGTCTCCTTCAACTGTCGATGAATTTCAATTGGTTTCACACCACGCAAATTCATAAAACGAATGATTGCACGCTGTTCAAGTAAGGAAAACGTCGCCATTTTAAGTATTTAAAACAGTTCTCATTCTCGCCACTGGCGGTAAAATTCCATCTGCTGTACGGTGCTGCCATCTCTGGGCCGTATTGACAATGAACGTGGCCTCATTTTAAAACAATGTGAATGTTTCTATCTCTTTCCAGTCCGGATAAAAAAAATCGGAGGCCTTAGAACCTGAATGCACCTCGTATGTTCATTTGTTCTGTAATTACAATATCAATTCTGATACAGTGATTGTTTGCAAGACCAAGATAAAGTTTAGCTGTGTTCAGGGCCAGCCCAGCACTACGGCAACACTGGGGCGCCGCCACGGTAACATAAACAAAAGCTCGCGATTTGATTGGCAGTTGAGGATGCGCGAAGCACGTGCGCCAAGGTCACGTCAGAGCCCATCTCCCGCCACACGCACTGTAGTTTGGATTTTAAAAAAAATGGTTCAAATAGCTCTGGGCACTATGGGACTTAAACATCTGAGGTCATCAGTCCCCTAGAACTTAGAACTACTTAAACCTAACTAGCAGCCGCTCGGTTCCGGACTGAAGCGCATAGAACCGCTCGGCCACCGGCCGGCAGTCTGGATTCCTCAACGTGTAGCATGAGCTCCACATATTTCCACTCAAAATTAAATTTTCACATAGTTATGTTGCTCTGCACTGAGATTTACATGTTTCCCGATGTCAAAATAAGCTTTAGACATTTCTCAGATATCGACCTGACACTTAAAAACATGAGTTTAAGTAAATACGAATATGTTTCACACTATGCTATAAGAAGTACCCGAACACCTATTAGTGGATATTAATATGGGTTACATCGTGTACATTCTTAGTTTACAACGTCCTGGTTTCGAAATGAATATCTCGAAGGCAGTAGTTTTTAATTAATCCTTCGTTAATGGTAGAAACATATGGAGAGGTAGATTAATAGCTCCCCCAGAGCAATGTCCAAATAAGGTTTGCCGGTACATCAATATCGTAATTGAAGAGTAGTGGATACCTCCATCTTTATAAGCATTAAGTTACAGTACATTCAGTGTCAGCTACTAGTCACTGCACTTTTTTTACGACAGTTGACGTTTCTGGTGACGACGTAAAAGATACGTGGATTTAGTAGGCACACAACGCTCACCGAAGAATGTTGTCTCTCCCTGCATGATTTGCACTTAATTTAAAGTGCTTGCAGATGTGTTTCTGGTTTAGCACAGCTAGTATGGTGCCTGAAAATAGATCGAAAAAAGGGAGTGGCCCCCTCATCAACATTCGGTTGTGCTAAATCAGTCGCTCATATGATATGAAAATAATTTTTTTTATTCGATATATTCAGAGTGCAGTTTAATAGGAGGTGGCTACCAACCACCTTTACTATACGAGGGCTGCTCCTCTGTGGATGTCACGGCTTTTCCTCTGATAAAAAGCTCCGTATTAGCTCCTAATTTTCTCATTGCAATCATTTCGTATGTGGGAGGAAGTAATATGTTTCCTCAGAGCACTTAGAACAAGCAGTAGAGATTCGCCTGTCAGCCTCCCTTTTGTCAGAGTTATCACTCACCCCCAAACATTCTCAGCATTCAGTCTCCGATATGTGGTACTTGCGTCTACCTGATTTTGACTGGTAAGCCCGGCTCTAGGTATCCGCAGCCAAGTCACAGAGCTTTGCTAACTCTCTTGGAAGCTCGTCACGTTGTGACAGCCCTGTTCCATTAGTCAGATGGCTGTTTAGGCTTCTACCCGTCACTGGCTGTGTTGAGAGTATAAAAAGTAGAAAAAATAGCACACTAACGTTCAGGAATAAATTCGCCGCGATGCGGACACTAACCCCCAGTTATTTTTTTTTTTTATTATTGGTTCTGCTTCTAGTTATTTGTTGTCCGACATATAGTGCAACAGTAAAACATCTCTTAGGCTATTTTAAATTCAGTAGTTACATTTATGTACAATCAGCTCCCACCTGTCGTCAAACTCATATGAGTCTTCAATAATTTTATTACTGGACTATCAGCCAAGACACAAATCAGGTTGCCAGGCAAATTGTTATAGCGTACAGGTGCCTATAGATAGTATCCCATATCTAAATACACTACTGGCCAATAAAATTGCTACACCAAGAAGAAATCCAGATGATAAACGGGTATTCATTGGACAAATATATTATACTAGAACTGACATGTGATTACTTTTTCACGCAATTTGGGTGCATAGATCCTGAGAAATCAGTACCCAGACCAACCATCTCTGGCCGTAATAACGGCCTTGATACGCCTGGGCATTCAGTCAAACAGAGCTTGGATGGCGTGTACAGGTACAGCTGCCCATGCAGCTTCAACACGATACCACAGTTCATCAAGAGTAGTGACTGGCGCATTGTGACGAGCCAGTTGCTCGGCCACCATTGACGTTTCCAGTTGGTGAGAGATCTGGAGATTGTGCTGGCCAGGGCAGCAGTCGAACATTTACTGTATCCAGAAAGGCTCGCACAGGACCTGTAACATGCGGTCGTGCATTATCCCGCTGAAATGTAGGGTTTCACAGGGATCGAATGAAGGGTAGAGCCACGGATAGTAACACATCTGAAATGTAACGTCCACTGTTCAAAGTGCCGTCAATGCGAACAAGAGGTGACCGAGACGTGTAACCATTGGCTCCCCATACCATCATGCCGGGTGATACGCCAGTATGGCGATGACGAATACACGTTTCCAATGTGCGTTCACCGCGGTGTCGCTAAACACGGATGCGACCATCATGATGCTATAAACAGAACCTGGATTCATCCGAAAAAATGACGTTTTGCCATTCGTGCACCCAGGTTGGTCGTTGAGTACACCATCGCAGGCGCTCCTGTCTGTGAGGCAGCGTCAAGTGTAACTGCAGCCATAGTTTCTGAGCTGATAGTCCATGGTGCTGCAAACGTCGTCGAACTGTTCGTGCAGATCGTTGTTGTCTTGCAAACGTCCCCATCAGTTGACTCAGGGATCGAGACGTGGCTGCACGATCCGCTACAGCCATGCGGATAAGATGCCTGTCATCTCGACTGCTGGTGATACGAGGCCGTTGGGATCCAGCACGGCGTTCCGTAATACCATGCAGAACCCACCGATTCCATATTCTGCTAACAGTAATTGGATCGCGACCAACGCGAGCAGCAGTGTCGCGATACGATAAACCGCAATCGCGATAGGCTACAATCCAACCTTTATAAAAGTCGGTAACGTGATTGTACGCATATCTCCGCCTTACACGAGGCATCACAACAACGTTTCACCAGGCAACGCCGGTCAACTGCTGTTCGTGTATGAGAAATCGGTTGGAAACTTTCCTCATGTCAGCACGTTGTAGGTGTCACCACCGGCGCCAACCTTGTGTGATTGCTCTGAAAAGCCAATCATTTGCACATCACAGCATCTTCTTCCTGTCGGTAAATTTTGCTTCTGTAGCACGTCGTCTTTATGGTGTACCAATTTTAATGGCCAGTAGTGTACATATTGCACAAACCATTGCATGGTGTGATCTACACTCGTGGAAATGTAAAAAAGAACACATTGACACCGGTGTGTCAGATCCACCATACTTGCTCCGGACACTGCGAGAGGGCTGTACAAGCAATGATCACACGCACGGCACAGCGGACACACCAGGAACCGCGGTGTTGGCCGTCGAATGGCGCTAGCTGCGCGGCATTTGTGCACCGCCGCCGTCAGTGTCAGCCAGTTTGCCGTGGCATACGGAGCTCCATCGCAGTCTTTAACACTGGTAGCATGCCGCGACAGCGTGGACGTGAACCGTATGTGCAGCTGACGGACTTTGAGCGAGGGCGTATAGTGGGCATGCGGGAGGCCGGGTGGACGTACCGCCGAATTGCTCAACACGTGGGGCGTGAGGTCTCCACAGAACATCGATGTTGTCGCCAGTGGTCGGCGGAAGGTGCACGTGCCCGTCGACCTGGGACCGGACCGCAGCGACGCACGGATGCACGCCAAGACCGTAGGATCCTACGCAGTGCCGTAGGGGACCGCACCGCCACTTCCCAGCAAATTAGGGACACTGTTGCTCCTGGGGTATCGGCGAGGACCATTCGCAACCGTCTCCATGAAGCTGGGCTACGGTCCCGCACACCGTTAGGCCGTCTTCCGATCACGCCCCAACATCGTGCAGCCCGCCTCCAGTGGTGTTGCGACAGGCGTGAATGGAGGGACGAATGGAGACGTGTCGTCTTCAGCGATGAGAGTCGCTTCTGCCTTGGTGCCAATGATGGTCGTATGCGTGTTTGGCGCCGTGCAGGTGAGCGCCACAATCAGGACTGCATACGACCGAGGCACACAGGGCCAACACCCGGCATCATGGTGTGGGGAGCGATCTCCTACACTGGCCGTACACCACTGGTGATCGTCGAGGGGACACTGAATAGTGCACGGTACATCCAAACCGTCATCGAACCCATCGTTCTACCATTCCTAGACCGGCAAGGGAACTTGCTGTTCCAACAGGACAATGCACGTTCGCATGTATCCCGTGCCACCCAACGTGCTCTAGAAGGTGTAAGTCAACTACCCTGGCCAGCAAGATCTCCGGATCTGTCCCCCATTGAGCATGTTTGGGACTGGATGAAGCGTCGTCTCTCGCGGTCTGCACGTCCAGCACGAACACTGGTCCAACTGAGGCGGCAGGTGGAAATGGCAAGGCAAGCCGTTCCACAGGACTACATCCAGCATCTCTACGATCGTCTCCATGGGAGAATAGCAGCCTGCATTGCTGCGAAAGGTGGATATACACTGTACTAGTGCCGACATTGTGCATGCTCTGTTGCCTGTGTCTATGTGCCTGTGGTTCTGTCAGTGTGATCATGTGATGTATCTGACCCCAGGAATGTGTCAATAAAGTTTCCCCTTCCTGGGACAATGAATTCACGGTGTTCTTATTTCAATTTCCAGGAGTGTATGTCAGAACAATATTTTCGATTTGCTTCGTTGCTATTACACGTCTCTGCACGTATCCTAATCTCCACTACAATCGCTACGACAGAAAAGAGGTTTTCTTACTAGAGGGAAAGTAGGGGAACAGGTCTTCAGTGCAATACCCAAGGGAGCCTTGCTGCTGCATCCCTAGTACACGAAGACTACACCAAGATAATCTGATGCATAGCCCCTACAATCTGGGGCCATGAAATGATTATATCTACAAATACGTATCTGTACACTTTCTAGTCATCTTTATTGTATCCTTATCCAGAGGATGCTAAGCTGAGAACTTCCAGACAAACAACTAAATCGCGAAAATGAATATTTATTTTTTTATTGAGACAAACGTCTTACAACTTCCAACACCATCTGAGGTTACGGTAGCCGTTCAGAGTGTCTGTCGACAGGCAGTCTGAATGATTGTAGTGCCTTTGACAGGCATGTAACAACTGCACCGCCAGCATTCCCCAAACATCTTTGAAGTGTGCATCTCCAGAGCAAGTTGACGGGAGCTTATTGGCGAATATTCTCCCACGTGACCCAACACAACCTTCCAAAATTTTGCATTTTACTCTGAGTACAATTCTTTGTTGAGAACCTTGACCAACAATCTGCGCCTTAACGACCTAGTTTATCGTAATGCTCTATCCACGGCGATAAATCTCTTCCATTTAGACTGACACCGCTTTCGAAACTTTTCTCTGTACCTTGATCTGTTTGTGCAGGCCGTACATCCTAATGCACCGTACAGTAACTGCACCTCTGCAAGTTGATGCAACCATTACTTTTCCGTCTTCGATTATCAGGCGAGATCTGTAAACAGTGGTATACTTCTCCGATCACACTGTCATCTACGGTAGCGCCAAATCGTCGATGAGATAGTCAACTGTATGTTATAAAATACAGACAGTCAACTAACGCATCATTCAGGTGGCATTGCTCATTTGAGAGCTCGCACCGCCTGGAAAATCCATTCTCAATCTGTTCCTTACCGAAATTTACTCGGTTTAGGATCCTATACACCTTGTATAACTTTGTTAGGAAATATTCGTTAATGAGAAAAATGCCGAGCTTGTGAGGTCAGCGTTGCCGCATTCTCGACCAATACGAGGTCAAATACAACTTATGTGAGATGCGACAATGCGTGGTTGGGTCAACAATGAGTTTTACGTTCGCTTATTTTCGAGCGATCGCCACCGTGGCAGTCGTTACGTGCACACGTACATTTTTTAAGTGCTCAACAAAGGTGGTCGGGTGGTACCGAGGGTGTTGCCTAGGGACGAGAAAAACGGAGCGGTTGAAACAGATACAGGCGTTTTAGTTCTGAATAATCGGTATTTTTCGGTATTTGTTTTGTCTCGGTTACAGGAGGTGCTTTTAATTTTTACTAATAACTGGATAAAAACACCGAAATATTAAGTAGCCATAGCAGCAGCACTAAAATTTTTCGTTTTTAAATACACCTTTTTTGAAGAACGAGTGATTCTTATTCGTAAAGTTTACATTCCTTTGAAATACTGCTGCACTATACACTGAAGAGCCAAGGGTACTAGTACACCTGCCTTGAATAGCGTAAGCCAGGCCTAGGGCCCCCGCGGGCATGCATAACTGCCGCATCACGACGTGGCATGGAATCGACTAATATCTCAAGTAGTGCTAGAGGGAACTGACACCGCGAATCCTGCAGGGCTGTCCACAAATCAGTAAGAGTACGAGGGCTGGAGATCTCTTCCGGACAGCACGTTGCAAGGCATCCCAGATATGCTCAATAATTTCATGTTTGAGGTGTTTGGTGGCCAGCGGAAGTGTTTAAACTCATAAGACTGTTCCTGGGTCCACTCTGTAGCAATTCAGGACGTGTGGGGTGTCGCATTGTCCTGCTGGAATTACCCAAGTCCGTCGGAATGCACGAAGAACATGAATCCATCCAGGTGATCAGACAGGATGCCTACGTACGTGTCACCCGTCATAGTAGTATCTAGACGTATCAGGGGTCCCATATCAGTACAGCTGCACACTCCCCACATCATTACAGAGTCTCCACCAGCTTGAACAGTCCCCTACTGACATGCAGAGTCCATGGATTCATGAGGTTTTCTCCATACCTACACACGTCCATCCGCTCGATACAATTTGAAACGAGACTCGTCCGACCAGGCAACATGTTCCCAGGCATCAACAGTCCAATGTCGGTGTTGACGGGCCCAGCGAACCGTAAAGCTTTGTGCAATGCAGTCACCAAGGGTACACGAGGGGCCTTCGGCTCCGAAAGCCTATATCGTTGAAGCACTGGCACGCTGACCCTTGTTGATGGCCCAGCATTGAAATCTGCAGCAATTTGCGGAACGGTTGCACTTCCGTTACGTCGAACGTTTCTCTTCAGTCATCGTTGGTCCTGTTCCTGCAGAATCTTTTTCGGGCCGCAGCGGCGTCAGAGAATTGATGTTTTGCCGGATTCCTGATACTCACGGTAGAACTGAAATGGTAATAACGGGAAAATCGCTACTTCATCGCTGCCTCGGAGATGCTGTGTCCCATTGCTCGTGCGCTGACGAGAACACCAAGTTCAAACTCAGTTGAATTTTGATAACCTGTAGGGAAGCAGCCTACTCACGACTTATAAAATTCTCATGTCTTTCCATTGTGTGCCAGCCTAGTCCGCTGTAACTAGCTCTGACGTCATAAATGTTGCGCAATACTTTAAAAATCAAGTAAATAACCTGAAACGTTTCTAGCATGTCAGGAGTAATACTAAATCAATATGTGTTGAATTTCAGTTCAATAACTTTAACCATTTTCGAAATTTGGACGTTTTTCTGTAAAAATCATTGGCGCAACAGAATAGAGCTAGAGACTTAAAAATTTATATTTAGATTCCTTTTTCATAATAATTTAATAGAAACAGTCTTCTGGATCTCACAAATTAAGATTTTAGTTGAAATTCATGATTTTCTGGTATTTGTCTTAGAAATTAAGGAAGCAAGATAGATTAAGTAGGCGAATAAATAAGGCTAGGATGTTTAAATTTAAGTAGAAGGGAGATTCGCTATAATCATAAAGATGTGAGAAGTTTCAATTGAATAACTATAAAACTATAGCGATAGCGTATCTCCAAAGAGCAAGTTCAGAGCTCGTCTACTGCGTGTAGTGTAATTAAATTAATTCTCTCGCCCAAAATAATTGACTTAGCCACATTAGACTTTTATTATGATTACTTACCTGTGTGCTGATTGCGCATTTAAATTGAGAGCTTCATCGGCCATCAGCAAAGGAAGCGATGATTTATTCAATGACTTGAAGTGGTTCATTACTAGCCCAGCGGCTAGTCGGGAGAGCCGATTTGATCAGGCGTTCCCTTAGCCGTCCGCACCGCGGCTTTATACATGAGAACGCTGCGCGAGAGAAGTAGGCCCCCCAGTTCTCTCCAGACGCTGAATAGCACACCATCTGTGTCGGGAGTTGCGTCGCGTCGGTATCATTGCTATAAACAGCCTCGGATGCCGTATTAAGCTACTCGGGATACGCGTAACGATGAAATCGTTTTCGACTGAAGTGTTAATTCTGGGATGACTTTAATTATCTATTTTCAGTTTGCGTATGTCGTATTTTCACGTGCCGCCGCGGGACAGACATTCTACCATTATTTAGCGTGGCGTTTGATGAACCTAATCATCAAATTATGGCGAGCATTCACTTAAACATTTAATTTGGACAGTTATAGTTGAATCAGCGCATTAGTCTCTGAATTGCTCTGTTAGTCAGATTGTGTGGATTTTTTTTTTTCATCTGTGACTTTCAGAATATAGAGAACGTTTTTTCACGATCGTTTTTGATTATGAATCCCAGACAATTTCCTAATTCCTCAGAGCTTTAAGCTGTAGCTATAAGTGTATTTCTCAGATGAAGTGGGCACTAGGAATTCTAATTACAGGCTTCATGTTTTGCTAATCAGTTTCGGGTTGCCAAAATTGTAGTTAGAGAGCCAGTGTTGAGAACGGCAAAACAACAGCATAAATAATAGGAACATTTATAAAAACAAATAATTTCCACCAGCCGCCCCACAATTAGTGCTAATCGGCCGGGAATTGCATAATTTCTACATTCTACATTTATATAACAATAAATTCCACCCGCCCCCCCCCCCCCCCCCCCCCCCCCCACATATGGTGCATCGGCCGGGAAATGCATCTTTTCTACAAAACATTCTACATTTTATATAAAACAACTAATCCACCCCCCGCCCCACAAACCTACCATCGCAGCAGCAGTAACCGATCTAACAACTGCGTCAGACACTTGCTGTCTTATATAGGCGCTGCCGACCGCAGTGCCGTATTCTGCCTGTTTACATATCTTTGTATTTGAATACACGTGCCTATACCCGTTTCTTTGGCGCTTCAGTGTAGAAAATTGGGAAAGGGATGAGAACTATATTAAGAACAATGCCGGCAGAGACGAGAGACAAATACAAGGCATAGCGATTGGCACAGCACTGCTGAGAGAGTAATGTACCTGTTACCAAGTGACGTGGCCTGTTAAATCACACGCGGGTACATGTAGAGTGCAAGACATGCCCATTCTGGTCTGTATGGTGGTTTCTCACTGTTGTTGTCGGACATCATTTGTAGTACAGAACGGCACCATCTCTAGCCTCGATGTATTTTACGAAGTGCGGTATCAATGAAGTAAAATGTTCCCTTTGCCTTCAAAGATTAAGAAACGGGAGAAGCCACAAAAACTGTAAGTAGGCTGTTCAGATTTTTATGTTGGTAACGCCATGTAGCGCTCTATATGAAAATCACTGACTGTGCTGTGTACAGTCTATGGCTGGTTTGCATTGTTGTAATATTTGCCATTGTAGTGTTGGGCAGTTGGATGTGAACAGCGCGTAGCGCTGCGCAGTTGGAGGTGAGCCGCCAGCAGTGGTGGATGTGGGGAGTGAGATGGCGGAGTTTTGAGAGCGGATGATCTGGACGTGGGTCCGCCAGAAAGAGTAAATTTGTAATATTGGATATCATGAACTGATATATATATTATGACTTTTGAACACTATTAAGGTATATACATTGTTTGTTCTTTATCAAAATCTTTCATTTGCTAACTATGCCTATCAGTAGTTAGTGCCTTCAGTAGTTAGAATCTTTTATTTAGCTGGCAGTATTGGCGCTCGCTGTATTGCAGTAGTTCGAGAAACGAAGATTTTTGTGAGGTAAGTGATTCATGAAAGGTATAGGTTATTGTTAGTCAGGGCCATTATTTAATAGGGATTATTGAAAGTCAGATTGCGTTGCGCTAAAGAAATATTGTGTGTCAGTTTAGTGTTGATCAGAATAAGTAAAGGGCGAAATGTCTGAGTACGTTCAGTTCTGCTCAGCTGTTTGAAAATCAAATAACGTAAGGGATTTATCAGCGCAGTAATTCATAAATTTTTCTACGGGAACATTTCAAAACTTGTGGCATAATATAAAGAGAAAATTTAAAACTTAACAGCTTATAAAAGTAGCACGCAACTAATATGCTGCGTGTGTCTGCGTAACAAGCCTTTTTTTCTTGTAGCGATTGAAAACGGACAAATTAACACGAAAAAGTAAGGGTTCTCCAACCTCAATTTTCACCGTTCAGCACCGACTACTCGTAATGTCCAGACAGTGGTATGGTCCCTGTTTACAACATGATTTTGGAGCATTGTTTCAAAAAATTAGATTCGATAACACAATATTGGTGGCTTTTTGTGGTAGTCAGCCACTTGTAACTTACCGAGGAAAGCAACGGACGGTGTGCCGTCTGTTTTCTTTTGTTTGCCTATTTAATTTAATATTTTGACTCTATGTATCCTGAATTTGAGGGATCCAATTTTTTCAGTCTTTGTCCGATTTTTGCGTTTAATACGGGAAATAATGGGAATAAAAAAAAACCCAAAATCGGTTATTTCTGAAACCGGTTATTTTGAGCGGTTTTGACAGTCTGGTTAAAGTGGCACGGAAAGACCGAGATAACAGAAAACCAGTTGTTTCGCGGAGAACAGCATCTTTAGTGGTGCCCTGGGGGTCGGTGGGAGGAGGGTTCTAGAAAGAACTTTGCCATTCTATTCATGCACGTGTCAATATTGCAATATCCCCCTTCCCCCCCCTCCCATTAACGCCCGGATCTAGGGGAGGTCAAGTCGGGGTGTCTGCCCTGGGCGGCAATTTCATGGGGCGCCAAATTACTATTCTTGAAGAAAAACCTTGTTTCACAAAGCGCATAGCATCCAGTCCACGTTGGTCTATCGTTTACTCACATCATGTTGAAACGCATCCCAGTTAGTTTTTCGACCTTATTGAACATATTCTAAAGTTGATTTCTGAGTGAATCATAAGATGATTGTTGAATGCGTGCATAGTGCACGTGATGTCTCTGCCAGGGGAATACACGTCGTATCTAGAAATAAAAAACTTTCCCGCAGACAAAAGCGGACGGGGCTGTAATTGGTTGTACGAGGTGAGCCGAATAAACCAGAAGGGGTGAACGCCAATCACTGTTTGTTTATGTGGTTGATTGGGTGTACGAATGATCAGCGTTGTTGTAATTACTAGCGAAATTCATAGATTGAGACTACCAAGAATAACATATAAGAAAGATTCCATCTTATCTTCTCGGTGTATCCAAGAAAATGAAATTCTGATAGAAATTTTTTGCCAGAACACTACACTACTAAGGAGCAGTTGTATAGTCCCCGGTTAGCAGCCACCTTAGTTCTGTTCTCGGAATGGCGCGAAAACGAGTTGTAGGAACGCGTAATAACGCCAAACCGGAGAATAAATGTGGGATAACTGTACCAGTGGTCCTGGCGGGGTTAGCGAAGTTAACCGAAGATTAAGTTTTGACAATGGCTGGAAGAGTTATAGAATTAGTGATGACGAGATTGTTTGTTAGATCGAGGAAGGAGAAGAAATGTGGACATCACACAAATTATATGGAAGAATATGAAGTGTGCAAATTTATACAAAAAATTCGTACTACTACTTTTCGATCTCATGCTTGAGAAACTGAAGCGTATAAATGAAATATGAAACTTTTTTCTAATATATAACTTTTTGCTTGTAGTAGGCCTACACGCATTTAATATTGGTATTTCGTGAATAACGTTCTGTCGTGTTATTTATGTAAATGAGGTAGTTAAAAATGACAATTCATGTCAAAACAGTCTCGCTTATTTGGTGCGTGTTACAATGCTGCAATATTAGAAAGGCCTGTTTGGTTTTATCTAGCAGACAGTGACAAAACTGAAGTAATCAGATCGAGAAACCACACCAGTCTTGGGTTCTATTCGAACTAACACATTTTTTAGTATTGGACAACGACATTTTGATTTTTCCTGTAGCAAAACGTTTTACATACTTTGATGAGGTAATAGATTCTTTCGCAGAAAGGAAAGCATGCCGTGTAAAGCTGTAGCAAGATTAGAGAGAAAAAAATGTTTGGACTCAAGGATTGAAGACGTGTGCACTGTCTTGCTTGTCTTTTGTCTTTACTTGTTTTATGTTTACTATATTTAATTTTAAGTCACGTAAAAAAGAAAGTTATTAGCTAACAGGCAATAAAGAGTGCAAATTTCCGTAAGAGTGCTTATTCTCCAGGTCACAAAAAATCCCACCCAGTATTAACTGTGAATTTTTTTTAAGGAGGGTAGGACGCAAACCAGGAGACTGGGAAAAGGAGAGGCACCATGGACATTTTAATTTTCACTGTCCTGAATATAGGTTTGCTAGCTTCCATTACAAAATATACACGTGTGAATTCCACAGAGCGAAAACGCGCGATAGAATTATGCTGTGTGAAGAGATATGGCACTGCACCTTGGCATGCATAAGACCGAATAACATGCTTACATTTCCTCGAATATATATTTTTCGATATATCAAACTTTTCAAAAGACGTGTGTTGCAAAATGAATATATGTTAGAAAAATCAATTTTTTAAAAATTTTCGACGTCCTATGTCAACACTGGAGTGGAGGGAGGGGGGGGGGGGGGGAGTGGCGGAAGGGAGGAATGCCACTATCAAATTTTTGCCCTGTTCGATAATATCGCAGATCTGGGGCTGCTCCCATTGTCATAGCACAAGATGGCGCCAAACAGGAGGGCTGGAAAAGCATAAATACCTTTTACTGTTTCAGATCACGTTCCGATTCTCGTCAAATGGCTTTGACTGGTCCCTAGTGGTTCCTTCCTCATCTGATGAGGTCACAGCTGATTTCCTGCCTCATTCCTGTGTGTATGCTTGTAAGGTGTCAGGCAAATCCAACACCTTCCATGAAAACCCTGACATGATAGCAAATCCGGCAATATGTCACATAGCTCCGAATAAATCCCGACATTAAATTAACCAAAGTAATACGATCAACGAGTGGGCAAATGGAATACCACAGACCAACACAAGAATGCCTAAATGCATGTCGTACCTTCCCACCGTGAAACAGACGCATTTCCGAGGGGAGAAACGAGAACAGAAGCCAAGAGCAGAGCTGTGTAGCCTAGAAGGCCCTACGATAAGGGACGGACACCCACATCGCTGGCCGATCGCCAAGAGCAGCCCACAGCCCATGTTAAAAGATAAGAGCCCTCCAGAAGAACAGTATAGATTGAAACGTCCCGTTTGAACAATTATACATGACTGTGCTTAAACTGACACACAATATTTTTAGCGCAACGCAATCTGACATTCAAAAATCCCTACAAAAGAATGGCCCTGACTAACATTAACCTATACGTTTCACGAATCACTTACCTCTCAAAAATCTTCGGTACTCGAACTACTGCAATACAGCGAGCGCCAATACTGCCAGCTAAATAAAACATTCAAACTACTGAAGGCACTAACTACTGATAGGCACAGTTAGCAAAAGAAAGATTTTGATAGAGAACAAACAATGTATTTACCTTAATATTGTTCAAAAGTCATATTATATATATCAGTTCATGACATCCAGTCTTACAAATGTACTGTTTCTGATGGACACACGTCCAGATCGTTCGCTCTCAAAATTCCGCCATCTCTCTCCCCACATCCACCACTGCTGGCGGCTCACCTCCAACTGCGCAACGCTATGCGCTGTTAACAGCCAACTGTCCAACACTACAATGGCAGACAACAATGCAAACTAGCCGCAGACTGCACACAGCACAGTCAGTGATTTTCATACAGAGCACTACGTGGCGTTACCAATAAGAAAACCTAAACAGCCTACTTACAAGATCTTATGATAACACTAAAAGGGCCACACCAGCTGCAAGTTTTAGCGTGAGACTATACGCGTCTCTGTTATGTAGCAAACATTAAAAACATTGCCCCAACATGAAAAGTATAACGTTTCTCATTGGATAGACAGAATTTTTGTAGGCGGATCTTAAGGTTAACATTCAGACCCTGATTGGTCAGTTGAAAACACAGCCAGATACCTTTCTCTTAAACCCACTTCAGTAAATTGTAGTAAAGAGAAGTTAGAGAGTTGCTACCAAGACGGCAAAGTGTGTGGTGCTGTACCGCCCGCCACCCTCTGACAATGACTAACCAATGACAAGGTAATGAACGCACGTGATGCCACATAAGAACGCATAAAGCTTCACTCAGAACTGCAGAAGTCTCATCTGTTACATCCCCTTTTTGCATAATACTAGTGCCGATCGTCAATTAAACTTCGTGGTATTCACATTTGCTAGTTGAAGTTAAAATCTGAAACGCGATAATTTTTCTGTTATATAATTATTGAGAAGCTACATCAGCCACTGTAATTTACGACAAGTTAAATAAGTAATTAAAGATAATCGGAGGTCACTGTAGACCGTTTTTATTAGCTTTATCTTTTATGAAACTTAGTTTAAACCTAGATTATAGATGTGATATGGCATAGGTCATCCTTCGAGTCATTGTAGAACTTGTAAACCCATTCAGGGAATATTCGTTCTCATTTTTGTTGAAGGTAGTTGGTTTTTATCATCCTGTATTAAAATATTTCCTTTCATCAATAGCGCAATTTATAAACAATGTTTTGTGAGTAGAATAAAAATTCCAATGGTAAACTTAACTGATTTTTCGACGTTATTTTACCAGCTAACTAAAAATAGGAAAGCCTTGAACCCCTTCCACTAAATTTAGTTAGTATCAAGATTCTTTTACAGGGAGTGCAGTGGAGCTGACGCTGAAATCATTAAGTATTTGATTATATCATCGCTAGTCTCACTGAACTCTTCTGAACTCTACATGTCATGTGTGGTCTGGCGTCTCCTTGCCAGCAACAGGTCCCAGGTTCAAACTAGTCAATTCCCTAAAAACACGCTCAGAGCGTCGTTGCGCGAAAGTGGTAGGGAGAAACGACTTAGAACAAACAGACAGCACGCAGAATGTTAGATGCTTCACCTATCGTGATATCAATGTTGACGTTGAGCAACATTCTGGACTAATTACCTCTTTTTACTTAAAAATTACATGTACTAAAAGAAAGCTTTTCCTGCCGTTAATTTCCGTGGAATTATCGCCTAGAGCAACAAATTTCATTATATTTTTGTTCTTCTATACTTACTTCAAATGGGTCAAATGGCTCTAAGCACTATGGGATTAACATCTGAGGTCGTCAGTCCCCTAGAACGTAGAACTACTTAAACCTAACTAACCTAAGAATATTACACTCATCCATGCCGGAGGCAGGTTTCGAACCTGCGACCGTAGCAGGAGCGTGGTTCCGAGCTGAAGCGCCTAGAACCGCTCGGTCACAGCGGCCGGCTCTATACTTACTACCAGATACAAATTAATACCAATTGATAGTTTCACACGGCTACTGCTATTTGTAACTTGTCACTATTTCGAGAAGATGTCACCTACAATCACTCAGGATTATCTAATTAACGTCAAATTCAGTTACGATCCGAAGCTGTCAGGACGGAGGATAATAAACTGCTTCATAATAATTATCAGAAATTTTAGATAGCTTTTTTTCTAAATGGTTACACTTATTTGTTTTCCGTCAGAACACCTGCGTCATCGAACAAATTACTTTCCCCTCTCAGGGCTCATATATTTGTGTTGACACATATTAACAAATGCCTGTTCGTAATTTCAGAAGAATTCGTTTAAGCTTTATAAAGAGTGGCGCGTAATCTGCATTAGCGGAACATCATAGCTGGTCGTTAGCGGAATATACCACGTCTCATTAGCCGCACAAACGGCGCGGCTTTAAGCTAACGAGATAAAGGTCCAGGGGCCTGCACCGAAGCCTTTAGTCTCAGGCAAGCCTTCGACGTCGCTTTTCGCTTTGGCATTACCGGTATGTTGTGCGCGTGGCACTGTCGTAACGATGTCTCCTTGTTAGTACACGTGGGCGTTAATATTGCCAAGCCTCAAAACAGGCGTCTGATCCCCGTCTCTCCAGTACAACTGTAATAAACACCTAAGTTGGCATGATCAAAAACTGACCAAAAATAAGTGGTACGTATCTTACAGCAGTGACAAAAGACCTTCAGACACACGTCCTAGAAATGTCATGAGCATAACTAATAGCCTGTCGAATCTTGTTTCGCTAATTTATAACGGTTTATCTTCAGGGAAAGATTTCGTCTAAGCTGTTGAAATATTCTCCACTACTTTCTCTTGTATTTTATATTATTTTGACTTGAAATTTCTAGCGATAAACAGAGCACATCGGTTAACAACGAGAAAAAAATCTGACTTCCGAAATCTAACCAAGAACGTACCATAAACTCATTGCTTGTATCAGGAATCGGAGTTTAACATGTGTGCTTGGCTCCAGTGAAAAGCAGACCTACCTATCGGTTATGCATCTTCGAGGTCCAGCAGAACATCATCAACCTATTAACTCATCTGATCTAATCTGCAATACAATTGCCAATACGTTGCGCTCCACCACTCTGATTACGAATTTTCCTGCGACTCTGGCCTCAGAGCTTTATAAATTGCCCGCACAAATCGAAATATTCTGAGCGGATGGCACCACACAAAACTGTAACATTAGCCCCCATGAATGAATACAGGGTACTTTTTGGACTCCTGTACTAACCTAAGAATCCGGTACCCACACATCACGTCCACAGACGGCAATAGTTTCGCCTCCGTAGCAATTCATCAATTGATCCTTGCCTATCAGTTCCTCTTTCCATGATATCATTTAATTACTGACCATTTAAAATAAGAACGAATGCTCCCGTCTTTTTTTTGGGACCGCAGATAAGGGATAAATGTAATCACTACTGGCTCACTCATTAACTCCCTATGATAACGTCTTACTTATTTCAGTCTTCATGGATTCTCTTTGCACACAGTGCATCAGGTGTACCTTGGCCACAAACTTTTTATGAGGCTTTACCTGTAAGTGTGACATCGAAATTCTTTCAACACCCCAGGCGAATCGGAAAACAGAACACTAGTCCTTCGCAATGTCTCCTTCATTCTTTCTTTCTGGATGTCCGATACCATGTTCACATCATTCACTTTCTCCCTTATCTCGTCCTCGCTCTGCTTCTGCCTTTTAACGACCAGCTTTTCATTCTGATTCTCTCTCCAAATTGTCTGCACTGCAATTAATCTATCAACTTGCTCTCCATCCTCCTCGTCTGGATACTGAGCTTGTAAAGTTCTTGTTCCTCCCCCCCTCCTCGCCCGCCCCCCCCTTTTGCGACAACGCCTCGCTACGACGTCGCCTCTCTCCATTATAAGATTCCTTCCATTAATTTTTTTATACTGAAAATAGAGGGCTCTGACTATAGTTAACAAAGAAGTTTTGCTGCCGCTGAATAACTCTGCCTCGCGATGAGCAACACACAGTTTTTTAGTAGTTGGATGTTTTTTTCTTTCGTAACACGCATATATGTGGCGACGAACAGCGTTTTGTTGAAAAGAGTCCAAGTTTGTTACGCGTGGTTCTGTTCTTTTCTCTCCGGGTGTCCGCAGTTTTTGAAGAACCAGGCACTTCGCCTTCTACACAGTATTTCTCCTTACAAATTTTGACTACAATATTTTTGTTTATCTTAAAGGCATCTGCAGTTCTTTCAACTACTTCCTTAGAGACAATAGAGCTCCGCCATTGTCTCTCTCTCTCTTTCTCGAAATGTTCTCGCCCAGAGCACACAATCTCAAGCGTATGACCAAGCAAAAAATGTGTAGATCGCTGAACTTTCCGTATAGCGGTCACACTTTTTTGCGTACTTCTACAAGCTTCAGACATTCTGTAACTTGAGATAAACTCGCCACATACAGAAAGAAAGCACACAACGAAACAGACAACTCTTTACCCTACCGGCTGCGAGCGTCGACTACAACCGCATACAGTAGCAGCTACGTGCAGTAGCAGAGAGGTTTGACAACGGTGAACGGAAAAGAAGACGCGGCCGAGCGCGTTCTCAGATTGGCTGTTGCTGTGGTAGCAGCCCTGTGCACAGGTAGACGTCAATCATTTCGTTATTCTGATCCGGGCATAAATGGTATCATTGGGGGAAGTGGCAACAAAACGACTATTCACGTTGGTGTGTAGAATGTATGAGTCTGGTGACATACCATCTGACTTTTGGAAAAAATATCATCCGCACAATTCCGAAGAGTGCAAGAGCTGACAGGTGCGATAACTATCGCACAATCAGCTTAACAGCTCATGCATCCACGTTGCTGACAGGAATAATATACAGAGGAATGGTAAAGAAAATTGAGGATGTGTTAGATGACGATCAGTTTGGATTTAGGAAAGGTAAAGCCACCAGAGAGGCAATTCTGATGTTGCGGTTGATAATGTAAACAAGACTAAAGAAAAATCAAGACACGTTCATAGGATCTGTCGACCTGGGAAAATGGTGCAAAGTGTTCGAAATTCTGAGAAAAATTGGGGTAAACTATAGGTAGAGGCGGGTAATATACAATGTGTACAAGAGCCAAAAAGGAATAATAAGAGTGGACGACCAAGAACGAAGCGCTCGGATTAAAAAGGGTGTAAAACTGTTCATCGAAGATACAATGATGGATATAATAGAAAGGTTCAGGAGTGGAATTAAAATTCAAGGTGAAAGGATATCAATGACACGATTCGCTGATGACATTGCTATCCTGAGTGAAAGTGAAGAAGAATTACATGATCTGCTGAGTGGAATGAACAGTCGAATGAATACAAAATATGGACTGAGAGTAAATTGAAGAAAGGCGAAAGTAATGAGAAGAAGCAGAAATGAGAGCAATGAGAAACTTAGCACCAGGATAGACAGGAAATAAGGAGGCAGCAAATTAACCAGTAACGGATCGGCCGTTGTGGAGTAGGTATTAAAATCCATGGAGAAGAAATAAAAAATTTGACGTTCGCCGATGACATTGTAATTCTGTCAGAGACAGCAAAGGACTTGGAAGAGCAGTTGAACGGAATGGACAGTGTCTTGAAAGGAGGATATAAGCTGAACATCAACAAAAGCAAAACGAGGATAATGTAATGTAGTCGAATTAAGTCGGGTGATGCTGAGGGAATTAGATTAGAAAATGAGACACTTAAAGTAGTAAAGGATTATTCCACGGTAGAAAATGCTGTTTTGAGTTTTATGTTTATGTTTTCTTGGTAAATGTGAGTCTATCTCTTGTTGCATGGTCATGGACAGAGGTGTTTGTGCAGTAATTACCAATGTTATTTTGATGTGTACTACTGACTGGTAAATGTATTCACATGGAGCAGTTAAAATCTCCAGTGTTTTGAACAGATCTTTACAATGAGCTCGACTAGTATTTTTGGTTATTATTCTTATGGCTCTGTTCTGGAGATTGAAAATTGTGTTCATATTTCGTGCCTTTTGTTCCCCAAAAAAAGAATGCCATAGCTAAGAATTGACTGTACATATGAATAATATGTAACTAAAAGACACTGCATGTTACACACTAATGATAGGCTTTGCTAGGAATGTCTCGAAAGTTCTCGCTAAAGCGCGACATCTCATTCAGTGTGGCGGTGTGGCAGTTTTTCGGTCGGCGCAGCTCTGCTCAGTTTGGCAGAATCATGGTTTCAGCACTGTTTATTCTCCACTGTGCAGGACATTCATAGGTCCAGTGGCAGCTTGCATAAAGAGAGGCAGTCTAGCGATCTGTCGTCACAAAACTTAGAAACGAATGGGAATGACAGAACAAAGGAATGATAATTCCCAGTATTTATTATGGCGTCACAGAATCAGCGGGTACTGCAGATTAGCTATGAAACGACATTACAAATCACGCAGAAACGATTCAAGGATTTAGCTGACAGTCAAAGAGCAACAAATTACAAAGACCGACAGAGGGAAATACTTGTTCCTAACACTAAGAAGAATTTAGTGCTAAATTTCCTGGCACGGAGCACATAAAGAAATTAGTGGTAAGAATACTAAAATTTATGATATCGCACGTACAATTGCACTGTCAGTTGCAAAAGTTTTCGATGGAATTGAAAAAAAGAGTACGGAGACTTTAGGTATTACTGCAGAACACGTTGGTGAAGTCAGCGGCATGCCCGGTCCGATTTTTCGATTTAAAACTCTCTGTTGTTGAATTTATAAAGGAAAAAAGAGTGCAGAAACGAAAATTGTAATGTCCAGAGCAGTTTGCAGGCACTGCATTTTAGGTGGACTTGACTCCGCACTGCCCACAATGTGACTGACATTGCAAGGTGAGAAACAACTTATTTCTGATTTGATGGGGGATGCCTTTCAATAGAAAAGCGCGACGTAGAAGCGACAAATTCTGACTAATACAGTCCAGCTTCCTAAACGTACTGGCGTTAAAGGAAATGCGAGGTCTGGCCTTGAAAGAGCTGCAAGAATAGTTTTCTAAACGTTTTGAGAACAGTGCCAATCTTACACCTGTTTTCGAGCTCATTTGCCATTTCAGTTCAAATGGCTCTGAGCACTATGGGACTTAACATCTGTGGTCATCAGTCCCCTAGAACTACTTAAACCTAACTAACCTAAGGACATCACAAACATCCAAGCCCGAGGCAGGATTCGAACCTGCGACCGTAGCAGTCGCGCGGTTGCAATTTCAGTTGAAAGCGCCCCAGTGCATATGCAGATGTGTGCCCTATTCTCTCGCATGTTATCCTGCGGATGAAGGACAACAGGCAGATTCCATATTCAGAGATTTCCAGAATGCGTTCGACACAGTGTCCCACTGCAGACTGTTAAGTAAGGTCTGTGCATACTGCATAGATTCCCAGTAATGTGAGTTGCTCGGAGACTTCCCACATGACACAGTCCAGTATTCTCCACGGTGAGTGCTCATTGGAGACAAAGGAATTGTCAGGGTTGGCTCAGGGAAGTGTGGAAGGACCGTTCTTTTTCTCTATATACATAAGCTATCTCACAGCAATCTACGAGAGTTTCCTGATGACGCTGTACAGTGCCGTATAGTGTCGTCGTTATCTGACAACAGGAGGATACCGGATGACTTAGACAAAATTGTTGTAATGAATGACAGCATGGTCTAAATGTGCACGGCTGGCTAGCCGCCCGGTCTAACGCGCTGCTTCCCGAGCGGGAAGGCGTGCCGGTCGCTGGCACGAATTTGCACAGCGGATTAGTATCGAGGTCCTGTATGCCGACTAGCCTGTGGATGGTTTTTAAGGCGGTTTTCCATCCATCTCGCCGAAGGCGGCCTGGTTCCCCTTATTCCGCCTCATTTACACTATGTCGGTGTGCTTGCTGTGCAAGCACTGTCTCCACGTATGTGTACATCATAATTACTCCACCACACAAACATTTGGTGTTACACTCGTCTGGTATGAGACGTTCCCGGGCGGGTCCACTGGGGGCCGAATCGCACAATAACCCTGCGTTCGGTGTGAGGCGGCGGTGGGGTGGGTGGACTGCTGTGGCTTGTTGTGCAGTTGTGAACCACTGAGGGCTACGGCGGGACGAAGCCTCTCTGTCGTTCCTGGCTCCCTGGCTTAATACAATGCAATACAATATAATAGTCTAGATGTAGAAAAATATGAGTTAATGCAGATGAGTAGGAAAGAGATTCCTCTGTTGTTAGAATATGAGATTAGTGGCATGCTGCTTAACATAGTGACTCTAGTTAAATATCTAGGCGGTATGCAATGGAACGAGCATGTAAGGTTGGAGGTAGAAAACGCGAATGGTCGACTTTGGTTTTTTGGGAGAATTCTATAAAGGAGACCACGTATAAAATACTAATGCGACCAATTCTTGAATACTGCTCGAGGGTTTGGGATACCCGCCAGGTGGGATTAAAGGAAGGCATTGTAACCCATGGAAGCAATTCCGAGGCGTGCTGCTAGATTTGTTAATGATAGGTTCGATCAATGCCACTAGCACGGAAAGTGCTTCGTGAGCTCAAATGGGGATCTAGAGCGAAGACGACGTACAGGGCTATTACAAATGATTGAAGCGATTTCATAAATTCACTGTAGCTCCATTCATTGACATATGGTCACGACACACTACAGATACGTAGAAGCCGCAATTCAGGTTTCTGCCGCCAGAGCGCTCGAGAGCGCAGTGAGACAAAATGGCGACAGGAGCCGAGAAAGCGTATGTCGTGCTTGAAATGCACTCACATCAGTCAATCATAACAGTGCAACGACACTTCAGGACGAAGTTCAACAAAGATCCACCAACTGCTACCTCCATTCGGCGATGGTATGCGCAGTTTAAAGCTTCTGGATGGCTCTGTAAGGGGAAATCAACGGGTCGGCCTGCAGTGAGCGAAGAAACGATTGAACGCGTGCGGGCAAGTTTCATGCGTAGCCCGCAGAAGTCGACGAATAAAGCAAGCAGGGAGCTAAACGTACCACAGCCGAAGGTTTGGAAAATCTTACGGAAAAGGCTAAAGCAGAAGCATTTCTTAAACAGGAGATTGGAAAACCGATGGATCGGTCGTGGTGGAGATCATGATCAACAATTCATGTCATGGCCTCCACGCTCACCCGACTTAACCCCATGCGATTTCTTTCTGTGGGGTTATGTGAAAGATTCAGTGTTTAAACCTCCTCTACCAAGAAACGTGCCAGAACTGCGAGCTCGAATCAACGATGCTTTCGAACTCATTGATGGGGACATGCTGCGCCGAGTGTGGGAGGAACTTGATTATCAGCTTGATGTCTGCCGAATCACTAAAGGAGCACATATCGAACATTTGTGAATGCCTGAAAAAACTTTGAGTTTTTGTATGTGTGTGCAAAGCATTGTGAAAATATCTCAAATAATACAGTTATTGTAGAGCTGTGAAATCGCTTCAATCATTTGTAATAACCCTGTACTTCTCGCGAGAAGCTACTGGGAAAATTCATAGAACCGGCATTTACAGCTGACTCCAGAACGATCCTAACGCCGCCAACGTACATTTAGCATAGGGACCAAGAAGACAAGACAAGATAAATTAGGGCCCATGCGGAGGCGTGTAGATAGTCGTATTTCTTTCGCTCCATTTGCTAGTGAAACAAGAAATGAAGTCACTAGTAGTGGTATAAGATACCCTCCGCCATGCCCGGTACGGCTGTTTGCGGAAAATGTATGTAGATGTGACTATAGACATCTGATACGGTTCCTTCCTGTCGCAAAGTGGAGAAAATACAAGTTCACGAATTACACTCCTGGAAATTGAAATAAGAACACCGTGAATTCATTGTCCCAGGAAGGGGAAACTTTATTGACACATTCCTGGGGTCAGATACATCACATGATCACACTGACAGAACCACAGGCACATAGACACAGGCAACAGAGCATGCACAATGTCGGCACTAGTGCAGTGTATATCCACCTTTCGCAGCAATGCAGGCTGCTATTCTCCCATGGAGACGATCGTAGAGATGCTGGATGTAGTCCTGTGGAACGGCTTGCCATGCCATTTCCACCTGGCGCCTCAGTTGGACCAGCGTTCGTGCTGGACGTGCAGACCGCGTGAGACGACGCTTCATCCAGTCCCAAACATGCTCAATGGGGGACAGATCCGGAGATCTTGCTGGCCAGGGTAGTTGACTTACACCTTCTAGAGCACGTTGGGTGGCACGGGATACATGCGGACGTGCATTGTCCTGTTGGAACAGCAAGCTCCCTTGCCGGTCTAGGAATGGTAGAACGATGGGTTCGATGACAGTTTGGATGTACCGTGCACTATTCAGTGTCCCCTCGACGATCACCAGTGGTGTACGGCCAGTGTAGGAGATCGCTCCCCACACCATGATGCCGGGTGTTGGCCCTGTGTGCCTCGGTCGTATGCAGTCCTGATTGTGGCGCTCACCTGCACGGCGCCAAACACGCATACGACCATCATTGGCACCAAAGCAGAAGCGACTCTCATCGCTGAAGACGACAGGTCTCCATTCGTCCCTCCATTCACACCTGTCGCGACACCACTGGAGGCGGGCTGCACGATGTTGGGGCGTGAGCGGAAGACGGCCTAACGGTGTGCGGGACCGTAGCCCAGCTTCATGGAGACGGTTGCGAATGGTCCTCGCCGATACCCCAGGAGCAACAGTGTCCCTAATTTGCTGGGAAGTGGCGGTGCGGTCCCCTACGGCACTGCGTAGGATCCTACGGTCTTGGCGTGCATCAGTGCGTCGCTGCGGTCCGGTCCCAGGTCGACGGGCACGTGCACCTTCCGCCGACCACTGGCGACAACATCGATGTACTGTGGAGACCTCACGCCCCACGTGTTGAGCAATTCGGCGGTACGTCCACCCGGCCTCCCGCATGCCCACTATACGCCCTCGCTCAAAGTCCGTCAACTGCACATACGGTTCACGTCCACGCTGTCGCGGCATGCTACCAGTGTTAAAGACTGCGATGGAGCTCCGTATGGCACGGCAAACTGGCTGACACTGACGGCGGCGGTGCACAAATGCTGCGCAGCTAGCGCCATTCGACGGCCAACACCGCGGTTCCTGGTGTGTCCGCTGTGCCGTGCGTGTGATCATTGCTTGTACAGCCCTCTCGCAGTGTCCGGAGCAAGTATGGTGGGTCTGACACACCGGTGTCAATGTGTTCTTTTTTCCATTTCCAGGAGTGTAGTTGGAACAGATTTTGTGTCTGGATTCATGATATCCTAGTAAACAAAACTCAGCGCGTTTTTCTTGTAGGGACGAAATTACCAAATGTGAAAGTATACTCTTCAGTACCCCTGAGAAGTGGTAATCTAAATTACCACGTGAATAACGATGGAACGTCCTTGAGTTCTCAACGGCTAAAAACAGTAGCAAATCGCTGGTAGTCCTTCAGAGGATCGGCAATACGTGCAGCAAATGGTAGTCAAACCTTGGAAGATAACCGTTGTCTTCAAATTAAATCTTAAATAATGACACCAAAATTATGAAACCCCTTGTAACTGGTTTATAGCCGTTTTACAGGGAAGCCCTAATGACAATACCTGTGACGCAAAGCCACTCGGTGGCAACGATTAACTTTCGGATGCGCAACGTAAATAGTATTAGTGTTTGTGTGAGGAATCCGATAGTTAACATTACTAGAGGAGATTTTCAAAGCTTAAGGAGTTTTAATGTAGAGAGCTTCGCCTAGCAGACAAACATTTGTGCAATACGTTTGTTTCTGCTGTCTGTGGCAACTGAAAAAGCTGTGAATCTGACTTGCATGCCGAAATAGCTAATCTCTGAATACTAAAGAGGGTTTCACTGAGACATTCTATGAGAACTCATCTGAAAATACGAGGGGAGCTGCTGGTGGAACTGGCTACATCACCAAACAGCGGCGCAAGTACTTACTGAAACTCCTGCAAGATTACATAAACAATGACAGTAACATGTGATAGCACGAGTGGTGTGCACTGTTAGTTTAGAAGAGCCATTAAACAGGGAAAGGAATTGTGGGGCGACAAGTTGCAGGTCGTGAACATAGGTAACAACAATGTTCAAGTAGCAAATAAAGGAAGATTCGACAAAGTAAGCAGACGAGTACTGATTCTGGTTGCGTTTGTCGTCTAATTGAAACGGCTAAACTGCTTCAGATGTAGAATTAGCAATCGTTTATAGAAAATTATAAACAATATTACACTTTACACAAAGAACCGAGATATTAAACATTTTTATAGTATTCAGAAAACTACACTGAAGAGCCAAACAAACTGGAAAACCTACATAATATCGTGTAGAGCCCCCGCGAACACGCAGGAGTGCCGCAACACGACGTGGCATACACTCGACTAATGTCTGAAGCGGTGGTGGAGGGAACTGACACCACGAATCCTGCAGGGCTGTCCATAACTCCGTAAGAGTACGAAGGGGTGGAGATCTCTTCTGAACAGCGCATTGCAAGGCATCCCAGATATGCTCAAATAATGTTCATGTCTGGTGAGTTTGGTGGTCAGCGGAAGTGTTAGAGGAGTGTTCCTGGAGCCACTCTGGACGTGTGGGGTGTCGCATTGACCTTCTGGAATTGCCCATGTCCGCCGGAATGCACAATGGACATGAATGGATGCAGGTGATCAGGCAGGATGCTTACGAACGTGTCACCTGTCACGTATCTACATGTGTCAGGGGTCCCACATCACTCCAACTGCACACGCCCCACACCATTACATAGCCTCCACCAGCTTGAACAGCCCTTTGCTGACATGCAGGATCCATGCATTCATGAGGTTGTCTCCATACTCGTACACGTCCATCCGCTCGATACAATTTGAAGCGAGACTTGCCCGACCAGACAACATGTTTCCAGTCATCAATGGGCCAATTTTGGTGTTGACGGGACCAGGCGAGGCTAAAGCTTCGTGTCGTGCAGTCGTCAAGGGCACAAGAGTCGACCTTCGGCTCCGAAATCCCAGTTTAATATTTTTGTGGGATCTAAAATTTAAAAACCTCTCTCACGCCGGCCTGATTTAGCTTCACTGATCAGGATAGTAAAAAACATGCGTATATTAAGGGAATTTTCATTCACAAAGCAGGCTTATCACATTCACACAGTTCGATACTGTTCTATCCTGATTAAATTGAGCTTAACTTAAATTCCATAAGGCAGTGAAGCAATTTCGAAGTCTCGGTGCGACGAAAATTGTCAGTCGATCTCCTAAAAACATTTGTAATAATTATTAACTTTCGGTGATCACATGGGGAAGACCGGAGATCTGCTGGTAAGACCGTGTTAGCCTATTTATTGGAAGTAATAAACTGGATATCTTGAGCATACAAAACGGCAGGTTCGTCCAGTGTAAATCAGACGTTCCCCACTGATCCCGTGCAACACAGCGTAGTAAGTAGACACTGTCGACAATAATCAGTTAAATAATACGCGAACACACTTACTTTAGTTCATGTATTAAATTCCCTCTCATACAGAATCTCATCAAGATGGCGACTAGCTCAACAATACATACATATACATCTTCGTTGTTTCACGGCTAATCGACAAGCACTCCTTCATTCTTTTCATAAGAGAAAACAGATAGCAGAGAAGCTATTCTATGGAATAAATGGACGCTCCAAGAAATAATAGGGCTTGAAACTACTTTGCATTGATAGTCATCGTATATTAAAGTTTAGGAATCTGTAAGATAAGAAGAGATATTTCGAGATATGTACTAAGTTATATAATTTATAAAATTTCTGAAAATATCGCGGAGAGACCGCTGCAAGAGACATTACACCAGATCGATGATGTTTCGTTGAATGGTTCGTACGCTAACACTGGTTGATAGCCCAGCATTGAAATCTGCAGTAATTTGCGGAAGGATTGCAGTTCTGTCACGTTGAACGATTCTGTTCAGTCGTCGTAGGTCCCGTTCTTGCAGGATCTTTTTCAGGCCGCAGCGATGTCGGAGATTTGATGTTTTACCAGATTCCAGATATCCACGGTACACTCGTGAAATGGTCGTACGGGGATATCCCCACTTCATTGCTGCCTCGGAGATGCTGTGTCCCATCGCTCGTGCGCCGACTGTAACACCACATCCAGGCTCACTTAAATCTCGATAACCTGTCACTGTAGCAGCAGTAAGCGATCTAACAACAGCGCCAGACACTTTTTCCGTTATATAGGTGTTGTCGACCGCAGCGCCGTATTCTGCCTGTTTACACATCTGTGTATTTGAATACCCATGCCTATACCAGTTTCTTTGGCGCTTCAGTGTATATTATCAAAAAATGTGCGCACTTGTTACTGAATGAGAGCGAAACTGAAAACGACGTATTGGTATTGATAAATTAAGTAGAAACGGATATTCCTGTCGTAGTGGACACGCCATTCGAAGCCGATGAGAAGGAAAACTAACAAGGGGAGACCGCCAATTGCGAAATTCAGATTCGATTCATACTGCGCATAATAAAAGCTCATGGCCAGAGGTGTAATGTGGCAAAGCACCAAGATGCACTTCTCAGCCGTTGTCGAGAAAATCGACAGTTAAAAGGAACCATTCCAGTGAAATACTCTCAACGACCAATAATTCCGTACAGCGTCATGGTGCAGCGGTAAGCGCTCTGGTTGGTAATCCGATGGTCGCCGGATCGAATCTCGCGCTATGCAACTTTTTTTTAGTATTTGTTTTTTATAATTAAAATATATATATATATATATATATATATATATATATATATATATATAAAATTCCCGGCAATCAGTTGCAACAATTTTGCAAATAATAAGTTGTTGAATGTCGTTTGTCGTGGAAAAACTGGCGACTTCGAACATCATTATGTTTTCCGCAAACAAAGTTGTATTTCACATATGTTATTATTTGTCTTCATAATGTTAAGCACGCATAGTTAACGGAAGACGTAGAAACGATATTCCGAAACGAATACGTATAGCGTAAGTCAAACGTTCGAATCAGAATAGAGACCCCACGAACACAAATTTACTGTGGCAGGTATGAAATATAAACTCCATTACCCGCTCGTTACACTTGAATGACAGATGTTGAATGGGCCGAAACGAGCCGCCGCATAACAGCGTAGTTGCCTGCTAACTTCGAAAGAAGGTAGATGCGGTCCCTAGCGTAACTTATAACATTGTCGAAAATCAGTGCGGACGGGAGAGCTTTGGTACACCCTGTTAAAAAAAAACGGAACAATGGAGGCGGTACAATTGGAGAGCTTTCCGCCTTCACCAACGTGCATAAGCAATTCATTAATACTTATATATATATATATATATATATATATATATATATATATATATTTGAATTACAAAAAACTAATAATAAAAAAAAAATTGCATGGCGCCAGATTCGATCCGGCGACCTTCGGATTACTAACCCGAGCGCTTAGCGCTGCGCCACGACACTGTAGAAAAGTACTAATCGTCGAGAGTATTTCACGGCAACGGTTTCTTTTAACTGTCGATTTTCTCGACAACGGCTGAGAAGTGCATCTTGGTGGTTTGCCACATTACACCTCTGGCCATGAGCTTTTATTATGCGCAGTATGAATCGAATCTGAATTTCACAATTGGCGGCCTCCCCTTGTAAGTTCCATTTCAACTGAAACACGCATTAAGCACAAAGTATTAACCCGACATAATAATGAGTGAACAATAAAAACGCCCTACGGAACTGTAGCAAAGAAGGCTTTTAAAGCGTTGCTTAATACAAGAGCATGTATCTGTCTCACCTAGAAGATTTGAGGCAGCGTGCTGTGAAACGGCCGCCAGCGACCTTAGGTCCGAACAGAAGAGGACAGAGAAACAGTGTATTCTTCAGTTTTAGTACGAGATGTGTAAGGAAAGTAATGAGATTGAGTCTTTATCTATCGAAGTTTTTTTTTTTTTCAAACATCAATATCGTCCCCGATTGCAGTCCTTCCCGGCGTATTCCACTGTTGAATTCTTTTCGGGTTATCAGCTGAGTGGTGGCGTCGTCTTGTCGCAACGTTTCGATGAGTTTCGAAAAGATGGTGGCTACGAAACTCATTGAAACGTTGCGAGAAGATACGACACCAGTCGGCTGATAACCCGAGAAGGATTAATCAATATCGTCCCCTTGAAACTAGTTCCCTTCGGCAGTTATACAGCGGCGGAATCGTTGCTCCCAGACTTGGTAGCAGCGCTCAGAGACTTCAATTGGCAGGGCCTCCAACATATTGGTCACAATCTTTTGAATGTAGTCCAGAGTCCCAAAATGACGTCGTTTAAGACATTTTTCAGTTTCGGGAAAAGAAAATCACAGTGACTCAGATCAGATAAGTGGAACTACAGGAATGCTTTTTGCGGTCAAATATTGCGTCATGGACGTGTCAGTGTGACGAGGAGATGTCCCCATGTGTCACTCCTCACTTTGACACTTTGTCTCACGATCGTACTACAAAATCCCGTCTTCACGACCTGCGATCGCACGACTGAACCAGTCGTGGTCATTGGTAACCCTCTCACGAAGATCAGTGCACACGTTTCTTCGACTGTCCTTCTGCTCAGTTGTGAAGTTTTGCGACACAATTGTGGCACAAACCTTTCACATGCGCAAAACGTCTGTCAAAATTTGATAAACGTTGAAAGTGTTTAACAAGTCACCCATCATCCTTACTGTCAAGCGTCGTTCTGTTCTCAAAAGAGCGTGCACATGTTCGATGCTCTCGTCGGTTTTTGTAGTTGAAGGTTTGCCTGAGCGAGGTTCATCTTTAACGTGCTCTCGGCCTTCCTAAAATGATTTGTGCAAGTGGAAAACTTGTGCTCTAGGTAAGAAATGTTCACCATACGCTTCTTGCAACTTTTCAGAGGTCACACTCGCAGATTCGCCAAGTTTAACACAAAACTTGATGGCATAACGTTGTTCTAGCATCCGAAATTCCATTTTCGCAACACACGACTAAAACACAACTTCACTGATAGTGCCTCAAGAATCACGTGAGGACTGTATGGAGCTGAAAGTCGGACTGAGCATCTGGAACTACGAACACAGCCTCCACACAAGCAGAACAACACAGCATTACCAAATCGCTCCCAGTGCTGTCAGTGTTATAGCTTTCCTCTTGCACCTTGTACGTGCTACATACCAATGAAAACTTACTGCAACTCGCCTGATTGGCTGGTTGTAGTCAAAGAGCCTAATCCATGCAAGATATACAGGGTGTTTCAAAAATGACCGGTATATTTGAAACGGCAATAAAAACTAAACGAGCAGCGATAGAAATACACCGTTTGTTGCAATATGCTTGGGACAACAGTACATTTTCAGGCGGACAAACTTTCGAAATTACAGTAGTTACAATTTTCAACAACAGATGGCGCTGCAAGTGATGTGAAAGATATAGAAGACAACGCAGTCTGTGGGTGTGCCATTCTGTACGTCGTCTTTCTGCTGTAAGCGTGTGCTGTTCACAACGTGCAAGTGTGCTGTGGACAACATGGTTTATTCCTTAGAACAGAGGATTTTTCTGGTGTTGGAATTCCACCGCCTAGAACACAGTGTTGTTGCAACAAGACGAAGTTTTCAACGGAGGTTTAATGTACCCAAAGGACCGAAAAGCGATACAATAAAGGATCTGTTTGAAAAATTTCAACGGACTGGGAACGTGACGGATGAACGTGCTGGAAAGGTAGGGCGACCGCATAGGGCAACCACAGAGGGCAACGCGCAGCTAGTGCAGCAGGTGATCTGACAGCGGCCTCGGGTTTCCGTTCGCCGTGTTGCAGCTGCGGTCCAAATGACGCCAACGTCCACGTATCGTCTCATGCGCCGGAGTTTACACCTCTATACATACAAAATTCAAACGCGGCAACCCCTCAGTGCCGCTACCATTGCTGCACGAGAGACATTCGCTAACGATATAGTGCACAGGATTGATGACGGCGATATGCATGTGGGCAGCATTTGGTTTACTGACGAAGCTTATTTTTACCTGGACGGCTTCGTCAATAAACAGAACTGGCGCATATGGGGAACCGAAAAGCCCCATGTTGCAGTCCCATCGTCCCTGCATCCTCAAAAAGTACTGGTCTGGGCCGCCATTTCTTCCAAAGGAATCATTGGCCCATTTTTCAGATCCGAAACGATTACTGCATCACGCTATCTCGACATTCTTCGTGAATTTGTGGCTGTACAAACTGCCTTAGACGACACTGCGAACACCTCGTGGTTTATGCAAGATGGTGCCCGGCCACATCGCACGGCCGACGTCTTTAATTTCCTGAATGAATATTTCGATGATCGTCTGATTGCTTTGGGCTATCCGAAACATACAGGAGGCGGCGTGGATTGGCCTCCCTATTCGCCAGACATGAACCCCTGTGACTTCTTTCTGTGGGGACACTTGAAAGACCAGGTGTACCGCCAGAATCCAGAAACAATTGAACAGCTGAAGCAGTACATCTCATCTGCATGTGAAGCCATTCCTCCAGACACGTTGTCAAAGGTTTCGGGTAATTTCATTCAGAGACTACGCCATATTATTGCTACGCATGGTGGATATGTGGAAAATATCGCACTATAGAGTTTCCCAGACCGCAGCGCCATCTGTTGTTGACATTTGTAACTACTGTAATTTCGAAAGTTTGTCTGCCTGAAAATGTACTGTTGTGCCAAGCATATTGCAACAAACGGTGTATTTCTATCGCTGCTCGTTTAGTTTGTATTGCCGTTTCAAATATACCGGTCATTTTTGAAACACCCTGTATCATGCATGCGGCATACAAAGATGTGAACAGTTTACCATTGACAGCAGCGTGTCTGAACTCCATACCTCTTTGGAGAAGACAGAGTAGCGTCATGTGTATTGATGAAACATATCGTGTTCCAACCTCAGTGTAAATAAATGTAACGTATTGTGAGTAAATGGATTGAAATATTCATTACTGCTTGATTACCCTATCCATGATAATCACTGGAAACAGCAATAACCATCAAATATCTAGCAGTAACATTCCAGAGTGACCCAAAGTGGAATGACCACATAAAACAAACTGTAGGAAAATCAGAGGCCACGTAGAGATTCGTTGAGAAAATTGTAAGGAAATGTAATTTGTCTGCTAAGTAAGTGGTTTACAAAACAGTTGTTCGATCGATTGTTGAGTATGTTCGAGAGTCTGGGTCTCTCACCAGACAGTATTAATAGAAGAGATACAGTCGATCAAACGACGTTTAGCAAGTTCGAGAGCGTCAGGAAGACGCTCGTCAAATCCCAGTGCTATACACTACAAGAGAGGCGTTCTGTATCTCTGTGAAAGTTTTAGTTCTGAGAGCGTACGTTGTAAGAAGAGCGGGGCAATATATCACTACCTCCCACATACGTCTCGCGCTATGATGTGCATTGATTGTGAGAGATGGTTCAAATGGCTCTGAGCACTATGGGACTTAATATCTGAGGTCATCAGTCCCCTAGACTTAGAACTACTTAAGCCTAACTAACCTAAGGACATCACACACATCCATGCCCGAGGCAGGATTCGAACCTTCGACCGTAGCGGTCGCGCGGTTCCAGACTGAAATGCCTAGAACCGCTCGGTCACAACGGCCGGCGATTGTGAGAGATTTCATTCTGTGGATCAGCAGTAGGCTGCATGGTCTTTCCGAATAATTTCTCAGTACCTTGAATGTGAGGTCTCTGTTATGTGCAAGTGTTGGTGTTAGTGAACTAAGGAAGGTAACTGGTTCTGGATGACAGCTGAGTACAGATATGCGTGTGAGTCTCAGCGTCCGACGAGCAGTGTTTGCTGATCCTCTACCAGTACACCAACTGATCAAAAGTTTCCGGACACTGCTGTGTTATGCGGAGCTGACCAACAGATGTAACAAGAGGCGGAACCACCGATATGAAATAAGTAGGGGAGCACAGCTCGAGCAGGATATGGTGGCGCATGTGCAGTGACTAGTTTTCGCCCAAAGTGCTGGGCGAGTCATTCATTTGTTCGGAAGTGGAGGCCAACAAGTATTTTCCAGATTTCGGCCAATCATTGATGACAGAATCGAAGCGCGGAACCTGCCGTCTTTCTCAAACGATTTTTACAGAAACTATTCAGTAAAAAAATCATTTTTTCTTTACTTATAACTTTGTATGTCAGGTTCATGATGATTTGCCCATCATTTCATTAATGGTCATAGGTATTGCGATATTTACGTGAAAGTAAAACACTGCGCGAAGTTCGGAAAAGTGTGCAAAGAAAAATAGAGGACGGTATGATTTTGCGTTAGGGGGACATTACATAATAATATGTTGTATGTGAAATTTAGCTAACATACTGAAGTTTTCTTCGACTTGGGTAGAGGTATACATCTGTCACCAATCTCGAGAAAAATTGGTCTGCTGTAGCACACTCATTTGCGATCGCGCCGCGCCAGCGATAAAGCCAGAGTGAAATATTCACAACATTCCTCATATTTCTTAAACAGTTTCAGATATGGAATGAGATTTTGTCAAATGATAGCACGCAAAGAGGAGAGTATTTTACCACATCGGTGTTATGTAAAACTTCATTGTCAAAAATGGTTCATATGGCTCTGAGCACTAAGGGACTTAACATCTGAGGTCATCAGTCCCCTAGAACTTAGAACTACTTAAACCTAACTAACCTAAGGACATCACACAAATCCATGCCCGAGGCAGGATTCGAACCTGCGTGGCGATCACGCGGTTCCGAAATGTAGCGTCTACAACCGCTCGGCCACTCCGGCCAGCCATTATCAGAAGTGTATTTCCAACAACTACAGAAATTTTCAGCGAAAGAATGTATTTTTTAAGGGACATAGATAGCTGGTAATACGAGAAATACTATCGGATTTGGAACAATGTATGTGATGACATAACCCTTTTTTTTGTACCGATGATGTGACCTTTCATAAGCTGCTGACTTTACTTTTCCTCAGTTCCTCCCTCAATAAACTTAATAAACCGCTGTGTCAGAATTCTCTTGAAATTGTGTCTGCACAAAATGTTACGAAGGTGAGACAGAGTAAGCTCCTCTGTGTATTGACAAAAGAAGGAAATTTTGACATGTAAACCAGAGAAATTGTAGGTTTCACTGAAAATTCGCCACTCATGCTACTTCTCTGAAAGTTACAAGTGGTTAATAAGCCAGGCGAAAATAAATCGCTGAATTTTGGCGGAATTCTTTTTAGATACTAACTGAAGCAGAGGTGACAGAAGATCTTTTTGTATGGTCACCATGCAATTGTGGGTGTGGAGGGGCCCCACTTAATATTTACAAAAAATATGAGTGTAGGCTCCAGTTTAGAAAGACACTTCCCTTCAGCGCTCGGTATTTCCCCTACAAGGCTCTGACGCCCCCCCCCCCCCCTCCCCACCACCACTACTACTCTCCCAACGCTCCCAAATCCATCTGTGCATCTATTGGCCATGGCATTTTGCGCCCACTGTACTGTGTTGTCAATGTGAAGGCAGTAGCAGCAGAGTGGGTCGGTGATGAGAGCTCATTGACTTCAGACGTCAACTGGTCATTGGATGTCACATGATTAACAAATCGATCAACGACATTTCAATTGTTCTAAAGGTGCGCGAGTAGACTGTTCGTGTGACACGAAGGCACAACTACAGCAAAACCAAGACCAGGCAGACCCGATGCTGATGGATAGGAACCGTCGAGCATTGCAGAAGGTGGTTGTAAAAAATCGCATGAAATCGGCAGAAGGAATAACTCACCAGTTCCAAAGTGCTAACAGCTTCCAACAGCTAGTATGGAGGAGGAGGTGTTACGGTATGGGGCGATTTTTGTGGTTTGGGTGCGGTCTCCCTGTAGTGCTTAAGAAAATTCTAAATGTTGAAGGTTCAGATGATTCAAATGGCTCTGAGCACTAAGGCACTTAACATCTGAGGTCACCAGCCCCTAGACCTAGAACTACTTAAACCTAACTAACCTAAGGACATCACACACATCTATGCCCGAGGCTGAATTTGAACCTGCGACCATATCAGTCACTTGGTTCCGGATTGAAGCACCTAGAACCGCTCGGCCACAGTGACGGGCTAAATGCTGAAGGGTATCAACACATTTAACAGCATTGTGTACAGTGAATTATAGAGGAACAGTTGGGAGATGATTGTCTATATTAGCCTGACAGTGCACCCTCTCGTAAAACAACATCTGCGATGCAATGGTTTGAGCATAACAAGGTTCCTGAAATGCCTGCCCAAAGTTCCAATCTGCGTCCAGTGGAACACCTTTGGGATGAGTTAGAGCGTCGACTTCGCTCCAAACCCAAGCGTCCAAACCTTCTCTGGTTTCGGCTCTTGAGGACGAATGGTCTGCCAGTCTTCGGACACCTCATTGACAGTATCCCCAGCAGAGTTCAAGGGGTCATAAAGGAGAAAGGTGAACATACCCCATATTAACTTCCATTAATATGTGTCTGGATACTATTGGCCAGATAGTATAAATACCGTCCCCACCCCCTCTTCCTTCTTAATCATGCAAATTCAAATGGCACTAAGCACTATGGGACTTAACATCTGAGGTGATCAGTACCCTGGACTTAGAACTACTTAAACCTAACATAGGGACATCACACACATCCATGCCTGAGGCAGGGTTCGAACCTGCGATCGCAGCAGCAGCGCGGTTCCGGACTAAAGCGCCTAGAACCGCTCGGCCACAGCGATCGGCGTCTTAATCATGCATTCGCCGATGTTGTACATGAATAATGAGTGTTGATATCGTTCTGTATGTGACCGAATTTCACTAATTTTGCTCTCACGGATGTTACGTGAGGCGTAATGGATCGCAGACTCGTAATGGATCATAGCCTCTTGGGAACTAGAGAGGAAAGCGGCCTCCTTGTAGCATCTCCAATTGCAGCATATCAATTACATTTTCGTCTTGTCTATATTCGAGCCAGCAGCAGAATATTCAGTGTCGTATAAAACAGTTGGCGAGGAGAAATTTTCGCCGAATGACAGAGCATGACTCGCAAAATGTGTCGCAAGCCTTGCATCTATATAGGCCTACATACATATTTATAAACCATCGCTTTTATTTGTTTATACAGTATGGAATGGTGCTCAGGAAGTGAGAACAGTTTTGACCAGAAAAAAATCAATCCTTCTTTCCTGGACGATTTTATAAAAAGGCCCATAAAAGACAGGCCTTTTAAAATCTCATATTGTAGTGTTACTTTAAATGAAGAACCAAAGCAGTTGTAATCACAGTATTGATTAAAGCGATACGAGGAAATATTTTAGTCATTTTTCGTTATCAGCCAAGTGCCATGTCAAATGTTTTTTTCTTGTAAGTCTCTGTGTTTACAGTCAACTATTTCATCGCAGTCCTCCACGATGTCGCCTCCAAGCCATCTGGTTCAGCTTTGGGCTTGTGATAGGCAGTTTATGTCCAAGAACATACTTTTCCCATGTCAGTGTTTTCCTGGTAGAAATCGCCTGCCCTAAAAAAAAAAAAAAATTAAAATGAAGAAATTAATCTCTGCTTCTTATGATCCCTAGTACGCATATATATATATATATATATATATATATATATATATATATATATATATATATATATAATGACGATAAAACAGAAATTATAAATTAAATATCTTTGTGTTCCTCCTCTTTCTTTACTAAGCTACCTACTAATATTTCTGTTGGATATACTTAAAAAAGTTGAAATAAGAGACATAAATTAAAGTTGTCGAGCCAAGTACATCTTTTCGATGCCTAGAAACGTATTCGTTGCTGCGTGTATGCCAATGAACCCATATTACTTCACTGATAAAAATGAATAGCCACCGTACTCTACACGGCCGAAGTCTGCGCTGTAAGATTAAATGTAGTTACAAGAAATATGTCGAAGTCATGTTAAGGATTCTTAAAACAGAGTCTTTCAGTTGGGTATCTTTTGGCACTCATTCCTCCTAACTTATTAAATCACCTTGCGCTTGGCTACTCTCCCTGTGTTCCTTCAAGGGCGAAGTGTTGCGGCCGCAGCACAAATGTATTCGCTCTATTGCCGCTGAAATTGGTGTGCTTTTTACGGCAAGAAATGCATATATACTTATCTTCCACATTACCTCACATACGGTAAATGTGTTTCAGTGAGTAATGTCCATTACATTAAGCCTAGGAAAAGACCAGTTATAGTGAACTATGAGACTGTCAGTGGTTCTTAGCTCCAAAATGCCAACACTTTTTATAGAAAAATTTCCAGCATGTGAAATGATTCTCTCTGAACACAGGAGAACTGGTACTTAGTACTATAATATTTAATAGAAACTCCCAACTGACTTCAGTAATGCAGTACTGTAAATTTTCCATTACTTCACAGGCAAGTAATGGTCTTACAGAATTTTTTTGTTTATACTGTAGTTCCACCGTCGTGCTTTACAGTGATTTTTTCCTTGTCTTCTGCATTATGTTGTCCCACTATAGTGGGCTGATTATATGTTCATGTTGCTCTCAAGAAAAACTGCAGTAGCAAGCAAGGATTCACTATAGTTTATTTTGAATTTCCCTTTAATAATAAAAGCTTAAGGATTATTAAATATGTATCCGTACAGTGGCAGATAATTTTAACTGAAAAAGTTTGCTGAATGCAATTTCCCTACAATTTGTTTCCTGGAAACCATATCCAGTATAGCACGGAGAATGTCATGTCACAGTTCGGTAAGACAGTTGCAAATTATCATGTCTTGACTGCTGCCACACGGGTTTCCTGGAAGCAGCTGAAAGGGCTTTGATGTTCTGAAGAGCGAGTAACCGGCGTCTGTTGAAATTCAGAGCAAGTTTTCCGTTGCTCTGGCATCGCCAGTACGTGTCAGAGAGCCACCAACATTTCTCTCTTTACACTCAGACAGAGGTGGTGCGACCATTTCACAACTGAGCATTCTTCTCTTGCCAAACTCGATTCTCTCGCAGATGATTATGGTAGGAAATTCTACTTAATGTAAAACATACAGTTAATTTATGAGTTGCAATTAGTAATTAATGCCGACTGCTGTAAATGTCTGAACGTCTGTTTCGAGTATTGCGTTTCGAATTCTGAGAGGCGTAAAAGCGAAAATATTTCATAGACGAAGTAGAAACACTTCATAGTGACAACCTTTGTTGTTAGAATTGCCTTCCAGTAATAGTTTTGGAAAACTTGGATTTATTGGTCGAAGCATTCCCCCACATATTTGGAATAATATGTAAACTGAAAGCTTCAGTGGCTTTTGATATCCTCAACGAAAGCTAACTTCTGATTCTGATAGGAAAGGCCTGACAAAATGAAACGATTATTACTTCGTAAGGGACCTTATTAAATTCCAGATTGCTGACTGTTTCTTCAGACATTTTCGATCAATGTTTTAGTCACAAAGGTACCTACTGGTATGTTGTCAATTTTTTGTCAACTGTGTTGTTAAAGTTACTGGTTTGTTGAGGCGGCTACCGGTTTATATCCTAAAATGTCTCCCTCAGATGCGAACCGAAAGTCAGTGAATCGTTGTAGGGGAAGGTTGCTATCGATCGGCTGGCTCCATTGATGGGCTGGCTCCATTTTCTCGTGATATTGCCAATAAGAACACGCTAGCTGTTATTGCTGCCTAAGATTCGCCATCTTTGTTGTGAGGTGTTCCACGAACAAACAAAGCAACAATAAAAAATGTGAGATTTGCGCTATGTTCTTGTAATTGACTAGTATCAACGATTAAAACGTCGTAGTGATATGGTAATAGTAGGACTGATATCCGACCCGATATATCGCGACCGTCGCAGTTATGGAGCCTTGCTGTCCCGACATCCGGACAAGACCCAATTTTGTCCCGATTTTGCAAAATACTGTCACGAGGTTGGCTCAAGTGCTGAAGTAACGCCATTTGTTAGGACAACATGTGAATGCAGCCTCAGTTAGTTTTATTTATGTCAACAAGTTTATGTCGACTAGGTCGTCTCACAGATGGCGTTGCATGTTGCATACCCTGTGCCGACGATGCAAGCACCATCTGGATACAGCGTTATCATTCGAGAAAAAAACAGTCTACTCCAGTAGTACGGGGCTGGAACTACACTCCTGGAAATTGAAATAAGAACACCGTGAATTCATTGTCCCAGGAAGGGGAAACTTTATTGACACATTCCTGGGGTCAGATACATCACATGATCACACTGACAGAACCACAGGCACATAGACACAGGCAACAGAGCATGCACAATGTCGGCACTAGCACAGTATATATCCACCTTTCGCAGCAATGCAGGCTGCTATTCTCCCATGGAGACGATCGTAGAGATGCTGGATGTAGTCCTGTGGAACGGCTTGCCATGCCATTTCCACCTGGCGCCTCAGTTGGACCAGCGTTCGTGCTGGACGTGCAGACCGCGTGAGACGACGCTTCATCCAGTCCCAAACATGCTCAATGGGGGACAGATCCGGAGATCTTGCTGGCCAGGGTGGTTGACTTACACCTTCTAGAGCACGTTGGGTGGCACGGGATACATGCGGACGTGCATTGTCCTGTTGGAACAGCAAGTTCCCTTGCCAGTCTAGGAATGGTAGAACGATGGGTTCGATGACGGTTTGGATGTACCGTGCACTATTCAGTGTCCCCTCGACGATCACCAGTGGTGTACGGCCAGTGTAGGAGATCGCTCCCCACACCATGATGCCGGGTGTTGGCCCTGTGTGCCTCGGTCGTATGCAGTCCTGATTGTGGAGCTCACCTGCACGGCGCTAAACACGCATACGACCATCATTGGCGCCAAGGCAGAAGCGACTCTCATCGCTGAAGACGACACGTCTCCATTCGTCCCTCCATTCACGCCTGTCGCGACACCACTGGAGGCGGGCTGCACGATGTTGGGGCGTGAGCGGAAGACGGCCTAACGGTGTGCGGGACCGTAGCCCAGCTTCATGGAGACGGTTGTGAATGGTCCTCGCCGATACCCCAGGAGCAACAGTGTCCCTAATTTGCTGGGAAGTGGCGGTGCGGTCCCCTACGGCACTGCGTAGGATCCTACGGTCTTGGCGTGCATCCGTGCGTCGCTGCGGTCCGGTCCCAGGTCGACGGGCACGTGCACCTTCCGCCGACCACTGGCGACAACATCGATGTACTGTGGAGACCTCACGCCCCACGTGTTGAGCAATTCGGCGGTACGTCCACCCGGCCTCCCGCATGCCCACTATACGCCCTCGCTCAAAGTCCGTCAACTGCACATACGGTTCACGTCCACGCTGTCGCGGCATGCTACCAGTGTTAAAGACTGCGATGGAGCTCCGTATGCCACGGCAAACTGGCTGACACTGACGGCGGCGGTGCACAAATGCTGCGCAGCTAGCGCCATTCGACGGCCAACACCGCGGGTCCTGGTGTGTCCGCTGTGCCGTGCGTGTGATCATTGCTTGTACAGCCCTCTCGCAGTGTCCGGAGCAAGTATGGTGGGTCTGACACACCGGTGTCAATGTGTTCTTTTTTCCATTTCCAGGAGTGTATTTAAGCAGCGCCACGCGGAAGAATCGGGCAGTTCCAATATGAAATAGCGATCTGATAAGACAACTGTTTCTAAACGTAATGCGAACAACGAACGGAAGTTAGCAATGTTTGAAGTGTATATTGCGCATATATAGGGCGTGAAGTGTATAATGATGTGTACTTCGATGACTTAAGTGTCATTGTCGACTGTTTACCGTCTAATAAACTTATCATAGCTTACGAAAATGCTTAACGAGGGGAAGAGAAAGTGTCACTTTTCGGATGGTTACACAAAAGAGCTGTCGTTTGTTAATAAAGGACGTACGGATCAAGAAGCATTGTGTGAGATTTGTAGCTGTTTCATCTCAGTAACTCGCGGAGAGAAGGCAGATGTGATGCATCACATTCCTACTGAGAGTCATAGAAAACAGATTCACAGTAGCATCGAAATCAAAGCATTTTTCTACATTCACGATGAAAGAAGATACTCAGGAAGAACTGCTCGTTGCTGCTGCAAAACTAACAGCAGCTTATGAAGTCTTCAAGCATCATAAATCCTTCAGTTCTCTTGACAGTAGCGTAAAACTGAATGCCGCAATGTGTCTGACTCCAAAGTCGCCACAAACCAGTCTCCAACCAGGACCAGAGCTATAGCAATTGTTAAAAATATTCTCGCACAACACTCCGTGTCCGAATGCGTAAAACAATTGCAAAAAGTTTCATTTTACTGCACAGACACCGACGCTTCGAACCACAAGGCTGAAAGGATGTTTCCTTTAATTATTCAATACTTTTCTGTAACTGACAGAATCCAGCAGAAGCTGCTGAAGTTTGATTCGCTGAATGACGAAACATCGAAGACAACTGCAAAACTTTGTCTAGATATTTTAAGACAAGTGCAGATTCCGTTAGATGAATTAATCACATTTTGTGGAGACAATACCAGTACCAACTTTTCAAGGCTTCATCGACGTGGCCAGCGGAATGTGTTTCACCAGATTAAAGAAGAACTATGAAAAAATGGCGATAACATGAGAGGACAAAGTAAAATAAATAAATAAGTTACTACAAGTACAAACTTCAGGTGATCGGATGTCTTATTTCTGTTGTATATTAACGTATAATACAGGCAGTTTATAGCAAATATTTTAATCATGATTGGCATTAACATGAGTGCCCAGGAATCAATAATACAGAGTTCTTGTATTTGCAATGAGATACAGCTTTTTGTATGACTAGGACCTTCATATTTAAATTTAAATTTTTAAATTAATATCAAACCTTCAATTTCTGTTTACGTTAACATGATCTGGGATATTAGTAAGAGTAGACTCTGTTTATTTTAGCTGAAGGTATATGTATAAAAGTTATAGTATTTGTAATGGACTGACGGTATACTTTTTATTTAAAAACCAAGAACAAAAGTTCAAGTGAACTGTTGACTTATTTTCGTTCTTACATTAAAGTGATCTGGAATATTGGTGAAGACAGCTTCTGTTTGTTACAGCTAGACGTAATATGTATAAAAGTACTGATTTATGTCAACATTTAGAAATATAGTACAGGTTTTATTCTGTGGCAGGATATTACATTGACACCAGTGTAGCCGGGATGTAAGGGGCAAGTCTTCAGGTCCAGATTGTATACCGATTAGGTTCCTTTCAGATTACGCTGATACAATAGCTCCCTTCTTAGCAATCATATACATCCGCTCACTAACCGATAGATTTGTACCTACAGACTGGAAAATTGCGCAGATCGCACCAGTGTTTAAGAAGGGTAGTAAGAGTAATCCATCGAACTACAGACCAATATCATTGACGTCGGTTTGCAGTAGGGTTTTGGAGCATATATTGTATTCAAACATTATGAATTATCTGGAAGGGAACGATCTATTGATACGTAATCAGCATGGTTTCAGAAAACATCGTTCTTGTGCAACGCAGCTAGCTCTTTATTCGCAAGAAGTAATGGCCGCTATCGACAGGGGATCTCAAGTTGATTCCGTATTTCTAAATTTCCGGAAAGCTTTTGACACCGTTCCTCACAAGCGACTTCTAATCAAGCTGCGGGCCTATGGGGTATCGTCTCAGTTGTGAGACTGGATTCGTGATTTCCTGTCAGGAAGGTCGCAGTTCGTAGTAATAGAAATGAAAGAGGAAGCCGCCTGGTAGAATTTTGCACAGAGCACAACATAATCATAACTAACACTTGGTTTAAGAATCATGAAAGAAGGTTGTATACATGGAAGAACCCTGGCGATACTAGAAGGTATCAGATAGATTATATAATGGTAAGACAGAGATTTAGGAACCAGGTTTTAAATTGTAAGACATTTCCAGGGGCAGATGTGGACTCTGACCACAATGTATTGGTTATGACCTGTAGATTAAAACCGAAGAAACTGCAAGAAGGTGGGAATTTAAGGAGATGGGACCTGGATAAACTGAAAGAACCAGAGGTTGTACAGAGTTCCGGGGAGAGCATAAGGGAACAATTGACAGGAATGGGGGAAAGAAATACAGTAGAATAAGAATGGGTAGCTTTGAGGGACGAAGTAGCGACGGCAGCAGAGGATCAAGTAGGTAAAAAGACGAGGGCTAGTAGAAATCCTTGGGTAACAGAAGAAATATTGAATTTAATTGATGAAAGGAGAAAATATAAAAATGCAGTAAATGAAGCAGGCAAAAAGGAATACAAACGTCTCAAAAATGAGATCGACAGGAAGTGCAAAATGGCTAAGAAGGGATGGCTAGAGGACAAATGTAAGGATTTAGAGGCCTATCTCACTAGGGGTAAGATAGATACTGCCTACAGGAAAATTAAAGACACCTTTGGAGATAAGAGAACGACTTGTATGAATATCAAGAGCTCAGATGGAAACCCAGTTCTAAGCAAAGAAGGGAAAGCAGAAAGGTGGAAGGAGTATATAGAGGGTCTATACAAGGGCGATGTACTTGAGGACAATATTATGGAAATGGAAGAGGATGTAGATGAAGATGAAATGGGAGATATGATACTGCGTGAAGAGTTTGACAGAGCACTGAAAGACCTGAGTCGAAACAAGATCCCCGGAGTAGACAACATTCCATTGGAACTACTGACGGCCTTGGGAGAGCCAGTCCTGACAAAACTCTACCATCTGGTGAGCAAGATGTATGAAACAGGCGAAATACTCTCAGACTTCAAGAAGAATATAATAATTCCAATCCCAAAGAAAGCAGGTGTTGACAGATGTGAAAATTACCGAACTATCAGTTTAATAAGTCACAGCTGCAAAATACTAACACGAATTCTTTACAGACGAATGGAAAAACTAGTAGAAGCCAACCTCGGGGAAGATCAGTTTGGATTCCGTAGAAACACTGGAAGACGTGAGGCAATACTGACCTTACGACTTATCTTAGAAGAAAGATTAAGGAAAGGCAAACCTACGTTTCTAGCATTTGTAGACTTAGAGAAAGCTTTTGACAATGTTGACTGGAATACTCCCTTTCAAATTCTAAAGGTGGCAGGGGTAAAATACAGGGAGCGAAAGGCTATTTACAATTTGTACAGAAACCAGATGGCAGTTATAAGAGTCGAGGGACATGAAAGGGAAGCAGTGGTTGGGAAGGGAGTAAGACAGGGTTGTAGCCTCTCCCCGATGTTGTTCAATCTGTATATTGAGCAAGCAGTAAAGGAAACAAAAGAAAAATTCGGAGTAGGTATTAAAATTCATGGAGAAGAAATAAAAACTTTGAGGTTCGCCGATGACATTGTAATTCTGTCAGAGACAGCAAAGGACTTGGAAGAGCAGTTGAATGGAATGGACAGTGTCTTAAAAGGAGGATATAAGATGAACATCAACAAAAGCAAAACAAGGATAATGGAATGTAGTCTAATTAAGTCGGGTGATGCTGAGGGAATTAGATTAGGAAATGAGAGACTTAAAGTAGTAAAGGAGTTTTTCTATTTGGGAAGCAAAATAACTGATGATGGTCGAAGTAGAGAGGATATAAAATGTAGGCTGGCAATGGCAAGGAAAGCGTTTCTGAAGAAGAGAAATCTGTTAACATCCAGTATTGATTTGAGTGTCAGGAAGTCATTTCTGAAAGTATTCGTATGGAGTGTAGCCATGTATGGAAGTGAAACATGGACGATAAATAGTTTGGACAAGAAGAGAATAGAAGCTTTCAAAATGTGGTGCTGCAGAAGGATGCTGAAGATTAGATGGGTAGATCACATAACTAATGAGGAAGTATTAAATAGGATTGGGGAGAAGAGAAGTTTGTGGCACAACTTGACCAGAAGAAGGGATCGGTTGGTAGGACATGTTCTGAGGCATCAAGGGATCACCAATTTAGTATTGGAGGGCAGCGTGGAGGGTAAAAATCGTAGAGGGAGACCAAGAGATGAATACAGTAAGCAGATTCAGAAGGATGTAGGTTGCAGTAGGTGCTGGGAGATGAAAAAGCTTGCACAGGATAGAGTAGCATGGAGAGCTGCATCAAACCAGTCTCAGGACTGAAGACCACAACAACAACAACAACAACAACAGTTTAATAAGTCACGGCTGCACAATACTAACGCGAATTCTTTACAGACGAATGGAAAAACTGGTAGAAGCCGACCGCGGGGAAGATCAGTTTGGATTCTGTAGAAATGTTGGAACCCGTGAGGCAATACTGACCCTACGGCTTATCTTAGAAGCTAGATTAAGGAACGGCAAACCTACGTTTCTAGCATTTGTTGACTTAGAGAAAGCTTTTGGCAATGTTGACTGGAATACTCTCTTTCAAATTTTGAAGGTGGCAGGGGTAAAATACAGGGAGCGAAAGGCTATTTACAATTTGTATAGAAACCAGATGGCAGTTATAAGAGTCGAGGGACATGAAAGGGAAGCAGTGGTTGGGAAGGGAGTGAGACAGGGTTGTAGCCTCTCCCCGATGTTATTCTATCTGTATAATGAGCAAGCACTAAAGGAAACAAAAGAAAAATTCGGAGTAGGTATTAAAATCCATGGAGAAGAAACAGAAACTTTAAGGTTCGCCGATGACATTGTAATTCTGTCAGAGACAGCGAAGGACTTGGAAGAGCAGTTGAACGGAATGCACAGTGTCTTGAAAGGAGGATATAAGATGAACATCAACAAAAGCAAAACGAGGATAATGGAATGTAGTCGAATTAAGTCGGATGATGCTGAGGGAATTAGATTAGGAAATGAGACAAAGTAGTAAAGGAGTTTTGCTATTTGGGGAGCAAAAAACTGATGATGGTGAAGTAGAGAGGATATAAAATGTAGACTGGCAAGGGCAAGGAAAGCCTTTCTGAAGAAGAGAAATTTGTTAACATCGAGCAGAGATTTAAGCATCAGGAAGTCATTTCTGAAAGCATTTGTATGGCGTATAGCCATGTATGGAAGTGAAACATGGACGATAAATAATTTAGACAAGAAGAGAACAGAAGCTTTCGAAATGTGGTGCTACAGAAGAATGCTGAAGATTAGATGGGTAGATCACGTAACTAATTAGGAGGTATTGAATAGGATTGGGGAGAGGAAACGTTTGTGGCACAACTTGACTAGAAGAAGGGATCGATTGTTAGGACATGTTCTGAGGCATCAAGGGATCACCAATTTAGTATTGGAGGGGAGCGTGGAGGGTAAAAATCGTAGAGGGAGACCAAGAGATGAATACACTATGCAGATTCAGAAGGATGTAGGCTGCAGTACGTACTGGGAAATGAAGCATCTTGCACAGGATAGAGTAGCATGGAGAGCTGCATCAAATCAGTCTCAGGACTGAAGACCATAACAACAACATTGATGAGCTCATAATTGTTTTGATGGAGAAGTTATTTTCAAAAACATATGCCTTGCGGATAATATAATTAAGTTTCTTGGTGATTTAATAGCTCGGACTATTGATGGAGTCCACAGTGGGACGTTTTGGACATTCTGGTTGTGGATCTTAGGCTGTGATCTCAATTTTGGTGCTGATTGGTTCATCAGTAGACAGTGCTTTGATTCTGTTGGTGTCAACAAGAAGTTGAAGTTTTTAAGCAAGTTTCTAATTTTATCTTGAAATCCATACAGCCAAATTAAATCAGCCAACTGCTGAATAACCACCCACAAACTAGAAGACCACATTTATAACCCTGCCTTTCCTAGGGAAGGTTTCTCACCAAATTGCCAACCTCTTCAAGACATACAACATAAAAATAAGCTTCTTCACCAACAACAAAATACAAAATTAACTCACACACAGCACCAAAACTACTACACATCAGAATCAAAACTCAGGTGTATACAAGCCCATTCGCAACTCATGTCCAAGCTTCTACATTGGACGAACTGGTAAACTCTATTTTAACAATGTGAATAAATACAGCTTTCCCTGACATCTTGGCCAACACAATAATTCTACAGACAACATAGAACAAAATCTCCAAATACTCCATTTTGCCGACAAGGGCACAATACTTGACCTTCTTGAAGAAATTCAAATATTTATGTACACAAATTCAGCGCCTCACTACCTACTCAATGACCAAATTGAACTGAGAAACAAATTCTTCCTTCAGAACTTTGAAGATCTTCTAGTTCAAAACAAGTGACCACTGAACCAACCGTACACTGCCTCCGCATCCACCCCCCCCCACTCCCTAACGACCCCCCCCCCCAATCCCTCTCCTTATATCCTAACTACACTGGTGTCAATGTAATATCCTACCACAGAATAAAACCTGTATTAAATTTCTAAATGGTAAAGCCCTCTACTTCTAAAATAAATCGGTACTTTTATAAATATTACTTCTAGCTGGAACAAACAGACGCTGTCTTTACCAATATTCCAGATCACGTTAATGTAAGAGCAAAAATAAGTCAACAGTTCACTTTAACTTTCGTTCTTGGTTTTTAAATATAAAGTATACGGTCATACAAACAGCTTTAGTCCAATACAAACACTATGGTTCAAAATGGCTCTGAGCACTATGGGACTTAACATCTATCGTCATCAGTCCCCGAGAACTTAGAACTACCTAAACCTAACTAACCTAAGGACAACACACAACACCCAGCCATCACGAGGCAGAGAAAATCCCTGACCCCGCTGGGAATCTAACCCGGGAACCCGGGCGCGGGAAAATACAAACACTATAACTTTTATAAATATACCTTCAGCTAAATTAAACAGAGTCTACCCTTACTAATATTCTGGATCATATTAACGCAAACAAAAATAAATCAACAGTTCATTTGAAGGTCTGTTATTAATTTAAAAATTTAAATTTAAATATGAAGATCCTAGTCATACAAAAAGCTGTATCTCATTGCAAATACAATAACTCTGTATTATTGATTCCTGGGCATTCATGTTACTGCCAATCATGATTAAAATATTTGCTACAAACTGCCTGTATTTTACGTTAATATACAAATACAAATAAGACATCAGATCGCCTGAACTTTGTGCTCGTAACTATTTTTTAATTTTTTTTTTTTGTGCTCTCATGTTATCGCCAGTTTGATTAAAATATTAGCCCTTATATCGACTTTAATACATGTAAAAAAGAACAAATTACGTGTCTGTGCAAATTGGGTCTATGCCATATCGTTTTGTCAAGATCTTTGTTATAAGCAATAGTTGTAAAGCGCATGCTGGATGCTGGCAAAGTCTCGCTGTCAGAGTGCAAATTAATATAGTTTGTGTGAACGTGTGTGTAGTGATATAACAACTGGACATCAAAATGGAGGCAGGAAGATGGACACTAACGAAAAAAGCCGCCCATACTGTCACAGTAAGTAAAAAACTATATTTACATCCATGGCGACAGATAAGCAATAGTCATGGCGATACAATAAAGCGTGTTCCATCTTTTTGTCATAGAGCCAGCACCCATCATTATGCTAGAAATAATGATGTAACTTCCAGAAACCATCTGAAGATGAACCTGAAAAGGTTCGAAAACCGGTTCACAGTATAAAACGTAATTATTCAAAAAAGCGACTGGTTGCAGTTTTATGTAACTAATTTACATGCATCAGACTACGCAATTATATGTTTTTTCGAGTGCTCACACTCCGGTCATAACAAAAGTTTTTGTAATTGTCATATTTGAAGTAAACTTCCTATCGTTGTGAGTCGACCGTTGCCTACAGGGGGAAATATATATCTAAGTAGATGTAGTTAGGCTTTTCTCACCCAAGCCACGTATGTACAGGGTGTCCAGCGAAGCAGTCCTGATTTCAAAATGAAATATGTCCAAAAATAAAATCGAGAGACGTGTGCAACAAATGGTATGTTTATTGTGAGAGCTGTAGGAATTTAATAGTGAAGTTTAACAATCGTTTAGAAATAGTTCGAAAAGCTGATAACAGATGGCGATGGAAGCGGAATACGTAGTGGCTATAAATGATGTGTCGCAGCTCAGACGGATCAGTCAATAGATGAACAGAGACGAAAAACCGTAAAGAGATGCAACAGCAAGCAAAGCGAGAGGAAATAAGATAAGCAGTCGAGCTGCTAAACCTATAAGACACCGAGTTCGTTACTCGAAGAAGTCGCGTCGACAGCGGTCAGTGCCACTGCTGAAACGTGAAAGGAGGTTAGCACACCGAAAGAAGATAGTGAAATAATGTATTCCATTAGACAACGTGTTTTCCTGGTACTGGAATACCGCAGGATGGAACACACAATCCTACGGCAATAAGCACAGTTTACAAATAAAATGTGATGTTCCTAAAGCACCCGATGCGAAGACAATTCGCAAGCTCATCACCGTATTCTAACGGACAGGTAGCATGGCTGATAATCTAGCGGGGAATATCGGCCCTAGGTCAACTGTAGCTACCCCTAAAAATGTCGCCTCGTTTTTTGGAATTATTTAGCAAGACGCAAGAAAATCCGTCCTAAGAATTGCAGCATAGATTGGTTTAAAGCGTTCCAGTACGCAAAAAATGCTGGGAAAGAGGCTACACATGTTTCCACAAAGAACAGAAAGGCATCAGGTTATGCCTGTACAAACTGTGTGGCAGAGGGCTGATTTTGCGAACCAGGTCCTCGCAGTGATTAATAATGACGGATTTTATGTTGGCTGCATCTGGTTTACAGGTGAAGCACGCTTCCACCTGGATGTAGTCGTGAATAAACAAAACTGGCAATCTTGGGGTTTCGAAAATCCAAATTTGTATGAAGCGAAATCACTGTATCCTCCCAAATTTAGTTTTGGGCCGCAATATACAGCAGATAAGTTATTATCCCTTTTTTCATGCGAGAGAAGATCACTAGTAACTGTTACGCTGCAGTTTTGGAACCGTTTGTCACCACACAGCTAGCGTTGGAGTATCGAGTAGGCACTGAGTGATTCACGCAAGATGGGGTCAAAACACATCGCACCGAACAAGTGTTCCACTTGAAAGGTGGCTACACTGAGCCACAGCGCCAGAGATTGCGCCAAAGAGTATTATTCAGTCGCCTCCACAGTGCTTGGGGAGAGCTCGTAGTAGTCAGTGCCTGCCGAGAACTCGTAGTAGTCAGTGCTTGTTAAGAACTCGTAGTAGTCAGTGCTTTGGGAGAACTCGTGGTAGTCTGTGCTGAGATGTCGTAGTGAAGAGTGTTTGTTGAGATGTGCTAGTAGGCAGTGCTTGCTGAGATGTGATATTGGAGAGTTCTTGTTGAGATGTGGTAGTAGCAAGTCGGTGTGCAGATGTTGTAATGATTAGAGTGATTTTCATCAATATAAATTAAGGTAACAAACTACTTTTCTTTTTTTTCTCATTATTTCAATGTCCTGAATAATGCGTCATTACAGGTTCAGTCAACAAAGCATCTGGCTTGTGTTCTTGTATTAGAGTGTAATTCTGGGTTTCTTGCGCAGTTATAGTATTTCTATTTTTTTTAATTACTTCAGTATAAATGATATTTAAAATTTCTTGTCTTATTGAAGAAGAACCGTGCCAGATGTGTACGTTGAGTCACACTCCCACACACAGAACAGCTACACTTGTGCCTTGGTTTTGTAGGTTTTATAGTTGCTGGGGACTTAATTAATTAATTGTGTTAACGAAAATTTTCTTTCATTCTTTGTTGTTGTTCTACGCAGTCAGATTGCGTAATAATACTAGTCAGGGCCAACCGTTTACGAGACACAGCGTAATCGGACATACAGCTACCAAAAACTTAAAAAATATTTGCATTTTATTTAATTAAGCCCCCATGCACGTGGCGACCGCTGCTTCGGATCGGCCCTTGGAATCTTCTGACTGTAAAAATAGTAGACAGTAGTAATGTTGTAGTAGTTGATCCGAGGCATGTTCCCTTTTTAAAAGCAGTTGATTTAAAAAGGGAACATGCCTCGGATCACGGAACGGATTTAAAGGAAACCGACCAAGCAATGGAAAAGGATTACGAGATGGTTTACGACTGGGCACCTCAAACGTAAGGACTCTAACTGGGAAGTTAGAAGAAATTGTAGAAATAATGGAAAGGAGGAAATTGGACATCTTGGGACTTGCTGAGACTAGGTGGAGAGGAGTTGGTGAAAAACCACTAAGTAAAGGATGTAAACTGTATTGGATAGGGAATGAGAGGGGAAGAAATGGAGTGGCAATAGTGGTCAGAGAGGGTCTGCAGGAGGAGGTGGAAGGTATCAATGATTGAATGATAAAAGCCAGAGTACGGGTGAAAGGAAAAAGCATTGAAATCATCCAAGCATATGCCCCACAGGTGGGATGTACAAAAAATGAGAAGGATTTTGAAGATGACATGCAAAAGCAGCTAAATGGAGGAAATCAGATTATAATAGGGGACCTCAATGCACATGTTGGCACAGACAGGAAAGGATTCGAGGAGATAATGGGACCAGAGGGCTGGGGGAACCGAAATAGAGAAGGAAAATTGTTGCTGGAATTCTGCAAGAGGAATGGGCTGGCGATCGCAAATTCCTGGTACAAGAAGAGGAGTAGTCACAAAATAACTTGGTACAGTGGGGACTGGTCCCAAACTTCAGTAGTAGACTATGTACTAGTGGATAGGCAGATGATGAGCAGCCTCACAGATGTTAAGGTCATACCATCTGAGGCCTTAGACAGTGACCATCGGCTGTTGGTAGCCACCCTGAGAGAGAAAAAAGATAGGAGGGCAACAGATATACAGGAGAAAAGGTTGAAGACACGGATGCTGAAAGAGGATGAATAGAGGACCCAGTACCAGACACTGATCAGGAAGAAGCTGCCAAAGGAAGATCAGAGAACAGTGGAAGAAGAATGGGGAGATTTTAAGAGGGCTCTAGTTGAGGCAGCTGAGACTGTGTGCGGAAGAACTAGCACAAAGAGGAGAAGTAGGGAAACCCCATGGTGGAACAACATATGTAAAGAGGCAGTACTTCGAAAGAACAAATCCTTCAGAGAATGGTTCCAGACCCGAACAGAGGAAGCTAGGGTAAAATATAAGGAAAGCAAGAAAGCGGCACAGACCATAGTAAGGGCGGAGAAGAAGAAGTGGATGGAAAAATGGACAAGAATGTTAGAAGAGGACAGTGAAGGGAACAAAAAAGTACTTTACACCATGGTAAGAAATAAGAGGAACGACAGAAGCGAGTGCCTGAGGATCATGGATAATAATGGAAGAGTTGTGGAGGAAATGCATGAGCTCAAAAAGATTTGGAAGGAGTACTTTGAAGATCTGTTGAATGCCGCCAAGCGGGTAACTAACAGCGATGGAGAGCCTAAGGCAGCAGATGGTTATAATAGTGGGGAAATTGATGATCTAACTTGGAATCAAGTGGAAGAAGCCATAAAGAGGATGAAAGGGGGCAAGGCACCAGGTTGGGACGAAGTAACAGTGGATATGATACGAGCAGCAGGAGAAGTAGGAACCCAGTGGCTCTACAGAGTGCTGAGGGTGGTGTGGAAGGAGAACAGAATTCCTGAGGATTGGAAGAAAGGAATTATAGTCCCGATCTTCAAGAAAGGGGATAAAAGGAGATGTGAGAACTACAGGGGAATCACCCTGCTATGCCACTGTGGAAAAATCTATGAAAAGATCCTGAAGAAGAGAATAAGAAGCAGTATTGAAAGTAGACTGCAAGAGGAGCAGTACGGTTTCAGACCGGGAAGATCAACAACGGACCTCATATTTGCGGTAAGGCAACTGCAGGAAAGGCACTATGAGTACGGGAAGGACTTAATCATGGCCTTTTTGGATATTGAGAAGGCGTATGACAGTATCTGTAGGGACAAGCTCTGGGATGTGCTGAACGCAAAAGGGATAGATGAAGAGATTACACGAAAAGTCAGAAAAATGTATGAGGGAAATGAGAGTTGTGTGAAAGTGGGGAGGGAACGTACTGCATGGTTCAAGCTGGAAAATGGGCTGCGACAGGGAAGTGCACTTTCGCCTTTATTGTTTATTATTGTTATGGATGAAATCCTACAGAAAGTATCAGATGCAATTGGAGATCATAAAATGAAAGCAGTGCTTTTTGCCGATGACCTGATGTTATGGGGAAATTGCGTGATGGAGGTGCAAGAGCAGTTAGATGCATGGGAGGCAACGGCAGCACAATATGGAATGCATTTCTCTGCAAAGAAAAGTGAAATAATCGTCACAACAAGGAAGAAGAATAGGCCAAATGTGGATATAACTTGTGGAGGGGAAAAACTACAAGTGGTAGAGAACTTCAAGTACCTGGGAAGCGTGATTGAAAGTAAGGGGGGAAACGCAATGGAAATAAATGAAAGGCGCAGAAAAGCAGGGCAGCTCTACAAATGCATTAGGGGGCTTATTTGGAGCAAGGAGGTGCCACAGAAATCCAAGGGAATTATATACCGAACCTACTTTGTCCCCATATTGACATACGGAAGTGAGACATGGGTAATGCACAAAAGCGACAAAAGTAGAATACAGGCTAGTGAAATGAAGTTCCAGAGGAGCAGGTTTGGTGTAACAAGACGAGACAGATTGCGAAATGTGTATGTGAGGGAAAGACTAAAGGAGGAACCAGTACAGGACAGGATAGAAATATCAAGACTGCAGTGGTATGGACACATGAAGAGAATGGATGAGGGAAGAATTCCAAAGAGGATGTTTGATCTGCAACTGGAGGGGAAGAGGCCCGGAGGAAGACCAAGAGATAGATGGGTGAAGGGAGTGAAGGAATGTGTGATGAGAAGAGGAGAGAACTGGACGAAGGTGGAAGAGGGGGAATGGTGGAAAGACAGAACACGATGGAGAGGCTTGTGTTCCCGACAGACCCAGCCAGTGGCTGGAAACTGTCCAAGATGATGATGATGAGTATTGTTGTAGTAATTTGTAGTTTAGTAATTGTAGTCTATTTTGCATGTGTAGATTTGGTAATTGTCATTCTTCTAATGGTATTTTTTCTCAGAATTTGATTTATTGTCTTGTATACGGGTTTGACAATTTAGTGCAATTATTTCAATTGTTCGTTAATCGTGTTTGAGGGAAACATCTCGTGTGAATGGTATTGTTGGAGATACGGAGTCATTGTGTGTAATTTTCGTACAGTGACGAGTTTTGTATGTTTTGTAAATGATTACGCGGTCAATGAAAAAGGCGAAAATGATGGATAGTCAGAATGACGAAATTGTTGACATGGTGAACTCGCCAACACAGGACAACAGTATCATGAATAATGGTGTTGAAAACAATTTAATAAGTAAGGAAAATAGTCCGGAAACAGTTCAAAATTTTTCTCAATCAGAAAATTCACAGATTACGTGGTTAACGGCAGAAGAAACGGAGCAGTTGATGAGTGCAATATTAAATTTGGGATCACGGTTAGAAACCAGGATGGAAGCAATGACAGCACGGTTATGCTCAAAAATAGGAACAATGGAAACTCGGCTAGGATCTGAATTTAAAACAGAAATAGGAACAATTAAAACCGAGATGAAAGCAGTGGGATCACAGTTACGATCTGAATTAGAAACTGATACGGGAACAATGGAAACACAGTTAGGCTCACGGACAGGGACATGTTTCAAATACATGAAAGACGAATCAAATAAATAAATTAGAGAAGAAGTACAACCGATTTTGAAGGCTCACAATAATAGCTTAATTTCAACAGAAATTAGACAAGAGGAATAGGGCAGGGAACAGGAAGAAAAAGATCGCGTGATAGTACAGAAATTTTCGGAGTTAAATTTACAACGTGCACACGATAAGGAAGAAATAATTGAAAGAACCGAGGAATCCGTACCAAATGACAGAATAAATAACTTAACGCAACAGCGTGAACAGTTAACTACTAAATGTGACAACACCGAAACCCGAGTCGCGACATTTACAGAAGACGTAAACAAACAGAAAGAACAATTAAGTGACTCATCGGAAAGAGTTGAGGAGATCTCAGATAAATTGACAAGTGTTAGTTTAGCAGAAGGGTGTGAAGAAAGTAATTTGTTTCATTTACGGGATGCAACAAGAGAGCGCCAGGCGCGCGAATTTAACAATAATCGTCATTGTGACTGGGACAGACGCGGTAGGTCTTTGTCGCCACGAGGCGAAAACTTTGACTATAAACATTTTTTGACTGTTCGGAAATTTAAGATCTTCCGCAACTCTAAGAATGACATACATCCATGTTCATGGTTAGATGAATTTATGTACGCACTTCCGCCAGATGTGCCACAAGGTCACAAACTGGAAATTATGTGCGGCTATTAAAGTCCTCAGGGGATTCACTACTCTAAATGAATATGTGCCGTAGCGAGCATAGGGCCCCGAGCTGTAGTGGTGCTATTTCCCTTTTAGTTTTCTGCACCGCTGCCTACTCTTTTACTATTCTTTGCATCTGTCAAAACAACTCTTCGACTATCAATCTATCTAGACAGTAGGTAAAGAATAACCGGATTTGACTGTTTTACCCAAAAGTGACTTAGGAAATTACCGTTTGGACTTACTGTACCTTCAGCAGCATTCATTCCTAGTTTAAACGAAATTTTACCTGTTTATCTTCGTGACAATGTTGCTTCATATGTTGACGATATTCTTGTTGCTGAGCGTTCTTGGAGTGAGCACAACAAAATTTTGGATTCATTATTACGTATCTTTGCAAGAGTTGGCATTACAGTGAACTTAGAAAAATCTGAATTTGGTCGTTCTCAGGAGAAATTTCTCGGTCACATTATTTCTACAGAAGGTATTCTTCCTGATCCAGAGAAATTAGACGCTATTCGTAACTATGCTGTTCCTACCACAAAACGTGAGGTTCGTAGTTTCCAAAATGTTTGTGGAATGATATACTTTCGAAAAATTTTTGTGGAATGACATACTTTAGAGAAACTAACAGCTACATGTAAACACGCAGAGAGTACAAGGATACCGCGCTGTGTTTTGGCGGCGGCATATACTCAAAGCAACAGTCAAGTCTGCGCGCCGCACAAGGCAGTCGTTGACCGCAAACAATTGCTTCCTACGTCACGTGCCTACAGCTGATCGAGCGCTCAGTGCGAATGCACTGACAGCCGTAAACAAATACACAGTTTAATTTCTCCGACTAAATTCAGTATAAAGCTATAGTGACTTGATGAATTATGTTATTAACGTTCAGTATTTTTCAGGATACGGTTGTATAAAATATTTAAGAACTTCAGGTAAATTCTGTGCGTGTCCGACGTTAAGACGACTTGCTATTGAGAAAATTTCAGAAAGAATGTAATTTCCAAGAAGAAACTAATAAACTAAAAAGGTAACTATTAATTGAGTTTATTTTTCAGGTAACCTATTTCCACTTGGGTACGTACTTTAGACGTAATTTGCTGCTCGCGATTACGTGATTCATACTTTGTGCTAATTTCATGTTCTATGAAATTACTTGTGAAGCGACGTGCTTGCGTACGTTAACTAATTTTGACAATGATTGATGATTGAATAGGGTTGTTATTTGTATATATTATGCATCGCTTGGCTGCACTGCTTTTTCACTCATGTCATATTTTTCTATTATGTGTCTGCTGTGCTTATTTATTTAAATTATAATTGTAACCTGATTAATTGTGCTGACTGTGGTTATGTATGTAAGTTATACTTTGTGATTTATCTGCTTGCGCCTTCATGTTTACTTATTAAGATTACATATGAACATTTATTTGCTTATGCTGATATGATGCTAATGACCTGTTTATTATGTTAGAGAACATATTTACTGCTATGCGTATGGATTGCATATTTATACATTTCTGTTTGTCGTCACAACTACTCTTTAATTTGGTATATAGAAATGCTGATGTACTGTGTACGAACATAGAGTTTAGGTCACATTATTGTATTAATTATAGATTATTCGCTTGGCAGAGCCTCGTTGTAAGAATTGTGCTGCATCCACTTGTTGACATTCTGTTCTCTACTGGTATATTTACTCGCTATTGTATGTTTTACTTACGCTCAGTGCCTTATATTTTTAAGATAGGAAAATGAACTGCTATAATCCGACGAACGACATTAGTACAAGAAACTTCATAGAAGTCACATGAGCTGAGGTTTTATGGAAGCTGTATAAATTTATGCTAATAGGAAGGAAGCTAACGACATGACATACCAAAACTAGGTTTAGACCATTGACAGTTATTACACTGCATTTTTCGTGAGCAATTGAAATAGGAAGTGACACTTGACACAAGAAATACTCCACATGTTTGCTTCTGTTTGCCATAATTCTTGAAGTGGTGTACACACTGTGAAATATTATGATCATTCACACTCCGTAATCGTACTTAATTACTGAGAGTTATTCGAACTAAGTCTGTTAGAGGTCATGTATGCATTTCTTTGTTTATAATTCATAATGAGTAGAAGATTTGGCTCAGATGGATTACACAGAGGTTGTGTGTGGACATTGTGTCTTCGGATTGTATGGGATGATGAACTGAAGTTTGCATTAGGATTTTATCTGTACTTGTTCGAGGAGACTGCCTAGAGGAAAGAGTTGTTATGGAAGTGAAATGATATTGGCGATAAGGTTTATATGTGTCGACGTATTGAAGAGGTATTATTGAGGTATTGAGATTATGTGAAGTTGATGATTATTGGAGTTTTGGTGGACAAGAGGAAGGTAAATGATATTAATCATAAGGTTTATATGTATCGACGTAAGAAGTATTATTGAAGTATTGAGATTATGTGATGCTGATGATTATTGGAGTTTTGGTGTGAGGAGCATTTTTTTTTTTTTTGGTCTATATGGAACAAGGAGGATGAAGATAGCAGACTAGAACACTAAAGTAGAAGGAAGATAGTCTATACACACACTTTGTTAAATCACTAAGCAGTATATTTTTTTTTTTTTTTTTTTTTTTGAGAGAGGAAGTAATTGCATATCTTGGCTCACTGACAGTTGCTCAGCAACCGTACATTTTGATCTGGCTTGGCATACATTGGTCTTGACATGATGACTATGACGTTGACTTAACTATTATTGACTGTTATACATTGCTGCCACTACTACTTGATACACATGATGAACATCAAATTTTGACAGAATTGCATTTACACAGTTAACAACATTCAATTACACAGTAGTACTTAATGTGGATGAAAAATGAGTGATTGTGTTTTGTGTGTTTTCCTTTCCTAATCCTACCCACCTATCTCCTAAATATTATTTTATTTGTTTGTAGTGGTTTGCACTGACACCCATAAATACACTCCTGGAAATGGAAAAAAGAACACATTGACACCGGTGTGTCAGACCCACCATACTTGCTCCGGACACTGCGAGAGGGCTGTACAAGCAATGATCACACGCACAGCACAGCGGACACACCAGGACCCGCGGTGTTGGCCGTCGAATGGCGCTAGCTGCGCAGCATTTGTGCACTGCCGCCGTCAGTGTCAGCCAGTTTGCCGTGGCGTACGGAGCTTCATCGCAGTCTTTAACACTGGTAGCATGCCGCGACAGCGTGGACGTGAACCGTATGTGCAGTTGACGGACTTCGAGCGAAGGCGTATAGTGGGCATGCGGGAGGCTGGGTGGACGTACCGCCGAATTGCTCAACACGTGGGGCGTGAGGTCTCCACAGTACATCGATGTTGTCGCCAGTGGTCGGCGGAAGGTGCACGTGCCCGTCGACCTGGGACCGGACCGCAGCGACGCACAGATGCACGCCAAGACCGTAGGATCCTACGCAGAGCCGTAGGGGACCGCACCGCCACTTCCCAGCAAATTAGGGACACTGTTGCTCCTGGGGTATCGGCGAGGACCATTCACAACCGTCTCCATGAAGCTGGGCTACGGTCCCGCACACCGTTAGGCCGTCTTCCGCTCACGCCCAAACATCGTGCAGCCCGCCTCCAGTGGTGTCGCGACAGGCGTGAATGGAGGGACGAATGGAGACGTGTCGTCTTCAGCGATGAGAGTCGCTTCTGCCTTGGTGCCAATGATGGTCGTATGCGTGTTTGGCGCCGTGCAGGTGAGCGCCACAATCAGGACTGCATACGACCGAGGCACACAGGGCCAACACCCGGCATCATGGTGTGGGGAGCGATCTCCTACACTGGCCATACACCACCGGTGATCGTCGAGGGGACACTGAATAGTGCACGGTACATCCAAACCATCATCGAACCCATCGTTCTACCATTCCTAGACCGGCAAGGGAACTTGCTGTTCCAACAGGACAATGCACGTCCGCATGTATCCCGTGCCACCCAAAGTGCTCTAGAAGGTGTAAGTCAACTACCCTGGCCAGCAAGATCTCCGGATCTGTCCCCCATTGAGCATGTTTGGGACTGGATGAAGCGTCGTCTCACGCGGTCTGCACGTCCAGCACGAACGCTGGTCCAACTGAGGCGCCAGGTGGAAATGGCATGGCAAGCCGTTCCACAGGACTACATCCAGCATCTCTACGATCGTCTCCATGGGAGTATAGCAGCCTGCATTGCTGCGAAAGGTGGATATATACTGTGCTAGTGCCGACATTGTGCATGCTCTGTTGCCTGTGTCTATGTGCCTGTGGTTCTGTCAGTGTGATCATGTGATGTATCTGACCCCAGGAATGTGTCAATAAAGTTTCCCCTTCCTGGGACAATGAATTCACGGTGTTCTTATTTCAATTTCCAGGAGTGTATTATAGGTTTACTGATATTTGAGTATTTGTAATAGTTAATATGACAATTATCTGATATCATTTGTGTGTTTATTAGAATTTATATGTTTAGTGTGTAAAAGCATTTGTATGTGTATTCAAACTATTGTTCATGCCTGAACTGTCTGATTAGTGATGGTGAATATTATGAACTGTTACCTGCACTTGTTCAACTTTGATGTGTGACACTTAGAAATGTTTAATTTCTGCTGATGAACTGTGTGATTAGTGATGTTGAATATTATGGACTGTTACCTGCACTTTTTCAACATGATTGGTGCCACTAGGACATGTTTAATTTCTGCTTATAAACTCTGATGAACAGTGTGATCAGTGATAGTGAATATCATGGACTGCTCTGGACCTGCTCATCATTGCTAGGTGCAACTGATGGACTGCTTCAACTGAAATGAAGTCACTTGTTGGTGTCTGCACCTGCTCAACATTACTGGGTGCCACTGATGGACTGCTTCTACTGAAATAATATCACTTGTTGCTGTTTGCACCTGCTCAACATTGCTGGGTGCCACTGACGGACTGCTTCTACTGAGATAATGTCAGTTGTTGGTGTCTGCACCTGTTCAACAATGCTGGGTGCCACTGATGGTCTGCTTCTACTGAAAATATGTCACCTGTTGGTGTCTGTACGTGCTCAACATTGCTGAGTGCCACTAATGGAACTGCTTCTGCTGAATGATGTCACTTGTTGCTGGTTGCACCTGTTGACCATTGCTGAGTGCTACTACTGGAACTCTCAACTACTTGTTTCTTGAACTATGGAAAGCATGTTATGTGAACATTTGTATAAACTGATTTTTTGTGTATTGTGTAAACTATTATGTAAAGTCACATGTATGAAAGAATTTGTATTGCTTACTGTATTTCATTTATTAGGTTATTGAAAGGTCAGTGCAAAGCCAAAATTTTAACTAATTATGTGATATTTAGGTATTAATATTATCTTGTATTTTTGTGGACGAATTTGATGGTATTTTCACCACCAATGCTGGCAAAAATACCATCAAATTCTGGCCCGTGGAGGAGGGGCATATGAAAGGTGGCTACACTGAGCCACAGCGCCAGAGATTGCGCCAAAGAGTATTATTCAGCCGCCTCCACAGTGCTTGGGGAGAGCTCGTAGTAGTCAGTGCCTGCCGAGAACTCGTAGTAGTCAGTGCTTGTTAAGAACTCGTAGTAGTCAGTGCTTTGGGAGAACTCGTGGTAGTCTGTGCTCAGATGTCGTAGTGAAGAGTGTTTGTTGAAATGTGCTAGTAGGCAGTGCTTGCTGAGATGTGATATTGGAGAGTTCTTGTTGAGATGTGGTAGTAGCAAGTCGGTGTGGAGATGTTGTAATGATTAGAGTGCTTTTCATCAATATAAATTAAGGTAACAAACTACTTTTCTTTTTTTTCTCATTATTTCAATGTCCTGAATAATGCGTCATTACAGGTTCAGTCAACAAAGCATCTGGCTTGTGTTCTTGTATTAGAGTGTAATTCTGGGTTTCTTGCGCAATTATAGTATTTCTATTTTTTTAAATTATTTCAGTATAAATGATATTTAAAATTTCTTGTCTTGTTGAAGAAGAACCGTGCCAGATGTGTACGTTGAGTCACACTTCCACACACAGAACAATTACACTTGTGCTTTGGTTTCGTAGGTTTCATAGTTGCTGGGGACTTAATTAATGAATTGTGTTAACGAAAATTTTCATTTCATTCTTTGTTGTTACTCTATGCAGTCAGATAGCGTAATAATAATAGTCAGGGCCAACCGTTTATGAGACTTGCGTAATCGGACTTACAGCTAACTAAAAATATTTGCATTTTCATTTTATTTAATTAAGCCCCCATGCACTTTTTTTTTTTAGTTTGTTACCTTAATTTATATTGATGAAAAGCACTCTGATCATTACAACATCTCCACACCGACTTGCTACTACCAAATCTCAACAAGAACTCTCCAATATCACATCTCAGCAAGCACTGCCTACTAGCACATCTCAACAAACACTCTTCACTACGACATCTGAGCACAGACTACCACGAGTTCTCCCAAAGCACTGACTACTACGAGTTCTTAACAAGCACTGACTACTACGAGTTCTCGGCAGGCACTGACTACTACGAGCTCTCCCCAAGCACTGTGGAGGCGGCTGAATAATACTCTTTGGCGCAATCTCTGGCGCTGTGGCTCAGCGTAGCCACCTTTCACACTTTCTTGACGAATATTTCGGGAACAGAATCATTCCGTTGTATTATTCGAATTTTATTTCTGTAGGGATGGATTGGTCTCCATATTCACTCGGTCTGACCCCTGATTATTTTTTTGTGGCGACCATTGAAGACACTATCTACTGGAACCATCCCACCATGCCAAACGAGCTTGAATAGGCGATCTGTGTGTCATCTGAAATAATTTCCGTTGAGACACTACAGGATGTGGTGGCAAATTTCACTGTGCGTTTGCGCCACTTCCGTAATGCGAGTGGTCGATATTTTGAAAAGATTGTGATGTGCTTGAAAAGACTGCTTGCAGACGGCGGGTTTATTTACTCACGCTGATTATTGCACGAGCTGTACAGCGTACAGCGCCGTCTATTTGCAGCTCTTCGAAATATTTCAACACTTCTATATAATTTCTGTAAAAAGTTTTTTACAACTTTCGCAATGAACATTCCTTTTGCTGCACTACTCTGTAGATGTTAGTTTTAGAGGTATTTAATTTTGAACTCCGGAACTCCTTCGCTGGACACCCTGTATATGACAGTATTCGTCACACGTCCTACGCTGGTATAAAGTTCATTTTACGCACGCATATGTATCTTTCTTAGAGGTAATGTTTTCACAAACGTTAGTGTAGCAAGGAATCTGTTAAGGGACCGACTCCAGCGTACAAGAAGTAACTCTTTGGTATTGTGGGTGGGAACAAATTATTGGTCTACTGAGGCAACTTGCGGGCTTTCAAAAATAAAATGGATTGTATGTGGTGGCCCTCAACCACGTACCCTCCGACTCACGATTGAAATATTGAAAGTTTTAGCTGGTTTCGTTGCCTAGGGGCTGGCTTACGTAGTTGCCGCATTACAAGCCAAATGCTGCTGAGTCTACAGTATACAATATGAATAAAGACGTAAATCGAATGGTCGAAGGTTTCTATCACTCGGCAATTGCGAATTTTTAACACAACATAGTAGTTTATAAATGATAGATTGAAATTAAATAAAATCTGCGGGTACTATCTTAACGACTTTAAATGATGAGTACGATAGTAGAAGTATTTTTGAGGATGTAGTATATTTCTGCAAAACACTTATTGGTGTCGATGGTCCAGTAGCTAAATAAAATATATGTTGAATAACAGGGAAACAATAGATTCCCCTACAGCACGTAGCTAGTTATGAACAACAACACAGCTCGCGAGATATTCGCTTCTAAACGTACACTACGTCTTCACTGTAGAAGCCACACAAATCTCACAAGTGCACAAATCGGCACTCCGAAATATTTGTATCTGTCGCGACCACGCGCAGACCACTCCACACTCCAAGTCTCTCTCGCGATCGAGCGTGCGTCGCGTCCAGCGTCCCCCGTCCTGTGCCGTCATATTCCATCCAGTCTCCCCATTCACGAGCACTGTGATTGGCTAGAGCGCTCCACCACGTCTTCAAGACAACGCACATTAACGAACATAATGAAACACATTCGAAATACTGGATTTACATTTAAATAACTTGAAATTAAATAAATATTTCAATGGCTGGACCATAAACACGCTATAACATAGATTATTAAATACATAAACAAATTAAATAGACATATATCAAAGGAATAGCAAGCAAAAGTAGGCCAGTAGCATAATGTCTCTGTGCTTTCTAAAGCCAGCCGCTGTAGCTGAACGGTTCTAAGCGCTTCAGTCTGGAACAGTGCTGCTGCTATGGTCGCAGGTTCGAATCCTGCCTCGGGCATGGATGTGTGTGATGTCCTTTGGTTAGTTAGGTTTAAGTAGTTCTAAATCTAGGGGACTGATGAACTCAGATGTTAAGTCCCATAGTGCTTAGAGCCATTTGAATCATTTATTTTGCTTTCTAAAACACAGTAAATAATTGACCAATTGCTTCATGAATAGCATATACTGGATATAAACAAAGACATAGATGAATAAATTTATTTATAAGCATGCTGCTACCGTTTTTTCGTGTAACTGTGGAGTACTTACGGCCTGATGTGATCGATAGTAATCAGCCACTTTGGCCTCAAATAACTCATGTACTATTCAAGTTACATGCCTGTAATTCAAACCAATTTAGATTTACACTACATCTACAGCTACATTTATACTCCGCAAGCCACCCAACGGTGTGTGACGGAGGGCACTTTGCGTGCCACTGTCATTACCTCCCTTTCCTGTTCCAGTCGCGTATGGTTCGCGGGAAGAACGACTGTCTGAAAGCCTCCGTGCGCGCTCTAATCTCTCTAATTTTACATTCGTGATCTCCTCGGGAGGTATAAGTAGGGGGAAGCAATATATTCGATACCTCATCCAGAAACGCACCCTCTCGAAACCTGGACAGCAAGCTACACCGCGATGCAGAGCGCCTCTCTTGCAGAGTCTGCCACTTGAGTTTGTTAAACATCTCCGTAACGCTATCACGGTTACCAAATAACCCTGTGACGAAACGCGCCGCTCTTCTTTGGATCTTCTCTATCTCCTCCGTCAACCCGATCTGGTACGGATCCCACACTGATGAGCAATACTCAAGTGTAGGTCGAACGAGTGTTTTGTAAGCCACCTCCTTTGTTGAAGGACTCTCCAATTAAGTCTCAACCTGGCACCCGCCTTACAAACAATTAATTTTATATGATCATTCCACTTCAAATCGTTCCGCACGCATACTCCCAGATATTTTACAGAGGTAACTGCTACCAGTGTTTGTTCCGCTATCATATAATCATACAATAAAGGATCCTTCTTTCTATGTATTCGCAATACATTACATTTGTCTATGTTAAGGGTCAGTTGCCACTCCCTGCACCAAGTGCCTATCCGCTGCAGATCTTCCTGCATTTCGCTACAATTTTCTAATGCTGCAACTTCTGTGTATACTACAGCATCATCCGCGAAAAGCCGCGTGGGACTTCCGACACTATCTACTAGGTCATTTATATATATTGTGAAAAGCAATGGTCCCATAACACTCCCCTGTGGCACGCCAGAGGTTACTTTAACGTCTGTAGACGTCTCTCCATTGATAACAACACGCTGTGTTCTGTTTGCTAAAAACTCTTCAATCCAGCCACACAGCTGGTCTGATATTCCGTAGGCTCTTACTTTGTTTATCAGGCGACAGTGCGGAATTGTATCGAACGCCTTCCGGAAGTCAAGAAAAATAGCATCTATCTGGGAGACTGTATCTAATATTTTCTGGGTCTCATGAACAAATAAAGTGAGTTGGGTCTCACACGATCGCTGTTTCCGGAATCCATGTTGATTCCTACGTAGTAGATTCTGGGTTTCCAAAAACGACATGATACTCGAGCAAAAAACATGTTCTAAAATTCTATAACAGATCGACGTCAGAGATATAGGTCTATAGTTTTGCGCATCTGCTCGACGACCCTTCTTGAAGACTGGGACTACCTGTGCTCTTTTCCACTCATTTTGAACCTTCCGTTCCTCTAGAGACTTGCGGTACACGGCTGTTCCCAGGGGGGCAAGTTCTTTCGCGTACTCTGTGTAGAATCGAATTGGTATCCCGTCAGGTCCAGTGGACTTTCCTCTGTTGAGTGATTCCAGTTGCTTTTCTATTCCTTGTACACTTATTTCGATGTCAGCCATTTTTTCGTTTGTGCGAGGATTTAGAGAAGGAACTGCAGTGCGGTCTTCCTCTGTGAAACAGCTTTGGAAAAAGGTGTTTAGTATTTCAGCTTTACGCGTGTCATCCTCTGTTTCAATGCCATCATCATCCCGGAGTGTCTGGATATGCTGTTTCGAGCCACTTACTGATTTAACGTAAGACCAGAACTTGCTAGGATTTTCTGTCAAGTCGGTACATAGAATTTTACTTTCGAATTCACTGAACGCTTCACGCATAGCCCTCCTTACGCTAACTTGGACATCGTTTAGCTTCTGTTTGTCTGAGAGGTTTTGGCTGCGTTTAAACTTGGAGTGAAGCTCTCTTTGCTTTCGCAGTAGTTTCCTAACTTTGGTGTTGTACCACGGTGGGTTTTTCCCGTCCCTCACAGTTTTACTCGGCACGTACCTGTCTAAAACGCATTTTACGATTGCCTTGAACTTTTCCCATAAACACTCAACATTGTCAGTGTCGGAACAGAAATTTTCGCTTTGATCTGTTAGGTAGTCTGAAATCTGCCTTCTATTACTCTTGCTAAACAGATAAACCTTCCTCCCTTTTTTTATATTCCTATTAACTTCCATATTCAGGGATGCTGCAACGGCCTTATGATCACTGATTCCCTGTTCTGTACATACAGAGTCGAAAAGTTCGGGTCTGTTTGTTATCAGTAGGTCCAATATGTTATCTCCACGAGTCGGTTGTCTGTTTAATTGCTCGAGGTAATTTTCGGATAGTGCACTCAGTATAATGTCACTCGATGCTCTGTCCCTACCACCCGTCCTAAACATCTGAGTGTCCCAGTCTATATCTGGTAAATTGAAATCTCTACCTAAGACTATAACATGCTGAGAAAATTTATGTGAAATGTATTCCAAATTTTCTCTCAGTTGTTCTGCCACTAATGCTGCTGAGTCGGCAGGTCGGTAAAAGGAGCCAATTATTAACCTAGTTCGGCTGTTGAGTATAACCTCCACCCATAATAATTCACAGGAACTATCCACTTCTATTTCACTACAGGATAAAGTACTACTAACAGCGACGAACACTCCACCACCGGTTGCATGCAATCTGTCCTTTCTAAACACCGTCTGTGCCTTTGTAAAAATTTCGGCAGAACTGATCTCTGGCTTCAACCAGCTTTCTGTACCTATAACGATTTCGGCTTCGGTGCTTCCTATCAGCGCGTGAAGTTCCGGTACTTTACCAACGCAGCTTCGACAGTTTACAATTACAATACCGATTGCTTGGTAATAGCTTTGTAAAGACTCGTCGATCGACAAAATCGGATGGACCGTTTAGATATAGGAAATCGTTGCTGGGTGTTACTTGTATAATTTACCATTAGACACTAAACTTTAAACTAATAAAGATACTGAAAATCTTATTACACCATCAGAATCGCAGTGCAAATAATAGTAATGTACATGTTTATTTTTAAGGTATCATGATTCATCTGGCTACTATTAATTTCTATATGAACTGTGAAATGTCTGCCATGATAGTTTCACAAAGACCGCCATCTTTGGCCTTCTCGGCATACAAGTCTCTTTCATCAACACAGCGTCACCATGGAATTCCCAGGCACGCGCTCGGGCTGGACCCTCTTGCTTCGGCCAACGTCCGGCACCACGTGGTCGGCCTACCAAGCGGCCCGCACCCGCCAAGCGGCCGTGCAGCCACGCCAACCACGAACTTAGAATATTTTGGGGGCGCCGCAACTCGCCCGTTATCTCACAAACTTACGCAGATCGGTGATACGGGGGACGATGACATTGTTTCCTAGCTGTAGCGACCATATGTTGATTCTGCTTTTCAAGTATGAAGTGCCGCAAATTAAATATCAGTAATTTTTAATGTTTCTCTCATTTCTTGTACAGTCACAGTCAAAAGTCATCAAAATGTTGTCTTTAATAAAACAGGTTCTACTACAATGCCTTCAAAATAATAATAAAAAATAATTAAAGTTTCACTCCAAACAGAATAAATTTTTCATTTTGGAAACATCCCTCTGTCTGCGGATTGGCCTTTTTCCATCACAGGGTTGGGTTGGGTTGTTTGGGGGAGGAGACGAAACAGTGAAGCCATCGCTCTCACTGGATTAGCGAAGGAAGTCAGACTTGCCGTTTCAAAGGAACCACCCTGGCACTTGCCTGGAGCGATTTTGGGAAATCACGGGAAACCAAATCAGGATGGCCGGGATGGAACCATCGTCCTCCCGAATGCGAGTCCAGTTTGGTAGCCACTGCGCCACCTCGTCCGGTTCCATCACAGGAAGCTAGTATAGCTTCACACGCAAGGGAGGGCCTGTCCGCATTGAAGAGTAGGCAAGGCCTACTGTCAGTGCAAAAGATTTTTGTTGTGCCGTCTCGTGTGGCTACAATTCCAGTTCCGTCACTAAGAGTGGGGTCCCGAAAGCTGAAGCTCAAGGTTCGATCTCCGAAGTCGTACTTAGTTTCTGCTGCTCAGCACAACTACACAATACACTCGTCTGCAGAGCGGAAGATTCCTTCTAGTCCCTTAACAAGTTCTCGTAGTCGTCGGTGTTCATCATATATTCATGTAATATATTTAGAATACTTCTGGCACTCCACTGCCTGACAAAGAATGTGAAGCACCCAGAAAATGCATTTGACTGTCAATGTAACTTCGTACATGTAGAATCTGTAGGCAGGCATGTAAATAGTTAGAGCTGCAGCTGCCTGTGAGAGGTAGAATGGCTGCCAGAGTCCATTGTTGTTGTTCGTGTCTAGTGTTGTTATCAGATCAGGTAGTGTATAAAAAGGAGCTTGTATAACGTCAGAGATGTCGAATGATCTCTGAGAAGGACACGGACATGGTGCGTACTAGTGTGAGATCGCGTTATCAGTACATCGCAAAGTCTGAAAGGTAACTCATGGTGGGTCTCTATTTCGCCGGCTGCTTGAATCGCGCAATATTCAGATTTGAGCGGCATTCGGACGTGACAGCGGCCCGGTGTTAGTCTTTGCTGGAACTTGGGCATAAGCTTATTCGTCGTTGAGGTTCTGGTCGATCAGGTCTCATCACCGAAAAGGAGGATTGAGGTACCGTGCTACAGGCACATCGTAGCACCTTCACATCTGTGCCAGCTGTCTGAGTATAAGCGGTGAACCCAGTGGCAAGATCCCGCGTCATTACACATTATGCGTCGTTGGTCAGAGAGCATGAGCAGCCAGGTTAGGAAATTATTGTTCCATGCCCAGTCAGCCTTAACACCACAGCACAAACGACTGCTTTTGGAGTTGCGGCGTGACTGAGAAGCCTGGACTGCTGTTCAGCGATGACATACAGCTCTACACTACGCTGGATGACCACCGTCGGCAAGTACAGGGTTATTACAAATGACTGAAGCGATTTCACAGCTCTACAGTAACTTTATTATTTGAAATATTTTCACAATGCTTTGCACACACACACAAAAACTCAAAAAGTTTTTTTAGGCAGTCACAAATGTTCGATATGTGTCCCTTTAGTGATTCGGCAGACATCAAGCCGATAATCAAGTTCCTCCCACACTCGGCGCAGCATGTCCCCATCAATGAGTTCGAAAGCATCGTTGATGCGAGCTCGCAGTTCTGGCACGATTCTTGGTAGAGGAGGTTTAAACACTTCGCCATTAAGAAAAAATGTTGCTTCATCACTGAAAACAAGTTTCGCACTGAACGCATCCTCTTCCATGAGCTGTTGCAACCGCGCCGAAAATTCAAACCGTTTGACTTTGTCATCGGGTGTCAGGGCTTGTAGCAATTGTAAACGGTAAGGCTTCTGCTTTAGCCTTTTCCGTAAAATTTTCCAAACCGTCGGCTGTGGTACGTTTAGCTCCCTGCTTGCTTTATTCGTCGACTTCTGCGGGCTACGCATGAAACTTGCCCGCACGCGTTCAATCGTTTCTTCGCTCACTGCAGGCCGACCCGTTGATTTCCCCTTACAGAGCCATCCAGAAGCTTTAAACTGCGCATACCATCGCCGAATGGAGGTAGCAGTTGGTGGATCTTTGTTGAACTTCGTCCTGAAGTGTCGTTGCACTGTTATGATTGACTGATGTGAGTGCATTTCAAGCACGACATACGCTTTCTCGGCTCCTGTCGCCATTTTGTCTCACTGCGCTCTCGAGCGCTCTGGCGGCAGAAACCTGAAGTGCGGCTTCAGCCGAACAAAACTTTAGGAGTTTTTCTACGTATCTGTAGTGTGTCATGACCATATGTCAATGAATGGAGCTACAGTGAATTTATGAAATCGCTTCAATCATTTGTAATAGCCCTGTACTGTGGCGATATGGGGAGAGGTTCCAGTCTTCCAGTGTTTTGCAGAGTCATGCCGGTGTTTCTCCTGGCGTCGTGATGTGGGAAGCCATTGTGTATAACTTCAGGTCACGGCTGGTCGTGACTGAGTGAAGTCCTACGGCACAACGGACATGTGTTACCTCCCATGCGATACTATCGTGGTGCGATTTTTGAACAGGACAGTACTCGTTCACAAACAGCGCCTGTCTCTATGAATTATCTGCATGATTTTGACATACTTCCGTGGCCAGCGAGACACCCAGATCTGTCCCGGATAGAATGTGTGAGGGAGCACAGCTCGGACATAATCTCGTTCCCAATGCCAGAATCCAGGATATCAAGGGCCAGTCACAACAGGTGTGGGACAACTCGCCTCAGGAGGCGATACAACTGCCGTAGCGCATCCTTACAAACCGCATTAGTTGATTCATTCGGGCCAGAGAGGGTGGAATGTCAAACCCATACGTGAGCCAGTACTGTCAAATTGTTTCTAAGTCTCTGAAATAACATCACATGTCCTCTCAGTCTGCGAAGTTTCATTTCGTTTCTTTTATCGTATCATTTGCAGATTTTTAACAACGGCAGTAGGCACATTCACCCAACTATATTGACATACGTTTTTTTTTTTTTTTTTTTTTTTTTTTTTTTTTTTTTTTTTTTTTTTTTTTACAGGAAACGTCTAATTGTTTGATGGGTAGATACTTCTTAGTTTGAACAATTTTAATAAACATTTTTGGAACAGCGATCAAAAACTTAGAAAAAATTTTTCTTTTTAAAATTCAGTCTTGATGGCACCACGTATGCTACAAGAACATAGGCGACCGGTTTCGGTCATATCACATGACCATCATCAGACCTGTAATTTAATTTAGAACGTAATAGAAACCTTACTAGGTTGACAATAAAATATGACAAAATGGTTATAAGGATAAAATACAATAAGACTTGTTATACCCATGGCATCCTTCGAAGATGGCAGGTGGAGCACTATTCTCAGCTGCTGTCATGTTAACTGGTGCCAGCAAGTGACGGGCGTAAGCTTAAATACGAAGATGCTCCGCCTACCTCTTCTTCGTCTACCTCACGTCAACCAATCAGTGTAAAACGGGTTCACATAATCGTCAAAACGTAAAAAGACAAAGTACAATAATAACATAACAGTAGTTATGTATAAAATATCTCTTTACAACCATGGAACTACTTAAATATTGTATAAAATATCAATTAAAAGCTTTAAAATAACTGTACAGACGATGTATACTCAGCGTGCCCTCTATGGGCTAAGGTGGTACTACCACAATTGTTTCAAAGTCAACGATGTTGTGAAGGTCTTTGGCATTGCGGCATCATATCGATATGTCAGTTGTGACTCGACTGCAAGTATACACCTATGCTAGATTCAGTCTGGTGCGATCAAGACTGAATTTTGAAAAGAAATTTTTTTTAACTTCTTAGTTTCATCAAGTAGTCCTCCAAAATCTGTACGACAGTACGATAAATGTTTCTACCAAGTTATTTGCGGGATCGGTAGTTAAAATCTCTCGAGATATGTGATTTAAGAGTTGCTAAGGTTCTCATACCACTAACATTTTAAAAGTACCCCGTGGAGAAACTTCGTGACATGCAACCCCTACAGCTGAACGTGCATTTCTTGGATATTCTTTTCACCTCTAAAACAATTCTCAGTCTGTGTATTAAAGACCGAGGTAATGTTAGTTATGAACATGTGTGAAGTATCATGTTTCTGATTTGAGGGGATGTATCGTTCACAGGGACTTCAGAAAGTAAGCTACACACGCCGTCCCACGCTAAGACCGTTGTGCGAGAAGACTGACACATTGTCACAAAATAGTGTACGGTACAGGTTTCCTACACACGGTTCTGCTGCGGTGTGGATACCAGGTGAGTCACAGTGTGCAACTGAAATCGTAGGGCAACTGGAAGCGTACTCCAAAGCTGAAGTGTGTGGAGCAGTACGATACTTGTGGGGAAAACAACTAAGTTCCACACACATTCACCGTGAAATTCTGGCTGAGTATGGACGGAATTCAGTGTCGCTTGCAGCCATAGTGAAATGGTGCCAGGAATTTGACCTACGTCGCAAAGACGTGCGTGATGCCGACCAGCAAGTCCCATCTTGCACCATTCCTTTCGGCAAGCTGGAAGAACATACGGATGCAAAGACGTTTCTCAACGATGAGGACGATCACACAGCTGTTCTGGAATCGCTGCGTGGCCAAGGAGCGAATTTCTGTCGTCGAGGAACTGAACGATTGGCAGAAAGCTCCGGTAGTTGTTTATAAATACTCGGAGACAATGTTGGAAATATAGTGTCATGTGTCTGTGTCACTTTGAAGTATACTGCAGCACCGAGTACAAGTTACTTGGCCGGTCATATTAATGCGTAACTTACTTTTCTAAGAGCCCTCGTTCGTCAACACGATACCCTGTAGGTCACTTATTGTACCAAATACGAAGGATCCCTTTCCACGCACGTAAGGAGAACGCAAAGAATGCTTGTAGACCTCTGAGCGAGTGTTGTTCGCCGAATTGTATTCGCACCATATGTACAGATACGTTCTACGGTGAAGAATATTCGTCGTTCCTTACCTTAAATACGGTTCTCGATATATTCTAAGAAGTTTCTTGCGAGTCGTACGGCGTTTTTATTCGAGCACATACCATTCAGCTCTTTGTCTACAATCGATTCCCCAGTTAGTCCGTCGTGACTGGGTCTCCTACACTTACAAAGTATTCAGTTCTTACCCGTACAAGTACTTGAAGACAATCTCTTTCGTAGACAGCTTGCGATATTGCAGTATTCCCAGTATCCTAACAATGAATCGTAGACTACACTACGTGGTCAAAAGTATCGGGACACTTTGCTGAAAATGACTTACAAGTTCGTGGCGCCATCCATCGGTTATGCTGGAATTCAATACGCTGTTGGCCCACCCTTAACCTTGATGACAGCTTCCACTCTGGCAGGCTACGTTCAGTCAGGCGCTGGAAGGTTTCTTGGGGAATGGCAGCCCATTCTTCAGGGAGTGCTGCACTGTGGAGAGGTATGGATGTCGGTCGGTGAGGCCTGGCACGAAGTCAGCGTTCCAAAACATCCCAAAGGTGGTCTATAGGATGCACGTCAAGACTCTGTGCAGGTCAGTCAATTACAGGGATGTTATTGTCGTGTAACCTCTCCGCCACAGGCCATGCGTTATGAACAGGTGGTCGATCGTGTTGAAAGATGTAGTCACCATCCCCGAATTGTTCTTCAACCGTGGAAAACAAGAAGGTGCTTAAAACATCAATATAGGCCTGTGCTGTGATAGTGCCACGTGAAACAGCAAGGGGTGCAAGCCCCCTCCATGAAAAACACGACCACACAACAACACCACCGCCTCTGAATTTTACTGTTGGCACTACACGCGCTGGCAGATGACGTAGTACACCGAGCATTCGCCATACCCAAATCCTGCCATCGGATCGCCACATTGTATACCGTCATTCGCCACTCCACGTAACATTTTTACACTGCTCAATCGTCCAGTGTTTGCGCTCCTTACAACAAGTGAGCGTCATTCACCATTTACTGGCGTGATGAGTGGCTTATGAGCAGCCGCCCGAGCATGAAATTCAAGTTTTCTCCCGTCCCGCCTAACTGTCATAGTACTTGCAGTGGATCCTGATGCAATTTGGAATTCCTGTGTGATGGTCTGGATAGATGTCTGCCTGTTACACATTACGACCCTCTTCAACTGTCGGCGATCTCTGTCAGTCAAAAGACGAGGTGTCCCAGTACGCTTTTGTGCTGTACGTGCCCCTTCACGTTTCCACTTCACTATCACATCAAAGAGAGTGGGCCTAGGGATGTTTAGCAGTGTGGAAGTCTCGCGTGTAGATGTATGACACATGTGACACCCTATCACCTGACCACGTTCAAAGTCCGTGAGTTTCGCGGAGCGCCCCCTGCTTCTCTCTCACGATGTCTAATGACTATTGAGGTCGCTGATATGGAGTACCTGGCAGTAGGTGGCAGCACAATGCGCCTGATATGAAAAACGGATGTTTTTGGGGGTGTCCAGATACTTTTTATCAGACAGTGTATCAACTGCTTTACCGACAACTGGACCAATATAATTGTTCTACTTTGTACCTTAATATGTTGTTACTACATACTGTTGCGTGACATGACTGACTGTAGTCGTGACTCATTACTCCTGTAGCCAAGAGTAGCACACTCAAACGCATCGTGACGCGTATTTCTCTGTGTAAGAGCTAGTTGCTAACCTTTGCACTAGACACTGATTGTAGTCGTGACTCATTACTCCTGTAGCCAAGAGTATCACACTCAAACACGTCGTGATGCCTATTTCTCTGTGTAAGAGCTAGTTGCTAACCTTTGCACTAGACATTACTGCATTTTTTTATCAGCTAGAATTTCCTCGTAGATAAGTACATCGGCGAAAAGCCACACACTGCAGCTGATGCCACGCACTAAGTCATGGATCTACGATAGGAACTTATTTTCCTTAAAACGAATCGATGGTATACTGAATGAAAAGCTTTTCGAAAGACTTGAAACACTGAGTACTAGTTTCCTCTGTCCATTGCCCTCAGGAAGTTGAGATTGGCATTATCGATATTTTCGGAAGCCGTGGTGATTTCCATGGAGATTTTGTTCCAGATATGCATAGTTGACATATACAGCCTTCGCATTAGTAGTTTTTCGAGTTACCTACGAAGGGGTGTAGTGATTGTTCAGTATCCATACTACACTTTTAAGTTTAGAAAACAAGTTCATGATAACAGTTTCAAACGTCGCAGTCGACATAACTGCAAAAACATTGTCTGGATTTGTATGATTACCTTGGCTCTATTGGCTACTGCTCTTTGCCTTCACCAAATAAGACGAAGTAAATATTTCCGAATTCCTATCAAGAGCAACCACGAAGATGAGGAATATAGAAGTAGATATCCTAGGTGTAGCTTAAATCTCTTAAAAAAGGCAAGGCTTCCGGTCCATATGGTATATCAGTCAGGTTCCTCTCAGAGTACGCAGATTCAATAGCTCCATTTTTAGGAATTAAATACAACCGCTCGCTCACAGAAAGTTCCGGACCTAAAGACTGGAAAATTGCTCAACTCACACCAATACCCAAAAAGGGAAGTAGCAGTAATCCATTGAATTAGAGGCATATATCACTGACGTCGATTTGCAGTAGCGTTTTGGAACATATACTGTATTCGAACATTATGAAGTACCTCGAAGAAAACGATTTACTAACACATAGTACGGATTCAGAAAATATCGTTCTTACTGAACACAACTAGCTCTTTATACTCTTGAAGTAATGAGTGCAATCGACAGCGGATGTTAAATTGACTACATATTTTTAGAATTCCAGAATGCTTTCAACACCGTTCTTCACAAGCGTCTTCTAACCAAACTGTGTGGCTATGAAGTATCGCCTCAGTCGTGCGACTGGATTTGTGATTTCCTGTGAGAGAGGTCACAGTTCGTAGTAATAGATGGAAAGTCATCGAGTAAAACAGAAGTAATATCCGGTGTTCCCCAAGGAAGTGTTATAGGCCCTCTATTGTTTCTGGTCTATATTAACGACATAGGAGACAACTTGAGTAGCCGTCTTAGAATATTTGCAGATGATGCTGTCATTTACCGTCTTGTAATGTCATCAGATGACCAAAACGAATTGCAAAATGATTTAGATAAGATATCTGTGTGGTGCGAAAAGTGGCAATTGACCCTGAATAAAGAAAAGTGTGAAGTTATTCACATGAGTACTAAAAAAAAAAATCCGTTAAATTTCGGTTACGCGATGAGTCACACTGATCTGAAGGCTGTAAATTGAACGTGATACTTAGGGATTACAATTACAAATTACCTAAATTGGTACGATGACATAGATAATATTGTGGGTAGAGCAAACCAAAGACTGCTATTCATCGGCAGGACGCTTAGAACGTGCAACAGGTCTACTAAAGAGACTGCTTACACAACACTTGTCCGCTCTATTCTGGAATATTGCTGTGCGGTGTGGGATCCGTATCAGATGGGATTGACGGATGATACTGAAAAAGTTCAAAGAAGGGCAGTTCGTTTTGTATTGTCACGAAACAGGGGAGATAGTGCCACAGACATGATACGTGAATTGGAGTGGCAATCATTAAAACAAAGGCGTTTTTCGTTGCGACGGAATCTTCTCACGAAATTTCAATCACCAGTTTTCTCCTCCGATTGCGAAAACCATCTGTTGGTACCCTCCTACATAGGGAGAAGTGATCATCACTATAAAATAAGATATATGAGGGCTCGCACAGAAAAATTGAAGTGGTCGTTTCTCCCTCACGGCGTTCGAGAGTGGAACGGTAGAGAGACAACTTGAAGGTGGTTCATTAACCCCTCTGCCAGGCACTTAATTGTGAGTAGCAGAGTAATCACGTAGATATAGATGTTGATGTATACGAGTATCGTTTAGTATAAGGGGCGATCGAACAGTTTCCGTTCGAAGGCCGCAGTAGCCCCTTGCCCACATGTCAGTGCTTATACACCCGTATCGGAATCGCGCTGGGTTGCACATACGCTACACTAAAAGGGAAACTTTTTGATCACCCTTATAATTATTGCCTTGGAAGATACGAAAAATCACTTGCAGCTACAATCTGATATTAAATTTTGTGGGTTTTGCAAGTTGCATTTACCATATTCAAGCATATAATTTTTCAGTGATTCATATAGTTCCTTCTATCAAGTACAGATACGCTGACAGTCAAAAACAATTATTTGGAAATGTCAAATTTTGACTTTCAACTATCTCTTGAAAATTGCAAAGCAATTACAATAGAATTTTTTACGTTTGTCGTATCTTTTTACTACATCACGCGAGAGAAATTATTTTTAAATATTGAAACACGTATGTAACGTAGCAGCGATGGTGAGGCACGTTAAAATCTTTGACCAGAGAGCCATTTATCGTAGTTAGTCTGCGCTTGACCGCGCGAGTGTTGCGAGCAGTACGCTAGTAGTAGTCGTGCAGTACAGTTGCGAGCAGTCTGTCAGTGGGCAGTCTGTGAGCAGTGCAGTATGTCGGTAGTAGCAGCCCAGTGCAGTTGTGTGTGAGGAGTCGGCGAGCGTCGACATGGCATTCCGGTCAAGATGTTGAATGAGGTATATTGTTAATTAAGGTAATCATCAGATAATGTAAAGTTTATTTATTGTAATTAATTTTCAACAAGTGCCCCAATAATAATTTTGATTTCAAAGCAATTTTTACAAAAAAAAAAAATCATTTAATTACGATTTCCTTCATTTCCCTTAAAGAAAAGTTTCAGCTAAATTTAAAAATAAAAAAAAAATATTATTTGCAATGCAGTTCCTCCAAGCCGTGCGCAACAATAAGAGCAGAAATTTGACAAGCAGTTTCAATGAGGTAAGAATTTAATTCTGATTGTTTTGCACAGGGCCAAAGACCGATATTTCGGTTTAATTGAATTATCATTATCACTGAGATTTTCTTATCACTGAATTGACTTTCATTTTTTTGTGAGGAACTTATACTTGGGTCAGATTGCGATTCTCACTTTTGTTGTCATTAAATTTAATTGCTAGGGAGGTTATGCTTCTTGGCTCCATTTCTATTAAATATTGTTTTTAAAATTTCGGTGGGGAGGTTACACTTGGCGACACCCAGTCCAGGATCGAATTTCGTTGAGAATCTTTTGAACAACAGTCAGATATCTGCTCTTATTTGCTTAAGTATAATTAGGATTTGGCGCTACGCTTTTACTAATTTTGTGACTTTCTTTCCACAGATCAACGACAATTCGTTTGCTCTGTTGTATTTGTGTGTTGTTTTTGCATTGTGCTTATTTGTTTTGTGAATATATGTGACTATTGTAAAAATGCCGCGAAAGACTGTGAATAGTGTATCGCGAGGTATTACGAACGAAATTACCGGCTCAAACGACTTTACCGATAGGACATGTGACACGCAGTGTAATGATGACAATCCTGCGTTCACTAACAATCAGTGCATTACAACCACTAATGATGACTTTTATCTTAATGATGAACAAACGAACTCAATTGTCTCGTCTGTTAATTTGACGACAATTGATGACGCGGGACGCTCTATTGTAATGAGCGCTGCCGAGCTTAACACACCCGATTTGGAAAATTCAAATAACGTTCAGACAAATTTGTCTAATGAAAATGAACAGGATACACAAAGTACGCCGGAGTTATTTAATTCCGAAATAGTGAATGAGAGTGTACATTTGACAGGGACAGCTTTTTGTGAACCAAAGAATGACCAAATGGTCACACAAAACGTGACAATTGCATGTACTCCATCACAGAGTACTGAGAATGCAACAGCTACTTTAAGTTTGGATCAATTTATGACAATAATGCTACAGTTTAAGAACGAACTTGGTGTAGATATCAAACAACAGAGTGAGAAAACAGACAACAATTTCAGACAACTTAGTGAACAAATTAGAGCCGTTGCCGCGCAGTGTCATGACACTAAGGAACAGCTGCGCGAGGAAATTGAGGCTAGCTCAAAGAAAAGTAGCGAAGAAATTAGGTCTGTTGCGCAAGAATTAAGGGAAATGAAAACAGTCGCAACAGAAACACTTAGAGTGGAAATTGGTACAGTCGCTAAACAATGCTCTGAAAAAGCTACACAACTACGCGACGAGTTTAAAGCAATGACAACAGAACTTTCGCGCACAATGGATGAAAAGATCGACGCGAAATTCGACCAACAAAACACTCAGATTGACGAACGCTTTAATCTCCACATACAAAACAGTGATACACGTTTCCGCAAATTTATTCAGGATCAAAATAAAGTAAAACGTCAAGTCATGGAAATAATCACTGCACAAAGACAAGAAGACAAACGTAAAATGTTTGCGAAGGCAAAAACGTATGTAGACAATAATATTGCTACAGTGTCAGACAAAATTAATACCATAGAACAGTTGAACGCGGAATTACGTGATGAAATTTCTGATCTTAAATCAAAAACAGATACACACACAGTAAATATTCAAACAGTGACAGACAGATTCGAACAATTAGAACTAACACAGGATTGCGATGTCATCAAAGCTGATGTTAAAAAACTGAGCGAAACTACACGTAAGTTGCAAAAACAGATTAATGCGTCCGATTCTAAAACCGATGATCAGGCAAAAATACTAACTGAAAAATATGATGAATTAGCCGGTCGTATTGATGCTATTGAAAGTAATAATGATCATAAATCAGACGATACTGCACCGGTTTCATTTGACCAAACACCTGAATTTCAAAATTTACAGCAGACAATTAATGAGATCGATTCGTCTAATAACACGTTGCGTAGAAACTTGTCGAGTTTACAACAAGAAGTAACAGAGATGAAAAACATTTCAGTTAATAATAACATACCACAACAGACGCCACTTTATGAACATTTGTCAGACTCACGCAGCACGTATAATTTGGGTAATCTACAGAGAGTACGGGACTTAGATTCCGATCAACCACAGTTCAATAGATTCTCTTACGATCCTGAACCTGTTCCATCACACAGAGATGATAATTTCGATTACAAACATTTTCTGTCAGTGAGAAAGTTTAAAGTTTTTAAAAATGATAGAACGCAGATTCACCTACTGGATTGGATTCAACAATTTAGCCTTGCTCTTCCACCGACTTGGCCTGTAACACACAAACTTGAATTTATTTGCAGTTTTTTGGAGGGCGAACCGGCAACTCGTATGAGACCGATCGCGAGACAATGCTACTCAGTAGAGGAATTTCAGAATGCTTTTCTATCAGCGTACTGGTCGAAGACGACACAGCGCGGAATTAAAGACCAGTTAATTAGCTTACCAAATTATGAGAACACAAATTTTCCCAGTGTGACGCAATTTTTTGAGCACATGGTGCAACAGAACCAGTACCTAAGTGAACCGTACAGTGAATCCGCACTTATACAATTATGTATCTCTAAATTACCACGGTCATTAAGAGTGTCGCTTTTAACAGGTCAACAAAAAGAAAATATTTCAGCATTCAGAGATTTGTTACAGCTCTTGGAAGTACAACAATCTGATTATTCTTTTGTAAACAAAAACTTTTCGTACAATAACCAAGGTCAACAAACTTACAGTAATTATGATCAGGGACGTAATTTCAATAGGAAAAGTAACAGACGCTTTAGGAACGACAACCATCAGGACTTAAATCACAGACAGAATTCTGTTTATCAATATAGTCAAAATCATCAGCAACAGGAACCACATTTTGGTAATAATAGAAGTTTTCCACCGCAACAGCATGAAAGTCAGCCGGTTGGAATACGTAACCAACAATGTAATGCACAGGTCAACCAGGCTTTAATGCTCCGCCGCGTGCACGTATAGTCCAAGATCCAACAAATACACTCCTGGAAATTGAAATAAGAACACCGTGAATTCATTGTCCCAGGAAGGGGAAACTTTATTGACACATTCCTGGGGTCAGATACATCACATGATCACACTGACAGAACCACAGGCACATAGACACAGGCAACAGAGCATGCACAATGTCGGCACTAGTACAGTGTATATCCACCTTTCGCAGCAATGCAGGCTGCTGTTCTCCCATGGAGACGATCGTAGAGATGCTGGATGTAGTCCTGTGGAACGGCTTGCCATGCCATTTCCACCTGGCGCCTCAGTTGGACCAGCGTTCGTGCTGGACGTGCAGACCGCGTGAGACGACGCTTCATCCAGTCCCAAACATGCTCAATGGGGGACAGATCCGGAGATCTTGCTGGCCAGGGTAGTTGACTTACACCTTCTAGAGCACGTTGGGTGGCACGGGATACATCCGGACGTGCATTGTCCTGTTGGAACAGCAAGTTCCCTTGCCGGTCTAGGAATGGTAGAACGATGGGTTCGATGACGGTTTGGATGTACCGTGCACTATTCAGTGTCCCCTCGACGATCACCCCTCTCGCAGTGTCCGGAGCAAGTATGGTGGGTCTGACACACCGGTGTCAATGTGTTCTTTTTTCCATTTCCAGGAGTGTAGTAACGCACGGCAGCAAGGAAACAACTACGTACAGAGAAGACAGTATTTCAATTCCTATCGCAATGCACCGTATAGGAATGACTTTCACGACAGACGTAAAAACAATGAGCATAATTACCAACATACGTTCAATAACAGTCGGTCTTACCAGCATCAAAGTAATCAACAAGAACATATTCTCATGAATGAACCCGACAGTAGGTATCATCCAGAGTGTAACACGTCTGGAAGAAGTAATAGAACAGTTCAAATAGTAGAAATGCCACAACATCCAGCTGAAAATAGTAACACATCAGATAGAATCTGACTAGATAATGTACAGATCGCATCTTCCAATAATACAATCACTACTTTAGACACGCAAAATGTTGTTCACGAAAATGTAATTACTTTTGACGATATCGGAGACACACTCTTGCAGGAAAGACCATTTGTTCAGAAATCTATTTCACATCCTGTTATCGAAATTAAAATTGGTTCATCGAAATTCTCAGCAGTAATTGATTCCGGATCACCTATATCAGTAATAAATGAAGAAACTTTTAACGAGTGTAACAAAGAGAATACGTATCCGACATTACCATTAGGCAAAACAAAAGTGAAAGGAGCAGTACCGAGTAAAGGAGTAGACGTTAAATTACAGACGCATTTATCATTTTGTATTGGAGGTCATACTTTCCACTCAAATTTTTGGATTGTTCCTTTATTGACAACAGACGTAATTTTAGGTACTAATTTTCTGGTACAACACGACGCAGTAGTTGATTTTCAGAATTCTTATTTAATGTTAAAGGATGAAAATGTACAATTGGCTTTAGAATTTCAGCACTCTTTATCTGCGGAAGAACAAACAATTAACCTCACAGAGGTCATTTCCGCAACACGTAACATAGACTGTAATCCCACATTGTTCACCGATACGTACGTACACAACTATAATACTCCAGACGAAGCTGACTACGACGTAATGCAATTGATTTCTGATAAAGTTAAAGAGAGCAGTGCAAATACAGACGACGAACGCACGCAGTTACACAAAATTCTTTTACAGCAAGCTCCAGTTTTCGACAACATTCCTGGTACTATGTCCGGATTTATGTATGAATTTCAAGTCAAACAGCACGATACATTTAAAGCAAAGCATTATCCCATTCCATATATTCACAGAGAACAAGTTAAAAAAGAATTGCAGGATATGCTTGATCAAGGAATTATAGAACCAGCAGTTAGTCCGTACATAAACCCGCTACATATTGTTAAGAAAAAAGATGGCTCACTTCGCCTTGTACTTGATTCACGTCACATTAATGACATTATTATTAATGAAACAGATCGACCACAGACATTAGAGGAACTTTTACAGAAATTTCACGGTACAGCTATTTATTCCACATTAGATTTGAAATCGGGATTTTGGCAAATTCAGCTTCATCCGAACTGTAGAAAATACACAGCTTTTCTCTGTTTTGGCGACTGTTATCAATTTTGTAAATTACCATTCGGCTTAACTATTTCTTCTGCAGCTTTTATTCGCGGTTTGAACACAATACTTCCGACAGAACTTAAGGACAGAATTACGACGTATGTAGACGACATTCTTATCGCAGAAGCTAACTGGTCGGAACACAATCTGATTCTTGAACAACTGTAACAAAATTTTCGTGCACAAGGACTTACAGTTAATCTTAGTAAATCGCACTTTGGCAAAACTTCCATAAAATTTCTTGGACACGTAATTTCAGCAGAAGGCATTGCACCTGATCCGGAAAAACTTCAAGCTCTACGTGATATTACTGTTTCTACAACAAAAAAGCAATTACGCAGTTTTTTGGGTTTAATTAATTTTTTTCGTAAATTTATTCATCACTCTGCTTTAGACACACCAAGATTATGCCAATTAACAGGTAAAAACAGTATTTGGTCATGGGATAAGCAAGCACATTCTGAATTCGTGAACCTGAAACATGCTTTGTTGAATGCTCCACTTTTATCGCACCCAGATCTTACCAGAAATTTCTCCATTGCCACCGACAGTTCCAACACCGCTTTAGGCGTACACATTTTCCAGGAAATTGAAGAAGATGGGTCTACAGTAATTAAAAACATCGCATTTGCAAGCCGCATTTTGTCACCTGCTGAACGAAATTACTCCGTTACAGAATTGGAAACATTATGTGTTGTATGGGCTTTTACGAGATTTCGGCACTTTCTTTATGGCAGACATACCACCGTTTACACAGACCACAGAGCGATACAATTTTTACTTTCGGCTAAATTCACTCACGACAGATTAAGCAGATGGAAACTTTATTTACAGGAATTTAATTTTACAATAGTTCACATTCCCGGCACACAAAATGTTATAGCAGACGCACTATCCCGTTCTCTGAGCAACAATCAGCAAGACGTAGCAACCAACTTCTGCAAAACAAATTTCAGTGTCATGTACATTCAGCAAGTTGCATTTGAAAACTTTATTTCATCGTCATTACAGGACATAGCACAAGAACAAAATAAAGACAACCTGTGGAAAGAAATTAAACACCTTTGGCAAGATAGGAATAATGTTACGATTAGAAACCATTACACTGTACGCAATGACATTCTGTTTCGCCGCTCTCATCCTGACAGCAACAATTGGTTATTATGCATTCCTGACGAACTGGTTAACAAATTAATCTGGTACACTCATTTAAGTTACGCACATTACGGAGCACGAAAATGTTTTCTTATACTGAGACAGAACTGTTATTTTACTAACATGGAGAAACGTATACGACGAGTTTTAGCGTCTTGTAAAATCTGCCAGAAAGCTAAATCAGACACCACTTCACATATTCCTCCTTTATATCCCATTGTACCCGTTAAATTAAGACACATGGCCGCTGTAGACATTTTTGGTCCGATTCCGAGAACTAACAAAGGTTTTTGCTACATCTTTGTCGCTGTTGAGCTCACTTCAAAATTTGTTACTTACACTCCGTTACGCAAAGCTACTGCTAAAACTGTTTCGAAAGCATTTGTAAAACATTTTCTATTTCATGTAGGGCATGTGATGAAAGTAATTTCTGACAATGGATCTCAATTTCGTTCTGGTATATGGACACGTATGTTACGAGCTAGAAACATTTCTCCGATTTATATATCCAAGTACCATGCTTCTTCGAACCCCTGTGAAAGATTAATGAAAGAAATTAGTAAGCTGTGCCGAATATACTGCCACAAAAGACATATTGATTGGGATACACACATACTCTCATTCCAAGATGTAATTAATTCCATTCCAAATGAATCCACTATGCTATCTCCGTCTGTTATATTGAAAAACGTTGAACCACCAAACAAAATTAAAGAATTAGTAAACTTCCCTAAATGTCGTCGACTACGACACCATGAAATAATTGACATTGCGCTGAACAACATCAAACGTGCCGCAGAGCGCCGGAGAAGACAGCAAAAACAGGTTTGTACACGCCGCGACTTTCACGTTGGACAGAAAATATTAGTACATACACACTATTTATCCAGTAAATTAAAAGGTAAGTGCAGTAAATTTGAACTTCTATACACAGGTCCATATCGGATTCGCAGCATCCCTCACCCCAATGTTGTACACGTCGAAACTTTGAGAACCAGAAAATCGAAAGGCAATCACCATATCTCAAACATTAAACCGTTTATTGAATGAAACCACTTTATGATTCAACACACTATGATGCCATTTACTAATGCAATTATATTCACATGACTAATTACTGATGATTATCGTATTTTTTATTGGCAAGTGCCCGACAAGGTAAGGTTAGCAGGTCGCTTTTCTTGTCGTTACACATCAGACCGTGCACATTTTCCATTTTTTTTTTCGTGTGTATGATTGTATTCCAGTTTTGTTTATATGCACTGTGAAATAGTTAAGATATAACACACACCAGTTGACTTTGACATTTTTTTTTGCCCTATGATATCTCAACATCGTGACTGTTTTACATTTTTCTTTTTGCTGCTGCATTGTGATATTCTCTGTACATTTTGCCTTTGAACACTGTCTATGTTTTTGACATATTACGTTTTCTGTCATGTTATGCTGTATGGTTAATTATGTCACCATAAACCAGTCATTATTTAGTGGGTATATGATTTAAATGCAAGACATTAATCTTTGTTCATCAATTTCAGAAAAAAATGATGCGTGTAAGAAATAAATTCAACAGAAAAGGGAATTTCACCTATGGAATAAACGATAGAAGATGCAATAACTTTATGAGGAAGAGTAAATGGATCAGGATTGGCAGGCATTAACAAGAATATACTATACTCATCGTAGAATAGCAGTCTTAACTAATTTTTTCTTTCAGAATACAAGGTGATTGATGCAGGCTGTCAGACAGAACTACACATCTTAGTTTTAGTGATGAAATATGCTAGATATAAGGAATATTTATGTAATGAGTAATGAAGTGATATTTTGCGGATGATAATGAATGCTGATGAATAATGATGAAGAATATGCTATTATGAATAATGAAGTTTTTCTTTACAGGTGATGATAATAATGAAGTTATGATAATATGGATAATGAAGTGGTGGACAATGAAGTTTTTTTTTCTTTACAGATGAGGATAATGTTGAAGTTATATTTAGGCTATGTAGTTATTTAAGTATTTGTTGCAGTTTGTTTTGACAGCAGGTGTTATATTGCATAGTACGATGACGGAAAGTTTTGGAAAGGACAGCTATGGAACACATTTTTACACACATTTCACTACCTGTTAATTCGAAGTTCACTACTTTTCAGCATAGTGTGCGTTTCTTCTTTCAGGTCAATAATCCATTTTGTATTTTTTCCAGGAGAAGCTTTTCATGATACTTACTAAACCTGTTACTTATTATACCTGTTCTAGTACTTGCATTTTTATTTTTTACCCATTTGTGTTTATCATTTATAAATGTGATCACATATACTGCCTTGTTACATAACCTTGCTACAGCTGACTCATGACGAATGACATTACCTATCCTCATTTGCAGCAACAGGTCAAAAGCAAATAGTGTTATGCCTCAGCAATTAATTGTCGATCCCAACGCAATGCATTGCTAAAAGAGGTACTACCAGTCCCACATAATGTCACTAGTTTATGATAATTCTGAATAATACTGATCAACTCTGAATAGTATGTCACTTCAGTAATGACTTCTTAATGATACATAAAAAAAATATATAAAATAATGCTTTGTAACTGGCCAAGGACTGCCACTGTTTATTGTAATGAGACTACTTATAATGGCCATGATTATTAATGCTATGACTGTAATTAACTGATTTTTAATATTGACTTCGGAATGATCTGAGTAATACTGAATGGTGAACTATGTTTTATTCTATTCAATACTTGCTGGCCACTGAGTGCCAATAATTAATGTCACTCAATGAATTGTTATTAATTATGCCATTAATTAGCTCTTGTTTTCAATGTTGATACTTTGTAACTGGAAAGGAATGTGATTGTTTAATAATGCTTTGTAATTAGGAAAAAGCTAATGATTCTTACTATATTGAAATGACAAATGATTAATTAACTATGCCAGACTTTGTAACTGGAAAGGAATGTGATTGTTTAATAATGCTTTGTAATTAGGAAAAAGCTAATGATTCTTACTATATTGAAATGACAAATGATTAATTAACTATGCCATACTTTGTAACTGGAAAAGAATGCAATTGTTTCATAATGATTTGTAATTAGGAAAAGGCTAATAATTGATACTATATTGGAATGACAAATAATTAATTAACTATGCCATACTATGTAACTGGAAAAGAATGCGATTGTTTCATAATGCTTTGTAATTAGGAGAAGGCTAATGATTATTACTATATTGGAATGACACATAATTAATTAACTATGCTATACTTTGTAACTGGAAAAGAATGCAATTGTTTCATAATGCTTTGTAATTAGGAGAAGGCTAATGATTATTACTATATTGGAATGACACATAATTAATTAACTATGCTATACTTTGTAACTGGAAAAGAAGGCGATTATTTCATAATGCTTTGTAACTAGGAAAAGAAGGTTACTGATTCTATGTAAAACAATTAATGAACATTTTTCTGTAATACTACATACATGGTACAGAAATGTTCAACAACTGGGCTATGAATGCCGCAAACTACTAATGAAGAATGGTATGTGACTTAATGTGCTTCACCTTATGAGCTAACTACCCTGAATTACTGCAAGGACCCATTTGTCCTGTCTATCCTAGTGATCATGGAGCACTATCTTTGGTTTTGCACTAATTCTACGTTGGTGTGCCTTGTAAGAGCGTGGTGTTGACACGACATGCTGTCCACCACCGTGAGCAATGAAGACGTTATTATGATCCCACTGTTTGGTGTACCTAATGTACTGCCAAAATGAAAACATGGAACATTACTACGACAGTTCAGTGTCTTGGCTACGCTGATAAATTCTGATGGGAAAAGAACTTCAAATTGTGTCACTTGGTGTTGTACTTCTGTGGAAAGATATGGACTTTCAGAACAACTGTGTGCAATCTAAAGTGCTACAACCATGATGCAATCCTTCCCTTTCCTATCCTAATTCTTGTCACATAGTGAAGATCATTTTTTGGTTAACATCATTTATGTTCATGGGTTATACATTTAGAGTTTCTGAACTCCAGTGCGAGTACACTTATGTCACTTGTCGATATGATTTTTTTTTGCAATGATGTTTATTTGTTGTGAAAATGCTAAAGACATTTTTCGATTTGTTCTGAAGTACAGTATATGTGCACTCTTGTCTTTTATATTGTATATACATTTTTTATTTTAATGATAGGTTCTGAAATACAGTGCATGTGCACTTCTGTTAGGTGTTAATATGTTTTCTACTGAACTTCAGTGCCTGTGCACTTTTCTCATTTTTCAATATGATTTGTACTCATTCTGTATATTCAATACTTCAGTGCGTATGCACTTATGTCATTTGTTACTCATTGTATATACATTTCGTCATTTGCTGATATGTTCTCAACTCCAGTGCGAGTACACTCATGTCACTTATCAACATACTTTTCTGCCATTCTGTTTATTTGTTCTGAAAATGCTAAAGAATTTTTTCAGTGCATGTGCACTTTGTTATCTGTCAAATAATTTGTATATACAGTTTTCTGATTTGCTACTATGTTTTGTACTCACATTTTGTCTTTGTCTTATATATTTTGTACTCGGTGCGTGTGCACCACATTTAATTTATGTACTAAATTTGAATATTCTGTAAATTGTAAAAATTTCTTGCGATGGCAAGTCCAAATGACTCACCATCGCTGCCAAATTTTTGCCCCCCCAGTGGAGGGTTATGCAACGTATGTAACGTAGCAGCGATGGTGAGGCACGTTAAAATCTTTGACCAGAGAGCCATTTATCGTAGTTAGTCTGCACTTGACCGCGCGAGTGTTGCGAGCAGTACGCTAGTAGTAGTCGTGCAGTACAGTTGCGAGCAGTCTGTCAGTGGGCAGTCTGTGAGCAGTGCAGTATGTCGCTAGTAGCAGCCGAGTGCAGTTGTGTGTGAGGAGTCGGCGAGCGTCGACATGGCATTCCGGTCAAGATGTTGAATGAGGTATATTGTTAATTAAGGTAATCATCAGATAATGTAAAGTTTATTTATTGTAATTAATTTTCAACAAGTGCCCCAATAATAATTTTGATTTCAAAGCAATTTTTACAAAAAAAAAATCATTTAATTACGATTTCCTTCATTTCCCTTAAAGAAAAGTTTCAGCTAAATTTAAAAATAAAAAAAAAAATTATTTGCAATGCAGTTCCTCCAAGCCGTGCGCAACAATAAGAGCAGAAATTTGACAAACAGTTTCAATGAGGTAAGAATTTAATTCTGATTGTTTTGCACAGGGCCAAAGACCGATATTTCGGTTTAATTGAATTATCATTATCACTGAGATTTTCTTATCACTGAATCGACTTTCATTTTTTTGTGAGGAACTTATACTTGGGTCAGATTGCGATTCTCACTTTTATTGTCATTAAATTTAATTGCTAGGGAGGTTATGCTTCTTGGCTCCATTTCTATTAAATATTGTTTTTAAAATTTCGGTGGGGAGGTTACAATATGTAACAGAGTTTTGAATACATCCGCTAATGAATTTGCTTGAAAAAATACACCACCAATCATTTACTGTAAAGCAGCATTTACTATATCACCGATTTACAACGTACCACTGCATATAAAAGCATGTGTGATTTGTACATAATATCGGAATAAAAGCATACGGTCTACTGAATAGAGGACAACTGCAGTATTCGAAAATACAGTCTATGGAAGCATAATAATGATGAATATACAACTTATTTACAATTAAGACAAGTGAACAACGTGAAAAAGGAAACGTCTTGGCCTAAATAAAGTTATTTACAAAAAGTCGCTGGTTGCTTTGTTTTTTCAAGTATTTTAATACACAACCAGCATTATCATAGATAAATTTACGTGAACTAATCTAATTGAATGAATATTTAAGAATAAAAATTTGAGATTTAGTCATTAACTGATTTCTAGACTACTCCTAGTATGCAGAGAGGTTTTCAACTCCGGGAAAGTCTTGTGTATGGTACGTGAAAATCGGGAAGGCGCTTGTTTGGGAGATTGCAGGGCACACTCACTCCTGATTCAGTGTAGGGAATACGATCTACTGCGATTTGACTTCATACATTATGATGAAATGGTGGGCAGTAGTTTATGGTCTTGTTTGCGTGCTCTAGGGAAGGAAATACGGTTAGCTTTCCCTGCGTTCAAAGGAACAGAGTGCCGACTTAAACGACTGCATTAAAAGCATGGCGTTGGTGGGCCGACAAAGCGCGTTTCTCTGGGGATTGACGAGGAGACATTTCCAGACGGCCACATGCAGCGGTCGCATTGAGCAAAACACATTAGCCTGGCGCCGGACAGGAAGCAGACGTCCAGGTATAAGGGGCTAGCGCCGAAAAGTCGCTGACAGCGTTTTATAGGCTGGGAATAAAGCTGAGGATGGACCCTTGTTAGGGAGCAAGCGGCCAACAGAAATGTAAACGTTCTGCAAATGTCTGTGGGACAGGGAAACTGGCGTCCAGACGTCCAGATTCTGTTTCAAAAGATGTTTCTGATAGCATGAAGCTTTTGGCGAGTTTTTGGCTGTTCTTTGGAAACTTTGAAATGGACACAATAGGGGAGATAACAAGCTGTTTATGGAGGGCTGTTCTTCCACCCTGTGTTTTGTTAGCAAAAGACATGGCAAACGCGTGGGAAAGAGGCTGCAAAGCTGAATCTTTTTTCCGTTTTCTGCCAATTAACTTTAAAGTCTCTGATTGGTCAAATCGGTTTGCAGTACAAAGACCATACTCCTAACTTAGAATGCCGGGCCGGGCTCCAGCTCATGACTGACTTGTGTGAAACTGGGGGAGTCAAAAAAGAGAAATCTGCTTTTGGAACCGAGCTGAGGAGAAAGTGGTGAGAAAGGAAGAAGGAGCACTCTAGTACAAGTCTCTTGTACTGGCGCTTCGCTAGTAAAGATCTGCAGGTCTCTACCTAAAAGGTGAGACTTGTGTCATTTGCTGTGTGTGACTTAGAGCCTGTGCCAGTCACCTTCTGAACCGTCAGAGATACTACTTATATCATCACGGTCACAACAAGTGACGCATGCGTGAACTTATTTGTCTTCAGTCGACTTTCTAAACATTTGATGTATTCTGACATGCACAGTCGTGACGCATAGTCAAATTGATTTAGCAGACCAGCAAACGGGTCCACCTGCACACTGGAATCCATCAGGTTTTCAGAGGCTCATAGGGAAGTACCTGTGTTCTGAATTAACCGAACGTGAGATCGCTTACTTGCATTTTTCGGGAATGCACATTTAATAACAGATTGCCGCCGGCCATGACTTCAGTCACTGAATGCATCGTGGTGCGCCGCCTTGACCAGCAGGATGGCAAAGTATTTGCCGCTGCGACGTAGGGCTCTAATATATATTTCTCAGCACCCTGTTCTTTCGAACCATATTTTTCTTTTTTAGTATGGTAGACTATAGATGCTTGGTGGTGGCGTAGTTTGATGCCATAACCAGGATTCACTTGTAAGAAGTCAGATAGAGCTAGTAGTCTGCTGGTTGGTGTTGTGTGTCAATCCGCAGCAGATCACTTTGCCCACCATAGATCCCATGTTAGTAAGGCGTTTGTTAAATACAAATGTTTGTGTGATGTTTCTTTAATAACTTTGTTGTCTTGTCATGTTTAAGATCAATAAATTGATTGTCAATTAGACTACAACTTCTCCCTGAGTTCTAATTAACAGTTCCTTCCCATTTTAGTAAGGCAGTCTAGGTCTGAAACATAAAGAGTAGCGCTTTCACTTGGTGTCCACTGCGTGGTTCTCTTACTTCATTAACGACGATTGTTCTTTCATGGATGTATGAGCAACAGTATGACCATATATCGTACAGCATGCTCGAGTTGGAAACAACATGTGTATTAGGTGTCCTTCAGTTCAGTACGATTGTTTCAATATAATTGCTTGTAAAAGTATTTATTTTACAATATTTGCGGATTTACAGGATATTTGAGGAATCACTGCACATGTATGGTAGAGGTCTGTACCTGGAGCCAGTCTTATATCTCTGGTCTTCACTCTCTTAACTTCAGTCTTTCTCACACTGAAGATAACCTTTCATGATATGAGGATAGCCAGCTGTTGTTATAGGAGCAAGGAGCGGCTATTTCGGTTTCCTGCACATATAATTGTCTTTCTCACTTAAAAGTAAAGTTTTTCTGTCCATAATTCAGTGCTATTCTAGTTATGCAAGAACAAATAAAATTGATGGTATTCATTATAACAAGTATGCTGTAAATTTTCCCACTATTTTATTGTTTTAGGTTGTATGAACCATTTATTAAAGTGGGAGCAAAATTGTGTCTTGAGCCAGCTGCTGGTTTTGTACCAAGATCATGGCCAAAGATTAAACTAATTATTAGGTACATAACAAAGTTTGTTTCAGTAACTCCCCTGTTAATTGTGATAGTTGTCAAGGAGCAAGAGATGTAAAACAAGACCATCAGATTCTTCCAGAGCTCTGCCAGGCTTTTAGTAGTTGTTAAGGCTCGACTATCAGTAAGAGCAGCGACGAAAGATTTCGTTCTGTCAAGAGCCCCCCCTACAGCGATATTTAGAAAAAAAAACATAATTATGCTCCTTACAAAAACTGTCTAGTCAAACATGTATTTAATCCGGAGGAAGAAAATGAGTTGGTCGATTACTTCATAACTGCCTCCAAAATGCACTATGCATTATCTCAAATTGAACCCCTAAAACGCATTTCATTTTGGTGCATCACAGAGTGAAAGGATACGTCCATCTTGAAAAAAAAAAAAAAAACAAACGGAGAAGCTGGCAAACAATGGAACCTAGATATCATGAAATGCCACAAACGACTGACCCTAAGAAACCCCGAAGGAACGAGCCTAGCCCATTCAACATATTTTGATAGGCACAATGACACAACGATCTTCACCATTTTAAGATCAATACTCTATGTCCTTTATTAGGTGGTGTAGATGAAAAGACGCAGCGTGCTATAATTAGATTTTGTAAGAGTACCTTCCAACCTGTTATAAAGGAGCCACGTATAACACCTATAGTATAGTGTTACCCTCTGGGAGGAATTTTGAATTTGACCGTGCGTTACCTAACAGAATGAGGGTATCGGACATGAATATCGTATTGTTAGCAATTGGTAGACAACAGAAAAAACCAATTTTGTTAAAAGTTACAGTAACAGAATTCTTGTAAATAAAATAATAAAACGGTCACCAGCCTAATTAGGCATAGTAATGTGGAAACATTATTTTAAATGAATCTATCTTTACCTGTGCAAAAGAAACTTTCATTACTTCCTTCTCAATGAAGTGCAGTGAACCTCTACAGTAACCAGACGAATTACACAGTGAATAGCTGTATTTACGAGTAGCGTGTATAAGCAATCACAGAAATGAACAGAAACTTTATCCCTGTTAACCACAATCTCCACTCCTAGCTTTCAATAATCTAATACATAAATTGTCCTCAAAGACAATGCAAGACTAACACCTGACAAAAGTTCAAGTTTGATGAACACGTAAAAACACATCACAAAAGCAACAAGATAGCACTATTCACATACCTTTTATATTTACTCTTTTAGATAACCACTTCAGGTTCCTTTAACTAGAAAATAACAATTCATTTCGTTTTCTTTCTAATATAGAAGATTGGAATGGAGGCCCACGAACTATCCCCTCTTTATAAAAGTAAACTGTACACACTTTTCAGAAAATAGTTTTCATTATGATACCAGCTTAGTTACTTCCCCACTTAAGATCATTTACCTTGCAGAGTATTGAAACAATTCGCACTGGTAATATTCTCTGCAGACTTCAAGTATGACTTCAAATAAAAATTACACTTTGAATAGCATCAGAACATAGTGATTTTCACTGACAACTTTTTATGTTGCTGAATTTTAAAACACTGACACTTGTAAAATATAAAGAAACCAGAACACATTAGAGATTTTCATAGATTCAGTAATTAATGCCTCCCTTTATATCACTGAAATTAATAATCTAACTACTCACTCCTATATATTTTTGCATTGAGAACTACGTATTGTTAAATAACACAGATGATTATCAGTTTTTTCACACACAGGATACTCGGATATTGGTCATTATAAGGAGAGGACCCTGATAGGTACCATGAAAGGAAACAGTTCATGGCTCTAACACAAAGTTTGGTATTATTTGCATTATTACTGCAAATTAATTCACACAAATACTCTGGTTCGTACTGTTATGCAGTTCTAACCTCTTGGACCTCATGAAGTGGTGGTGCAATAGTGATGGCGAGCACGTGGCGACTACCTGGTCTCTCCTTTGGCAGTAATACACTCTATTAAATTCTTCTTGGCGACGTGAATACCATTTTTAGTGCCATTTCCAATGCGAGAGCACCATTTTACAACCGCAGCTACACCCGAGGCCATACCATATCAAATTTGGTACTGGATACCTCTCTCTGGACCTGTGATGTTCAATCATCGGCTGCTGGCTGCTGACTCTTCACTGTGCTCTCTCGCTTGCCCTCAGACTGAGCGCCAATTCCACCTTTTGGCGCGCGCCATCTCACTTCCATTGCGGAGGGGAAGTACTATGTCTTTTTCGTTATACGATGGAAGTTCCTAAGTATGAGCCAGTTTTTTACATTATTATTTCCTTCACATAAACAAACCTAGTTTAGAAAGTCTCATTGTTTAAGTACATAGTTACAATTCTACAAAACATATTTCGCAAAACCCTATTTCCTTACAGTAATCAATGTCATTGAGCATTAAAGAGAAAACACTTTACAATTCACATTATTAATTGTTGTTGTTGTGGTCTTCAGTCCTGAGACTGGTTTGATGCAGCTCTCCATGCTACTCTATCCTGTGCAAGCTTCTTCATTTCCCAGTACTTACTGCAACCTATATCCTTCCGAATCTGCTTAGTGTATTCATCTCTTGCTCTCCCTCTACGATTTTTACCCTCCACGCTGCCCCCCCCCCCCCCCCCAATGCTAAATTTGTGATCCCTTGGTGCCTCATAACATGTCCTATCAACCGGTCCCTTCTTCTTGTCAAGTTGTGCCACGAACTCCTCTTCTCCCCAGTTCTATTAAATACCTCCTCATTAGTTATGTGTTCTACCCATCTAATCTTCAGCATTCTTTTGTAGCACCACATTTCGAAAGCTTCTATTCTCTTCTTGTCCAAACTATTAATCGTCCATGTTTCACTTCCATACATGGCTACACTCCATACAAATACTTTCAGAAACAACTTCCTGACACTTAAATCTATACTCGATGTTAACAAATTTCTCTTCTTCAGAAACGCTTTCCTTGCCATTGCCAGTCTACATTTTACATCCTCTCTATTTCGTCCGTGGTGAGTTATTTTGCTCCCCAAATAGCAAAACTCCTTTACTACTTTAAGTGTCTCATTTACTAATCTAATTCCCTCAGCATCAGCCGACTTAAATCGACTACATTCCATTATCGTCGTTTTGCTTTTGTTGATGTTCATCTTATATCCTCCTTTCAAGACACTGTCCATTCCGTTCAACTACTCTTCCAAGTCCTGTGCTGTCTCTGAAAGAATTACAATGTCATCGGCGAACCTCAAAGTTTTTATTTCTTCTCCATGGATTTTAAGACCTACTCCGAATTTTTCTTTTGTTTGCTTTACTGCTTGCTCATTATACAGATAGAATAACATCGGGGAGAGGCTACAACCCTGTCTCACTCCCTTCCCAACCACTGCTTCCCTTTCATGTCCCTCGACTCTTATAACTGCCATCTGGTTTCTATACAAATTGTAAATAGCCTTTCGCTCCCTGTATTTTACCCCTGTCACCTTCAGAATTTGAAAGAGAGAATTCCAGTCAACATTGTCAAAAGCTTTCTGTAAGTCCACAAATGCTAGAAACGTAGGTTTGCTTTTCCTTAATCACACTGAACAACTACTCCCTATCGATGATGGTATTACAAACGTGTCCTCAGATTACTTGCATAACCAGCGTTAGGGAGGCGAGGTAAATTCAGATTCCCTCTTCATTGCCATGTCTTGATATCAGTTAATCAATGGGAAATGGTCCAAACTTTGTAATAGACGTTAACAATACAGCAATAGAGCTCCGGTAACGTTTACTGTAATTTATTACTGAAGTTTTCCCTTGAATGCATCTGTGTTTCGGCTTGACTTCTAGACTATTTCTTGTTTCCGTATGCCACGCGCGATGTATCTGAAGATAACCTTCGCTCGTGGTGACCGGGATATCGCTACCAGATGAGACAGCTAGGCAGTGCCAGGCCCAAAGCGCAGCCGTTGGGCTTGTGGAAGCTTCACGGAAGTCTGGACCCGCCACACAGCATACCACATACTGTGCTGCCAGTCAGCAGCAAAGCACCATTCATTCGCAGAAGCGGCGCTGGCGGCGTCAGCGTATTTCGTGGTAGGCGGTAGCGAGTAAGCCGCCACTTCCTGCTCCCCGCTCGCCAGCTTTCGCCTCTGCCGCTATCAAAAGTGGAATCCGTTTACTGTAAGCGAATTCATCACCCACTCACTTCGAAATCGCTACCGAGAACCGTACCAGCCTTTAATTTTCCAGTGAGTCGTTGGGCAGATAGGAACGTAGGTGTCCGCAAGGCGTTACATCCTCCTGGAATCTCTTACAGGCTTTTTACTCCGTACAAAACTCTCACACATTTCAGCGACTCTACTGTACTATAAATTTAACACTACTGAATCCATCGGGAAAGATTATGACTTTAGCAAGCATTATACCGGGTAGGTATGATTAAACTTTACCTATTTAACACGTTATAAGGCGGAAACTAACGAGGACCAAACTTAGTAGCATTAATGTCAAGGAGATGGGGAAGAGAAATAATGCAGAATCAATTCAACTGAAACACTTTTAATATGCTGCAACGATACATCATACCACTACGTACCGGTACCGTTACTGCTACAGTGTCCAGAAGAGTTTGAAAGCGCAGGATTGCATTCTGCACAGCAGAACGAAGCATGTCCTATGCAGGCTACCTCTCTTGACATGCTGCGCTTTATATCAGCACACGTGCGTGAACGTTCCCCTGGTAAACCCTGTCCTTTAGGTATCCCCACAATCAGGAATCACAGGGAGTAAGATCAGGTGATCGTGCCGGCCAAGAATTTGGAAATGATTGGCTGATAATTCGATCGTTTCCAAATGTGTTTCGGAGAGGCAGGTGAACTTCACGAGCGATGTTCGGTGGGCCCCCATCTTGCATGAAAACTGAGTTCAATGCGTTGTAAGTAGGCTGTTTAGGTTTTTATATTGGTAACGCCACGTAGCGCTCTGTGTGAAAATCACTGACTGTGCTGTGTGCAGTCTGTGGCTGGTTGGCATTGTTGGAATATTCTCTATTGTAGTGGGCAGTTGGATGTGAACAGCGCATAGTGTTGCGCAGTTGGAGGTGAAGCGCCAGCAGTGGTGGATGTGGGGAGAGAGATGGCGGAGTTTTGAGAGCGGATGATCTGGACGTGTGTCCATCAGAGACAGTAAATATGTGAGACTGGATGTCATGAACTCGTATATGTATACATTTTTTTGTGGCTTTTGGACAGTATTAAGGTAAATACATTGTTTGTTCTCTATCAAAATCTTTCATTTGCTAACTATGCCTATCAGTAGTTAGTGCCTTCAGTAGTTACAATCTTTTATTTAGCTGGCAGTATTGGCGCTCGCTGTATTGCAGTAGTTCGAGTAAAAAAGATTTTTGTAAGTGATTCATGAAAGGTATAGGTTATTGTTAGCCAGGGCCATTCTTTTGAAGGGATTTTTGAAAGTCAGATTGCGTTGGGCTAAAAATATTGTGTGTCAGTTTAGTGATGATCAGAAAAGTAAAGAGAGAAACGTCTGAGTACGTTCAGTTTTGCTCAGCTGTTTGAAAATCAAATAACGTAAGGGGTTAACTAGCACAGTCATTCATAAATTTTTCCAAGGGGACGTTTCAGCGTCTCTCCCCTGTAGGGCAGGTATGAACATGCTGGCGAAGTACAGGGTTATTACAAATGATTGAAGCGATTTCACAGCTCTACAATAACCTTATTATTTGAGATATTTTCACAATGCTTTGCACACACATACAAAAACACAAAAAGTTTTTTTAGGCATTCACAAATATTCGATATGTGCCCCTTTAGTGATTCAGCAGACAGCAAGCCGATAATCAAGTTCCTCCCACACTCGGCGCAGCATGTCCCCATCAATGAGTTCGAAAGCATCATTCATGCGAGCTCGCAGCTCTGGCACGTTTCTTGGTAGAGGAGGTTTAAACACTGAATCTTTCACATAACCCCACAGAAAGAAATCGCATGGGGTTAAGTCGGGAGAGCGTGGAGGCCATGACATGAATTGCTGATCATGATCTCCACCACGACCGATCCATCGGTTTTCCAATCTCCTGTTTAAGAAATGCCGAACATCATGATGGAAGTGCGGTGGAGCACCATCCTGTTGAAAGATGAAGTCGGCGCTGTCGGTCTCCAGTTGTGGCGTGAGCCAATTGTAAGTAGGTTGTTTATGTTTTCTCTATGTAAGTAGGCTGTTTATGTTTTCTTATTGGCAACGTTACGTAGCGCTCAATATGAAAATCACTGGCTGTGCTGTGTGCAGTCTGTGGCTAGTTTGCATTGTTGTCTGCCATTGTAGTGTTAGGCAGCTGGCTGTGAACAGCACGTAGCGTTGCGCAGTTGGAGGTGAGCCGCCAGCAGTGGTGGATGTGGGGAGAGAGATGGCGGAGGTTTGCAGTTTGTCATGAACTGATATATATATATTATGATTTGTGATGATATTAAGGTAAATACATTGTTTGCTCTCTATTAATATCTTTCATTTGCTAACTACCCCTATCAGTAGTTAGTGCCTTCAGTAGTTTGAATCTTTTATTTAGCTGGCAGTAGTGGCGCTCGCTGTATTGCAGTAGCTTGAGCAGCGAAGATTTTTGTGAGGTAAGTGATTTGCGAGAGGTATAGGTTAATGTTAGTCAGGGCCCATTCTTTTGTACGAATTATTGAAAGTCAGATTGCGTTGCGCTAAAAATATTGTGTGTCAGGTTACGCACAGTCTTGTACGATTGTTCTAAGTGGACGTTTCATATGTATAAATAGTTCTAAGGGGACGTTTCATATGTCGACCCTTAGCCTAGGATACCTCACTGGAATCTTCTGATTTTTTCTTGTAGTTTGTGTATTTAGTGTAGCTTTTGTTTATTGCTAGCGCGTAATTGTAGAGAGAATCTCCTTTGTAGTTGCAGTCTTTCATTGTTGTACTGTAAAACAGTTGTGGCATGCATGTAGATTTGCACCAAGTATTTCGCAGCTGCAATTAACTAGATATTATTTTCAGTGCTATATTAATGTGTTCTCTTATTTTTGCTATTCAAATTGTGATTTTCTGTGTTATCGTGTGAAATATTGTGACAATAATGGCGTGTGAAAAACGTAATACTAGGCTCCAAAGTAAATTGAGAAATGGCAGTGAAAATGAAAGCAGTGTGTTAGCGCCACCGAGTAATGAATTAACTGATGTTCAAAGTAGTAATTTGGTAATTGTGCATAGGGAAATGGAGCGGGCGCCAAACAATGGCGTGGACAGTGAAACAATTAGTGAAGAGGGAAGCATTATCGATCGATCGGTCGGCAACAGCTCGCCTCAGGAATCCGAAATGACAGGACACAATTTCGCAAATACTGTAGATTCAGGTTTTGGGTCCCCACCTTTTTCTCAAATGAGTCAAGACACATTTTCTGCTTGTCAAAATGTGAATGTTGCCGGTGAAAATGCACTGCCAAAAAGCATAGAGAAACAGATTCCAGACACTAATACATTACTATTGCAATTAATGCAACAAATGGAACAAAATCAGAGACAGATGGGACAAAATCTTCAGAAGTTAGACACAATGGAACAAAATCTTAAAAAGTTAGACACAATGGAACAACACCAGAGACAAACACAGCAACAGCTTCAAAAGTTAGACTCATTGGAACAAACTCTTGAACAAACGCGTGAAGATTTAACTACTGAGTTACATAACATTGAATCGAAATGTCAAAAAGTCTGTAATGACGTAAAAACACAAATTTGTGAGCATTTTCAACCTATTTTTTCGCGGCATGAAAATGCATTACAGAATCACGAAGCAGCCATAAAAGAGCTGCAAACCATTGTTCATGAAAATCATGAGACCTTGTGGGCTAAATTTGACTCAGTTGCATCTACCGATTCGGTTACGCAACTTGCAAAAGCTCAGGAAAACTTAAAGGACAAAGTAGATACTCTGAAACTTGGTTCAGAAAAACACGCTGAGGAAATAAGTACACTATCGGAGAAAGTAGCCGAACTTTCGGATCAATTCACTAACTTATCTACAAAGGTAGATGATGATCTGAATGACACAAGACCCGTAGCCTTCACTGACACAGAAGAGTATGAACAAATAAGAAAATTCAAACAAAATCAGAGTCAAATTAATACACAACACCAAAGAGAAATCCGGGAAGTACAAGATCAGCTGACACAGGTAATACAAGAATTACGTATTTCAGAGGATACTCGTGCCCCAACACGGGAAGAGGGACTTAGAAACACGGAAAATCCGCAAAATAATAACACAGGGCATTTCGGAAGTTATGAAAGAAACTGGCAATGTGCACCGAATTTCGAGATGGAACGGCCGACACGACCTAACAATGACCGATATGCGACTCGCCGACATGATGATTTTGACTATAAGCTGTTCATTACTACACGTAAATTCAAAACATTTAAGAATTCTGGCAACGACATCCATCCACAAGCATGGCTCCATCAATTCGCTCATTGTTTTCCTCCCAACTGGTCATTGGAGCACAGATTAGAATTTATGTGTGGCTACTTAGAGAATGAACCAGCTGTAAGAATGCGATCGGTCATTCACGATTGCCACAGTGAAGGAGAATTTTACCATGCCTTCCTCTCAGCATATTGGTCTCAAGCCACACAAGACCGCGTAAAACATGGCATCATAATGATGAAACATTTCGAACAATCTGAATTTTCCAGTCTTGTGAAATATTTTGAAGACATGTTGCACAAGAATCAGTACCTGTCAAACCCATACAGCCCCTCAGAACTCATCCGCATTTGCTTAATCAAATTACCTGAACATTTACGACACATTATTTTAGCAGGACGTTGCAAAGACGACATTGAAGCTTTTCAGGGACTGTTACAAGAACTGGAAAGTGACACTGACAATCGTAGAACGCAGGAACACAACAATTACAGATCACATCAGTCACAATTCCACGATGAAAGAAATAATAACTGGACACGACAAGGCTATTCTCACAACACATATCGTGACCAAAACAGACACCATCCTTATGACAACCGCTGGCAGAATAATAGTTACAGAGAAAGATCGCATTTCCGTAGAAATGAATATGACAGAGATAACCATAGAAATAGACAATATGGTAACCAGAACTATTATTACCAGGGGAGACAGAATAACTTCAGACGCAACAGTTCAGCGCGGAGTTACGATTCAGGGAGAAATTCTCCACCACGTGACCGACAAGGAAGAAACTACGGATTCTACCGAAATGACGACAGACGATATGATCATAACGACAGACGTCAATTGCATCAGAACTGGCGGGATTCAAACAGAGCAGGGCCCTCTCGGCAAGGCGAATTTGTAGAAGTTAAGTCTCCTAATCCCAATAACGACGCGCGCCAACAAAGAAACAGACAATGACTCACACCGCAGGCAGCCGCGTGCGCCAGGTGGCTCAGAGAAAAATAACATTGACGCTAACCTTGAGCAAAATTCCAGTATTCTTTACCGACGTATACCACATGATAATTGCGTTGAAGTTGAACGTCTGCGTACTAGGAAGAGTAAAGATTTACACCACATTTCACATGTAAAACCGTTTATTGAAAGATAATCAGCTTTTTATCTTTGTCATTGCCATAAAACTTTTCACTTTACATTACTAGTATGCTTGTCAGACTTAGAATCTGTTAACGTGCAACAATGTTTGAAGTTAAATATCCAATGAAGAACCAAGAGAACTTATTTAAACAGAAATGACGAATGCATTGTTATAGTGAACAGACGTCACAGTGTTATTGTGTGTGTACATTCTTGCTTGTTTGTTGCACGATTACGTAACGACTATAAGGCTCACATACTTAGAACATTTACCAGTACTGCTAATGAGATTTTAATGCAACATTTTGGTTTATTTGAAAATACATTCTGAATTTAAAGTGCTTTCTGAGAGATACCAGATGACACAGAGGTTAGTTTATGTGACAGCTACACGATTTTTATCACGACGCTACTAATGAGTGACAATTTACAATGTCGCTTTTGCGGTGTATCTGTTTTATATCTGCACAGTTTTCTGAATTCTTCTAGGAAGAAAAACATGTTTTAGTAGTAACTTTTGTGGTATAGCTACAAGGAGACAGCCTTTTCCATAGCACAACAATACGTTACAGCACAGTACTTTCATCATCACAACAATAAGCGTAATAACTAAGATATCTCTACGCAAAGCATTTCACTTTTGTTTATCATGAGGTAAGTACATTGGCTTCTGCAGAACTTAGCTTTTGGAGGAAAATAACTACGACACTTTCACAGAGATTATCTTACAACAATATGCACATTTAGCGCTGCAGGACACGCATTTCAGTGATTAATGTTGTACTTAAAACATTTATTTTTAAAGTTTTTGAATTACAAAGAAAGTTTTCCGTGATACATTTCATTCCATTGCTGTAATCTGTAACACCTGAGGGCATAATACATTAATCCTCAGGGGGGTACACGCCTACTTTGTGTACCATGTGTGTGGCAACCACAAGGAACCCTAGCTAATATGGTATTTGCTTATACAACTTTACACATCGGTACCATATTTCTCTAACACACAAATTACACAGCTATCTGATTATTTAACTGAGAGAGACAAACATTTATTTTATTACATCAGTGACATATGTTTACGCAATTACAGAGTTGGATTACTTCACACTTACGTAATTGTATTTTGTCTGTACTGTGTGAACTCTTCATATTTTTTCGGAACCATTGTGATACTATGAGAGCTTTGAATGATGTATTTGGTATGGATTCATGATTTTTAAAGTACTTTTGAGGCAGATGACACTTTTGACATGAGCAGAGAATTTTTTTTAATTATTGGAGGAAGCTACGACGATTTTGAGATTTGACTGAGGTGTTATGATGTTATTTTTACGACGACGATGTGTATTATGCTGCTGAGGTATGTTTATGATTAATAGGCTGAGGCTATATGAGTTATTTGAATATGCTTCATATTTATAATGACGAAATATTGACGAGTGTCGATGGATACGTATATGTGTAATAAGGTAAGGAGTAATGAATAGTGGGTAGGGACTCTTGACTTGTGAAAAAGGATGTTGGAAACCAAGAATCGTACTTTAAGAGTTATGACATGTGTGAATCATGTGTGAATGTATCACAATGCCACTGAACATTTTTTTGGACACTTATATTTATAGGATTTTGTTTCTAAAGATTTGCAACGCTAATTCTTGACCTGTGAAATATTTTTATAATAGACTGCCACCGTAGCGGAAGCTGGTGTCGTAAATATTTCCGTAAGAAAGTTAAGTGACCACCTGCACATAATGCGTCGCGGGCACCCACCTGGGCGACAGCCGCCCGAAAAAAAAAAAAGCCATTAGCCTTTCCGGAAGCACAGGTAGAAAAAAAAAAGGGAAGGCCATTATCCTCGGTATTGACATTTCCTTGTTGAAAGTATAATGTGGAGCTCGTAATTTATGATATTTACTGAAATGCCTAATGAAATGACGAGAAATATTCGTACATCTGCACACCTGATTACGACAAGCGTCTTTCTACGAGAGTTGAGAGAATTTCTACTAACTTATGAAATGTCACATGACTATTGAATGATATTTTTATGCTTTGGTTTGCGTAATTGCTTATTTCATTTGATACCTTTTTTTCAGCTGTGTTGCAGCATTGCTTTTATAAAATGAAATGCATTTGCTAATGTGAACACTTTCTGTCAACAGATCTATTAAATAATTATTTTATGATCCACATTCTTTAAAAAAGGAGCACTTGGAATGGAGAGAACAATAAGAAGGGACTAATACCAGTAACTGCATCTATAATTTTCTTTTCAAGTACTTGGTAATTTCTTTTGTAGAATAAATTGTGATGCATCACTCTAATGTTAAGATGTGACATAGGTATTAGACATGGCCATTTTAGTGTAATATTTTTTCTGCTTGCGCTATGTCATGTTTAGGTATAAGTTGCTGCTGTTTGCCAGGCATAGTGTTATTGAATTTGACTTTTGCTCATTTATGCTGCTAGCTTTGCCAATTTGCATTTTTTTTGCATTGCTGTTTGTGTTGATTTGTTATGTGATGCTGCATTGCCTCGTCCCTTAGTTTAGCATCTGAGCTCAGTAGATTTAAGTTAGCTTAAGAGGGGGTAGCCTCTAAGAGAATGAGTTGCGATGAATTGGAAGAAATGCATTGAGAAAACAGGTTTAGGTAGGATTTTCTTGGAGATAAATGTTGAGGTAAGAAATGTGTGAACATATAAATACAGAAAGCATGCTTAGATAGAATTTTTTTGGGTGGAAACAAAGGATGAAATAAGAGGAAAGATATATGAAGTTTTGGGTTGGACTGCAGTACCACATGTTACACTGAAAACGAACCCTGTCCTTTCCCTTTTGTGTTATCCCACTATGTGTTTGTGTACCCTTGTGTATTTGTTTTCTTCCTGTCTCTGTGTAGTTTCATAGAATTTTTTTTCTTTTAATATTAAGCTACATTCACTATGAGGAGGAATACTGTTATCCTCAAATATAAGTTGCATTAATAATATGTTATTTTCTTTGTAAAGTTGTTTACAATTCTGTTCTGTTTCAATGTTCATGTGTGAAATTAATGTTTCGAAAACTATTCTCATTATTTTATGTATGTACTTATGTCACTATTTTTGTAACACTCATGTATATGTTTATTTCTATTCTTTTGTAAAGCCTGTACTACAAATGTTATCTGTATTATTATGTTTTTAATGATTTATTTTGTACCTTTGTTATTGTATTTTTATGTTACCAAATTGTAATTGTTACCAGTTCTTCAAATTAAGTAACATTTCACTGCACACGTTTCTGTTGGTCATAGTACATGGACAATATGTGAGAAGTAGGGACTGATAGTGTTTGCACGTGTGTTAATAATTCAGCAAGGGACTGGATAACAGCATTGCTGGTTCTAAGGACAATTAAAGGAAAAACTTTCTGAGTGCACAAGTGGTGGTTTATGGACTTGCTATATTCTCTGCAAGAATCTTCGATGGTGATTGTGCACCTGCACAGTCGCAACGGATGGCTGCTGGCCGTCTCTACCAGGACTACAGTGGGTCTGCACCTCTGGTGGCCCACCAATACCATTATCTCTACAAGGACTACAGTGGGTCTGCATCTTTGATGACCCACCAATGCCATTATTTCTACAAGGACTGCAGTGGGTCTGCACCTCTGGTGGCCCATCAATACCGTAATCTCTACCAGGACTACAGTGGGTCTGCTCTGTGATGACCTACCCACCAATATTCTTCCAAACTACGACTGACTCTGCTGTGGGTTTGCTCTGTTGTGGCCCATTACCTGTATGCATGTCAAGAGTCAGCACTGTCTTTCCGTTGGGAGGACAACACTGCTTCTTCAAGACTCCATGGAAATCCACTACTTCCGTGTGCATTTTCTTTTACTGCTCAGACTTTGAGAAAAACACTGCTATTCTCCTGTTATGTACGATTAGGACTGTCTTTATGGACTGTGAGACAATTTTAGCTTTTGACCAACATTGTATCAATAAGTGTGTGCATTTGATTTCTTTGTTATTGTAATTATGAAAAATTTTATCAAATCATTATTGGCCACTGCCCAAAAAAATTTTGTAAAATTTTTTGTGGGGAGCATGGGGGCTATGTAAGTAGGCTGTTTATGTTTTCTCTATGTAAGTAGGCTGTTTATGTTTTCTTATTGGCAACGTTACGTAGCGCTCAATATGAAAATCACTGGCTGTGCTGTGTGCAGTCTGTGGCTAGTTTGCATTGTTGTCTGCCATTGTAGTGTTAGGCAGCTGGCTGTGAACAGCACGTAGCATTGCGCAGTTGGAGGTGAGCCGCCAGCAGTGGTGGATGTGGGGAGAGAGATGGCGGAGGTTTGCAGTTTGTCATGAACTGATATATATATATTATGATTTGTGATGATATTAAGGTAAATACATTGTTTGCTCTCTATTAATATCTTTCATTTGCTAACTACCCCTATCAGTAGTTAGTGCCTTCAGTAGTTTGAATCTTTTATTTAGCTGGCAGTAGTGGCGCTCGCTGTATTGCAGTAGCTTGAGCAGCGAAGATTTTTGTGAGGTAAGTGATTTGCGAGAGGTATAGGTTAATGTTAGTCAGGGCCCATTCTTTTGTACGAATTATTGAAAGTCAGATTGCGTTGCGCTAAAAATATTGTGTGTCAGGTTACGCACAGTCTTGTACAATTGTTCTAAGTGGACGTTTCATATGTATAAATAGTTCTAAGGGGACGTTTCACAATTTTCCAGCATGTCCAGATACACGTGTCCTGTAACGTTTTTTTCGCAGAAGAAAAAGGGGCCGTAAACTTTAAACCGTGAGATTGCACAAAACACGTTAACTTTTGGTGAATTGCGAATTTCCTGCACGAATGCATGAGTATTCTCTACCGCCCAGATTCGCACATTGTGTCTGTTCACTTCACCATTAAGAAAAAAATGTTGCTTCATCACTGAAAACAAGTTTCGCACTGAACGCATCCTCTTCCATGAGCTGTTGCAACCGCGCCGAAAATTCAAAGCGTTTGACTTTGTCATCGAGTGTCGGGGCTTGTAGCAATTGTAAACGGTAAGGCTTCTGCTTTAGCCTTTTCCGTAAGATTTTCCAAACCGTCGGCTGTGGTACGTTTAGCTCCCTGCTTGCTTTATTCGTCGACTTCCGCGGGCTACGCGTGAAACTTGCCCGCACGCGTTCAACCGTTTCTTCGCTCACTGCAGGCCGACCCGTTGATTTCCCCTTACAGAGGCATCCAGAAGCTTTAAACTGCACATACCATCGCCGAATGGAGTTAGCAGTTGGTAGATCTTTGTTGAACTTCGTCCTGAAGTGTCGTTGCACTGTTAGGACTGACTGATGTGAGTGCATTTCAAGCACGACATACACTTTCTCGGCTCCTGTCGCCATTTTGTCTCACTGCGCTCTCGAGCGCTCTGGCGGCAGAAACCTGAAGTGCGGCTTCGTGACCATATGTCAATGAATGGAGCTACAGTGAATTTATGAAATCGCTTCAATCATTTGTAATAGCCCTGTATATCGCAGTAACGCTGGCCAGTCACACCGCACATCTTTGGTCCTTGAGCTCCAACCTGATCAAAAAAGAATGGCCCAATGATGAACATAGCCGTCAAGCCACACCATACGGTGACACGTTCACCGTACGTAGGAACTTAATGCACAGTGACTGGAGGTGATGATCCCCACACTCGGCAGTTCTGTGTCTTCACCTCAACCTTCCGAGAAAAATGGGCTTCGTCTGTCCGTAGGATGGCACAGGACTAGCCCTCGTCAACTTCAGTCCTTGAGAGAAAGTAGGGAGCGAAGTCAACAGGTCGTCGTGCGTCCTGTGGTGCAAGCTGCTGTACGATATGGATCTTGTGCGGATACCATTTGAGAATGGTTTGAAGCACCTTCCGGGATGTTCAACTGCCGTGACACAGCACGCGCACTGCCTGACAATCGGGAATTTCGCGCAGCGTTGTCTGCCATAGCAACAGCGATTTAATCAACCACCTGTGGTGCAATGGGTCGTCGGCCACTTCCAGTTCTCCAGTTGATTCGAACTTCTTCATCATGCTCCACACAGCAGGTGGAGAAAGAGGATCCTTTCGTAATCCTTTCAGCGGGTGATATTCTCGAAGTGCAGCTGCAGCATTACTGTTGTTTTGATAATAGAGTTTCACCACTAATGCCTTGCTCCTTTTGTCCAAGCTCGTGTTGACATGTCAACAAGTGTACTGCGACTGGTGAGGTGTTGAGACCATGAATCACGATGGGTGATAACGGCAGCTGGTGTCCGTAGCTGGGAATGGACAGCGGCGTTCTGACGCATGGAAACCATGCACCCCATACTCTGGACATCAATTCTACCAAGTCTAGTAGTCGCACGATAATTAGTATCTGTGTTACAATGTGTTAAACAGGGAAAGTTTGATTATAACCACCCGGTATGTATCTTGCACTTAAGATTTGTAACTGAAACAGCAACCAGTCACAGTTATGGTTTAACAAGGATAATTTGGATAAACCCAAGACCGTTTCCCGATTTTTTGCAAATCTATCTTTAGATTGTTGTTACAAGTTTCGTTTTCTTGCTGGGGCCTCGTTTTGTATCCTTTATTCGTTTGCTGCACTAGGACAGATGGAACGAATTTTGTTCACTATTTGGTAAAATTTACAACAGATATATTCCGTATGACCTCTGTCAAACATTTGTGATAACTTTAAACCCTTTCATAAACGCTATTAATGTCATAAGAAATAACTCTACCGTAAACTTTACCGGACAGTGAACAAAATGATTTCTGTTTATTCTAGTGCAGCAAACCAATAACGGATACAAACCTAGGTCACAGTAAGAAAAAAAGGCGAAACGCTAAATAACGATCTGAGAGCCCGCGGCCCACCGAACGTTGGCTGGGGTGAGAAAGCACGCTTCTGACGTTTGAGCTAAGTACAGCTATTGACATGGTACACGTACCGTTTATTTTACATTTTATGCGAGTCTTTTGCCCTTTTGGGCGTTCTGTATTAATGGCGGACCATGCCTCTTTAGGCAGTTCGTAGTTTTAGTGTGTTCCGAAGAAGGCGTGGTTCTCTGCGCCAAAACCTAGGTCAACATCCGCTTTCTATGGCGCTATTACAAATGATTGAAGCGATTTCATAAATTCACTGTAGCTCCATTCATTGACATATGGTCACGACACACTACAGATACGTAGAAAAACTCATAAAGTTTTGTTCGGCTGAAGCCGCACTTCAGGTTTCTGCCGCCAGAGCGCTCGAGAGCGCAGTGAGACAAAATGGCGACAGGAGCCGAGAAAGCGTATGTCGTGCTTGAAATGCACTCACATCAGTCAGGCATAACAGTGCAACGACACTTCAGGACGAAGTTCAACAAAGATCCACCAACTTCTAACTCCATTCGGCGACGGTACGCGCAGTTTAAAGCTCCTGGATGCCTCTGTAAGGGGAAATCAACGGGTCGGCCTGCAGTGAGCGAAGAAACGGTTGAACGCGTGCTGGCAAGTTTCACGCGTAGCCCGCGGAAGTCGACGAATAAAGCAAGCTGGGAGCTAAACGTATCACAGCCGACGGTTTGGAAAATCTTACAGAAAAGGCTAAAGCAGAAGCCTTACCATTTACAATTGTTACAAGCCCTGACACCTGATGAGAAAGTCAAACGCTTTGAATTTTCGACGCGGTTGCAACAGCTCGTGGAAGAAGATGCGTTCAGTGCGAAACTTGTTTTCAGTGATGAAGCAACATTTTTTCTTAATTGTGAAGTGAACAGACACAATGTGCGAATCTGGGCGGTAGAGAATCCTCACGCATTCGTGCAGCAAATTGGCAATTCACCAAAAGTTAACATGTTTTGTGCAATCTCACGGTTTAAAGTTTACGGCCCCTTTTTCTTCTGCAAAAAAAACGTTACAGGACACGTGTATCTGGACATGCTGGAAAATTGGCTCATGCCACAACTGGAGACCGACAGCGCCGACTTCATCTTTCAACAGGATGGTGCTCCACCACACTTCCATCATGATGTTCGGCATTTCTTAAACAGGAGATTGGAAAACCGATGGATCGGTCGTGGTGGAGATCATAATCAGCAATTCATGTCATGGCCTCCACGCTCTCCCGACTTAACCCCATGCGATTTCTTTCTGTGGGGTTATGTGAAAGATTCAGTGTTTAAACCTCCTCTACCAAGAAACGTGCCAGAACTGCGAGCTCGCATCAACGATGCTTTCGAACTCATTGATGGGGACATGCTGCGCCGAGTGTGGGAGGAACTTGATTATCGGCTTGATGTCTGCCGAATCACTAAAGGGGCACATATCGAACATTTGTGAATGCCTAAAAAAACTTTTTGAGTTTTTGTATGTGTGTGCAAAGCATTGTGAAAATATCTCAAATAATAAAGCTATTGTAGAGCAGTGAAATTGCTTCAATCATTTGTAATAACCCTGTATTTGCAATCGAGGCGGATTCCTTATAATCATTATATCTGAAGATGGGTTTGTAAAAAATCCGAAACGGGTCAGGATTTGATCCAAATAGAACTAGTTAAACTGTAACTGTGGCTGGTTATCAACCTTTTAGTATTAGAATGGTTCAAATGGCTCTGAGCACTATGTGACTTAACATCTGAGGTCATCAGTCCCCTAGAACTTAGATGTACTTAAACCTAACCTAAACTAAGGACATCACACACATTCATGCCCGAGGCGGGATTCGAACCTGCGACCGTGGCGGCCGCGCGGCTCCAGAATGAAGCGCCTAGAACCGCTCGGACACACTGGCCGACTTAGTATTAGAGCCACGGTTCTCAACATGTCGGTTTTCGACAAAATAGCGGTGTCTTGGTCTTGTTTTATAATCGCGCTGTTATTTTCTCATTCAGAAATGTGGCGACGATTTCGGTCCTGTTCTGTAGTCAAGATGGACGCGTAACTTTACAGAACCGTGCCGAAACAATGTCCTCAATCTTTTTTTTTTCACTCCCTCGTGCAGCCCTTAACGAACTGCAGGCTACCTGGAGCGCGGATTCCGACGCCAATTCGCACAACAACACAAACTTTGGAGCAATAAGTGCCCGCCACCCGCGTCCCAATTCCCATAAGGACGCCCTCTCCCTTAGCTGCATAACGCAGTCGCAATAGTAGCTTACCGCCTTCTGTGGACGGAGAAGGCCCGTGATTGCTTGCTGAATATACATTCAGTTTGACACGGCAGAGCCACTGTAGTGCTTTCTGAACAACATGCCGATGCTGTACTGTAACTGCGTACATTTACACGTAATCTTTGGAGCTTAACACAACACTCGAAAAAATAGGTTGTCTCTAAGACTTTCTCAAACTCAGTGGTGTGGATTACAGCGCCAAATGCAGTCATACAGCATGAGGCCTGCCTTGGTTCAGTCCTAGTTTGTTGCTCCACAGGCAAATCTGAGAGTAATTTTGGGAAATTTCCCACATTAATCGACGGCTGATCCAGGGTTAAACCGAAACTGAATCCCTGTTTCTCCACTTCCTGGAATACTACAGTGGCATTTTTTGTTGGTTACTTTCGGTAATACCCAACAGGATGTTTTCAGCCGTTCTGAATTTTTGAATTTTAGATTTTTAGAACATTTTTGGAATGTAACAGTTTTTTTCTTAATATTTGCTATCTGTATCTCATTACTGATTGATTACCACGGATGTAATCGTATGATGATGTATTTTCAGATATCAAAAGATTACATACATTATTGAAATATGCATACCGTTTACGTTCTGAAATTTCATGTTTGAACCAGCGATCAGGGGCCATGCAGATATTGCGCCAACCTTACAAACTACCTTTTCCAGATCCTGACCTGGGCTGTTTCCATTCAAACTCTCTGTGCATCCTAGTTGTTACAGATCTTTCCTTAGTCCGCGCTTTCAAGGTTGTGCTTGGTCCTCCCTGGTGCGCTCTCACTCTAGCCTTCTTACAAATAGCAGTTTTGTAATAGCATACATCCTCTGTCGTCCTCGCAACAGCTCCAGCCCATTGTAGACGCTTAATCTTTGCTTTTACCACAGTATTGGGCAGATTCATAATACTGTATATTTCTTCATCTTACAGTCTCCCCCATACTTTTTCTTCCTTCGCTGGCTCAAAAATCTTGCTCCTGGTCTTTATCTCTAATACTATCAGTTTTTCGTATCGCCATTGGAGATACACGATGTGTCTACGCCATTTAACAGCAAAGAGTCTATTATATGCCTTCATTTTAAACTTTCGTTTAGACGAAAGTAGGAACGGACATCAGACTGAATGGAAATCTGCAAATGCTAACATATGCAACTGCTATGAGTATGAGAGTCAAGAGAAATAATGATAAAAACAGCGAAGGATCTGAGCAGTAGTGTAGCGAAGGTGAGTTTGGAAAACAACGCAGAGAAGACAGAAGTGATGGAATTAAGTGGGATGAACCACAACTTCCATTGCGATTAACAAATGGAAGAGATAAGGATGAATATAGTTTCGAACTTTGGGATCATATTTCAACCGGAGGAAAAGTGTCCAGCTAGAAGTAAAACAACGAATCGTTAATGCTTCCAGGTCTTATAACACCCCGAGATCAATCATGTATTAAAACAATCTACCTTAAAAATATTAAGCGGGTAAAATGCTCGTCTGAGATAGATTACTTTTGAATATTTTCTGTCAAATTTAGTGATTGGAGCCCATCAAACCATATAAATAAAAAATGACAATTTTAGAATTTTGCTCCCTCTTGGATAAATTCCCGCGGACGCCCATGGATAGCAATTTTATACCTTCTTTTCCTTCTTAGCTTCGTGTCCTTGAACTCTGGCCACACAGTTTCATTTAAATCTTCATCTCCTTTAGTGTGGCACTAAATACGCCCTTCAAATTGCAGTCTTCTCGAAGTGAGCCCGGAAGCAGGAGAGAACTGTTTGTGTTTTATTTTTAGCAAGCATCAGTTGAACCAGAATTAACAGTTCGATAATAAACGCTGTGTATGAAATGTACCACAGTTGTTCGTCATTATCTTTTTGTGTTACAGCGGTTTTATGAGATCTGGCTCGGAAGTCCAGTGAAGCAGTACGTCGTCCAATATTTGAAACTGCTTCTCAAAATTTGATGTGACGTTCCGCCGCGTGTGCATGGAACTTCGCGTGCGTGTCACGGTTAAATCTCTGCAGTCAGTCGCACGTCACGTGTGGACACGCTGATAATGAAGGAAGTGTCAAACCGTCTGTCACGGATGTTTCTTGGTCCAGCCCAGCGGCGAATTTGCGAGCGCTTGTTAATTCCAGAAAAAAAACAACTTTGGAATCCAGTGAACTTTTAGTCTGAAGTCATTTGAATCTATGCATTAACTGTTACTCGCTGTTTAGTCGTTCATCAGTCGTGTTAGAGATAGATTAGACATGTTATCACTCTGACTGCATTCTCAGAACATCTGGAAACTTTGTAGCTACGAAAACGCCGTACGTCAACAACTAAATGTATAGCAAAGCGGTTCTATACCCGTATAACCCCGCGTTTACGCTGAAATTCTTCGTATCTTTATATTTACTCGTAGTTAGAAAGAACTGGCCTTGTTCAGAATACGATGACCTTGCCGTAAGTACGTCTTCTTTGCAACTTGTCACCACAACTGATCATTATTACATGTGCAGCGAAAGTGCTATTGTTTAGTCTAACCAATAAAGTTAATAATGTTGCCTCCTAAGTTGCACAAGCTTCCTGTGACAATGACGGGGTTAAGGAAAACCGCATATCGGTTATTTTTACTATCAGACATGTTTCATTGATTTGTACCTCAGCAATGTTGTCAAAAAAAAAATTTTATTTTTCCTTTATTGTAATTTCATGCCTCAGCTGAGGCGGGCCGGCAGCGGCCTACATACACCGCTCTTCGGCCAAAACACATAACATAAATACACGGAAGGCATAGAAAACATAAAAAAACATGGTAAACACAAGATGTACACTCCACAAGAGATCAGAAGTCGTTCGACAGAAGACACTGTAATGAAGGGTGGCACCAGTTGAAAACAGATGAAGACGTCCAGGTGGAGACACAAACGTAGGAGCAAACACTGATGAAGACACTGTACACAAACGGAGAGAGGAAAGACACTGATTCACAGGAAACACTGGCGACGATCATCGGCGAAGCACTCACACTGACGAAGTGGTGGGGGGGGGGGGCTGCCTCCAGGTCAAAGGGAGAGGTATGAGGGTGGGAGAGCCATTGAGTATTGAGAGAAGGAAGGGACAGCGGGGGGGGGGGGGGAGAGGGGTGGGGTTGGAAGCCCGGGGAGAGGGATGCAAGTGGGAGATGTGGGAGAGAGGAGGGGGGAAAGGAAGGTGAGGAGGGAGAGAGGGAGCCCTGGGGGAAAAAAGAGGGGAATGGGAGGGAAGAGTCAGAGCTGACAGGAGGGGTAGATGGACAGGACAAGGACACCATCAGGGAGGGGGAAGCTACCTTGGGAAAGGGTATGGAGGGTGTGAAGATGGGGAGAGCAGGTGGAATTCAAGAATATAGGCGCAGCAGCAGGCGGGGATGGGTGAGGATGGGAGAGACAAGCGGGTGCGGGGGATCGAGATTGCGGAGGTGTAAAGGATCTGTACCTGTTCGAGGAAAAGGAGAAGGTGCGGGAAGGGAATCAAGTCGCATAGGATCTGCATGGGGGATGGGAGACAGATGCGATAGGCAAGGCGGAGCTTGTGGCGTTCAAGGATTCAGAGGGACTTACAGTAGGTAGGAGGAGCAGAGATCCAGGTGGGATGGGCATAGCAGAGGACGGGGCAGATGAGGGATTCATAAGTGTGGAGGATGGTGGAGGGGTCCAGAACCCATGTGCGGCCAGAAAGGAGTTTGAGGAGGCAGAGTCGGGAACATGCCTTGGCTTGGATCGTCCGGGGATGGGGGTTCCAGAAAAGGTGACGGTCAAGGGTGACACCAAGGTACTTGAGGGTTGGGGTGAGGTGAATGGGATGGCCATAGATGGTGATATAAAAATCAAGCAGGCGGAAGGAAGGGGTGTTTTTGCCTACAATGATTTCCTGGTCGTTGGAATGATTGACCTTGAGCAGCCACTGGTTACACCAAGTGGTGAACCGGTCAACATTCCATTGAAGAAGGTGCTGGGAGCGTTGCAGGGCGGGGCCACGGCAAGGAAGGCAGTGTCATCGGCGTATTAAAATATTGACAGTTCGTGCTTTTGTGTTCTGTTAGGCTACCAACAGCTTGTGGCAACATGCATTGCTACTTTGGTTATTATGCTCGTGAATCATGTTGTATTTTCCTAACAGAGTAAGATTAGAAAAAAGTTATAATTTGAGTTTAGGGTGATAGCATGTTTAACGTGTCTTGTGAAACTTTTTTTTTAATGAATCCGGATACTCCTATGTAATACGGAACTGACCGCTAGATGTCGGATCCCCCAGTGTAAAAGGAAGCGGAGGGTATTGTGTTTCCCGTAGAGAAGCAGTAACAGCAAAAACGGCCGATAAGAAAAACCCAGTGACTTCGTACGTGGTTTAGTAATTGAATTTCACCCACGTAACAAAACCACCAGGGACATTTCAACGCGTCTAAGGCTGCCCAAGTCGGCAGCTGGTGAGGTGATTGTGAAGACGAAACGCGAAGTAATTATCACAGGTAAACAGAAAGCAGACCTCATGTATGGCCCGCGCAGGATACAGTGGCCGATGGGCACTGACCAGTTTTCGTCCAAAGCGCTGGGTGAGTTCGTTCGTTTGATTGGAAGGGGAGGCCGATGGTCTTCGCCACCTTCCAGCCCATCGGCGTTGACAGAATCGAGGCTCACGCCCTGCAGTCAATCTCAAACGATGTTATAGAAATAATTTGGTAAAAAAATAATTCTTTTTGCTTTACTTATAGCTTTATATGTCAGGTTCATGATGACGTCCCCATCACTAGGTTAAAGGTCATAGTTATTGTGATATTTACGTGGAAGAAAGACACTGCTCGAAATTCGAAAAAGTTTGCAATGAAATATAGAGGTCGCTTTGATTTAGCGTTCGGTGCATATTAGGTAGTACGTTTCAGCGTATGAAATTTAGCTGACATACTGATTTTTTTCTTTAGACTTGGGCGGAGATCTCTATCTGTCATCAATCTCGAGAAAACTGATCTGACGTACCTCACTCATTTGCTATCGCGACGCGCCAGCTATAAAGTCAGAGTGAAATATCCATAACATTCCTCATATTTCATAAACGGTTTCAGATATCGAAATGAGATTTTGGCAAATGACAGCACGCAAATAGGAAAGTATTTTGTCGTATGGTTATTACGCAAAACTGCATTATCTACCGTGTTATTACACTAACTACAGCCTTTTCTGATGAAAGAATGCAATTTTTTAGGGTCATCGATAGCTGGTGAAATGGGAAATGCTAAGGGTCTTTAGCAATATAAGTGAAGACATTACACGTTTATTTTATACCGAGGATGTGCTTTTTTATAAGATTCTGACCTTACTTTCCCTCAGTTCCTCACTTAATAAACTTAATGTTGTATCCTGCCTACACGTCAAATATGCGGTGCCTAGGAAACCTGCTTTCTCGTATCGCTAGATAACAATTCAAGTAAATCGTATTGATGAATTTTATTACAGAAAATAAATGACAATACTAAACTTTGAGAAAGACAGTTGTTACGGCTTTCGTGGCCACTTGTTGACAAACTGCCTGTTGGCTTCTGTCTCGGGTTCTTCGGCCGACGTTCGTCTGACGATTTTACTGACGTTACGCCAGCACGATTGGCTGGCGTTGTCAAAGCTTCACCACCGGCAATGGAGGGTGAAGCTTCAATGCCAGCCACTAGTGCTAAGCGAAACGTCAGTAAAATCGTCAGACGAACGTCGGCCGAAGAACCCGAGACAGAAGCAAATAGGCAGTTTGTCAAAGACAGTTGTGTCGCAAGCAAAGGGCGACATGTAAAATGAACACTCTCTTCAGTATATACAACTCCTAATACAAGTGCAATAATACAGATGTGGCTTCTATTCGGGTCGCTGATCTTGATACTTCCATAGAACTAGTGGAACTCGGCGGTGGCCAGTCGGGTGCAGTACTTGTGTTCTCTTCGCGTAGAGGGCGCTGCCGTCGCGTTGTCGTCCTGGAGAGGGGTCGATCAGCGTGCCAGCGGCTGACGTCTTCTTCACAGCTCTGTCTCTGCTATATCGTTGCCGACTGGCGTGCCGGCGCTTGCCTTTACGCCGGAACGCTTAATAACCACTTCTAAGAATTCTTTTGCAACTGCGTCTGCACATCTTAGGGAGGTGCGACTGTGTAAACTCCACTGTGTTTCGGCAAAATAAGCAAATTTTAACGTGGCAACCGGGAAAATGTGCAGGTTTTACTGAAAATGCGCAACTCACGACGCTTCTCTGAAAGTTACAAATGGTTAACAAGCCAGGTGAAAATAATTCGCTGCATTTTCGGCGAAATTTTTTTTAGATAGTAATCAAAGCAGAGGTGACAGTAGATGTTTTTGAACAGGCACTGCGCAAGTGTGGGCGTTGTGGTGTTCCACTTAATATTTACAGACAATATGAGCTTAGACTTCAGTTTAGAACGTCACTTCCCCTCTAGCACTCAGCATTTCCCCTACAGCTCCTGCCCATAACCCCCACCACTACCACATTCCCCATGCGTGCCCTGCCACCTGCGCATCCACTGACCACGGTATTCTGCGCACACTATGCTGACAGGCTGGGACCGTTGAGTATTGCAGGAGGTGGTTGTAAAAAATCGCATTAAATCAGCAGAAGGAATCACCTGTGAGTTCCAAAGTGTCACCAGCAATCCAGGTGTCGCAATGACTGTGAGTAGGCAGTTAAAGAGAATGGGCTCCTTGTAAGGCACACATTTGCTGCGTCAATGCTAAGCAACTCTTGAGGTGGTGTAAAGAGAGACACTGGATGTCTGGAAAAAGAATGATTTAGAATGATGAATCAAGCCATACACTGCAGGAATCCAATGGACGGTTTGGATTTGGCGAAGGCCTGCGAAATGTTGCCTGACATCAAGCGTAAAGTTAACACTGAAGTACAGAGTAGGTGGTGTAGCGGTTTGGTGGTGCTTTCGTGGTTAAGGTCCGGTCCCGTTATAGCGTTTTAGAAACACACTTTACGGCATTGTATACTGCTTGTAGCAGAGGATCAGTCCACAGGCGATGACTGTTGTACTAGCATGACAGAGTACCCTGTTATTACGCAAAACCTGCAGGGAATGGTTTGTGGGCATTAACAATACTGAAGTGGACTGGCCTGCCCAGAATTCCGACATGAACCAACTGGAACACCTTCGGGATGAGTTAGAATGTAGACTTCGCTCTCAATTCCAGCGTCCTCCACCACTACCTTGTCTATTAGGGAAGCTTTTGTCGTTCTTTCAGTTATACACGTAATTTTGTTACAGTTGCTCTGTTTATGGTGAAATTATTTAGTAAGTTGTCTGCAAGTTTCTATATTTACTACGTCTATTTTATACATTAGCCTCTTTAGTATGACTTGTGGTATTTGTGTTATCAATAAACTGTGTATTTTGAAAAGAAAACTATGCGCTCTCCCAATCCCCAGTCACTACCACTCCGCAGCCTATGGTGGGGCTAATTCCACCGCATCAGACTCAAGCAGCAGGTGCGTGGTTCATAGAGCAGCTACAAGGAGGTATCCGAAAAGTTCCTAAAATATATAAGTTAACATTATTACATCCTGAGCAGACGTTATTCTGCATCGTTACTTTCGGACGAGTCACCTTGGGGGTAAATAAATCAGTTCCACCGCTCCCCCATTTTCGAAATGCCCCGCAGTTCTTTGTCACGGTGTTTAGTACCCTCAGCGATTTCGCTTGAAACTTCTCCACTGTATCAGATACTCATCCGTTCAACCTGATTTTCATCCTGGGGAAGAGGAGTAAGTCATCTCGTGCTAATGTAAGTAGGCTGTTATGTGTTTGTTTGTTGGCAGCGCTATGTAGCGCTCTGCCTTAGTACACTACTGGCCATTAAAATTGCTACACCACGAAGATGACGTGTTACAGACGCGAAATTTAACCGACAAGAAGAAGATGCTGTGATATGCAAATGATAAGCTTTTCAGAGCACTCACACAAGGTTGGCGCCGGTGGCGACACCTACAACGTGCTGACATGAGGAACGTTTCCAACCGATTTCCATACACAAACAGCAGTTGACCGGCGTTGTTTGGTGAAACGTTGTTGTGATGCCTCGTGTAAGGAGCAGAAATGCGTAGCCTACCGCGATTGCGGTTTATCGTATCGCGACACTGCTGCTCCCGTTGGTCGAGATCCAATGACTGTTAGCAGAATATGGAATCGGTGGGTTCAGGAGGGTAATACGGAACGCCGTGCTGGATCCCAACGGCCTCGTATCACTAGCAGTCGAGATGACAGGCATCTAATCCTCATGGCTGTAACGGATCGTGCAGCCTCGTCTCGATCCCTGAGTCAACAGATGGGGACGTTTGCCAGACAACAACCATCTACACGAACAGTTCGACGACGTTTGCAGCAGCATGGACTACAGCTCGGAGACCATGGCTGCGGCTACCCTTGATGCTGCATCACAGACAGGAGCGCCTGCGATGGTGTGCTCAACGACGAACCTGGGTGCACGAATGGCAAAACGTCTTTTTTTCGCATGATTCCGGGTTCTGTTTACAGCATCATGATGGTCGCATCCGTATTTGGCGACATCGCGGTGAACGCACATTGGAAGCGTGTATTCGTCATCGCCATACTGGCGTATCACCCAGCGTGATGGTATGGGGTGCCATCGGTTACACATCTCGGTCACCTCTTGTTCGCATTGACGGCGCTTCGAACAGTGGACGTTACATTTCAGATGTGTTACGACCCGTGGCTCTAGTCTTCATTCGATGGCTGCGAAATCCTACATTTCAGCAGGATAATGCACGGCCGCATGTTGCAGGTCCTGTACGGGCCTTTTTGGATACAGAAAATGTTCGACTGCTGCCCTGGCCACCACATTCTCCAGATCTCTCACCAATTGAAAACGTCTGGTCAATAGTGGCCGAGCAACTGGCTCGTCACTACTCTTGATGAACTGTGGTATCGTGTTGAAGCTGCATGGGCAGCTGTACCTGTACACGCCATCCAAGCTCTGTTTGACTTAATGCCCAGGCGTATCAAGGCCGTTATTACGGCCAGAGGTGGTTGTTCTGAGTACTGATTTCTCAGGATCAATGCACCCAAATTGCGTGAAAATGTAATCACAAGTCAGTTCTAGTATAATATATTTGTCCAATGAATACCCGTTTATCATCTGCATATCTTCTTGTTGTAGCAATTTTAATGGCCAGTAGTGTAACTCTGACAACGCCGTGCGCACTTTGTAGGAGACTCTGTGGCTGGTCGGACTCGCAGTTGAAGGTGAACAGCCAGCACTGATGTAAGTTGGATGTGAGCAGTCAGCAGTGATAGAGGTTAGAGGTTAATAATTAGCAGTGTTGGAGGTTTGCAGTATTAGCACGAGCGTACGGTGTGAATGTGTATGCGTCATGGAGGTTTATTGCTGATGATTATACGATTTTTTTGAACTGGTTGTTACATGATTGAGGAAAAATCTGGTAAATACCTTGTTTGCTCTGTAACAAAATCTTTCCTTTGCTAACCATATGCCTGTTAGTAATTAGAGCCTTCAGTAGTTAGAATCTTTCATTTAGCAGGCTTTACTGGTGTTTGCTGCATTGCTGTAGTTGCTGTAACGAATATTTTCTGTGAGGTAAGTGACTTATGAAACGTATAGGTTATTGTTAGGATTTCTTCTTATTCGGGGCCTTTCTTTTGAGTCGATTTTAAAGCAGTCAGATCGCGTTATCGTTGTATATTGTGGGTAATTAATGAATGGGAGAAGTTTGAGAGTTGTTTTCTGGGCAAATTCTGTGGGTCAGATTTGAAATGATAAAGACAAGCAAAGTGACGGGACGTTCAGAGTTACTCAGCAGTTTAAGCAGGTTCACTTGAATTCAGTTTCACTCAGCAGTTTAAGTAAAAATATAGTTAAGAAGTTTCACTAAGTGTGGTGAGTACGACGGCTAGACAGACCTGCCATCTTGTTTTCAGTCACAACCATCTGAATAATGTTGGCTGCGTTCGCGCAATATTTTGTTACAATACCGTGTCACTCGTACGCCTCTTCTATGGAAGTTTTCTCCTCATCTCCTTCCTCAAATAGCTTAGAAATTTAAAATAGCTCTCTTTACTGACTGTCTAATCAGGAGGGACGAACTCTTTATCAACAATCCCGTCTGCAGTCGAGATAAGGAACGACTTGTCCATTGCAACGGTTGCTGCTAAATCTCAGAGTCACTAATGAGACACTGAAAAAGAAATTTTGGATCATCTTGAAGCAGTTGCAATAGTTTCTCGCAGACTCCATAAGGTTTCGTTTGGTTCCAATCGCGTTGCGGCCGCCGTGTCATAAACTTCGCCGCAGTTCTTCTCATCAGTTCTTCTGACAGAAAATGTAACACTTGCTATAGCTTACTCCCATATGCTGCAGAGGTCTAGGGTGGTCTGTCTATGAACTTGCGAAATCAGATCCCTCACATTCTGAACATTTTCTGGTGGGATGTCAGTTGATAACCGACACCGACCAGGACCGTCGTAATCGTCAGTCGATGTTCGCCCGCTTGCACCCACACCACTTAGACTGTGCTATAGCTTTGTCTGCAAAGGTTTGGTGCGAAGTGGAGCGAGTTTCTGCAGCGATTTTTCTAAACTGAAAGAAAAACTTCGCACACACACTCTGTTCTTTATTATTATTATTATTGTTATTATAGTGAAATAGCTATAGTAATAGGAGGTAGTGTAAGAATCAGTGCATCCTGTATTTAAATAATAGAAAACAGGCTACAATGGGATAGGATAAATAAATAATGAAATGTTATTTCAGGCCCCCCATCACAAACTCGCGGAAATTAGTTCACTGACAAGTAACTAAGTCACTTAGCTCAAATCCACTTACCATACTGATTCATGGAAGATGTATGGGGAAGCCATCTAGCCTTGTTTCAATGTACTCGTAACCATTTGAGTACAAAACTCAAATTTTTGTAGTTTTCAGATACCACCCGTACTTTTAATTTGTTGTCCTCATATATTTGCTGCATCTGTACTAGTGTCTCATTCGCTCTCTCTTCTAACTTCGTTCTGGAGTCAGTTGAGATAACAGTGAAGATGACAGTAGGGTAATCAACTGTTCGGAACATTGTATTTGACATATCTGATAATCCCAAGAGGGATGCTATCGTTAGATCCCAGAACACAATTCCACATAGTCTGAAGAGAGCCCCAGACGATTTGCACGATTACCTTAGCACCGGCTGCTGTGGCCGAGCTGTTCTAGGCGCTGGAGTCCGGAACCGCGTTGCTGCTGCGGTCGCAGGCTCTAATTCTGCCTCGGGCATGGATGTGTGTGATGTCCTTAGGTTAGTTAGGTTTAAGTAGTTCTAAGTCTAGGGGACTGATGACCTCAGATGTTAAGTCCCATAGTGCTGAGAGTAATTTGAACCATTTGATTACCTTAGCCCTCTAGCAAACCATTCAACTTTTCGACCTCCGTAATAGTCTTCAAGGTTATTGTAGAGTGAATTAGTAGCGCAGTAATTTCCAAGACGCGGGAACATCGTGGGCAACTACGTGTGGTGTTACTGGCAGTAACGAGCTTAGACGACGAGCGTTGTCTTGTCATAACGCGAGGGTGGTCTGCAGCTTTCTGCATAGAACGTGTAACACCATAGTCCTAACACTCTACTGATTTATTTTACTTATGAATCGATAACATAAAATTGTATACTCCTTTCTTTGTAAGAACTTTGATGTCATGATTTAATTCTATGCAATGTAGTGTATCTGTCATTTAAATTCTTTGTCCCATTTGGAGGGAACAACACTTACTGTATATAATTGCAATTTCTGTGTCAATTATTTTTTGTAGAAGTGTCAATATGTGCAAATGTTCTCTTTTATTTAATGTATTTGGTTACTGTTATGTAAACTGCTGATCCTCGCTTAGGGTTCTTAGTTATTCTGTATGTAAAAGTTGTTGTGGTTCCCCTCGAGAACGGAACTGTGTAGTGCGCGCAAATTGTGGTTGGCCTAGGTAGAAAAGGTGGAACAAGAGTCAGTCGGGGACGAGCTACGAGTCGGGGACGAGCTCCCAAACTGTGCACTGTCATGTAAAAGAAGCATGTTGTTTTGGTCCCGAGAGAGGCTTTTTCTGCCACTTTCCAATGCCTCGGATGGATGGATAAATAGCTGGAACGATTCTGGAATTGGTATTCATCCTCGTCACCAAGAAGGGCCAGAGTCCAGCAATTCTGTCTGCAAATCCGCCTACCAACAAGCAGTTGCCACCACGTTGCGCAATCACTGTAACGGAATACTATAATGATGTACAGTGGAGGATCAGCTTACTGGATGTTTTAGTGTGCACAAATATAAGGTAATTTATAACTGAATTTATGTACCTACCTTGATTTTTCTCCTTATCATAACACCTCTCAGGTTCCTCTCCTTTTGAACTGAAGTGATTTCCGAGTGTCCTTACTGAAAGAACGTTCAAGCCCAGTCTTTTGCTAATTGATGGCTCTTGAACATAGTGAAAAGAAAGTTAAAGTTAATGTGGCAAGAGAGTGAGTTAAAGTTAATGATGCTTGCTGAAAATAATTTTCCTAGTAAAACTGCTTATTAATGTGTTGTTGCTAACTTCAAGTTAAAAGTTCTTAAGACTGAGGCATATAAAGTTTTGCTTAGTAAATGATCACATGACTGCCTGTTGTAAATCGCAGAAGGTGAGTCAGTATTTTACATATATATTAATTTAGTGTCTCACTGTAGTAAAAGTGGAAAACTACAGTTGTGATACGTTATAAACTCATGTTTGCTAAGTGTTTGTCTCTCTTGTGTGTTAGAAGTGCATATTAATAGTATAATAGGATCCACAGATTGTCTGTTGTGTTAATGCTCAGTAACAAGTAACGGAAAGACCACTAATTATGAAAACCATAATTTCTTTATTCAAAAGATAGTGAGAAGCAGCCTGTTAGTGGATTCCAATTAACTTTCATCCTAAATAGAATAGTATTCAGTTGAGAGATATTTAACCTGTGACCAGTTCAGAAAAATGCAGTGAACTACATTTATAATTTTATGTCAGCTAGGAAAATACTTGAACAATAATACTGAACCTATGTCCAATAAATGATCCTGCAGTTAATGTTAATAGTAATGTTATAAAGACCATTCAGTTCGAACAAGCCCTGAAAGTAATAGTGTGTTTCGGTATCTGTTATATTTTTTGCAAAAAGTTTGTGCTGCTCTAGCTGTTAGCTTCAATCTTACCGTAAACATATGTATGTGTCAGAGTTTATTGCATTCGCGTGTGACAAAGTATAGGCTGTGTTTATCCGTTAAAGTTACTAATAACTATTTTCTTCAACAAGAATGTTAATCATTCTCTTGCCTAATTAGGCTGGCGACCGCTTTTCTTTTCCTTTAAACAGTGTGGATAGGCTAAATATTGTTTGTACTGTTCAAATTTTTACGTAATTCTGACTTTCATTTTCCGATAAGCCACCTCCATTAGGTGCAACACGGTCAACATAACGAAATTCCTCTCAGAGGGTAACACGGCTCTGTTGCGTTGTACCATAATTGCTTTAATAAAATAGTTTTATTACACAACCTGCTTCCAGCTTTAAGGTTATGGTACAGCAGTAGCAGACGGGAGAGTTATACGTGGCTTTTCCGTGACAAGACTAGTTGTTCTGTTGGGGCATAGTACGTAATAAACAAAATTTGGTATTTGATTACACAAGCTACGTAAATGCTGTTGCAGTGTTATAAACGCTAAAGAAATTGGGGACTCTGAAAGTCGAGTGTGTCCTCGCTTAGATCCAGTGGGGGTTATTCGGCGGCAGGATGAGTTGGTTTGCGGAGGTAATAGTAAAGAGCGTTCATCTCGGGAGACATCGCGTTGACAATCTGTAACACCGCTTGTAGCTTTGGTAATGACCTCGGTTCAGCTAGGAAGACAGTCCACGGTTTCTTCAGGTACACTGCATGCGTATGAAGCCACTCATTGGCCATTAGATCTCGTAGAACTACCGAATTGAGGGGACGTTCATTGCTACTGTTCCAAGCAGTCCTAGACATTTTCTATCGGATTAACACCGGCTGATTTAGTGGGACAGTCGAGATGGCAATCGGGTGCCTGAGTGATCGTCAAACGAGGAACGTTGGTGTACAAACTGATGAACGAGTTGTTGCGGCCTTGTCATCTTGACAGTGTTCACGAGATATTCATCAGGGAGAAGTAGAAGAAAGGGTGTAAGTAGGCTGTTTATGTTTTCTCTATGTAAGTAGGCTGTTTATGTTTTCTTATTGGCAACGTTATGTAGCGCTCAATATGAAAATCACTGGCTGTGCTGTGTGCAGTCTGTGGCTGCTTTGCATTGTTGTAATTCTCGCCATTGTAGTGTTAGGCAGCTGGATGTGAACAGCGCGTAGCGTTGCGCAGTTGGAGGTGAGCCGCCAGCAGTGGTGGATGTGGGGAGAGAGATGGCGGAGTTTTGAAATTTGTCATGAACTACTATATTTATATATGATGATATCAAGGTAAATACATTGTTTGTTCTCTATTAATCTCTTTCATTTGCTAATTATCCCTATCAGTAGTTAGTGCCTTCCATAGTTTGAATCTTTTATTTAGCTGGCAGTAGTGGCGCTCGCTGTATTGCAGTAGCTTGAGCAGCGAAGATTTTTGTGAGGTAAGTGATTTGTGAAAGGTATAGTTTAATGTTAGTCAGGGCCATTCTTTTGTAGGGAATTTTGAAAGACAGATTGCGTTGCGCTAACAAAATATTGTGTGTCAGTTTAAGGACAGTCGTGTATAATTGTTCAAAGGGGACGTTTCATAAGGGAAAGACCTGGTCAGCTAGTATGTTACGGTAGCCATCATGGTTCATGTTCGCAGTGACGTGACTGATCGGTTCCCACTCATGGTATGAAAAACAGCACCGAAACATCACACAAAAAACTCCGGACTGAAGTACAAATTGCAGGTTAAAGGCATCCTTGGGACGTCCATGGAGTCGACCTTTACATCAAAGGAAAAACAGATAAAATCACGACACGTAGGACCATAGTACACATCTCCACCCAACTTGTGTCCAGTTTCTGTGTTTGGCGAATGGAATACGTGACGCTGTGAATAATAACCTTTAGTGGAATACCCAACTCAAGATATCCATTTTATGCACATTTCTTCGCAGTATTGACTTGATAGGTGGTTGAAATGGATCTCCAGGCCACTTTTATGGCTATTGTTCCTACATCGTGTTACATGGTTGCTAACTGGACACGCGTTGGACACTGCTCGTTGATACTCTGACATACAGGGAATCTTCATTCACCGTGTGATAACGAGACCTTCCACATAAGATGGCTCTCGTCTGCCACTTTTTCTCGTCTCCACGTCGGTCTGTCTTCATGCACTGATTCCGTACAATGGACTGCCACGAACACCCCAGTTCAGTGCTATTTCTTACATGGGTGGAAGAGGGTCACTTTCTCTTGGTACCTGTTCTAAACCGCTTACAGAGCCCAAAGCGATCACTGTGTCCTTTTACGGGGCTGGCTAATATTTTACCTGGTGCGTTGATGTAGTAAGGAGAAATCCTGGACAAATGAAAGACATCTTCTAAGTTTATTTATTTGTGCTGTGTTCGTGGAATCGGAAGTGTTTTATTTTATACGACTTTTTGACCTTCAATACATTGTAACTGGTACCGCGACACTTTTTTATCTTTACTGGGATTGACGAGGACATTACAAGGGACAAGCTGGATGTTAAGTGTATACTTGTAGCATTCTATGTTTCTGGTCCAGCGGTTCTAGGGGCTTCAGTCTGGAACCGCGTGACCGCTACGGTCGCAGGTTCGAATCCTGCCTCGAGCATGGATGTGTGTGATGTCCTTATGTTAGTTAGGTTTAAGTAGTTCTAGGGGACTGATGACCTCAGATGTTAAGTCCCATAGTGCTCAGAACCATTTGAATTTAACCTAAGGACATCACACACATCCATTCCCGAGGCAGGATTCGAACCTGCGACAGTAGCGGTCGCGTAGTTCCACATTGAAGCGCCTAGAACCGCTCGGCCACACCGGTCGGCTTGTTGCACTCGCTGGACAGTTTGCCTAAGGCGATCAGCCTGACCGGGTGCCTCCAAACACGTCTTCGACTATTCTCTGGTTGAAGGCATATGTGACATTCATCGGTGAAGAGAACGTGATTCCAATGCTGAGCGGTCCATTCGGCATGTTGTTGGGTCCATCTGTACCACTCTCCACGGTCTCGTGGTTGCAAAGATGGATCTCGCCATGGACATCAGGAGTGAAGTTGCATCATACAGCCTATTGTGCACATTTTGACTCGTAACACGACGTCCTGTGGCTGCACGAAAAGCGTTATTCAACATGGTGGCGTTGCTGTCAGGGTTCCTCCGAGTCATAATCCGTAAGTAGCGCTCATCCACTACAGTAGTAGCCCTTGGGCGGCCTGAGTGAGGCATGTCAGCGATAGATCTTGTCTCTCTGTATCCTCGACGTCCGAACAACATCGCTTTGGTTCATTCCGAGAAATCTGGACACTTCCTTCGTTGAGAGCCCTTCCTAGCAGATAGTAAAAATGTGAAAGCGATCGAACCAAGGTACCAACCGCCTAGGCATGGTTCAACTACAGACAACACGAGCCGTGTAGCTCCTTCATGGTGGAACGACTGGAAATGATCGGCTGTCGGACCCCCTCCGTCTAATAGGCGCTGCTCGTGCAGGGTCGTTTACGTCTCTTAGCGGGTTTAGTGACATCTCTGAACAGTTAACCGGACTGTGTCTGTGATACAATATCCACAGTCAACGCCTGTCTTCAGGAGTTCTGGGAACCGGGGTGATGCAAAACGTTTTTTGATGTGTGTAATTGGCGTAAAGCGTCTGCAGCAGCAAATTGTGTTTTAATGATTAGTGCTGAGTTTCAGTGTATTCTACCGAGTTGTTCCATTTTCTGCGCAACATGGTCGACAGACCCAGTCGTCTTCTTAGGTTTTGATGCTATATGTGCTCCCTGCCTGGTTGGCATCGTGCAACAAAAAAAATGGCTCTGAGCACTATGGGACTTAACTTGTGAGGTCATCAGTCCCCTAGAACTTAGAACTACTTAAACTTGACATAAAGACAGCACACACATCCATGCCCGAGGCAGGGTTCGATCCTGCCACCGTAGCGGTCGCGCGGTTCCAGACTGTAGCGCCTAGAGCCGCTCGGACGTCCCGGCCGGCCGCATCGTGCAACAGAAACAAGAGACAGTAACGCGTGAAGGCATTTTCCAGGACCAAAATTTGGTTTCTGAATCGTCGGCACTACTTTCAGAATCGTCAAGGTTTAGTTTGATAGGAACAGAGCGTTCTTGATCTTTTGTAAAGAAAGGTCGTAAACTTGGAAATTAGTGGATTTAACAAAGTAATATGTACCATAATAATGAACATAATACAGGCAACTTTGAACTGGTTTAAACAGTTCACCCTTTCCTTTTCCCCCTTCTGAGTTTTCTGAAGTTTATCTCAAATTTTGTAGCTTAGCTTTCATTATAATTTCATCTAGAGTCGCAATATCGTCTGGAAATGTTTCAACCATCTCGTATGCCCCGTTTTTAGTATTATTGTTCGTGTAGTGGTCATGTTTCATGGCTCATTATGCACAAACAGTCTTTTGTGAAACAGTTGGGTAAGTTTTTCCATGTGGTCGGTGGTCCACTCCATCGACATACTGGAAGCAACTGGAACTTGCAGTCCCGTGGAAACATAAGGAAATCCCACGGACTTTCTGAACGTGGTTCATCACCGAAATCCGCACGAGTGCGCCCAGCTATAAAGGCCAGACCGCCTGTTCCGGGAACATCAGCTGACGGTCTGAAGGTGGTGTCTCCACTAACGCGCAGTCGGTGATTGCAGATGTTCCAGAGTTCGCCGGGAACGTCCGTAGCCCGCTGTCAAAATCCGCTCTTGCGTGGGCAGCTAATTAATAGTGTCAGAGTTTTGTGGCTCTTTAACCTCTTCTCGCAGGTCAGCACAAGGCTGGCGACCGTTATCATAGTCATGTTTACAAACACGGCAGGGCAGAGAGTTTATCAAGGTTTTGTCACCAGTAGCTCTGTAATTGCATCACGGAGCGAAGTCGTTCAGATATGGGGCTCGTAGACACAACGACACGGCAGTGTGGGATCTTTGGGGGGGGGGGGGGGGAGGGGAAGCTGCCTCGGGCGCCGAGTTAAGAAGGGGGGCGCCAAAATGGGCAGAACCGTTACAACAGTTATAATGGGTTTTGGGGAGGTAAACAAATTGATTAAACAAACCTTAGCGTAAGCTGCAGCATAAATTACATTATATTAGTAATAACCAATTATAAATACTTTTTCTCGTATTCCTGGCAATTTCACAACTTTTAAATACATAATGCCACAGATGTGCCCGTGCTACATAAATTACAAGCACTGGCTGAGTCCAGAATGAGATTTTCACTCTGCAGCGGAGTGTGCGTTGATATGAAACTTCCTGGCAGATTAAAACTGTGTGCCCGACCGAGACTCGAACTCGGGACCTTTGCCTTTCGTGGGCAAGTGCTCTACCATCTGAGCTACCGAAGCACGACTCACGCCCGGTACTCACAGCTTTACTTCTGAAAACTTGGGAAGGTAGGAGACGAGGTACTGGCAGAAGTAAAGCTGTGAGTACCGGGCGTGAGTCGTGCTTCTGTAGCTCAGATGGTAGAGCACTTGCACGCGAAAGGCAAAGGTCCCGAGTTCGAGTCTCGGTCGGGCACACAGTTTTAATGTGCCAGGAAGTTTCACTGGCTGAGTGTTCGGTCATCCACAGACCACGCACATTAAATGTGTTTGTACAGTAGTATTGCGACACCCACGCCGCAGTGGCAGGAGCAGGAACTGTGAATTTATTTTGCGTGTACTCTCGATTCTTGTTATCGTAAGCGATGTGGCAGTGTTTTGTTTTTGTTCCTTTTATTGCTGCTGATGGATGAATTGCTGGTATTGTAAACTAAAATAGTTCTAATTGGGTCAACTATGATTGTTTGTTCTAGTAACCATAATTAATCAATATGAAATATTAGCGCATTTCTTTGCGTATGGAGTGTGGGAAGATGTGAAAATAAAACTATCTGGAACAGCATTCAAGAAGTTTACCATAGAAAAGGAAGAGGAAACAGAGAAAATATCTTTGTTAATATCAACTTGGTTCAGAAGAAATATAGAAGGTGAGTAAATTGCTAGTTAGATAACTGATGTAGGTGAAGATAAGTTGAAATCATCATGATTTTGACTCGTTGTTTGCTTACCCCTGATGATAATCTTCATATTCTAAGCGTTTTTCGTTGACGTGAAGTGGTCACTCTTTTCGCGAATGTATTTTAAATGCAGCAGTTGTATTATGTTATGGAAGTGCTTATCGAAATATGTTATAGTTAAAGTATCTTTGCAAAAATCAGTTTACCATAAAGCTAGAGGCACAATAGTTTTCTCGTAAATTTAACTTAAAGACAACACTTGTTCACGACACAGTCACAGCAACCATCAAGGGTCAGTGTAGACATTAAAAATCATCTGCGTGCATAAACTACTGTACTTATACATATTGCCCCTATTAGCATTTTAAGTCCCAAAATTATCTGTTTCCAATGAAATAGTGATTCTTTCTTTTCCATTCACTCCATTGATATGTTTTTCTTTTTTCAATCAATTGCAACTCTTGTTTAGCACGCTCTGCCGAAACGGCAAACCTTTCAGGAGTGGAAGTTGACAGACATACAGTACTTGTTGCTAACTACTTAGAATTGTGCACCCAAATTATATGCTTTGTTTTGCATACCATGTAAAATTGCATCATGATAACTTATCTGCGAAAAATCTTTCTCACATGGCTAAGGATGGTCTCACTCTTTTTGGAAAAGGTAAAATGATAAGCTTTCAGAGCACGAAAACTCACTGAGCCACAAAAAACGGCTTTGCTGTAGGAAAATTTTAGAGACATCTTTAAATAAAGGTTACATTGACAAAGAGTTGCAACAACGAACATCAGAGGAGAAGAAGCATTGTCAGTCGTTTATAGTTAACATTGTTGATATGATTCTGCATTTTGCAAAATAGAGCAGCCCTTTTAGAGGCACAGACGAAAGGCTTGACTTTGCCGATCCAAGGGTGGGAAGTCCTTAAACACGATTGGCTTAATGCCTTGCCACCACCTCGCACTGAGAGGACACAAGTTGACACACCAAAAGTCTAGTCAGCTGCTTCTCAACGTATCGAAGATGAATTTTTGGAAATAATTGGATTAAAGTAAGGGTTGCATTAAAGATGGAAAATACATTAGTACCATGTTTGATTTCACACCTAATGTAAAGTCGTGCCGCAAGTTATCAGATATGTAAATTTCAATGAAAGTGGTTCACAGACTTGGGAAAGTTTCACTGACTTTTTAACGATTAGTGACAGGACACGGTAGGCGCTTTCTGAAGTAATATTGCAGAAAATCGGAAGTGATGAGTTGGAGCTTGTAAACTGCCGAAGCCAGTCTTACGACAATGCTGATAACTTGGATGGAAAATGCAAAGTTGGTTCAAACTCATCTACAAGAAGAATATAAGTTAGCTTACTTCGCGACGTGCGCTGCACATTCATTAAATTTAGTTGGAGTAAACGCTGGAAGTGCGTCGAGCAAGGCAGCAACTTATTTTGGAATAGTAAACAGCCTCTGTTTATTCGATGATCCTGTACTAACAGATGGTAGATTATGCTGAAGCATGTGCCGTTATCTCTGAAGCTACAGAGCTTTACCAGATGGTCAACAAGACAGAAGCTGTAACAGTTCTGTACAAACATCTCGAAGAGATAATCAACGCTTTAAAACGACATCCATCCCTGAGACTACAGAAAGAAGCTACAGAGCTTTTGAAAAATGTCAGTATTTTTGAATTTATTACAGCTACTTGGTTTTGGTTCAAGTAGCTAATATGAACTGACAATGCAAACAAAATTTTCCAAAAGAAGATATCATCACTGACCGATTTATTAACCATATCAACCAACTTATCGACGAGTTTCAGGAAACTCTAACGAAAACTGCAACTGTAACTGACGTAATCCCGGCAACTAAGGCCATAACTGGAAATTTCAGACTGGATCCTGAGCTCAAAGAGGTTCAGAAACGGAAAATGAGGAGGCTGATCTACGAAGATTGTGGAGATGACAGATGGAATGAGACAGCTGAAAAAAGGTTTCACAATACGATCTTAGAAATAGTAGACCATATCGTTAATGAACGTGGGAACAGGTTTCATGCGTGACGAAGTATAAACAATTCTTTTGGGTTTTTGCACGGGGCTTAGCTGAAGGCGTTAAAGGAGGATGACACTCGGCAATGCAGCTAACTCATATGCCTAAAAATGACCTTAGTAGGGGTGAATTAAGAAAAGAACTGCAGAGTTTCAAATATCATGCTTTTAATTTAATACAAACCATGAAAACACCTGTAAAAACTTTGACCAGAAATTGCCAAAATGGACTACACAATCCACATCTGAATGTGACAACGGCACTTAGGATTTTTGTAACAATGCCTGTTTCATTTTCATCAAATGAAGGGAGTTTTAGTAAGCTGAAACTAATAAAAACATACTTAAGAGACAGGACAGCACATAAACTTAGAGTATTATCAGCACTGAACATTTGTTAGCGTCTAAGATGTTATTAACATTTTTGCAGAAAGGAAATCGTAAAATTAAGTTTTAGGTTACAGTTTTTGTTCATAACGTTAGCGTTCTTTGTTACAGAAAGTACCTCAACATTTCATTTTTCCAAATTTTTAGACGAATGTCTTAAAATTTTATAATACGAAACAACCTTTCTTTTAACTACTTCTTTGCTATTGCGGAGGTACAATTTAATTTGTTTATAACAATTTGAATCATTTACACAAAGGAAAGCTTTTACTATCAGTTCTTAGGAATTAAATTCACCCAAGGCGTTAACTCTAGTTTCGGACGTCATTAATTTTTCCAGTAATGGAATGCTTACACAACGAAAATCGTGGTGTTTTAAAATTAGATTTGATTTTATTAAAATGCATTATTTGTTTATTAACATTAAATATTTTGCCTTCGTTAAGAAGATTAATTGGTTAAGTTAATTTTGATGTTAGGACTGGGCCTCCAATTTTTTTAAAAGAATTGCATCTGTATCTCTATTAATGTATGATTTAATTCGTGCCCTTCGTGTTCTCTTGTTCGTTAATAAAAGTATTTAATACAACCAAAATTTTTTCGTTTGTATCAGATCTCATTACAGTTTTATCCCGGGAGACGGGGAGCGAACATCCGTCCCTCCGACACAAACGTGATTTCGCAACTTCATGCAGTAAGAAACAGGATGAGGGAATCGTTGTAGATGTATCCCGTAACGTTCCCTTCGTGTTTTAGCGAAACAGCTTTAAACTGAAAGATCGTGGGAGAATAAACAAACAAAGCTCAAGTATCGGATCAACAGTCGTTCTAATTTTTTTTTTCAGAAAATATTTGTATACTCTTCCGTTGTAGAAAGAGACCGTTCTGACTGAAAACAGAAGTAAAAACTTTTAAACACCACGACCGCTTTTATTCAGATTACCAGTTTTGGCGAACTATGTCAAACAATGTCAAGTACTATGAACAATCTTTCAGACAGTTTTACGGACGCTCCCTTCTTATGTGCCTGACTCCACTGTTGATACTTTACACATCTGACACTCACTGAATCTGGTTCCGCTGTCGTGTACTTCCAAGAAATTTTTTTAGTATAAAAGGTGGGAAGAGTGTCTATTCAGCCTCATGAAAACAGCGGTGGGTCTGTGTGGAGGAAAAGTAGAGGAGCCATTTTCTAAAGACAACATTAACGACAGGCGCAGTGGCGTATTAAACACGTGTCTTGTTTATAGTACCATTCAGTGACGTCTTAGACTAGACAATGGATCAAGCATAACTATAAAGGGTGTCTCAAGCGAAACTGAAATAGGTCATGTGGGCCCGCAACCGGCTATATACAGGGAACTAATGGTCAAATGGGTATTTGTTGTGTTATGGACAGACAGGGTGCACACCGCACAACAATAACGTACTCATAATAATTATTGAAAGTGATGACCTTCAGTCTCAGTGGCAAGGGCGCATGAAGTTCTGCCATTCGCACGTGAAGATTCCTGATATCTGTTCTGTCAGGAGACAGGCAGTTTGGGTCCTAGGAAGCAGATCTCTAGCCGTTTCTACGGGGGTTTCATACACCATCGTCTTGACGTAACCCTAGAGGAAAAAGTCCAGAGACGTGGCATCTGGCGACCGCCCTGGCCATGGGACAGAATCACTCCTTCCAAACGAGCGATGGGGGTGCGTGTTGTTCCGGTGCTCGTGGACATTAGGACATTAACACTGAAGTGGGCTGGTGCACCGTCGTGTTGAAACCACATGCTTTGGCGGATAACAATGGGTACACTCTCCAGGAACTGCGGCAGCGTATTTTTCAAAAACACCAGGTAATGTGGATCAGTCAAACGGGGAGACAGCAAACAGGGTCCCATTAGGTGACCTTAGCCAATACCCACCCAGAGAATCGTTGCTGGTTGCCACCGATGTAGATGGCGTGGGAAATGTACTCACTCCCGATATGGCTGTTGCGGGTGCCGAAAACACCATCACGGACGAACAAGGCCTCATCTGTGAACAATAAAACTGTACGATGTTCGGAACTACAGCATTGCAGTGGGTAATCCAGTGTCAGAAGTGAACACAGGAATCAAAATCGGTTGTTCCCAGTGCTTGCACATTGTGATAACAGCGCAGCTCCAAAAGTACTCTCCGCACTGTAGCCTTCAAAGTGTGCATTTCACGGGTAAGTTGTGGATGCTTATTGCTAGATTGTCAGAAATGTCTTTGGTGGGATCCTTGACCGGCTCTCCATGGTATGAACGACCCCGTCTCTCGTAAGTTGGTATTCATGGAGGTAACCTTCTTCCGTTTCAGATGACATCTGTTGCGGAAGCCTTCCCTGTACATTCGTGTTGCTTTCGGGGCTCGACGTCCTGCTGCACCGTACATTTCAATGCACGTCTGCCGCCTCCCTTGACGAGTAACGTTCCATCTTTGATTACGCGTCGTGCACTCACTGTACACAGTAACACACCTCACCATGGACACATCACAAGTTGTCTGATGCTGAGGGCAACTGACACCCGGGACTGTGGTGTTCCTTCGGCACACATTAATGCGCCGGTGCGAAGCATGCGGTCGTCACATGACACACGTGCTATGATCTAAGTTGTGTACAGTATGGCTCTTTAGTGGTGAGGTTAATGCTCTTTCCATCATCCACTGTCTGTTCCAGCGTACAAAAGATACCCTAGGATCTTCGCGAGAGTGCGGTAGAAGTGCTTACATTGAGACTGGTGGCCGTCACTTCGTACAGTTACTATGAGCTTTGTTATTTTTCCGCGGTGTACGCTGTGTACGTCTATAACACAATAAATTTCCCACCATTCGTTCGCCATCTCAATATAATCTTTTGTGGACCCACTGTCACCCGTTTCAATTTGACCCAAAGGGTTTGAGACACCCTGTAGACATGCGAAACTGCTAAGAGACGACAGGTAGTGAAAAATTGTTAATTATCACATCAAAAAAATAAAGTAACGTAATGAAACCTTTATTAAGTTAGTACAGGCTTTTAGTCTTGGCACACCTTGATATCCACGCACCACGGAAACCGTTGCACGCTGGTGATGAGTCAAATAAAACTGCGCAACAATTGAATCGCTTATTGCAGAAACCACATCCGTACGCTTTTCTAGGATGTTGGGAAACTGAAAAAAACTGTGTCGCATTGTAAGCTGAAGTCTGATCTCTTTCTAATATTTTTGAACGAAACTTTAAGGTGCTAGAAATGCGTACGAAACACGAAATAATTTTAAAGGAATTTACTGTGCTATAAACAATTTTTTAAAATACTGCACTTAGGTTGTTTCTGAAATAAACAACTTTTCCTATTAATTTCTGTAGCAATAATACAGAAACAGACAGGTAAATTGATTAATCTTTGCATGTTTTAAGATGGAAAATTAAGTAAATATCAGAGTTCTACTTATAAAAATGTAAGAGGCGTACATTAGTGAACCAAAAAATACAAATTCGTACAGCAATCGCCTTTCTGGCTTTATTCAGCCTCTGGCATGTCCTCGACAGTTTCTTTCTCGGTCGTTGTCCATTGAATGATGCTGTGATAAAGTTCACCATAAGCAACAGTACAGTCCACTAATTTCATCAGGTCATCAAGTTTCTTTTTGGTGACTGGAACCTAAAAGCAAAAATTTGGTTGTGCAAAACCCAGGGTACAAAGGAACATAGGTCATCAAGTTTCTTTTCGGTGATTGGAACCTAAAACCAAAAATTAGGTTGTGCAAAACCCAGTAAGTGTTTGTAATGCTAAAAAAATTGTTTTTACTTGCTCACTTATTTGATATCCGACTAATAACATTACTGTAATCAACGTACTTTTCCCAAAGGATAACCGTTCTCAGAAGGCAGTTCAGGTGCGCTGTCACTTTTCAATAGAGTGACAGTAGATGAAAATCCTCCAATAAACACCTGTGCCACAACTTTTCCATGAGTATCTTTAGAGTACAGGAACTCTTTCTATCTAGATACCTTGAATGACTCCTTACGTTCTCTTGGTACATCCCTGCCTGATGTTTGATCAGAGTTTGTAGTTTTCTTGTACGACGTAGGCCACCACCGTTGCCGGCCGATGTGGCCGAGCGGTTCTAGGCGCTTCAGTCCGGAACCGGGTTGCTGCTACGGTCGCAGGTTCGAATCCTGCCTCAGGCATGGATGTGTGTAATGTCCTTACGTTAGTTAGGTTTAAGTAGTTCTAAGTCTAGGGGACTAATGACCTCAGATGTTAAGTCCCATAGTGCTCAGAGCCATTTGAACCATTTTTTTGCCACCAACGTTTGAAACTTAATCATCGTCCGAGGTAAGATGATAAACGGAAAAAACGTCCGGATGCACTTGCCTTAAACATGAGCTCAGAATACTGATGGGGAATATAAATTCTGTCCACTTTCCTCAAGAGCCGTTTAAAACTTCCAAAATCGCTGCCGCATGGCGAAAAAGTGTGTCCATGGACTGGAAAGTTATGCGTAATCGTCTCAAACCGACCTCTGTCTCAAACCTACCTCTGTCACAGAGATTCAATAAGAATCGCACAACTGTGTGATTCTTATTTTGGCCCGTTGTCCCATCGCAAAACAATATGAGGTGCTTGACATTAGATGGAATTTCAGTGTCAAAGTAATGAAGCAGCATAGAACAGACTTCATCTGGACCTTTCTGCGGTTCTCCCTCATGGTACGCATACAGTTTCATTAGTTGTTAAGTTATGTACTGAAAAATCATTTAACCAGAGCTGACTCAAATAAAAAACCTCCTGTACGGGTATACGAGACAAAGGCAGGTTTTGCATGAAGTCAAATGCCAATGCCACAGTGTCATCGTATTTGTTCTGAGACGTTCCTTTCATAGCTGAATATTTTTTTTTTTGGATCTTCTGTTATGCAAAACCATTTCAGCTGCTACATTCCGCTTAGCGTTTTCACGCAGAGCTTTGTCTTTCAGTTTTACAGATAAACTTTCACACGTTGAACAAACGTCAACTTGTGGCCGACCAAACGAATATGAGAAGTTCTCTTTGACTTATTTGTAGTAGAAACTATACTTAACTCTGTCTTGTAGGTCAGGGTTATCTAGAATGAACACATCGTGCATCAAGGTATTTTTTTTGGTTTGCCTCCATAATGGGTTATTTTCACATCAAACTTCTCAATTTGTTTATGAATGCGTACCAAATTTCACCTATAACACGTACCCACTTCTTGACTTCCCCCTCCTGTCCACTGGCCTTCTATTAAGGACAGAAACTTTATTAGTTCTCTTAACTCTGTTGTCTGAAATGCACAAACACTTGCAAGAAATCATTTCTACATACTGGAGTTGGAACACCATTCAGTTTTAAATTGTATTTACAAGAGTGCGATTTTTTGTTGTTACATTTCTTTACTGACTGAGACTGCGGCTTTTAACTTTTTCTCCCGAGGAGAGGTAGTATGGCGCCACTCCATGGATTGCTACACTACTGGCCATTAAAATTGCTACAGCACGAAGATGACGTGCTACAGACGCGAAATTTAACCGACAGGAAGAAGATGTTGTGATATGCAAATGATTAGCGTTTCAGAACATTCACACAAGGTTGGCGCCGGTGGCGACACCTGAAAAGTGCTGACATGAAGAAAGTTTCCAGCCGATTTCTCATACACAAACAGCAGTTGCCAGGCGTTGCCTGGTGAAATGTTGTTGTGATACCTCGTGTAAGGAAGAGAAACGCGTACCATCACGTTTCCGACTTTGATAAGGGTCGGATTGTAGCCTATAGCGATTGCGGTTTATCGTATCGCGACACTGCTGCTCGCGTTGGTCGAGATCCAATGACTGTTAACAGAATATGGAATCGGTGGGTTCAGGAGGGTAATACAGAACGCCGTGCTGTATCCCAACAGCCTCGTATCACTAGCAGTCGAGATACCAGGCATCTTATCGGCACGGCTGTAACGGATCGTGCAGCCACGTCTCGATCCCTGAGTCAACAGATGGGGACGTTTGCAAGACAACGGCCATCTGTACGAACAGTTCGACGACTTTTGCAGCAGCATGTACTATCAGCTCGGAGACCATGGCTGCGGTTACCCTTGACGCTGCATCACAGACAGGAGCGCCTGCAATGGTGCACTCAATGACGAACCTGGGTGCACGAATGGTAAAACCTCATTTTTTTTCGGATGAATCCACGTTCTGTTTACAGCATCATGATTGTCGCATCCGTGATTGGTGACATAGCGATGAACGCACATTGGAAGCGTGTATTCGTCATCGCCATACTGGCGTATCACCTGGCGTGATGGTGTGGGGTGCCATTGGTTACACGTCTCGGTCACCTCTTGTTCGCATTGACGGCACTTTGAACAGTGGATGTTGCGTTTCAGATGTGTTACGACCCGTGGCTCTAGCCTTCATTCGATCCCTGCGAAACCCTACATTTCAGCAGGATAACGCACGACCGCATGTTGCAGGTCCTGTACGTGCCTTTCTGGATACAAAAAATGTTCGACTGCTGCCCTGGCCAGCGCATTCCCCAGATCTCTCACCAATTGAAAACGTTTGGTCAATGGTGACCAAGCAACTGGCGCGTCACAATACGCCAGTCACTACTCTTGATGAACTGTGATATCGTGTTGAAGCTGCATGGACAGCTGTACCTGTACACGCCATCCAAGCTCTGTTTGACTCAATGCCCAGGCGTATCAAGGCCGTTATTACGGCCACAGGTGGTTGTTCTGGGTACTGGTTTTTCAGGATCTACGCACCCAAATTGCGTGCAAATGTAATCACATGTCAGTTCTAGTGTAATATGTTTGTCCACTGTCCCGTTTATCATCTGTATTTCTTCTTGGTGTAGCAATTTTAATGTCCAGCAGTGTATTTTGTTTCCGGTTCTAAATGCTGAACCCATATTCCACGATCTGCCTCGCAACGCGCAAGCAATACCGCACATATGGTCCTTCGTTGCTCATTATCGTCTTCTGTTAGGCGGCAAGAAAACCAGCGAGCACACACGTTTGAGTACACCACCTGGCGGACGACTGTGTCAGCACTACCAGCAGAGACGTCCTGTTGTGCAGCGAAGTGTTTGTGACCCGTGGACCACCTCGAATTAGAGTGTCCACACGCTCCAACAATGCAGGAGTCACACCTGTGTGAGGCTGGAAGGTACACGGGAGATCGGACAGGTTTTGCGTGACCTTGTTGCGATGACGACAGGTCTCTCTCCCAACGACTCACCATGCTTTTGTTCACTGCCAGCTCTCCGTAGACATTCTACATGAACCCGTCAGTAACTGCGATGCTCTCATTTTCCTCCAAAAGTATCTTTGTCTGCTTGGAACTCATCTCCGTTACAGACGCCATCTTGAAGACTTCTTATAGCGCCGCCACCTGCAAGAACTTAATGAAGCTATAGAGGCTGAAAGAGAATATTCCACGGCGTACTACAACAAACTCTGCATGTTGTAAGGTGTCAGGAAAATCCAACACCTTCCATGAAAACCCTGACATAATAAGCAAATCCAGTAGTATATCACATAGCTCCGAATAAATCGTGACATTAAATTAACCAAAGTAATACAAGTAATGAGTGAGCAAATGGAATACCACAGACTAACACAAGAATACCTAAATGCATGTCATACCTTCCCACCGTGAGACAGACGCAGTTCCGAGGGGAGAAACGAGAACAGAAGCCGAGAGCAGAACCGTGTTAAGCGAGAAGGCCCTACGATAAGGGACGGACACCCACGTCGCCAGCTAACCGCTACGACCACACCACCCGCATTTTTTTAGCGTGACACTTTGTCGCGTCTCTGTTAGGATAGGACCACCCCCCAGCCCATGTTAAAAGCTAGAGCCCTCCAGAAGAACAGTATAGATCTTACGATAACACAAAAAGGGCTACACCACCTGCAAGTTTTAGCGTGAGACTTTTTCGCTTCTCTGTTACGTTGCAAGCTTTAAAACATTGCCCCACCACGAAAAGTATAACGTTTCTCATTGGATAGACAGAATATTTGTAGGTGGAGCTTAAGGTTAACATTGTGACCCTGATTGGTCAGATGAAAACACAGCCAGATAGTTTTTTTTAAACCAACTTCGGTAAATTGTAGTAAGGAGAAGTTAGGGCAGAGAGTTGCTTCCGAGAGGACGAGCTGGACGGAGATGCGCCGGTCGCCGCCCCCTGACGAACACCGACAAGGTAATGAACGCACGCGATGCCGCATTTTTGAGCGCATCAGGCTTCGCTCAGAACTGCAGAAGTCTCATCTGTTACATCCCCTTTACGTAATACTAGTGTCGATCGTCAATTAAAGCTCATGGTGTTCACATTTGCCACTTGAAGTAAAAATCTGAAACGCGATGATTTTTCTGTTATATGGTTATTGAGAAGCCACATCAGCCACTGTAATTTACGACAAGTTAGATAAGTAATTAAAGATAATTGAGGGTCACTGTAGACCATTTTGATAGTTTGCTTTTTTGTGAAACTTACTTTAAACCTAGTTTATAGATGTGATATGGCATCGGTCATCCTTTGATCCATTGTAGAACTTGGAAACCCATTCAGGGAATATTCGTTCACATTTTTGTTGAACGCAGTTGATTTTTACCATCCTGTATTAAAACATTTCCTTTTATCAATAGTGCAATTTATAAACGATGTTTTGTGAGTAGAATAAAATTTCCAATGGTAAACTTAACTGCTTTTCGATGTTATTTTACCAGCTAACTAAAAATAGGAAAGCCTTGAACCCCTTCCACTAAATTTAGTTAGTATTAAGATTCTTTTACAGGGAGTGCAGTGGAGCTGACGCTGAAATCATTAAGTATTTGGTTATATCATCGCTAGTCTCACTGAACTCTTCTGAATTCTACATGTCATGTGTGGTCTGGCGTCTCCTTACCAGCAACAGGTCCCAGGTTGAAACTAGTCAATTCCCTAAAAAGCACGCTCAGAGCGTCGTTGCGCGAAAGTGGTAGGGAGACATGCTATAGAACAAACAGACACCATGCAGAATGTTAGAATGTTTGTGTTGACTGTAGCAGAGGACACATGGCAGCCCCTAGTGGCTTGCACCTCTGTTACATTTTATTTTAATTCTGACTATCTGACGCTGTCAGGTATGACCGCAGCTGTCGTATTTTTTGGTACGTTATGCTGTAACATTTAGTTTTAATTTTGTCCGAAGAAGGTGTCCCTTGTGACACCGAAACCTAGGTCACAAATTAATTGTGTTCGCGACTGAGGGCTGTGTTTTTGAAAATTTTGTGATTAGATGTGCTGATATGACACTAAAATACTGAGCTGTTGTTGTGAGATCTAAATGTGTGTGTTTACAATTTCTCTGATTAGCTTGTTTCCAACAAAGGGGCGTGGTTTGAGGAGGAGTAGAAAATTCTGATCGGTCTAATAGCAGAGCTAAGTATGTGTTTTGGCTCATGACTCCCCCACTTTTGGTTGGCACCTGCTTACTTGCTTGAAAATCCTACAGTTGTGCTAATAGTAACAATAAATACTTATCATTCACTTGTTGCCGTCAAAGTAAAGGAGAAGAGAGAATTCCTTTTCTGTTATAAATTTTCTTACACGTTCTTTCTTCACTGAATTGCTGCAGTATTTAAGGACAGGTGTGATTCTTCCCTGTGCAATAATTCACAGCTGACACTGTGAATGAACTTGGCTGATCGTTCCGGTGATTGCTACGCGGTGAATAGTGGATGGGGCGACTGGTACGGTGGCTCACCTCGATGAATACGTAAGACGGGCCGAGGAGAGGCAGCATAAAGAATTCCATTAGCAGGCTGGAGCGCGGCGCCAGCACCTGTGTCGTCTGCTGCCTACCTGTGGGCGGCGTTTGGCGTGGGTGGGGTAGGGAGGGGGTAAGGGGAAGAGGGAGGCAAGAGTTACCACCAGAGGGGCACCGAGAATGGACGGCTGTCACGTGCTTTCGTCAGCTTCTCGTACCACTCCAGTCTGCATGCATACTGTAAAGGGAATTAAGAGAGAACTTCCATTTGGTTGATGAGGAAACACTAAATATTACGGCAGGAGTTGGACCATTGTGGATTAAGGGGAGAAGCTCACAGCTGATTCACATCTTACTTTATGAAGAGACAAAAGAAGGTGGTACTCCGCAGTACTGAGAACAGCTACGACGTGCAGTGCCAGCGGGACTCCGTTAACTGGGGAATGCCCCAAGGGTCGGTGCTGGGGCCGCTACTATTTCTTATTTATATGAGTAATATGTGTTCTAATATTAGAGATGATCCTAAAATATTACTGTCTGCTGATGACACCAGCTTGGTAGTGAATGATGTTCTGTGCAATACTGACACACGGTCAACTAATGCAGTTCGAGACATCAGTTCATGGCTTCTAGAAACGAAATTGATGCTAAATCACCGAAAGACTCAGTTTCTACAGTTTCTAAGGCGCAATTCAGCAAAAACTGATATTTTGATTACACAGAATGGGCATACAATTAGTGAGACTGGACAGCTCAAGTTCCTAGGCATTCAGATAGTTGGAAAGCTGTCGTGGAAAGCCCATGTTCAGGATCTTGTTCAAAAACTAGATGCTGGTTCGACACGAGGAGTCTGCTTATTTTCATTCACTTATGACGCATTTATTATTTTTTGGGGTAACTCTTCGGAGTCAGAAAGGGCATTTTTGGCTCAGACATGGGTAGATCGAGCAATATATGGTGTAAGTTAGCGAACCTCTTTTCGACCCCTGTTCAGTAGTCTGGGAATTCTGACATTGGCCCCTCAATACGTGTTTTCGTTTGTTGTTAACAATATCAGCGTATTCCAAAGACTTGGCAGCTTTCATTCAGTCGATACCAGGCAGAAATCCAGTCCGCATTTACAACGCCCCTTCTTGAATCTTGTGCAGAAAGGCGTGCAATATTCTGCTGCATCCATTTTCAGCAAACTGCTGCAAGAATTAAAAAATCTTGGCAGTAATCCACGCACTTTCAAGTCGAAACTGAAGCGTTTCCTCCTGGCTCATTCCTTGTATTCTGCCGAGGAACTCGTGGAAAAATTAAAGAAGTAGGGCAATCTGCGATTGCGTTTATTTAAACCTACGGCTTGTCATTTGCATAGGATACGTTTCATTTTATCTGTTATTGCTCTTTTTTTATAATTTCATGTGTTGACTAGTTCCATAACCATGGAAACTGCTCCTCAGTTTGGTCCTAAGGAACATGACATGTAGAATATAAAATAAAATACATGGGACGTATTCCTCATCGCGAATCACGACGGACGTGGTTTCCACCGAGGTTACTGTACGCTCATATAAGGGCTGGTACATCACACGGAATGTGTTCCTCATCGTGATTTGCTACCATAGCGCTATCCAGCAGCAGTTGTCGGCTATACATGTACACTGAAGAGCCAAAGAAACTGCATGCATAGTCATATACAGAGATATGTAAACAGTCAGAATACGGCGCTACGGTCGGCAATTCCTATGTAAGACAACAAGTGTTTGGCGCAGTTGTTAGATCGGCTACTGCTGCTACAATGGCAGGTTACCAAGATTTAAGTGAGTTTGAACGTGGTTTTACAGTCTGGGTACGAGCGACGGGACACAGTGTCTCCGAGGTAGCGATGAAGTGGTGATTTTCCCGTACGACCAATCACGAATGTACCGTGAATATCAGGAATCCGGTAAAACATCAAATCTCCGACATCGCTGCAGCCGGATAAAGTTCCTGCAAGAACGGGACCAACGACGACTAAAAAGAGTAGTTCAACTTGACAGAAGTGCAATTCTTCCGCAAACATTTCAATGCTGGTCCATCAACAAGTGTCAGCGTGTGAATCACTCAACAAAACTCCGAAAGCCCACTCATGCACCTTTGATGACTATACAACACAAAGCTTTACGCATTGCCTCGACCCGTCAACACCGACATTGAACTGTTGACGACTGGAAACATGTTGTCTGGTGTGGGGCGTGTGTAATTGGAGTGGTATGGGACCCCTGACACGTCAAGATACGACCCTGACAGGTGATACGTACGTAAGCATCCTGTCTGATCACCTGCATCCATTCATGTCCATCGTGCATTCCGACGGACTTGGGCAATAATTCCAGCAGGACAATGCGACACCCCACACGTCCAGAATTACTGCAGAGTCGCTCCAGGAACACTCTTCTGAGTTTAAACACTTCCTCTGGCCACCAAACTCCCAGGCATGAACATTATTGAGCTATCTAGGATGCCTTGCAACGTGTTGTTTAGAAGAAATCTCTACCCCTCGTACTCTTACAGATTTATGGACAGCACTGCAGGATTCATGGTGTCAGCCCAGTACTACTTCAGACATCAATCGACTCCATTGCCACGTCACCTTGCGACACTTCTGGGTGCTTGCGGAGTTCCTGCATGGTATTAGGCAGGTGTAGTACTTTCTTTGGCTCTTCAGTGTATGTGGCGTGTACTCTGCGTAGTTTGTTTATGAAAATAAATGTGCGTAAAAATCCTATATTGGCGCTGTTGAAACGCTCATTTGCTCCCTTGTCCGTATGCTATCCTCGTTGTTCCATTTGTAATGCTGCGAGGTGCCGGGGCTAGCAGTGTATTTAACACTAAATTCTTCTCGAATCTTCATATGGAACTGATGCTCTAGGCCCCCCCTTTCTAACTCCTACTTTTGCTGTTGCACATGGATTAAGAAGAAATGTGAACTGACTGTAATCGACCCTGCAAGTGGAGTAGAAAAGAGTTTGGCACCTGCAATAATTTAATTTGATAGACATTAATTAAATATAGAAAAGTTTCAGTAACGTAATGAGACATGAAAGGGTTCTTCTACCGATTAACAGAATGAAAGTTCTGTCGAAAATAACAATTTGATTTATTATGACTAAACTCAAAATCATAAACAAAACACATGAAACATTTACAATACATCAAATTGGATACTCAAATAAATGCTGTGAAGGTGAAGTTGTCCATAAACTAGATTGTGACATTTATGACGAAGTGGTATGTGGAGCCAATTCCTTGCAACTCATATCTTAAGAGAAACACACAGCCAACCCAACATTAATTGCTGCTACAGTAGTGAGAACTCAGACAATGAACACCCAAGACAGAACAAAGTTAGAAAAGACGAACAGGCGCGCTCTGCTGAGCTCTGATTATCACCTAGCAAAATTCCCTAAGCTGCCAGTGCTGCGGACATACATTACCAAGCTGTCTTCTTAACTCCAAGAACACGATCTGGCGTACCAGAAACGATGGCTGGTTGCTTCGACGTCCCGTCGTGGTGATGATAATGTCGCTAGTATAGCCTGAAACAAATTATCCTGGTCTGGTTGTTCCAGACTAAAGACTTCCTATCAATTCAAATGCGCCTCTGAGGGAGACGAAAAGGCTCGCCACACAATCACTGACGGTACAGTGATTGATTTTAACAAGTGAAATCATACAGTTACTCCGATACAGTCAACTTTAGCCAAAACTGCTCAAGACAAACAACATAGGCCGCTTGTACACAGAACATTCAATTTCCAACTGTACTCAGAAAGTTACATTGAAGTCGAAACTTCAGCAACTTCGTCAAACAGTTACAATTAAATAAAGGTGCATTAGAGTGCCAATGGAAGGCAGGCTGTCCAGAGAAGCGAGAGCTCAGTCTTGTAACCTACTCCGACCGAAAGGCGAGAGCCGACTCTCTCAAGAGCACCCGTACAAGCCGAACACAGAACATTCCCGCCCCCACGACAGTCGCCGTGGTTAAACGTTCCAATCAGCAACTCAAAAACCGGCGGAGTATTCCACTCTATTGTCGAAGCATTACCATTCCACCAATGGAGATTCTTGGCGCCAATTTCTGCGCCGATTTTGCTACTCACGGAGCTATGCCTTGAGCAAGCCAATCACAGTTACGATTTTGCAGAAAACGCGGGAATTTGCCCGCCCTGACTGCCTAGGAACACAAGTCATTCCCACGCCTCGCTGGCAGCCGGCCAGAAAGTGTTTTCGCTAAGTTTCTGCGAAGTAACGGAATGTCTAGCCCAGCCGCTCGTTCATGACCCTGCGGGCGTGTCTCCGCCGCTATTATGACAATGTCGGCGTCTGGAAAGCATTCACTCGACTCCCTCACACCCTTCAGCTTAACCCTTTCAAGATCAGGAGTTCCCACCTGTCACCGGACCACCCGGGTGACGAGAGACGCTGTGTGGGAAGTCCGCTTGTGAAGGAATAGCAACTTTTCACCGCATGCAATTAGAGAGGAAAATCGAATTACTCAGAGTAAGACAGAAATATGAGAGGGGGCTTCTGCCACCTCTCATAGCCCCGACGCCATTTTAGATTGTAATTGGTGAGCAGTTGGCTCACTTAGGAGCAAGGTAGTGAGTCAATCACCCAAGAACAATCTTGCAAACTGATTCCACATGCCGCACTCTATAATAAAAATCACTGCAACTGAAAAATGCAGCTCATAGAGGGAGGATTATTTATGATGTAGCCAACTTCACCTTCTTAATATGGAACTCTAACACTCACATCACACATCCATACCCAGGGAGCGCCTTCCAAACACCGATTCACACAGACGTTCACACTCTAAATATGGCCTGGGCACGTGAGCCAAATATGGAGCAGTTTATTCTTTACAATCAGAGTTGGAGTGCTCTGCAATTAAATGCCCAAGACGTTACAACTATTTCAATCATTAAACTAACCTGAACTCAATCACACATGATCATATTTAAGTTAACAATCTCTTTGTGAGCTTTCAAAATCTAATTATAACCTCCGATTCATTCTGTCTCCCTGCAGCAAGAATAACCTTTACAAAATGTTCCCTGAACTGATGGTCCATTCACAATGACAGTTGTGGTGTCTGCTTCAGTTTATGGGGACTTCAGGCCCACTGTTTGCATACACAGAACAAAAATACAGATTACAAAAAAAAAAAAACATGGTGTAGAGAACAATACAGTAATTTGTAATTTGTGCACCCTACTCTATCACTTACATAAGAATTACAGTGCATATTCACAAACACATACAAGGTATAACATACATTACAAAAAGAACAATGCACAAAGAAATTTAAAAAAAAAAACAAGGTTCATGGGGTGTCAAGTTGTCCTTGCACATTGCACAATGTTCACGACTGTGCTGAGAATGCGGTACTAAATCACATTGTTAGAAATATTCGAAGCACTTCACAAATTCGTTAGTTTCTCTGAGGGGGTTGGTATGTTGAGTCATACGCATCGATGCACGTGGTTCCATGTCTTGAGCATCGGAGGGGGGCTTTTGGGATGGGGCCACAGTACTGACATCACATAGGGCTAAACGTCGGGTGTTGTTGCTATGGTGTTGCAACAGCAATAGGGTGTGCTGGAGCATCTGCAGTACTCTGTTGAGATTGCAGCAAGACCCACGCATATGATCACAGCAGTACGATAGGAAGACATAGTGATAGGCTCTCCTCACGTCGATTAATTGTCTCTGAGGTCTACTAGTTGGGATACATCACTAGTCTAGGTCTCTTCTCTCCCAGGACAGTGCTTTACGTTTCCCAATATTGCAGTTCGACGAGGGATGATGGCATGTGGAGTGACTCCACAAGTGTGTGAGGTCATCCAGACAGGATCGAACTAGGAGCGACGATTGCTACAACTGCTCTCTAAGTGAGAGGAGAAGTTAGAAATGAGACAATTCATTTGTTAGAGTTTGTGGCACGATACTGCTTTGTGTATGCAGATCGGCCAATGCTAGTGAGTTGTAAAAACTCAAACCAATAATTAGATAGCGTCGCTTTCTGTACTGAGGCACATGAGGCGCAGGTTCTGACACCTTATGTGATCTTAGTGTACTCACGACAACGTGGTCTGCCGCAGGGAATCCCTCCAAATGGCTGCCGCGTCCGGAGAGCTAGCTGGCTGTTGCGTGCTGGTCGTGTGTCAGTGTCAACGGCCAGCCACACTTTCGCTTGTGGCCCAGCGAGGGCTGTCTGCCGCCTAATCCCTCAGGTATACGGCCCGGTGACTGTCAGCTTGTAGGACTGGACGCTGCCGCACCCTTCTCGTCAGGTGGCGCGCTGACGCTCCCCTTCTTGCAGGTAGCCGATGACCTCTTGTTTTTTGCTCCGGCCGGCCTCTGCATTGCCACGATTCCCGTCATCTGCACAGTTCTGACAAAAATCTTATGCCTAACTTTTTCCTATGACCTTCTATGTTGTAATAAATGTACATAATGGTACGTTGATCGTCTGTCATTTCAGACTCTCTTATTTTAATTTTATAGTTATCAATCTATGGCTATCATTATAACAAAATCTTGGTATATCTAATCTAGACATGGAAATAATCTATCTTGATATTTGTGTAGAGACCGATCTCACTACTTTACATGGTGTGTGATGCTATATTGGATGAACAACTAAATGTGCAGGCCCGCACTAATATTATTATTAATTATATAGACCGACAGTAGACGTGCTCAAGAATTAACTACAATTTGCCAACAATCTACATTCTGTCTTTTGAATAAATTATGTTATTACGTAGGTCGAAGTTTTACTGTGCTATAAAGAACATGCAACTATTCTACTTTCGCTCGCCCGTCGTCCCTCCATCTCCGGTCTGTGATTTGGTGACCTGAAAAATAGCATCCCGACAGGCGCGCGCCAAACACTTGTGGTAGAAAACCCGCACAATATTAAGGATCTAGTTATTATTAAATCCTAAAGTTTAACTTATCCTAGTATATGGTACTCTCTCCGTCTCTCTCTTTTTTTTTTTAACTTATACAATACTCTTACATAATTCCTGTTGCGCTGAGATATCTCGCTGCTCGCCGCTATTGACGACAGTGGTGTGCGCGCCGTACGACATGGCCTCCGAGTTCTCACTACGCCTCACTGAAACTCCAGAGGCTGGGTTAGCCATGGCTATACAAGACAATAAATTTATAGTGGCAACTTCCTTTTCTATGTGATGCGGTTTTCGCGATCAAAGCACACCTTTCCAGAGGCAATGTAATATGGCCAAGCCAGGACTGGTTCCTGTTCAAGATTCAGTCGCCCACCGCACGCCAGCTACACAGTGTCACGAATCTCCAAGTATAATTCCTTGGTTATTCATCTGTGACAGTCACGAGCAGTACGCTAAATCCTCAACCAGCACATTGGCATGGTAGGCTTTATGCCCGCATTTCTACCGTCTAGGGCACCATTGGGGTAAAACGCTCACTGGTTCACCCCGACTTGCAAGACAACGATGCTGGCGCACCACTGAAAAACAATACTGCCCATATTCATCCTAGAAATCACGCAATATGCCACAACCTTGCAGTGCACTGACGCGTGGTTGCAAGCATTGTTATGAACGTCTCGCGAACTGGTTGTGGCCGCTATGGAGCGTATCACGACTTCCCAGAACGCTTCGCGGAGCACGTTCTTGTATGCGCCCGTTTGTGCGACATCTCCTCACTCATCATTATCCCTCAACATGGACACCAGACAGGAAAGGACAAAAACATTGCTCATGGAATGGTAGTGCCTCCTGCTCCATCAACATAGTAAGTCGCGAGCATAAACCAAAATGGAAAGCAGCAGTAAATTCTTATGTGAGACAACGCAGCGTGTTAATAGTTTAACAATCTTGATCTATTAATGCAACGATTATTGTTCCCCGAAGAAAGGTTCATATATTTGCCTATTCTACTATGTACACCACTTAAACTACTATTATTCCACGAACTTCTTTGTGTGAGAGATGTGGTCGAGTCCTATGGACTAGCGCCAATCCCTTGTTAGATTCCCCCTCCTCTGACGTGCATTAGGATTTGCAGGTCTAATTTCAATCTCCTGGTTCTCCTGTTGTCCTTGATTTCGCTCTCTGCAATTACGGTCGCTTTGCCGTTCGTTATTCCTCCTGTCCTAGATTCCTTGTCTAGATTGGGCCTGTTCCCTGACGTTCTGGTTTCCGTGTCTCTGGTTTCCATAACCTTGAATAGCGTAACCTTGATTTCTGTAACCCTGGTTTCCTAACTGACCAGTGCGATGATGCGATCTGTTGTCGTCTTCCCTTGCTGGCCCGTGGTATTTGTTATTTTGCGCCTTCTTCCTGTCCTTTGCGTCTTGTTTATCGAAGACTAGTTCAAGTTCGCGCAATAGACTCTTCAATGCTTCTATGTCAGATCCACACTTCCCGACAAGTGTCTTTTGATACCTAACTGGCAATTTGGAAAAGCAAAATTTAATGATTTCTCCGTTGCTATATGGACTATCTAAAAACTGATTATTTATTTATTTATTGTTCCGTGGGACCACATTTAGGAGAAGTCTCCATGGTCATGGAACGAGTCAATACATGAAATTATAACACGATTGTAGAAACAGATAAAATAAAATATAAGAAACATATTCAGGCGACAAGTCGTTAGTTTAAATAAAGAAAATCAAGAATGTAACACTGGAATTTGCTTAATTTTTTAGCTCTTCCAGGAGCTCCTCGACAGAATAGAAGGAGTGAGCCATGAGGAAACTCTTCAGTTTAGACTTAAAAGTGTTTGGGCTACTGCTAAGATTTTTGAGTTCTTGTGGTAGCTTATTGAAAATGGTTGCAGCAGAATACTGCACTCCTTTCTGCACAAGAGTCAAGGAAGTGCATTCCACATGCAGATTTGATTTCTGCCTAGTATTAACTGAGTGAAAGCTGCTAACTCTTGGGAATAAGCTAATATTGCTAACAACAAACGACATTAAAGAAAATACATACTGTGAGGGCAATGTCAAAATTCCCAGACTATTGAATAGGGGTCGACAAGAGGTTTTCGAACTTACACCTTAGCTTACACTTAACTTACTTAACTAGCTTAACTAGCTTACTACTTAACTACTTACTAGCTTACTACTTAACTAGCTTACTACTTAACTAGCTACTAACTAGCTTACTACTTAACTACTTAACTAGCTTACTTAACTAACTTAACTAGCTTACACCTAACTTACACTTAGCTCGAACAGCCCGTTTTTGAGCCAAAAATACCCTTTTTGAATCAGAAGAATTACCCCAAAAAATAATACCATATGACATAAGCGTATGAAAATATGCGAAGTATACTACTTTTCATGTTGAAATGTCACTTATTTCAGATACTGTTCTAATGGTAAATAAAGCGGCATTTAGTTTCTGAACAAGATCCTGAACATGGGCTTTCCACAACAGTTTACTATCTATCCGTACGCCTAGGAACTTGAACTGTTCCGTCTCGCCTATAACATGCCCATTCTGTCTGATTAAAATGCCAGTTCTTGTTGAATTGTGGGTTAGAAACTGTAAAAACTGAGTCTTACTGTGATTTAGCATCAAATTATTTTCCACAAGCCACGAACTTATATCATGAACTACATTATTTGATAATGTTTCAATATTACACACAATATCCTTCACTACCAAGGTGGTGTCATCAGCAAACAGAAATATTTTTGAATCACCTGTAATACTAGAAGGCATATCATTTACATAAATAAGAAACAGCAGTGGCCCCAGCACCGACCCTTGGGGAACCCCCCATTTAACAGTGCCCCATTGGGACTGAACATCATTACCACTCTCAATATTGCGGAGGATTACCTTTTGCTTTCTGTTCTTAAAGTAGGAGGCGAACCAATTGTAAGCTACTCCCCTTACTCCATAATGTTCCAACTTCTGCAGTAATATTTTGTGGTCAACACAGTCAAAAGCCTTCGTTAAATCAAAGAAAACACCTAACGTTCGCAACCTTTTATTTAATCCATCCAAAACCTCACAGAGAAAAGAGACTATAGCATTTTCAGTTGTTAAGCCATTTCTAAAACCAAACTGTACATTTGACAGCAAATTATGTGAATTTAAATGCTGCAGTAACCTTGTATATACAACCCTCTCGATAACTTTAGCAAACACCGATGGCATAGAAATAGGTCTATAATTGTCAACATTATCCCTGTCTCCCTTTTTATAAAGTGGCTTCACTCCCGAGTACTTTAATCGGTCAGGAAACCGACCACTCCTAAAGGAAAAGTTACAGATATGGCTAAGTACTGAGCTAACATACGTGGAACAATACTTCAGTATTCTGCTAGATACCCCATCATATCCATGAGAGTTCTTGGTCTTTAGTGATTTAATTATTAACTCAATCTCCCTCTTGTCAGTATCATGGAGGAGCATTTCAGGTAGCAGTCTCGGAACACTTTTCTCTAAGAGCGCTATATGATTCCCTGTTGGGACTAGGTTTCTATTTAGTTCACCTGCTATATTCAGAAAGTGATTATTAAGTACTGTACATATATGCGACTTATCAGTAACACGGACATCCCCACTACGCACTGATTCTATATTCTCGACCTGTCTCTGTAGACCAGCCACTTCCTTTACGACTGACCATATGGTTTTAATTTTATCCTGAGACTTAGCTATTCTATCTGCATACCACATACTTTTTGCCTTCCTAATAACTTTTTTAAGCACCTTACAATACTGTTTGTAATGGGCTGCTGCATTTAGATTTTGACTGTTTCTAACGTTTTGATATAATTGCCACTTTGTTCTACAAGATATTCTTATCCCTTTAGTCAGCCACCCAGGCTGCCTGTTTTTGCTAGTACCCTGTTTTGAACGTTCTAACGCAAAGCAACTTTCAAAGAGCACGAGAAAAGTCTTGAGGAAAGCATTATATTTATCGTCTACTGTATCAGCACTATAAACATCTTGCCACTCTTGTTCCTTGATAAGGTTTACAAAAGTCTGTACAGCAACTGGATCAGCTTTCCTAAAAAGTTGGTAACTATATTTAACATGTGTTGCAGCACAAAAATCTTTTAGACTTAAAATTTGTGCATCATGATCTGAAAGGCCATTCACCTTTTTGCTAACAGGATGCCCTTCTAATAATGATGAATGAACAAAAATATTGTCTATGGTTGTTCTACTGTTCCCTTGCACTCTCGTTGGAAAGAATACGATTTGCATAAGATTATATGAATTAAGGAGGTCTACCAGCATCCTTTTCCTTGCACAATCACTTATACAATTAATATTGAAGTCACCGCATATAACTAACTTTTTGTATTTCGTATAAAGTGAACCAAGAACCTCCTCTAGCTTTAGCAAAAATGTTGTGAAATCGGAGTCTGGGGATCTATAAATAACAACAGTAAGAAGTTTAGCTCCACTAAATTTAACCACACCTGCACAACATTCAAACACCTTTTCAGTGCAGTACTTTGAAACATCAATTGACTCAAATGGGATACCGTTTTTCACATACATGGCTACTCCCCCACACCGCAAAGAGCTCCTAGAAAAGCTGGCAGCCAACCTGTATCCTGGTAAAGGAAGCCTCTGAATTATCTCCTTATTTAAGAAGTGTTCAGATATACCAATAATTTCAGAGTCAACATCTCTAAGCAGTTCACTAACTTTATCTCTAATACCTTGTATATTTTGATGAAATATACTAATTCCCTCATTAATCGGATACCCAAGCTTTGTAGAAAGTGGTTTCTTTGTTAGAGAGACTTCCCTTAAGCAGGAATACCTATCAGCTGACTTCAATCTAAAAAAGGTACAGCTCTAACATCCACAACTACCGGAATTTTCCCATGAGTGATCCCACCACCCCCACCTATGCTGTCACCTATAAGTTTTGCCAACCTCCCCTTCCCATACCTGTTGAGGTGCAGGCCATGTCTAGTGAAACCCGTCCTACTGATAGACTCCACCGACACCACTGAAATGTGACTCATGCCTTCTGTCATCAGCGCACCCCCAAGTCTCATGTTATTACGCCTGACGGCTGTATTAAGATGAGGCCGATCGTGACGCTGAAACAGTTCCACGAAATGCACATTCGTGTTGCCAGTCTGAGTGGCTATCTTTTCCAGGTCACCATCTATGTCATACTCCCCATTCCTATCAATACTATTACCAGCCCCACCCACAATCACTACCTGATCCTCTTCAGTAAAATCCCTACATAACCCCCCTATGTTAAAAGTCACCTGAGCCAATCCTGCATTAGGCTTCACAATGCTGGTGACCTGGTATTCACTCCCCAAAACTTCCTGCAACTGCTGGCCTACACCTCTACCATGAGAACTACCTAACAGCAGAACCTTCTTCTTTCTCTTAGACTTTGCAACTGTCCTAGCCACCGTAACTGCTGAGGTCTGCTGCATACTTTCTACATCTACAGCTACTAGAGATTCCTCTCCACTAGACTCTGACAGTTGGTCATATCTATTACAAACACCAATAGTAAAACTATCTGAAAATCTCCTTCTCCTAGCAGATTTCTTGCCAACAGCCAGCTCCCATTCCCCAACCCCCTTCTCCCTCCTCATCCTATCTAGCTCCTCCTGTGCGTTTTTCAACTGCCCCTGAAGGGCACAGATCTTACGCTCCTGCTCCTCTATCAACTTACTCTTGCTACATAACCTGCAGTTCCAGGAGAAGATCTCACCAGAATGCCCACTGGCTTCCCCACTGCATTCCCCCCAGTGAAAATACTTCGAACAAGTCTCACACCGAAATCCACTACTCACGAACCTACGGCAAAGCCCACACTTCTCACTCATGGTAAAATTTTACAATTATTGAAACAAGAAAACAACTTTATCTAAGTTCCGCTACTACAATAAGAAGATGTTAAAAACTGACTACAATTATCACAAACTTGCTCTACAAGGGAAGTAACTACTATTATTGACAGTATTAATCAACAACAAATGAGAATATAACAAAATACTAACACAGAAAGAAAATCAAACGTCTAATGACAGTAACGAAACTGAAAGCAGTTCGCAAAAATTTCTTCTGAAGTTATTTCACCGGAAAACCCAAGAACACCGGTTGAAGACTACTAAAGTTCCTAAATAAACTACTATACACAAACAATTAATTAGTACTTAGCTTTCGATGCGCCGCTACAGCTGCAACTGGTCAGCGCGGAATGTAAACACGGGTAAGAGGTTAAGTTGCTCGATACGAAACACTCACAAATATCAGGCCACAACACAAGAAATGCAGAGGTGAATGAAGAAACCACTAATAAGTCACTTATATAGTAAATATTATCACAAAACAGTTAAAATATATATCAGAAACATAAAAATAGATGAAAACTTAGAGAGCGATCTCACACACAGTCACGCGCTTATCTTCTTGAGTAAATCATCAAAAAATTTCGTTGCGCTCATATGCCCGGACACTTCCACTCAGGACAAAATATTATTTCCTCTTTAATCCTGTCTTGCGTTTCCTTTGACCAGTAGGTCCGCGGGAATGCACCAACAAATTCCTGATACGTCCGACGCGTCGCTGCCACACCCCGCATCTTTTCCGCGGCTTGGCCTTCGATGTGTCCACACATGAATTCTAATTTTGCCTGGGTTGGCCATGACGACGGTAATGAATTTGTAAACTGCATCACCCAGCTCTTCGGATGCAATTGACCCTCCATTATCTTTGAATTTCTGGAATTTTAGTATCGACAGGAAGTGATTCTGATCAAAATCCTGTCCGATCCGCGCACTGGTGTTGTCACTCGTTTCCGATACTTCCACGTCTGCTGAGTGTCCTGATATATCTTGCTGATCTATCTTGCTGTGATGTGCTACCTCTGTATCACAGTGGAGGTGGGATTCAGCATTCACTCTTCTAAGTGGGCTGCAATTATTGGAGCTATTACCCGCTGTTTCTGCGTGTGCATTGTTAGTTCCGCACTCTGTCACTGGGCTAGGGCACGGCGGGCTTTTCCTCGGAGACACAATTCTGTGTACTCCATCATTGGTATCCGAACGCGCAGTGCTCGTGTGCCCGTTTCGCTCTAGTTTTGCTATCCGACTCTCTACTTCTTTCATTCGTATCGTGATGTTCATAACCGCAACATTACCTTGAGTCTTTAAGACCGCTACGGATTTTGAGTGGGCTTGTGTCACACGTCGCAAGCGCCCTGCGAGTTGAGAAGTTACTTTTGCGATTTTCATTGCCCCTGTTGCTGCCGTTTTGGCTAGGCCTGCTACTTTTTGTGCTGCCATTGACATTTGTTGTGCTTCTCCACATTCTTTCTTTATTCTTAGTATTTCCCCACGAATTTCCCCTATATACGAAATTATTGCCTCAGTGTCCTTCTTACGCTGTTCGTCAGCTTCTTCCTTCTCCTTCTTACGTTGTTTCTCAGCTTCTCCCTTCTCCTTCTTACGCTGTTTCTCATCTTCTTCCTTCTCCTTCTTACGCTGTTTCTCATCTTCTTCCTTCTCCTTCCTGCGTCGTTCGTCACCGTCTTCTTTCATTGATCGTAGGCAGCTCAGTATTGGGTTTATGTCATTTTTTGATCCTCGTCACATATGGGCGACGTAACTATGGACACCTGGGCGCTAGAGCTCTGACGTGACCGAGCTGGCCTCTGTCTGCTCTCGTTCGTTTTACTGTAAACTTCTGCTACCTTCTCGACCTGTGTGCCTGTCTCTGTTTCATCCTCTACCTCATTTAACAAATAAAAATATATATAAAATAATAATAATACTAATAATTTTATAATAATAATAATAATTGTTTCGTTGGATAAGTAATTGAGAGATTAAAATTTACGCCGTGAATTTATCGAGCTTCGCACGTCCGAAGATGTACGGAACGTAGCCTGGGCTCAATATATTTTTTTTGTAGACAAAGTCTGATATCTGACCTCAGCTTCAATCATTAAAATGGAGTGACTAAAACCACTAAAACAAAGAAAAGCATAAGATTAAATAAAATATATATTCATTTTAACATATACATTACGATATAAATGACACTTACGTAAAATTCTATCTAAATAATTGCAGATAATTCACAAATGAGAGCGACTTATTAATTCTGCGCCTCTTTTCTGCAAATAAATATCAATATGGCAAACTGTGGAGCCACACAAAATATTACGTCCTTCTAGGACAACGAATGACACAAGAGTGTAGCTGCCTACTGGATGTGACAAAAGAGCGGTCTTCATTCCTTTATTTTGCATTCTCTTGTCTTAAAAAATCGATACATATAATCTAAGTTAACTAAATTAAATATTGTCTGTGCTCGACTGCAAATGGGTCCTTAAAATGCCCCCCAAATTGCGAAGCCAAAGGTGTACCACCTTCAGCTGAGCAATTTGTTGACGTATTTTCTTTATTTGTCATGTCATGAGTCATGAGTTATTACGTATCTTATTTCACAGATTAAACATATAAAATGTCTTAAATCTAAACAAATACATAAATAATATTTACATACAAGTTAAAGGAAATTGAAAAGAAAAAATTTAAATTGTCGATTCCATGCGGATTCAAATGCGCGCACTTAGGTTGGATAGCCTACTGCATTACCACGTGGCTATTGATGCTCACTGACCGAAGTCTCTCCATAACATGTATACGTAGACTGTAAGAATCATTTCACAGTTCATATTCACTTGTGCTTAGTCACTTTGTAAAAAATTGTTGGGTATATAGTCCATTGTTCTCTTTCGCTTCAAAATGTTATTACACATGTTCATTCAGTAAATGAAATTAATTAATGTTTTTGTGCATATTCAGAGATATGTGAACTTATTCTCTTTAGAATGTCACTTGTTAGAAATGGTTTTTACTGTGCTAAAGTCTTTGCACTTTAAAATAAATGTCACGTGTACACGGTTTGTTTACGTTGAGGCGAAAGTTCTTGAATAAATAAGTTGGAGATCACCAATACCGCAGTGAAGCGTGCTTTGGAAGACGTAGTTAAAATGTGGTTTCGTCTTGGTGGGAATACATGGTGTCAGTGGTTCCATACTGACCAGTCCGTGTTACATCTACTCAATAACCTCCATATTTCGTCTTCCAAAAGGCGTATGTCGTCTCCTGGATATTGTGTCGCCGTTTCGTCGAAAAGTGTGCCGTGGTTTTGCGGTTCACGTCACCTATAGTGTCCCATCATGAGCGAAGTGAACCGTTTTTTTTTTTAAATTTGCACACAACTTGTTCATACATTTTTTGTTGCAAAACAAAATGTTCGTTCACAACAGAGAGCACAAAACAAAACAAATATCACTTCACTTTGAGTACAGTTTTCTGTTACATGTTTACATAGATATAAAAAAATTTTCTGTGAAACATGTACCTATACATTTATATTGCATTGTTTGGTAATACATAGGCTATACATATTTTACGTTTTCAGTTGCATTAAACTAGATATTTACAAATACATTTGGGTCAGATATAGAAAAATTATCTTATAGGTTCAGTGTTTTTTGTTTGTTTTTTATTTTTTAATAAAGTTTTCATTTTAAGTATATTTTCCTTTACATCAGTACTACACAAGAAGTGTTCTTCCTCATTAAATGTTTCCTGCAACACAAACTCTCATAGTTGGTTAGAAAACATCTTGGAGATGATCTGTCCTGAAAAGTCATGAGTACAATAAGACACGAAACGTCACATCCACAATCAATTCCAAATTAGCACATGCACAAAGTATCATTTACAAGTAAAATAAAGTATATAGCCTTGCTCATTTAATCTCATTTGTCATTTCCTGTAGAGTGTTTTTTGTGCATGTTGTGTTTATGTGGATTGTGGTGTGAGTGTGAATAGCAAATCAAGTGTCTATCATGCCAATTAATATATCAGGTTCAGGGCAGAAATTGTCTCCGGTCATTTAGTCTGTCAGCTTCTCTGCAGGGTACTAATAAATATAATCAGTAGCTGTGTTTGCATGAAAATTGTTAGTTCTTCCTGTGTCTTATCTTCTTGCTGCTGCTGTTATTGCTGGTGCTGTAAAATGTAGATACTCAAGATTATAGCTTATATCTTCTTCTTCTTCCAGTTTGAAGTACCAGATGTGACTTACCTTGTTGTTGTATCAGCATACTCTGCTAAGGGCTAAAAGTTTTCAAATCTTTGTGAGGGTACAAACCTAAAATTCTCTTATTCTTGGGGTTTTGTAGAAGATATGCTCCAGGGTGTGGTATATCAATGATTGTGTAAGGACCTTCATATAATGGATGCCACTTAACATTACGTTTTAGAGGTGATGACGATTTGTAGTGGGTCTTAAGTAGAACTTGCATGCCTATTGTAAAGTTTTGCCTTCTTTTAAGATTAGCACCATAGTTCTTATTTCTAATGTCGGCTTGTTCAGTAATTGGAATGAGTACTTCCCTTTGGAATGAGTACTTCCCTTGATGTGCTGGATTTCAAGAGTAATTCTGTAATGCAAGTGCCCATCGTGTAAGTCTAGGAAGAATGAGTTTACATGACAAAAGGAAGGTAAGTTCTTGATGGTCAGTGTATATAATGGTGTGTCTTCCATACAGATAACAATTAAACCTTTTAAATTCCCATATAATATATAATATTTCCAATTCTGTGGCAGAGTAAGATCTTTCACATTCCGTTAAAGTCCTACTGGCAAAATCAATGATCTTAATATGTTCTGAAGTTTCTGTTTTAACAAGTTGAAATAAACAACATCCCAAACCAATGTTTGATGCACCACAAGCAATACAAAAGTTCAAATTGAAGTCTGGATGTTCCAGCATGTTAGAATTTACTAAGGCTTCTTTGATTTTAGTAAGTCATTTTCACAGTCTTGGTTCCTAATCCATATCTGGTTCTTCTGTAATAAGTTTAAAAAGTTCCTGCTATTGAGTAACTGTTTAGGTATGAACCGTCTGAAAAATGAGCATAGACTGAGAAATGATTTTAACTGTTTCTTTGTAGTGGGACTGGGAAAATGTCTGATAGCATCTAATTTTGAAGGGTCAGGTTTAATGCCTCGTGTGTTGATGATGTGTCCTAGGTATTTGATCTCAGAACAAGCAAATCTAGATTAACGAAGATTGGCAGTGATACCAGCTTTTGTGAATCTGCATAGTAAAGTGTTCAGGGTATCAGTGTGTTCCTTCCAGGTTTTTGAGGCAATCAGTATGTCATCTACATAGTGTGTAACAGTTTCTAGTAAATCATCACCGAGTACAGACTTTAGTGCAGTAACGAATACTCCTGAGCTTACATTTAGGCCAAATGGTAATACACAAAATTGATAATTTCTGCCACGAAACATAAAGGCTGTATATTTTCTAGATTCTTTGCTTATTGGCACTTGCCAAAACGAGTTGTTAAGGTCTATTGTAGAGAAATATTTTGCATCCAGGAATTTCTGAAGTTGTTCATCAAGATTCTCTGGTTGTGTCCTCACAGGTAAGATAATTTGGTTGATAGCTCTTGCATCTAATGCTAACCTGATACTTGCATTGTGTCTTTTCACTACAGGCAAAGGGCTACAATACGGAGATGTTGATGGTTCTATAATATTCCATGTAATCATTTTCTTCAGTTCTTCCCAAACCGCAGGTCGCAGAGCTAGAGGTACATTGTATGACTTGTGGTAATAGATTTGGTGAGGCTTGACTTCAATCGTATACATACACGTGTTGATCCTACCTGGCTTACTAGTGAAAACATCCTTATTCTTAAGTAAAATATGTTTAAGCTGGGATTTCTCCTCTTCATTAAGAGCATCACATTGTGATAACTTAGAATTAATTTGTGTAAGTACACCATTCACTACCTCGCTGTGTGATACAGGTTGTTGTGTGGAATCTACGTCAGTCTCAAGTATAATCTGTATCTTGTAGCCAGAACAGTGCTTGTTATGGTCTACTAGTCGAGTGTCCAAGTTCAAAACTATGTCTCTGCCTTCATACTTAAAATAATTTATGCGTTTGGAGAAGTCTATTGTGCAGTCCTTCTCGCAAAGAAAATCAATACCCAATTGGCAGCAAGGTTTTGGACAACTAGGAAAGGCTATTGTACGATTCCATTTCCCATATTAACAGTCACAAATACCTGCTTATTAACCCTACTTGACTTATGACCTAATGCAGTTAATATTAAACAATTTTGAACTGGGAACTCTGGTATCTTAGAAGCTTTCTTCATCATAGTATGAAAATTGTGAGAAATCACACTGACAGCAGCTCCTGTATCAATAATTATGTTAGTAGTTATACCCCCTACAATGCCTGAGGTGGAAGACAGTGCAAATCTTTTCTTTATATTGTGACATTGTGTGTTGTCATGTATCAGATCTTCAGCTAAGTTTCCACTTTCATTATATCTTAAGAATAGTGTAGGCAACTCTTGTTGTTTAAATGTTAATTTTTCTTGTTTCACAGTTTCACTAGCAAGTGTATATTCAAACATAGTTTCTAAATTGACGTTGCCCCCAAATGTTCCTCAGTCACGACCTGGGGCTCAGTAATGACTGGTTCTAGTTTACCTGGTTTGTCTGGTCATTGACAAGTGTAGTTGTAGTTTCATTAGCTACCTCAATAATATTTACATTAGGATATTGTCTTTGCCAATCGCCTGTCTGTTTTCGGTTGGCTGAAGCCACTTGTGGACTTGTATTGCTTGTTTGTGCAAAATTCCCTTGTGGCATCTGAATATGATTTTGTGGTGGCGGTTGCTGTGTTTGCCACTGTCACACATAATACTGGTTGTTGTTCTGGTTAAAGTGCGGTGTAGGTTTTCCATTTCTTGTGTAATCTGTGTTACTGTTTCTTTGCCAGTGTTTCTGTTTGGCTTTGTGTCCGTTGCTGTTTCCGTTATTCCTTCTTGAATTAAAATTGTCGTTTCTTCGTTTTTTGTACGGGTTACCTCCCTGTGTATAGTTACAGTTGTTGTTTGTGTTTAGCTGTGAGTTTTGGTGATTTTTTTGCATGTTTACTGTGTTTTGTTGTGAATTTTGCTGCGTGTTTGGTAATGTGGCAATGTAGACATGTTGATTCGCACTGCGTGAGTTGTGTGTTGGTTCTTGTTCTTCATACAGTAAATCAACAGCATCTAAATTTTCCAAAAAATATTCAGGATCGTCGTCCAGTAAGTACAGTAATTTCTCTTTAATATTAAAAGGAAGTCTTGCTTTCAGTGATCGGATTACATCTTTTGGTTTCACTGGTTCATTAAGGAAGTGTATCATGTTTAGGTACTTCTCGAAATATCGGCGCAGATTGCCGTGTTTAGCATTGAAGTGTTGGCGGATACGTTCCTGCACAGTGGATGACCAAAACTTATTCAAGAAGGCGCGTTCAAACTGCTCGTATGTTACACATCTGTCGCTTTCATGGTAAGCCCAGACAGCAGCGTCTCCTTGAATGTAATCCACAACGTGTGCAATGCGTTTGTGGTCGCTCCACGAACGTGGGAATGCGTTCCTAAAAGCTTTTAAGAAGATGACAGGGTGTACAGTGTTTTTACCTGGTATAAAAGGTTGGAACTTACGGTGCTTGAATAGACTTTCTTCTTCTTTGTTACGTGTTCGTCTGTTTCTTTCCGTGTAATCATTGAATTCTTCCCTGTGCGTACATGGTTCTTCGTCAAAATGATAATTGTATTGTATTTCAGGCGATGGGTATTTGTTGCTAAGCGTGTCAGTGTATTGTGTATTTGAGTGTTGAAATTCGTGTTTGTACATGTGTTCATTTCCGAATCGAGTTTTTCTTCTGTGTGTGTTAAAATGTGTAGTGGGTGTACTATTCTGTTGTGCTTGGCATTGAGTTGTGTTCGTTTGCATATCGTCATCGATTACTTGTCTATTGTTGTTCATGTATTCCACTACAGAATCGTGCACAATATGTGGCAATTTGCTTTGTATACTTTCTTCAAAAATTTTGTCTTTGTGTGCTGTCCATTCTTTAAATTGTGAATTAATGCGAGAAAAATGGGGTTCAGCCTCTTTCTGTATTGTTGTGTGAATCTGTTTGTGAATGTCAGCTACGTTTGTTTCTATTTTATTCACCTTTAAATTAATTTCGTCACATGCGTGCGTGTTTGATTCTAATTTGCAATTAATAGTTCCACAGGTTTTTGTCAGTTCATGCATGTGATTGGCATTGTCGTTTTGTCGTAACTATAAATTTTCAAATTTTTCCGTAAGATCGTCGACCTGTTTGGAAAGATGTGTATTAATTTCATCTACCTTTTGAGTCAGTGTAGCGAAGTCTGATTTTATGTCATTTCTGAAAGCTGCATTGTCTGTGATTAATTGTGTGAATTTTTCGTCATTATCTTGCTTAATATTGGATATGCCTTCCAAAATTGAATTCAGTATAGCGGCAAAATTTTGACTGCAAAATGAGCTTTCCCCCGCCGCCTCATTAAGACATGACGTGGTCTCTCAGGTTTGGTTCTGAATTGTTCCTTTCGGCGTTTATGTGTGTCTGTAGCGGATTATTTTGATGTGTTTGCGTGTCTTTATTAACTTCTGTGTCTGAATGTGTCTGTATATACAAGTTTGCATTACTTGATTGTTGTTCCATTGTGTACTGGTGTCGAATTTTTACCATATCGTCAATAAATTGTGTGCAAGAAAAAATTTTTTTAAACGCGCTGTGTGAAAATGTACTGCCTATGTGTGTGCTTAAATGACTGAGAATGATTGAGAGATGACTTTAAAGATCGGAAGTAGCATACGTGTTAATGGTGACTAGCCATGTTGCTTGAATCTTGTACAATATCGGCCATATTGTGCAATGTAACTTGCGTATTGTTGGATCGGAATGTAATCGTCTGAATAATGAGATTTCACGGAATTTGGAAAAAAATACTGAATGGAAACTGAATATTGAATTTAATGCTGAGCAAAATAATTTTGAATGAAAAATGTGCTTGGAATCAAATGTGGATGCGCGAGTGCTGCATCTTACCGTACATGTCGACTTGATGCGAAGATTGGATTTACAGTCCAAATTGTCTCCAGCTTTTATTCGTTTTCTTCAATATTCTCGCCACATAGGTTGTTGCTGGTCAGGATGTACATGAAAAAGAACAATTAGTTGTAGTACAGATAAAATAATGAGTCCTGGCACATAGTCGCCAGTTTAACAAATAAAAAATAAAATAATAGCAATATAATAATAATATATAATAATTTATACTAATAATATGTAATAATAATAATAAAAATTGTTGTTTGGTTGGATGAGTAATTGAGAGATTATAATTTTACGCCGTGAATTTATCGAGCTTCGCACGTCCGAAGATGTACGGAACGTAGCCTGGGCACACTATATATTTTTTGTACACAAAGTCTGATATCTGACCTCAGCTTCAGTCATGAAAATGGAGTGACTAAAACTACTAAAACAAAGAAAAGCATAAGATTAAATAAAATATATATTCATTTTAACATATACATTACGATATAAATGACACTTACGTAAAATTCTATCTAAATAATTGCAGATAATTCACAAATGAGAGCGACTTATTAATTCTGCGCCTCTTTTCTGCAAATAAATATCAATATGGCAAACTGTGGAGCCACACAAAATATTACGTCCTTCTAGGACAACGAATGACACAAGAGTGTAGCTGCCTACTGGATGTGACAAAAGAGCGGTCTTCATTCCTTTATTTTGCATTCTCTTGTCTTAAAAAATCGATACATATAATCTAAGTTAACTAAATTAAATATTCTCTGTGCTGGAGTGCAAATGGTTCCTTAAACTCACTATCATAATCACGGCCACGACGTTGCTCTAAGATCACGTCCAAATCACCTGCCTCTTCAATGATTCTGTCGTCCAGTCCTGCTAAAAATGTGCCCATCTCATCTCTGAACCTATCCCCATCAGTAACCTGCCCCCTATCCATTATGATGTCCTCTTTCGTTTTAGCTTCCCTCGCTAATAGTCGTGCCTTACTTCTCGTGATCATTCATGAAAAACAAATTTATATAAAATGCACGATAAAATAATCTAATATCGACATTTTTACACATAGACATAAATTTCAACAACGCCGTTCCAACGCTGTAATTACATGCACAATTTGTTGTGGTACAGAAACTGTACACAAACCCGACAAAGTGTGATGTGGTACGGACACCACATCAAAGAAACACAAAAAGCGATGAACAAACAAAAAATATATACACTGAAAACAAAAACTGTAATAATGCGCCACTAATTAAAACTAATCATGGAACTACAAGAAAAAGAACTTGGGTATTAATCATTAAAAAAATAGAGAAAAAAACTGAATGTTCCTACTGAGAATACTGTTAGCTTATCAGTGATTCACAGGAAAGATCCGAGGCTAAGGGTCGCCATTTTATGCGAGGTGCCGGGGCTATCAGTGTAACACTAAATTTTTCTCGAATCTTCATGTGGAAATGATGCTCTAAGCCCCCACCCCCATTTCTAATTCCTACTTTTGCTGTTGCACATGGATTAAGAAGAAACGCGAACTGACTGTAATCGACCCTGCAAGTGGAGTAGAAAAGAGTTTGGCACCTGCAATAATTTAATTTGATAGACATTAATTAAATAAAGGAAAGTTTCAGTAACATAGTGAGAAATGGAAGGGTTGCTCTACCGATTAACAGAATGAAAGTTCTGTCCAAAATAACAATTTCATTTATTATGATTAAACTCAAAATCATGAACAAAACACATGAAACATTTACAATACATCAAATTGGATACTCAAATAAATGCTGTGAAGGTGAAGTTGTCCATAAACTAGATTGTGACATTTATGACGAAGTGGTATGTGGAGCCAATTCCTTGCAACTCAAATCTTAAGAGAAACACACAGCCAACCCAACATTAATTGCTGCTACAGTAGTGAGAACTCAGACAATGAACACCCAAGACAGAATAAAGTTAGAAAAGACGAACAGGCGCGCTCTGCTGAGCTCTGATTATCACCTAGCAAAATTCCCTAAGCTGTCGGTGCTGCGGACATACATTACCAAGCTGTCTTCTTAACTGCAAGAACACGATCTGGCATACCAGAAGCGATGGCTGGTTGCTTCAACGTCCCGTCGTGGTGATGATAATGTCGCTAGTATAGCCCGAAACAAATTATCCTGGTCTGGTTGTTCCAGACTAAAGACTTCCTATCAATACAAATGCGCCTTTGAGGGAGACAAAAAGGCTCGCCACACAATCACTGACGGTACAGTGATTGATTTTAACAAGCGAAGTCATACAGTTACTCCGATACAGTCAACTTTAGCCAAAAATGCTCAAGACAAACAACATAGGCCGCTTGCACGCAGAACACTCAATTGCCAACTGTACTCAGAAAGTTACGTTGAAGTCGAAACTTCAGCAACTTGGTCAAACAGTTACAATTAGATAAAGGTGTATTAGAGAGCCAACGGAAGGCAGGCTGTCCAGAGCAGCGAGAGCTCAGCCTTGTAACCTATTCCGACTGAAAGATGAGAGCCGACTCTCTCTAGAGCACCCGTACAAGCCGAACACAGAACATTCCCGCCCCCACGACAGTGTCCATGGTTAAACGTTCCAATCAGCAACTCGAAAACTGGCGGAGAATTCCACTCTATTTCCGAAGCACTATCATTCCACCAATGGAGATTCTTGGCGCCAATTTCTGCGCCGATTTTGCTACGTCACGGAGCTATGCCCTGAGCAAGCCAATCACAGTTACGATTTTGCAGAAAACGCGGGAATTTGCCCGCCCAGACTGCCTGGGATCACAGGTCATTCCCACGCCTCGCCAGAAGCCCGCCAGAAAGTATTTTCGCTAAGTTTCTGCGAAGTAACGGAATGTCTAGCCCAGCCGCTCCTTCATGCCCCTGCGGGCGTGTCTCCGCCGCTATTATGACAATGTCGGCGTCTGGAAAGCATTCACTCGACTCCCTCAGACCCGTCGGCTTAACCCTTTCAAGATCAGCAGTTCCTGCCTGTCACCGGACCACCCGGTTGACTAGAGACGCTGCGTGGGAAGTCCGCGTGGGAAGCAATAGCAACTTTTCACCGCATCCAATTAGAGAGGAAAATCGAATTACTCAGAGTAAGATAGAAATATGAGAGGGGGCTTCTGCCACCTCCCAATGCACATAAATAAAAATTTCTATATACATGAACATGATACAAAACAGAGAGAAAAGTTCCATAGCCAGTCTGTAACAACACCAACATTTAAAACTTCCATTAGAAATTGTGCAAAACAAATATACAATACTCTTCAATGTAAAATAAAAATTATTTCATCAGTCTCATTTTTTAGTATGCTTATTAGACCACTGCTTCTTTTCAGTAGCAGAATTTTTAGAACATGTGAAGTAGAAGAGACTTGATTCGTTCTTGTAGGTAAAACCAAAAAATCGTTTATTTTCTGCTATAGTATTGCTAAATTTTCTGTGCTTTGCATGCGAGTGTACTGTGTGTTTGTGTGTGTGTGTGTGTGTGTGTGTGTGTGTGTGTGTGTGTGCATTCGTGAATGCTTGTCCACAAGCGTATTGATGCATACATTTATACAGAATACGGAAGGCGCATTCCACAATCTGGAAAGGTTGTTGAACACGTTTCTGCAAGAAACAACGAGTTCTGTTGGAAAATCTCGCAGAGTAAGGCAAAATAGATGTAAGCATTGGTGCCCTGCCATTAATTTCAGCACTTAACTGATTCAAAGTTGGTTGAAGCACAGTGCACATCTGATCTGTCTTTCACTATAACCATTGATGAATGGTAACTTCGAAGTGGGCTTAATCGGCTGACAAACTTTCAGAGTTCGATATGACTTGGCCTCTAAGAACAAAGATAGGAAATTCCCTTTCTTATTGAGCCGGATGGTGTCAGCTGTCAGTCTGACGATACAAATCAATGTGCGTTGGCTTCCTATAAATGACACAATTCAAAATCGCCTATTAAAATGAAACAGCCAACCACAATGTAGCTTCCATGCTCAAAAACACTTTATTTTTCTACACCATATACAAAAATATGGAACAATACAGAAGAATAGTCTAGTATTTTAGAGGCCTCTTAAATGAAACAGCCTGTCACATTGTACTGCCATGTTCAAAAGTATTTGACTTTTATCATGTCACATTAAGAAATATATGACATAACAGAATTCCCACCTCTAGACACACACACACACACACACACACACACACACACACACACACACACGCACACAAGCACACACTCGTGACATTCGACCTCTATACTTCATCTCTCCCTTCTTCCCCACCTTTCTCTCTTCTCTAAAGAAGGTATGTGTCAAATATAGTACTGTCTCGCCATTAAATTTCACCACACATATGTGCACACAGCAGCAAAAACTTATTTCCACATATGTCACGTCATCTGCAAATTTCATGTGTTTTCATACTGATTCCACAGCATCATGTCTCTCTGCTATATACTCCAATATTGTTTATGTCAACTATTGTATTGCCTTGTTAGCAAATGTTATCTCTTTTCTTCTCTCTTTGTATTGTAGAAGGGGAATGAAAAAAAATTAAATAAAAATATTTTAAATATAAAATTTATTACAGACAGCATTACATTCCAAAGAAAAATTAGATGTACACTTGCTAGGTTGTGCACCTTTAAACCAACCCAGATCAAGTAAATTTACGTAAACTATTCAGCATATGGAGCATTACATACACTCTACCTATGACAAAGAATATTCAGAGATTAAAGACTACATTGTTTTTAAATTTTCACACATACAATAAAATTATATTTAGTGCATTTGCAACTTTTTCAAGTGGTAGTGAGGACACGCTAAGGTATTCAGAGTAGTTTCATTTTACATTTTTGACATACACACAATAAAATCAGTCATCATCACGTTTTTACATGATTCGCAATTAGATTTACAATTATCATCATTTTCTGGCAGTAGTGATCCCAAGTTTATGCACTGTTGCACTATCACTGCGTCAGTGTCCAATGAACTGCTCTTGCAATGCTCAGCAAAATGATGTTATACGGAGGGGAATGATTTTATTGTGTGTATGTCAAAAATGTAAAGTGAAACTACTCTGAATACCTTAGCGTGTCCTCACTACAATATATATAAATGACCTAGTAGATAGTGTCGGAAGTTCCATGCGGCTTTTCGCGGATGATGCTGTAGTATACAGAGAAGTTGCAGCATTAGAAAATTGTAGCGAAATGCAGGAAGATCTGCAGCGGATAGGCACTTGGTGCAGGGAGTGGCAACTGACCCTTAACATAGACAAAAGTAATGTATTGCGAGTACATAGAAAGAAGGATCTTTTATTGTGTGATTGTATGATAGCGGAACAAACACTGGTAGCAGTTACTTCTGTAAAATATCTGGGAGTATGCGTGCGGAACGATTTGAAGTGGAATGATCATATAAAATTAGTTGTTGGTAAGGTGGGTGCCAGGTTGAGATTCATTGGGAGAGTCCTTAGAAAATGTAGTCCATCAACAAAGGAGGTGGCTTACAAAACACTCGTTCGACCTATACTTGAGTATTCCTCATCAGTGTGGGATCCGTACCAGATCGGGTTGACGGAGGAGATAGAGAAGATCCAAAGAAGAGCGGCGCGTTTCCTCACAGGGTTATTTGGTAAGCGTGATAGTGTTACGGAGATGTTTAGCAAACTCAAGTGGCAGACTCTGCAAGAGAGGTGCTCTGCATCGCGGTGTAGCTTGCTGTCCAGGTTTCGACAGGGTGCGTGTCTCGATGAAGTATCGAATGTATTGCTTCCCCCTACTTATACCTCCCGAGGAGATTACGAATGTAAAAGTAGAGAGATTCGAGCGCGCACGGAGGATTTCAGTCAGTCGTTCATCCCGCGCACCATACGCGACTGGAACAGGAAAGGGAGGTAATGACAGTGGCACGTAAAGTGCCCCCCGCCACACACTGTTGGGTGGCTTGCAGAGTATAAATGTAGATGTAGATTGTTAGCCTGAAGCCCTGACACCGTTTCACAAGAAGGCGTATTCAGAACGTAAGAGCGCTTATTCAGGCAGTTGTCGAAGTGCATGAACATAGCCACTGATTCTGGAGAGTGAAGCAGGGCGATTATACAGTGGCTAGGCTCTTTCAGGAGCTGACTAAACAAGAAAAGCTGAACACATGAAGTGGGAGCTGCTTCTGTTGGAGAACTACTGGCCTGCAGGCTCTCATAAATGGCACCCCCCTCACTGTCAGATATGCTCAGATGTTCTCAGAGCTGACATTCTCTGTACACGATCCTACTGTGGTGTGTACATGGTGCCAACCACCTCTGTCTCCGTCAACTGCTGACTTTGATGTGGGTATTACTGCTGTGCCTGATGAAGTATCCAGTCATCTACCAGGGACTTAGTCTCCTGTAGCAGCAGGCAACTGAGCTAGGGGCCATATGCATATCACGAGGCACCTTAGCATCACTGCATCCCGCTCTGGGTCACTACCTCCTGCTTGCAGCTACTTCTTTTGTCGGATGAATGTTTGAACCTGGGCTGGGGGCAGCCCAACCTCTCTGCCACTGTTCACTGGTTCGTGGAGGGTTCAGTCGCCACTGATCACCACCTGGCATGGGTGCAAGCCTTCTACTTTGGCTGTGCTAGATGTTAGATTTTGGACACCGTCCATATTAGTATGGCATACGGCGACCTCGAATTAGACTGCTACAAGCTGCGCCTGACAGCCTTTGGGGTCAAATAATTCGTTTCCAGTCATGCACTGACCAGTGGCGCCACTGTTCACACCACCTCACCATCGTTTTATCATTGACTACAGAAATGTGTGGTTGTAGGGAGCTGCTCCAACATTGAACCCTGTTCTTTTTGACTGTTTACAAATAGTCTTTGTACTATCCGGGGTGCTGACAACGCTTCGAAACTCACTAGTGACCCCTTCCACTGATTTTATGCGATTTTTAAAGTTATCCTCTGCGGTGTTCGACGGTTACTTTCTGTCTGGTAACGTCTGCCTGTTCTTGGTTTAGGTAGCGTTGTACCTTTGAGTTTCTACCTCACCGTCTCATCAAAAACATTCGACTCGTGTGGCTTTAAAAGGTTTGATGCGTCCCTGAGGGACTGTTTACTAAAGTGAAACCCGACGACTAGTCCACGTTCGATATTAATGAGCTCTCCTTACCGTCCCATTCTACTATTACTGCTTCTCTACTAACAACACAAAACTCCACTTCTTCTTTTATACTAATGATCAATACCGTATTACGTAGAGGTGTCTGGATACTTTTGAACACACATTCCACTGCAGAGGTCACCAGTTCCAATGCTACACAGGGTCCAAGTTTCCTTCTTTTGGGTGGCTAGTGCATTTTTTAAAATATTCTTCGATTAAAATTTTGAAAGTCTGCCTGGTGTTGTAATAAGACACGTTGTTGCTAAGTGGCCAAGAAGTCAAATTTTTGCGTTTAGCTTCAATATTTATATTCATAAGCTGAATAATGACAACAATGTTGTTGTTGTGGTCTTCTGTCCAGAGACTGGTTTGATGCAGCTCTCCATGCTACTCTTCCCTGTGCAAGCGTCTTCATCTCCCAGTACCTACTGCAACCTACATCCTTCTGAATCTGTTTAATGTATTCATCTCTTGGTCTCCCTCTGCGATTTTTACCCTCCACACTGTCCACCAATACTAAATTGGTGATCCCTTGATGCCTTAGAATATGTCCCACCAACCGATCCCTTCTTCTAGTCAAGTTGTGCCACAAATTTCTCTTCTCCCCAATTCTATTCATTACCTCCTCATTAGTCATCTGATCTACCCATCTAATCTTCATCATTCTTCTGTAGCACCACATTTCGAAAGCTTCTATTCTCTTCTTGTCTAAACCATTTATCGTCCACGTTTCACTTCCATACATGGCTACACTCCATACAAATACTTAAATACTTTCAAAAGCGACTTCCTGACACTTAAATATATGCTCGATGTTAACAAATTTCTCTTCTTCGGGAACGCTTTCCTTGCCATTCTCTACTTCGACCATCATCAGTTATTTTGCTCCCCAAATAGCAATACTCATTTACTACTTTAAGCGTCTCATTTCCTAATCTAATACCCTCAGCATCACCCGATTTAATTCGACTACATTCGATTATTCTCGTTTTGCTTTTGTTGATGTTCATCTTATATCCTCCTTTCTAGACACTGTCCATTCCGTTCAGCTGTTCTTCCAGGTCCTTTGCTGTCTCTGACAGAATTACAACGTCATCGGCGAACCTCAAAGTTTCCTTTACTGCTTGCTCAGTATACAGATTGAATAACATCGGGGATAGACTACAACCCTGCCTCACTCAGTTCCCAACCACTGCTTCCCTTTCATGCCCCTCAACTCTTATAACTGCCATCTGGTTTCTTTACAAATTGTAAATAGCCTTTCGCTCCCTGTGTTTTACTGCTCCCACCTTCAGAATTTAAAAGAGAATATTCCAGTCAACATTGTCAAAACTTTCTCCCAGTCTACAAATGCTTGAAACGTAGGTTTGCCTTTCCTTAGTCTATTTTCTAAGATAAATCGTAGGGACAGTATTGCCTCACGTGCTCCAACATTTCTACAGAATCCAAACTGATCTTCCCCGAGATCAGCTTCTACCAGTTTTTCCATTCGTCTGCAAAGAATTCGTGTTAGTATTTTGCAGCCGTGGCTTATTAAACTAATAGCTCGGTAGTTTTCACATCTGTCAACACCTGCTTTCTTTGGGATTGGAATTATTATATTCCTCTTGAAGTCTGAGGGTATTTCGCCTGTCTCATACATCTTGCTCACCAGATGGTAGAGTTTTGTCTGGGCTGGCTCTCTCAAGGCTATCAGTGGTTCTAATGGAATGTTCTCTATTCCCGGGGCCTTGTATCGACTTAGGTCTCTCAGTGTTCTGTCAAACTCTTCACGCAGTATCGTATCTCCCATTTCATCTTCATCTACATCCTCTTCCATTTCCATAATATTTTCTTCAAAAACATCGCACTTGTGTTCTTCCACCTTTCTGCTTTCATCGCCCTTGTGTTCTTCCACCTTTTTGGTTTCCCTTCTTTGCTTTGATATTCATGCAAGTGGTTCTCTTTTCTCCAAAGGTCTCTTTAATTTTCCTGTAGGGGGTATCTGTCTTACCCCTACAACAACAATAATATATTATTCACGTTTGGGCCGTATTGGATCGCTTGATGTACAAAAATGGGATTTTCGGAGTTTTTAGTTCTTCTTTGTGCTTATATTAAATCCATTTTCGGTCGTCAGAGCAAGCTTTTCTGTTCTTCGTGGATTTTTCATGCAGTCATGAACTTTCTGTTTGGTACCTCAAAAGATGTTATTGCAGCTTCCTCACGTTTTCTTCTAAAGCACCAAACCATTTTATTGTTGCAATTTTAGCTTTACTGAGATTTTCGCATCATTCCCCAACATGCCTAGTCAATCTGGTTGGTTCCATTTTTTAAATTCACCAATAAAATTTTAGCCGGCGTTTTTTCACATCCAAACAAATGTTGGCATACTTTTCAGTTTCTTCATTTGCTTTTAATCTGGACTTTCCTTCTACAGTAAAAGTATGATCGAAAACTTTTCTGATTACTTTTCGTTCTATCTTTTGGTTTTCTTCTTTGTGTGTCTTTCTTCCCACATTCAGCTTTTCAGTACCGTAAAGACACTCTGGTTTGATAACTGTATAAGACTGCCTCAGTTTCGAGTATTTAGAGATGCATTTTTTGTTAGGGATATCTTTTGTAAGTCTGAAGTCTGTATACATTCCGTGACAACGAGTTTCGTAACTGATCTTTTCCAGGCCAATCTCTTGAATGGTTTCCCCTAAGTGTTTGAAATGACAAACTCTTTCGATTTCCCTGTATTTGCGAGGGCGCTCTGAGTAGTTATGGCTACGAATTTTTCACTAGAAAACTTTTAAAGCTTTTCAAATAAAGCAAACATTATTAACATTTTACATCTGTATTCTTCATCTCTACATATTTGCAACCTTCTGTCGCTAGAGGGCTCCGGATTGCACCATGTAACTTTGCAGTGTCTAACGTAACTATGTCGGTGCGTGATAAACAGCGAGCTGTGATCGGGTTTCGAAATCGAAGAGTTCGTCCACACAAGGAGCACACTCTTCTTCAAGATGATAATGCTAGATCACAAACGAGGGATGCGACATTTGCAACAATCCGACCCCTTGGATTCATTGTCACAGATCATTCTCCAGTCAGCCCCGACTTGGCCTCACCCGATTTCAGGCTGTTTCCAAAACTTAAAGGACACCTTCGAGGACTTCACTTTGGTAGTAATAAAATGGTGCAAGCAGAGGTGAGGTTGAGGCTCCATCGTGGAAGTCAAACATTCTAGTGACGGTATCAACAAACTGGTCTCTCGTTGGGGGAACGGTGTTCCTAGCCAAGGTGACTATGTTGGGAAATAAATATGTAGAACTGAAGAATAAAGAAGCAGAATGTTAATGTTTGTTTCGTTTAAAAAGGTTTAAGAGTTTTCGCATAAAAAATTCGGAGGTATCACATAGTCTTCGAAAGGTAAGCTGCTTATCTTAATATCGCTTCTTCCTAATTTGAATAGTTCGTCAATTTTAACGCCTATTTTCTGCTTTCGGCACTTTTCGATTACTTTTTTTAAGCACAGTTGGAAAGTAATAGAGAGAGTTTATTGTCTTATCTTACTCTTGTTTTAATTTCGAAATATTCCGAAATTTCTCTCTTGAGTTTTACCTTATTCTTTGTATAATTTAGCTTTTCACCAATAATTACAGTGATTTTGAGGTCCAGAGCTTATTCCTTCGGAATCTGGGAGCGAGACTTACGGTTCACTGAGTCATAAGCCTATTTAAAGTCGACAAAACTACTAATTACTTTCTTACTAGAAATTTTTTTATGTCCAAGAACTAGTTTTAGAACAAAAATTTTTGTCTGGTCAAGATTTATTTTGTCTGAAACCTGCAAGATATTCTCCAATTTTTTTATTCTGTTTGCCGTTTGTTCGGCCCAGGAGACAATGACACATAATTTCGAATGGGAGACGAAGAAGAGAAGAACACCTATAATTATTAACAACAGTTCCATCTCTCTTTTAATGCAGTGGCTGTATCAGTGCAGTTTTCTGCTCGTCCAAAATTTTCTCAGTTCACCGAGTATTTTGCACGTCAGTGTAATTTCAGTTATTATTGGTTAGTCCATTACTTTCTGAAGATAAAAAGTATTTTTCATCAGACATGTTTCTCTTTTATTCATAAAGCTTCTCCTGTGGCTATTCTGAAAACAATATATACATAATATGTTTCCACATTTTGGAATCCATAGATAAAAAAGTATTTCTTTATGGCTACATTTCATTTACGATGTTTTTACCTCCTGTACAGGTATACATATTCTGATGGCCACTGCCTTTTCCTTCGTTGTTAGTACAGTTTGAAAGTGGAGAACACTTATTTGTACGTTCTATTTTTGTAGTGTTTGAAACTGGTTTTTCTTGTACTCCTTCGGTATTTTCATTTTACTTTTGTAGAGTTTGCAAGAGAAACAGTACTGTAATTTCACGTGTTCTGCAAACTCGTCACAATGTATATGTTTCTACAACCGTTTTATATGTAGTTTGTGAGTATCGCCAAGGTGTGAACGCACTTTTTATCCCTTTATTTTGTTGCCGTGTGTGTGCGTGTCTGACGCGAGCGCGCACTTGTGTGCTTGCGTGTGTGTGTTTTGTGTGTGTGTGTGTGTATGTGTGAGAGAGAGAGAGAGAGAGAGAGAGAGAGAGAGAGGGAGAGAGAGAGAGAGAATGTGTAAATTAGAGAAGATGTGTTGGATTTTCAGCAAAGATGTGGTGAATGGAATATGGGAGGTTCAAGAGTGGTGGTTAGCGCTTGGCAGGAGGGGTGACACAGATTGAGGTATGGCCATACGTCTATAACCATTACTAGTGAAGCCGATAACGCTTCGCAACTGCTAAATATGTATGGAAATTTGATTACATCCTAACCTCATCCCCCTCTCTTTATCCATCTCCTCCTCCTCTTTTTGTTCATCTCTTGCTCCTCCTCCTCATCCCCTTTCCATTTTTACATCACCTCCTCTCCCCTGTCAATGTCCATCTCGCACTCTCTTTGTCCATCTCTTCTTCCGCCTTCTTTCTGTCCATCTCCTGCTTCTCCTTTTCTGTGTTCATTTCCTTACCCCTCTCTGTCCATTTCCTCTTCTCCCCCCTCTCTGACGTTAAGCTTTGTTTATTGTTATTGCAAACGAAGCCTTAAAATAAATGGGTAAATCGGTTCGTAGCATTGTTATAAAGTGTATGACAGGGAGCTCTCCAGCTGCTAGATCTGTGAGGATAGTGGCTTCAATAACAGTACTCATGTAGTTTTAACCTGCGAAAGGGTAGGATTAAAATGTTTTGGACGATTCAGATTGATAGGAATATTTTAATCGCAAATCGATAAGCTGTAAATAGAGCTTTCCTGTTTTCTGTAAAATCGACGGGGAGGAAGAAAACGAAACACCACGTTGTTGTGCATATAATTTCCGTTTAAAATTATATACAGAACAGAATGACAATCTAATTAATGGGTCGGCCGCTGTGGACGAGCGGTTCTAGGTGCTTCAGCCCGCAGGTTCGAATCCTGCCTCGGGCATGGATGTGTGTGATATCCTTGGGTTAGTTAGGTTTAAGAAGTTCTACGTCTAGGGGACTGATGACCTCAGATGTTAAGTGCCATAGAGCTTAGAGGCATTTGAACCATTGGAACCATTTTTTTCTACGTAATGGCCTGTATTTTCATCTTTGGCAGGGATAACAGTGGCGATGCGTCGTGGCATGGAAGCAATGAGGCCTTGGTAGGTCGTTGGAGGGTGTCAGCACCACATCTGCGCACACAAGTCACCTAATTCCCGTAAATTACGGGGAGAGGGAGAATAGCTTTGACACCACGTTCAGTCACATCCCAAATGTGTTAGATCGTGTTCAAATCTAGCGAACTGGGGGACCAGCGCGTCAGTAGGAACTCGCCACTGTGTTCCTCGAATCACTGCATCACATTCATGGATTGTGACATGGCGCATTACCTTGCTGAAAAATGCCACTGGTGTCGGATAATATAGTTGTCATGAAGGGATGTAAGTGGTCTGAAACGAGTGTACGATACTCCTTGGCCGTCTTGGTGCCTTTCACGAGCCCCAGTGGACCCATGGATGCCCACGGGAATGTTGCCCAGAGCATAATGGAGCTGCCGCCAGCCTGTCTCTTCCCCTGGAAGACAGCGGATTCGCTCCTCCTATCGGCATGATGAAGAAGGTATCGTGATTCGTCAGACCATGCAACGCTCTGCCACGGTGTCAACGTCCGGCGCCGATGGTCACGTGCTCATTTCATTTCTACTTGTCCATGTTGTTGTGTTAGCATTGGCGCATGCATGGGTCGTCGGCTTTGGAGGCCCATCCTTAGGAGTATTCGGTGCACTGTGTGTTCAGACATACTTGAACTCTGCCCAGCATTAACGTGTAATGTTAGTTCCGTCACGGTTAGCCGTCTGTTCTGTTTTACCAATCTGTGCAGCCTACGACGTCCGACATGTGTAATGAGGGATGGCCGCTCATCCCCACAACGACTGGAATTGCTTTCATCCTGGTTTCGCCACATGTTGAAGACACTCACCAGAGCACTCCTCGAACACCCGAAAAGTTTTGCAGTTTACGAAATCCGGATCATCACTATCTGCCCTCGGTCAAACTCTGGTACATGGCACGCCTTCCCTTTTCTACGCTCGGACAGCGCGCCCTCTGATACTATACACATCAAAAAAGGTTTTGCACCACCCCGGTTCCGAGAACTCCTGAAGAAAGACGTTGACTGTGCAAATTGTATCACAGACACAGTCCCTTTGACTGTTCAGAGATGTCACTAAACCCGCCCAAAGATTTGAACAACCACGCATGAGCAGAGTCTATTAGACGAAGGGGGTCCGGCAGCCGATCAGTTCCAGTCATTCCACCAAGGAGGAGGCACACGGCTCGTGTTGTCTGCAGTTCAACCAGGCCTAGACGGTCAATACCGCGGTTCGATCGCGTCCACATTGTTACTTTGTGCAGGAAGGGCTCTCAACAAGGGAAGTGTCCAAGCGACTTGGAGTGAACCAAAGCGATGTTGTTCGGATATGGGGGAGATACAGAGAGACAGGAACTGTCGGTGATATGCCTCGCCCAGGCCGCCCAAGGGCTACTACCGCGGTGGACGACCACCACCTACGGATTATGGCTCGGAGAACCCTGACAGCAAAGCCACCTTGTTGAATAATGCGTTTCGTGCAGCCACAGGACGTTGTGCTACGACTCAGATTGTGCGCAATAGGCTGCATGATGCGTAACTTCGCTCCCGACTTCTACTACTAGGTCCGTTTTTGCAACCACGACACCATGCAGTGCGGTACATATGGGCCCAACAACATGCTGAATGGACCGCTCAGGATTGGCATCACGTTCTCTTCGCCGATGAGTGTCGCATATGCCTTCAACCAGACAATCGTCAGAGACGTGTTTGGAGGCAACCAGGTCAGCCTGAACACCTTAGACACACTGTCCAGCGAGTGCATCAGGGTAGAGGTTCCTGTTGTTTTGGATTTGCATTATGTGGGGCAGACGTACGCCGCTGGTGGTCACGGAAGGCCCCGTAACGGCTGTACAATACGTGAATGCCGTCCTCCGATCGATAGTGCAACTATATCGGCAGAATATTAGCGATGCATTCGTCTTCATGGACAACAGGTCGAGCCCTCATCGTGCACATCTTGTGAATGACTTTCTTCAGGGCAACGACATCACTCGACTAGAGTGGCCAGCATGTTCTCTAGACATGAACCCTATCGATCATGCCTGGGATAGATTGAAAAGGGCTGTTTATGGACGACGTGTCCCACCAACCACTCTGAGGGATCTACGCTGAAAGGCCGTTGAGGAGTGGGACAATCTGGACCAACAGTGTCTTGATGGGCTTGTTGGCAGTATGTCATGACGAATGCATCAATGCAAGAGCATGTGCTACTGGTATTAGAGGTACTGGTGTGTACAGCAATCTGGACGTCGGTGGATTGCCTGGACTCACCCATGATTTACGACACTTAGGATCCATTTCCCATCACCTGTCACCATTCGATGGAGAAACGAGTTTCTTTTCTATTGGCCAACAGCATTCCACAAGTGGTCTTTCGAGTTGCTTTCTGTCTTTCATTTAGTCCATGCGGAACCCATTTTCCCACATTCTGCACCTTCCCCGTAGCTTTTAACCGAAGAGAAACGGCTTTCTGCGTCACATTCAATTGTTCCGCGAGTTTCTGTTGAGTTTGAGTATCGTCTTCAGCCAATAAGGCCTGCAATTCGTTGCCTTCAACTTTTTCGGTGGTCTCCCGCCCTCGTCGTTTCTCGCGTCAAAATCACCATTTTTGAAATTTTTGATCCACTCGAAACACTGTTTTTTCCAAGGAACATGTTCGCTGAAAGCTTCGACAAGCATTCGATACGATTCTACAGCAGTTTTCTTCAAATGACAACAGTAAACCAATGTTGTCCGCAAATCGTAGGCACAAAACTCGACACGTTTACGGTTTGAAATGGATGCCGATGTATGGAACTTGGGTTACTGTGTGTTGACATTTGTCGTCAGCCATTACAGGAAGCAGATGGCGCTGCAGACGCGGTCTCACGGGCTCTACTCTGACGGCTAGCACCGTCTATAGGGAAATTCCAGTTTCATAATTCTACACCTGGTAGGTTTCGGCGGGTGAGTTTGCGAGTATTAAAATATGTGACATGAAAGAACGTATCTTTTGATAGCATTGACATAGAAGCTTTAATATTTACCCCACCAAGAAACCTTAGACCACAGCGTGTGACGTTAATTTCACCTTGATAAATCTACCCGTTCTTGGGAGAAAGGGTTTTTAACAGTAGGACAGGAGAACAGACAAACAACAAGGTGGTCCTAAAGGTTCCGTTTTTACCGATTAAGATACGGAACCCTAAAAATGGAATGATTTTATTCACCTCGCAGGATTTGACACTGACCCCAATATATAAAGCCATATTTTACAGCAAGTGGTTGACTTAACAACATTACTTTTCAGCACGTGGCAGAGTTGGATACTGATAACCGGTTGGCATTCGCAAGTCAGTATGGCAGAAACTGTCACGTGGCAGATTTTGAAACTCACCACCTCTTTTATGATAGTTAGCAACTTTTTGCGTAACCTTCATACGGTTCGGAAGACATCCACCTTCGTGAGGATCAATGTTGAAACACACTGTAGACTACCTTGATTTTGGTTTTCGTAAGTGAAAGGAAGGAAGGACGGAAGAATGAAAGATTAGGTCAGGTCATTAGAGACAGAGCACAAGCACGAATTTTTTGTTAAGGGTGGGGAAGGATATCGGCCGTGTCCTTTCAAAGGAGGCATCCCAGTATTTGGCTGGAGCGATTTAGGGAAATCAAGGAAAATCTAAATCAGGATGGCCAGACGCCTTTCTGAGCCGTCGCCCTCCCCAATGCAAACCCGTTTCTTAAATCGCTTAATGCAAATACTCTTACAGCATTGTCATCTCCTTCTGAGATGCCGATTCCCACTTAGCGATTACTTGTTATCTTCTGAAGACAATAAAAGAGTCTTCTGCGTGGTGGCAGCGTTTTCATGTGAAAACGCAATGAAGATAAGAGAAACTACCTGAACGTCTCTTTAAATTAAATCAACCAATTAAAATTAAGGAAGTAGAAACTGGAAGCTCATCTTAATACCTACGGGATACTGTACTGGCGAACGATTAAAGTTTTTTGTGAGCACCCTCCAGCAGGCACAAATGGGAATACACAGAACAATGGTAGACAGCAGGAGAAGGCAAAAATAGATACCTCGCTTCATCAGAAGCAACTCTGTAAGTTAACAGACCGTGTACTGTTTCCAGTTCACTCTGTGAAATGACGGACACCACCTGCTAATCTCTCTCTCTCTCTCTCTCTCTTTTTTCTTCAGGACACCTTATGTAACCCAGCCCAAAACCGCTAAGGACAAGAACTTTAAATTTGGAGAGAGTGTTCATCTTTGTACCGTAGGCATCGTTTAAGAAGGGATTTCTCGCAATTTAACTCCGAAAAGGGGGTGAAATTGTAGATTAAAGTTTTTTGAAAATATGTCGCTGTTAATGTAATTTTGAAGCTAAGAAAATTGGTACTTGGTTTCTCAGAGAGAAATAAAGAAATACGTGTTCCAGCATTTTTGTTAATTTAACCCATATGGGGGCGAAACAGTGGGTGAAAGTTTTTTTGAAAACAAGTCATTGTTAAAGAACCACTAAGGCATTTTTAAAGCTACATAAATGAAAACTGGTATTTGACTTCTCGGTTAGAAATGGAAAAATTCGTCTTCCATTGTTTTGGAAAAATTATAGCACTAAGGGGCTGAAATAGGGGATGAAAGGTTTCGTGGAAATATTTCTTCCAGAAAGCAATTTTGAAGTTTGCTCAAAGAAAATTTTAATTTGACTTCTCAGTTAGAAATACAAAATTAAGTCTTTCAGTGTTCTTGGAAATTCTACCTTTAAGGATAGAAACTTGAAATTTGGAGAGGGCGTTGATCTTATACTGCAGGCTACAGTAAGGGACTGTTCGAAATTCCACCCCTAAGGGAGTTAAGTAGGGGATTAATGATTCTTCGAAAATAAATGATTAGTAATGCTACATCTGTGAAAATTGGTATTTCACATGTTGGTTAGAAATAAAAGAAATTAATGTTTTTGAAAATTCAGCCGCTAAGTGGGTGAAATGGGGGATGAAAATTTCTGTGAAATATTTCATTACGAAAGCGTTTTAAAGCTAAATATATGAAAATTTGTATGTGGCTTCTCAGTTATAAATAAAAAAATTACGCTCTTTTTGGAAATTGAAAGCCTAAGGGGGTGAAATAAGGGACTAAAATCTTTATGATAATATTGCGTTTTATAGAACTTTTCAGAGCTAAACCTGTGAAAGTTTATATTTGACTTATAATGAAATATGGGTTAGGGGATGAAAGTTTCTGTGGAAATATCACCACAAGAACTCAAAAGAGAGGATCAATAAAGATTCTAACAACCAGAATTACTTTGTGATCAGAACTACTTTCGGAAAATACCATTCTTGTATGACCATAATTAGCGTGCAATTTGCCAAGAATATGAAAATTCGATTAAAGAAAAACAGAAAAAACGTGTGCAGACCATACAATCTACGCGAGCGAAGCGGCAGGCGCTGTGCTAGCTACTTGTAAGCTGCGTAACGTACTGATTTGACATTCAGTTATGCATTTGGCGTACGGATAGTTGCTATCGGAGTGTGGAACGAGCCCAGGGACCGTTTTACGGGAAATAAAATTTCCGCCCCCGGGTGGGCTCGAACCACCAACCTTTCGGTTAACAGCCGAACGCGCTAGCCGATTGCGCCACGGAGGCTGACGACTGAGTTCTCTCTAATTCGCAGTATTTCTAACAGGGCGATAACTAGCACTGTCGTTTTTCAAATGATATAATAAAATTGTTACAAGTCAGTTTTTAGGTGTGTGTAGCAGCAACCAGTTCCCAGTTAGAAACTAGGAATTAAGAATTATCATTTAATAGGCGTTGAACGTTTATTTTTTTGTATTATAACTACTAGGGCCGATGTGAGACTGCTGTACGAAGGACTTCGAGAGCTTCATGTGAAAGGTAATAGTTAACAATAACAATTTAAAACTTACTAAGTAGTGGGACATACGTAAGTAATATGTGAACGGCTAGTACGCAAGTAGCAGTTTATGGATTCCGTAGATTAATTTAGGAAAAACCATGTTACCATGTCCAAAGAGGTAGTTTTAAACCCAAGCATGGCGTACGGTATGTTAAGTGGCAGATGGCTTATTTCTAGAGGGGTTGTGGTGAGCGGAGGAAGTTGGCCCCACGGGGTGTGCGCGTGTGGGGAGGTTTGGGGTGAGATGGTGTGGGGTGTGACGAGAGACAAACGGACCACGCCCGCCTCTGGCAGCGTAGGTACGTAAATCTGTAGTTCACGCTGCCGCAAAAGCGGGAGGCACGCAGGGAAGTAGCGTTAGGTGAAATGTTGTTCGTAATTAAACGTGAAATCAATTATTGACACGTTTTCTAAAGGTGTTAACTGCAACAATTCCGTACACTCATCACCAAGAAAGGAAACCGTATGAAACTAGTAAAGCCGCGATTCTCTAAAGAATCGAACTGCCATCTATAAAATAACTTCAAACGTCTGATTACATCTGAAGTAATGTGTTAAACATTTGAATTTAAGCACGTGAACGAGGAAAAAGTTTAGGAACATTCATTGGAAGTCGCAAAGTGCTCTTACTATGAAAGTCCGGAAAACACAGACTCGATAATTTGCGCTCTGTTTCAAGCAAACGTTTTCCACGCGTCTCCATGTTTACGTCATATCTCCTGAATTATGTATCGTACAATGATATAATTTTGTAGGTACGTTCAGTGATGTATGCAGATATTGTCTGCTAAGTTTATTGAGAATAGGGTTATTAGTAAAGAAGTAGAAAGGTAAAACTCATGCCGGATGCAACAGTTAGACTGCATGTAGAGTAGTGCGAAAATGTATTTACTGCTAAGCTTCTTCACTTTCATAATTTGTGGAAAGTAACAGGGAGTGAAAGTTTCGAAAGGATTGAAATTAGTGCAAAGTTTATTGTAAGTCGCAGAGTGCTCTCAATCTCAAAACTGGATGGACACAGCCCGTGTATTTGCGGGCCGTGGGTTACCTATCTCAACAGAAACAGCTCTCTTATTAAACTTGGAACGTAACATTATACGTCTTAATGATCAGATGATGACGCCCGTGGTCTTGCGGTAGCGTTCTCGCTTCCCGCGCACGGTGTCCCGGATTCGATTCTCGGCGGGATCAGGGACTTTCGCTGCCTTGAGATGACGGCGTGTTGTGTGTCATTCATCATCTTTTCGTCCTCATTCACTCGCAAGTCGCCGTAGTGGCGTTAAAGAAATTGTGGAGCGGTGGCGGAACTGCCCCGCTAGGGTTCTCCCGGCCACCAATGCCATACGCTCATTATTATTATGACACCGTTTTAAATTCGGTAAATAATTAAGCGAAAATCAAATTTTTCTTATTCCATGAAGCCGTTGGAAAGGTAGCCTGCAACTATCTAGCGGTTTAATAATTTGGAGTGAAGTATAGGATCTTTCATTAAGATTGATACTTTTTAAATTGTTATTTCCAGTTTCTGATATATTTTTTATGTGGTCAGATCTGAGCGGGATTTCACTCTACATTGTTGGGAACCAAAAAATTTAGTTTGTATATGTCTTCTGTAACAAATCTTGATCATGCGTAACTATCAAGTCGGTGACCATTAATTACAGACAAGTCAAGAACAACTTTGTCCACAGCTTATTTTCTTTGTCGGTCGTGATAATAGTAAGTAGTCTCCATTAAAAATCCTGTCGCTAAAGAATAGGTGCACGGTAATATAACTAATATTTCACCGAGACAGATACACTGCAGTGTGAGGTAACTGAGGTAGTCATTGGTGACTATCGTGTTATAAATGATCTTTCATTTAGCTGGCGGTGCACGTGCCTGGATTCTCGACGTCAGTACACGCATCTGGTCTCACAGACCCTTTCAGTTTTCATCGTTTCTAATTTGCATCATTATATATATTATAGGAGGACGTGGTAGGTAATGAAGCAGTATCATTATCATTCACTTTAATTTAGCTATTTAAAAGACGAATTTTGTATTTTGGTCAAAAGCATTTACGTAGAAATGAGCTGCTATCAAAGTAATACACATATTTTGTGGGATATTTTGTCGATACAATCCTTGTCACACAGTAGCAGAATGTTCAGTACAAATATATGTATTGCAGTTTTTATAAACCTATCTCTCTTTGCTTTTGTAGTCCACACACTGTTCTCGTGAGCTCGCAGTTGATTTCACTTCAGATCTTTTCGCAGCCCAATACTCTTCAATTCTCTCAGTTAGCTTTTTTGACCAAGTTTTGGACGCTGCCCTATACTGAAGCTCAAAAGAAGGCTGCCTCAAGAATTCTCTTCTCCTCAGTTCTTTTTTCTTATTTATGTTGAGATTATAGTGACATCTCATTTTCTCCTCTTCTGTCTCGTAAGAATATACCATGACGTATTACAGTACTTACAGGATATTAAAATAAAGTATCAAGCAAGAAAACACGTGTTGTAACAATAAACAAATCTAATACTGCATACATGCGCGCGCGGGAATAACCCCAGTGGAGCCAACAATAAACTGACACCAGTGCACAAGGCTGGTGCGTGATACCTTAGAACTAGTTGTTGTTGAAACACCAGGTACACCATACCAAATGACTCCTATTATGGTACAGAGGACACAGCTTCTTGGAAGTAATTGTTTGACATTGCACTAATGTGAAAATGTTCTTCGTGGTCTCACAGACATCTGCGTGTACTTTCGGGGTTAAGAGTGAAACGTTTTATCATCATCATCATCATCATCATCATTTAAGACTGATTATGCCTTTCAGCGTTCAGTCTGGAGCATAGCCCCCCTTATACAGTTCCTCCACGATCCCCTATTCAGTGCTAACATTGGTGCCTCTTCTGATGTTAAACCGATTACTTCAAAATCATTCTTAACCGAATTCAGGTACCTTCTCCTTGGTCTGCCTCGACTCCTCCTACCCTCTACTGCTGAACCCATGAGTCTCTTGGGTAAACTTGCTTCTCCCATGCGTGTAACATGACCCCATCATCTAAGCCCTGACTGCTGCATCTATAGAGTTCATTCCCAGTTTTTCTTTGATTTCCTCATTGTGGACACCCTCCTGCCATTGTTCCCATCTACTAGTACCTGCAATCATCCTAGCTACTTTCATATCCGTAACCTCAGCCTTATTGATAAGGTAACCTGAATCCACCCGGCTTTCGCTCCCATACAACAAAGTTGGTCGAAAGATTGAACGGTGCACAGATAACTTAGTCTTGGTACTGACTTCCTTCTTGCAGAAGAGAGTAGATCGTAGCTGAGCGCTCACTGCATTAGCTTTGCTACACCTCGCTTCCAGTTCTTTCACTATGTTGCCATCCTGTGAGAATATGCATCCTAAGTACTTGAAACCGTCCACCTGCTCTAACTTTGTTCCTCCTATTTGGCACTCAATCCGTTTATATTTCTTTCCCACTGACATTACTTTCGTTTTGGAGATGCTAATCTTCATACCATAGTCCTTACATTTCTAATCTAGCTCTGAAATATTACTTTGCAAACTTTCAATCGAATCTGCCATCACAACTAAGTCATCCGCATATGCAAGACTGCTTATTTTGTGTTCACATATCTTAATTTCACCCTGCCAGTCTATTGTTTTCAACATATGATCCATAAATAATATGAACAACAGTGGAGACAGGTTGCAGCCTTGTCTTACCCCTGAAACTACTCTGAACCATGAACTCAATTTACCGTCAACTCTAACTGCTGCCTGACTATCCATGTAAAGACCTTTAATTGCTTGCAAAAGTTTGCCTCCTATTCCATAATCTTGTAGAACAGACAATAACTTCCTCCTAGGAACCCGGTCATATGCCTTTTCTAGATCTATAAAGCATAGATACAATTCCCTGTTCCACTCATAACACTTCTCCATTATTTGCCGTAAGCTAAAGATCTGGTCCTGACAACCTCTAAGAGGCCTAAACCCACACTGATTTTCATCCAATTGGTCCTCAACTAATACTCGCACTTTCCTTTCAACAATACCTGAGAAGATTTTACCCACAACGCTGATTAAAGAGATACCTCTGTAGTTGTTACAATCTTTTGTGTTACCATGTTTAAAGATTGGTGTGATTACTGCTTTTACGTTTTAAAATAAAAAAAAAAAAAGATACTTAACGCATCAAAGTAAGTTGTGCTTAATTTTGAAACTTAGGCTTTGCAGTTATGTTCTGAACAAAATATCGTTCAAATCTCGACTACGGCTTTGGACGCACTCACGTGCACGATGGCTCCAATAGTTAATCACTCCCTCAACGTTAGTGATTTCAGATCTTGAGTCAATCAATTTTGTATGGATGCTGGCCCAAATCATTTGCGCAAGATTCGCCAAGTTGATGTCTCAGATAGCCGCAACTGTTTACACCGTTTTAAAACACGCATTCGGCTCTACCTCAATACTGACCGCTACAGCTGCAACGTTGTCCTCACTTTACGTTGTCTTCTTGGTGGCTTCTGGTCGTGTGGAGTGGAATCCTGCTCAGATCCGACCATACAAAAAATATATTAGAAACTGGAAATAACAATTTAAAAAGTATCAATCTAATGAAAGATCCTACACTTCACTCCAAATTATTAAACCGCTAGATGGTTGAAGGTTACCTTTCTAACGGCTTCAGCCGGCCGGTGTGACCGAGCGGTTCTAGGGACTTCAGTCTGGAACCGCGCGACCACTACGGTCGCAGGTTCGAATCCTGCCTCTGGTATGGATGTGTGTGATGTCCTTAGGTTAGTTAGGTTTAATTCGTTCTAAGTTCTAGGGGACTGATGACCTCAGATCTTAAATCCCATAGTGTTCATAGCCATTTCAACCATTTTTTTCTAACGGCTTCCAGGAACAAGAGAAATTTGATTTTTGCTTAATTAGTTACCGAATTTAAAATGCTCTCATGATGTTATCATTAAGACATATTATGTTACGTTCAAATTTCAGTAAGAGAACTGTTTCTCTTGAGCTAGGTAACCGACGGCGCCAAACTTCACAACTAATTTCAATCCTTTACGATATTTTTCCTAACTGTGCTTCCCATACCCATCGCTCTGCAATCCACATTGACAAATTGTCACTCTGCGGAAGCCACTATTTAATTGATGTTAATTATTTCATCGACACCAGTTTCTACTCTTACTGCAGTATTCTACAGGTCGTTCAGTCAGGTCCATTCTAGTCGGTACGAGTCACACTAGAGGTCTACAACTCGCTCCTTCTGTTTAATTGCGTTATATGTAATTATTCATGAATAACCATTAGACTTCTGGACACAATTATTCCTCTCAGTACCGTCTTTTAACTTTTACTGCAACTGATCCCCCCATCTTTACGGTGTGGCGAACAATTCTGGCACAATGACGGTGCTACTCGACAATGCTCCCGTCGCCAAAAAAAAAAAAAGAAAAAAAAAAAAAAAAGACGCTTACCTTAACCGAAGTTTCAAGAATGTCAGGCTCGCTAGATGGTGCAGGCCAACCAAAATGTTAATCATTTGATTTCGTAGCTGTAGCAGCTGTGTTTACAGACAAAAATCATTGAATTTTAGGTCCTCCCACTTTGCAGACAACTGTTTTTTTTGTGTGTGTAAAAACCCAAACATGTTTCGGAAACTTTGTCGCATCCTGACTGGATACTTTAATTCATTTCTGTATAATGTAAACATATTTTAATTAATAATTTTTCTAACGAAATTAGGCCTGAAATGGTTTTCCTTTGTAACTGTTATTATCTCAACTTTTTCTGCATTGGTAGGGTTCTGTAGAACTCATTACATTACTATTAATGGTAACATGTCATCTACAACTAAATGATGTTACTGTGAGTTGGTTGACTAGCTGACACATCATTTTCTCTAAAAAGTAATTGTTCTGCGTGAAAATATTTTCGTGACTGAATTCTGTGAGTACTTACAGTTACTTCCGGAATATCGTTTTAATTTACACTCTCATCTGTGGTGAAAATGTACACACAACACAGTACATGTATTTGTGGAACTCGACTCGCACGTTACACTTTTTCACTTCGCAAAACACAGTGGGCACTTGTCCTACATGCAGAATCCAAGATGGCAGACCTAGTCCACTTGGTCATGGCTAAAATCCAAGATGAAGGAAGCATAGAATCCAGGATACTGGAACTAGATCACGTGTCCTACTGGGGTTCTCCAGTCCTCTCTTGCAGACCACGGACACCAAGTCCAAAGATTAGAACCCAAGAACTCACTAGTGCTAAATTTAAAATGGCGGGAAATTCAGAAACCTCACTGGGCTTCCTTAAGCCCGGTTGCCCTGTTTAAAGTGGAGTAAAATTCAAAAATTACCGTACCGGTACAGTCTATACATATGACATCACAGTGGAGCTAGGCTACTTGCCCTAAATTTGGAACAACCTGCACATATGTTTCGAACTGTACTGGTGCACTGAGCCAGTAAGCACAGGCTTGCACCATCGCTGCGTAGTCCCAGTGCCTCCACTCACATTGAGGCATGTCTGAACAGGTCTGACCTCGCTGATACGAGGTCATGTCACTTTTGCTATGCTTAGAGCCAAAATGTGCAAAATTTAAATTGGTGGTGATTCCCAGTTAAGAAATGGTGTCACATTAAACATTTACAGCACATGTAGGACAATATAACATATAACCATTTAATAACTTCAACAAACGTGTCAGCATATAATTTATTTAAAGAACTGTGACCATGAGGAGTCTGTGCGCCCAGCTGTGCGCTGACCACACATTGCTCAGTTCGCTGCTGCTGAGTGCCAAGCTGTGCCAATAGCCATGACTCACTCCACCACTAGCCGACCAGCCAACAGTTCCCACGCCACACTTTAGAGGATCATCAGCCCAAGGCAGTGTATATCCTGACACCCTAGCACCAAGGCACTATGTTGACGAGTGACAGCATATTGTGTGTCACACCCTCGTGACTTCACTGATCCCACACCTGCTTTATGTACCCAGCTGACAGATGGTGAATTCTGTGACATCCTACAGGTACAGCAGTGTGTTCAGAAATCAAAGACGACCACTCGTTAAAAAAATGGCATAGCCATTGTTTTTAACAACTGATCTACTATGTTTCTAATGTAAACAGCTACACCCAGGTGCATTTGTAGTAGGCTAGGGATGGCTGGTATACAGACTTCAGAATGTCGAGTGCCAGCAGGATGTCAACTTATATGAGAGCTGTAGACAGCCTCTATAAATTATTTGTCACTCGCATTCTGATCATGCAGGTGTATGGCAACTCGTAGCTGCAGCTTGACAGCTTTCACAACCCATCCACTCACTCACAGCTCACAGTCACGGCATTATGAAGGATTCAAATCCTAAACACATATCATAACTCAAAATATAGACACCGCATCGATTTAATGCAATCCAGGTGACATTGTTCACCAATGCATACAGTAATTTTCGAGCAAGCTCATTCCTAGAGTGAGTATGAGTCAACTGAGTCAAGAATATTTTTGTTGAATATCGATATAGTCATAACTTCCCGCAGATATAGCCCCTTGTATTTCATTGGTGACAATACGCTACTCTCTAGTCCAAAACCTATCATTATAAACTAACAGGTCAGAACTGAAATTACTCTATGAGTACAAATCAGTATAGTGTCATGTCAGCTATGTATTTTTTGTGAACTCTCCAGTGAAGACATAAAGAATGATAGACTCCCTATAACACTGAAAATCTACAATGAACAAGCAAACAGCAATGTGTTTAAATTAAGTGTTGTAGGACCATCATTCAAACATCTAGATTTTTTTACGCTCATGGAGAAGAAGGATGGTATAATGTCGAAACAAGACTACACAGCAGCTTATAAGATAAAATTCACCTTAACATACCCAACAAGTCTAATTGTTCATATGTTAAAATTAGCAGCAATGTATCACAAAAGTCAACAATAAAGGTCGTCGAGAAATGTGACATTTATATACATTAGCAAAGGTTCACATGATGCTATGAGCTTTGATATATCAAAGACTATCAATTAAATTACACGTACAATGAAAATCCCACTAACAATTTCCGGCTGCGGTGACCGTGCGGTTCTAGGCGCTTCAGTCCGGAACCGCGCGACTGCTACGGTCGACGGTTCGAATCCTGCCTTGGGCATGGATGTGTGTGATGTCCTTAGGTTAGTTATGTTTAAGTAGTTCTAAGTTCTAGGCGACTGATGACGTCAGAAGTTAAGTCCCATAGTGCTCACAACCAGCCCACTAACAACTCTCACATATGGCGTAATAACAATCAATGACAACTTAAAAGACAGCTGAAAAAAATTTATGTTCTGCACAGGCGTGAAATGCCGTGAAAATGTCTTGTAGCTGTAAATGTCACTACTCTAGCTGATGGTGTGCACTCGACCAGAAAACCAGACAGATGTGTCTTGGAAAAAGGTAAACTCGATTACAGGTCAAACGCTGAACACCATGTAGAGACTGGTAAGGAGAAACCACAAATGAGACCAGCATGCATGTCCAAAAGAATTATCATACGAAACCAAGAGCATGGTGTGATGTGAAAGCTGGGTCCATGTTAGTCGATCTCAATGTAAGAACGGACTGTCCTGGCCTATTACCATTGGCAATTAAACATCCCGCTGAGCGGGTCGAACCATATGATGTTCCATACATGCGTCCTGTGATAGCTTTCCACACTACTCTGCCACAACATCGATACCAACTCATCTGGGTCCTTATGTATTTCCACTCGTTGGGATACTAAACGATGCAAATATAAGATCAATATTGTGAGTGAATATAGAAAATAATTACAAGTACCATATAAATATTTAATATTATTTGCAATTTATTTATAACAGTACATCATTATCATCATCTGATACAAGGTGTAGCAGCTGTGAGCTTAACAATGACATTCCTATGGCTAGCGTTCCATGTCATGCTGACATGTTCTGTTTGTTCAAGTCTGAAATCGTCTACCAGCAAAACCAGTCATCTTCCTCGTCATGATCATTAGAATATGTACTGCATGGGGGCTTTATTAATTATTTATTGAAAATGTTTTTTTTTTGTTAGTAGCTGTATGTCCGATTACGCTGTGTCTCGTAAACGGTTGGCCCTGACTAGAATTATTACGCAATCTGACTGCAAAGAACAATGTAAGAAAATTTTCGTAAACACAGTTAATTAATTAAGTCCCCAGCAACTATAAAATCTACGAAACTAATAAGCACAAAAGTAACTGTTCTGTATGTGGGAGTGTGACTCAACGTCCACATCTGGCACGATTCTTCTCCAACAAGACAAGAATTTTTAAATACCAACTATACTGACGTGACAAAAGAAATTTAGAAAAACTATAATTACGCAAGAAAACCAGAATTCACTCTAATACAAGAACACAAGCCAGATGCTTTGTTGACTGAACCTGTAGTGAGCATTATTTCAGATACACAAATAATAAAAGAACATTGTGGTTTTTACCTTCATATGTATTGACGAAATGCACTCTGATCATTACAATAACATCTGCTATCTCTCCCATCCAAATAACTGCATAAAACATGGAACAAACACTCTTTACTACCACATCTCACTCCGACTTCACGACAAGCAGTGCCCACTAGCACATCTCGGTACGACTCTTAACACGCACTGTCCTCTACGAGCTCTCTACTAGCACTGACTACGACGAGCTCTAAACAAGCACTGACTCTACGATCTCATAACAAGCACTGACCTCCACGAGCTCTCTACAATCACCGACTACTACGAACTTTCAACAAGCACTCTGGAGGCGGCTTAATAGTACTCTTTGGCGCAATCTCTGGCGCAGTGGCACAGTGTAGCCACCTTTCATATGCCCCTCCTCCACAGGCCAGAATTTGATGGTATTTTTGCCAGCATTGGTGGTGAAAATACCACCAAATTCGTCCACAAAAATACAGACAAAAATAAAAGATAATATTAATACCTAAATATCACATAATTAGTTAAAAATTTTGGCTTTGCACTGACCTTTCACTAACCTAATATATGAAATACAGTAAGCAATACAACTTCTTTTCATACATGTGACTTTACATAATAGTTTACACAATACAAAAAATCAGTTTATACAAATGTTCACATAAAATGCTTTCAATGATTAGTTTATACAAAAAAAAAACACTAACAGGTGACATCTTTTCAGTAGAAGCAGTTCATCAGTTGCACCCAGTAAAGTTTAGCAGGTACACCCAGCAACAAGTCACATTAGTTCAGTAGAACCAGTCCATCAGAGGTACCCAGCAATGTTGAGTAGGTGCAGACAGCAACAAGTGACTTCATTTCAGTAGAAACAGTTCATCGGTTGCACCCAGTCAAGTTTAGCAGGTACACCCAGCAACAAGTCACATTAGTTCAGTAGAAGCAGTTCATCAGTGGCACCCAGTAAAGTTTAGCAGGTGCAGACAGCAACAAGTGACTTCATTTCAGTAGAAACAGTTCATCAGTTGCACCCAGCAATGTTGAGCAGGTGCAGACAGCAACAAGTGACTTCATTTCAGTAGAAACAGTTCATCAGTTGCACCCAGCAATGTTGAGCAGGTGCAGACACCAACAAGTGACATCATTTCAGTAGCAGCAGTCCATCAGTTGCACCCAGTAATGTTGAGAGCAGGTGCAAACACCAACAAGTGACATCATTTCAGTAGAAGCAGTTCCATCTGTGGCATCAGCAATGTTGATCAGGTGCACACAGCAACAGGGGACATCTTTTCAGTAGAAGCAGTCCATCAGTGGCACCCAGCAATATTGAGTAGGTGCAGACAGCAAAAAGTCACATCTCTCAGCAGAAGCAGTTCCATAAAACTCACTAGCACTGATCACACTGTTCATCAGAGTTTATGAGCAGAAATTAAACATGTCCTAGTGGCACCAATCATGTAGAAAAGGTACAAGTAACAGTCCACTGATCACACAGTTCATCAGCAGAAATTAAACATGACTAAATGTCACACATCATGTTGAAAAGTGCAGGTAACAGTTCAGAATATTTATCTTCACTAATCAGACAGTTCAGGCATGAACAATAGTTTGAATGCACATACAAATGCTTTTACAGTAACATACAAATCATAACAAACACACAAATGATATCAGATAATTTTCATATTAACTATTACAAATACTCAAATATCAGAAAACCTATAATATTTATAAGTGTCAGTGCAAGCCACTACCAAACAAATAAAATAATATTTAGGAGATAGGTGGGTAGGATTAGTAAAGGAAAACACACAGAACACACTCACTCATCTCTCATCCACATTAGTGCTACTGTGTAATTGAATAGTGTTAACTGTGTAAATGCAATTCTGTCAAAATTTAATGTTCATCATGTGTATCAAGTAGTACTGGCAGCAATGTATAACAGTCAATAATAGTTAGTCAACGTCATAGTCATCATGTCAAGACCAATGTTTGCCAAGCCAGATCAAAATGTACTGTTGTTGAACAACTGTCAGTGAGCCAAGATATGCAATTACTTCCTCTCTTCAAAAAAAAAAGTATATACTGCTTAGTGATTTAACAAAGTGTGTGTATAGACTATCTTCCTTCTATTTTAGTGTTCTAGTCTGCTATCTTCATCCTCCTTGTTCCATAAGACCAACAAAAACAAAATATGCTCCTCACTTACTTTACCTCTTATACACCAAAACTCCAATAATCATCAGCTTCACACAATCTCAATAATTCCTCAATAATACCTCTTCAATACGTCTTATCATCAATATCATTTACCTTACCTCTTGTCCACAAAAACTCCAATAATCATCTACTTCATATAATCTCTATACCTCAATAATACGTCAATACATATAAACCTCAGCACCAATATCATTTCACTTCCATAACAACTCTTTCCTCTAGTCAATCTCCTCGAACAAGTACAGATAAAATCCTAATGCAACTTCAATTCAGCATCCCATACAATCCGAAGACACAGTGTCCACACACAACCTCTGTGTAATCCATCTGACCCAAATTTTCTACTCATTATAAATTATAAGATACATTTTGGTTCCTTGTCCATCATTAAATAAAAGAAATGCATACCTGACCTCTAACAGACTTAGTTCGAATAACTCTCAGTAATTAAGTACGATTACGGAGTGTGAATGATCATAATATTTCACAGTGTGTACACCACTTCAAGAATCATAGCAGAAGCAAACATGTGGAGTATTTTTTGTGTCAAGTGTCACTTCCTATTTCAATTGCTCACGAAAAATGCAGTGTAATAACTGTTAATGGTCTAAACCTAGTATTGGTATGTCATGTCGACAGCCTCCTTCTTATTAGCATAAATTTATACAGCTTTCATAAAACCTCCAGCTCATGTGACTTCTATGACTTTCTTGTACTAATGTCGTTCGTCGAATTATAGCAGTTCATTTTCTTATCTTAAAAATATAAGGCACTGAGCGTAAGCAAAACAAGCAATAGCGAGTAAATATACCAGTAGAGAACAGAATGTCAACAAGTGGATGCAGCACAATTCTTACAACGAGGCTCTGCCAAGCGAACAATCTATAATTAATACCATAGTGTGACCTAAACTCTATGTTTGTACACCTTATATCAGCATTTCTATATACCAAATTAAAGAGCAGTTATGGCAACAAAACAGAAATGTGTAAATATGTAATCCATACAAAAAGCAGCAAACATATATCTTACGTAATAAACAAGTCATTAGCATCATATCAGCCTAAGCAAATAAATGTTCATATGTCATCTTAGCAAGTAAACATGGAGGCGCAAGCAGATAAATCACGAAGTATAAGTTACATACATAATCACAGTCAGCACAATTAATCAGGTTACAATTATAATTTAAATAAATAAGCACAGCAGGCACATAATTAAAAAAAAAATATGACATCAGTGAAAAAGCAGTGCAGCCTAGCGATGCATAATATATACAAGTCACAACCCAGTTCATTAATAATCATTGTCAAAATCAGTTAACGTACGCAAGCACGTCGCTTCACACGTAAATTCATAGAACATGAAATTTAGCACAAAGTATGAATCACGTAATCGCGAGCAGCAAATTACGTCTAAAGTACGTACCTAAGTGGAAATATGTTACCTGAAAAATGAACTCAATTAACAGTTACCTTTTTTAGTTTATTAGTTTCTTCTTCGAAATTACATTCTTCCTGAAAATTTCTCGATAGCAGGTCGTCTTAACGTCGGACACGCACAGAATTTACCTGAAGGTCTTAAATACTTTATACACCGTATCCTGCAAAATACTGAATGTTAATAACACAATTCAACAAGTCCTTATAGCTTTATACTGAATTTAATCGGAGAAATTAGACTGTGTGTTTGTTTACGGCTGTCAGTGCATTCGCACTGAGCGCTCGATCAGCTGTGGGCGCGTGACGTAGGAAGCTATTGTTCGCGGTCAACGACTGCCTTATGCGGCGCGCAGACTTGACTGTTGCTTTGAGTATGTGCCGCCGCCAAAACACAGCGCGGTATCCTTGTACTCTCCGCATGTTTACATCTAGCTGTTAGTTCTCCAAAGTATGTTATTCCACAAAAATTTTAACGTTTGATATATGATGTATTCCTTTAGAGCGTCGTGATTTAAGAGTTTCTACTTCAACAGTGTTATCATGTATAATTTTGCGAATTCTATATGGACCGTTATAAAGCAGAAAAAATTTGCGACACAAGCCTTTTCCTTTGTGAGACAAACGGTGGGACTTAATTAATACCTTTTGACCAACTGAAAAAGTTTTTAAACGACCAGGACGTTTCGCTGATTTCTCTCTTCTAGCAGCCGCAGATGCAATATTTTGTAGAGCCAGGTTGACAACTTCAGAATGTCGCAGTTTCCGTGAAGGCGGAAAAGGAACGATTTCAGAAATGCGATTTGTTGGTACTTTATTTTTTAATATCAATAGAGGCGGTAAAGAAGTTGAGTCATTAGGGAGTTCATTCAGAATATTTTGAAAAATGTGAAGATACTGATCCCAAGTTCTGTGATTCTGTTGACAATAAAGACGACACAATTTATTGATTTCCTTCATCCATCTCTCTGAAGCGTTGGATTGAGGGTGAAAAAGTGAAATGAAGATTGGTTTAATTTTACGACGGTGTAGTGTACGAAGCCAAATTTTAGAACGAAACTGTGATCCATTATCTGATATAACCTTGTCAACATGACCAACTTCTTTAAGAAAATGTTTGATGAAAGCGTTAGATACTGAACGAGCTGTTGCTTTGCGTAAAGGTGTAAAACACACATATTTTGATGTCAGTTCCACTGCTACGAAAATGTACGCAAAACCATTAGTAGAACGAACCACTGGACCAAACAAATCGACTGCAGCCATCTCCTTTAATTTCGCTGGAATGATGGGAAACAACGGTGCTCTGTGAGAAATCGTTGGAGGCTTAGCCATTTGACATAATTTGCATTTGGCAAGAACAGATCGAATACGTTTTTCCATATTACTGAAGTAACAATTTTCTCGTAATTTGTGAAAGCATTTTCTGGGACCAAAGTGTGCATAACTGAAATGCGTATACCAAATCAATTTATTGACCCACTCATCAGGAATACAAACTACCCAAACACAGTTGTCGAGCGATTTTCGTTTAAAAAGAACTTTCCAGATAGATCGCAAAAACGAGGTGTGGCCAAATCGTCCAAACTAACAAAGCGTCTAGGAAAATTACAGACACCAAGGAAACTACGAACATCACGTTTTGTGGTAGGAACAGCATAATTACGAATAGCGTCTAGTTTCTCTGGATCAGGAAGAATACCTTCTGTAGAAATAATGTGACCGAGAAATTTCACCTGAGAACGACCAAATTCAGATTTTTCTAAGTTCACTGTAATGCCAACTCTTGCAAAGATACGTAATAATGAATCCAAAATTTTGTTGTGCTCACTCCAAGAATGTTTAGCAACAAGAATATCGTCAACATATGAAGTAATATTGTCACGAAGATAAACAGGTAAAATTTCATTTAAGCTACGAATGAATGCTGCAGAAAATATAGTAAGTCCAAACGGTAATTTCCGAAATCTCATTTAGGTAAATAGTCAAATCTGGTTATTGTTTACTTACTCTCTAGATAGATTGATAGTCGAAGAGCTGGTTTGACAGATGCAAAGAATAGTAAAAGAGTAGGTAGCGGTCCAGAAAACTAAAAGAGAAATAGCACCACTACAGCTCGGGGCCCTATGCTCGCTACGGCACATATTCACTTAGAGTAGTGAATCCCCTGAGGACATTAATAGGTTAGAACAGTAATTTTCGAAATCTCATTTAGGTAATTAGTCAAATCCGGTTATTGTTTACTTACTCACTAGATAGATTGATAGTCGAAGAGTTCGTTTGACAGATGCAAAGAATAGTAAAAGAGTAGGTAGCGGTACAGAAAACTAAAAGAGAAATAGCACCACTACAGCTCGGGGCCCTATGCTCGCTACGGCACATATTCACTTAGAGTAGTGAATCCCCTGAGGACATTAATAGCTGCACATAATTTCCAGTTCGTGACTTTGTGGCACATCTGGCGGAAGTGCGTACGTAAATTGATCTAACCATGAACAGGGATGTATGTCATTCTTAGAATTGCGGAAGATCTTAAATTTCCGGACAGTCAAAAAGTGTTTATAGTCAAAGTTTTCGCCTCGTGGCGACAAAGACCTACCGCGTCTGTCCCAGTCCGAATGTCGATTATTGTAAAGTTCGCGCGCCTGGCGCTCTCTTGTTGCATCCCGTAAATGAAACAAATTATTTTCTTCAAACCCCTCTGCTACCTGTGATTCTAAATTCCTTCTACTGTCCTTTCCTACTATTTCGCCTTCAATTTGTTTGACTTGCTTCCGTAATGCCTCAAATTCCTTTTTCACGCATTCATTAAATTTTCCCTGATTTTCAACATGCTTATTTATGTTCTGGTATTCTTCGGTTTCTGCAAATGGCAATGGGGCTGTATCATCTGAATCTCTGTCCCCATGTAAACTAAGATTTGTCAATTTATCTGAAATTTCCTCAACTCTTTCCGATAAGTCACCTATTTTTTCTTTCTGTTTGTTTACGTCTTCCGTAAGTGTCGCGACTCGGGTTTCAGTATTGACACATTTGGTAGTTAACTGTTCATATTGTCGTGTTAGATTATTTATTCTGTCATTTGGTACGGATTCCTCGATTCTTTCAAATATTTCTTTCTTATCGTTTGCACGTTGTAAATTTAACTCTGAAAATTTTTGTACTATCACGCGATCTCTTTCTTCCTGTTCTCTATCCTGTTCCCTTTGTCTGATTTCTACTGCAATTAATCTATTATTGTGAGAATTCAGAATCGGTTGTACTTCTTCCCTGATTTCTTTCTTTAATTCATCTTTCATATTTTTGAAACATGTCCCTATTCGTGAATCTATCCGTGTTTCCAAAGTTCCCATCTCTGTTTTAAATTCAGATCCTAACCGAGTTTCCATTGTTCCCATATCAGTTTTTAATTCAGCCCGTAAAGTTCCCATCTGTGTTTTAATTGTTCCCATCTCAGTTTTAATTGTTCCCATCTCAGTTTTAATTGTTCCCATCTCAGTTTTTAATTCAGATTGAAAATTTAATATTACACTCATCAACTGCTCCATATTAAATTGTTCAGAATTCTTTTCGCCCCTAACATCTCCCGCAAAACTAACTTCCTTCGTCACAGCTGTAAGGCTATCTGTGTTCGATACTATTTCAGAATCTTCTGTCGTTAATCTCAGATTCTGTGAATTTTCCGATTGAGAAAAATTTTGAAATGGTTCCGGACTGTCTTCCCGACTTATTACATTGTTTTCCACTTCATTATCCATCATACTGTTTTCCTCTGTTGGCGAGTTCGCCATGTCAACAATTTCGTCCTCACTATTCATCATTTTTGCCTTTTTCATTGATCGCGTAATCATTTACAAAATATACGAAAGATTCGTCACTGTACGAAAATTACACACGGTTACTCTTTATCTCTAACAATACCATTTACATGAAAAATTTTCCTCAAACGCGATCAATCGAACAATTGAAATAATTGCACTAAATCGTCAAACCCGTAGACAAGACAACAATTTAAATTCTGAGAAAAAAATATCATTAGAAGAATGCCAATTACCAAATCTACACATGCAATATAACCTACAATTACTAAACTACAGATTACTACAACAATACTACAGTGTACAATTTTCACAATCGGAAGAATCCAAGGGACGATCCGAAGCAGCGGTCGCCACGTGCATGGGGGCTTTATTAATCATTTATTGAAAATGTTTTTTTTTTGTTAGTAGCTGTATGTCCGATTACGCTGTGTCTCGTAAACGGTTGGCCCTGACTAGAATTATTACGCAATCTGACTGCAAAGAACAATGTAAGAAAATTTTCGTAAACACAGTTAATTAATTAAGTCCCCAGCAACTATAAAATCTACGAAACTAATAAGCTCAAAAGTAACTGTTCTGTATGTGGGAGTGTGACTCAACGTCCACATCTGGCACGATTCTTCTCCAACAAGACAAGAATTTTTAAATACCAACTATACTGACGTGACAAAAGAAATTTAGAAAAACTATAATTACGCAAGAAAACCAGAATTCACTCTAATACAAGAACACAAGCCAGATGCTTTGTTGACTGAACCTGTAGTGAAGCATTATTTCAGATACACAAATAATAAAAGAACATTGTGGTTTTTACCTTCATATGTATTGACGAAATGCACTCTGATCATTACAATAACATCTGCTATCTCTCCCATCCAAATAACTGCATAAAACATGGAACAAACACTCTTTACTACCACATCTCACTCCGACTTCACGACAAGCAGTGCCCACTAGCACATCTCGGTACGACTCTTAACACGCACTGTCCTCTACGAGCTCTCTACTAGCACTGACTACGACGAGCTCTAAACAAGCACTGACTCTACGATCTCATAACAAGCACTGACCTCCACGAGCTCTCTACAATCACCGACTACTACGAACTTTCAACAAGCACTCTGGAGGCGGCTTAATAGTACTCTTTGGCGCAATCTCTGGCGCAGTGGCACAGTGTAGCCACCTTTCAGTACCATGCCAAAATAATTAGACGAACTGTTAGATATCTTTCATATAACCTGTCTCACTATCGTATGTTTCACTGCCTGTCGCTGCCTGTTTGAGATGACAGCTAGCCTCAGGGAAGGAGTCTTGTTATACAACTATCATTATTCCTATACGCTAAGTGAAAGTGAAAGGATTTGAGTGGACGGCATATCTCGCGGCAGACGGGTGTTAGTTGTTTGCTAGACAATGTTCACCAACGTTTGGGATGAAACGAATAGGCAGGATGTTGATTTATGGAAGCTTTCCCCTGAATTTGGCGAAGGTACAGAGATACTTTCTGATTGTTCCCTCCCCCCCCCCCCACCACTTCTTCTGGTATGCGGTTAGTGGTGGACCGTTGGACTGCACTGTTGTTCCTGGTGCGAGGTAGGAAGGAAGATTGTGTTTAACGTCCCGTCAACGTCGAGGTAATCAGAGACAGAGCACAAGCTTAGATTGTATCAAGGACTGGGAAGGAAATCGGCCATGCCCTTTTAAAGAAAACATCCCGGCATTTGTCTGGAGCGATTTAGGGAAACCACGGAAAACCTACATGTGGATGGCCGACCGAGGGTTTGAGTTGTCGTCCTGTTGAATGCCAGTCCAGTGTGGTAACCACTGCGCTGCCTCTGGTGCAAGGTAATGCAGCTGAGTTTGCAGTAGTGTGGTGAAGGTAAAGGAATGGTAGTTAAGTGAATTAATATTCTGCTTAACTACTTCTTTGTCAAAGTCAGGATGGCTTTAACGACAACACTAGTCAATCTGAGTATACTTGCACTTGTATCCGAATCATCGGAATATCAGAGGCAGATGCTTTGTGTGTAGGCCATGTTTTAACCTTGTTTCTCTGAAGTACAGGGTGATTGTGAAGGCAACTTCCTACCATTATACTGAAAAATTTTAAGGAAAGCTAAAGCGTTAAATAGGGGATTGAAATTTATAATATTTTTGCCTCCTGGTATACCTATGTTTCCATCTCATGTTCACTTAAACAGTGTTAGAGTTCATATTAGGCTTTCTGAAATCAGCGACAAGTTGTCATATTTTTCGCGTCTGTCTGTTGAGTGTGTGCATGTCCATTTTTAATGTAATTTTGTTGTCACGTAAGTAGTGTCTCCATTCGACAGTTCACAGATGTTCTCCCACATCTCCACCAAAGAGCATTTAGACCCCGATGTTGTTAAATGAGCCTAATACCTGTACCCCTGGTAAGTTTTAATTAAGTGCTGAGATATAAAATTAATGTTGTGTTCTTCACTTCGCTTATGTCCTCAGATATGTCCACCGAAGTGTGTGTATGCTCCAGTAGTTTTGATAAATGAATAGATCTCAACTCTCTGAGTCTATATAATACCTGAAACTATTGTCTGTTTTTAATTAGTTCTGACATACAAAATTAAAATTGATTTTCTCAGTTTGGCCATGTCAATCCACGGGTCTGTTAGAGTGCATCAGGAGTCCAATAGCAGCAGTAAATGAATAGAACCTCATTTTCTGAATATATCAGATACCTTATCTATGGTCATTTCTATTCCAGTCATGATTTTCGAATTTATCTTCGCACCTGTCTGCAAACGCATTCCAGCTTCTCTCCCAAGAATTATGTACCATTCTCCAGATATGTTGAAGAGGAACTCATTTTAGTCTTGTTTGTAGAACACACATATGAATTTTTTCCTTCCTGTGTGCCACTGTTAAACTTTACTAAGTGCTTATCATGAAGTCCCTGATACAACGTGATACTCTCAACAAGTATGTACGATTAAGAAATGTAAGCAACAGGAGTTAATGAACAATTGATTATTCCACGTGGGAATAAATTTAACTTACGCTAGTACCTGTGCTTTGCAGTTGGCGTTGTCCGTTTTATTATTGCGTAATAAAGCCCATATGCAATTTGCACGTACTATTTTCACGTTCCCATACCAAATCCCGTTTTAAACTTAACTGATTTACCAACTATGTGTATCTTGAAAATAATGTCTATTCAGTGAATATAGATCGGCCGTGGTAAAAATGAACTGTTTTAGAACAATCCTTTGAATATATGAGGATATTGTGTAAGACATTATCTGTTATGACTTCAAATTCACCCTCATTAACTGAACTAGTGTGTTGCGAATGATGCAAGTGAGTTTGCATTTAGGCTGTCAGAATTAGTCTGTTTGATACACTTAGCCTCCCAAGTATTATGTTTCCTTTAAAATCAAGATCACGTCATCTGCAAATTCACAGGCAAATAAGCATTAACATCGCAGACATCAAATGGATACACAGCACTTACAAAAAAGAAATATATACTCACAGTGTGTGACTGAAAGTTATTATAATTGTCATTGGTCGACATATCAATAACTACTCCATCATTTAATATGTTGCCCACAATTGTAGAGATAATGAATGAATAACTACTCAATTCATGGGTACACCCAACAGTTATAAAGAGAAAACTGCGTTGACTGCCTGTATACATCTTCGTCATTCGACAATATATGTATAACATAATCGAGATCAGTGAAGACTTCAGCAGCTTGTAAGTGACACCTGCTTCAGCCGTTGATGGTCTCTGTATCAGGGCTATACGATGTTTCATCTTGATACGATGGAAGGTTCAAATGGTTCAAATGGCTCTAAGCGCTATGGGACTTAACATCTGAGGTCATCAGTCACATAGACTTAGAACTACTTAAACCTAACTAACCTAAGGACATCACACACATCCAGGCCTGAGGCAGGATTCGAACCTGCGACCGTAGCAGCAGCGCGGTTCCGGACTGAAGCGCCTAGAAGGCTCGGTCACAGCGGCCGGCTACGATGCAAGGGTACTGAAAAGCCACTCACTAAGCAGAAACTTTGTATATTCCCACCGTTAAGTGTAAGAGGTACTCTTCAACGTCAATAACATCAACAACAACAAACATGAAGAGCCATCACGCACCATTTCAAGGGAAATCTAAACCGTGGCTCCAGATATACTATACAACAATGCGAAGCTTTTAGACAATGATGAAATGAGTAAACTACCATAACACATTGTAACAGCACCAATCTAAACAACCAGACATTGAAACGGTTATCAGAGGCCCTAGGAATAAATTAATGGACAAGGGCTGGAGTCAGGCAGATTAACATTCTAAAGGGCATGACTTCACATCCCACTAGCAACCAACACAGATTCAGGTATTTAACGTGGTATAAATAATGTTAGCGGGTGCAAACTCTCTGATACTTCCGAACTAGATGTTAATAATAAAAATTAGATACAGAAAGAAGAATAGCTCACCGATACTTTTGGACTAGAAGCAAATAATAAAAATTGTAGACAGAAAGAAGATAGTACATCATGATTTACTATCAAATAGCTCAATTACAAGTTGTACATACTCATACAGTATAATTCTGATTCCAGTAGACCCTAGAACATTGTTAAATTTTAGCAAATATAACTGTTTCTCAACAGCACTAACACTAGTACCTATACCTATGTATTGGTGTGAAGCGTGTAGCCTACCTCTTCATCCAGGGACAGTGGTCATGTGTCTGTGAGTTGTGCTCGTCTGAATCTGTGTGTGTTCTCTCATTCAGAAGAATGCGTTTTGGCTGAAAGCTTAAATCTATAGTAGTTTTTGCATTGTGCCTGTTTGCCACTCAAATGTCTCCTCTACATGGTTAGTAGATACTTATTCCTTTCATAATACTGTCGTTATTCCACCCTGGACTTTCTATTGTTTGAAGGAACTTGACGGGCTTGATTGCGGCTTGGTTTCATATTTAATATTCCTCAACAACGCATATCACAAACTAAGCGTACATTCATCATTATTTAATTATTTTTGCTGCGCTGAAGACATAATAAAAACTTATATCTGGTACAAACTTTTAGCATAAGGAACAGACACAAACAGTTAGCCAGGTTGTCGTCACTCGTGTTGTCACATAATCATAACACTTAGTTTCCTGATCGAAAAAGTGGAAACTCTTTCTGAGGACGTTAACTTAGTTGTCTTGGACAGTTTTAAACAAACGAGTTTGTTTTTTCAACGGGAAATACAATGCAGACAGAGTAGTTAAAAATGGTTCAAATGGCTCTGAGCGCTATGGGACTTAACTTCTGAGGTCATCAGTCGCCTAGAACTACTTAAACCTAACTAACCTAAGGACATCACACACATCCATGCCCGAGGCAGGATTCGAACCTGCGACCGTAGCCGTCCCGCGGCTCCAGACTGTTGCGCGTAGAACCGGTCCGCCACACCGGTCGGCTGGATAGATTAGTTTGATTTGCACTTGCGCAGGGGCGTTCTTAGCAGAAACGGAAATGGTCTGGAAAACAGCTCAAAAGCGGGTGTAAGACTGGCAGCGTCGTTGAATCTTTTAGAAAAAAAATTCATATAAATGTTCCAGCGCCACCATTAGTCTCCGAAGTTCACGTTTTCTTTAACAGCAGTGCCCTTAGGTAAGTCGTCGAACTTTTTTTAATTTTTTATAACAAGTAGTCAGTTTCACAGCTCGAATTTCTTCGTAAAGTAACAAGTTGCTTCTCATCTTGCAAAGTGTTACTATGGGTAGTGTTAAGTAAAGTACACTTTAAATGGAAGGTCTGTAATCCATTTCACAAGTTTTAATTCTATTCCTACATTTCTTTTCGTTCATAATTTCAGCAATAACGGATCTTAATTCGGAAAATCCTGTCGGGCTTAGGCCCTTGACTTAACCAACCTACTTCGCAGTAATATACACGGTCCAGTCACACTAATGCGATCACTGCTTGTGTTCGACGCCATCGTGAAATAAACACTCGCAGACGGCAGGTATCACCAGTAACAGTGTAGGGCATCTTAAAGCGTGTTGGGAAGACACGAAAAACACAGCAGCCGTTGTCATAATGCAGAAAAGCAGTGCTTTATGTGACATCCAAAAGAGCATAATCATTGGCCTTCGGGTCAAACGTTTCCGAAACGGCTAAGTCTGTAAACTGTTCACGTGCCGCCGAGTAAAGTATACTGTTCACGTGGCACTAGCTAGAACCAGTGCCAGGGCAACTGTGGCGCACCGTTGGCCATAGATGTGTACGGGTGAATGAGCGTGCAGCTGTTGAGAAACTGACCACTCAGATGAACCAATGACCGTAATGACCGTTCAGTGAACGCTGCTGCGTATGGGCGTCTGCAGCAGGTGGCTTGTTCATGCAGCCATTCAGAATGATGTTTTTCGACGACGGAGGCTGGAATTTGCACGCCAGTATCGCAACTGAAAGCCCACTGAGTTTCGGCAGGTGGCCTTCTCAGGTGAATCATGTTTTATGTTCCATCGCACAGATGGCCGAAGGCCGTGTATGGTGTGAAACTACTGAAGTGAACAACCAGTAACTATGCTCGGAAAGGTCTAGGCGAGAGGGATTTACAGGGTGATCTCGTCATACGTCATTCTGTATGGCACAATGGATCAAAACAAGTACGCATCTGTGCTTTGGGACCATGCCCACTCCTACCTACAGCTTGTTTTTCCTCGGAACTACGGCAACTATGTGATCAAAAGTATCCGGACACGTGGCTGAAAATGACTTACAAGTTTGTGTGGAATTCAATATGGTTTTTGTCCACCCTTAACCTTGATGACAGCTTCCACTCTCGCAGGCATACGTTCAATCAGGTGCTCGAGGACTTCTTGGGGAATGGCAGTCCATTCTTCACGGAGTGCTGCACTGAGGAGAGGTATCGATGTCGGTCGGCGAGGCCTGGCACGAAGTCGGCGATCCAAAACATCCCAAGGTGTTGTATAGGATTCAGGCCAGGACTCTGTATAGACCAGTCCATTACAGGGATGTTATTGTCGTGTAACCACTCAGCCACAGGTCGTGCATTATGAACAAGTGCTCGATCGTGTTGAAAGATGCAATCGCCATCCCCGAATTGCTCTTCAACAGTGGTAAACAAGAAGGTGCTTAAAAGGTCAATGTAGGCCTGTGCTGTGATAGTTCCACGCAAAGCAACAAGGGGTGCAAACGCCCTCCATGAAAAACACGACCACACCATAACACCACCGCATCCCAATTTAACTCTTGGCACTACACACGCTGGCAGATGACGTTCACCGAGCATTCGCCATACCCAAACCCTGACATCGGATCGCTACATTGTATACCGTCATTCGACACTCCACACAACATTTTTACGCTCCTTACACCAAGCGAGGCGTCGTTTGGCGTTTACCGGCTGATCACTAGCCGCTCGACCATGAAATGCAAGTTTTCTCACCTCCCGTCTAATTGTCGTAGTACTTGCAGTGGATCCTCATGCAGTTTGGAATTCCTGTGTGATGGTCTGGATAGACGTCTGCCTATTACACATTACGACCCTATTCAATTGTCGGCGGTCTCTGTCAGTAAACAGACGAGGTCGGCCTGTACGCTTTTGTGCTGTACGTGTCCCTTCACGTTTCCACTTCACTATCACATCGGAAACAGTGGACCTAGGGATGTTTAGGAGTGTGGAAATCTCGCGTACAGACGTGTGACACCCAATCACCTGACCACGTTCGATGTCCGTGAGTTCCGCGGAGCGCCCCGTTCTGCTCTATCATGATGTCTAATGACTACTGAGGTCGCTGATTTGGAGTACCTGGCAGCAGGTGGCAGCACAATGCAGCTAATATGAGAAACGTATATTTTAGGGGGTGTCCGGATACGTTTCATGAAATAGCGTATCTACATAGTTTGCAGTGTCCGCGCGTGGTTCAGAGAACTGTACCCCCTGGCCGCCAAACTCCCCGACAATCTGTTGAGACCACCTCGACTGGGCTGTTCGCGTCATGGATACTGAACCGAGAAACCTAGTGCAGCTGACCACGGGACTGAACTCAGCAGTGGGTCCATACCTGTGTCAATACTTTCCAGAACCTCATCCACTCTCTTCCTCCACGTTACGCTGCGATCCGTGCTGCAAAAGTTGGTTATTCGGGAGTTTAACAGGTGGCCGCATTAACATGACATGGCAGTTTATAACCTTCCGTACTTTACATTCAATTTCCTGAGAAACTGTTGCAACTGACGGTATAATAATGCACGTGACTTCAAAAAATTTACTATCTGTACCATTAATTTTCATCACTTGCTCTATGCCTGCCGATTTAGCACTAAGTGCTTCTTGATGTACAAAACAATATATCCCGTTCAGGTCGTCCTCCGATCATTGTAAATTTCGGTCTTTTCCTCATCAACAGCGTCTTTAATTTATTTCTGCATGGTGTTTTAATGCCATTACATACCAAATTTATGGTAATCATCGATTATGCGAATGCATGATAGATTTTCTGGTTTCTGGTCCATCTCTCCTGTGATGCCCATTAACTTTTAAAAGCTTCTGACAACTGATCGATAGACTGCTCGTTTTATGGCTAAAATGGCTCTGAGCACTATGGGACTCAATATCTTAGGTCATAAGTCCGCTAGAACTTAGAACTACTTAAACCTAACTAACCTATGGACATCACACACACCCATGCTCGAGGCAGGATTCGAACCTGCGACCGTAGCAGTCGTGCGGTTCCGGACTGCGCGCCTAGAACCGCGATACCACCGCGGCCGGCGCTCGTTTTATGCAAACAGCCACTGATCTGTGAGCTTATTTTACATCACGAACAAATGGCGACGGATAAACAACACTGATATCACGATTCTGCTAAACTGTCGTGCCCACCTAAAAATGGCATACCAGATGCAGGCAGAAGTAACGTCTCGTCAGACTGCTAATGACGCGTTGGCGCTGTGGTGAGCAGTTCCGAGAAGAACGGAGCAAAGCCGAAACGTCCCGAGAAGCACCAAGACAGGCCAGGCCGCAGGCTGCACACGTGGAGCACAATGTGCACGTGTGCAGTTTTGCGCGCCTTAGCTGACCCTGGTCTGTCATGGAAGCTGACATCCTGATGGCACTAGCACGATGTCGTCTATGAAACAACCATTCACGCTCACCCAGGTGCAATCCATACATGTTATAAAATTGTATGTATGTACCACATCTCTTCCTAAACCACTGGACCGATTTCGACCAAACTCGGTATACATATACCTTATTGTCTGCAGATAATCGCTGTGAGGGTAAGAACCATCTACTCATACCAGTCCAACGGGTGTGAGTGAAAAAGCAGTCAGTTTCCAATACTGCAGTTTCCAATAGTGTAGTCATCAGTAACTGAGCATGAGAGCACTTAAAGACCTACAAAAAATGTTACACATAATTTCAAACCTTTATCTCACTGACGACCCCCTCCCCCAAATGAAGAAAAGAAAAAATGTCTATCTCTTACTAGATTACTAGATTTTCACTATTTATGCAATAAATAGACATTTTAATTTATTACTTCTTTACTACTGACTGCATTTGTGACAAACTGTGCAGACAGTATTAACATATACTGCTGAATGTACTAGAAAAAGTATAGCAATGTGCCAACACATAACTCAGTAAATATGATGTCAGATACTGAGATGTGTGAAAAACTGCCTCATTATGCATAACATTTTAATCTATTACTTTTATGCTACAGTAGTGGGATAAAGTCATTTCTGGCATACTTTTGATATCAAATTGATATGACATTAATTATGCAAATTAATTGATTGGTCAGTTAATTATCCCCTTCACTGATGAAGTAATGGGGTTTCTCGAGCCAGTATGTCTCTCCTTCCCCCACCACTCCTCTGGGAGGTCCACACCCCACCCTTCCCCTTCTCTCTCCGCCTTCCACCAGATAAAAATGGTGGAAAAAATTGCTGACCAGACTGGGAGAATCTCGTGAAAGTAGGGTAATATATCATCAATCACTTTGCATTAAATAATTTAAGGCAGTGGAATATTGCCTACGCCATTTGCAGGGATGGATTTCACTTAGTTTATTTATTTCTTTCATGCCGCTAAGTATTGATTTTTCTGGAGGAATTTTCGTATATTTAAATAATTATAATCGCTTTCAATAACATATAGCAAAAACGTAGGCAAATTCCAGTCACACACAAAACATACACAAAAAACTACTGAGCTACCAGGGGTAGCTGGAATCTCCGCCCAGAAGTCACATTAATCGCCAAACAAAGTTTCAGGTGACTACACTCTTAAGCACTAGCTTTCCATTACCACAAACATCAGACATGATGTCCTACTCTGATCAGAGTGCTACAGATTGACAGTGGGAATAACACATCACGCAGAAACATCACCACTACAAATCTAAACATTCCACAAAGATCGTGGAAAAACCTCATCTGACATATATATCACAAACAGACGCCATAAAACATGGACTTGCTAACAGCTCTGAGCAGATGCACAGTGCTAAAAAAATAACTCCCTTACTGCACTTTGCTGGGACCATTGTGAAGACATCCATGCCTCCCACAGCGTCCGGAAGCCTTTTACCTAGGCCTCCGGACAGCTAGCAAAATTATCACAGTACCCCAAGTAACATCGGTGGCTACTACTGACTGGTGATCACATCACAAACAGTGATGTGGTCCATCCCCACGTGTACAGACAGATGAAAGCAAATCAAGTAATAAAGTTTCAAAAACACTTGCCACATATCGGGGGGCTTGTATGCGGAGCTGTCTGAGAACATAAACACCCTCCCCCATGCGTTACCACAACTCAAGCGATAACAAAGGCAGCCGACTGCATACTGAGCAGGTGTTCACTGTTCACCCACCCCAAGAACGCGTCGAACATTGACACCTGGACAGTCCAGACAGCACGGAGCAGGAGTTGGCGTCCTTTGACATTTGATACCTGAGAAACCACATAGACTCTCTCTCAAGTAGCCACTTCCCATTTGGCTCACGCAACTGAGATATAAAAATGGCCGGAAATAATTCATTTGCACTACCTTATTACATTAATTGCTTAACAGTTTATGGGAGTCAAATATACCGCTTAAAACACTCACCACCACCTTATGATGGTCCTTCTTTGGAATAACACGTTTTCAGTGTCTGAGAGCCACACACAAACGTTATACTGATCACATAATTAAATATAATTCATAAGTATTTTTCGTCAATTTTTGTAATTTTGCCGATTTCATGTCATTTCTGCTCATGTGATCATGACATTTCTGGCTACATATTCTAAAATTTCTTGTAAATGTACAACAGTTTTCAACACCCAGCGCCACTAAGCTATTTGTGTGTGTGTGTGTGTGTGTGTGTGCGTGTGCGTGTGTGTGTGTGTGTGTATGTGTGTGTGTGTGTGTGTGTGTCGGTTTCATGTGACGGGCCCACATGGCTCAGGGTAGGTTCGAGATGGAATTGGGACAGAGCTCATAGATGTATCCACCAAGCCTTACGTCAGGGACAGGATTGGAAGGTGGAGCTACCACGTGTTACAGTCGGACAGGGTTTGAAGGTGGATCAACCATGTGTAATTGCCAGGACAGGGCTTGGAGGTAGATCTACCACACGCTACAGCTAGGATAGCGTTCAAGAGTGGATCCAAAATGTGTTATGGCCACGACAGGGTTTGAAGATGAATCCACTCGTGATATGTCTGGGGCTTTGTCTGACGCTGGATTCACTGGCAGTAGATTTGCAGTATGGTCTGGGGGGCCGCAAGTGTAAAACTGCTACGTGCACACACACATACAGAAAATAGTGCAGTTGCTCTACGTGTTGGCAATTTTAGAAAACATGGCCAGAAGCGATGTCATGATTACATGAGCAGAAGAGACATAAAATCGGTAAAATTACTAAAATTGACGGAAAATATATGTAAGTTGTGGAAAATACGCCAAAATGTGGGGAAATTGAGGGGGTGTGAGAGAGTACTTACATGTCTGAAATTCTTGTACGCGGAAACGAGTGTGTAACAGCAAAAGGAATATCAGAAGAAGCTGACCTACAGTTATCAGCAACCATCTTATAGATTTTTATAAAGTGACTTGAGATAATGAGCATTGTATTACCAGCTTGGGGGACTGCTATATACAGCTAAAGAAGTGATCATGTGTTTGGCCCTGTGAAAGACTGTTTACATGTTTTCACCTCCAAAAAACAGTATTTACAATGTCGTTCTCTGTACTCCATAGGCCGGCCGGAGTGGCCGAGCGGTTAAAGGCGCTACAGTCTGGAACCGCACGACCGCTACGGTAGCAGGTTCGAATCCTGCCTCGGGCATGGATGTGTGTGATGTCCTTAGGTTAGTTAGGTTTAAGTAGTTCTAAGTTCTAGGGGACTTATGACCACAGCCGTTGAATCCCATAGTGCTCAGAGCCGTTTTGTACTCCCTAGCAATCACAACCTTGCGGTGTCAGCAAACAAATAGCTTCCAGAACAGTTGCTGCATGGTTTTTAATAAAATTATGCTGTGTGTCTACTCAGGTAATAGGGATGAATACAGGTTAACTGCTGTCTTGAATGCTTTCCTAGAAAAGGGAACCATCTGCCTCTAAATTGACATGGATCTGCATTAAATGGTGATAGAAAGCAGATGGAGTAATCGGTTGAGAGAGGTTGTAAAGAGGTATGATTTAATATTAGACTGATGATGCATTCTAGAGAGAGGGATGTTGTGTCAGGTCATTTAATACACATTTAACCATTCTTTTTCCATTGTTATTTCAAGGTGCATTAGTTGTGTGGTATAACCTGTGTTCGACTCGTATATCATTGTGTGTTCTGTGTGTGATTTGGAGCACTAGCGACCTGCAATCATTAACATTGTAACACAGTGAGCAGAGGAATTACGCTGTATGTGTGATGAATCTTATCCACCAAAACGATGGAAAATCTATTTTGGCACCCTACTCTAGACCAACAAAGAGGTACACAAAGGACTTCATCTTGGACATAAATGGAGTCTTCAGTTTCGTAACTGCAATGATTCTGAGTTAGTGACGTGGGTTTGTGATGAACTGCAAACCCTGTGTATACATTTGCACGACAGGTGTTGTGTGTGGAAAAGACTATATTTTGTTCACTGAGTTAGTGTTGCATGATGTGTAATTAATTTCACATGTCAAACATCAGTGCTATGCGTTTGTCTGTTTCCTCATAAGATGTCTTTGTTACATGCATTTTCCGTTGGTGACGATCATTTTATGGGACTGACGAGGTCATAGCATAATTTCCGAATCGTAATCAGATGTGAAAATGGGCGTTATACACTTCTGGAAAGCTGTATAATACTTGTATCACAAAGAATCTACGACTTTTTTTCGTCTGGTGTAGAAGTCAGTAGTTTTACCATCTTAAGGTTTCTCATCATAGCAAACTTACAGGGTGAATGTATGCCTTGTGTTGAAAATATATTTCCTGCATTGAAGTATTAAGAGCATTTCATTCCACTTTACTATATTGCAGACAACACTGCTTTAACATTACTGCATGCTTAAGTGCAGAACTGTGTAGCCGTAAGAGTGTGTGTTTATGTTCTACGATAATTTCTCTCTTAACAGTACCTTCTTGGCATGGAATCCAAACACAACAATGGACCTTATAATTAAATTTTCTTCGAGGTATTTGTGTCTCATCTGTATCTACAAGAGTAGATTTCTTCAGTATTCAAAGAAATCAATTAAAGTTTTTGCCACAGCTGGGAGTTGAACTCTACGACAGTGCTGTAGAATTGATAGCACAAGTGATTTATGTAAAATGTTTCAACCTCCTTCCGCCTGGAGCTATATTATGCGTAAACCATACGTTTGTTCTGCTTCTTAATCATCTGTTCTATCACCACAAAATTCTCAAATGTATGAGGCTCGTATCTACTATACACCAACAACGAGTGCGAACACCTTTAGCACACATGCATCTAGAGAGATTCTGTATGGCGCAGCACTCAAGACGAAGTATGGGTCCGAAGCGGTAGCTCCTTTGCAAATAGAGGACAGAGTGCTGCTATGGATGTGATTCGTTTGTTGAGGTGATAATCATCAAAGCTGTTGGTGAGATCTTTCAATTTCCGACTTTACCTTACGAATACGAGAATACTTTGTGACTGCCATCCAGAAAAGGGGGAGACGGCAAATCGCAAAGAAATCTTATCGAGTTTATAAGGTGTTTTGGCTAAGGAACGTAGTTATTGCACCTCTTCTCTGCTGGCAGCGATTTCCTACACTAAGAAACAGTATTCGTGTCATGTGATGTAGGCAGTGTAACAGGGTTTGCGATATGTCCACATGCATATGACTCTCACAAAGCAGTGGAGGGCGTGGTATAGCAGTGATACAGAAACTGAGAAGCACGGCTGATATCATCACGAGATCGACGAGATGAGACGTTTTGTTGACGAGGCAACTTGCCCAGAGTGGCGGTTTCGACCTCAAGTACTTGGGTAAAATGTGTCTCAATTATGAGAAACCTGGTAAAATTACAAAAATTGATGGAAAATACGTAAAATTTATGAAAATATGACAGTAATGTGGATACATGAGTGTACTTACAAGCTCGCCTAGGTGTATGAAAATCATTCCATTTCTGCACCAGTGGAACTGACAACTGATGGTGCATACTATACGTGCTCTATGGATCTAAGCCCTGTTGAATATCCCCTTGTTCCACATGCAGGTACTCATTGTAAGTCATAAAAATGAAAGACGCAGCGTCCAAAGATTTGGCGGTCAGCCTGACCACCACCTAGAACACCGAAATAGCGATAATAAACCTGGATGTGTTATGCACACCAATATGAGGGATCTATACTCTTGGTGTCTACGAAAATGGAACACTGTCGAAGATGAAATTAAAAGTAGAGGTCAGCACCTTCAGACATCTGTTTGGAAATGTTCCATTATGTCACAAACTCTACAAGTTTTCATGTGTTACAATGTCTTCCACACTTCTGTCAGTAAGAAACACCCCCTCCATCTTTTATTTCAACCATCCTTTATGTTGTGGAAGCAGCTTAACTTATACCATGTGCTGTCCAATTTACCATGAGAGCCAGTGGATCAAAATATGATAATGTCCATTTAGCACCCGAAACAGACCTCAAAACCATGGTAGAAAAACTAAATTTATGGTTTTGTACACAACTGTAGCAATATACTGCTTCGATGTGTTACAGCAGAAAATAATGTATCAAACTACTTATGATATATCAACACAAGAATCCTTTATTGTTATTGATAGTCTGTGGGATATAGTTTTCCTCTAGAACAGCTGTAAAAAACTGTACACAGGACTGTGGAGGCGACTTCAGTAACTGGTGGTGTGCTCCAGTTGACCAGTACACAGAAAATCATTAGAGATCTTATTACGACCTGACACACCATGAGCGAGACTCTAGAAAGTTAACAGCTTGAGCAGACATTGATGGAGCCTCGTAAAGCACTAAAAGTATGAGGTATTTTTATGGTTCTTAGCTCGTAGAAACAGCATGCTTGGAGTTGAAAGCAATTGGCGGCGAGCCCGTCCCTCAGTAAATCTTGCGACTGGTCCACAGCTGTACAGGGCAGACAAAGCAGCCCGTTATCAAGTCTCCAGCAGAACAATGCCGCAATACCTGCATTGGCGTCAGCTGAAGGCTGGGCTGTGGGTGACGGACTGAAGGGACGCTTCTACACAGTGGAGTTGTAAACTGGGCATTGTGTGCAGAGCCACACATAATAGAAATTCACAAGTTTTCGCATTCGCCGATACTGCAAATAGGCCTGTGATCCACTTCCATCGGCCGCCTTGGTTGTGCAAGAAACTCCGGCGTCTGAGAAACGTTTAGAGACAGAAGAATCTTTATTACACCTCATAGCTAGGACTAACAAGCCCCAAGACACAGGCGATTTAGATAAAGATCTATAAGATTGTATCTGTTCTCTTCTTGCTGTGGAAAGCGATGCAACTTTGAGGAAAAACATGTTCCCCCTCCGCGAAAACTTAAAAAAGCCAGTAATTGGCGGTTTCCTTTTTTTTTTTTTTCCAGAGATGCAGGTTTCGTAACTCTTGCCCTGGTTCGAGATGAGTTTGTGCTACCGTGCGGGAGGGGAGACTTAGCGCCTCTAGAGCCCTATGATTGGCTCAAGACGGCATGAAGGCGGTGTCGTTCGTGCACTTGCAGGAAAACGGATTTTTTTTTTCTGAAGAGGTGCGAGGTACTCGGGTGCTGGACTTCGGTCTGGTGAGAAGTCTTCTGGTTGATGCTCTGGTGTGTGCGGTTGGTGCTTGGGACCTGTCCTGACACTGACTACGCTTGCGAGTAGTTTAGACTGGGGAGCCTGTGGTGAAGTTCTTTACTGCACCGACAGTGTGACTCCAAACATCGCGGACTACTCGTTTACCGAGGCCACACTTATTCGTTTTTGGTTTACCAGTCTTGACGTTTGATATCCTTGTGCGATCTGCATATAAATGAGCCAAATTGGTCCTGGGTACGACCAGTGGAAAGGTGTGTCACACACTGAAATCTACAATGATTTCAGGGCTCTGGTAGAGAGAAAATTGCGATCTGTCTGCCTGATCGCTAGACTGTGAGATTTTTGCATTTCCTTCGTGGCCATGATCGATTCACAGGTGCTGCCTCATGTCTCACTTCCGCCGCATACATCACGACAGCTGCAAGTTACACCGCCGCACGAAGCAAACAGGGTAACATACTGCCACTCTGGCCCTTGTCAGGGCGTACAGATTTCAATCGCCACTTGCCCTCAGCTGCACCTATATAATCTCAGCGTCTCATCAATTCAGATTGCGTTATCCACATTTTTAGAGCCAAAGTACTTGACTCAGTTCTGCCACCTAGGATCCTTGTCCATTGTGGTCTTAAACCACCTGTTCTTTACGGTATTCAATCATAACTTGTTTAGCATAATTTACTTCTGTCTTTGTTTTGGGAAAGTAAACGTTGTTAGTAAACTAAATTTTGCTTCATTCTGAATCATATTAGATATAGTCAGACCCATGGGCTAACTTTGAGCATATTTAATGGGGTCACTACATATGGTCGATGTCAACATGCAGACGATATTTGTTTCTGATACACCTGATGAGAGAGACGCGGTAAAATCTTATTGGGTTCTCTAACAGTTAGAGCTAGCGAAGTTTTTATAGTTCACAGTTTTATTACGTTGGATGTTACAAAAATAAGGAGAGAAAGACACACACAGAGAGAGAGAGAGAGAGAGAGAGAGAGAGAGAGAGAGATACTGTGCTGTCAACAAAGACTCTGACACTATTACACTGTCATATTTCTAGCGCGGGAATCGCACTAATACGATAAAGGATATTAGGACATGTAGAACGGGATATTTTTAGACTGTTATTCGGTATCGATGAGTTGTAGGTGCTACGCTTCTGAATTTCTTTCTGAAATCCACGTATGCGTATTTCCCCCTGTAGGTTAGTATGCTATTTTTCTCCATGGGATAGTTCTCTACGTAGTCAGTGGCGCGTGGATGACCCTGGAACAGTGCTATAGAAATGTGACGGGATTTCGAAAGAATTAGCAGGGGTCTGTGACTTAACTGGAGGTGCCAGTTCTTCCTGGTCTGGCAAACGACGATTATTGTGCAAGAACGTACGTCACATAAATTAAAGATGGGAAGGCTTTTTAGTTGTAATTACGCCCTTTATACCTCGACGATTATGTGATAACGACGATGTGGCGGGAGGGTTTTGCTACTGGGAATCCATGGTAGGCCGTGAGAAATGTTACCCAGCTGGTGTGCTGTCAAAGTACCACAAATGTTTGGAGACTATACACAAATAAGTGATAATCAGGCTACTAGTCAGGAATGTCATGCTGTTGAAAATTAATATTAATGTTCGAAATATCGCCAGACGTTTGTGGGAAGTGATCGGTCTACTATTGCTGTAATCTGACGTTTGTGAGGGGGTAGGGTACAGATTTGAAGTGGGGAATTGTGATTTCAACGCATTGACCAGTATATCCGGATCTAAAGGGTAATAGATTCGTTTCTTAAACAGCTGCACGACATAGCAATGCAAGGGTCTGGATCTGACGTAGCGTACAAGCGGGGCAGGCAATATGGCTGTAACATCATGGATACGCAGGACGTCCCCTCATCGGCTCCCCTAAGCCTCACATGTCCTTTGTCGCACTATCGACTGTGATGTTTGCCGGCCGTTGTGGGCGAGCGGTTCTAGGCGCTTCAGTTCCAGACCGCGCTGCTGATACGGTCGCAGGTTCGAATCCTGCCTCGGGCATGGATGTGTGTGATGTCCTTAGGTAAGTTAGGTTTAAGTAGTTGTAAGTCTAGGGGACTGATGACCTCAGATATTAAGTCTCATACTGCTTAGAGCCATTTGAACAATTTTTGAAGACGCACTAATCCCCAAACAGAACATCATGTGACAGCATTGTTACTTTGTGCCAGGAAGGGCTCTCAACAAGGGAAGTGTCCAGGCGTCTCGGAGTGAACAAAAGAGATGTTGTTCGGACATGGAGGAGATACAGAGAGACAGGAACAGTCCAGAGAGCGCAGAGCAGAAATCGATGTCCTTTGACATTTGATACCTGGCAAACCACATTCACTCTCTTTCAAGTGGCTACTTCCTGTTTGTGTGTGAACCAATATCTTCAAAAATGCACACAGAGGTTTCCACTGTTCAAAGAATTCTGTGTTCCCGTTGGCTAATTCAGGGGCAAAGAGAGAGCTCGTGCAACAGAGATATGAAAAATAGTCCTTTTGCACAACCATATTTTATCGTGTTGATAATTTCTCCCTATGTAGGTGGGTGCCAACAGAACGTTTTCGCAATCGGAGGAGAAAACTGGTGATGGAAATTTCAAGAGAAGAGCCCGTCGCAACGAAAACCGGCTTTGTTTTAATGATTGCCACTCCAATTCACGTATCATGTCTGTGACACTATCTCCCCTGCTTCACGATAATACAAAAAGAGATGCCCCTCTCTGTTCTTTTTCGACGTCATCCGTCAGTCCCACCTGATGCGGATCCCACACCGCACAGCAATACTCCAGAATAGGTTGGACACGCGTAGTGTAAGCAGTCTCTTTGGTGGACCTGTTGAACCTTCTAAGTGTTATGCCAATGAATCGCATTTTTTGGTTTGCTCTAACCAGAATATTATCTATGTGATCGTTCAAATTTAGGTTATTTGTAATTGTAATCCCTAAGTATTTAGTTGAATTTACAGCCCTCAGATTTGAGTGACTTATGGCGTAATCGAAATTTAGCTGATTTCTTTTAGTACTCATGTGAATAACTTCGCACTTTTCCTTATTCAGGGTCAATTGTCACTCTTCACATCATACAGATATCTTATCTAAATCATTTTGCAAGTGGTTTTGATCATCTAATGACTTTACAAGACGGTAAATGAGAGCATCGTCTGCAAACACGGCTACTCAGATTGTCTCCTATGTCGTTAATATAGATCAGGAACAATAGAGGGCCTATAACACTTCCTTGGGGAACGCCGGATATGACTTCTGTTTCACTAGATGACTTTCCGTCTATTACTACGAACTGTGACCTTTCTGACAGGCCGGCCGCGCTGGCCGTGCGGTTCTAGGCACTCCAGTCCGGAGCCGCGCTGCTGCTACGGTCGCAGGTTCGAATCCTGCCTCGGGCATGGGTGTGTGTGATGTCCTTAGGTTAGTTAGGTTTAAGTAGTTCTAAGTTCCAGGGGACTGATGACCACAGCAGTTGAGTCCCATAGTGCTCAGAGCCATTTGAACCTTTCTGACAGGAAATCACGAATACAGTCGCACAACTGAGGCGATACTCCGTAGGCACGCAGTTTGATTAGAAGACGCTTGCGAGGAACGGTGTCGAAAGCCTTCTGGAAATCTAAAAATATAGAATCAATCTGACATCCCCTGTCGATAGCACTTATTACTTCATGAGTATAAAGAGCTAGTTATGTTTCACAAGAACGATATTTTCTGAATCCGTCCTGACTATAAGTAAATACATCGTTCTCTTCGAGGTGCTTCATAATGTTCGAAGACAGTATATATTCTAAAACCTTACTGCAAATCGACGTTAGAGATATAGGCCTATAATTCAGCGGATTACTCCTACTTCCCTTTTTGGGTATAGGTGTGACTTGAGCAGTTTTGCAGTAGTCATTAGGGAAAAAAAAAAAAAGAAAATGGTCTCGTTATTTACTTTCTTCAAGTTCAAATCGCTGACGAGTTGTATGTATGCTCCTCTATTGAGTAACTAGCACACAGCTACTATTGGGCTTGTATCTTCACCAGTCAAGCGACTGGGCACGTCGGTGGCGCATCGTGCGGGGAGCAGCAGGTGAAGGCTCGTGGACAGCGGCAGTGGAGTTTAGACACTGTGCGGTAGCGGCAGAGGCAGCGCTGTGTCATGGAACAGGCAGGCAAGGCCAGCGGGACACGAGATGAGAGGAGAGGAGACGAGAGGAGACGGGGAAGAGAGCGGCGTCGCTAATTAATCGCGGCGCGGCGTGTAATCACCCCGGCCAGGACAGCCGCCGCCGCCGCCGCCCGGTGTTTGTGGCCCCCAGGGCAAAGGTGAAGGACGGGCCGGCTCGCCACGGCTGCGCCAAACGAGGAGCGCTCCGCTTCCAAACGGCGCTCACACTCGCGTCTACCTGGCGATCGGCTTTTGTTGCCAGAGGGCGAACGACGCTACCAATGCCGGACATTTGCCACGCCGCACATTTGCCACCCCGGACATTTGCCGCACTTGCCCCTTCGCCAGGTAACTTGAGTAGCGATCCCTGAGGTAAGGGACGCCCTTCATCGAACTTCTACTGTCCGCTTTCAAACCGCCGTCTCCACATCTTACTCGATACAACCAGTATCTTTGTAAGTAGGCTGTTTGGGTTTTCTTATTGGTAACGCGACGTAGCGCTCTGTATGAAAATCACTGGCTGTGCTGTGTGCAGTCTGTGGCTAGTTTGCATTGTTGTCTGCCATTGTAGTGTTGGGCAGCTGGATGTGAACAGCGCGTAGCGTTGCGCAGTTGGAGGTGAGCCGCCAGCAGTGATGGATGTGGGGAGAGAGATGGCGGAGTTTTGAAATTTGTAAGACTGGATGTCATGAACTGCTATATATATATTATGACTATTAAGGTAAATACATCATTTGTTCTCTATCAAAATCTTTCATTTGCTAACTATGCCTATCAGTAGTTAGTGCCTTCAGTAGTTAGAATCTTTTATTTAGCTGGCAGTAGTGGCGCTCGCTATATTGCAGTAGTTCGAGTAACGAAGATTTTTGTGAGCTAAGTGATTTGTGAAAGGTATAGGTTAATGTTAGTCAGGGCCATTCTTTTGTAGCGATTTCTGAAAGTCAGATTGCGTTGCGCTAAAAATATTGTGTGTCAGTTTAAACACAGTCACGTGTATAATTTTTCAAAAGGGGACGTTTCATATGTCGACCCTTAGCCGAGGATACCTCACTCGAATCTACTGATTTTTTCTTGTAGTTTGTGTAATTAGTGTAGCTTTTGTTTATTGCTAGCGCGTAATTGTAGAGAGAATTTCCTTTGTAGTTGTAGTTTTTCATTGTTGTACAGTAAAACAGTTGTGGCATGCATGTAGATTTGCAGCAAGTATTTCGCAGCTGCGCTTGCAATTAACTAGATATTATTTTCAGTGCTATGTTAATGTGTTCTCTTATTTTTGCTCTTCAAATTGTGTTTTTCTGTGTTGTCGTGTGAAATATTGTGACAATAATAGCGTGTGAAAAACGTAATACTAGGCTCCAAAGTAAACTGAGAAATGACAGTGAAGACGAATGCAGTGTGTTAGCGCCACCGTGTAATGAATTAACTAATGTTCAACATAGTAATTTGGTAATTGTGCATAGGGAAATGGAGCGGGCGGCAAACAATGGCGTAGGCAGTGAAACAATTAGTGAACAGGGAAGCATTATCGATCGATCGCTCGGCAACAGCTCGCCTCAGGAATCCGAAATGACAGGACACAAATTTGCAAATACTGTAGATTCAGGTTTTTTGTCCTCACCGTTTTCTCAAATAAGTCAAGACACATTTTCTGCTTGTCAAAATGTAAATGTTGCCGGTGCAAATGCACTGCCGAAAAGCGTAGAGGAACAGATTCCAGACACTAATGCATTGTTATTACAGCTAATGCAACAAATGGAACAAAATCAGAGACAAACACAGCAAAAGCTTCAAAAGTCAGACAACAATGCAAACTAGCGACAGACTGCACACACCACAGCCAGTGATTTTCATACAGAGCGCTACGTGGCGTTACCAATAAGAAAACCTAAACAGCCTAGTTACACCTTCTTCGACATCCTGACAAAATACAGAACTTCTTTTCCGAAATCGAAATATTTATAACTTTTGGGAAACGAAAGCAATACCGACGATTATGTCAGTACGTAATTAGGTGTGCCAAGTATAAAGATAGATCCCTCTGTCTGTACGGTAGGTTCCTTTCACGCTTACTGATAGCGATAGAAACAGTCCATCGCCATGGGAGCAACAAGAAAAGAACGATGTAAAGAGAATGCGAATGTACGCTAATCATTTCTTTTTGATCACTGCATTTGTTCCTAATTACTAGAACTGCATGCCCAAAAGACAATAAGGAACGAAGAAATGGGTATGTCAATGTTTGAAAAGAAGAACGACATACTCCATATTAATTTACTCTCTAAAATACGATATCCCTTGCGGCGAAACATTAGTTAATAGAGTGCAGCGGGACAATGTTTAAAACATGACTGAAAATATGTTCACTAAATAGAGATAAGAACATCTATGATTGACATGTCATCTTAAGTCGACGTAGAATTTTAAAATGTTAGAAATAAGGAAATGAAGTAATACATAATCCTATGCTTGTAGCGTACGTTGTTGTTCTACATTATTTAGCTCTGGTATTTACAGAGTCACATAGAAAGCATCCTAGGTTTAGCAGGGAAAAGCCGTGATTGTAATGATCTGAAGTACAACAGAAACAAGAAGCACAACTTAAGGAAAAATAATGTAATGTGTGATCCAGCTCACAAGCGACATTGAAGCAGATAGTTCCTGTTATTTACTATGGGCAGAGGTTATATTCGACAAACGGAATAAATTAATAACTGGCTCCTTTTACAGTCCCCCGGTCTCAGATAAAACAGTTGCTGAGCAGTTCAAAGGAAACTTGAGTCTCATCACAAATAGGTACCCTACTCATACAATTATAGTTGGCAGTGACTTCAATCTACCTTCCGTATGTTGACAAAAATACATTTTCAGAATCTATTCTACATAGGAAACAACTTCCTTAATTGTTCTAAATGCTTCTTTTTTAAATTATTTTGAGCAATTAGTTCAAGAGGCCATTCAAATTGTAAATGGTTAAGAAAACACATTTCACCTCTTAGCCACAAATAATCCCAAGCATCACGGCGGATTGAGGGATCAGTGAACACACAGTCGAGCGAGGCTCAATTCCGTAACAAAGAAATTCACCAAAACTAAAAGCGAAATATATGTGTTTATGGAATCAGCTAAAAATTCTTGACGTCTTTCTAAGAGACAGTCTCCAGTACTTCCAAACTATGTAAGTGAAGACTATATGTGGCTTAAGTTCAAAGAAATATTATCAACAGCACTCGAGAGATTCATACCAAATAAATTAATAAGAGACGGAACTGATCCCACATGGTACACAAAACACGACAGAAACCTGCTGCTGGAGCGCCGAAAAAGGCACGTATAATTTAGACGAACGCAAAATCTCCAAGATTGGAGAAGTTTTACTGAGGCTCGAAATTTGGTGCGGATTTCAATGCGAGACGCATTTAATAGTTTCCACAACGAAACTCTCTCTAGAAATGTGGCGGAAAATCCAAAGAGATTCTCGTCCTATGTTAAGTAAACCAGCGGAAAGGCTCAGTAAGTACGTTTACTGCGCGACAGCGACGGTAATGTTACTGATGACAGTGCCACTAAAGTGGAGTTACTAAATGCAGTTTTCCGAAATTCCTTCACCAAAGAAGACGAAGTAAATATTCAAGAATTAGAAATGAGAGCAGCTGCAAACATAATACAGGAGGAGGAGGAGGAGGGGGGGAGAAGGGACCCAACCCTTCGGCAAATGTCCGCCGTGGGAAATGTTCGGCGTGGCAAATGTCCGCACACCCGACGCCACCACTCACTCTGCTGTAGCGGTAAGCGCGTCAGAAAGCCGGTGTGTGCTGGAGCAAACACGAGCATTGTACTAAGGAGCGGCAGCAATGGATTCTCGAGCTTGTAAATCGTTGTAGGAAGAGTCAGAAGTAGAAACAACGTCCCATTGTGGCTTACCGTAGTGCTGCCAGTTACCAGCACAGGCAACGGTTGGAGAGCCTGGCGTGTCAGAGAGACAGACAGCACACTCCCGATTGCGCAAAGTGTTCGAGAGTCCCAACCTGCGCAGAGTGCATCGAGCAGTTACTTCCTCAGCAATAAAACTGCAGTCCAGACCTCTGTGCAGCTCACTCACTTGTGTGTGTGTGTTTGTGTGTGTTTAGTAATATCTACGACTATATTTTATTCAAAATAGTATTCGCGATAGCACTTTATGTGGAATGTGACTGATCAATTGAAGACATGAAGTCTGTAAATGAGCCCGCAATCATTTTATTTTTGGCATAAAAGTGCCAAGAATGTGACTGAACTTTGACCCTATTATCGTAATACTAATAAAAAGGACTTCATAGTTAATAAAATAATAAATACTTATTGTCAACGACATATTTTAATATTTGTAAAAATTTGTATCTCAGACAATACCCATGCAGAAATACAGGGTGATTCAAAAAGAATACCACAACTTTAGGAATTTAAAACTCTGCAACGACAAAAGGCAGAACTAAGCACTATGTGTCGGCGAATTAAGGGAGCTATGAAGTTTCATTTAGTATGAACGTGACTCGCCTAAGGTGAACGTTTTCTGTGCCATTTCAGCCAATAAAGTTTTTGGTCCCTTTTTCTTCGAAGGTGCTACTGTAACTGGACTACAGTATCTGGAGATGTTAGAGAATTGGCTGTTCCCTCAGCTCGAACAAGAAGCACAACAATTCATATTTCAGCAGGATGGAGCGCCACCACATTGGCACTTATCTGTCCGTAACTACCTGAACGTCAACTACCCGAGGCGATGGATCGGCCGCCAGGCAGCCCGTGACAGAGCACTTCATCACTGGCCTCCAAGAAGCCCTGATCTTACCCCCTGCGATTTTTTCTTATGGGGGTATGTTAAGGATGTGGTGTTTCGGCCACCTCTCCCAGCCACCATTGATGATTTGAAACGAGAAATAACAGCAGCTATCCAAACTGTTACGCCTGATATGCTACAGAGAGTGTGGAACGAGTTGGAGTATCGGGTTGATATTGCTCGAGTGTCTGGAGGGGGCCATATTGAACATCTCTGAACTTGTTTTTGAGTGAAAAAAAAACCTTTTTAAATACTCTTTGTAATGATGTGTAACAGAAGGTTGTATTATGTTTCTTTAATTAAATACACATTTTTAAAGTTGTGGTATTCTTTTTGAATCACCCTGTATAATGAAAATCTTAATCTTTTGCTACTTATGATTTTGCAGAAAAATGCTCCTTTTTCTTGTTCGAGCTCATAGGATGTGATTGATGTCTCGTAACATAAAGGTCTGTAAAAAAAACTGTGCTAAAATATTATGTTCCTAACCGATATTTGAAAATAGAGTTTATGTGTTATTGAAACGAATGTTCTTTGTCTGGAATATTATTACATTGTACACTACTGGCCATTAAAATTGCTACAGCGCGAAGATTACGTGCTACAGACGCGAAATTTAACCAACAGGAAGAAGATGCTGTGATATGCGAATGATTAGCTTTTCAGAGCATTCACACAAGGTTGGCGCCAGTGCCGACACCTACAACGTGCTGACATCAGGAAAGTTTCCAAACGATTTCTCAAACAGCAGTTGACCGGCGTTGCCTGCTGAAACGTTGTTGTGATGCCTCGTGTAAGGAGGAGAAATGCGTACCATCACGTTTCCGACTTTGATAAAGGTCGGATTGTAGCGAATTGCGATTGCGGTTTATCGTATCGCGACATTGCTGCTCGCGTTGCTCGAGATCCAATGACTGTTAGCAGTATATGGAATCGGTGGGTTCAGGAGGGTAATACGGAACGCCGTGCTGGATCCCAACGGCCTCGTATCGCTAGCAGTTGAGATGACAGGCCTCTTATCCGCATGGCTGTAATGGATCGTTCAGCCGCGTCTCGATCCCTGTGTCAACAGATGGGGACGGTTGCCAGACAACAACCATCTGCACGAACAGTTCGACGACGTTTGCAACAGCATGGACTATCAACTCGGAGACCATTGCTGCAGTTACCCTTGACGCTGTATCACAGACAGGAGTGCCTGCGATGGTGTACTCAACGACGAACCTGGGTGCACGAATGGCAAAACGTCATTTTTTCGTATGAATCCAGGTTCTGTTTACAGCATCATGATGGTCCCATCCGTGTTTTGCGACATCGCGGTGAACGCACATTGGAAGCGTTTATTCGTCATCGCCATACTGGCGTATCACTCGGCGTGTTGGTTTGGGGTGCCATTGGTTACACGTCTCGTTCACCACTTGTTCGCATTGACGGCACTCTGAACAGTGAACATTACATTTCAGATGTGTTACGACCCGTGGCTCTACCCTTCATTCGATCCCTGCGAAACCCTACATTTCAGCAGGATAATGCACGACCGCATGTTGCAGGTCCTGTACGGGCCTTTCTGGATACAGAAAATGTTCGACTGCTGCCCTGGCCAGCACATTCTCCACATCTCTCACCAATTGAAAACGTCTGGTCAATGGTGGCCGAGCAACTGGCTCGTCACAATACGCCAGTCACTACTCTTGATGAACTGTGGTATCGTGTTGAAGCTGCATGGGCAGCTGTACCTGTACACGCCATCCAAGCTCTGTTTGACTCAATGCGCAGGCGTATCAAGGCCGTTATTACGGCATGAGATGGTTGTTCTGGGTACTGATTTCTCACGATCTATGCACCCAAATTGCGTGAAAATGTAATCATATGTCAATATAGTATAATATATTTGTCCAATGAATACCTGTTTATCATCTGAATTTCTTCTTGGTGTTGCAATTTTAATGGCCAGTAGTGTAATTCTCGTCCTATATGTATGTTAAGTTTACTGCTCAGCTACCAAAGAGCGGAACCATTAGCGCTATTGGTTTGTAGCGCAGTTTATTGGTAAATCGTGAATACTAATGTGTCTTGTAGGTTTGAGAAATATTTTTCAATGTTAATGCATGTAGTGCAGGTGAGAAAAGATTTAATGTACCAGTAAAACACAGCCTGAAGCAGACTCGATAAGTGATTGTCTTATGTTAGGCGTCATCTTAGTGAAATGTTGCAAGTGGTAGTTTTAAATTCATTTTCTATACAGACTTAAATGTTGTTGGTTACAATTGTAATAATAATTGTGTACTAGTGGCCGAGGACCCACTCTGAGGTAATAAATACCAGTGAGACTGTGAATAAATCGAACCTTTATGAATGCAAACAGCATCTTAGGTGATATAAATTCTTATCTGCTGCTGTATGAAGCCTTGTAATTTGGTAACAACTTTTATGAAATATTTTGACAGGAAAATACATTAGTCTTGTGTACGTGTGATATTGCGTGACGAAACTGTTCGTTTTGCTTAAAGAAAAGTGTAGTCACCTCGAGATAACAGTAGCGTTAATTTTGATAAACGATCTGCAACTAGCAAAGAGTCTTTTAAATAACAGCTCTCGAGTTACCAAAAATCATTAATCTGGTTTAGTTCAGATTACTTATCATTCATCTAGCTTTTTTGTTGGTTATAAATGATTTCTTTTGTCAATGAACTTAGTGACATTCACACTGCTTGACAGACAGCATTCCTACACGTTCCCGGATGCAGATTTCTTTAACAAAATAACGTTCAATAGCCGGGAAAAGCAGTGATTAAATAAAACCTCATGTTACATTAATAATAAGTAATTGTATTGTAATCTTGCTGAACTTGTACAACACAACACACTAACAATCACACCAAACGTCGCAGTGCGTGTGTGTGTGTGTGTGTGTGTGTGTAAGCAGTGTGTCTTATTCCATTCATCATATGCAGCTATCGTGCGCTAGCCAGACAATGTGTATCATTGTGAAGATACCGCTAATTGCGACAGATAATTTTTCTTCCTTTCTTTCGTTTTGTTTCCTTTTACTGTGTACACATATATTTGATGGCTGCTATATTTGATGGCTAGAATATATACCGTTTATTCTACAGCGTTTTCTTTTATTTATATTTTCAAGCAAATCTCTTCTTAATTTAGTATGCAATATTTCAACCTACGTTTGATCTTGTATGAAGTGTGAGAGGAGCATCGATGGCTGCAATCGAACAGTGACAGTCAGCGAAAAACCAGTGGTGGCGTGTACAAGTGTGTGTTGTGTAATCATGCCAGAAAGGAATACAAGAAAACCTATGGCCGCGTTTTTATGTTTCGGTCACGGCTTGAACAAAATTTCGACGTGAACGTTATGAAAGGAAATGGTAGACTGAATTGACGAGCTCGTGGAGTACCACACACAGCACTGACAATGTACATGCGAATGGACAGTGATTTTCGTGTTGAGAATCGAACTGTTTGCATTTAAGTGAGTTGCGTAAACTAATGTACTTTAAAATTCGCGACTTAATGAAATGTTGCGCGCGTTAAAACTTTAGCCATTGCCATGGAAAGATATAAATTATTTGTTACGAGTTGCGCTGTCTTCGTCGGAACTGTTAATTCGCGATCGCAATACTCATGCTAACAGCAAATAGACTGTAGTTTCACGGTCAGTGTGTTAAAGTGAAAATGACATTGTCTTAAAACTATACACGGGACGTCGATAACAGAATTGTATATGTAAAGAAAATCGTAAATACACACAAACGAACTTGGATCTGACATCTTCAACTTTTGTAGTCCTGTCTTCCTCAGTTGCGTGTAATGTTACGGTATATTGATAATTTTTACTTATGGACCGTCTGACAGCAACTGAATAAAACACAGTTTTAGTGCCATACGCGTTTCGCCTTTATTTTCTGCAAGGCATCATCAGTGGCCTGGAATATGTACATATGTTAGCTATTTTATTTACATTTTTGTCACTGTGCCTATAGGTTATAAACAGTTCTGGTGGTTGCTATTTCCTATTAAGTAGTAATGTTTTGAACTGTACTTACAGGTTGCGTGGACAATTTCTTACATATTACGCTCCTGTTGCATTTTTGGTGTTGTTCTTCTTCGTATGAACGCCATTTTGCGGTTTTTTCCACATACCACAACACTATGCACTGAACGCTTGTTTAATCCAATGTTTTGGTTTCTGTTGCCGACTGTCAAATGTTTTTGCCAAAGATCGAAACTTATGAGTGTAATTATTGAAGTATCTATGGTCTGTTCGTGTATGCATTTGTGTGTGCGTTTGTGTATGTGTTTGTGTGTGTGTGTGTTTTGGTGTGATATTAATTTATATATATATGTGCTGTGTGTGTGTATGTGTTTTGGTGTGATATATATACATTTTTATGCTGTGTGTGTGTGTCTGTATTTTGGTGTAGTACAATTTTTTTGTGTGTGTGTGTGTGTGTGTGTGTGTGTGTGTGTGTTTGTTTGTGTGTGTGTGTTTGTGTGTGTGTGTGTGTGTGTGTGTGTGTGTGTGTGTGTGTCCAGATGGTGTGGGGAAGAGTTTTCTTGTTTTATGTTATCATTTCCTTTATTAAGTGTAGTAGGGAGCCTGTGCTGATGTGTGTTTGTTCATTTGTCACATGTTTGTTTTCTGCTATGGGTTTCTGGATGTGGAAGTTTTCTTGTGTTTGTATAAGATGTTTGTCATGGTTGCTTATTCTCATTATTTTCATTTCTTGTTCCATGTTTGTAGGATGATGGTTGTAGTGTTTTAAATGCTCTGCAAATGTGGAATGGTTTGTTTCATACTTCCAACATCTGATAGTTCTTTGTATCTTGTTTCAAAATTCCTGCATGTCATGCCTATGTATCTGCATCACAACTTTGACATTCAAGTTTATATATTCCTGATTGTTGGAATTTGTCCCTCTTGGTAGCTGGCTGGCTTAGGTGTGATTGAAGGGTTTGCCCAGGCTTATATGCTATTTTGAAGCCCTGTCTCTTTAGGATGCTTGCAACACTCTGTGTGTTAGTTTATGTGTGTAGGTCATGGTGTACCATCTGGTTCTTTTCTGTGTGGTGTTGTCATTGTGTGTGTTTGTTGAGTGTGTTTAAAATTGTGTTTTATTCAGTTGCTGTCAGACGGTCCATAAGTAAGAGCTTGGATCTGTGCAGTTTCTACTATTTTCGACCAGTCTGTGACAAAAAGAATGCCACAGAGAATAATATTATCTCCTGGAGAACCATATACTGAGCAAGAGGAGACATTTGCTGCTATTACAGAACTGACGGAGACACAATAATTAGGATACCAGCATCAACGATCGGCCATCGATGTCACTACACACCGATTACGAAAAGATAGGCTGCAAAATGAAACTCTCTATCTTTCATTCACTGAGTAAAGACTAAAAGAATTTAAACAGAATTTCAGTTTCCTTTCTTGTTGTGAGACACGATTAACACTAGTCAGTACTATTTGCCACCTTTCTTTTTCTCTTTTGTATTACTGTAACTATTGTTGCATGTATTCTAACGTGTGTTTTGGAAGGTTGTGCTTTTGTATGTGTGTGCAGGGTTTTTATCACACGCATTTTCGTATTTTGTTGTGATATGTGGCGTCTGCCATTAGATTCCGAGCGCCGGCGAATGATAGCGAAGTTGCTCGTTCGCTATTCGCGCAAGGCAAGCTGTCGGTGGGAACGAGATATGATAGCTGCACAACTACGTGGTCTGTATTTACATTCATTTGAAAGTCACTTTACCGCATATTCATAACCCAGTGCGAGGTTGGCTATCCACTTATAACTGAGTAAAATTACAGCCTGTCTCATTATCATTTACCAAGTTATTTTCGGTACTTGATTTTACTACATATTCTTTCGGAGTTCGTTACCAAACTCTGACATGCTCACTTACGGTAACATTGAAAGTAAAACAACTTCTTTTGAGGTAACAAAATGCACATTCAGTATTATGCAGATATGTAGGTAGGCTGTTTCGGTTTTTTTATTGGTAACGCCACCTCTGTATGAAAATCACTGGCTGTGCTGTGTGCAGTCTGTGGCTGCTTTGCATTGTTGTAATACTCGCCATTGTAGTGTTAGGCAGCTGGCTGTGAACAACGCGTAGCGTTGCGCAGTTGGAGGTGAGCCGCCAGCAGTGGTGGATGTGGGGAGAGAGATGGCGGAGTTTTGAAATTTGTCATGAACTGCTATATTTATATATGATGATATCAAGGTAAATACATTGTTTGTTCTCTATTAATATCTTTCATTTGCTAACTATCCCTATCAGTAGTTAGTGCCTTCCATAGTTTGAATCTTTTATTTAGCTGGCAGTAGTGGCGCTCGCTGTATTGCAGTAGCTTGAGCAGCGAAGATTTTTGTGAGGTAAGTGATTTGTGAAAGGTATAGTTTAATGTTAGTCAGGGCCATTCTTTTGTAGGGAATTTTGAAAGTCAGATTGCGTTGCGCTAACAAAATATTGTGTGTCAGTTTAAGCACAGTCATGTAGAATTGTTCAATGGGGACGTTTCATATGGCGACCCTGCCAGGATACCTTACTGGAATCTTCTGATTTTTTTCTTGTAGTTTGTGTAATTAGTGTAGCTATTGTTTATTGCTAGCGCATAATTATAGAGAGAATTTCCTTTGTAGTTGTAGTTTTTCATTGTTGTACAGTAAAACAGTTGTGGCATGCATGTAGATTTGCACCAAGTATTTCGCAGCTGCGCTGGCAATTAAGTGGACATTATTTCCATTGCTATGTTATTTTATTTTGCTCTTCAAATTGCGCTTTTCTGTGTTATCGTGTGAAATACTGTGACAATAATGGCGTGTGAAAAACGTAATACTAGGCTCCAAAGTAAACTGAGAAATGGCAGTGAAGACGAAAGCAGTGTGTTAGCGCCGCAGAGTAATGAATTAACTAATGTTCAAAGTAGTAATTTGGTAATTGCGCATAGGGAAATGGAGCGGGCGTAGATGTACGCCAACAAACCAATTTAGAATTCTTTTGTCAAAGCCACAGCTTCTCTATGAACTTTCTCATTGTTCCATTATTGTCGACGGAAATTATATTGGGAGTAGACTTTTTGAATGAATACAAAGCAATCTTAAACTTTCACGATGCTGAAATAAGTTTAGAGAAAGAAGGTAAGTCAATAGCTTTGAAATTTGAAGATTGGCTCTCAAACCATGACGAGGAAATTAATCGGCTTTACCTTCTGTTAGACAACAGTTCGGACTTTTCTACGGAACTAGACACTAACAATCACTCTGTAAGTACTGACAGGGATGATATCGACGGCGCATTTGACACTAATAAGTTAATTCAGAATAAAATTCAAACAATTGAGAATTGTAATGACACTGATAGGCAGGACCTTTTTGAGATTTTACAAGCACATTCCACAGTTTTTACTTATAAAACAGGAACAATCAAGGGATTTCAATACCAATTTCGTGTTCGTGAGCATACTAAATTTTGTGTTAGACCATACGTAATTCCGGCGCATTATAGGGACCGTGTTAGAACAGAAATACAATCTGTGCTTAATGAGGGCATTATTGAGCCTGCAGTAAGCTCGTACAACAATCCATTACATGTTGTTGAGAAGAAAAATGGATCGATCAGGCTTGTCTTAGATTCGAGACAAATCAATACGATCATTATTCCTGAAACAGACAGGCCGCAAACGTTAGAAGAGCTTCTTCAAAATTTTAATGGTGTAAAAGTGTTGTCTTCCATTGATCTCAGATCCAGCTTTTATCAGATCGAACTTCATCCAGAATGTAGAAAATACACAGCTTTCCTTTGTTTCGGCGTTTGTTATCAGTTTCGGAAACTTCCTTTTGGTTTGAACATTTCTTCGGCAGCATTCATTCGTGGGTTAAATTCCATATTACCTGAGTTCTTAAAACGTCACATCACCTTATATGTGGACGATATTCTGATAGCAGAAGCTTCATGGGAACAACATAATCGCATCCTCAACAGTTTGTTACGTATTTTTGCAGAATCTGGAATTACAGTTAACTTGGAAAAGTCTGAATTCGGTAGGACAAAGGTGAAGTTTTTGGGACATATTATTTCTTCTGAAGGGATTCAGCCGGATCCTGAAAAGTTAGAAGCAATCAGAGCCATTCCAGTTCCATCCACAAAAAGACAAGTCCGCAGTTTTCTAGGTCTCGTAAATTTTTACCGTCGTTTTCTGAATATGCAAATTCTTGTTACACCAAAACTTTGTTCTCTCACTGGAAAAAATACTATTTGGAACTGGGACGAACAAGCACAGCTGGAATTCAATTCTTTGAAAGAAGCGTTACTTCACGCGCCAATCTTAGCTCATCCAGATCTGTCACAAGATTTCTGCCTTAGCACGGATTCTTCTAAAGTCGGTCTTGGTGCCCATTTATTTCAAGAAGCCATAGAAAATGGCACTACCATTCAGAAAACCATTGCTTTTGCTAGCCGAGTGCTAACAAAATCTGAAAAAAATTATTCCGTTACTGAATTAGAAGCTTTAGCTATCGTTTGGGCATTTAACAAATTCTGTTTCTTTCTTTCTGGTAAGCACGTAAAAGTATACAGTGATCATCGTGCATTACAATTTCTTATGTCTTCAAAATTAAATCATGACAGGTTAAAACGTTGGGCATTGTTTCTGCAAGAATTCCGCTTCACAATAGTCTACATTCCCGGCAAGGAGAACATTGTTGCGGACGCACTGTCACGCGCACCGGCTGGGCTTGAGAAAAGTACCACAGAAGGCAACCTCGAGAAAAATTTCAGTATTCTTTACATTCAGAAAGTCGCCTTTGAAAACTTCATCACCACATCTTTAAAGGACATTGCTCATGAACAAGATAAAGATCCGATTTGGAAAGACATCAAGAGCAAATGGCATGAAAAGACACACACACAGATTCGGCATTATTATCTGGTTAGAAACAACATACTGTTCAAACGCTGCACTGTTGATCACAAGCTATGGGTACTTTGCATTCCTGACGATTTTGTTAATAAGCTCATTTGGTACATTCATTTCAGCTACGCACATTTTGGTCCACGAAAATGTTATCATATTCTTCGAACGACTTGTTATTTTAACAATATGGAAAAGAGAATTCGAAGAGTCTTGTCTATTTGTAAACTTTGTCAAAAGGCGAAACCATCTACTGTCTCACATCGTGCTCCGTTGTTTCCTATCATTCCTTCTAAATTAAAAGAATTTGCTGCTGTTGATCTCTTGGGACCGCTTGTCAGAACATCTAATGGATTTTCGTACGTTCTAGTCGCTGTTGAACTTACTTCAAAATTTGTTTCTTTCACTCCGTTACGTAAAGCCACTGGACGGTCTGTATCCAACGCCTTTGTTAAAAATTTCTTACGTGAAGTTGGCCACGTTGCTAAAGTCATTTCAGATAACGGACCGCAATTTAGATCTGCTGTCTGGTCACGCATGCTTCGCAACCATAAAATCAAACCTGTTTTTATTTCATTGTACTCACCACATTGTAACCCCTCTGAACGGATTATGAAAGAAATCAATAAGCTTTGCAGGCTTTATTGTCACAGAAAGCATCAGCATTGGGACAGATATTTACACTTATTTCAAAACGTGCTGAATGAAATGCCTCATGATTCCACTGCTTTACCACCTACTCTTGTACTGAAGAATGAAGAACCATCGAACAGAATCAGAGAGCTTGTACCTTTCCCGAATACACGTAAACTTCGACACAAAGACATAATTGATTTGGCTCTTAAAAATATAAAATCTGCAGCAGACAAAAGGAGAAAACTACACGGTAAAGCAAATGCAAAGAAATGGTGTATTGGTCAGAAAGTTCTCATTAAAGCTCATTCATTGTCACATAAGAAGAAACACTTGATTCACAAATTCTTTCTAGTTTACAATGGACCATACAGAATCCGACGTATACCACATGATAATTGCGTTGAAGTTGAAACTCTGCGTACTAGGAAGAGTAAAGGTTTACACCACATTTCACATGTAAAACCATTTATTGAAAGATAATCTGCTTTTTAACTTTGTCTTTGCCATAAAACTTTTCACTTCACATTTCTAGTGTGCTTTGTCAGACTTAAGAAACTGTTAACATGCAACAATGTTTGAAGTTAAATATCCAGTCTAGAACCTAGGGAACATTTTTAAACAGAAATTACGAATGCATTGTTATAGTGAACAGACGACACAGTGTTGTATTTGTACATTCTTGCTTGTTAGTTGCACGATTACGTAACGACTATAAGGCTCACATACTTAGAACATTTACCAGTACTGCTAATGAGATTTTAATGCAACATTTTGGTTTACTTGAAAATATATTCTGGATTTAAAGTACTTTCTGTGAGATGCCAGATGACACAGTGGTTAGTTTATGTGACAGCTACACGATTTTATCACGACACTACTAATGAGTGACAATATACAATGTTGCTTTTGCGGTGTTTCTGTTTTATATCTGCACAGTTTTTCTGTTTTATTCTGGAAAGTAAAACATGTTTTAGTAGTAACTTTTGTGGTATAGCAACAATGAAACAGCCTTTTTCGTGGCACAACAATACGTTACTGTACAGTACATTCTTCATCACGCCAATAAGCATAATAACTACGATATCTATACGCAAAGCATTTCACTTTTGTTTATCATGTGGTAAGTACATTGGCTTCTGCAGAACTTTAGCTTTCAGAGGACAATAACTACGACACTTCCACAGAGATTATCTTACAGCAAGACGCACATTAGCACTACAGGACACGTATTTTAGTGATTAATTTTGCACTTAAATCATTTATTTTTAAAGATATTTGAAGTACAATGATACAAAGGTTTTCAGAGATACATTTCATTTCATTGCTGTAATCTGTAACACCTGAGGGTATAATTACATTAATCCTCAGGGGGGTACACGCTTACTTTGTGTACCATGTGTGTGGCAACCACAAGGAACACTAGCTAATATGGTATTTGCTTATACAACTTTACACATCGGTACCATATTTCTCTAACACACAAATTACACAGCTATCTGATCATTTAACTGAGAGATAAACATTTTTTTACTACATCAGTGACACATGTTTACGCAATACACAGTTGGGTAACTTCACACTTATGAAACTGTATTTTGTCTGTACTTTGTAAACTGTTCATATTTTTTCTGAATCATTGTGATACTATGAGAGCTTTGAATGATGTATTTGGTAAGGGAGCATGATTTTAAAGTACGTTTGAGGCAGATGACACTTTTGACATGAGCAGAGAATTTTTTTAATTATTGGAGGAAGCTACGACGATTTTGAGATTTGACTGAGGTGTTATGATGTTATTTTTACGACGACGATGTGTATTATGCTACTGAGGTATGTTTATGATTAATAGGCTGAGGCTATATGAGTTATTTGATTATGCTTCATATTTATAATGACGAAATATTGACGAGTGTCGATGGATACGTATATGTGTAATAAGGTAAGGAGTAATGAATAGTGGGTAGGGACTCTTGACTTGTGAAACAGGATGTTGGAAACCAAGAATCGTACTTTAAGAGTTATGAAATGTGCGTAAATTCGTGACTGTATCACAATGCTGACGAATATTTTATTTGGACACTTATATTTATAGGATTTTCTTTCTACAGATTTGCAACGCTAATTCTTGACCTGTGAAATATTTTTATGTGAGACTGTCACTGTAGCGGAAACTGCTGTCGTAAATATTTCCGTAAGAAAGTTAAGTGACCACCTGCACGTAATGCGTAATGCGTCGCGGGCACCCACCTGGGCGACAGCCGCCCGAAAAAAAAAAAAAGCCATTAGCCTTTCAGAGGCGCAGGTGGAGAAAAAAAAAAGGAGAGACCATTAACCTCGCTATTGACATTCCTTTGTGGAAAGCATCGCAAATAAGACACGCTCATTACTTGGAAACATATGATTATATTGTGGAGCGCCTACTTACTGAAATGCTTATAAACTGATGGGAAATATTCTTACATCTGCAAACCTGATTATGACAAGTGTCTTTCTACGAGAGTTGAGAGCTACTGACTTACGAAATGCCACATGACTATTGAATGATATTTTTATGCTTTGGTTTGCGTAATTGCTTATTTCATTTGACATCTGTTTTCCAGCTGTGTTGCAGCATTGGTTTCATAAAATAAAATTAAATGCATTTGCTAATGTGAACACTTTCTGTCAACAGATCCATTAAATAATAATTATGTGATCCACATTCTTTAAAAAAAAAGGAGCACTTGGAAAGGAAAGAACAATAAGAAGGGACTAGTAACAGTAACAGTAACACATAATTTTCTTTTCAAGTACATGGTAATATTTCTTTTTACAATCAGTTGTTGTGGTGCACCACTTTAATTACTTAGACATTAAGATGTGATTATACATTTCCCTTATCTGCATTGTTATCTTAACTGTAATATTTTTTCTGCTTGAGCTATGTCATGTTTAGATATAAGCTGCTGTTTGCCAGGCATAGTGCTACTGAACTTTAATTTGTGTTACTCTGCTAAGCCAGATTTATATTTTTGTTTGCTGCGCATTGCCTCATATTAGTTGTAATGTTGAATTGCTTGGTAATTTAGATTTACTGTAGCTTGCTTTGCGATTTTCCATTTTTTTTATTGCTGTTTATATTAATTGTTTTATGTGCCGCTGCATTGCCTCGTCCCTTAGTTTAGCATCTGAGCTCAGTAGATTTAAGTTAGCTTAAGAGGGGGTAGCCTCTAAGAGAATGAGTTGCGATGAATTGGAAGAAATGCATTCAGAAGTTATACGAAAAAAAGTACAGAAAACAGGTTTAGGTAGGATTTTCTTGGAAATAAATGTTGAGGTAAGAAATGTGTGAACATATAAATACAGAAAGCATGCTTAGATAGAATTTTTTTGGTGGAAACAAAGGGTGAAATAAGAGGAAAGATATATGAAGTTTTGGGTTGGACTGCAGTACCACATGTTACACTGAATACGAACCCTGTCCTTTCCTATTGGTGTTATCTCACTATATGTTTGTGTACCCTTGTGTATTTGTATTCTTCCTGTCTCTGTGTAGTTTCATAGAATTTTTTCTTCTTTTAATATTAAGCTACATTCACTATGATGAGGAATACTGTTATCCTCAAATATAATTTGCATTAACAATATGTTATTTACCTTGTAAATATGCTTAGACATTATTTATTCTGGTTTGTTGCTCACATGTGAAGGTGATGTTTCAAAGGTTCTTGTGATCTTTATGTATTTACTTATGTCATAATTCCTGTAACACTGATGTATATATCTATTTCTATTCTTTTGTAAAGCCTGTACTACAAATGTTATCTGTATTATTATGTTCTTTAATTATGTATTTTGTACCTTTGTAATTGTATTTTCATGTTGTAAATTTATAAAATTGTAATTGACACCAGTTCATCTTATTATTAACTTGTAAGTTACATTTCACTGCACACGTTTCTGTTGGTCATAGTATATGGACAATATGTGAGAAGTAGGGACTGTTAGTGTTTGCACGTGTGTTAATAACTCAGCAAGGGACTGGATAACAGCATTGCTGGTTCTAAGGACAATTTCAAAAACTTTGTGAGTGCACAAGTGGTGGTTTATGGACTTGCTATATTATCTGCAAGACTCTTCAATGGTGATTGTGCACCTGCACAGTCACAACAGATGGCTGCTGGCTATCTCTACAAGGACTACAGTGGATCTGCATCTCTGGTGGCCCACCAATACCATTATCTCTACAAGGACTACAGTGGGTCTACATCTTTGATAATCCATCAATACCATTATTTCTACAAGGACTGCAGTGGGTCTGCACCTCTGGTGGCCCACCAATTCGTAATCTCTACCAGGACTATGGTGGGTCTGCTCTGTGATGACCTACCTACCAATACTCTTCAAAATTTCGACTGACTCTGCAGTGGGTTTGCTCTGTTGTGGCCCATTATCTGTCAGCATGTCAAGAGTCAGCACTGTCTTTCCGTTGGAAGGACAACACTACTTCTTCAAGACTGCATGGAAATCCACTACTTCCATGTGCATTTTCTTTTACTGCTCAGACTTTGAGAAAAACACTGCTATTTTACTGTGATGAATCAGGACTATCTTTATAGACTGTGAGAAAATTTTAGCTTTTGACCAACATTGTATCAATAAGTGTGTGCATTTGATATCTTTGTTATTGTAATTGTGAAAAAAATTTTAACAAAAATGTATTGGCCAATGCCCAAAAAAATTTGTAAAATTTTTTTGTGGGGAGCAAGGGGCTATGTAAGTAGGCTGTTTCGGTTTTTTTATTGGTAACGCCACCTCTGTATGAAAATCACTGGCTGTGCTGTGTGCAGTCTGTGGCTGCTTTGCATTGTTGTAATACTCGCCATTGTAGTGTTAGGCAGCTGGCTGTGAACAACGCGTAGCGTTGCGCAGTTGGAGGTGAGCCGCCAGCAGTGGTGGATGTGGGGAGAGAGATGGCGGAGTTTTGAAATTTGTCATGAACTGCTATATTTATATATGATGATATCAAGGTAAATACATTGTTTGTTCTCTATTAATATCTTTCATTTGCTAACTATCCCTATCAGTAGTTAGTGCCTTCCATAGTTTTTAGCTGGCAGTAGTGGCGCTCGCTGTATTGCAGTAGCTTGAGCAGCGAAGATTTTTGTGAGGTAAGTGATTTGTGAAAGGTATAGTTTAATGTTAGTCAGGGCCATTCTTTTGTAGGGAATTTTGAAAGTCAGATTGCGTTGCGCTAACGAAATATTGTGTGTCAGTTTAAGAACAGTCATGTAGAATTGTTCAATGGGGACGTTTCAGTAACAAAATGCACATTCAGTATTATGCAGAGCTAATCTCTTACAACCTTTCTCTTCACAGCGACTAACGTAGAACGTCCTCCCTTAATCGCATCTTCTTTTCACCACCACCCAACATGTATCTATCAGGATGTGTGTGTGTCTATCTGTGTTTGTGTGTGCATTAGAAAAGATATGGTGAAGAAAAAGGAAAGAAACAAAAGAAATACAGAGTGCTCTTTTTAGCACCATGAGACAGTGGAATACTTTTCCCTTGAGTCGTCGGTCTTCCCGTTGGTATAACGCTGTTGTTCATCTTATTATGTCTTTTGCCAATTTCTGACTTGTACACAAATACCACTCAGTTTGTTACTTTCCCTCCTAGACCTTCTCAAATATAAGTTGCTGTCACTCCCACTTCTAACATACCACAGTTGCCTGGGATTTAATAATGGGGATAATAAAATATAAAATATTTTAATAAAACAATAATATTAATAATAGTAGTTGTTTGCTAAGTGATTTACGATACTATGGGGATAATGCATTTTTCTGAGAAACCCTCATCCCATCCTCTCCCCCTCCTCATCCCTCACCACACTGGGAAATCCCCAACGCCTCTCCCCTTCCCCTCAGTGATATAAGCATACTTCTGATAACAAATTAATTGGCTCTGAGCACTATGGGACTTAACATCTGAGGTCATCAGTCCCCTAGAACTTGGAACAACTTAAACCTAACTAACCTAAGGACGTCACACACATCCATGCCCGATGCAGAATTCGAACCTGCAACCGTAGCAGTCGCGTGGCTCCAGACTGTAGCGCCTAGAACTGATCGGCCACTCTGGCCAGCAACAAATTAATTGACTAATTAATTAAGACAATTAGTTAACCCCTCCCTCACTGGAAAATCCCACATCCCTCCCCCCATTCACCACCCCCTCATCATCAAGAAATTAGTCAGGGTAAGACTCAGTCTCTGCTGGAGAAAATGGATCTCACGGAGCAAAATTAAAGTCAGTGTCAGTTACATAGCAGGGTAGACACTGCTTATTTATAAAATTCAGTTTGCAGTGGTCAGACATCTTTATTTGGCGGGAAAACGTCACATCCAGCAAATACATGTCGTAATTACATAACTACATTGCTGCAGATGGGATGTGTTGCCTCGTTTGAAAATGTTCTTGTGTTTTCTCATCTTGATGCACAGGGGTCGACTGAGCTAGTGCACAGTGCCACCACTAGAGGGCGTCCCACTACTTACCCTTCACCCGCTCCCGCCCCGCCTCTCCAGAAAAAAAACTGCTGGGCAAAATGCACAGTCCATGCCGGAGGGGAAGGATCTCGACACGAAATTCAAATCAAAATGAATAATATGTTGATGCATATTCCTTATTTGATCAGTTTTCGGGTGACTTGGGTACACCTCACGTCTGCACCCACCCACATCCCCTCCCCCTTTCACTCACTTCAGATGACATAATTGTAAGCATTGAGGAACTGAATGAAGTGCGGTACAGCAGCTGCCGTTTTGGGACACACGTGCGTATTTCTGTAGTCTGGGCCCCACTACGGAAGTCAAAAACCACCCAATGTCCTGATTACAGATCACGTTACGAAATCCCATCGACCACGGACTGGATTTTGGCCTCCTTTGATTTCGCGACCCCGAACAAAGCATCAGGTGGCAGCAACCCTTCGATATTTGATATGTGGGAAACCACCTCCGCTTTCTCTCAAGTGGCCACTTCCTGATTCTTTGTGAACCAACCTCTCCAAAACGCAGACGGAGGTTTTTGTCTGTCCTCAGAATACAATGTTCCTATTGGATAATGCAGGGGACAAAAGGAGAGCTCGCGCAACAGCGATATCAAAAATGACAGTAAATAGTCCATTTCTAGTACCCTAGTAGATCGCTAAAACACTAACCATCACCTTACGATGATTCTTCTTTGTACGTCTGAGGATCACATGCAAACATTTTGCAAATCAGGTAATTGCATTTCGGCCATGAATAAGTCGTAATGCTATATATTACAACTTCAAAATGTTATTACAACCGCAGTTGTTGAAATATTAAAAAAAATTTCTTTTATTGTAATCACTGTTTATGAAAATTTTTATATATACTAAAATTTTATGTTCCAGATACCTGTTGAGGGAAGGAACTGACCTCTATAAAATGGCAACTCCTCAAGGGAAGGCACATTGTGTGTCCTGGTTTACTGAGACAAAATCGGATGTTCAGACTCAACCAAGTGTGGAAGAGATCCATCATTGCGCCCTTTAATCCGTAGATGACACAAAAAAATTATGGGGGCGGGGACAGTGTTGGACAAAGGGAGGAGCGGGCGAACAACAACATCCGAGGAAAACCTCGATCGCGTTTTAAACGTCTTCTCTCGTTCACCTACAAAGTTCATCCGCACTGCTGCCAGACGGTTTCAACTACCACGTTCAACTGTGCATAAGGTCCTCGACTGATACGGTCGCAGGTTCGAATCCTGCCTCGGGCATGGATGTGTGTGATGTCCTTAGGTTAGTTAGGTTTAAGTAGTTCTAAGTTCTAGGGGACTGATGACCACGGATGTTAAGTCCCATAGTGCTCAGAGCCATTTGAACCATAAGGTCCTCCACAAGAACTTACAGTTGTACGCTGACAAAGTGCAACTGTTTCAGTCACCTGAACCAAATGACAAGCCAAAACGGATAGAGTTTGCACCCAACATGCTGGAACGCCTTTTGGAGGATGAAGCATTCCTCAAGCGAGTTTGTTTCAGTGACGAGGCAACTTTTCATGTTTCTGGGACATTAAATAGACACAATGTGAGACTCTGGGGATCTGAACACCCCCATGTGACTAGGGAGCTTCACCGGGATATTCCAAAAGTCAATGTGTGGTGTGAAATTATGTGCAACCGAATAATTGGTCCATTTTTCTTCAACGAGTCAACAATCACTGCAGATGTTTACTTCGACCATCTGACCGAATAAGTAGCACCACAACAGATTGACTTATAACCAACTATCATTTTCCAGCAAGATGGTGCACCACCACATTGGGGACTGCATGTTCGTCGGTTCCTCAATCAAACATTTCCAGGCAGATGGATTGGGAGGGATGGCCCAATTCCTTGGCCATCGCGTTCGCCAGATATCACTCCCTTGAACTTTTTTTTATGGAAGTATGTAAAAAGATATCATGTACCAAACACAGGTACGGGACATTGCTGACTTCCAGCAAAGGATTCATAACGCCATTGCCACCATTGATAACGCTATGCTACAGAGAACATGGCAAGAAATCGAGTAACGTCTTGATGCGCTTCGTGCAACATAAGGCGTCCATATAGAGGTCTATTAAACACTGTCAAAAACACTTTTATAAACACTGATTACAATACAAGAAATGTTGTTAAAATATTTCAACAACTGCCATTGTAATAAAATTTTGAAGTTGTAAAGGGAATTTGTGGACACCCTGTATATATATACGAAGTCTTGTAAGCACTGATGTTTGACAACACAAGCACCCTCCTCCACCACAACGTTTCCACTAAACGTATCTGCTGAAAAAATAGTTCTGCTAACACACACTCGTGATTGTGAAGAATGCACCATCTGCCGACTGCTGGGTGCCGCTGCTATGGCTGGGACATCACACTGTCGCACGGGCCCCGGTTGGGAGAGGGATGCACACGCATCGGCCCCACTGCGAGATCCAAGCCCATCCCATGGTATCCGACACGCCGGCTCTGTCGAATGCTCAGAGGTGGTAGAGACTTCACCACGCAGTCAATCGATCAACTCATATGGGAATAATTGTATAGCGCAAACAATTGTCACATTGAACCTTCACACACACACACACACACACATACGCTTCTGTCGCCGCTCACCCAGCATGCTGTTTACTTCATTAGTCAGTCATCCAGAGATTGTCACCGAGCCGACAGGTCGGAGGATTCTCTGTAACTGTCCGCCTGCAACTATCATTTTTTGCATCAAACTCGGTTTTAACCAACCTCAAACATTCGTCCTCGTTCTGGTAACGACGCACTTTTCTACACACATCTTCTATTTTTCCTTTTCCCGCCGACATCCTTGAAGTAAGTTGTTTTAGACATACACTGTACACCCTTCTTGTTAATTACTCCACCAGGATCATAAGGCAGTCTGGACCCTTCACATGACAGATCTCTAAATCAAATTATTGTGCATAGAGTGCTCATCTTTTCAACCTACCACGCAATAACCGACAATTCCTCAACACAGTCAAGGCCTTGTGGTCAGTGTGCACCATGACTTTGTGCTCCCATAAGACACCTTCATAATGTTTAAATCCCCATACTATAGCTATACCTTCTTTTTCCGAGACTGTATAATTTCTCTCGCATTTTGTCAGAGTTCTGCTGTCAAAAGTAATGGACCGACACTCTTTGATTTCCCTTGCTGTATTTGCCGGCCACGGTGGTCTCGCGGTTCTAGGCGCGCATTCCGGAACCGTGCGACTGCTACGGTCGCAGGTTCGAATCCTGCCTCGGGCATGGATGTGTGTGATGTCCTTAGGTTAGTTAGGTTTAAGAAGTTCTAAGTTCTAGGGGACTGATGACCACAGCAGTTGAGTCCCATAGTGCTCAGAGCCATTTGAACCCTTGTTGTATTTCTTGAAATGTTTACATGCAATACCATAATCGCAAGAGTCGTTTCCCAGGTGAAATGGCAATGTCAAATCTGCGTTATGTAATGCTACGTCTTTTATAAGTTCATCCTTTAGTTTATCGAAAGCTATTTGACATTTCCCTGCCCGGAAAAAGGCACTGTTTTTCTTTAACAAACCACACAAATCTGGGTTAGTAAAAGCTTGCCCTTCTGCATATTTACGATAAAAATTACAGAGGCCAAGAAAAGCCTGCAATTGGTTTTTAGTGCTTGGCGGTGGACAATTCCTTATCGCCTTTAATTTTCGTGAGTCTTTAGTTATTTCTGATGTTTTATGATATTGCCCAGAAATTCCCCTTGTTTTTTGAGAAATTCACATTTCTTTAACTCCAGTGTCATTCCCCCACCTTTCAGGGCTTGAAAAACTTCTGTTAATAGTTTCACTGCTCTTCCCATGGTGACATTGCTATTAACAAATCGTCAATATAGATCCTAATTCTGGCACCATGTTCTTTTCCCAATACACTATCAAGTGCTCCGATGAACACTGATACTGTCGTGTTCAGTACGAAAGGGATAACTTTATACTGATAGCATTTCGCAGCAAACAGGAATGCTGTCAGTTTAGGCGATTCTTCTTCGAGGGCTATTTGCCAACAGCCAGCGGTCAGATCGAGGCCAGTCACATATTGCACGATGTGTAACTTCTGCAAAACATCGTCTGAACACGCAGGACAATCCGTCTCACACTTCACAACCTTGTTAAGGTTGCGCACATCTGTCACGATCCTAACACTGTTATCTTTTTTAATCACCAAAACAAGTAGGTGGTTATATTAGCTTTTAGAATATTCTATGATGCCTGACACCTCCATGTGGCATATTTCTGTTCGTACCGCTTCCCTCCTAGCTATTGGTGCTTCATACACTGGTCCAAAAAATGGTTCATGTGGAATCTTCTCAATTTTATACTGAAAATCACGTAGACGATGCCGCCCGGAGTGGCCGTGCGGTTCTAGGCGCTACAGTCTGGAACCGAGCGACCGCTACGGTCGCAGGTTCGAATCCTGCCTCAGGCATGGATGTGTGTGATGTCCTTAGGTTAGTTAGGTTTAATTAGTTCTAAGTTCTAGGCGACTGATGACCTCAGAAGTTAAGTCGCATAGTGCACAGAGCCATTTGAACCATTCTGAACGTAGACAACCAGGTTTATCTGAAAATATCTTCTTGTTATTAATCAGATATCATACACCTCCTCCTTTTGGTCGGAAGTAATTCCTGACATATTCTCCTCTATTATTGCAAAATCATCATCAGAAGGTGATATATTTACATTCCTAACATGGTAACACTCGGATCCTTCACTCAACCCTTCGTTCACAGGTAACATAGCTATATTCAGTCAGGTGTCGTGATCACTGACTCCCTGATAGACGTCATCAAAACCCAACTCTAACTCGTTTTCTCCTACAGCACATACTGTCCTCAGCTCGTAGTCTAGTGGCTAGCGTTGCTGCCTCTGGATCACAGGGTTCCGGGTTTGATTCCCGGCCGGTGTGGGGATTTTTCTCTGCCTGGGGACTGGGTGTTTGTGTTGTACTCATCATTGCATCGTCATCATCATCTTCATCATCATCATTTGTGACAGTAGCTAGATTGGACTGTGAAATAAATTTGACTGTTTAAAAATTGGAACTTTGTAGGCGCTGATGAGCACGCAGTTGAGCGCCCTAAAAACCAAACATAGTCACCTACAGCACATGCCATCATTCTTCTGTCCCAATCAATGATTATATTATTCTTTATGATCCAATCAATGCCTATAATTATTTCTGTGCTCCACTGAAACATCACAAGAAACTCGTGTCCAACGGCAACATCTCCGATATAAGCTGCATCGAAATTTGAGTCTTTATCGGTTTACTACTGGCACCAGTAGCACCTACTACTTTCCTTCCGCAACATGTATTTCGACTATATCCGTTGCGGTTTTAATTTGCTCGTTAAATGACTGTGACACAACACTAATCTGATTTCCACTATCAATTAATGCCTATGTTTCCGTTCCATATGAACTAACTTGTATCATAATTTGATCAGATCGTTTCGATTCATTACACTTCCCATCCCATAACAGGTCTTGTTCCACTTCCATATCACTCCACAAGGCGTCATTGCATCTATATAACTTATCATGGGGTTTCTTCTGCATTCCCCTGTTCCCTTATTCCTTCTGACACAAAATATACCTTAATTTATCCTTACTCAACTGATCGGCAGGTTTACTTTCATCGTTATCATCTCCTTCGCGAATCACATCTGCTTTGACTTCGTTTATATTACAACCCTCTGTTTTGCTCATTAGTTTTATTCGGCTGTCGAAAGCTACATAATCAGGCTGCACACCGCAGTATCCAATTTCTAATTGGTTGAGTTCTACATCTACATCTACATTTATACTCCGCAACCCACCCAACGGTGTGTGGCGGAGGGCACTTTACGTGCCACTGTCATTACCTCCATTTCCTGTTCCAGTCGCGTATGGTTCGCGGGAAGAACGACTGTCTGAAAGCCTCCGTGCGCGCTCTAATCTCTCTAATTTTACATTCGTGACCTCCTCGGGAGGTATAAGTAGGGGGAAGCAATATATTCGATACCTCATCCAGAAACACACCCTCTCGAAACCTGGCGAGCAAGCTACACCGCGATGCAGAGCGCCTCTCTTGCAGATTCTGCCACTTGAGTTTATTAAACATCTCCGTAACGCTATCACGGTTACCAAATAACCCTGTGACGAAACGCGCCGCTCTTCTTTGGATCTTCTCTATCTCCTCCGTCAAACCGATCTGGTACGGATCCCACACTGATGAGCAATCCTCAAGTATAGGTCGAACGAGTGTTTTGTAAGCCACCTCCTTTGTTGATGGACTACATTTTCTAAGCACTCTCCCAATGAATCTCAACCTGGTACCCGCCTTACAAACAATTAATTTTATATGATCATTCCACTTCAAATCGTTCCGCACCCATACTCCCAGATATTTTACAGAAGTAACTGCTACCAGTGTTTGTTCCGCTATCATATAATCATACAATAAAGGATCCTTCTTTCTATGTATTCGCAATACATTACATTTGTCTATGTTAAGGGTCAGTTGCCACTCCCTGCACCAAGTGCCTATCCGCTGCAGATCTTCCTGCATTTCGCTACAATTTTCTAATGCTGCAACTTCTCTGTATACTACAGCATCATCCGCGAAAAGCCGCATGGAACTTCCGACACTATCTACCAGGTCATTTATATATATTGTGAAAAGCAATGGTCCCATAACACTCCCCTGTGACACGCCAGAGGTTACTTTAACGTCTGTAGACGTCTCTCCATAGATAACAACATGTTGTGTTCTGTTTGCTAAAAACTCTTCAATCCAGCCACACAGCTGGTCTGATATTCCGTATGCTCTTACTTTGTTTATCAGGCGACAGTGCGGAACTGTATCGAACGCCTTCCGGAAGTCAAGAAAGATAGCATCTACCAGGGAGCCTGTATCTAATATTTTCTGGGTCTCATGAACAAATAAAGCGAGTTGGGTCTCACACGATCGCTGTTTCCGGAATCCATGTTGATTCCTACATAGTAGACTCTGGGTTTCCAAAAACGACATGATACTCGAGCAAAAAACATGTTCTAAAATTCTACAACAGATCGACGTAAGAGATATAGGTCTATAGTTTTGCGCATCTGCTCGACGACCCTTCTTGAAGACTGGGACTATCTGTGCTCTTTGGCCCCCTTTTCCTCTGTGCGTAAGACTTTACATCTATTGCGTATTTGTGGTTATTGTTCAGGCAACGTTCTGCATAGGCTGAATCTGGCTTCTTCAGTCTCCAGCTTCTACGGTGTTCTTTAAGTCTGGTACAGATTGACCACCCCGTCTGTCCCATGTGGCAAGACACACTCACGGCATGTGATTTTATAAATCCCACATTTTGAGGTAGCTGGTTGTTTGTCTTTTGCATTAAACAAGAAACTACCTACTGTCTGAGGGACGCAGAGAAACCCTTTGCCTTCAAGATGTTGCTTACGCTATTTGATGTTTTCCCTATAAAAGGTAATCTGCACCATTTCTTTTCCAGTTTGACTGTGTTTTCCATTGGGGACAGCAGGAATCTGGCTTGCTTCTCCATCTTTTTACCTAAAATTTTATGAATGGTGTTGGAGTCAAATTCATTATTTGTGGCTATTGTTTTTATTGCGTAGTACGAATGGACTATTTACCGCCGCTTTTGATATCGCTATTGCGCGAACTATCTCTTTGTCCCCATGCATTAGCCGATAGCAACATTGTATTCTGAGGAGGGATAAAAACCTCTGCCTGCGTGTTTGGAGATGTTGGTTCACACACAAACAGGCAGAGGATGTTTCTCAGGTACCAAATATCAAGGGCTTGCCGCCATCTGATGCGTTGTTTGGGGCCGTGAGGTGCTAGCAGGCTGCCGTCCAGTCTGTGGTCGGTGGTATTCAGTTTTGTGATCTGCAGTTACGAAATTGGGCGGCTTTTGATCCTTGTGGCGGTGCCCAGACGACAGGGACTTGCAAGGGCGGCCCCAAACAGCGGCTACTATACCGCCCTTGATTCTGTTCCTCGGTGCTTACAGTTATTACGTCGTGGTGGGAACTGGTGTGGGGGTGCAGGCATGACCTCTAGGCAAGTGGGCGAGCCCTGTCACCTGCAAATAGATTAAATGAAGAATATGCATCATTATATTATTGAGACTGATTTGAATTTGATGTCGTAAGATCCTTCGTCTCCAGTGCACGCTGGGTCTTTTGCCACCAATTTTTACTGGGAGGGTTGGGAATGGAGTGGGCGAGGGGTGGGGAGTGGGACTTCCTGTGGAAGTGGCACTGCACACTAGGTCAGTCGATCCCTGCACATCAAGGTGAACACACACACACACACACACACACACACACATACACATAAATTTTCCAACAAGACAACACACCCAATCTGCAGCATTGTAATTACGTAATTAGGCTACTTAGTAGCAGAATGTGAGCTTTTCATGCCAAATGAAAGGATCCAACCCCTGAAAATTTAATTTTGTAGATGAAGAATGCTTTGTAGTTCATACTGACTTCAGTTTTGTGTTTTGAGATCCTTACTCTCCAGCACAGGCTGAGTCTTCTCCCCACTAATTTCCAGATGGGGGAGGGGAAGGGGAGTGAGGGAGGGTAAGCGAGAGCTCAGGGATACCCCAGAGTTGGAGGGTTAACCAACTGCTCGTTTTTATTAATTAGTCAACTAATTTGATACCGGACATGTGCTTGCTTCAGCGAGGTAGAGAGGGGATGGATTAGGGACTTCCCAACGTGAGGGGGGAGGACAGAGGAGGAGGAGGAAGAGGAGGGGGTGGGGAATGGGGTGGGGGATTTCTCAGAAGGATGGATTTACCCCATATGATCAAAAATCAATTTGCATTACACTAAGTTAAGGGGAGGGAGAGGTTGCCTCTGAATGTATGCATGCCCCTGGGGTATGCACCCCCCATCAACAAATAGTCCCAGAACAGACGGTATCTTACCACTATTAGTTTTTACACTTTGGTAACAAATTCAGGACATAAGGAAATGTGTACTTTACAGCAAGAAATTCAACAAACTAAGTAGCTGCGTTCATATCGTTCAGTTATCTTTTATTCTATCAAGTGGTATACAAATTTTAGGATGCCACAAGCATCACACTTGTTTGAATGAAGAATCAGTCTGAAAGGCTTAACGTAATGGATCACATAACTTAACAAACGAGCGAGCAGTTGAAAACGGACACTGCTTCGTAACAAGTGGAGTGAAATCCGGGCGAGTAAAAAACTGAAACAGTTTGGTGGCTTCAGACAACATGGCGTATTATCTCGGAAGTCAATGTCATTAAATGAGTGACAACACACCTCTGACATAGTAAGAAATGGAAGGAGGAAGAGTAACTACTTGACAAGACTCAGTTCCACAATTTATCCCAATACCTGAGCTGGAAACCATCTGTATTCCTTTCGATACGTACTCACTGCTCCGCATTGCGCAGTTCTTACCGTGGATGACTCGGGGATTACGACAGTGGCGTCAGAGAGACAGCTTCCCTGTATTTCAGAAACCACTGTAGCCTTTGACATGAAACTTTTACCGGACATTAAACTGTATGTTTTGAGTTTACTGAACTACAATAATTGCATTTCAACCACTCTTTTCGGAAATACAATTTTTTTAATTACATGGTTCCGTACCAGGTCGGGTTGACAGAGGAGAGTGCTTCTCTACAGCAAGAACTTCCGTGTCCGCGAATTTTATTACGTGGTCGGTCTCATTCAGTGCGTGCTCTGCCACGGCCGATTTCTCCACGTGCCCCAACGTGCAATGTCGCTTATGCTCTTTGATCCTGGTGTTAATGGATCTTCCAGTCATTCCGACATAAACTTTTCCGCATGTGCATGGTATACGGTATATTCGCACTATCACAAGCGCTTGTTCAGAGAAGCTGTAGAAATACAAAAACACGCGAACAGTTTGAACAAGAAAGAGGAAAGCCTTAAGGTAAACGGATCCTGGCTTCCCGTACTGCAGCGAACGACCGTCGCAGGTAGCAAGAGGAGAACCGCACCGGAAATGACCGCGGAGAAGCCCTCGGACGTTGGCGCGCCAGGTACATATAGTCTGCGCCCGCGAGCTCGGCTCCAGTTCACCACCGGCAATGGAGGGTGAAGCTTTGACAATGCCAGCCACTCGTGCTGGCGAAACGTCAGAAAAATCATTAGATGAACGTCGGCCGAAGAACCCGAGACAGAAGCCAATAGGCAGTTTGTCATCCTCAATAATGTTTGTCTGGGGAAGTGTTTAAACTCAGAAGAGTGTTCCTGGAGCCACTCTGTAGCAATTCTGGACGCGTGGCGTGTCGTATTATCCTGCTGCAATTGCCAAAGTCCGTCGGAATGCAGAAAGGACATGAATGGATACAGGTGATCAGACAGGATGCGTAAGTACGTGTCACCTGTCAGAGTCGTAACTAGACGCATCAGTGGTCCTACATCACTCCAACTGCACACGCTCCACACCATTACAGAGCGTCCACCAGCTTGAACAGTCCCCTGCTGACATGCAAGGTCCATGGTTTCATGAGGCTTTCTCCATACCTGTACACGCCCATCCGTTCGCTACGATTTGAAACGAGACTCGTCCGACCAAGCAACATATTTCCAATCGTCAACAGCCCAATGTCGGTGTTAACGGACCGAGGCGAGGTGTAAAGCTTTGTGTCGTTCAGTCATCAAGGGTACACTGATGGGCCTTCGGCTCCGAAAGGCCATATAGATGATGTTTCGTTGAATGGTTCGCACGCTGACACTCGGTGATGGCCCTGCACTGAAATCTGCAGCAATTTGCGGAAGGGTTGCTCTTCTGTTACGTTAAACGATTCTCTTCATTCGTCGTTGGTCTCTTTCCTGCAGGATCTTTTTCCGGTCGCAGCTATGTCGGATATTTGATGTTTATTTGAAATGGTCGTACGGGGAAATGCCCACTTCATAGCTACGTCGGAGATGCTGTGTCCCATCACTCGTGCGCCGACTATAACACCACGTTCAGACTAACTTAAATCTTGATAATTTGCCACTGAAGCAGCAGTAACCGATATAACAACTGCGCCAGATTCTTGTTTTCTTATATAGGCGTTACCGATCGCAGCGCCGTATTCTATCTGTTTACATATCTCTGTATTTGAATACGCATGCCCATATCAGTTTATTTCCAGCTTCAGTGTATATCAAGCGAATTTGGTCGCGAGTCATCAGCTTGAGTTCATTACAATGCTCCTCTTTTTCTGGCTCTAAGACACGAACAGTTGTACCGTTGGAGGATGACATCGCTTTCGGGAAAGACATCGAGGACGACGGGATGCAGATGTTTCGAAGCTGTCAGCATGTCTCCGATTACTATCACACGTTCCATGCAAGTTCAGGAGAATGTCTGCCACAGCAGAATACTGTTCCCACCACCCTGCGTCCGAGGCACGCTGCACCTCTCGAGTCGCCGTTCGCCTCGATGATGGCGTTTGTAGAGACTGGCATCGACCCAGTGTAGCAAATACGTGATTCAACCGAAAAGCAGACACGTCGCTATTGATCGACGGTCGAATCCCGATGGTCTCGTGCCCACAACAATCGTAATTGACGATTTCGTGTGAACACGTGGGGTTGGTCTGCTGCGGAGCTCCATGTTCAACAATGTACGACGAACGTTGTGCCCGGAAACATTAGTGCGTACACCAGCATTGTGCTCTTTCGGCAGAGATGTCACAGATCACCGTCTATTCAATTTTACAGAGCAGACAAGCCTCTGAACCCCACGTTCTTGGACGTCCAACCATTTAGCGTCTGGTGGTTGTTTCACTGTCCTATCTCTTTCCGTAGAGGCTCACGAGAGTAACACATGTACATTCGACCAGCTTCAACGTTTCCGAGGTACTCGTTCACAGGCTCTGAGTGATAATAGTCTGCCCTTCGTCAAAGTCGATTATCTCAATGGATTTCCCCTTTTGCAGCCCATATCGTCGCTAGAGCGATCCTCCATCCGTGTCTGTTTCGCTTACGTACTATTGCTACCGCGTTACGTGCTCGCATCTTCACCAGGCGGCATCCAATGTCACGGTAGGCAGTATTCTTAAAGTTTTGGGTTATCAGTGTATATGTATTGTAAAATATTTAGAATGCCTACTTAGATGTAAGAGAGGGGTCCTGATGGACCTGATCTTGTCCGTTAAAATTATTCTTGTCAGCTAAAATTATTCGATAACTGAAAGCAATATGTGGGAATAATATTGTTTCTTTCTGTCGTTTCTATGTTTCTGTTAATTTTTTTCTCAAATGAGAACCTCTTTTTATACATCTTGCCAATGCCTTATTCTATTTCCAATGATCTGCTGTTCCTACCTGTGAACTGACTGCACCCTGTCAAACTTCTTGTTGGCAGCAATCACAGGCTGCCTGTGGATATACACCTCTCTCTGCCTGCCTGGGTAACTCACTGCAGACGTTCAGCACGCAGCAAGTAAACAATGTTCTGTTTTAACACAGCCCGTAATATGATACAATACCTAGACTTTTTATATTGTTTTCATAGTGTTTCATTTTTCCAAAATTATCTTGGAATCGAGGAAACTGATACACTTAAAAATAGAAACACTTTTAATTAAATGTATTTGGGGTTGAAGTCATGACTCGTCTCTTGCATCCTCTACCGCCCACAGTCTATGTCAATGTTGCCGCCGTTGACATGAATTTACACTCATTATTTTACAAAAGAATCGCAGCACGAGGCTAAGATGCAGTCTTTTTCTTTCTTGGAATTCTATTGTCTAGGGGGCAGTCAAATGAACCCGAGACATATGCAAAAAAGTAAGTGAACTGTTTATTATTCCAAAAATTAATCGCCATAGCTGTTAATACTCTTAACACATTCATCACAACGTAAGGCAATAGCGTCAAGGTCTTCATCTTCATGGTAGAATATTTGCGGTTGCCTAGGTAATGGGCTAACCGCCATGCTGCCAAGGCTGTTTTGAGTGCATTGTAGAAGTTTCGCTGCCAAACCCTTATACTCTACAGAGCCCCAATCTTTCGCCACGATATTTCAACCTTTTTCGAACTGAAGTAAGACATTCGAGGCTGTTGATTTGCTTGGTAACTGCCATGGCTCCATAGGCGACCACAAACATCTTCCACAGACTCTTGGCTGTGTGTTAACCAGTTACGGCGATTTCTTTTGAAATAATACTCAGTTTACTTACTTTTTTCCCATCTTTCTCGTTTTCATTTGACTGCCACTTATATGTTCACCTTCTAACTTGCGCTTCGTCCCTGCTGGCTTGCAGTTCACTCAGCTTTAAATGGCATTCATGTTCTGCAGTGTCTTGACCCCTCCAGCTCCAATGGCCTGGTCAATGTTAGGCGTGGGATGGCTGACAGTAGCAGGGTAAAGTACATTTTGGAACAACCGTATCTTTGTTCTCATATGTAAACAAACCAGCTGCTTGCACTAGCGTTCTTATTAAACAAACCATGTGATTAATGAGTCTAATATAAACCACCTGCTCACATGTGCTCATAGTAATGTTTTTATAGGATCAAATTAATGTCCATAATATATGTCCCTAATATAAAGAAAACGTTCACTTGCCTGTGGCTTATATAATATAAACAAAAATAGCCACCAGGTGCCTTTAGCCCAGTGTATAGAAATTTATTACTTGTGCTCTCAGATACATTTATACAAGTCTAACTTAATAACATGACTGTCGTCTTAATTACCAAAACTTATCACCCAAAATGGCCTTCAGCTACATTTATGCAAGTGACCATAATTTATGATAAAAGAATTGCCCCCTCCTTTCTCCCACATCTGTAGTCCAATTAGGTAATGTATAAATGTCAGGACTGGCTAAATGAATATAATTTATAACCCAATAATGAAATCAGACACATTGGCACTGCAGTTCCTGTGTGATACTTGCAATTTTGTTATTGTACTTTGCAGCAATTGTAAGTAGGCTGTTTAGGTTTTTATGCTGGTTGGACTCATTGTTGGAATATTCGCTTGTGTAGTGTTGGGCAGTTGGATGTGAACAGCACGTAGCGTTGGGCAGTTGGAGGTGAGCCGCCAGCAGTGGTGGATATATATAGAGAGAGAGAGATGCCAGAGTTTTGAGAGGTTACTATAAGCGGACGATTTGGACGTGTGTCCTCCAGGAAAAGGAAATTGTAAAGATGGATGTCATGAATTGGTAGATAAATATATGATGACTTTTGAACATTATTAGGGTAAATGCATTGTTTTTTCTCTATCAAAATCTTTCATTTGCTAACTATGCATATCAGTAGTTAGTGTCTTCAGTAGTTAGAATCTTTTATTTAGCTGGCAGTATTGGCGCTCGCTGTATTGCAGTAGTTCGAGAAACGAAGATTTTTGTGAGGTAAGTGATCTATGAAAGGTATAGGTTATTGTTAGTCAGGGCCATTCTTTTGTAGGGATTATTGAAACTCAGATTCCGTTGCACTAAAAATATTGTGTGTCAGTTTAGTGATGATCAGAATAAGTAAAGAGAAATGTCTGAGTACGTTCAGTTTTGCTCAGCTGTTTGAAAATCAAATAACGTAACGCATATGACCACCTATCATTGCTTTTTACAGCTTTGGTCAATTTGTTACAATTTTGCCGATTTCTGCCAGTGTTCCAAAGGCACAGGAATTCCATCACTATTTATGTTTTGGGGCAATTCATTACAATTTTGTCGATTTCCTCCCAGTATTCCACAAATAGCCACATTTCAGGAAGACAACCATAAAAATACGCGGATGTATGTGTTTAACAGCTCGCACAGCGTTGTATTACTGAAACAAATTCTCTGATGTCCCAATAGTTTTATATTTAACAATTAGCACAGTGCAACAGATACACTCTTGTTACTTTTTCGCTGTTAGGAACTTATCCATGTATTATTAGTAGGTCAAAGACAACGTTGTCACTACCATATCACCTTAGGTGAGTCTGACACTATAAGATTACAGTAAATAACAATGAGATATCCAGACAGTGATATTTCTACAGACAATCACACGCACACACACACACACACAGGACATTGCTGAACAACGTTGGGATAGGAGAACTAGGCACTTAATTTAAAACAAGAAAAAATGCAGAGACTATCTCCCATGCTCCGCACAGGTAATTCCTATCACACTGCACCATCCACTGCTCACAGGGAGCCATGCCTATCTTCACCACAGCCACTGCCACATACGTTCCCTCACTTCACGCGCTTCGTCGGTCCTACCGTTGCATCACATCGGAGGAATGCTTCCACCACCTCAGAGATGATGCTTAGAGTGGTTTCAACAGGGGGACAAACATGTCAGAGACCAGCCAATGGCTAGCTCAAGAGACACATGCACAGACGAGAGGTGGTCCGAACAGATACCTCTTTGTTCGAGAACCTACATGTGCAGCCAAAAGGACCAGCCCATGGCAGCAGTCTTAAATAGATGCCAATTGCTCATAGAGGATGGTACATACACTGAAGCGCCAAAGAAACTGGTATATGCCTGCGTATTCAAATACAGAGATATGTAATCATGCAGAATATGGCACTGCGGTCGGCAAAGCCTATACAAGGCATTTCAAGTAAGATCATTTCAAGAGTGTACCGTGAATATCAGGAATCCGGTAAAACATCAAATTTCCGACATCGCTGTGACCGGAAAAAGATCCTGCAAGAATGGGACCAACGATGACACAAGAGAATCTTTCAACGTGACAGAAGTGCAACCATTCCATAGATTGCTTCAGATATCAGTGCTGGGCCATCAAAAAGTGTCAGCATGCAAACCATTCAACGAAACATCATCGACATGGGGCTTCGGAGCCGAAGGCCCATTTGTGTACACTTGATGACTGCACAACATAAAGCTCCCTGTCGGAGTTTCGAGCCCTCCCTCTGGCATGGGCGTATGTGTTCTCCTTAGCGTAAGTTAGTTAGATTAAGTAGAGTGTAAGGCTGGGGACAGATGACCTTAGTAGTTTGGTCCCATAGGAAGTTACCACCAGAAAGCTTTACGCCTTGCCTGGGTCCGTCAACACCGACGTTGGACTGTTGATGACTGGAAACATGTTGCTTGGTCGTACGAGTGTCGTTTCAAATTGTATCGAGCGGATGGAAGTGTACGAGTGTGGAGCCAACCTCATGAATCTATGGGCCATACATGTCAGCAGGGGAGTATTCAAGCTGATGGAGGCTCTGTAATGGTGTGGGGCGTGTACAGTTGGAGTGATATGGGACCCCTGATACGTCTAGGTACTACTCTGACCTGCTAACAAGTACGTAAGCATCCTGTCTGATCACCTGCATCCATTCATGTCCATTGTGCACTCCGAAGGACCTGGGCAACTGCAGCAGAACACTGCGGCGCCCGACACGTCCAGAATTGCTACAGAGTGGCTCCAGGAACACTCTTCTGAGTTTAAGCACTTCCACTGGCCACAAGAGTCCCCAGATATGAACATTATTGAGCATATCTGGGATGCCTTGCTACATGCTGTTCAGAAGAGATCTCCACCCCCTCGTACTCTTACGGATTTATGAACAGTCGTTCAGGATTCATGCTGTCAGTTCCCTCCAGCACTACTTCAGACATTAGACGAGTCCAACCCACGTCGTGGTGCGGCACTTCTGCGTGCTCGCGGGCCCTACGCGATATTAGGCAGCTGTACCACTTTCTTAGCCTCTATGTACACTCTTAAAGAAAGGAGAGTAAGAAGTTGAAGAAGAAGAAGAAGAAGAAGAAGAAGTGGCAATGAGGTCACCCATACTATACCTGTTAGTCGCCTTTTACATAATGCTACACGCCACCACCTTTTACTTTTTCTCTGGCACAATTAGACGGTAATATCCCTCTCAATATCTTTATTTAAACAGCTGCTGAGATCAAATAGATGTGTGGTTATTATTACAACCTACTCGTATGTGGCAATTCAGAAGGGGATGTCTGCAGCAGAGAAGGACAACAATGCACTTTCTCATGCAACATAGCATCTGGTAACATTTCATTTTACTTGGTATTATAGCACTGTTCATGATGTGAGCACAAGTTTCATTGCACCACTGTGTACGATGTAAGCTGCAAGAATAACATTTCGACATTGCTTAGTCTGTCTCTCCCTCTATTTCTAGATACATGGAAGTAGGCTAAATAACGGGTACAGCAACGTTTACGTTATGTGGAACGGTGTGGCAAAGACGTTGTTTAGCGCCACAACACTGTTACTATGACTTCTACGTGACAGCAAAGAACTGCTTTATATTACAAAAGTTAATTTGCACTCGATGATACCTCCGGAGGTCAGGGACCTCCGGCAGTAGATTTAGGGTAAGGTGGTGTATATATTCTCTCACTTAGGCATTGCACATGCACGTAGTGGTAGTTATTTTAGAAAGGAAACATTTCCTTACCATGACAGGAGCGAAATGTAGTCTAGAGCCTCTAGGTGGCATGCATGCGATTTACCTGGTACACACGGGTACAACATCCATATACCAACTCTCCACTCAGGGTCTTAACTGACTGCAGTTTCTTTAAAATTACACAATAGCTTTTTGCAACAAATAAACCATTTTTTCTTAATGGGGTATACCAACTTAATACGATCCTATCAGTCTTATAGAGCTTCTGGCACTAAAAATCCTCTGGATCATTTATGTTGATGTAGCTGCTTAGCAGGTTCCTCACAACCAATCACGTAACGTCATTTTATCAGTAATGGCGTTTTATAAACCACTTTAAGATGCCTACAAATGAATGTGAACCAGACATAAGCTTTTGCTTTACGCATCCCACTTTAGCTCGCTCCAGATGCTTAGCCGGCCGCGGTGGTCTAGTGGTTCTAGGCGCGCAGTCTGGAACCGCGGGACTGCTACGGTCGCAGGTTCGAATCCTGCCTCGGGCATGGATGTGTGTGATGTTCTTAGGTTAGTTAGGTTTAAGTAGTTCTAAGTTCTAGGGGACTGATGATCACAGAAGTTAAGTCCCATAGTGCTCAGAGCCATTTGAACCAACCAGATGCTTACTTACTCCTAGGAATTTAAGGTAGTCATTGTTTCTAGCGACACTGTAATTGAACTGTAGAGGACTTCTAGACATATTTATGAGCAATAACTACATTTATTTGCTTTCACGTCAACTGCCAGTCCCTCACCACCAATCAACGGTTCTCCACAGGTCTCCCTGTAACTGGCTACTGCCTTCTTATAGACCACTGCACCGTTTACAAACATCCTACATCTACATCTAAACAAATACCCTGGAAACCACTGTGCAATGCGCTGCGGAGGGAACACCGTAGGAGTATTATCGTTTCTCTTTCTTATCCCACTATAACATACCGATAAAGCGAAAATTGATTGTCCATATCTCTCTGTACATGCTCTAATCTCTGTTATCATATTCTTGTGACTGCTAGGTCAGATATACGATACTCATTGCATTATTTTATCAGAGTCTTAGTTGAATGTAGTTTCTTGAAGTTTACCCGATAGCGTTTCGTGAGAAGTATACCGACTTTCTTCGAAAGAAGTGTACCAGCATAACACGATTCTGGCAGTTTCATAGAGCTTCATATAATATCGGGTAGCTCATTTGCAATGGTGTGGCTGCTTCGCGGATCAGCCATAACAATCACATTATTTTATTTTATCAGTAGTAGTGTTCGGTAAACCTCTTCCTTCTTGCATTTCCTTAAGAATTCTCTCTATAAATCGCTATTCCGCATACAAGAAAATGGTGGACATTACATGCAAGGTACAGCGGATTCTACACCACTGAGAAGGAGATGAAGGTAGATAACTGGAATTAATTCTTTGGCTAAAGCAAGTCACCGAATAATCCTATTAAGACTGCTTACTGATGGAATCACTTTCACTCGTCTGTCTCAATAACACTCACAACACAAATCGAAAGTCCGACGAAAACCCACGTGCCTTTATGGAGATGCATTCTCAAGAAGTCCTGTAGTATTAGCACTTCGTCTTACAAGGCCTCTTCATCCAGACGTTTTTGAAAATGAGCTTCCAGTGTTATACAGAGAGGTTTCTTTGGCTACAGGAAGGAAGGGAACCCTGCGAATTTTAGTCGTCAGGAAATACGTCATCTAAACCTAACATTCTCCAAAAGATTAATCAACACACATGTTCATGTTATTCCACCACTAACTTGCTTAGATCTTACACTTTCAGGTTTTTGCCTGTGGGGATGGTGGAAAGGCGAAGCTTACAAGGAAAAAGTTAACACAAGAGACGATTCAGTCCTTCTGATCATAAAAGAACAACAAGATGACATCAGAAGAGCTACATGTGGTGCTGTCAAGAGACTGCGAAAATGCATTGAAGTTGGATGTAGAATTTATGATAGTGAACATCAAACTAAGTAATCTGCCTTTGCATTACACCTACTACGAGTAGTTGGATTATATTCTATAAGTTGTACGTACTGTGAAGCAGAAATCTACCGACACTTTCAGAGGCTTTTCAAGGACACCTACTGAATATTTCTATACCAGAGATCTACAGTCTCCGACAGCTCATAACAAAGTTACTGCATTTCGTTTGGTTTTTCGCTCCAATTAGCCTTGTACCTGTACTGCAGGAAAATAGTGCATAACAGTGCAAGTGCCAACGACATGTGCTCTGTATCTTGTTCCCATCTGCTCTCGCAACATTCTGTTGACCACAATAGCATCCATTCTTATGCCACGCGGTCCAAGGCGCCTTGCCATGGTTCGCGGGGCTCCCCCCCCCCCCCCCCCCCCCCCCCCTCGCATCGGAGGTCGGAGATTCGAGCCCCGAACCCTCCCTCCGACATGGTGTGTTGTCCTTAGCGTAGGTTAGTAGTGTGTAAGCCCCAGGGACCGATGACGTCAGCAGTTTGGTCCCATAGGAATTTACCACAAATTTCCAAAAAATTTCCCCATTTTAATATTCTCATTCAAGCCTGTATTCACTGCTACTCGTTTTCTGTATTGGATATGCTTTTTCGGCAGCGTTAGTTGTATAGTAGACATTCGATTAACTGGACTAATTGCTCTCGTAAGTCATTCGGATAATCGAAAGTCCTGATAACTGAATGTTTGAAGAAAACCATTTTTTTCATTATGAACCCTAGAAAAATGAGCTATGTCACTGTGTATGAGTCGGTTAGGTACGTCGCCATATGGTTGGTTATCTTTCTGGGGTTAACGCATAAACTTAGGTGTTTAGTTAAAACGACAGAAACAAATTGAAGTTGTTAAAATCAACAAAAATCAATGTTTATTGAGAGACTGGAGACACATTTTTGTATGTACTGACGCATTTTTCATAAAATTATAAACTACTGCAACCTTAATCATCAAATACCGAAAACAAAATCTCAAAGTCACTGTGATTTAATTTTGTTTAAAATTTTTGGTAATTGTCATTAGACATAAACAGTATTTGCTCTTCATCCCTGCTATATCACGAATTGTTTTAATTGTAGTAAACTCACAATGTGTCTTTTTTTTTTTTTGAATAATTTGAAAGCTGTTCTCACGCCTTGAAATGCTTTCGCATTAGATGGTCCTCCGTCGTGTTCTGCATCTATGTTTTCTTCCGTTTCATGTTCTTGCGTTCCTTACTGTGCGTTTGCCTGGAATATGTTGGAAACAATTTCGGCGTCCGAATGAGCTGAAAACTTTGATCATTACTGTCACAACTGAACCACTCTTTCATATCGTTTTACCTTTAAACGATAACACCACGCTCTTGCCTTTGAAATTTTTAAGCACAGACGTGACGCGGCGTAGTGGCTGGCAACTAACTGAAGCAATAATGAAATGCGCGCTGTTTAACTCAAACGGGGTCCGAGACCAGGCGGGGGGGGGGGGGGGGGGCGGATAGTACCAGCTCGACATGTCCCTGCACGCAAGGACTAGATTACAGAGAAATTTGCTCGCGGATATTCGTGAATCCGCATAACTGAGGCCCGGATAATCGAGTGTCCACTGTATGTCAGCAGTGATACACGACAGTGCTTTGCACAGGTTGACTGGGAAAGAGTTAGCCGATATGCAGCTCGTGTATGGCTTCACTGTTTGCAATGGAATAGCAGCACAATGATGCTCGCTTTCCCTCTCAGACGGGTAGTGGCACACATCTGCCAGTTCTCTGGCCCTGGACCCCGAGGCCATAGTGCTTGTCCTCGTGGCAGGTACTTCATCACCTAGATGACAGTTCATTTTAAAGGAAAGGGGACAGTGGGAAAGATACTGAAAAAATAACAGCCAGTAAGTGCAATTAAATCTGAATAGACAGAGTGTAACGGGTGCAAGGGCAGATATTTCCATTTGTGATAGAGGACGGCGTAATGAACAACATTACATCAGTGTGTACGTCAGTTACGGACTAATAATTGTAGCTACCACAAGTCGTATGTTCTTAGGTTGGTTAGCGCCTCCAACTATGTGTAGCAAGAGCAAGCCATCAGTTCTTCTTTTCCTCTGGGCAGCAGGTCAAGTGTTTGAAGTGTCGACGTGTGGGCTGAAAAATGCTTGTCTGTAGACTATACTGACAGGTGTAGTCCATTTAGTGGTGCAGTTACGACGATGCAAAAAACACCAGGTCGTAAAGTTTGTGACGTGTTTGTCAGAAGACTGTTCGACACAAAGAACAAATAGCCAGGAAAAAAATGGTTCCAATGGCTCTGAGCGCTATGGGACTTAACATCTGAAGTCATCAGTCCCATAGAACTTAGAACTACTTAAACCTAACTAACCTAAAGACATCACACACATCCATGCCCGAGGCAGGTTCCAACCTGCGACCGTAGCAGCAGCGCGGTTCCGGACTGAAGGGCTTAGAACTGCTCGGTCACCGAGTCCAGCACTCTGATGTGTGTACATATTAAGGTACCACGTACAAAAAGATCTACGCTCATATCTGTTACATCCTGTATATTACAGGAACATATGTGAGGAAGCCTGTCACAATGTTTTTATAGAACGCATCCTCAATTATGGATGACTTGGCGAAATGCCGCCTTGATGTAGAATAAGGAATGAAATGACAAATCTAAACGCGATTAGGTCAGGTCCCTAGAAAGAGCGAGGAATGGTTGACTGAAATCCGCATCTACATCTACGTGGATACTATGCAAATCGCATTTAAGTGTCTGGCAGAGGGTTCATCGAAACACCTTCACAGTTCTCTATTATTCCAATCTCGTATAGCGCGCGGATAATAACGAACACCTATATCTTTCCGTACGAGCTCTGATTTCCCTTATTTTATCATGGCAACCGTTTCTCCCTATGTAGGTTGGCGTCAACAATATAGTTCCGTATTCGCAGGAGAAAGTTGGTGATTGGAATGTAATGAGAAGATTCCATCGCAACGATAAACGCCTTTCTTTCAATGATGTCCATCCCAAATCCTGTATCATTTCAGTGACACTCTCTCCCCTATTTCGCGATAATACAAAACGTGCTGCCTTTCTTTTAACTTTTCCGATGTACTCCGTCAGTCGTATATGGTAAGGATCACACACCACGTAGCAGTATTCTAAAAGAGGACGGACTAGCGTCCTTAGTAGGTCTGTTACATTTTTATGTGTCCTGCCAATAAAACGCAATCTTTGCTTAACCTTCCCGACAACATTTTCTATGTGTTACTTCCAATTTAACCTGTTCAGAATTGTAATTCCTAGGTAATCAGTTGAATTTACAGTCTTTAGATTTGACTGATTTATCGTGTAACCGAAGTTTAACGGATTCCTTTTAACACTCATGTTGATGACCTCACATTTTACGTTATTTAAGGTACATTGCCAATTTTTGCATTATACAGATTTAGTTTCTATATCGTTCTGCAATTTGTTTTGATCTTCTGATGACTTTACTAGTTGATAAACGACAGCGTCATCTGCAAACAATGTAAGAGGACTGCTTAGATTATCTCCCAAATCGTTTGTATAGATAAGGAACAGCAAAGGGTCTATAACACTACCTTGGGGAACGCCAGATATCACTTTTGTTTTACTCGATGACTTTCCGTCAATTGCTACGAACAGTGACCTCTCTGACAGGAAATGACGAATCCAGTCACATTACTGAGATGACATTCCAGAAGCACGCTTGTGATGTACAGTGTCAGAAGCCTTTCGAAAATCCAGAATTGCGGAATCAATTTGAAATCCCTCGTCAATAGCACTCAACACTTCAGGCTAGTAAAGAGCTAGTTGTGTTTCCCATGTACGATGTTTTCTAAATACGTGTTCACTGTGTGTCAGCAGACCGTTTGCTTCAAGGTAATTCATAATGTTCGAACACACTATATGTTCCAGAACCCTGCTGCACATCGGCGTTAATGATATGGGCCTGTAATTTAGTGAATTACTCGTACTACCTTTCTTTAATATTGGTGTGACCTGTGCAACTTCCCAGTCTTTAGGTACGGGTCTTTCATCAAGCGAATGGTTGTATATGATTGTTAAGTATTGAGCTATTGGATCAGCAAACTCTGAAAGAAACCTAATTGGTATACAGTCTGTACCAGAAGACTTGCTTTTGTTAAGTGATTCAAGTTGCTTCACTGCTCCGAGAATATCTACTTCTACGTTACTGATGTCGAATCAACAAAGTGGGAGTTGGGAGCGATGAGTTCCGTGTTACGTGAACAGAAGCAGGGATCAAATGGCAGAGTTCACGACATTGCGATCACTGGAGCCACGATGCGGGATTCTGGTGATGAAAAACAGCGTACTCGCAAGAAATCAACCACCGTAGTTGCTGCGTGTTTCCTAATGTGTGAAATGCTGGCCATATGTGACGTTCTTAACACAAGGCTGCTCCCAAATTGCGAATTGGCGGACTCAGATACTGGACTATGCTGCGCATCCTCAGTTAACAAATAAGTTCCTGCATCCAACACGCCGGCCGCTGTGGCCGAGCGGTTCTAGGCGCTTCAGTCCGGAACCGCGATGCTGCTACGGTCGCAGGTTCGAATCCTGCCTCGGGCATGGATGTGTGTGATGTCCTTAGGTTAGTTTGGTTTCAGTAGTTCTAAGTCTAGGGGACTTATGACCTCAGATGATAAGTCCCATAGTGCTTAGAAGCATTTGAGCTTCCAACAGACAAGGGTAGAAAACGCACCGTCGGTTTAGCGTCGCCCCGGCAGGCGGCACGACCCGGAACTTTGAAAAATTACGCCATATCGAGCACTTTATGCATTAAGCAATTGGAGGGTGTGGAAATTACTTTGTACCCTCCACTCGATTGCCTTCCGTGTAAGCAATCCATCAGTGGTATTAGCTGGCTGAGGAAAATTAATCTTATGGCAGAAAGCGACTGAATAAGTTTAATGACTTCTCAATTAATTATCTGTCCAGTCTCTTAATACTAAGCCGTCCTGTATGCATTTGATGAAGCATATACGAGCATTGGACTAAGAGTTAACATCCAGAAGACGCAAATCCTGCATCAGCCTGCGCCTAACTAAAAAATGGCTCTGAGGACTATGGGACTCAACTGCTGTGGTCATAAGTCCCCTAGAACTTAGAACTACTTAAACCTAACTAACCTAACGACATCACACGCATCCATGCCCGAGGCAGGATTCGAACCTGCGACCGTAGCGGTCTCGCGGTTCCAGACTGTAGCGCCTTTAACCGCTCGGACACTTCGGCAGGCCCTGCGCCTAACTGTGTCGCCATATCACCAACAATCAAAGTTCAAGGCAAAGTCCTGCTGAACATAGAACAATACCCATAACTTGGCAGGTATCTTTCAGAATATGCAAATATTGATGCTGAAATCCAACACCGCCCCAAATGGTGCCAGTACGGCTTCTGTCGCATGTGGGTAAGGGTCTTTCATAATCATAACATCAGAATTAAGACCAAGTTCTACGTTTACTAAGCTACTGTTATGCCACCTCTCGGCTCTCTCCGTCGGAGGTTCGAGTCCTCCCTCTGGCATGGGTGTGTGTTGACCCTAGCGTAAGCTAGTTTAAGTTGGATGACTTCAGCAGTCCCATAAGATGTACCATTTTTTACGTAGGAGAGTGATGCATTACTTACAAAAGGCACAACGATCTCTGGACAAGTACCATCAACGCTGCCTGAACAGGATGCTAGGGCTGAAATGGCAAGACTAGGATACCGCTGCCTGAAGAGGATGCTAGGGCTGAAATGGCAAGACTAGGATACTAACGCCAGTGTTACGGGAGAAGCGAACTGTACTAGCACTGATGCCATGGTCATCGAGCGTCAAGGGGCACAACTGATCTTAGTATCCCATCAACAATTAATAAGTTCAGAATTCTGCAAGCAGTTGCCTCCTATTCTGGTCGACAGTATTCCACCACCGTTTCAGAAAACAGAGGACAACATCGGTGTATGTTTGGATGAGCATCTCAGCTGAGCAGAAAATGCTGTCGCCATGCGCAGGACGAATTCAGCTCACGTCTATGTCCTCAAAAAGCTTCGGATGTGAAACGTAAACTCGTTCTAGCAAACCTTCACTTATGCGGTGAAATTCAGCATATGATTTTGTTGAAGGAGGAAGGGAGGGGGGAATGGATTATTGATTCAGCCACCTCTGGACATCACGCAGAATCGGCGGTGACGAGTGAAAATGTGTGCTAGACCAGGATTCGAAGCCAGGATCTCCTGCTTACTAGGCAGTTGTGTTAGCCAATACGCCACCAGGAAAACAGCGTTTATCGCAACTGTGCGGACTACCTTGGCACACACCTTGGCCTTACCACATTCCCACCCACCGCCAACTATCGGCAGTACCTGTCTCATTTCCTTCAAGCTCACTATCAGATTCCGGCACCAGGTTGCACGTACTTGAGCAGGGTCACATTGTTCCAGCCTAAAAAAAAATACATTATGCATTCCCAATTAACCCTCCGTCGCTCGCGCAGATGACACTCGTCACCCACATGACTCTCCCGCTCAATTTTGTCTGACAGGGCAGCATTGAGATCGCACCATTTTCACTACCTTTCTGTTAACTGGTTCTTGGTTCAAATGGCTCTGAGCACTATGGGACTTAACTGCTGTGGTCATCAGTCCCCTAGAACTTAGAACTATTTAAACCTAACTAACCTAAGGACATCACACACATCCATGCCCGAGACAGGATTCGAACCTGCAATCGTAGCGGTCGCGCAGTTCCAGACTGTAGCGCCTAGAACCGCTCGGCCACTCCGGCCGGCTTCCGTTAACTCTCTAGCAGTTAGCTCCAATCATTGTTGTCTTTCAGTTAGGAAAGATACATTTTTTATGAAACATTATTATAGTCTGGAGGACACCAGTCTGCCACAGTCTGAAACAAAATAAGTCTGTATTACTTTACTGCTTTCCTAGATTCAAGCGCTCTTTCATGTGCGTAAATTTGGTCTTATTGAAACTGACTGCAGCTACCTTCCGTGATACCTAGTATTCTCTTTTTATTTTATATTGTGGAAGAAATGACAAAATAAAAAAAAACCTCTGACAGAGTTTAGTAGAGATCCTAATGTATGGTTGGAATTGTTGATTGAGCTGAGTGATGAAGAAAGCGGTCATGATTCAGGAACAGAACAAGAAGTGCCAGAAAATGATGAATATGAGTCACAGGAAGAAGTATCTCAAGATGGTGCATTTCTTTTAGCAAAAGGTGGAATAACTTATAAATATCCTACCATTGTTAGAAGTAGATTTTGTACTATTATTACTCATTTGTCTGGCCCAAAAATGAAGCTCGTATAAAAAAGACAGAAACAGAAATTCTGAATTTGTTCTTGGATGAAAACATAATAAGCATTATCGCAACATGGACTAATATATCCATCAGTGAAGCGACAAAAATCTTTCGTGACCGTTGTCAATAAAAGTAAATTTTTCCGTTGTTAGACAGCGTTACTGTACTTCGTCAGCTCTACTGTCGCTAGCAAGTAATGAAGACCAAGCAGATGGACTGATAGAACGCACTAGAGGGGAAGCATAAGGTGACACTGACGCTAACAACATAAAAGAAATTACTTTTGGATATGTGAACTATTTACCCGTTAATTTTACGTATGGTAGCTATTTAAGTGAAACATCTCTAAAGATCGCTACAGACACAGTTTCTCCTCCCGCCAGGGTAGGTTTGTCACTGTAGCCGGCAGCTCCCTGGGTGAAAGGAGCAGCGAAATTGAGGGAGTCCCAGACAAGACGCACCATAATTGAATCGCAGCAGAGAGGACTGGCGCAGGAGCTCGGCACACTTCTCTTCACTGTAACTGGCTCATTTGAGGGCTTGTCGCTAAATGGTACGTCATGTTGGGAATCGAATCTGTAGCGAACATGTTTCTGTAGATATACAGAAAACACATATTCACATACAAATTAAAAGATAAACTTCGACTTGTAGAATCTATAAGACAAGGCCTTTATGAGACCATACTTATAAATCACCATTGTCTCATCGATGATAAAACAGCCGCAACAGCGGCAAACTGAGCATCTGCTCTAACAAACGTATTTACTGTGAAGCCAAAGAGATCGTTATGTTACATATACACACAGAGCAGAGGAACCCAAATTAAACTTGTAATCCATCAAATTTCTCTTGCTAGAACAGTTGTATTACACGCTTCTTCTACATTGACAGCCGCTATCGACAGGGGATCTCAAGTTGATTCCGTATTTATAGATTTCCGGAAAGCTTTTGACACCGTTCATCACAAGCGACTTCTAATCAAGCTTCGGGCCTATGGGGTATTGTCTCAGTTGTGCGACTGGATTCGTGATTTCCTGTCAGGAAGGTCGCAGCTCGTAGTAATAGACGGCAAATCATCGAGTAAAACTGAAGTGATATCAGGTGTTCCCCAGGGAAGCGTCCTGGGACCTCTGGTGTTCCTGATCTATATAAATGACCTGGGTGACAATCTGAGCAGTTCTCTTAGGTTGTTCGCAGATGATGCTGTAATTTACCGTCTAGTAAGGTCATCCGAAGACCAGTATCAGTTGCAAAGCGATTTAGGAAAGATTGCTGTATGGTGTGGCAGATGGCAGTTGACGCTAAATAACGAAAAGTGTGAGGTGATCCACATGAGTTCCAAAAGAAATCCGTTGGAATTCGATTACTCGATAAATAGTACAATTCTCAAGGCTGTCAATTCAACTAAGTACCTGGGTGTTAAAATTACGAACAGCTTCAGTTGGAAAGACTACATAGATAATATTGTGGGGAAGGCGAGCCAAAGGTTGCGTTTCATTGGCAGGACACTTAGAAGCTGCAACAAGTCCACTAAAGAGACAGCTTACACTACACTCGTTCGCCCTCTGTTATAATATTGGTGCGCGGTGTGGGATCCTTACCAGGTGGGATTGACGGAGGACATCGAAAGGGTGCAAAAAAGGGCAGCTCGTTTTGTATTATCACGTAATAGGGGCGAGAGTGTGGCAGATATGATACGCGAGTTGGGATGGAAGTCATTAAAGCAAAGACGTTTTTCGTCGCGGCGAGATCTATTTACGAAATTTAGTCACCAACTTTCTCTTCCGAATGCGAAAATATTTTGTTGAGCCCAACCTACATAGGTAGGAATGATCATCAAAATAAAATAAGAGAAATCAGAGCTCGAACAGAAAAGTTTAGGTGTTCGTTTTTCCCGCGCGCTGTTCGGGAGTGGAATGGTAGGGAGATAGTATGATTGTGGTTCGATGAACCCTCTGCCAAGCACTTAAATGTGAATCGTAGAGTAACCATGCAGATGTAGGTGTAGACAGGAAAATCGCAACATCAAGAAGGCGTTGTGCAACATAAACGAAAGTTGGGAGAGGTGTTTCTACTTCTGAAAGATGATTAAAATTTGGCGCCAGTCATATAAGAGTGCCGCCAGTAGTGCAACTATGAGGATGCAAACCAGATTTGATCTGAATACGCGCTGTAATGGCCGTGAGCGTTAGTTAATTTGGAGATTGGACGTGGTGATTTGATGTTGCTCAAGACTGCTTTTAACGTGACAAAGACGCTATTATCAGTACCTGTCTGAGTTAGAACTGGGTCGTGTAATAGGGCTGCGAGAAACTGGATGTCCCATCTGCGATATTGCAGAAAGACTTGGCAGCACTGTACCCACTGTAAATGATTGCTGGCATTGGTGGTGACAGGAATGTACGGTCGCAAGAAGACCGGGCTCCGGACGGCCACGTAGCACTGTGGACAGGCAAGATCATCGGGTCGGCACCTGGCTCTTGCGCATCGTACTGCGTCTACAGCTGCTATTTTAGCAGCACCTGGAACAACTGACTGTTACAAATCAGCTACTTGAAGGACAGTTCCGGGCCAGACGCCATGAAGCGTGCACTCCACTGACCCTGACACCACCGCCGTTTGCGACTTCAGTGGTGTCAAGCGAGAGCTCACTGGAGGGCAGGATGGAGGACTGTTGTGTTTTCTGATGAAAGTTGCTTCCGCCTCGGTGCCAGGGATGGCCTTGTCTTTGTTAGGAGGAGGCCAGATGAGGGCCTGCAACCAACCTGTCTCTATGTTAGACACACTAGACTTTGTAACGGGACATCCTCTTCTAACATTACTTTTCCTCAAGAGTAATTGTCATTACCAGTATTATTTTCCGAATTTTGGGCGAGTCAGTGTTATCTCAGTTGCTTTCCTGAAAACTTTCATATAATTTTATACGCAGTATACTATATTTCAAGCTAAAATTTATGAAAAAGGATTACTTTACAAAATATTTTAATTTCGATGTTATAATCGATAAGTACTAGACCCGCCAGGGTAGCCGAGAGCGCTAATGCGCTGCTTCCTGGACTCGGGTAGGCGCGCCAGCCCCGAATCGAATCCGCCCGGCGGATTAACGACGAGGGCCGGTATGCTGGGCAGCCTGGATGTGGTTTTTAGGCGGTTTTTCACATCCTGATAGGTGAATAACGGGCTGGTCCCCACGTTCCGCCTCAGTTACACCACTCGCAGACATTTGAAAACGTTCGCACAATTACATGGCTTCCACTAGACGCAGACAGCTAGGGCGGGGTGGGGGGGGGGGGGGTTCCACCCTCTGCCAAATCACTATTAACACGGCCGACCCCACGTGACTCGGGACAAAGGCCCCGGGAAAGAAATCGATAAGTACTAGTTCAGGATGTATAGTTAAAATTATTCTGTTCAGAAACATTTGAAATTACGTATTATTGGGACACTTAAATTCTGTATTATTAATTACGAATCCCGTTCCGTATACTATATTTCTTGATTCATTTATGAAATAATCATCGGAAGTAATAACGTAACAGACGCTAGTAGAAATTCGTTTGTTAAGAAAAATTGTAAACTCTTTGGAATATTGTTATTTCCCCAGAGTGTGAGAGTCGTAAGCATGCCTCTGATGTGATCGGATGTATTTATGTGCGAACAACGTAATTTCGGCTTTGTTAAAGAGAAAAATCAAAATACAGTATGATCTACTAAAATGTGAGAAAATATAATTAGGTAAAAAATGCTGCAATCTTTAGATTTATTTACTTCAAACCAACCGTCAGGACCTGATGTGACATTTTTCAGCGTCAAGAATCAGACAAGAAGAACTGGAACCGACTCAACATTACAAGCTAAGTAAACTAGAAAGTTTATTGTAATTTTCGCTCCTGTCAAATCTTCATAAAAGACTTTGCCTGGACTGGACATTGCTTAATGTGGACAATAGATGGAAGTAGGAAGGAGGGGGGAGATTACAACCGGCACTGGGAGTTACGATGTGGGGTGCGATTTCGTATGACAGCAGGAGCACTCTCGAGGCGATCCCACGCACCTTGAATGCAAATTTGTATATCAGTCTGCTGATTCGACCTGTTGTGCCGCCATTCATGAACAGCATTCCAGGGGGTAATTTCCAACAGGATAACGCTCGCCTACATACCGCTTTGTAACCCAACAAGCTCTACAGAGTGTTGACATGTTGCATTGTTCTGCTCGGTTACCAGATATGTCTCCAACCGAGCACATATGGGACATCATCTGACAACTGTAGCGTCGTCTACAAACAGTATTAACCGTCAAAAATGGTACAAATGGCTCTGAGCACTATGCGACTTAACTTCTGAGGTCATCAGTCGCCTAGAACTTAGAACTAATTAAACCTAACTAACCTAACCACATCACACACGTCCATGCAGGATTCGAACCTGCGACCGTAGCGGTCGCTCGGCTCCAGACTGTAGCGCCTAGAACCGCACGGCCACTCCGGCCGGCCATTAACCGTCCCTGTATTGACCGACCAAGTGCAACAGACGTGGAACTCCATCCCATAAACTGATATTCAGCATCAGTAGAGCACAATGCATCCACGTTTGTAAGCTTGCATTCAACATGCTGGTGGTTACACTGGTTGTTAATGTACCAGCATTTCACGTTTGCAATGGCTTACTTCGCGTCTACGTTAACCTTGTGATCTTGCAGTGTTAATTACTAAAATATATTACGTAGACAAACGTATTCACGAAATTGCAATACTCTACATTAATAATTTTTTTGTGATGCGATTTCAACGGCAGTGTGTAAAAACAGAAGACTTCTATCCAATGACCAATGCCTCTTGATAGACTGGTTTAGATGGGATTCGTAGGCATTTCAGAAGTGACCGGAATGGCTGTTGGTTAGCTTTTTCTTGTAAGCGAATTAATGTTAAATTTTAACTGTATAGTTGCGATTAATGGGCGTGACTATGCGAGTGTGACCATACAGAACTTTAATATTTTATTTTTATAAATGCTGAATGTAATATTAACGGAAGGGAAGAAATGAAGTTGTTAATGTTTAACGTCATTACATGCGGAGCTCGGAATGGCATGAGTGGAGAGGGAAATACACTCCTGGAAATTGAAATAAAAACACCGTGAATTCATTGTCCCAGGAAGGGGAAACTTGATTGACACATTCCTGGGGTCAGATACATCACATGATCACACTGACAGAACCACAGGCACATAGACACAGGCAACAGAGCATGCACAATGGCGGCACTAGTACAGTGTATATCCACCTTTCGCAGCAATGCAGGCTGCTATTCTCCCATGGAGACGATCGTAGAGATGCTGGATGTAGTCCTGTGGAACGGCTTGAAATGCCATTTCCACCTGGCGCCTCAGTTGGACCAGCGTTCGTGCTGGACGTGCAGACCGCGTGAGACGACGCTTCATCCAGTCCCAAACTGCTCAATGGGGGACAGATCCGGAGATCTTGCTGGCCAGGGTAGTTGACTTACACCTTCTAGAGCACGTTGGGTGGCACGGGATACATGCGGACGTGCATTGTCCTGTTGGAACAGCAAGTTCCCTTGCCGGTCTAGGAATGGTAGAACGATGGGTTCGATGACGGTTTGGATGTACCGTGCACTATTCAGTGTCCCCTCGACGATCACCAGTGGTGTACGGCCAGTGTAGGAGATCGCTCCCCACACCATGATGCCGGGTGTTGGCCCTGTGTGCCTCGGTCGTATGCAGTCCTGATTGTGGCGCTCACCTGCACGGCGCCAAACACGCATACGACCATCATTGGCACCAAGGCAGAAGCGACTCTCATCGCTGAAGACGACACGTCTCCATTCGTCCCTCCATTCACGCCTGTCGCGACACCACTGGAGGCGGGCTGCACGATGTTGGGGCGTGAGCAGAAGACGGCCTAACGGTGTGCGGGACCGTAGCCCAGTTTCATGGAGACGGTTGCGAATGGTCCTCGCCGATACCCCAGGAGCAACAGTGTCCCTAATTTGGTGGGAAGTGGCGGTGCGGTCCCCTACGGCACTGCGTAGGATCCTACGGTCTTGGCGTGCATCCGTGCGTCGCTGCGGTCCGGTCCCAGGTCGACGGGCACGTGCACCTTCCGCCGACCACTGGCGACAACATCGATGTACTGTGGAGACCTCACGCCCCATGTGTTGAGCGATTCGGCGGTACGTCGACCCGGCCTCCCGCATTCCAACTATACGCCCTCGCTCAAAGTCCGTCAACTGCACATACGGTTCACGTCCACGCTGTCGCGGCATGCTACCAGTGTTAAAGACTGCGATGGAGCTCCGTATGCCACGGCAAACTGGCTGACACCGACGGCGGCGGTGCACAAATGCTGCGCAGCTAGCGCCATTCGACGGCCAACACCGCGGTTCCTGGTGTGTCCGCTGTGCCGTGCGTGTGATCATTGCTTGTACAGCCCTCTCGCAGTGTCCGGAGCAAGTATGGTGGGTCTGACACACCGGTGTCAATGTGTTCTTTTTTCCATTTCCAGGAGTGTATTTCGTGGTGTTTTCAATTGGACAATCCAGTCATTCCCGTTGTTATTATAAGCAACTAGCGAACCCGACAAGTTTTCGCAGTCGCTAAACATTTGTAGGACTTGGATGCACGTGCTAAACTCTTTTCCCTCTGTCTGCCGATCTCCTCTTTGTCCACCTCCTTGACCACTCCTCTCTACCCTCTTAAGCCTCTTTCTAACCTTGAGTACTGTTTATTGGTTATTGTTGTGGTCTTCAGTCCTGAGACTGGTTTGATGCAGCTCTCCATGCAACTCTACCCTGTGCAAGCTTCTTCATCTCCCAGTACCTACTGCAGCCTACATCCTTCTGAATCTGCTTAGTGTATTCATCTCTTGGTCTCCCCCTACGATTTTTACCCTCCACGCTGCCCTCCAGTACTAAATTGGTGATCCCTTGATGCCTCAGAACATCTCCTACCAACCGATCCCTTCTTCTAGTCAAGTTGTGCCACAAACTCCTCTTCTCTCCAATTCTATTCAATACCTCATCATTAGTTATGTGATCTACCCATCTAATCTTCAGCATTCTTCTGTAGCACCACATTTCGAAAGTTTCTATTCTCTTCTTGTCCAAACCAGTTATCGTCCATGTTTCACTTCCACACAAGGCTACACTCCATACAAATACTTTCAGAAACGACTTCCTGACACTTAAATCTATACTCGATGTTAACAAATTTCTCTTCTTGAGAGACGCTTTCCTTGCCATTGCCAGTCTACATTTTATATCCTCTCTACTTCGACCATCATCAGTTATTTTACTCCCTAAATAGCAAATCTCCTTTACTACTTTAAGTGTCTCATTTCCTAATCTAATTCCCTCACCATCACCCGACTTAATTTGACTACATTCCATTATCCTCGTTTTGCTTTTGTTGATGTTCATCTTATATCCTCCTTTCAAGACACTGTCCATTCCGTTCAACTGCTCTTCCAAGTCCTTTGCTGTCTCTGACAGAATTACAATGTCATCGGCGAACCTCAAAGTTTTTACTTCTTCTCCATGAATTTTAATACCTACTCCGAATTTTTCTTTTGTTTGCTTTACTGCTTGCTCAATATACAGATTGAATAACATCGGGGAGAGGCTACAACCCTGTCTTACTCCCTTCCCAACCACTGCTTCCCTTTCATGTCCCTCGACTCTTATAACTGCCATCTGGTTTCTGTACAAATTGTAAATAGCCTTTCGCTCCCTGTATTTTACCCCTGCCATCTTTAGAATTTGAAAGAGAGTATTCCAGTCAACATTGTCAAAAGCTTTCTCTAAGTCAACAAATGCTAGAAACGTAGGTTTGCCTTTTCTTAATCTTTCTTCTAAGATAAGTCGTAAGGTCAGTATTGCCTCACGTGTTCCAACATTTCTACGGAATCCAAACTGATCTTCCCCGAGGTCGGCTTCTACCAGCTTTTCCATTCGTCTGTAAAGAATTCGCGTTAGTATTTTGCAGCTGTGACTTATTAAACTGATAGTTCGGTAATTTTCACATCTGTCAACACCTGCTTTCTTTGGGATTGGAATTATTATATTCTTCTTGAAGTCTGAGGGTATTTTGCCTGTCTCATACATCGTGTTCACCAGATGGTAGAGTTTTGTCATGACTGGCTCTCCCGAGGCCATCAGTAGTTCTAATGGAATGTTGTCTACTCCCGGGGCCTTGTTTCGACTCAGGTCTTTCAGTGCTCTGTCAAACTCTTCACGCAGTATCTTATCTCCCATTTGGTCTTCATCTACATCCTCTTCCATTTCCATAATATTGTCCTCAAGTACATCGCCCTTGTATAGACCCTCTATATACTCCTTCCACCTTTCTGCCTTCCCTTCTTTGCTTAGAACTGGGTTGCCATCTGAGCTCTTGATATTCATACAAGTGGTTCTCTTATCTCCAAAGGTCTCTTTAATTTTCCTGTAGGCAATATCTATCTTACCCCTAGTGAGACAAGCCTCTACATCCTTACATTTGTCCTCTAGCCATCCCTGCTTAGCCATTTTGCACTTCCTGTCGATCTCATTTTTGAGACGTTTGTATTCCTTTTTGCCTGCTTCATTTACTGCATTTTTATATTTTCTCCTTTCATCAATTAAATTCAATATTTCTTCTGTTACCCAAGGATTCCTATTAGCCCTCGTCTTTTTACCTACTTGATCCTCTGCTGCCTTCACTACTTCATCCCTCAGAGCTACCCATTCTTCTTCTACTGTATTTCTTTCCCCCATTCCTGTCAATTGTTCCCTTATGCTCTCCCTGAAACTCTGTACCACCTCTGGTTCTTTCAGTTTATCCAGGTCCCATCTCCTTAAATTCCCGCCTTTTTGCAGTTTCTTCAGTTTCAATCTGCAGTTCATAACCAATAGATTGTGGTCAGAATCCACATCTGCCCCTGGAAATGTCTTACAATTTGAAACCTGGTTCCTAAATCTCTGTCTTACCATTATGTAATCTATCTGATACCTTTTAGTATCTCCAGGATTCTTCCAGGTATACAACCTTCTTTCATGATTCTTGAACCAAGTGTTAGCTATGATTAAGTTATGCTCTGTGCAAAATTCTACAAGGCGGCTTCCTCTATCATTTCTTCCCCCCAATCCATATTCACCTACTATGTTTCCTTCTCTCCCATTTCCTACTGACGAATTCCAGTCACCCATGACTATTAGATTTTCGTCTCCCTTCACTACCTGAATAATTTCTTTTATCTCGTCATACATTTCATCTATTTCTTCATCATCTGCAGAGCTAGTTGGCATATAAACTTGTACTACTGTAGTAGGCATGGGCTTTGTGTCTATCTTGGCCACAATAATGCGTTCACTATGCTGTTTGTAGTAGCTAACCCGCACTCCTATTTTTTATTCATTATTAAACCTACTCCTGCATTACCCCTATTTGATTTTGTATTTATAGCCCTGTAATCACCTGACCAAAAGTCTTGTTCCTCCTGCCACCGAACTTCACTAATTCCCACTATATGTAACTTTAACCTATCCATTTCCCTTTTTAAATTTTCTAACCTACCTGCCCGATTAAGGGATCTGACATTCAACGCTCCGATCCGTAGAACGCGTTTTCTTTCTCCTGATAACGACGTCCTCCTGAGTAGTCCCCACCCGGAGATCCGAATGGGGGACTATTTTACCTCTGGAATATTTTACCCAAGAGGACGCCATCATCATTTAATCATACAGTAAAGCTGCATGTCCTCGGGAAAAATTACGGCTGTAGTTTCCCCTTGCTTTCAGCCGTTCGCAGTACCAGCACAGCAAGGCCGTTTTGGTTAATGTTACAAGGCCAGATCAGTCAATCATCCAGACTGTTGGCCCTGCAACTACTGAAAAGGCTGCTGCCCCTCTTCATGAACCACATGTTTGTCTGGCCTCTCATCAGATACCCCTCCTTTGTGGTTGCACCTACGGTACGGCCATCTGTATCGCTGAGGCACGCAAGCCTCCCCACCAACGGCAAGGTCGATGGTTCATGGTGGGGCCTATAGATGATAAATGTGAAGCTTTCCTCAACACATTTCCGATGCTCTTTGACAGCTGCTTTCCATCATACGTTTGAAACAGGTTAGTACCATAAGGATATCAAGCAAAACAGAGTGAGAATTACTGAAAAGAAATCGCAACACCATGAATGAATTATGTGATATAAACGAAAGTTGGTAGATGTGTTCCTAAATCAGAAAGATGATGTCCATTCAAATTGCGCGCCTGTCGCATAAGAATGGCGCTATTAACGTCGCTACCAGGATGCAAATCAGGTTTGCTTTATACAGGCTGTAACGGTTGTGAGCTCTAGTTACCTCTGAGACTGGCTGTGGCGAACTGGTGTTAGCCAAGAATGCCTTATAAGGCCAAAAAGACACCATTATCAACACCTCACGGAGTTTGAACGAGGTCGTGTAATAGACACTATTGAAAGGGAAGACCATCGTGTTCGTCTCTGCCTCATCGCACTGCATCTGCAGTAGCAACCTGAGCACGACTTCGGACCAGGACAGCTTCAAGGATGCCCTTTAGTGTGCATTCCACTGATCCCAAACAACCGCCGTCTCTGACTTCAGGGGTGTCAAGCGAGAGTTCATTGAAGTGCAGTGTGGAGTGCAAAGACCGACCAAGTGCAACAGGCATGGGACTCTGTCGCACAAACTGACGTCCGGCATCTATACAACACACTGCATGCACATTTGGATGTTTGCATTTATCTTTCTGGCGGTTAGACCAGTTATTAATGTAGCAGCATTTCACAATTGCAAAAGCTTATCTCGCGGTTACATTAACCTTGTGATTTTGCAATGTTAACCACTTAAATATGTTACGTAGACAAATGCATTCCCGAAATTTCATTACTTTACATTCATAATTTTTTGGTGTTGGGATTTTTTTTCTGTCAGTATATATAGCATTATAAACAGTCACAATCGAGTTGAAGTAGCGCATTACAAACAGTAGTGTAAGGTGCTTATAATGTTATTAAAAAGACAAAAAGCATGTGGCAGCTAATTCTCACGATAAAATGAAAACTATATAATCCGCAGAGAAGGAAGTGTCTTGTCAGCACCACTAGTTGGAGGATGCAAAGTGAGTACGTGGTAAAAATGTTTCTGTTACTGACAAGCCACATATTTGTATAGTATTTAACGATCACTTTCTAACTATAGCAGGCAAAGTAAATAATTTTTTTTTCTACAAGGAATAAAATAACTCTCTTAGAAAATGGATTGTCAGGACTGCTATAAGAAATATACCTTCGATATACTGACAAGTGGAAAACTGAGTCAGAAATTAAATTAGTGAAGGCTTCGGGGTCTCATGGATATGACGGAGTATCTAGCAGAATGCTGAAGCACTGTGCTGTATATGCTAGTCCAGTATTTAGCCATTTATAAAGTTCCGTTTGGGAATGGTCAGTATTCTGAACGATTAAACTACTCAGTAATAAAAGGGATATTGTAGACAATTTTAGACCTGTTTGTATGTCATCTGTGCTGGTTAAAGTTATAAGTTGTGCTCTTAGGTTCCTGACGAACTTTATCTTTGGAAATCATGGCATATTCGGAAATAAATAGCCAAATATTTCTGAGAACCACGATTATAAATATGACCGCTAATCACCATGATAAAACAAGGGAAATCAGAGCTCGTACGGAAAGATATTGGTGTTCGTTCTTTTCGCGTGCTATAGGAGACTGGAATAATAGACATCATTAAAACAAAGGCGTTTTTAGTTGCGGTGGAATCTTCTCACGCCATCCCAGTCACCAACTTTCTCCTCCGAATGCGAAAACATTTTGTTGACACCGACCAACATAGGGAAAAACGATCACCATGATAAAACAAGGGAAATCAGAGCTCGTACGGAAAGATATTGGTGTTCGTTCTTTCCGCGCGCTATAGGAGACTGGAATAATAGAGAATTGTGAAGATGGTTCGATGAATCCTCTGCCAGGCACTTAAAAGGTTGTTTGTATGTATATGGTTATCTGATGATTTCTGTTGACATAATTTGCTGTCGGCATACAGTTTCGTTTTAGAAGTCATTGAACAACTGAAAACGATGTGCTCTCTTTTCTCTGTGAGTCTCTGGACGGATTAAACAAAACGTTCCAGAAACTAGGTATCTTCTATGGTTTAACTCAGGCGTTTGATTGTGTTGATCACAAAAAATTATTGCAGAAGTTGGACCATTATGGAATAAGAGGAACAGCTCACAACTAGTTCATCTCATCTCTCATACTTCAAGAACAGACAGCAATAGGTCACTCTCCATAGTAATGAGAACAGCTGAGACTTGGAGTCCGGCTGGGACACACTTAAGTTGGGGTGAGGAGGGGACTGTTATTAAATCACAATAAGATTCAGTTTTCGTAGTTTCTAACACAGAATTCAACTAAAACTGACACGGAGCGGCCATGTGACTAGTGGATGTGAACAATTCAAATTCGTAGGGTTCAGGTAGATGGCAAGCCGTCATGGAAAGCATATATTCTGGGTCTAGTTCAGAAACTTAACGATGCTGTAGTTACCAGAAATAAGTGAGAGTCCAACATGGAAATTAATCTAGTTTGCTTATTTTTATTCGCATATGACATACGATATTATACTCAGGGTATCTCTTCCCAACAACAGAGTATTTTTGGCTCAGGAAAGGCCAGTTCAAGCAAAATGTGATGTTAAGTTCACTACCCTCTTGTCGACACCCGCACAGAAGTCCGGGAATTCTGACATCGGTCTCTCAAAATATATTTACTTTAGTGTCGTTTGTTATTAACAGTATGAGCTTATTTCCGAAAATTAGCTGTTTCACGCACTTAATACTACACATAAATTCAGTCTGCATTGGAATCGCGCCTGCTTGGCGCTTGTGCAGAAAGGTGTGAATTAGTCTGCTGCATCCATTTTCAATAAGCTGCCACAATAATTAAAATACCTTAACCCTAATCCATGCACTTTCAGGTCAAAGCTGAAGAATTTCCTCGTGGTTCACCCCTTCTACACTGCTGGAAAGTTCCTGGATAAAAATTACGTAATTTCATGTGTTATATTGTTGATTATACTAGCTTTTACTCAGTAGCTTGTCACTTCCATACGATTTGTGTAAATTTAATCTTATCTGTTATTAACGTTTCTGATGTTAATTACATGTACTGATTCGCTCGATGACCATGGAACTTCGCTCCTCGGTTTGGTCATACGGAACTAAGAGTGTTAAAAGAAAAAATAAAAATAAATGAATAGCTCTGATTACTTTCACAGACCGAAATATATGACTCGACTGATCGGTTTTACAATTTTATCAATTTTTTCCTCGATATTTTAATGTTTCCTTATTTCTTTCCTTTGGGCGTCGAGGGCATCTTATACTCGCCAGCACTGCCTCGGACGGCATGCCCATTTGCGCTCCTGTTATTACTGGAGGACAGTTTCTTTAATTCTACGGTGATAGCTGTACGCATACCCTCTTACACAACACAAACCGCGATGTGACGCAGTTTCCAACAATACAAGCGTCTCTTCAACGCCGTGTGACGTTGCCTAGAAACGGTTTGAGACGAGTCGAATGGCGAGCGACACGAATCTTCCTGCCCCGTTCAACAACAACTCAGGAAACCGTGAACTTCGCTGTCTCTGGTAAGCCAGCAACTAACATCTGATATCTGCCAGTCCGGGCCAATTCTGGTGGCCGATTACACCCATCGGCTTTGACCGGTGACGACCTATGTAACGTCATATGTTTACGATGCGAATCTTGTAAGTGGCTTGTTATTAAATGTTATCTATGGTTGTCTTAGTAACTAACGTAAATTATGCTGCTATCGCAAATATGTCACGATTTTCTAGAGGGTGATTAGGCAGGGATCTCAAAGGACAGCTTAAATTGCTGAGTCTGGAGCGATTCGCGGTCGTACTTATAATCGTGGTTCTCAGAAATATTTGGCTGTTTATTTCCGAATGTAGCATGATTTACAAAGATAAAGTTGGTCAGGAACCAAAGAGCACGGCTTATATTGCTGCGAGAGAACGATCTGCAATCATATTTGTAATCTAGGCTCTCACAAATATTTGGTTGTTTCTTTTCCGAATGTAGCACGATTTACGAGGGTGAGGTTAGATAAATATTTGGCTACTCTTTTTCCGAATATGGTACGATTTGCGATGGTGAAGATAGAATGGAGTCTAAGAGGACAGTTATACAGGTCAGTTACAGTTCTCCAGCCTACTCTTCGTGTTTTCTTTTTGTGATTTTGCATTACGTGTGTTCTTATTACTTTTAGGATTTCTTGTCTTGGTTCTTTTCTCTCTAATTGAGCTATATAGGTCATGTGTTGTTATCGATTTCAACGTTTGTTATTTTCGCTTTCAGCAGTAGCATAGAGAAGTTAAATCCATAACAAAATCATTCACAGTCAGTAAAAATCACGAAAAGTAACGGATCGTGGAATCGACAGTTAATTGATACCTCGATGACAATTCTCAAAAGAATGCACATCACATACCTATTGCGTAGTACGAAATGTAACAACAAAAACAGAAGTTCTGTACCAGTCCTCTGCACACACCTACTGCCAAAACGTGAAAAATAAGGAAGCATGGAACTAGAACTGACCTATATACGCCAATTCTAGTTATGGATTGCTAGGTTTGTTAATTATAATTAACAGTACAGAAAACGACACACACACAAATCGTATAGAAAAGAACTGCATACATCAACCGCAAAAACGCTGAAAACGTATGGTAATTTTCAATGCAGTGCAGAGAAGAAAAGCAAAACTATACCCCATATTCTTCAATAAATCACTGCACACACCTACTGTTCATTCTTTTCGAATTTTCATTTGTGGTATGGCTCTTAACTGTCGATTAAACGTTTCATTATTAAGTCCTTTTCATCAGGTGTGGGATGTTCATTCAATATGGATTAAACTGTATGGATCGCTTCCTCTACTGCTGCAGAAGCGCCCTAAATAACAAACTCATGCAGGTCGATTGTAGTTACCGATTCCAAGACTTCTTATGTGTCGCAGTACTTCAGGAAGCAAAACTAAAACTAGAAATCCTGAAACAAAGATCTGCATACACTACTGCAAAAACGCTGAAAATAATTAACTGTGGAATCGACAACTAGAATTGACCTGTATAGCTCAATTCTAGTTACCGATTACAAGATTTTATTTTCTCGTGAATTTTCGTTATTAGTGTTGTGTATTTTCTTTTAGGATCTGTGTGTTGCTTTCTCTTCATTTCCTGCGTATGTCGTTACCATTTATTGCATTTTGCGTGTAAGATTTTAGTTTGCCCCTGTCCAAAACCATCACTTTCCCGCGGTAGTCCCTTAGATTAAATACTAATAGAATTACGCTATTGCATAACATTACGAGTTCACAATGCCTGATATTGTAGTGCACTTTGAAGATCGCCTGCGGTTCTTACACTTACTCCCTAAACTAAGACAATACTTTATTTCACTCATCTATGTTTCGTTTTTTTCTGTTGTTACTTTCTCTATCTTTACCTTAACTACTTTGCTATGTAGCTCGTGGTTATTTAATTACTTGCGTGAACTGCGATAATATTTTATCGTATGTACGTATGCTATATTTTTTCTGTGATACATTCGTTCGTTGACGAATAAGCCTAGTTGCTTTCAGATATCGCCTCTGTGTAGCATCTTTGACGTAGGTATAATGTCATTGGTCAAAGGCTAAAGACAGAATCGGGCACTCGAATTTTTCGTGTTTTCTGTATTCGCTCCATAGGTTTGGTACATCACCACGGTGCCTTCAAACAAAAGTCTTCTACGGACATTCGTAAGAAATAATACATTTTATATGAATTTCTCACGGATTATAGATGGATTTCAGGCATTAAGTTCTGTGTTTGACAGGTGACTAATTTCCGTTTTAAACCATAGGTCTCTTCACGGAATGAAATATGTTCTGAAATATTTTTTTCCTGCTTACGCAGATATCATTAAATAATGTGGGTCTACTTTATCGTCTTTGAGTCAGCTCAGTTCATATCCTTAATGCTAATACAGTGCTCTCAGTCCTAAATTGGAAGGGATCATTCGAATTCTAGCTGCTAACGTGTTGGTTCATTTCGCTGCCCACTTCGGCAATCAACTCATGCTATGCGCCATAGGCCTGCAGCTATAGTCGTCGTTTAATGCAGTGTTTCATTTCGGTGATACCTAACTTATAGCAGAGAACACCATTTATACGTGACCTCTTACGCCACACCCGAGCGATGTATCGCTGGCATCATCGCGAGCAGTTATCGCTGCAGTCAGCCACACAACACGCTAGATATTTAGGTGCCAAATTCAAAGTGTATTTTGAGTTAACACTACATCGGGAATTTATTTTATCGAAAATTATTTGCTGTGTTTAGCTAAACTTTGTATGTCGACTAATACTCGTAAAAACCAAGAGCTGATATGTATTGAACTTCTTCTGGAATTTTTCGGTTGGAAATTGTAACGTATCAACTAAGATGGTATTCAGACTAAATTATCTGCTCCTCTTCTTCTTTTTCCTGGCCTTCATCCCTTATCTTCAGGAGTCGGCTTGTTAATCTGAATTTGCATGTTAGCGGTATAGGCTAACTGAATGCTCTTTCTTGCGTCATCCACCCCCGCCCCCTTCCCCCCCCCCTCCCCCCAAGATTACATCGATGCGGCTTTGGTCTAATAGGGTCAATAAAATCGAGTGTTATGTCAAATTTTATGCTATGCTACGTTGTTGAAAGTTACTTTTTCTCAGACTTGCTGTGAGAACGAAGCACTCAAGAAAAACCAAACCTATGCATGCAGAACGCATGCTTTTGGAAACTCACATTTTTAAGGTTTTATGAGAAGGAACTTACAGGAGACAGAAGATACATAGTAAACGCAAATGAGTAGTAAATTTTACGTGCCACAAAATTTATTCAGACCACTTTATGCGAAATTTCCACTGGAAAGGAGATACACGGAGAAAAATGAGTTTTTCATGAAGTCAGTTGGTTTTTTTCCAGACTACGCGTTCATATGAGCTCCAATGTCCATAACTTCGATTTTACGACAGGGGGCCAGTTCATATAACAGATTAAAAAACTGAAACTAGCGGAATAATTCCGCTCGAAGATCACTAATTACGCTTGCCTGTACATTTGTATAGTTCAGTTATATTCTAGCGCAAACATCTAACACAAATAACAACCTGACGGACTCAATTCACACTTCAGAATATAGTTCACGGTACTGTTACACCACTTGGGTGTCACCATTACGACCCCAGGACAGTCATTTCGTTTACCATAGCGTTTGCATAATTCGAACCATTATTGTACCACACAGTGTATTATAAACATAAAACTGTCATCAACATCAAAGTAGACGTCACAAAGTTCGTAACATTTCTTTCTTGACCCTACATCGGTAAAAAGGAAGACACAACGAAAAGTTTTCTAAATGACTCGAAAGGCATGCTGTTACGGCATTAATGACAATGCATCTTAATTATATCTACTGTGAAGCACAATCGATAACAGAAACACAATTTCAGTTGCTTTATCGATTCCGTCTAAGGGCGACTCTGATCGATAATGACTGTCGTGAAAGAGAGAAAACCGTAAAAACTATTTGCATTCTGAGAAAATGTGAGATTCATACATGTTAACTCATATTATAAACCCGACACACAAGGTGAGGGCATTCCATAACATTTCCTAGCTTACATAGAAGTAAGAAACACACATCACAAAGATTCGTAACTGCTACTGGTCATAATCACATTTGCATACGCTATCTTACTGATATGTGAATATTATTGTTACCTTTATGACAAGGAAACTTCATCGTCAACACTGAAGTCTGTAATTCAAATGTCATGTTAATGAATTTTTTAAAAGGAAACTAGTAACTTCGGTTTCGTCTCTTCTGCAGCTGACGATAAAAGAGCAACCAAGACGATTGCCGAAAAGAGATAGTTACTCCTACTATGTGATACTCCACGTCTAGTGTGATAAATCAGTCCGCCACTGCCTGCTTTTACCAGATATACAATGCGACAACAGCACTCCTAGCGGACAGTAAGCGACGCTTGTGAGTACGGCATCGGATGAGCGCGGGTAGTTTCGTTTATATTGATTTGCATTGCAGAAAAAATTGGCACTAAGTAAAAAATTACATCACATTTGTCTTTCTTTAGTTTCCTAAGGATACTGGGGTGTATACAGTACAGACCAGTTTATTTACGATTCTCTTGTAACGTACAGGTATTTACGGTAGGATGCATTTCCTCGTAGAACAAAACATGGCTACTAAAGAGTAGAAGACCAGACCTTTTGCAGAAAGACCTCGTATAACAATCCGACGTCGTGAAGATTTGTCCGCTATACTTCCAGTCAAATAAGTGAAAATGGTTCAAATGGCTCTAAGCACTATGGGACTTATCATCGGAGGTCATCAGTCCCCTAGACTTAGAACTGTTTAAACTCAACTAACCTAAGGACATCACAGACATCCATGCCCGAGGCAGGATTCGAACCTGCTACCGTAGCAGCGGCGCGGTTCTGGACTGAAGCGCCTAGAACCGCTCGGCCACCGCGGCCGGGCCGGCTTCAAATCAGTGAATGTGGAACATAGGAAACTTGTATGGAATGCAATACCTACAGTATCTGACGCAACAAATAAGCCACTACAATTGTAGCTAAAGATAAAACCATACCGAATTGATAATATAACATAAGAATCTTCAACACAGTCGATTTTTTTCAAAAAGTAATTACATGATATTCGTGGTTTAGAAAGACAAGTGAAGTGTTGAAAGTGCGAGTTAGCAAAATCCATACAAAATTATTTTTGTTGCTGTGGTCTTCAGTCCAAATTCTGGTTTGATGCAGCTCTCCATGCTACTATATCCTACGCAAGCCTCTTCACCTTCGAGTAACAACTGCAATCTACATCCCTCTGAAGCTGCTTACTGTATTCATCTTTCATCTCTTGGTCTTTCTCTACGGTTTTTACTGCCCCCCTCCCACCTATCCCCCCCTCCCCCTCCAGACTTCTCTCCAGTATTATTGATGCCTCAGAATGTGTCCTACTAACCGATCCCTTCTTTTGGTCAGGTTATACCACAAATTTCTCTTCTCCTCAGTTCTATTCAGTACCTTCTCATTAGTTATGTGATCTACCTATCTATTTTCAGCATTGTACTGTAGCACTACATTGTAAAAGCTTCTGTTCTCTTCTTGTCTAAACTATCTATCGTCCGTGTTTCACTTCCATACATGGCTGCACTCCATACAAATACTTTCAGGAAGGACTTCCTGACACTGAAATCGATACTCGATGTTAACAAATTTCTCTTCTTCAGAAAACCTTTTCTTGCCATTGCCAGTCGACATTTTATATCCTCCTTACTTAGACCATCGTCAGTTATTTTGTTTGCCAAATAGCAAAACTCGTTTACTAATCCCCTCAGCATCACTTGATTTAATTCGACTACATTCCATTATCCTCGTTTTGCTTTTATTTATGTTCATCTTATATCCTTCTTTCAAGATGCTGTTAATTCCGTTCAACTGCTCTTCCAAGTCCTTTCCTGTGTTTGGTAGAATTATAATGTCGTCGGCAAACCTCAAAGTTTTTACTTCTTCTCCATGGATTTTAATTCCTACTCCAAATTTTTCTTTTGTTTCCTTTATTGCTTGCTCAATATGCAGATTGAATAACATCGGGGATAGGCTATAGCCCTGTCTCACTCCCTTCTCAACCACTGCTTGTCTTTCGTGCCCCTGTTGTCCTATAACTGCCATCTGGTTTCTGTACAAATTGTAAATAGCCTTTCGCTCCCTATATTTTACCTCTGCGAACTTTAGAATTTGAAAGAGAGTATTTCTGTCAACACTGTCAAAAGCTTTATCGAAGTCCACAAATGCTGGAAACGTAGGTTTGCCTTTCCTCATTCTCTCTTCTAAGATAATTCGTAGCGTCAGTATTGCCTCGCGTGTTGCAACATTTCTCCGGAATCCAAACTGATCTTCCCCAAGGCAGGCTACTACCAGTTTTTGCATTTTTTGTAAAGGATTAAACTGATAGTTCAATAATTTTCACACCTGTCAGCATCTGCCTTCTTTGGAATTGGAATTATTATGTTCTTCTTGAAGTCTGACGTTATTCCGCCTGTCTTATACATCTTGTTCATCAGATGGAAGAGTTTTGTCATGGCTGGCTCTCCCAAGGCTCTAACGGAATGTTGTCTACCCCCGGGGGCTTGTTTAGACTTAAGTCTTTCAGTGCTTTATCGAATTCTTCACGCAGAATCATATCTCCCTTCTCATCTTCCTCTATGTCCTCTTCCATTTCCATAACATTGCACGCACGTGCATCTCCCTTGTATAGACCCCTATATACTCCTTCCACCTTTCTGCTTTCCCTCCTTTGCTTAGGACTGGTTTTACATCTGAGCTCTTGATATTCATATAGGTGGTCCTCGTTTCTCCAAAGGTCTCTTTAATTTTCCTGTAGCCAGTATCTGTATTACCCCTAGTGATATATACTTCTACATCCTTACGTTTATCCTCTAGCCATTCCTGCGTAGCCTTTTTGCACTTCCTGTCGATCTCATTTTTTAGACGTAATGTGTCAAGAAAAACGGCTATCATAATAAGGACAACAGCAGCAGAAACATACTGCTTCTCATGTAGGGCTTGACATCAATCGGAACGGCTTTCCAGCACGCTCCAGGGAAATTATTTTAAATCAGTGGAACAAGTCGAGGCAAGAGATTTAAAATGCTTCCGGCGCACGTTCATTAAATAGCAAACGTAACTACAATTTGCTGCTGCGCTGGCACCAGTGAACGCGATAATGGTTGAAGTATTACACTGACGTTCGTCTTGAAATGTGTTGCTTATCTGCAGTAATGAATGCGAATTCAGCTGAAATACATTTGTAATGCAACTCAATGAACAGAAGGGAAGTGACATTTTAACACCTATCTCCGGGTCCCATATCACATCGCTTCTTTCCGAACTCGTCCGAAGCCGGAAGTGTACTTTACCCGTATGGGCTAGGAATATCTTCGTCGTCATTGATCGCTAAATGCTGTATTTATTTCTTCTTTCGTTTCACCCTCTTTGGGGTGCGCTGGATCAATCATTTCTTTGTGTGTTGTTCTTTTCTTAGGGCCCAGTATTTCTTCATTCTTTCTGATCTTCTTTTCCTCTCTTCTTCCGAGATGAAGGGTTTGGACTTTTGTGTAGATTTGTCTTGGAACCTTATGTTTTCATCTTTAGTAATTAATGTAGCCTTTCGATGGATAAGTGAATTTTCTGAAATATTTAATTCTAGTAGGTCTTTCTCATTTTCTTTAAACCAGTTTGGTTTCGTTTTGCGGTTACGGAAAAAGTCAAAGATTTGTTTGGTTAATCTGTTGGAATTCATTCTGAGAAGATGACCATAAAAATTTATCCTCCCTTTTCGGATGGTATCTGCAGGTTTTTCAGTTTTCTTGTAGAGAGTTACATTTTTGATGTATATAATCTTATTGTCTTGAAAATTTGGGCCTATGATTTTTCTTGAGATTTATCTTTCCTTTAGCTCAAGTTTCTCCATTTGGCCTTTGAAATTCATGTTTAGTGTTTCTGCTGCATACAGTGCTTCAGGCTTAATCAGTGCCTTGTAATGTGTAATTTTGAACCTTCATGAAAGGGATTTTTTGTTGTATGTATTGTTTGTTAGTTGGAAGGCCAATTCAAGTTTATTTTTTCTGTATTCCATTGCTTTACTTTTCCCAGCATTCCAACTAATCCATTCTCCAGGATATCTGAATTCTTTTACTATTTCAATCTTTTGTTCTTGAACTTTGAGGTATTTACATGAGTGCTTGATGTTTGTCAATATCTTAGTTTTTTCAAAGGAGGTTTGAAGATCTATTTTAGCTGCTTGTTTCTATAGTTTAATGATTTGCTCCCGTGCTTCTTCCATTGTTTCAGCAAACAAGGCCATGTCATCTGCAAAAGCAATGCAATTTACTTTAATGCTCTTTTTGCAACCCAGTCTTATACCACTCTTAATATTTGTGTTCTCTGACTACTTTCTCAAGCGGAAAATTAAAAAGTATGGGTGAGAGCCCATCCCCCTGTCGCACTCCCGTTTTTATTTCAAAGGGTTCCGATAATTCGCCCATAAATTTAACTTTCGAAAATGTATTTCTAAGGGCTTATTTATTATTATTATTTTGTTTATTATTATTATTTTATTTTATTATTACTTTATTTATTATTATTACTCGGCCATAGGCGTCCGCAGAAATTTTTCCAGAGGCCGACGGGAGAGGCAAGACTCTAATGTTATCACTTTTGATATAAACTACTTGATCAGTTTTGAGACGTGTTGTCATGACAGAAGTACTAAATGTTATAGGTGATACAAAAAAAAGTATAATATTCCAGACGGTTGATGATTCCATTCAGTATTTATATTTGTTGCAGGTGTATTGTTTCGATGCTTCGAAGGTAACCATGACTCATGATTACCTTCAAAGTAAACCTTTTTCTATTATTAATCTGATAATGATAATCTAAAATTATATCCTTTTGCTATTATATTTGGCATGTCTACAACAAAACTATCAAAAAGCTAAGAAATAAAGTAGCAGAATATTTTGAGAAGATATTTTTATTCAAATGCTAGTAATGTTTATTGATAATGTGTAAGGTCTGAAGTAGCGAATAATCACAAGTGAGAATACTGTTGGTTGTAAACAAAAATAACCAGTCATAAAGAGCCTTTGACGAAATTTCCTGGAAAGTGATGACGCACAAAACAAATCTTAATGCATAGCGAAGTATCACCACCCCCTGCCACTCTTGATGATGTATTGCAGAGGGTAATTCAGGTATCGCTAACTGATCTTCCCTTTCCTGTACCAGTCGCGAATGGTGAGTGGGACGAATGACTGTAGGTGAGCCCCGATATTAGCTCTAATTTCTGGAATTCTGACATGGCTGCGCTTCAGCAACGGTGCACGTTGAAACGTGATAGGATTGGGGAATAACAGCCAACCAGATGTAGAGTTAAAGGTTTATTAACCCTTTACCATTGTTGCAATAAGTATAAGTTCGTCTTCTTGAAAAAGAAAACTGACCTGTTGAAGAAATTATTACAAAATAGTTACAAATGTGAAACAGAGAAGGAATAAAATTCCATAAACAACAATTATAATTTTTTTTAAAGCATACTCATACGGATAACAGCGGATTCTGGAACCAACAGGTTCTCTATTACAACCTCTGCATGTAAACAACGAATGTCAACACACAGTATATGTGATGTTTGTGCCGGCCGGAGTGGCCGAGCGGTTCTAGGCGCTACACTCTGGAACCGCGCGACCGCTACGGCGGAAGGTTCGAATCCTGCCTTGGGCATGGATGTGTGTGATGTCCTTAGGTTAGTTAGGTTTAAGTAGTTCTAAGTTCTAGGGGACTGATGACCTCAAAAGTTAAGTCCCATAGTGCTCAGAGCCATTTGAACCATTTTTGTGATGTTTGTTCTTTCGGAAGTGTCCGAAAGAACAGATATAATTCTGATCCAGCAGCTATTATGAATTAAGACATAAAGGAATCACAAACATTTGCTGCAAGTGGACATTGATTAAAATCAATGGGTGAGGGGCACTATATTATTAGTGCGTGGATAACTTGAGAATTTGGGTCTGACGAGAGGAATGTTAAGGTAGTTCGTGCAGAAGCAATATGCGTTATGCCCGTATTGCTCAATGGTCGCCACCCTTCTTTTACTTCCGCCAGTTTTTCCTTGAACTGAGCTACGTCCATACTGCGATACTGCCAGCTGACATCCACGAATGCGATCTATGGTTCCCTTCAGCAGCACAGCTCACCGAATGTGGTTGACGGGAAGCTTCCCCACGTCCACTGGCGTGCCGTTTCGCGACAGTGAGCGCTCCCTATCTGTGGACACAGACGAGCACCGCCTGATGTGCAGATCGGCGAGAGGTGTCTGCTTCTTGGTGTCCCTAATTACCTGTACGACTTTTCATCAGATACCTACTCAACTGCTCCTCTTTCCGGACGCGAGATACTTCCCGCAAAGCGAAGACGAATTCTGTGAGGTGGATTTGTGGACACGCAGCACGCTACTTGTTTGCTGATGGCGAGAAATGTGTCCTTCACTTTTGGCAGTTCCTCAATGAACGCCATTGTGCAGTTGTCTGAAATCCAAAATACAGACAATTTTTCTGCAATTTCGTCTGCAGTGTCTTCCTTAAACCACCCCAGAGCTGCGGTGTTCCTGTCATGAAGGGTTGATCCCCGCCTCATCCACACTTAGAACCGAAATGTTCACTTGTAATCGCAATGTTACTCTCGGAAAATCTGTTTGTTGACAGTCTCAATTAGTCTGACATCTTGATGCGAGCTCCTCCCCGCGCGACGCTGGTTTCGTGATATTCTCGTTGGTATTAATGACAACAATGTCCGCCTCCGTAGCGCAGCGGTAGCGTTAACGCCTCCGACGCAAGGGGCCGGGTTCGATTTCCGGCAGGAGACTGAGTGTTGTGTATCCTTCATAATCATTTTCATCATCATTGACACGCAAGTCGCCGAAGTGACGTCAACTACAAAAAGACTTGCAATATGGCGACCGAACCCCGAAGGGGATATCGCGGCCAATAAATGCCATACGATCATTTCATTTTTTCAGTGACAAATCATTGTACCTCAACTCCACGTTCCCTACAGGTAAAAAAAAAAATGGTCAGAACATCTGCCTACTAAGCAACAGACATAGTTTCGAATCCCGGTCTGGTACAAATTTTCAACTTTTCCCAGTGATTTTAATCAGTGCCCCCTTCCAGCCAATGTCTGCATTTCTTTTGTGTTTTAACAAATATCAGCATTTAAAACGCGTAATTGAAGGTAGTAGCTCAGTACTGTAGGCCTTTTTCGTAAAATGTTTAAAATAATGCTCACGTGACATTGGACCCAGCTGGCAGTTAGTAGGGCACATACAAGGCTAATGACATGTTCCAACTGACTTTGATGTGCGTACACTAGGAATAGGTAAGCTGTGGTAGGTGGCGCTTACTGCGGGTAGCCGCACTGAACAACAAATGCCTGATGCAGCAAGTAAAACGGTGAACAGCTACAATTAGAACAGGATAAGACTATGAAATAGTAATAAAGGGGAAGGGGGAGTCGTAAAGGTCATACAGCATGTAAAGAGCAAGCAGTGTTAATTGTTTGCATATATGTGCATAAAGCAACACGAGAAGAACTTGTAAATAAATATGGGAACGTAGCGAGTGACAATATCGAAAACAATTACACTTCGTAAACCATGATAACATAGAGTAAAAAAGGCATAAATACGTAAAGGGGTATTAAGCAGCACTCAGCTAAGATGAAAAAACAATACTTATGAAATGGAGGGAATGTAACAGATTAAAATGCAAGCAAAAAAGGCGGGGGAAGGCGGGGGTTATTATAACCTATGAAGTAACGTACCAGGGAAGGTAGCCGTGAATGATAAAGCATGCTGTGTGAACAAATGAAAATCGGATGGATGTAGCATTCTCAAGAAAGTAAAGTAGAGGACATCGTAAACTGTTAAAACAGTGAATAAAAACGAAAATGCGTATAGCCGAACTGAGCTGTACATATGAAACTTGAAAGACCGGGGTACTTAAACTGCAACTGGTTGGCTGTGATTTTCTAGTTCCATCAACTTTCCAATATATATAACGCAACTGGGTGGCTGCGATTTTCTAGTTCTAAGTTTCCAATATTTGCAGTGACTGAGAAAGTCACAGTATTTTCCGTCGCGTTAGCAGTGCTAAACTTACAAAAAATTGTTCAAATGGCTCTGAGCACTATGGGACTTAACTTCTTAGGTCATCAGTCCCCTAGAACTTAGAACCACTTAAACCCAACTAACCGAAGGACATCACAGACATCCATGCCCGAGGCAGGATTCGAGCCTGCGACCGTAGCGGTCGCGCGGTTCCAGACTGTAGCGCCTAGAACCGCTCGCTCACTACGATCGGCGCTGAACGCAGCAGGGTTGTTGATGACCATTGCTAGAAAGTGAGAGAATTCTGTAATGAATAAATAGCGTGTTCCCGGACCACAATAGGGAGTGAGAGCCCCATCTCGTCCCCTCTCCCTGTTCCTCCCCCTGCTCCCCTCCCCCTCGCCCTCCCCGTTCTCCCTTCTCCTCCCCCATCTTCCCACCCCGCCCCTGCGGACGCCAACGTACTGGCGTACTGAACAGTGACAAAGCACCTGTTTGAATGTCGCAGTTGGCAGCAGTTGAAAACATGACGTCATAATCATGGAGACAACCGGTTTGTCCTATGTGTATCGAACAGAACTAGGGAGCAAAGTGACACTGCTATGGGAACAGAGGCTAGCACCTGTTGTTTTTACATTAAATCTTGAGATTTTATTGTTTTATTATAAGGAATTTCACTAATATAAATTTCTGAACAGTATTTTGTAGAAAAAAGATTTCTCATTGTAAAATTTATCACAAGTTCTCAACAATCATGTGAGCGTGGGGTTGATCTGCTATTCTGTTATTCTGAGCAACGGATTAATCTGAGATGTATCCTTTACCCTGTGGCTCCTGCAAGATGCAATTTCCACCCCCACAGACAGACGCTCCTAACGTTCTAAAGAGAAATGCATGAAAAACTTTCAGCAATAAATATCTTCTGGAGTCGTCCGCTGTAAGGAAATGACACAAAAATTCACAAAATTTCTTACATAACTAGTGGGATACTTGGGTACTGGAGTGGTGCTAGTTCATGGAAGAAAAACGTGAAAATAACGAAAGTTATTATTTATTTTGCAAAAATTCTGAGAAATCACAATGGCACTTTTAGTTATGAATTGAACAAGTTATATCCTGTTTTTTTCGGAATGTGAAGTTACCCCTCAAGGATAGGATTCGCTAATGAAATTTCTATACAGAATTTCAGATGGTTGTTGGCTTGGCAGAATGGCTTAGAGGCGTGCCTACTCAACTTGAATAATTATCCTTTAGAATGTTGCTAGGTATGGTCGAGGCTGTCGCGTGTGAAATGCCGTGAAGTACACTGTTGTGGAGGAAATATGGGGCTCGCAATAGCTGTAGTGCACAATACTGCAAGCTGCGATGACTGCTGTCTGAGCCGCTCGCTGCTGACAAATAAAATAACTCTCGTTCTATCTGGATTGACCTTCGCCAATCAAACTCTCCCTACCCCTTGATAAAGTCAAGGATTCCTATTCGCTCCTAGTCTAACTATTGGCGTGGTACACCGGTCAGATAACCAGTCCACCGTGATGCCACTCAAAAATTCACTCGCAGGCATTTAACTATAACTCTGTCCGTTCACACCGCACAATAAGTGTGGCGGCCAACACATGAACAATGATTAATCGCAACGACTCAATATAGAGTCGCACTCCGATTCGCTCTCGACAGAGGTGCTCTCCCAGTGAAGTACTGAGGAGAGACTTGTTCCTCTCTCTTTCAGTACACGTACGAGCGCACACGCTCTCGTTACGTGTTCTCGCTCCAAGAGCGACAATAGAACGGCCCCTCTCCACGCCAGATGTGAAGGGGTATATCTTTCGGTCCCTTCTATCACTCCTTCAGCTCAAGGCGTCAGGAATATCGTCTGCCAATCAGCATTGCTCTTCTAAAACGGAAGAATGACGTTTCGTTTAAGGCGACCAATCCGGAAATCTGTAGCATTGGCGTTTGGCGTTTGCTTTCTCCCTGTGAAAATCTCTGAAACTGCGTGCTATGTTTGTAAAGAATGCGTAGGCTGGGCGCTCCCACGCAATGTAACGGAATTTGCTTTTAAGCCGAACACGGGGTAGTTCCTCGTTTCCCTCGGGTGAACGCTGTCCGTTCCACGGACGGCCGCCGACCGACGTAGATGGCTTGGGACTGGCCTCCTGGCGTGCGGTTGCCTCTCTTGAACTAAAAGCTCCTGTGACAGTCGTGCCTGGAATGTATGTGTGTACGCCAGCCTCGAGTATTTCAACCACGGTGCGCACCTGCGATTTATTAGTTATTTGCATATTGTTTACATGAATTCATACAACATTGACTTTATCTTATCGAATTTGGGTTCGAATGAAGCGTCTTGATGTGCGGATATGATTGTGAGGGCGGAATATGTAAGCAATGAAGGTCAAGAAAACATGACGTCTTATAATCGTAAGTTTTGATTTTTATGACTGGGGGAGGGGAGGGGAGCGATTGTATGGTTGAAGAGGAGTGCTTAGATATTAAGCACTGTTGTCATGCGTGAAAAACTGTGTTTACATTCTGTTGTTTTTAGCGAAGTAAGCTGCATTTATTCACATATCTGAAAGTAATTCTTCATGAATAAATTGTATCTTATGTCACTGAACCAGTGAGATTCGCTTCTTTTTAAATTTGCTTCACGATCATTAATGTCTCCTTACTGATGCTTGGAACGCAAGGGTATAATAACTGTGTCTTTAGTTAAGTAGAAACATAGTTAAAAACAATGCCGCCGGCCGAGAAACAGCAGCAACTGGGAAGTAACCGTTTTTGAGACATTTTACGAGTTCCTAACAAGGAGAAAATTATGTAGTTCCATCTGTTTGTTTTGGTAGTTTAGTTTTTGAATTTATGGGTGTCAATTTAACATTTAATAGACATAGTACTTGCGTTTTCGTCAGTGTCTGCTGTAGAGTTCCGCAGCGCGTGAAGATAGTCGTTTGTTTGTCTGTGTAGTGTAGTTTTCCACCACCTTTAGTATGGATACGGACTGAGACGCTGTGTGAGCATGCGAGCTTAGTTGGTGAGACTTCCCTCTGGGCTCCAGGCTCTGTTGGCTTTGGTCACACCTTTTGAGGCTGTAGTGGTTAGGTGTCACTGTTGCGCACCGGCTGTGGGAATCTAAACGGCCGTCCAGCACGACCCACGAGGCCGTCGATCGGTCTGCACCGGTGGTCAGCCCGGTTGCTGCTCGCATTGAGGTTGACCCCTCACCTGGTAGGATGTCACCTCGGTGCCTGGCTGGCTGGGGCAAACTTTCCAGTGGGCCGAGCGTAAGGCCTTCTGACAAACATGCTCCAGGTGCTATCTGTGGCTGCAGTGTCCGATCCAGGTGCAGTGAGTCGCTCTTCCTGTTTCAGAGGAAACCTCTCAACCTGCAAGATCCGGGAAATCACAGACGATGGGATTATTGGTAGTTGGGCTCTCCAATGTTACGTGCACTATGGGGCCACTTAGCGACATGACAGCCAAGGAGGGCAAGAAAGCCAGTATGCAATCCGTGCGCATACCGGGTGGTCCATACATCCAACCAAATACTTGATGTTTATTAAAAGAAATAGCAAATTTCTCTCAGTAATCAAATGTTGTGGGATAGAAAGCCATTGTATGTTTCTGAAATTTCGAAATCAAATTAATTACTTTTTGTTAGGGTTCTCATTCTACAATATGTTGAAATTCATCTGGCTTTGCATGCCTATAAAATTGGCAGTCTTCCTTTCATTCAGACATCTTTCAATGTTGTTTAATATACCTCTCCCTGCAATTAACGAGACTTCAGTCATCTCCACGCTTTATCCAGACCTTAAGAAATCTCTCAACTGCGGGCGTTAGCGACAGCCATCTAGTTTCTGAGTGAGACATCAGCGAAATTTCTCTTTCCATAGTGGCTTTGTGTGCGTGAATATAAAACAAATACTCGCATTATTGTAGCAGTTGGCCTTTGAGTTCAGGATTTTCGGTTTTCTTAAGAAAGTAAATCCACGTGTCTTCCACGGAGTCTTTAGACTTCCATTCTTCCGAGTCATGGTTAGTTTCCACAAATCTCTTTAGATACATATGTTCCTGAAAACGATTATCGCCTGAAATCTTCACACCATTTTTAGTCAGGCACATAATAGTATTTCCAATCATCACCCAACCTGAGTGTATATATACGTATATTTGCAGCATAGTCGACAGGATCGATTGCGGACCACTGGTACAGAGCGGAGTGGAGGTTGTGGATCAGAGGCTCAGACGGTTCTGCGACCGTATACGCTGCAGACACCAAGACTTACACGATAAGAGTGGTTGGGTTTCGTGTTCTGCTTAACAGATCAGGAGTCCATTGCACGCAGGAGGTGGAAACACGGGTGGTGGGGGCTGTGTGACGTGGACTGAGCGGTTTTCTTTAGGTTAGAGGGTATCGAGGAAACACAAAAACAGCGTCAGTCTCAAAGGGTGGATGTCGAACACAGGAATAACGTAGATACAGCAATCAGTGATATAACAGTTGTCAATTGTCGAACCTGTATTAGGAAAGTATCAGAGTTTCACTCGCTAATAGAACGCACGGATGCTCAAATCATTATAGGCACTGAAAGCCGGCAAAAGCGGTAAATAAGTATTGTTGAAATTTTTGCGAAGGACCCGACTGTGTTCAGAGGCTAAATACAGTTTGCGCTGTCGTGTTTGTTGCTGTTAGAAGTAGTACCGAAATTGTGGTTTAGTATGGGTAGAGGAGCCCGGATAGCCGCGCGGTCTAACGCACTGCTTTCCGGGCGGGAAAGCGTGCCGGTACCCGGGAAGAATCCGCCCGATGGATTAGTGTCGAAGTCTGGAGTACCGGCCAGTCTGTGGATGGTTTTTAAGGCGGTTTCCATCTGCCTCGACGAATACGGGCTGGATCCCCTTATTTCGCCTCAGTTACATTTCGTCCGTGATTGCTGCGCGAACACTAACTCCACGTACGCGTATACCATAATTACTCTACCACGCAAACACTGTAGTTACACTCATCTGGTGTGAGACGTTCCAGGGGGGAGGGGGAGGGGGTTTCCACTGGGGGCCAAATCGCACAATAACCCTGGGTTCGGTCCAAAGAAAACTTGAATTTAATTTCAAATATGTATCTTACTATACAATTATAGTTGGTGATGACTTTAATTTGACCTCGATACGTTGGCGAAAATACATGTTTAAATCCGGAGGTACACATGAAATATCATCTGAAATTGTGCTGAACGCATTCCTTGAAAATTATTTCGAGTTGTTAGTTTATGAGCCCACTCGAATAGTAGATGTTTGTGAAAACACTCTTGACCTTTTAGCAACCAACTGGTGAACACAGGGTTGTCGAAGCGAGACTGGATATTGTCAACATATTCAAAAACTAAGCGCAAAATATACCTATTCCAAAAAGCTGAAAAAATTCACATCACAACTTCCTGAGACACAATCTTCAGTCCTTACAAATTAACAATTTAAATGTAGACCAGTTGTGGCTTGAATTCAGACAAATAGTATCGACAGTAATTGAGAGATTTATGACAAATAAACGACGGTGCTGATGCCTCAGCACACTGTCGCAGAAACAACAAAAAAAGCATGCCAAATTTAAACGAACGAAAAATCCCCAACATTGGCGATCTTTTACGGAAGCTCGAAATATAGCGCGGACTTCAATGCGAAATGCTTATAACACTTTCCACAACGAAACTTTGTCTAGAAACCTGACAGAAAATCGAAAGAGATTCTGGTTGTATGTGATAGATGCTAGCAGCAAGACACAATCAGTGCCTTCTCTGCGCAATAGCAATCGAAATACTATCGATGACAGTACTGCTAAAGCGGAGTTACTAAACACAGTCTTCCGAAATTTCTTCACCAAAAAAGACAAAGTAAATATTCCAGAATTCGAATCAAGAAAAGCTGCCAACGTGAGTCACTTAGGAGTAGATATCCTAGTAGCAGTGAATGCTGATGCAATAGTTCCACACTGAACAATCACAACAACCGCTCTCTCGACGAAATACCCGTACCCAAAGACTGTGAAGCTGCACGGGTCACACCATTATTCAAGAAAGGCAATAGGAGTAATCCACTACAGACCCATATCACTAACGTCGATGTGCAGCAGCATTTTGGAACATATATTGTGTTGGAACGTAATGAATTACCTCGAAGAGAATGGTCTATTGACACATAGTCCACCCGGATTTGGAGAACATTGCTCTTGTGAAACACAACTAGTTATTTACTCACACGAAGTGTTGTGTGCTATCGAAAAGGAATTTCAAATTCATTTCGCATTTCTAGATATTCAGAAGGCTTTTAACATCGTACCTAAAAACGGCCTGTAATCAAATTGCGTACTTATGGAAAGTCGTCTCAGTTATGTGAATGGAGTCATGATTTCCTGTCGAAGAGGTCACAGTTCACAGTAATTAATGGAAAGTCATCGAGTAAAACAGAAGTAATTTCTGGCGTTGCCGAAGGTAGTGTTATAGGGCAACTGCTGTTCCTTACCTGCATAAACGATCTGGGAGACCACCTGAGCAGCCGTCTTAGGTTGTTTGCAGATGACGCAGTCGATTATCGACTATCAGAGTCATCAGAAGATCAAAACAAATTGCAAAACGATGTAAGAAAGATATCTGTGTGGTGCGCAAATTGGCAGTTGACCCTAATTAAAAGTGTGAAGTCATCCACATGAGTGCCAAAAGGCAGCCGTTAAACATCGTTTACACGATAAATCAATCAAATCTAAAGGTCGTAAGTTCAACTAAATACGTAGCAATTAGAATTACGAACAACTTAAATTCGAGAAGACACACAGAAAATGTTGTGGGGAAGGCGAACTAAAGACTGCGTCTTACTGGCGGAACATGTAGAAGATGTAACAGATCTACTTAAGAGACTGCCTACACCCCACCTGTTCGTCCACTTTTGGATTGCTGCTGCGCGGTGTGGCATCCTTACAAAATAAGATTAAGGGACTACATCCAGAGAGTTCAACGATGGAAGCACATTTTGTATCATCGAGAAATAGGGGAGAGAGTGTCTCGGACATGATACAAGATTTGGGATGGACATCGTTGAAACAGAGGCGTTTCTCGTTGCGGCATGATCTTCTCTCGTAATTCTAATCACCAACTTTCTCCTCCGAATGCGAATATATTTTGTTGATGATGACCTAAATAGGCAGAAACGATCATCATGATAAAATAACAGAAATCAGAGCTCGCATGGAAAGATAAGGCGTCCTTTTTTTCCGCGCGCTATTCGAGAGCGGAATAATAGAGAATTAGTGTGAAGGTGGTTCGATGAACCTTCCGACATGCGGTCAGTTGTGGTTTGCGGAGCAAGTCTTCTAGAAGTAGGTATAGAACTTTTTATGTCTTGTGGTTTGCTTTCTCGCCACTATAGCCCAGGCCACGTAGGACGGCGCTCCCGCCCATGGAGGTAGAACGATAGGGAAGCGTGGAGGGGATGAGGTTTGCGCGTGCGTGGCGGCAGAGTGTGGGCAAACTAAGTCCATGTTGCCGAACTGTGTTGCTGCGGACAACAATCAGGTTTATTTGCCTACGGCACATCGTATTATACATTCAAATCTATGATGGATAATACATTTTACAACCGATTTCGATCGGCCGTCTTCATGAGAGAAATCGTACTTCACGTCTTGAGGTTGTGTCCATCGCTCCACAGCAATTGTTTGTGTGACATCGTAAGGCGAGAACAGCTGACGCAGCTTTTTGAAGACGTCAAGTACACTTAAAGAAAAAAAAAAATCGACAATTGTCTAACGGCAAGATCATCGAAAATGCTTGCAATAAATCCATTTATTGTGATTTGGATTCAAATGGCTCTGAGCACTATGGGACTTAACATATGAGGTCATCAGTCCCCTAGAACTTAGAACTTCTTAAACCTAACTAACCTAAGGACATCACACACATCCATGCCCGAGGCAGGATTCGAACCTGCGACCGTAGAAGTCGCACGGTTCCGGACTGAAGCGTCTAGAACCGCTCGGTCACTGCGGCCGGCCTGTGACTTGGAGTATATTATAAGTAAAAATGTAATACACAACGAAATAAACTTCAATCTCAAATCGAAACCACTGCTTCTAATCCATACTTTTTTTAAATGTGAATAACGCGCGTATGTGGGTGTGTTTCTCTACATTTCAATGTACATCACTATGCGTAAAAAAGAATCACTGATAGCAAAGACCAATGCAAAAGACTATCGTAAAAACTGTCAGTATGTTATATTTTTCGGTGTCGACAGGCATTGTGAGTTTAAACTAATTTGTTCGGCATTACAGTCGCAGAACGCATTTACGATCCACTGAACGAACTAGCTTTTAACTATCTTCTGTGAATAACGCGACGAGATGGTGACTGATAACGTCGATAACCACCGATATCTTGACAGATAACCCTCCTATCATTTTGATGCATTTTCCACTTCGTGCCTTGAATATGACAGGGGTTTAGGTGTCGAAATATTGGAGTTTTTGACGAATTTATCCGGCCGCATTCTCGCGAGTAACTTGAGCGTACAACACGCTGGGAAAAGCATAACTTCTCCTTCGTCAACATCATAATCTGAATACCTCACAGGCTACATATTTCTAATCAATAAAATCTGGGAAGTTCCGTGTACTATGTATGCAACTGATATTTTGACAAAAACATTTTTAATCGACGAGTCTTTAAAACCAACAAAGATCACTTCTTTACAGTGAAATCGACCGTTGCCAGGGACTGTGCCAATTTTACTACCAGCTGACTTGCATGGAGTTTTATAAATACGTAAAATGGAAAAGAGACTTGCTGAAAAAGGTGAAATGTTCCGAAATACAGGGTGATTCAAAAAGAATACCACAACTTTAGGAATTTAAAACTCTGCAACGACAAAAGGCAGAGCTAAGCACTATCTGTCGGCGAATTAAGGGAGCTATAAAGTTTCATTTAGTTGTGCATTTGTTCGCTTGAGGCGCTGTTGACTAGGCGTCAGCGTCAGTTGATGCTAAGATGGCGACCGCTCAACAGAAAGCTTTTTGTGTTATTGAGTACGGCAGAAGTGAATCGACGACAGTTGTTCAGCGTGCATTTCGAAAGAAGTATGGTGTTAAACCTCCTGATAGGTGGTGTATTAAACGTTGGTATAAACAGTTTACAGAGAATGGGTGTTTGTGCAAAGGGAAAAGTTCTGGACGGCCGAGAACGAGTGATGAAAATGTAGCACGCATCCAGCAAGCATTTGTTCGCAGCCCAGGAAAATCGACTCGCAGAGCTAGCAGAGAGTTGCAAATTCCACAATCAACTGTATGGAGAGTCCTACGAAACAGGTTAGTTATGAAACCTTATCGTCTGAAATTGGTTCAAGCACTGTCTGCAGCTGATAAGATTAAAAGAATCGATTTCTGTGATTTTATCCTTGCTCAAATGGAAACAGATGAATCTTTCGTTTCAAAGATTGTGTTTAGTGATGAAGCAACTTTCCACACTAACGGGAAAGTCAACCGTCACAATGTCTGTATATGGGGCACTGAGAATCCGCGGGAAACAACTCAGTATGAACGTGACTCGCCTAAGGTGAACGTTTACTGTGCCATTTCAGCCAATAAAGTTTTTGGTCCCTTTTTCTTCGAAGGTGCTACTGTAACTGGACTACAGTATCTGGAGATGTTAGAGAATTCGCTGTTCCCTCAGCTCGAACAAGAAGCACAACAATTCATATTTCAGCAGGATGGAGCGCCACCACATTGGAACTTATCTGTCCGTAACTGCCTGAACGTCAACTACCCGAGGCGATGGATCGGCCGCCAGGCAGCCCGTGACAGAGCACTTCATCACTGGCCTCCAAGAAGCCCTGATATTACCCCCTGCGATTTTTTCTTATGGGGGTATGTTAAGGATATGGTGTTTCGGCCACCTCTCCCAGCCACCATTGATGATTTGAAACGAGAAATAACAGCAGCTATCCAAACTGTTACGCCTGATATGCTACAGAGTGTGTGGAACGAGTTGGAGTATCGGGTTGATATTGCTCGAGTGTCTGGAGGGTGCCATATTGAACATCTCTGAACTTGTTTTTGAGTGAAAAAAAAACATTTTTAAATACTCTTTGTAATGATGTATAACAGAAGGTTATATTATGTTTCTTTCATTAAATACACATTTTTAAAGTTGTGGTATTCTTTATGAATCACCCTGTATATAGTGTACCAACTACATCTGCCGCAACAAGTTTCATGTAATTGTGTTCTAAACAAAGAGAATTTATATTAAATAAATTTTTACTTCATTGTTGCACCCCCATCTCAGAGTGTGCTGACGAGGACCCCACTAGATATGGTAGCCCTAATTATGAACAATATGGAAAAGTAAAATGCATATTTGTTACGTGTGCATGTTTAACTATCGGTATGACAGTCTGTCAGGACCGTCAAGTTCCTTGTTCTGCATCCTCCTCTCAAGTCCTGTTGTCAGAAATAAGTTGACCATAACAGCTAGAGAATAGCGGCAACGTAGAAGCTGAGTTTGCTCTCTTATGTGTAATCTATTCAGGCAGGCGGAGATCAACTCCATAGAGCGGTAACGTAGATGACAGACATTACTTTCGACGGAAACAGTTGCTCGTCGTCACTGTTGACGCACGAACCATCACTGCATCAATGAACGTAAGCGATGTCATTCAGCAAATGGAAGAAAAAAATGGTTCAAATGGCTCTGAGCACTATGGGACTTAACATCTGAGGTCATCAGTCCCCTAGAACGTAGAACTACTTAAGCCCAACTAACCTAAGGACATCACACACATCATACCCAAGGCAGGATTCGAACCTGCGACCGCAGCGGTCGCGCTGTTCCAGATTGAATCGCCTAGAACGGCTCGGCCACACCGGCCAGCCCAAATGGAAGAGCGTGTCTTTATACAAACAGCCGATGTCAGAACCTGCTACATGCGTGTTCCATGTATGTGAAATGTTTTCCAGTTGTGCATCAACTGAAACACTCCGTATACAAGTATCAAACACATCACGATAAACATTGTAGGTAGTTTGGCCTCTTTAAGAATCACGCCGTATCTAAATCACAAGTTCGAAAATTGAATAATTGTTTTTTATTAGTAGCGTCTTACGAGTGGCTGGAAAATTTAAGGGATAATATCTGTAAACATACAGGTTTACGGAGGACTAGAGAAATCGAAGTTGCTATTTGCACAACAATACAGTATTTCGTTTTATGTATTTTATTTTGAGCCCACGCCAAAATTCTGGACAATTGATACGTCACTTTCGCTAGAGATTGTTTTTCCCGCTACGTTATTTACTCTTTGACTGTTTTCCCGCGGCACATAATTGCTCTTTGAGTGGCGTATACAAATGAACAGCAGTCATTTCGGGACGTTTGTCTTGTTTGCTCTGCCGGTGATTTCCAAGAACGATTGCCTATCGAAATCGCGGGCCCCCAACGATATCTGTCGAACGTGCCACTCGATGTCGACCACAGGACTCTCTGGTGGAGCGAATTGTGGTAAACGTTTAGTGCGTTGCCATGGAAACAACGTTTATCGTTTTCGGTTGTGAAATGCAATGAGTGAACGCGATGCAGTTTACAGTCCTGATAACAGGAGTGGTTATGAGAAAAAAGGATTGCTACCCGCGGCTTATACAAGACGAGGAATAGTGCATGAAGAAGATGTGGCGGGTGAGAAAAGTAAGTAAAGTTACTACTTTAATTTTTAATTAAGGTAACTGAAGCTATGTATGTCGAACGTACGGCTGTCGCAGAACAATATATCGATTGTGAGAATCAACACGTAATGAGCGGAGAAGGGAACGAATTTTCCAGTACAACATGAAGCTAATATCTCGTATTATATTAACATGAAAACATAATAACAATTGACACAGAATTTTATTTTCTGTTCCCAGTACCTCGGAAAAAGTTTTCGCACCGTAAATGAAACAGAAATTCAACTTTCATAGCGCAATATGAGACAGACGCGTACTCAGTGGTGGTTATGCTCAGAGGTACTCGCGAAAATTTGTTATGTGTGTTCTTCGGGAATGTGAAGAAATGGCTGTGCCAAGTTTTTGGGTCATTCCACACCAAGTGGTCTAAAACTGAAAAAAGTTCCCACCATCATGGTCTCCAATTTTCGTCAAATTTTAACTGTAGCTTTAGTCAAGTGTTGAAGTAAGTTTCCCAAGATTTCAGGCCTCTAGCTGCAATAGCTGCTGATCTAGACCCCCTTGTCTGAAGTGTACTTAGTCCGTGTGCATGCAACATAAAAAAAATGTCATATTTGGAGTCTAATAAAATCGAAACTAATTCATAAGAATGGTTAGTAAGATGCGACCCTGTACAGTTTTTTTTGCTGATTCCAACGAAATTATGTATAACATTACTCATGCAAACCCCGGTCAAATAACTCGACTCAAAGTATACTTCAAAATTTGTCGTGACACAACGCGACAAATTTTGACCAATATTAAGACTGCAATGATTTCCTTGCAGTTGAAGATATGGACTTGAACTTTTGGCCAAGCTTCATGCTTGTGCTAGACATAATGCAGCCGGATTTGCAATGATCCAGGCCATATGGTCGCCCTGCAGTATCTCTTCAAATTAGGCAGTGTCAGCACAAACGGTAAAATTTACCAAAGTTTCAAGCCAATTACTAAAAAATAGTTGGCCTGAATCTGCTTGTGAATAGTATCACCTAAAAGAGAAACTCTTGCTCTACAAGACTGACATTTGTTTTTTTTGCAACGCGACCATTAAGTACTCATTAACTCACATCAAAGTTGTTATATTTTGTATGCGCGATGCACTAATTTTTCTTCATTTCTAGGAATTTGAATCTTAATAGTCGCTTAGAATTACTGATATAATTGGATATTTCATTCGTGTTTTATTCAGTGATTGGCCAGTGAGAGATGTCAGAAGTTAATGAAGAAGAAGAATCGTTGGCCCCCTGTTCAATTGGAAAAGATTCCAGTCTGCTGCATCAAAGTGCCATGTTATCTTCTATGCTAAGAAGACTGGATTCAAAGCGTTTAGTGATTTCACAGAATGTGACCAGAAATTGCTTGTTTCGCGTTCAGAAGCCAAACTTGACGAAAATTCCATCATTTGCTTCCACCATGAAGCCCTCTTCCTACATGAATATCAAGCGATGCAAAAGAAATGTTGCAATCCATTCAAGAAGAGGAATCACAATGTAAAAGCTGGACTTAGACTGCTTGATAATGAAACAGCTGCCAAACTTTGCCTGTTAAAGAAAAAAGAAGTGATTGATATAAAACCTGGTCAGAAGCTTTGCCCTCGCTGCATGTCGGCACTGAACCAAAAGCTAGAAGATTCATCATCACTATCAACCCAATCTGAACAAGATTTCACAACGGATGAAACTGAACCAGCCATCAACAAAAGTTTATCATTTATTGGTGCTTCACCATTGAAAAGAAGACAACTAAGTAAAAGAGATAAGCAAAGCTATGCAAAAAGAAAGATCTTGGATGCACAAAGTTTAATTGGGAATCAAATTGCTGCTGCTGTAGGAATCAATTACGATGAACAGCCAAGTTCAAGTAAAAGTCGCCCATGCAATAATTGTGCAGATCTTGATAATCTTATAGAAGAGTTGAAAGAAAAATGTAAAGTGTCAAATCGTAGGACAAAAGTTCAAATATTGACCTTGGTTCCAAGAAGCTGGACAATTAAAGATACGACAACAGCATTTAATGTATCAGAAAGAATGGTAAAGCAAGCGAGAAAACTGAAGAATGAGCAAGGTGTTCTAGCTTTTCCAGCAAATCGGCAAGGAAGGAAGCTTTCAGATGAAGTTGTCCAGAAAGTACATGACTTTTTTCAAGATGACGAATTCAGCAGACTTTGTCAAGGGAAGAAAGACTGTGTGCCTGTGAGAATTTCAGGAACAAAGGTGTACAAGCAAAAGCGGTTGTTGCTTTGCAATTTGAAGGAAATGTACGTGTCTTATCAGAAGCAAAATGGACCAGAAATTGGCTTCTCAAAGTTTTGCGAGCTTAGACCAAAATGGTGTGTTACAGTTGGCTCTGCTGGAATGCACTCAGTTTGTGTCTGTACAATACACCAAAATGTCAAGCTTATGCTCACTGGTGCATCAATCAATGAAGACTACAAGGAAATTCTTAGCAAAGCTGTTTGCAGCTTGGAAAACAAGGATTGTATGCTTCATCGTTGTGAAAACTGCCCTGGTCCAGAAGGTGTAGAAGCAGTTATTGCAACATATTTTGAAGATAATGACCCTGAAGAACTGATTGAGTACAAACAATGGATTCATACCGACAGGGATACTTTAGAAACAAAGCAGCTTTCAACAGAAGAGTATGTTGAAGATATTGCAGCAAAAATTTGGAACCTGTCTTGTCATCACTACATTGCCAAGCATCAAAGCCAGCACCTGAAAGCTCTCAAAAATGATTTGAAAGAAGGCGAATTCATAATACTAATGGATTTTGCTGAAAACTATTCATTTATTGTTCAAGATGCAGTGCAAGGCTTTCACTGGGAAAACAGTCAAGCAACAGTTCATCCATTTGTAGTCTACTACTGTGAAAACGAAGAGGTGCAATGTGTGAATCTTTGTGTTATTAGTGACTGCCTTCGACACGATACGATTACTGTCCATGTTTACATTGGAAAAGTAATCAATTACCTGAAGATGCAATTTTCCAAAATAAGCCACATCCACTACTTCAGTGATGGTTCAGCTGCACAATATAAGAATTTCAAGAATTTTCTCAACTTATGCTATCACAAAGAAGATTTTGAAATAACAGCAGAATGGAATTTCTTTGGAACAAGCCATGGAAAGTCGCCTTGTGATGGCATTGGAGGCACAACAAAACGGTTGGCAGCAAGAGCAAGTTTGCAACGTCCATATGAAAACCAGATTCTAACACCCAAAGATCTTTTCAACTTCTGCAATGATAATATCAATGGAATCAAATTCTTTTTCATCAGCAAAGAGGAAGTTGAAGAAGAAAAAGCTTCTCAAGAAGAAAGATTCCTGCAAGGGCACACTCTAGCTGGCACAAGAGAAAACCACCATTTTTTGCCCATTGATATGACGACAATTAAGGTCAGTAGAGTTTCTAATGATGCGACATCTTTTTTAGCCAAAATTAGTGCTGCTGAAGTAGTAGTTCAAGTCATGGATCTTCAGCCTGGGCAGTATGTTGCTTGCATTTATGAAAAGAAATGGTGGATTGGAAACATCGTTGAAATCTCAGTCGAACAGAAAGATGCTTTCATAAGCTTTATGCATCCTCATGGTCCTGCAAGTTCATTTTATTGGCCCTTAAGACGTGATACTTGCTGGATTCCAGAACAACTTATCATTGGTGTTATTCCAGCTCCATCAGTGACATCATCTGGTCGGCAATACAGTTTTCCTGAAAGCATTCTCTTGCAAATCAACGATGCTTCCAGAATGATGAAGTAACTGAGGAAGACAGGCTTGGGAACCTGCATAAAGAAACCCACAATCAGGCTTGGGATCCTGTGGTAAAGACACCCTGTAATCAGGCTTGGGAACCTGCAGTAAAGATACCCACCCGTGGCTGTTACTGCATGGCTATCGGGCGTGGCCCCTATGGCGATGGGGATGCTGGTTTTATTGTGATAACCAGTAATGGCTCAGCCATCATGGACCAACGCAGGGCACTGCGCACACAAAATATAAGATACTTTGACCTGAGTAAATAAGCACTTAATGGAAGCGTTGCAAAAGAAAAATATATCCATCTTGTAGAGCAAGAGTTTCTCTTTCAGATGATACTATTCACAATTAAATCCAGGCTGACTATTTTGTAGTAATGGGCTTTGAACTTTGGTAAATAAAGCCATTTGCGCTGACACTGCCAAATTTGAAGAGATTTTGCAAGGCGACTATAAAGCCTGGGTAGTTGGAAATCCAGCTGTATTATGTCCAGCACAAAGATAAGACTTGGTAAAAAGTTCAAGTCCATATCTTTATCTGCAAGGAAATTATTGCAGTCTGAATATTGGTCAAAATTTGTCGCATTAAGTCACGACAGAATTAGGGGTACACTTTGAGTCGACTTGTTTGACCGGATTTTGCATCAGTAATCTTATAATTAATTTCGTTTGAATCAGCACAAAAAACTGTACAGGGTCTCATCTTACTAACCATTCTTATGAATTGGTTTCAATTTTATGAGACCCCAAAAATGGCATTTTGTCTGATGTCGCGCGCATGCGAACTTACTACCCTTCAGACAAGGGGGTGTAGATCAGCAAGTATTGCAGCTAGAGGCTTGAAATCTTGAGAAACTTAATTTAGCACTTGACTAGTGCTACAGATAAAATTTGAAGAAAATTGGAGACATGATGGTGGGAAGGTTTAGACCACTTGGCATGGAATGACCCTTTTTGCTTTTGTATTACACACATCTGCACATATGTGCTAAAAGTGCAAGCAGTGTTTCGTGTTCTGTCGCTCTCACGATAGTCATTTCCATCATGAGCACCCGTGGGCAGAACCCATACGGTGACTGTAATAATATTTACCATCGTAGTCAGTAGCTTGTAACAGACAACAAATTAGCTATATGTCATTAATGCAGTAAATCCATAGTACGTTTCTGGTCAGTTTTATGCGTATAATTTATTGCGCGACAAGTTTATGATCGTAACTTGTAAAAATTCTACTGTTGCTGATGACACGTAACACGTGGTCGCCGCAATAGTCCTATGAACTGTTTTTTATGGAGTGCATTTAAACAATCCGATTGTTATCCACGTTATGTTTTAGATATACCGTTGTTGTTAATAATAGTATAACGTACTGAAAATCGAAAAAGAATTATCAGGTACTCATGACTTAAACTCCCTTCGCACTAGCTGCAGTAAATCTGAAATATTTGCTAGCAGGTTGCGTAACATCTAAGGCTTCCATTTTTGGCAGTGCGCACGAGCGAGCCCACCTATATATATATATATATATATATATATATATATATATATATATATGTGTGTGTGTGTGTGTGTGTGTGTGTGTGTGTGTGTGTGTGCTTGTGTGTGTATTCCTCAAGATCGGAATATTAATTTTTGAATCCCGCACTTCTCAGTTTAAGATTGTCTTCGCCTCCAACTGCATGTAAATAAAATATTGGGATTTCTCAGTTGCAAGTTTCACGTCGAAAATATAATGCATGTTTCCTTCCATCAGATGCCTAAATTCGTGTTCTAATGTAACAGATGGGGTTGGGAAGGTTTGGCGTTGTGGCAAACAGGACTCCAAAACCGAAGTGTTCAGTCAGTTTGTTTTTTAGAGTTTTTTTGGTCATTGTATCTCCTTATTGAAGACAGTCACTGACTTTCTGCAATAAACCGAGCAGTGAAAACATACATTCCAGTGAAGAATGTACAAAACAGCATACGTCTTGGAAAACAGCATCAAAGTTGGTATCATGAAGGCGGCATCTTTTTCGAACAGACGAGGGGCTCTGAACTGATTTGGCATAGCAGTTCTGATGATAACGGACTTCTGCAGGTGCTAAAAACAAAATTCGGCTGTTGTGTTGTGCAACCTTTCTACCGAAATCATAATGGCGTTCTCTGGTTTCTCAAGCAGAGTGTGTTTCTGAGTTAAAGCACGAACTTCAAATATTCCGCAACACTTTCGGAGTGGTTTTTTAAACACTGTATCACGGTTTTCAGCACATATATGGCAACCTTTTTGAAACCGAGTGGGCAGTTCCGAAGAAAAACTAAAACTTATATCATTTACATGTGCAGCTTTCCGGTTAATTAGTTTTTTTACATTCATTGTTTATTATATTCAAGTAGACTTATGCTATGCAGTTCAATCATTCCAACGTTTTGTAGAAGAGTATGAGACTCTTTTCTCTGTTCCTTGATGACACCTATCAAAGTTTCCAATCATTTTCCTTGCATTTGGTGTCTCTTCTACCGAAATAGATTTACTCTAAGTAAAACAGTTGGTGAGATCCAGCATTATTCTTCTCTCAGACTACATAAAGGAAAAGAGAGTAAGAATCCGCACTACATAACACAACAAACTGAACTTTCCCGCACTCATTAATTTAATTCAGTATTTCTTTTATTATCTAAAGATTTCTAATAGGCTTTGTTTTTTTACGTATTTGATCCTCTCCTGTCTTGACTATTACATCGTTTAAAGCTACCCATTCGTTTTCTGCAGTAATCTCTTCTTCTATTCTAGTCAACCGCTGCCTAATGCTCCCTCTGAGACTCTCAACAACCTCTGGTTCGCCGGCCGGGGTGGCCGTGCGGTTCTAGGCGCTACAGTCTGGAGCCGAGCGCTCGCTACGGTCGCAGGTTCGAATCCTGCCTCGGGCATGGATGTGTGTGATGTCCTTAGGTTGGTTAGGTTTAATTAGTTCTAAGTTCTAGGCGACTGATGACCTCAGAAGTTAAGTCGCATAGTGCTCAGAGCCATTTTTGAACCTCTGGTTCTTTCAACTTACCCAGTTCCCATCTTCTTAATTTCTTACCTCTTTCGCAATTTACTCAGTTAATCTAGAGTTCGTAACCAATAAATTGTGATCAGCTTTCACATCTGCCCCTGAAAAAATCCTACAATTTAAAATATTATTCCCAAACCTATGTCTTACCTTTTTATAATCATTCTGAGCCCCTCCAGTATCTCCAGGTCTGTTCCATGTATATAACCTTCTTTCACTGTTCTTAAACCAATTGTTACCAATGATTAAAGTATGCTGTGTGCAGAATTCTACAAGGCAGCTTCCTCTTTCATTCCTTTCCCCCAGGGCACATTCACTTACCGTTTTCCCCTCCCTTTCTTTTCCTACCATTGAATTCCAGTCCCCCATTACAATTAAATTTTTGTCTCCATGAAGTATCCGAATGATTTCATGAATCTCATCATACATTTCTTCAATCTCTTCATCATCTGCGCATCTAATTGACATATAAACTTGTACTACTGTCATTGAAGCGTGCTTTGTGTCTGTTAGGTTAGGTCAGGTTAGATAATAGATGTACTTTTCGTTCCAAAATATCCATAGTTAGGAGATCCTCTGGGATGTGGAACATGTCTGAAAACAAAAATCCACAATAAATATTTACTAAATAGGAACAGACATGCTACTATACCTTCCACAGATCCCAAATGAAATTGCCGTTGTGGATGTGGAATCGATCAAAAAAAAATCTTAAGCATTATTTCCATTTAAAATGACATAAAACTTGTTAGCGTATATGAAATGTTTAATACGCTTAGGTGCATATGATAATCTTTAGGGTATTACAGCCACGTACCACAAAAAAAAATAATTTTATAGCACTTATTTACAATGGTCGCATTACTGCAGAAAATTTATGCGGAAGTCGGATTGTATGCAATATTCGCATTATGTGATATTGTTAACAACATATACGCATTAATCAGTTCTGCTAAGAAATTCAGCAGTGGAGTAGAAGGAGTTGGCCACCAATTATTCCTTTACACTCTTCTCAAAGTGAACTTCATTATTAGTTAAACTTTTTATGGCTACTAGCACGTTGTAGAAAAAGCGTATTGTTGAATAATGGACACCTTTCTGAATCAAAGTAAGAAGTTATTCTTTTTTCAAGTCTGATTCCATGAACTGAGCTGTTGGTTTAAAAGAAATATGTATTTTTAATGACAAAATTCACTGAAGAATAAGTGTATTGGGAAGCAGTAGTTAGTATCCCCAGTTTCTGAAACTGCCCTCTACAGAACGTTTTTAACTTCAGACCACACATAATTCGTATTGCACGTTTTTAGGTTCAGAAAATTTTGGCTCGGCTTCATGAGTTACCCCAGAAAAGAATCGCCTATGGCAGTATGGAATGAAAGTAAGCATAGTACGCTAGGTTCTTTGTTTTTATATCACCAGTGTTTGACAACATCCGCATAGCAAACAGTGATTTGTTAAGGCACTTCAGCAGTTCTCTGATACGCTCCTCCCAGTTAAATTTAATATCAAACTCTAAGCCCAAGAATTTAACACGGTAAATTTCTTCCATCTGCTTTTCGTCACATTTTAGGCCTATACAGCAGCAAACCTTTTACAATTTCTTAACTGCTTAAAGTATATATCTTGGCTACGGTAATACGTTCACTACGCTGTTGATAGTAGCATACCCACATTCTGTTTTCTGATTCATTATTAAACGCACTCGTGCAGTACACTTATTTGACGTTGTACTTATAACCCTGTAGTCACTTGAGCAGAAAGGGGACTGATGACCTCCGATGTTAAGTCCCATAGCGCTCAGAGCCATTTGAACCATTTGAACTTGAGCAGAAGTCCTCTTTCTGCTGCCACCAAACTTCACTGATTCTGACTATATCTAACTTCAACCTATCCATTTCCATTTTCAGATGTTCTAACCTACCTGTCCGATTAAGGAATCTAGCTGCCCACGTTCCAATGCGTAGAACGCCAATTATGTTTCTCCTGATGATATCCTCCCGAGTAGTTCCCGTCCGGAGATCCGAATGGGGGACTGCTTTACCTCCAGAATATTTTGCTCAATAGGACGCCATCATCATTAAATCCTGCAATAGAGCTAAACTCCTTGGGAAAAATTACGGTTGTAGTTACCCCTTGCTTTCAGCCGTTCGCAGTACAAGCACAGCAAGGCCATTTTGGTTGATGCTACAAGGCCAGATCAGACAATCATCCAGGCTGTTGCCCCTGCAAGTACTGGAAAGGCAACTGCCCATATTCAGGAACCACACGTTAGTCTGGCCTCTCAACAGATACCCCTCTGTTGTGGTTGTACTGCTGTAAGACTCTCTGTGTCGCTAAGGCATGCAAGCAACCCCAGCGGTGTACAAGGTCTTGGTTCATGCGAAATTATAGTCCGCTTGTTCAGAAGAAATTTCAGATTTCGTATGATGAACATACTAACACTGTTCCTTTTTTCTTTCCTAAGCAGATTCTTCTGAGCAGCGTCGAAGCGACGATTTATTTTGATAGTCGAATCCCTTTTACTCTCTGTGGAAGACATCTCCCGCACCAAATTTAACTCTGTGATGTGGGTACCAGTTTTTATTGGGTTTTCTTTTGGTAAGTAGTTGTGTTCGATTCTTGAAATTACAGACTGCTTAGTGAAATGAAATTTCAGATTTCGTATTATGAACATGGTAATAATTTATCTCTTTTCTTTCACTGGCAAGTGCATATAAGTTTTGCTGAAGCGACGATTTATTCTGACCATCCAGTGCCCTTTTCTCAGCGTGAAAGACATCTCCCGCACAAAATCTAAGTTTGTCGTATGGGCAATAGTTTTATGTCTTTCTTTTGGTACGTAAGTGCTTGTGGGTTAAATATTCGCACCATACAAAATTTAAATTTGAGATGTGGGGATTTGCACTTATATGTTCTTCGTTTGGTAAATAAAGGCTTCTGGATTGAGTATTTGATATTACTGATTGCTTACTCACAAGATATTTCAGGCTTCTTTGTAAAAGAATTTTAAAAATTCTTCTCATTTCCTTCATGACCTAGATCATCTGAGCTGTGCTGAGGCACCGATTTATTCTGACAACCTCATGGCTTTTCTTCTGCAAAGAAGATATCCCCCAAATAGAAATTAAGTTTGTGACCTGCGCAACAGCTTGTTAACGTCTTACTTGCGGCAGGTAACTGCTTCTGCGTTAAATATTCGAGTTTACGTGTTACTTATTGAGATGACATTTACAAAATTTCGTGTAATGTGCATACTACTAATGTGTCTTAAGTTCATTCGTTAGCAGGTTGATGCGGGGAGTGTGGAAACGAGGAATTAATCTCCGATGAGTATTACACTGTTTGTAAGACGCCTCCCACACGAATTGTAAGTTTGAGATGTGGGCGTTTGAATTTTTTCATTTGATAAGTAACTGCTTGTGTGTTAAATATTCGAGTTAGCGTGTTACTTATCGGGAAAAAATTTCGTATAATTAACATAACATCTGTGTGTCTCTCTTCTTTCGTTAGCGGGTTGAGACGAGAAATGTGGAAACAAGGACTTAATCTCCCATTGAATGAGCTTTGCACCGCTTCTGAGACGCCCAAAGCACAAAATTTAAGTCTGTGACGTGAGGAAGCGACTAAATATGCCATCTCTTTGGTAAGTAGTAATTTGTTGTTTAAGTTTTAGAAATTACTGGTTGCTAATGCAGAAGAAATTCCAGGTTTCGTAATACGAACATTTTAACAGTTTCATTTCTTTCATTAGCAGGTTCATCTCAGCTATGCTGATGCAACGATTTATTACGACAACCTAGTGGATTTTTTACTGCACAGAAAAGATTCCCCACACCAAATTTATGTTAGTGGTGTGAGTAACAGCATTTTTATGTCTTCCTATTGGTAAGTAACTGCTTCTGGGCTAAATATTTGAATTTACGTGTTACTTATTGACATTAAATTTACGTATTTCGTTTAATGTACATAGTATTCGTTAGCAAGTTGAGGCTGGATGTGTGGAAGCGACGATTTAATCTGCGATTGAATGAGTTTTGCACCGATTGTGAAACGGTCAGTGCACAGAATGCCTTTTCTTTTGTAAGTAGTAATTTGTTGTTTGAGTATTTGATATTACTGATTGCTTATGCAGAAGAAATTTCAGCTTTCGTAATATAAACATTTTAACCATTTCTCCAATTTGTCTCATTAGCATGTTCATCTGAACTGTGGTGACGACGATTTATTCAGACAACATAATATCTTTTGCTATGCACTGAAGAGATTTCCCACAAGAATTTAAGGTAGTGGTATGGGCAACAGCTTTCTTTACGTCTTTCTATAGGTATGTAACTGGTTGTGGGTTAAATATTCGACATTACGTGTTACTTATTCAGATAAAATACACAAATTTCTCATGATGTGCATAGTATTAATGTGCCTCTGTTCTCTCGTTAGAAAGTTGACACGGGATGCGTGGAAGCTACGAATTGGCTACGGCTGAATGAGTTTGCACCTCTTTTGTGACGGCCAGAAACCAAACTCTACTTTGTAACTTGGGGAAGGGAATTAATACTCTCTTCTTTGCTAAAGGAGTAATTTGTTGTTGGTGTATTTGACGTTACTGATTGCTTATGCAGCAGAAATTTCAAGATTCGTAATAGAAAGGTTTAACAGTTTCTCTCATTTCTTTCATGACCAAGGTCATTTGAGCTGTAATGAGGCGACAATTTACTCTGACAACCTAACGCCGTTAGAAATACACACAAGACATACCTCACACGAAATTTAAGTTAGTGGTACGGGCAACAGGTATGTGGTGCCTTTCTGCTGATAAGTAAGTGCTCGTTGGTTAAATATTCGAGTTTGCGTGTTGCTTATTGAGGTGAAATTTACACATTTCGTATAATGAACGAACTATTAATCTACCTCTGTTCTCTCGTTAACAGGTTCAGGCGCGATGTGTGGAAGTGACGAACTCAGCAGCCGCTGAATGAGTTTTGGACAGCATGTGAGACGTCCAAAACACGAACTTTAACTTTGTGAAGTGGGAAAGGGAATTGATATGGCTTTTCCTTCGTAAGTAGTAACTGGGTGTTGTTGTATTTGAAATTACTAGTTGCTTATGAAGACTAACTGAGAGGTTACGTAGTACAAAAATCTGAGTAATTTCCATCATTTCTTACATTAGCAGGTTCATCTGAGGTGCTCTATGGTGGCGATTTACTATCAGGACCTAATGCCAATCGCACTGCCGAGAACTGACCCCCACAAGAAATTTGTGATAGAAGAGTGCGAAGTAGCTCCTTACAACACTTTAATTTCGTAAGTAACTGCCTGTGGGGGCAATATTCGTGTTTAAGTGTTGTTTATTGAGGTGAAATACTTACTTTTTGTGCAGTGTTTATGATAGTAATGCGTCTCTTTTCATTCGTTAGCAGGTTGAAACGCAATTAGTGGGAGCGATGATATAATCTGACAGTGAATGAGTTTATCAGTGCTTGTGAGATGCACAAAGCAAAAAATTTAAGTTAGTGATATGGGGTAACGAATAAAGAAGTCTATTCTTCTGTAAGTGTTGCTTTTTTCTAGTTGTATTTGAAATTAATCACTGCTTATGGTGAAAAATAAGTTTCTTATCATGCGACCGTTATGACAGATTATCTTATTTCCTTCATTCGCATCTTCATCTAGTGTGCTGCGGAAACGATTCATTACGCCAACGTAATGGCACTTGCAGTCCACAGAAGAGACACCCCACAAGAAATTTGAGGTAGTGAGGTGGAAAACAGCCAGCATTACGTCTTATTAGATAATCAGCTGTCTGAGGAATAATAATCGAGTTTAACTATTGGTTATTGATGTAAAATACATTATTTTTGTGTAATGTTTATACTAGTGACGGGTCTCTGTTTATTCATTAGCAAGTAAGTGGTGATGTGTGGAAGCGCCGAAACATTCTGACAGTGAATGAGTTTATCAGTGCTCGAGAGACGCCCAAAGCACAAAATTTAACTTTCTGATATGGGGCGACGAATCAAGAAGTGTCTTCTTTACTAAGTGTCAATTTCTTTCTAAATGTATATGAAATTACACACTGTTTATTGTGAATAAATAACATTTTTTACCATGCAAACATAATGATTGTTCCTCTTATTTGCTTCATTCGCAAGTTCTTCATAGTGTTCCGAGTCAACGCTCTACAGGTATAATGCCAACGTAATAGAATTTGCAGTGCACAGAAGACAACACCACAAGGTATTTAAGATAGTGAGGTGAAAAAAAAACAGCATCTGTTACGAATTTTTTGGAAACTAACTGTGTGTTAGAGGTATATACCTGTTTAAGTGTTGCTTATTGAGGTGAAATACATTATTTTCGTTTAATGTCTACACTAGTAATTTGAGTCTGTTCATTCATTAGCAGGTTGAGGCGTGATGTGTGGAAACGCCGAAAAATGTGACAGTGAATCAGTTTATCAGTGCTTATGAGACGAACAAAGCTCAAAATTTAAGTTACAGGTGTAGGGTAACGAACAAAGAAGTCTCTTCTTTGTAAGTGTCAGATTTTTCGTCTTGTATTTAAAATTACACACTGTTTAATGAGAATAATTAACAGTTTTTATCATGCAACCATTATGACTGTTCCTCATTTTTGCTTTATTCGCAGTTTCATCACAGTGTGCTGAGGCAACGCTTTACTATGCCAACACGATGGCATTTGCAGTGAACAGAAGAGACACCCCACAAGATATTTAAGGTAGTGTGGTGGAATACACAATCTGTTACGTCTTTTTTGGTAAGTAACTGACTGAGGCAGAAATATGCCTATTTAAGTGTTGCTTATTGAGGTGAAATACATTATTTTCGTGTAATGTCTACGCTAGTAATTTGTGTCTGTTCATTCGTTAGCAGGTTGAAGCGTGATGTGTGGAAACGCCGAAAAATGTGACAGTGAATCAGTTTATCAGTGCTTATGAGACAACCAAAGCACAAAATTTAAGTTACAGGTGTGGGGTAACGAAAGAAGAAGTCTCTTCTTTGTAAGAGTCAGATTTTTCTAGTTGTATTTAAAATTACACACTGTTTAATGAGAATAATTAACAGTTTTTATCATGCAACCATTGTGACTGTTCCTCATTTTTGCTTTATTCGCAATTTCATCACAGTGTGCTGAGGCAACGCTTTGTTATGCCAACACGATGGCATTTGCACTGACCAGAAGAGACACCCCACAAGATATTTAAGATAGTGTGGTGGACTACACAATCTGTTACGACTTTTTCGGTAAGTAACTGACTGAGGCAGAAGTATGCCTATTTAAAGTGTTGCTTATTGAGGTGAAATACATTATTTTCGTGTAATGTCTACTCTAGTAATTTGAGTCTGTTCATTCGTTAGCAGGTAGATGCGTGATGTGTGGAAACGCCGAAAAAGTGACAGTGAATCAGTTTACCAGTGCTTATGAGACAACCAAAGCACAAAATTTAAGTTACAGGTGTGGAATAACCAACAAAGAAGTCTCTTCTTTGTAAGTGTCAGATTTCTCTAGTTGTATTTAAAGTTGCACACTGTTTAATGTAACTCAATAATAGTTCTTTCATGCAACCATTATGACTGTTCCTCATATTTGCTTTATTCGCAGGTTCATCACAGTGTGCTGAGGCAACGCTTTATTATGATAACACGATGGCATTTGCAGTGAACAGAAGAGACACCGCACAAGATATTTAAGATAGTGTGGTGCAAAACACATTCTATTACGTCTTTTTTGGTAAGTAACTGCCTGAGGGAGAAATATACCTATTTAAGTGTTGCTTATTGAGGTGAAATACATTATTTTCGTTTAGTGTTTACACTAGTAGTTTGTGTCTGTTCATTCGTTAGCAGGTTGAAGCGTGATGTGTGGAAACGCCGAAAAATGTGACACTGAATGTGTTTATCAGTGCTTATGAGACGACCAAAGCACAAAATTTAACTTACAGGTGTGGGGTAACGAACGAACAAGTCTCTTCTTTGTAAGTATCAGATTTTTCTATTTGTATTTGCATTCACACACTGTTTAATGTAATGAAATAACAGTTTTTATCATGCAACCATTATGACTGTTCCTCACATTTGCTTTATTCGCAGGTTCATCACAGTGTGCTGAGGCAAAGCTTTATTATGCTAACACGATGGCATTTGCAGTGAACAGAAGAGACACCCCACAAGATATTTAAGATAGTGTGGTGCAAAACACATTCTATTACGTCTTTTTTGGTAAGTAACTGCCTGAGGGAGAAATATACCTATTTAAGTGTTGCTTGTTAAGGTGAAATACATTATTTTCGTTTAATGTCTACACTAGTAATTTGTGACTGTTAATTCCTTTGCAGGTTGAAGCGTGATGTGTGGAAACGCCGAAAAATGTGACACTGAATGTGTTTTTCAGTGCTTATGACACGACCAAAGCACAAAATTTAAGTTACAGGTGTGGGCTAACGAACGAAGAAATCTCTTCTTTGTAAGTGTCAGATTTTTCTATTTGTATTTGCATCTACACACTGATTAATGTAATGAAATAACAGTTTTTATCATGCAACCATTATGACTGCTACTCATATTTGCTTTATTCGCAGGTTCATCACAGTGTGCTGAGGCAACGCTTTATTATGCTAACACGATGGCATTTGCAGTGAACAGAAGAGACACCCCACAAGATATTTAAGATAGTGTGGTGGAAAAAACCTTATTACGTCTTTTTTGGTAAGTAACTGCCTGAGGGAGAAATATACCTATTTAAGTGTTGCTTATTGAGGTGAAATACATTATTTTCGTTTAATGTCTACACTAGTAATTTGTGTCTGTTCATTCCTTAGCAGGTTGAAGCGTGATGGTTGGAAACGCCGAAAAATGTGACACTGAATGTGTTTATCAGTGCTTATGAGACGACCAAAGCACAAAATTTAACTTACAGGTGTGGGGTAACGAACGAAGAAGTCTCTTCTTTGTAAGTGTCAGATTTTTCTATTTGTATTTGCATTTACACACTGTTTAATGTAATGAAATAACAGTTTTTATCATGCAACCATTATGACTGTTCCTCATATTTGCTTTATTCGCAGGTTCATCACAGTGTGCTGAGGCAACGCTTTATTATGCTAACACGATGGCATTTGCAGTCAACAGAAGAGACACCCCACAACATATTTAAGATAGTGTGGTGGAGAAAACCTTATTACGTCTTTTTTGGTAAGTAACTGCCTGAGGGAGAAATATACCTATTTAAGTGTTGCTTATTGAGGTGAAATACATTATTTTCGTTTAATGTCTACACTAGTAATTTGTGTCTGTTCATCCCTTAGCAGGTTCAAGCGTGATGTGTGGAAACGCCGAAAAATGTGACACTGAATGTGTTTATCAGTGCTTATGAGACGACCAAAGCAGAAAATTTAAGTTACAGGTGTGGGGTAACGAACGAAGAAGCCTCTTCTTTGTAAGTGTCAGAATTTTCTATTTGTATTTGCATTTTCACACTGTTTAATGTAATGAAATAACATTTTTTATCATGCAACCATTATGACTGTTCCTCATATTTGCTTTATTCGCAGGTTCATCACAGTGTGCTGAGGCAACGCTTTATTATGCCAACACGATGGCATTTGCAGTGAACAGAAGAGACACCCCACAAGATATTTAAGATAGTGTGGTGGAAAAAACCTTATTACGTCTTTTTTGGTAAGTAACTGCCTGAGGGAGAAATATACCTATTTAAGTGTTGCTTATTGAGGTGAAATACATTATTTTCGTTTAATGTCTACACTAGTAATTTGTGTCTGTTTATTCCCTAGCAGGTTGAAGCGTGATGTGTGGAAACGCCGAAAAATGTGACAGTGAATGTGTTTATCAGTGCTTATGAGACGACCAAAGCACAAAATTAAACTTACAGGTGTGGGGTAGCGAACGAAGGAGTCTCTTCTTTGTAAGTGTCAGATTTTTCTATTTGTATTTGCATTTACACACTGATTAATGTAATGAAATAACAGTTTTTACCATGCAACCATTATGACTGTTCCTCATATTTGCTTTATTTCGCAGATTCTTTACAGTGTGCTGAGGCAACGCTTTATTATGATAACACGATGGCATTTGCAGTGAACAGAAGAGACACCGCACAAGATATTTAAGATAGTGTGGTGCAAAACACATTCTATTACGTCTTTTTTGGTAAGTAACTGTCTGAAAGAGAAATATACCTATTTAAGTGTTGCTTATTGAGGTGAAATACATTATTTTCGTTTAATGTCTACACTAGTAATTTGTGTCTGTTCATTCCTTAGCAGAATGAAGCGTGATGTGTGGAAACGCCGAAACATGACACTGAATGTGTTTATCAGTGCTTATGAGACGACCAAAGCACAAAATTTAAGTTACAGGTGTGGGGTAACGAACGAAGAAGTCCCTTCTTTGTAAGTGTCAGATTTTTCTATTTCTATTTGCATTTACACACTGTTTTATGTAATGAAATAACAGTTTTTATCATGCAACCATTATGACTGTTCCTCATATTTGCTCTATTCGCAGGTTCATCACAGTGTGCTGAGGCAACGCTTTATTATGCCAACACGAAGGCATTTGCAATGAACAGAACAAACACCCCACAAGATATTTAAGATAGTGTGGTGGAAAACACATTCTATTACATCTTTTTTGGTAAGTAACTGCCTGAGGGAGAAGCATACCTATTTAAGTGTTGCTTATTGAGGTGAAATACATTATTTTCGTTTAATGTCTACACTAGTAATTTGTGTCTGTTAATTCCTTAGCAGGTTGAAGCGTGATGTGTTGAAACGCCGAAAAATGTGACACTGAATGTGTTTATCAGTGCTTATGAGACGACCAAAGCACAAAATTTAACTTACAGGTGTGGGGTAACGAACGAAGAAGTCTCTTCTTTGTAAGTGTCAGATTTTTCTATTTGTATTTGCATTTACACACTGTTTAATGTAATGAAATAACAGTTTTTATCATGCAACCATTATGCCTGTTCCTCATATTTGCTTTATTCGCAGGTTTATCACAGTGTGCTGAGGCAACGCTTTACTATGCTAACACGATGGCATTTGCAGTGAACAGAAGAGACACCCCACAAGATATTTAAGATAGTGTGGTGCAAAACACATTCTATTACGTCTTTTTTGGTAAGTAACTGCCTGAGGGAGAAATATACCTATTTAAGTGTTGCTTGTTAAGGTGAAATACATTATTTTCGTTTAATGTCTACACTAGTAATTTGTGTCTGTTAATTCCTTTGCAGGTTGAAGCGTGATGTGTGGAAACGCCGAAAAATGTGACACTGAATGTGTTTTTCAGTGCTTATGACACGACCAAAGCACAAAATTTAAGTTACAGGTGTGGGCTAACGAACGAAGAAATCTCTTCTTTGTAAGTGTCAGATTTTTCTATTTGTATTTGCATCTACACACTGATTAATGTAATGAAATAACAGTTTTTATCATGCAACCATTATGACTGCTACTCATATTTGCTTTATTCGCAGGTTCATCACAGTGTGCTGAGGCAACGCTTTATTATGCTAACACGATGGCATTTGCAGTGAACAGAAGAGACACCCCACAAGATATTTAAGATAGTGTGGTGGAAAAAACCTTATTACGTCTTTTTTGGTAAGTAACTGCCTGAGGGAGAAATATACCTATTTAAGTGTTGCTTATTGAGGTGAAATACATTATTTTCGTTTAATGTCTACACTAGTAATTTGTGTCTGTTCATTCCTTAGCAGGTTGAAGCGTGATGGTTGGAAACGCCGAAAAATGTGACACTGAATGTGTTTATCAGTGCTTATGAGACGACCAAAGCACAAAATTTAACTTACAGGTGTGGGGTAACGAACGAAGAAGTCTCTTCTTTGTAAGTGTCAGATTTTTCTATTTGTATTTGCATTTACACACTGTTTAATGTAATGAAATAACAGTTTTTATCATGCAACCATTATGACTGTTCCTCATATTTGCTTTATTCGCAGGTTCATCACAGTGTGCTGAGGCAACGCTTTATTATGCTAACACGATGGCATTTGCAGTCAACAGAAGAGACACCCCACAACATATTTAAGATAGTGTGGTGGAGAAAACCTTATTACGTCTTTTTTGGTAAGTAACTGCCTGAGGGAGAAATATACCTATTTAAGTGTTGCTTATTGAGGTGAAATACATTATTTTCGTTTAATGTCTACACTAGTAATTTGTGTCTGTTCATCCCTTAGCAGGTTCAAGCGTGATGTGTGGAAACGCCGAAAAATGTGACACTGAATGTGTTTATCAGTGCTTATGAGACGACCAAAGCAGAAAATTTAAGTTACAGGTGTGGGGTAACGAACGAAGAAGCCTCTTCTTTGTAAGTGTCAGAATTTTCTATTTGTATTTGCATTTTCACACTGTTTAATGTAATGAAATAACATTTTTTATCATGCAACCATTATGACTGTTCCTCATATTTGCTTTATTCGCAGGTTCATCACAGTGTGCTGAGGCAACGCTTTATTATGCCAACACGATGGCATTTGCAGTGAACAGAAGAGACACCCCACAAGATATTTAAGATAGTGTGGTGGAAAAAACCTTATTACGTCTTTTTTGGTAAGTAACTGCCTGAGGGAGAAATATACCTATTTAAGTGTTGCTTATTGAGGTGAAATACATTATTTTCGTTTAATGTCTACACTAGTAATTTGTGTCTGTTTATTCCCTAGCAGGTTGAAGCGTGATGTGTGGAAACGCCGAAAAATGTGACAGTGAATGTGTTTATCAGTGCTTATGAGACGACCAAAGCACAAAATTAAACTTACAGGTGTGGGGTAGCGAACGAAGGAGTCTCTTCTTTGTAAGTGTCAGATTTTTCTATTTGTATTTGCATTTACACACTGATTAATGTAATGAAATAACAGTTTTTACCATGCAACCATTATGACTGTTCCTCATATTTGCTTTATTTCGCAGATTCTTTACAGTGTGCTGAGGCAACGCTTTATTATGATAACACGATGGCATTTGCAGTGAACAGAAGAGACACCGCACAAGATATTTAAGATAGTGTGGTGCAAAACACATTCTATTACGTCTTTTTTGGTAAGTAACTGTCTGAAAGAGAAATATACCTATTTAAGTGTTGCTTATTGAGGTGAAATACATTATTTTCGTTTAATGTCTACACTAGTAATTTGTGTCTGTTAATTCCTTAGCAGGTTGAAGCGTGATGTGTTGAAACGCCGAAAAATGTGACACTGAATGTGTTTATCAGTGCTTATGAGACGACCAAAGCACAAAATTTAAGTTACAGGTGTGGGGTAATGAACGAAGAAGTCCCTTCTTTGTAAGTGTCAGATTTTTCTATTTCTATTTGCATTTACACACTGTTTTATGTAATGAAATAACAGTTTTTATCATGCAACCATTATGACTGTTCCTCATATTTGCTCTATTCGCAGGTTCATCACAGTGTGCTGAGGCAACGCTTTATTATGCCAACACGATGGCATTTGCAGTGAACAGAACAGACACCCCACAAGATATTTAAGATAGTGTGGTGGAAAAAACCTTATTACGTGTTTTTTGGTAAGTAACTGCCTGAGGGAGAAATATACCTATTTAAGTGTTGCTTATTGAGGTGAAATACATTATTTTCGTTTAATGTCTACACTAGTAATTTGTGTCTGTTAATTCCTTAGCAGGTTGAAGCGTGATGTGTGGAAACCCCGAAAAATGTGACACTGAATGTGTTTATCAGTGCTTATGAGACGACCAAAGCACAAAATTTAACTTACGGGTGTGGGGTAACGAACGAAGAAGTCTCTTCTTTGTAAGTGTCAGATTTTTCTACTTGTAATTGCATTTACACATTGTTTAATGTAATGAAATAACAGTTTTTATCATGCAACCATTATGACTGTTCCTCATATTTGCTTTATTCGCAGGTTCATCACAGTGTGCTGAGGCAACGCTTTATTATGCCAACACGATGGCATTTGCAGTGAACATAAGAGACACCCTACAAGATATTTAAGATAGTGTGGTGGAAAAAACCTTATTACGTCTTTTTTGGTAAGTAACTGCCTGAGGGAGAAATATACCTATTTAAGTGTTGCTTATTGAGGCGAAATACATTATTTTCGTTTAATGTCTACACTAGTAATTTGTGTCTGTTAATTCCTTAGCAGGTTGAAGCGTGATGTGTGGAAACGCCGAAAAATGTGACACTGAATGTGTTTATCAGTGCTTATGAGACGACCAAAGCACAAAATTTAACTTACGGGTGTGGGGTAACGAACGAAGAAGTCTCTTCTTTGTAAGTGTCAGATTTTTCTATTTGTATTTGCATTTACACACTGATTTATGTAATGAAATAACAGTTTTTATCATGCAACCGTTATGACTGTTCCTCATATTTGCTTTATTCGCTAGGTTCATCACAGTGTGCTGAGGCAACGCTTTATTATGCCAACAAGATGGCATTTGCAGTGAACAGAAGAGACACCCCACAAGATATTTAACATAGTGTTTTGCAAAACAAATTCTATTACGTCTTTTTTGTTAAGTAACTGCCTGAGGGAGAAGTATACCTATTTAAGTGTTGCTTATTGAGGTGAAATACATTATTTTCGTTTAATGTCTACACTAGTAATTTGTGTCTGTTCATTCCTTAGCAGGTTGAAGCTGTGATGTGTGGAAACGCCGAAAAATGTGACACTGAATGTGTTTTTCAGTGCTTATGAGACGACCAAAGCAGAAAATTTAAGTTACAGGTGTGGGGTAACGAACGAAGAAGCCTCTTCTTTGTAAGTGTCAGAATTTTCTATTTGTATTTGCATTTTCACACTGTTAATGTAATGAAATAACATTTTTTATCATGCAACCATTATGACTGTTCCTCATATTTCGCTTTATTCGCAGGTTCATCACAGTGTGCTGAGCAACGCTTTATTATGCCAACACGATGCATTTGCAGTGAACAGAAGAGACACCCCACAAGATATTTAAGATAGTGTGGTGGAAAAAACCTTATTACGTCTTTTTTGGTAAGTAACTGCCTGAGGGAGAAATATACCTATTTAAGTGTTGCTTATTGAGGTGAAATACATTATTTTCGTTTAATGTCTACACTAGTAATTTGTGTCTGTTTATTCCCTAGCAGGTTGAAGCGTGATGTGTGGAAACGCCGAAAAATGTGACAGTGAATGTGTTTATCAGTGCTTATGAGACGACCAAAGCACAAAATTAAACTTACAGGTGTGGGGTAGCGAACGAAGGAGTTCTCTTCTTTGTAAGTGTCAGATTTTTCTATTTGTATTTGCATTTACACACTGATTAATGTAATGAAATAACAGTTTTTACCATGCAACCATTATGACTGTTCCTCATATTTGCTTTATTTCGCAGATTCTTTACAGTGTGCTGAGGCAACGCTTTATTATGATAACACGATGGCATTTGCAGTGAACAGAAGAGACACCGCACAAGATATTTAAGATAGTGTGGTGCAAAACACATTCTATTACGTCTTTTTGGTAAGTAACTGTCTGAAAGAGAAATATACCTATTTAAGTGTTGCTTATTGAGGTGAAATACATTATTTTCGTTTAATGTCTACACTAGTAATTTGTGTCTGTTCATTCCTTAGCAGAATGAAGCGTGATGTGTGGAAACGCCGAAAAATGTGACACTGAATGTGTTTATCAGTGCTTATGAGACGACCAATGCACAAAATTTAACTTACGGGTGTGGGGTAACGAACGAAGAAGTCTCTTCTTTGTAAGTGTCAGATTTTTCTATTTGTATTTGCATTTACACACTGATTAATGTAATGAAATAACAGTTTTTATCATGCAACCATTATGACTGTTCCTCATATTTGCTTTATTCGCAGGTTCATCACAGTGTGCTGAGGCAACGCTTTATTATGCCAACACGATGGCATTTGCAGTGAACAGAAGAGACACCCCGCTAGATATTTAAGATAGTGTGGTGGAAAAAACCTTATCACGTCTTTTTTGGTAAGTAACTGCCTGAGGGAGAAATATACCTATTTAAGTGTTGCATATTGAGGTGAAATACATTATTTTCGTTTAATGTCTACACTAGTAATTTGTGTCTGTTAATTCCTTAGCAGGTTGAAGCGTGATGTGTTGAAACGCCGAAAAATGTGACACTGAATGTGTTTATCAGTGCTTATGAGACGACCAAAGCACAAAATTTAACTTACAGGTGTGGGGTAACGAACGAAGAAGTCTCTTCTTTGTAAGTGTCAGATTTCTCTATTTGTATTTGCATTTACACACTGTTTAATGTAATGAAATAACAGTTTTTATCATGCAACCATTATGCCTGTTCCTCATATTTGCTTTATTCGCAGGTTTATCACAGTGTGCTGAGGCAACGCTTTACTATGCTAACACGATGGCATTTGCAGTGAACAGAAGAGACACCCCACAAGATATTTAAGATAGTGTGGTGCAAAACACATTCTATTACGTCTTTTTTGGTAAGTAACTGCCCGAGGGAGAAATATTCCTATTTAAGTGTTGCTTATTGAGGTGAATTACATTATTTTCGTTTAATGTCTACACTAGTAATTTGTGTCTTTTCATCCCTTAGCAGGTTGAAGCGTGATGTGTGGAAACGCCGAAAAATGTGACACTGAATGTGTTTATCAGTGCTTATGAGACGACCAAAGCTCAAAATTTAACTTACAGGTGTGGGGTAACGAACGAAGAAGTCTCTTCTTTGTAAGTGTCAGATTTTTCTATTTGTATTTGCATTTACACACTGTTTAATGTAATGAAATAACAGTTTTTATCATGCAACCATTATGCCTGTTCCTCATATTTGCTTTATTCGCAGGTTCATCACAGTGTGCTGAGGCAACGCTTTATTATGCCAACACGATGGCATTTGCAGTGAACAGAAGAGACACCCCACAAGATATTTAAGATAGTGTGGTGGAAAAAACCTTATTACGTCTTTTTTGGTAAGTAACTGCCTGAGGGAGAAATATACCTATTTAAGTGTTGCTTATTGAGGTGAAATACATTATTTTCGTTTAATGTCTACACTAGTAATTTGTGTCTGTTAATTCCTTAGCAGGTTGAAGCGTGATGTGTGGAAACGCCGAAAAATGTGACACTGAATGTGTTTATCAGTGCTTATGAGACGACCAAAGCACAAAATTTAACTTACGGGTGTGGGGTAACGAACGAAGAAGTCTCTTCTTTGTAAGTGTCAGATTTTTCTATTTGTATTTGCATTTACACACTGATTAATGTAATGAAATAACAGTTTTTATCATGCAACCATTATGACTGTTCCTCATATTTGCTTTATTCGCAGGTTCATCACAGTGTGCTGAGGCAACGCTTTATTATGCCAACACGATGGCATTTGCAGTGAACAGAACAGACACCCCACAAGATATTTAAGATAGTGTGGTGGAAAAAACCTTATTACGTGTTTTTTGGTAAGTAACTGCCTGAGGGAGAAATATACCTATTTAAGTGTTGCTTATTGAGGTGAAATACATTATTTTCGTTTAATGTCTACACTAGTAATTTGTGTCTGTTAATTCCTTAGCAGGTTGAAGCGTGATGTGTGGAAACCCCGAAAAATGTGACACTGAATGTGTTTATCAGTGCTTATGAGACGACCAAAGCACAAAATTTAACTTACGGGTGTGGGGTAACGAACGAAGAAGTCTCTTCTTTGTAAGTGTCAGATTTTTCTACTTGTAATTGCATTTACACACTGTTTAATGTAATGAAATAACAGTTTTTATCATGCAACCATTATGACTGTTCCTCATATTTGCTTTATTCGCAGGTTCATCACAGTGTGCTGAGGCAACGCTTTATTATGCCAACACGATGGCATTTGCAGTGAACATAAGAGACACCCTACAAGATATTTAAGATAGTGTGGTGGAAAAAACCTTATTACGTCTTTTTTGGTAAGTAACTGCCTGAGGGAGAAATATACCTATTTAAGTGTTGCTTATTGAGGCGAAATCCATTATTTTCGTTTAATGTCTACACTAGTAATTTGTGTCTGTTAATTCCTTAGCAGGTTGAAGCGTGATGTGTGGAAACGCCGAAAAATGTGACACTGAATGTGTTTATCAGTGCTTATGAGACGACCAAAGCACAAAATTTAACTTACGGGTGTGGGGTAACGAACGAAGAAGTCTCTTCTTTGTAAGTGTCAGATTTTTCTATTTGTATTTGCATTTACACACTGACTTATGTAATGAAATAACAGTTTTTATCATGCAACCGTTATGACTGTTCCTCATATTTGCTTTATTCGCAGGTTCATCACAGTGTGCTGAGGCAACGCTTTACTATGCCAACAAGATGGCATTTGCAGTGAACAGAAGAGACACCCCACAAGATATTTAACATAGTGTTTTGCAAAACAAATTCTATTACGTCTTTTTTGTTAAGTAACTGCCTGAGGGAGAAGTATACCTATTTAAGTGTTGCTTATTGAGGTGAAATACATTATTTTCGTTTAATGTCTACACTAGTAATTTGTGTCTGTTCATTCCTTAGCAGGTTGAAGCGTGATGTGTGGAAACGCCGAAAAATGTGACACTGAATGTGTTTTTCAGTGCTTATGACACGACCAAAGCACAAAATTTAAGTTACAGGTTTGGGGTAACGAACGAAGGAGTCTCTTCTTTGTAAGTGTCAGATTTTTCAATTTGTATTTGCATTTACACACTGTTTAATGTAATGAAATAACAGTTTTTATCATGCAACCAGTATAACTGTTCCTCACATTTGCTTTATTTCGCAGATTCATTACAGTGTGCTGAGGCAACGCTTTATTATGATAACACGATGGCATTTGCAGTGAACAGAAGAGACACCCCCCCCCCCCAAGATATTTAAGATAGTGTGGTGCAAAACACATTCAATTACGTCTTTTTTGGTACGTAACTGCCTGAGGGAGAAGTATACCTATTTAAGTGTTGCTTATTGAGGTGAAATACATTATTTTCGTTTAATGTCTACACTAGTAATTTGTTTCTGTCCATTCCTTAACAGATTGAAGCGTGATGTGTGGAAACGCCGAAAAATGTGACACTGAATGTGTTTATCAGTGCTTATGAGACGACCAAAGCACAAAATTTAACTTACAGGTGTGGGGTAACGAACGAAGAAGTCTCTTCTTTGTAAGTGTGAGATTTTTCTATTTGTATTTGCATTTACACACTGTTTAATGTAATGAAATAACAGTTTTTATCATGCAACCATTATGACTGTTGCTCATATTTGCTTTATTCGCAGGTTCATCACAGTGTGCTGAGGCAACGCTTTATTATGCCAACACGATGGCATTTGCAGAGAACAGAAGAGACACCCCACAAGATATTTAAGATAGTGTGGTGCAAAACACATTCTATTACGTCTTTTTTGGTAAGTAACTGCCTGAGGGAGAAGTATACCTATTTAAGTGTTGCTTATTGAGGTGAAATACATTATTTCGTTTAATGTCTACACTAGTAATTTGTGTCTGTCCATTCCTTAGCAGATTGAAGCGTGATGTGTGGAAACGCCGAAAAATGTGACACTGAATGCGTTTATCAGTGCTTACGAGACGAAAAAAAGCACTAAATTTAACTTACAGGTGTGGGGTAACGAACGAAGAAGTCTCTCCTTTGTAAGTGTGAGATTTTTCTATTTGTATTTGCATTTACACACTGTTTAATGTAATGAAATAACAGTTTTTATCATGCAACCATTATGACTGTTCCTCATATTTGCTTTATTCGCAGGTTCATCACAGTGTGCTGAGGCAACGCTTTATTATGCCAACACGATGGCATTTGCAGTTAACAGAAGAGACACCCCACAAGATATTTAAGGTAGTGTGGTGCAAAACACATTCTATTACGTCTTTTTTGGTAAGTAACTGCCTGAGGGAGAAGTATACCTATTTAAGTGTTGCTTATTGAGGTGAAATACATTATTTCGTTTGATGTCTACACTAGTAATTTGTGTCTGTCCATTCCTTAACAGATTGAAGCGTGATGTGTGGAAACGCAGAAAAATGTGACACTGAATGTGTTTATCAGTGCTTATGAGACGACCAAAGCACAAAATTTAACTTACAGGTGTGGGGTAACAAACGAAGAAGTCTCTTCTTTGTAAGTGTGAGATTTTTCTATTTGTATTTGCATTTACACACTGTTTAATGTAATGAAATAACAGTTTTTATCATGCAACCATTATGACTGTTCGTCATATTTGCTTTATTCGCAGGTTCATCACAGTGTGCTGAGGCAACGCTTTATTATGCCAACACGATGTCATTTGCAGTCAACAGAAGAGACACCCCACAAGATATTTAAGATAGTGTGGTGGAAAAAACCTTATTACCTCTTTTTTGGTACGGAACTGCCTGAGGGACAAATATACCTATTTAAGTGTTGCTTATTTAGGTGAAATACATTATTTTCGTTTAATGTCTAAACTAGTAATATGTGTCTGTTCATTCGTCAGCAGGTTGAAGCGTGATGTGTGGAAACGCCGAAAAATGTGACACTGAATGTGTTTATCAGTGCTTATGAGACGACCAAAGCACAAAATTTAAGTTACAGGTGTGGGGTAACGAACGAAGAAGTCTCTTCTTTGTAAGTGTCAGATTTTTCTATTTGTATTTGCATTTATACACTGTTTAATGTAATGAAATAACAGTTTTTATCATGCGACCATTATGACTGTTCCTCATATTTGCTTTATTCGCAGGTACATCACAGTGTGCTGAGGCAACGCTTTATTATGCCAAAACGATGGCATTTGCAGTGAACAGAAGATACACCCCACAAGATATTTAAGATCGTGTGCTGCAAAACACATTCTATTACGTCTTTTTTGGTAAGTAATTGCCTGAGGGATAAGTATACCTATTTAAGTGTTGCTTATTGAGGTGAAATACATCATTTTCGTTTAATGTCTACACTAGTAATTTGTGTCTGTTCATTTCTTAGCAGGTTGAAGCGTGATGTGTGGAAACGCCGAAAAATGTGACACTGAATGTGTTTATCAGTGCTTATGAGACGACCAAAGCACAAAATTTAAGTTACAGGTGTGGGGTAACGAACGAAGAAGTCTCTTCTTTGTAAGTGTGAGATTTTTCTATTTGTATTTGCATTTACACACTGTTTAATGTAATGAAATAACAGTTTTTATCATGCAACCATTATGACTGTTCCTCAAATTTGCTTTATTCGCAGGTTCATCACAGTGTGCTGAGGCAACGCTTTATTATGCCAAAACGATGGCATTTGCAGTGAACAGAAGAGACACCCCACAAGATATTTAAGATCGTGTGCTGCAAAACACATTCTATTACGTCTTTTTTGGTAAGTAACTGCCTGAGGGAGAAATATACCTATTTAAGTGTTGCTTACTGAGGTGAAATACATTATTTTCGTTTAATGTCTACACTAGTAATTTGTGTCTGTTAATTCCTTAGCAGGTTGAAGCGTAATGTGTGGAAACGCCGAAAAATGTGACACTGAATGTGTTTATCAGTGCTTATGAGACGACCAAAGCACAAAATTTAAGTTACAGGTGTGGGGTAACGAACGAAGAAGTCTCTTCTTTGTAAGTGTCAGATTTTTCTACTTGTATTTGCATTTACACACTGTTTAATGTAATGAAATAACAGTTTTTATCATGCAACCATTATGACTGTTCCTCAAATTTGCTTTATTCGCAGGTTCATCACAGTGTGCTGAGGCAACGCTTTATTATGCCAACACGATGTCATTTGCAGTGAACAGAAGAGACACCCCACAAGATATTTAAGATAGTGTGGTGGAAAAAACCTTATTACGTCTTTTTTGGTACGTAACTACCTGAGGGAGAAATATACCTATTTAAGTGTTGCTTATTGAGGTGAAATACATTATTTTCGTTTAATGTCTACACTAGTAATATGTGTCTGTTCATTCGTCAGCAGGTTGAAGCGTGATGTGTGGAAACGCCGAAAAATGTGACACTGAATGTGTTTATCAGTGCTTATGAGACGACCAAAGCACAAAATTTAAGTTACAGGTGTGGGGTAACGAACGAAGAAGTCTCTTCTTTGTAAGTGTGAGATTTTTCTATTTCTATTTGCATTTACACACTGTTTAATGTAATGAAATAACAGTTTTTATCATGCAACCATTATGACTGTTTTTCATATTTGCTTTATTTCGCAGATTAATTACAGTGTGCTGAGGCAACGCTTTATTATGATAACACGATGGCATTTGCAGTGAACAGAAGAGACACCCCACAAGATATTTAAGATAGTGTGGTGCAAAACACATTCTATTACGTCTCTTTGGTAAGTAACAGCCTGAGGGAGAAATATTTCTGTTTAAGTATTGCTTACGGAGGTGAATTACATTACTTTCGTTTAATGTCTAAACTAGTAATTTGTGTCTTTTCATTCCTTAGCAGGTTGAAGCGTGATGTGTGGAAACGCCGAAACATGACACTGAATGTGTTTATCAGTGCTTATGAGACGACCAAAGCACAAAATTTAAGTTACAGGTGTGGGGTAACGAACGAAGAAGTCTCTTCTTTGTAAGTGTCACATTTTTCTATTTGTATTTGCATTTACACACTGTTTAATGTAATGAAATAACAGTTTTTATCATGCAACCATTATGACTGTTCCTCATATTTGCTTTATTCGCAGGTTCATCACAGTGTGCAGAGGCAACGCTTTTTTATGCCAACACGATGGCATTTGCAGTGAACAGAAGAGACACTCCACAAGATATTTAAGATAGTGTGGTGGAAAACACATTCTATTACATCTTTTTTGGTAAGTAACTGCCTGAGGGAGAAGTATACCTATTTAAGTGTTGCTTATTGAGGTGAAATACATTATTTTCGTTTAATGTCTACACTAGTAATTTGTGTCTGTTAATTCCTTAGCAGGTTGAAGCGTGATGTGTGGAAACGCCGAAACATGACACTGAATGTGTTTATCAGTGCTTATGAGACGACCAAAGCACAAAATTTAAGTTACAGGTGTGGGGTAACGAACGAAGAAGTCTCTTCTTTGTAAGCGTCAGATTTTTATATTTCTATTTGCATTTACACACTGTTTAATGTAATGAAATAACAGTTTTTATCATGCAACCATTATGACTGTTCCTCATATTTGCTTTATTCGCAGGTTCATCACAGTGTGCTGAGGCAACGCTTTTTTATGCCAACACGATGGCATTTGCAGTGAACAGAAGAGACACCCCACAAGATATTTAAGATAGTGTGGTGCAAAACACATTCTATTACGTCTCTTTGGTAAGTAACTGCCTGAGGGAGAAATATATCTGTTTAAGTGTTGCTTACTGAGGTGAATTACATTACTTTCGTTTAATGTCTAAACTAGTAATTTGTGTCTGTTCATTCCTTAGCAGGTTGAAGCGTGATGTGTGGAAACGCCGAAACATGACACTGAATGTGTTTATCAGTGCTTATGAGACGACCAAAGCACAAAATTTAAGTTACAGGTGTGGGGTAACGAACGAAGAAGTCTCTTCTTTGTAAGTGTGAGATTTTTCTATTTCTATTTTTATTTACACACTGTTTAATGTAATGAAATAACAGTTTTTATCATGCAACCATTATGACTGTTTTTCATATTTGCTTTATTTCGCAGATTAATTGCAGTGTGCTGAGGCAACGCTTTATTATGATAACACGATGGCATTTGCAGTGAACAGAAGAGACACCGCACAAGATATTTAAGATAGTGTGGTGCAAAACACATTCTATTACGTCTCTTTGGTAAGTAACTGCCTGAGGGAGAAATATATCTGTTTAAGTATTGCTTACGGAGGTGAATTACATTACTTTCGTTTAATGTCTAAACTAGTAATTTGTGTCTTTTCATTCCTTAGCAGGTTGAAGCGTGATGTGTGGAAACGCCGAAACATGACACTGAATGTGTTTATCAGTGCTTATGAGACGACCAAAGCACAAAATTTAAGTTACAGGTGTGGGGTAAAGAACGAAGAAGTCTCTTCTTTGTAAGTGTCAGATTTTTCTATTTGTATTTGCATTTACACACTGTTTAATGTAATGAAATAACAGTTTTTATCATGCAACCATTATGACTGTTCCTCATATTTGCTTTATTCGCAGGTTCATCACAGTGTGCTGAGGCAACGCTTTTGTATGCCAACACGATGGCATTTGCAGTGAACAGAAGAGACACTCCACAAGATATTTAAGATAGTGTGGTGGAAAACACATTCTATTACATCTTTTTTGGTAAGTAACTGCCTGAGGGAGAAGTATACCTATTTAAGTGTTGCTTATTGAGGTGAAATACATTATTTTCGTTTAATGTCTACACTAGTAATTTGTGTCTGTTCATTCCTTAGCAGAATGAAGCGTGATGTGTGGAAACGCCGAAAAATGTGACACTGAATGTGTTTATCAGTGCTTATGAGACGACCAATGCACAAAATTTAACTTACAGGTGTGGGGTAACGAACGAAGAAGTCTCTTCTTTGTAAGTGTCAGATTTTTCTATTTGTATTTGCATTTACACACTGATTAATGTAATGAAATAACAGTTTTTATCATGCAACCATTATGACTGTTCCTCATATTTGCTTTATTCGCAGGTTCATCACAGTGTGCTGAGGCAACGCTTTATTATGCCAAAACGATGGCATTTGCAGTGAACAGAAGAGACACTCCACAAGATATTTAAGATAGTGTGGTGGAAAACACATTCTATTACATCTTTTTTGGTAAGTAACTGCCTGAGGGAGAAGTATACCTATTTAAGTGTTGCTTATTGAGGTGAAATACATTATTTTCGTTTAATGTCTACACTAGTAATTTGTGTCTGTTCATTCCTTAGCAGAATGAAGCGTGATGTGTGGAAACGCCGAAAAATGTGACACTGAATGTGTTTATCAGTGCTTATGAGACGACCAATGCACAAAATTTAACTTACAGGTGTGGGGTAACGAACGAAGAAGTCTCTTCTTTGTAAGTGTGAGATTTTTCTATTTGTATTTGCATTTACACACTGTTTAATGTAATGAAATAACAGTTTTTATCATGCAACCATTATGACTGTTCCTCAAATTTGCTTTATTCGCAGGTTCATCACAGTGTGCTGAGGCAACGCTTTATTATGCCAAAACGATGGCATTTGCAGTGAACAGAAGAGACACCCCACAAGATATTTAAGATCGTGTGCTGCAAAACACATTCTATTACGTCTTTTTTGGTAAGTAACTGCCTGAGGGAGAAATATACCTATTTAAGTGTTGCTTACTGAGGTGAAATACATTATTTTCGTTTAATGTCTACACTAGTAATTTGTGTCTGTTAATTCCTTAGCAGGTTGAAGCGTAATGTGTGGAAACGCCGAAAAATGTGACACTGAATGTGTTTATCAGTGCTTATGAGACGACCAAAGCACAAAATTTAAGTTACAGGTGTGGGGTAACGAACGAAGAAGTCTCTTCTTTGTAAGTGTCAGATTTTTCTACTTGTATTTGCATTTACACACTGTTTAATGTAATGAAATAACAGTTTTTATCATGCAACCATTATGACTGTTCCTCAAATTTGCTTTATTCGCAGGTTCATCACAGTGTGCTGAGGCAACGCTTTATTATGCCAACACGATGTCATTTGCAGTGAACAGAAGAGACACCCCACAAGATATTTAAGATAGTGTGGTGGAAAAAACCTTATTACGTCTTTTTTGGTACGTAACTACCTGAGGGAGAAATATACCTATTTAAGTGTTGCTTATTGAGGTGAAATACATTATTTTCGTTTAATGTCTACACTAGTAATATGTGTCTGTTCATTCGTCAGCAGGTTGAAGCGTGATGTGTGGAAACGCCGAAAAATGTGACACTGAATGTGTTTATCAGTGCTTATGAGACGACCAAAGCACAAAATTTAAGTTACAGGTGTGGGGTAACGAACGAAGAAGTCTCTTCTTTGTAAGTGTGAGATTTTTCTATTTCTATTTGCATTTACACACTGTTTAATGTAATGAAATAACAGTTTTTATCATGCAACCATTATGACTGTTTTTCATATTTGCTTTATTTCGCAGATTAATTACAGTGTGCTGAGGCAACGCTTTATTATGATAACACGATGGCATTTGCAGTGAACAGAAGAGACACCCCACAAGATATTTAAGATAGTGTGGTGCAAAACACATTCTATTACGTCTCTTTGGTAAGTAACAGCCTGAGGGAGAAATATTTCTGTTTAAGTATTGCTTACGGAGGTGAATTACATTACTTTCGTTTAATGTCTAAACTAGTAATTTGTGTCTTTTCATTCCTTAGCAGGTTGAAGCGTGATGTGTGGAAACGCCGAAACATGACACTGAATGTGTTTATCAGTGCTTATGAGACGACCAAAGCACAAAATTTAAGTTACAGGTGTGGGGTAACGAACGAAGAAGTCTCTTCTTTGTAAGTGTCACATTTTTCTATTTGTATTTGCATTTACACACTGTTTAATGTAATGAAATAACAGTTTTTATCATGCAACCATTATGACTGTTCCTCATATTTGCTTTATTCGCAGGTTCATCACAGTGTGCAGAGGCAACGCTTTTTTATGCCAACACGATGGCATTTGCAGTGAACAGAAGAGACACTCCACAAGATATTTAAGATAGTGTGGTGGAAAACACATTCTATTACATCTTTTTTGGTAAGTAACTGCCTGAGGGAGAAGTATACCTATTTAAGTGTTGCTTATTGAGGTGAAATACATTATTTTCGTTTAATGTCTACACTAGTAATTTGTGTCTGTTAATTCCTTAGCAGGTTGAAGCGTGATGTGTGGAAACGCCGAAACATGACACTGAATGTGTTTATCAGTGCTTATGAGACGACCAAAGCACAAAATTTAAGTTACAGGTGTGGGGTAACGAACGAAGAAGTCTCTTCTTTGTAAGCGTCAGATTTTTATATTTCTATTTGCATTTACACACTGTTTAATGTAATGAAATAACAGTTTTTATCATGCAACCATTATGACTGTTCCTCATATTTGCTTTATTCGCAGGTTCATCACAGTGTGCAACGCTTTTTTTATGCCAACACGATGGCATTTGCAGTGAACAGAAGAGACACCCCACAAGATATTTAAGATAGTGTGGTTGCAAAAACACATTCTATTACGTCTCTTTGGTAAGTAACTGCCTTGAGGGAGAAATATATCTGTTTAAGTGTTGCTTACTGAGGTGAATTACATTACTTTCGTTTAATGTCTAAACTAGTAATTTGTGTCTGTTCATTCCTTAGCAGGTTGAAGCGTGATGTGTGGAAACGCCGAAACATGACACTGAATGTGTTTATCAGTGCTTATGAGACGACCAAAGCACAAAATTTAAGTTACAGGTGTGGGGTAAACGAACGAAGAAGTCTCTTCTTTGTAAGTGTGAGATTTTTCTATTTCTATTTTTATTTACACACTGTTTAATGTAATGAAATAACAGTTTTTATCATGCAACCATTATGACTGTTTTTCATATTTGCTTTATTTCGCAGATTAATTGCAGTGTGCTGAGGCAACGCTTTATTATGATAACACGATGGCCATTTGCAGTGAACAGAAGAGACACCGCACAAGATATTTAAGATAGTGTGGTGCAAAACACATTCTATTACGTCTCTTTGGTAAGTAACTGCCTGAGGGAGAAATATATCTGTTTAAGTATTGCTTACGGAGGTGAATTACATTACTTTCGTTTAATGTCTAAACTAGTAATTTGTGTCTTTTCATTCCTTAGCAGGTTGAAGCGTGATGTGTGGAAACGCCGAAACATGACACTGAATGTGTTTATCAGTGCTTATGAGACGACCAAAGCACAAAATTTAAGTTACAGGTGTGGGGTAAAGAACGAAGAAGTCTCTTCTTTGTAAGTGTCAGATTTTTCTATTTGTATTTGCATTTACACACTGTTTAATGTAATGAAATAACAGTTTTTATCATGCAACCATTATGACTGTTCCTCATATTTGCTTTATTCGCAGGTTCATCACAGTGTGCTGAGGCAACGCTTTTGTATGCCAACACGATGGCATTTGCAGTGAACAGAAGAGACACTCCACAAGATATTTAAGATAGTGTGGTGGAAAACACATTCTATTACATCTTTTTTGGTAAGTAACTGCCTGAGGGAGAAGTATACCTATTTAAGTGTTGCTTATTGAGGTGAAATACATTATTTTCGTTTAATGTCTACACTAGTAATTTGTGTCTGTTCATTCCTTAGCAGAATGAAGCGTGATGTGTGGAAACGCCGAAAAATGTGACACTGAATGTGTTTATCAGTGCTTATGAGACGACCAATGCACAAAATTTAACTTACAGGTGTGGGGTAACGAACGAAGAAGTCTCTTCTTTGTAAGTGTCAGATTTTTCTATTTGTATTTGCATTTACACACTGATTAATGTAATGAAATAACAGTTTTTATCATGCAACCATTATGACTGTTCCTCATATTTGCTTTATTCGCAGGTTCATCACAGTGTGCTGAGGCAACGCTTTATTATGCCAACACGATGGCATTTGCAGTGAACAGAAGAGACACCCCGCAAGATATTTAAGATAGTGTGGTGGAAAAAACCTTATCACGTCTTTTTTGGTAAGTAACTGCCTGAGGGAGAAATATACCTATTTAAGTGTTGCATATTGAGGTGAAATACATTATTTTCGTTTAATGTCTACACTAGTAATTTGTGTCTGTTAATTCCTTAGCAGGTTGAAGCGTGATGTGTTGAAACGCCGAAAAATGTGACACTGAATGTGTTTATCAGTGCTTATGAGACGACCAAAGCACAAAATTTAACTTACAGGTGTGGGGTAACGAACGAAGAAGTCTCTTCTTTGTAAGTGTCAGATTTCTCTATTTGTATTTGCATTTACACACTGTTTAATGTAATGAAATAACAGTTTTTATCATGCAACCATTATGCCTGTTCCTCATATTTGCTTTATTCGCAGGTTTATCACAGTGTGCTGAGGCAACGCTTTACTATGCTAACACGATGGCATTTGCAGTGAACAGAAGAGACACCCCACAAGATATTTAAGATAGTGTGGTGCAAAACACATTCTATTACGTCTTTTTTGGTAAGTAACTGCCCGAGGGAGAAATATTCCTATTTAAGTGTTGCTTATTGAGGTGAATTACATTATTTTCGTTTAATGTCTACACTAGTAATTTGTGTCTTTTCATCCCTTAGCAGGTTGAAGCGTGATGTGTGGAAACGCCGAAAAATGTGACACTGAATGTGTTTATCAGTGCTTATGAGACGACCAAAGCTCAAAATTTAACTTACAGGTGTGGGGTAACGAACGAAGAAGTCTCTTCTTTGTAAGTGTCAGATTTTTCTATTTGTATTTGCATTTACACACTGTTTAATGTAATGAAATAACAGTTTTTATCATGCAACCATTATGCCTGTTCCTCATATTTGCTTTATTCGCTGGTTCATCACAGTGTGCTGAGGCAACGCTTTATTATGCCAACACGATGGCATTTGCAGTGAACAGAAGAGACACCCCACAAGATATTTAAGATAGTGTGGTGGAAAAAACCTTATTACGTCTTTTTTGGTAAGTAACTGCCTGAGGGAGAAATATACCTATTTAAGTGTTGCTTATTGAGGTGAAATACATTATTTTCGTTTAATGTCTACACTAGTAATTTGTGTCTGTTAATTCCTTAGCAGGTTGAAGCGTGATGTGTGGAAACGCCGAAAAATGTGACACTGAATGTGTTTATCAGTGCTTATGAGACGACCAAAGCACAAAATTTAACTTACGGGTGTGGGGTAACGAACGAAGAAGTCTCTTCTTTGTAAGTGTCAGATTTTTCTATTTGTATTTGCATTTACACACTGATTAATGTAATGAAATAACAGTTTTTATCATGCAACCATTATGACTGTTCCTCATATTTGCTTTATTCGCAGGTTCATCACAGTGTGCTGAGGCAACGCTTTATTATGCCAACACGATGGCATTTGCAGTGAACAGAACAGACACCCCACAAGATATTTAAGATAGTGTGGTGGAAAAAACCTTATTACGTGTTTTTTTTGGTAAGTAACTGCCTGAGGGAGAAATATACCTATTTAAGTGTTGCTTATTGAGGTGAAATACATTATTTTCGTTTAATGTCTACACTAGTAATTTGTGTCTGTTAATTCCTTAGCAGGTTGAAGCGTGATGTGTGGAAACCCCGAAAAATGTGACACTGAATGTGTTTATCAGTGCTTATGAGACGACCAAAGCACAAAATTTAACTTACGGGTGTGGGGTAACGAACGAAGAAGTCTCTTCTTTGTAAGTGTCAGATTTTTCTACTTGTAATTGCATTTACACACTGTTTAATGTAATGAAATAACAGTTTTTATCATGCAACCATTATGACTGTTCCTCATATTTGCTTTATTCGCAGGTTCATCACAGTGTGCTGAGGCAACGCTTTATTATGCCAACACGATGGCATTTGCAGTGAACATAAGAGACACCCTACAAGATATTTAAGATAGTGTGGTGGAAAAAACCTTATTACGTCTTTTTTGGTAAGTAACTGCCTGAGGGAGAAATATACCTATTTAAGTGTTGCTTATTGAGGCGAAATCCATTATTTTCGTTTAATGTCTACACTAGTAATTTGTGTCTGTTAATTCCTTAGCAGGTTGAAGCGTGATGTGTGGAAACGCCGAAAAATGTGACACTGAATGTGTTTATCAGTGCTTATGAGACGACCAAAGCACAAAATTTAACTTACGGGTGTGGGGTAACGAACGAAGAAGTCTCTTCTTTGTAAGTGTCAGATTTTTCTATTTGTATTTGCATTTACACACTGATTTATGTAATGAAATAACAGTTTTCATCATGCAACCGTTATGACTGTTCCTCATATTTGCTTTATTCGCAGGTTCATCACAGTGTGCTGAGGCAACGCTTTATTATGCCAACAAGATGGCATTTGCAGTGAACAGAAGAGACACCCCACAAGATATTTAACATAGTGTTTTGCAAAACAAATTCTATTACGTCTTTTTTGTTAAGTAACTGCCTGAGGGAGAAGTATACCTATTTAAGTGTTGCTTATTGAGGTGAAATACATTATTTTCGTTTAATGTCTACACTAGTAATTTGTGTCTGTTCATTCCTTAGCAGGTTGAAGCGTGATGTGTGGAAACGCCGAAAAATGTGACACTGAATGTGTTTTTCAGTGCTTATGACACGACCAAAGCACAAAATTTAAGTTACAGGTTTGGGGTAACGAACGAAGGAGTCTCTTCTTTGTAAGTGTCAGATTTTTCAATTTGTATTTGCATTTACACACTGTTTAATGTAATGAAATAACAGTTTTTATCATGCAACCAGTATAACTGTTCCTCACATTTGCTTTATTTCGCAGATTCATTACAGTGTGCTGAGGCAACGCTTTATTATGATAACACGATGGCATTTGCAGTGAACAGAAGAGACACCCCCCCCCCCCCAAGATATTTAAGATAGTGTGGTGCAAAACACATTCAATTACGTCTTTTTTGGTACGTAACTGCCTGAGGGAGAAGTATACCTATTTAAGTGTTGCTTATTGAGGTGAAATACATTATTTTCGTTTAATGTCTACACTAGTAATTTGTTTCTGTCCATTCCTTAACAGATTGAAGCGTGATGTGTGGAAACGCCGAAAAATGTGACACTGAATGTGTTTATCAGTGCTTATGAGACGACCAAAGCACAAAATTTAACTTACAGGTGTGGGCTAACGAACGAAGAAGTCTCTTCTTTGTAAGTGTGAGATTTTTCTATTTGTATTTGCATTTACACACTGTTTAATGTAATGAAATAACAGTTTTTATCATGCAACCATTATGACTGTTGCTCATATTTGCTTTATTCGCAGGTTCATCACAGTGTGCTGAGGCAACGCTTTATTATGCCAACACGATGGCATTTGCAGAGAACAGAAGAGACACCCCACAAGATATTTAAGATAGTGTGGTGCAAAACACATTCTATTACGTCTTTTTTGGTAAGTAACTGCCTGAGGGAGAAGTATACCTATTTAAGTGTTGCTTATTGAGGTGAAATACATTATTTCGTTTAATGTCTACACTAGTAATTTGTGTCTGTCCATTCCTTAGCAGATTGAAGCGTGATGTGTGGAAACGCCGAAAAATGTGACACTGAATGCGTTTATCAGTGCTTACGAGACGAAAAAAAGCACTAAATTTAACTTACAGGTGTGGGGTAACGAACGAAGAAGTCTCTCCTTTGTAAGTGTGAGATTTTTCTATTTGTATTTGCATTTACACACTGTTTAATGTAATGAAATAACAGTTTTTATCATGCAACCATTATGACTGTTCCTCATATTTGCTTTATTCGCAGGTTCATCACAGTGTGCTGAGGCAACGCTTTATTATGCCAACACGATGGCATTTGCAGTTAACAGAAGAGACACCCCACAAGATATTTAAGGTAGTGTGGTGCAAAACACATTCTATTACGTCTTTTTTGGTAAGTAACTGCCTGAGGGAGAAGTATACCAATTTAAGTGTTGCTTATTGAGGTGAAATACATTATTTCGTTTGATGTCTACACTAGTAATTTGTGTCTGTCCATTCCTTAACAGATTGAAGCGTGATGTGTGGAAACGCAGAAAAATGTGACACTGAATGTGTTTATCAGTGCTTATGAGACGACCAAAGCACAAAATTTAACTTACAGGTGTGGGGTAACAAACGAAGAAGTCTCTTCTTTGTAAGTGTGAGATTTTTCTATTTGTATTTGCATTTACACACTGTTTAATGTAATGAAATAACAGTTTTTATCATGCAACCATTATGACTGTTCGTCATATTTGCTTTATTCGCAGGTTCATCACAGTGTGCTGAGGCAACGCTTTATTATGCCAAAACGATGGCATTTGCAGTGAACAGAAGAGACACCCCACAAGATATTTAAGATCGTGTGCTGCAAAACACATTCTATTACGTCTTTTTTGGTAAGTAACTGCCTGAGGGAGAAATATACCTATTTAAGTGTTGCTTACTGAGGTGAAATACATTATTTTCGTTTAATGTCTACACTAGTAATTTGTGTCTGTTAATTCCTTAGCAGGTTGAAGCGTAATGTGTGGAAACGCCGAAAAATGTGACACTGAATGTGTTTATCAGTGCTTATGAGACGACCAAAGCACAAAATTTAAGTTACAGGTGTGGGGTAACGAACGAAGAAGTCTCTTCTTTGTAAGTGTCAGATTTTTCTACTTGTATTTGCATTTACACACTGTTTAATGTAATGAAATAACAGTTTTTATCATGCAACCATTATGACTGTTCCTCAAATTTGCTTTATTCGCAGGTTCATCACAGTGTGCTGAGGCAACGCTTTATTATGCCAACACGATGTCATTTGCAGTGAACAGAAGAGACACCCCACAAGATATTTAAGATAGTGTGGTGGAAAAAACCTTATTACGTCTTTTTTGGTACGTAACTACCTGAGGGAGAAATATACCTATTTAAGTGTTGCTTATTGAGGTGAAATACATTATTTTCGTTTAATGTCTACACTAGTAATATGTGTCTGTTCATTCGTCAGCAGGTTGAAGCGTGATGTGTGGAAACGCCGAAAAATGTGACACTGAATGTGTTTATCAGTGCTTATGAGACGACCAAAGCACAAAATTTAAGTTACAGGTGTGGGGTAACGAACGAAGAAGTCTCTTCTTTGTAAGTGTGAGATTTTTCTATTTCTATTTGCATTTACACACTGTTTAATGTAATGAAATAACAGTTTTTATCATGCAACCATTATGACTGTTTTTCATATTTGCTTTATTTCGCAGATTAATTACAGTGTGCTGAGGCAACGCTTTATTATGATAACACGATGGCATTTGCAGTGAACAGAAGAGACACCCCACAAGATATTTAAGATAGTGTGGTGCAAAACACATTCTATTACGTCTCTTTGGTAAGTAACAGCCTGAGGGAGAAATATTTCTGTTTAAGTATTGCTTACGGAGGTGAATTACATTACTTTCGTTTAATGTCTAAACTAGTAATTTGTGTCTTTTCATTCCTTAGCAGGTTGAAGCGTGATGTGTGGAAACGCCGAAACATGACACTGAATGTGTTTATCAGTGCTTATGAGACGACCAAAGCACAAAATTTAAGTTACAGGTGTGGGGTAACGAACGAAGAAGTCTCTTCTTTGTAAGTGTCACATTTTTCTATTTGTATTTGCATTTACACACTGTTTAATGTAATGAAATAACAGTTTTTATCATGCAACCATTATGACTGTTCCTCATATTTGCTTTATTCGCAGGTTCATCACAGTGTGCAGAGGCAACGCTTTTTTATGCCAACACGATGGCATTTGCAGTGAACAGAAGAGACACTCCACAAGATATTTAAGATAGTGTGGTGGAAAACACATTCTATTACATCTTTTTTGGTAAGTAACTGCCTGAGGGAGAAGTATACCTATTTAAGTGTTGCTTATTGAGGTGAAATACATTATTTTCGTTTAATGTCTACACTAGTAATTTGTGTCTGTTAATTCCTTAGCAGGTTGAAGCGTGATGTGTGGAAACGCCGAAACATGACACTGAATGTGTTTATCAGTGCTTATGAGACGACCAAAGCACAAAATTTAAGTTACAGGTGTGGGGTAACGAACGAAGAAGTCTCTTCTTTGTAAGCGTCAGATTTTTATATTTCTATTTGCATTTACACACTGTTTAATGTAATGAAATAACAGTTTTTATCATGCAACCATTATGACTGTTCCTCATATTTGCTTTATTCGCAGGTTCATCACAGTGTGCTGAGGCAACGCTTTTTTATGCCAACACGATGGCATTTGCAGTGAACAGAAGAGACACCCCACAAGATATTTAAGATAGTGTGGTGCAAAACACATTCTATTACGTCTCTTTGGTAAGTAACTGCCTGAGGGAGAAATATATCTGTTTAAGTGTTGCTTACTGAGGTGAATTACATTACTTTCGTTTAATGTCTAAACTAGTAATTTGTGTCTGTTCATTCCTTAGCAGGTTGAAGCGTGATGTGTGGAAACGCCGAAACATGACACTGAATGTGTTTATCAGTGCTTATGAGACGACCAAAGCACAAAATTTAAGTTACAGGTGTGGGGTAACGAACGAAGAAGTCTCTTCTTTGTAAGTGTGAGATTTTTCTATTTCTATTTTTATTTACACACTGTTTAATGTAATGAAATAACAGTTTTTATCATGCAACCATTATGACTGTTTTTCATATTTGCTTTATTTCGCAGATTAATTGCAGTGTGCTGAGGCAACGCTTTATTATGATAACACGATGGCATTTGCAGTGAACAGAAGAGACACCGCACAAGATATTTAAGATAGTGTGGTGCAAAACACATTCTATTACGTCTCTTTGGTAAGTAACTGCCTGAGGGAGAAATATATCTGTTTAAGTATTGCTTACGGAGGTGAATTACATTACTTTCGTTTAATGTCTAAACTAGTAATTTGTGTCTTTTCATTCCTTAGCAGGTTGAAGCGTGATGTGTGGAAACGCCGAAACATGACACTGAATGTGTTTATCAGTGCTTATGAGACGACCAAAGCACAAAATTTAAGTTACAGGTGTGGGGTAAAGAACGAAGAAGTCTCTTCTTTGTAAGTGTCAGATTTTTCTATTTGTATTTGCATTTACACACTGTTTAATGTAATGAAATAACAGTTTTTATCATGCAACCATTATGACTGTTCCTCATATTTGCTTTATTCGCAGGTTCATCACAGTGTGCTGAGGCAACGCTTTTGTATGCCAACACGATGGCATTTGCAGTGAACAGAAGAGACACTCCACAAGATATTTAAGATAGTGTGGTGGAAAACACATTCTATTACATCTTTTTTGGTAAGTAACTGCCTGAGGGAGAAGTATACCTATTTAAGTGTTGCTTATTGAGGTGAAATACATTATTTTCGTTTAATGTCTACACTAGTAATTTGTGTCTGTTAATTCCTTAGCAGGTTGAAGCGTGATGTGTGGAAACGCCGAAACATGACACTGAATGTGTTTATCAGTGCTTATGAGACGACCAAAGCACAAAATTTAAGTTACAGGTGTGGGGTAACGAACGAAGAAGTCTCTTCTTTGTAAGCGTCAGATTTTTATATTTCTATTTGCATTTACACACTGTTTAATGTAATGAAATAACAGTTTTTATCATGCAACCATTATGACTGTTCCTCATATTTGCTTTATTCGCAGGTTCATCACAGTGTGCTGAGGCAACGCTTTTTTATGCCAACACGATGGCATTTGCAGTGAACAGAAGAGACACCCCACAAGATATTTAAGATAGTGTGGTGCAAAACACATTCTATTACGTCTCTTTGGTAAGTAACTGCCTGAGGGAGAAATCTATCTGTTTAAGTGTTGCCTACTGAGGTGAATTACATTACTTTCGTTTAATGTCTAAACTAGTAATTTGTGTCTGTTCATTCCTTAGCAGGTTGAAGCGTGATGTGTGGAAACGCCGAAACATGACACTGAATGTGTTTATCAGTGCTTATGAGACGACCAAAGCACAAAATTTAAGTTACAGTTGTGGGGTAACGTACGAAGACGTCTCTTCTTTGTAAGTGTGAGATTTTTCTTTTTCTATTTGCATTTACACACTGTTTAATGGATTGAAATAACAGTTTTTATCATGCGACCATTATCACTGTTCCTCATATTTGCTTTATTCGCAGGTACATCACAGTGTGCTGAGGCAACGCTTTATTATGCCAACACGATGTCATTTGCAGTGAACAGAAGAGACACCCCACAAGATATTTAAGATAGTGTGCTGCAAAACACAGTCTATTACGTCTTTTTTGGTAAGTAACTGCCTGAGGGAGAAATATACCTATTTAAATGTTGCTTATTGAGGTGAAAATACATTATTTTCGTTTAATGTCTACACTAGTAATTTGTGTCTGTTAATTCCTTAGCAGGTTGAAGCGTGATGTGTGGAAACGCCGAAACATGTGACACTGAATGTGTTTATCAGTGCTTATGAGACGACCAAAGCACAAAATTTAAGTTACAGGTGTGGGGTAACGAACGAAGAAGTCTCTTCTTTGTAAGTGTGAGATTTTTCTATTTGTATTTGCATTTACACACTGTTTAATGTAATGAAATAACAGTTTTTATCATGCAACCATTATGACTGTTCCTCATATTTGCTTTATTCGCAGGTTCATCACAGTGTGCAGAGGCAACGCTTTTTTATGCCAACACGATGGCATTTCCAGTGAACAGAAGAGGACCCCACAAGATATTTAAGATAGTGTGGTGGAAAACACATTCTATTACATCTTTTTTGGTAAGTAACTGCCTGAGGGAGAAGTATACCTATTTAAGTGTTGCTTATTGAGATGAAATCCATTATTTTCGTTTAATGTCTACACTAGTAATTTGTGTCTTTCATTCCTTAGCAGGTTGAAGCGTGATGTGTGGAAACGCCGAAACATGACACTGAATGTGTTTATCAGTGCTTATGAGACGACCAAAGCACAAAATTTAAGTTACAGGTGTGGGGTAACGAACGAAGAAGTCTCTTCTTTGTAAGTGTCAGATTTTTCTATTTCTATTTGCATTTACACACTGTTTAATGTAATGAAATAACAGTTTTTATCATGCAACCATTATGACCTGTTCCTCATATTTGCTTTATTCGCAGGTTCATCACAGTGTGCTGAGCAACGCTGTTTTTATGCCAACACGATGGCATTTGCAGTGAACAGAAGTGACACCCCCACAAGATATTTAAGATAGTGTGGTTGCAAAACACATTCTATTACGTCTCTTTGGTAAGTAACTTCCTGAGGAGAGAAATGTATCTGTTTAAGTGTTGCTTACTGAGGTGAATTACATTACTTTCGTTTAATGTCTAAACTAGTAATTTGTGTCTGTTCATTCCTTAGCAGGTTGAATCGTGATGTGTGGAAACGCCGAAACATGACACTGAATGTGTTTATCAGTGCTTATGAGACGACCAAAGCACAAAATTTAAGTTACAGGTGTGGGGTAACGAACGAAGACGTCTCTTCTTTGTAAGTGTGAGATTTTTCTATTTCTATTTGCATTTACACACTGTTTAATGTAATGAAATAACAGTTTTTATCATGCGACCATTATGACTGTTCCTCATATTTGCTTTATTCGCAGGTACATCACAGGTGTGCTGAGGCAACGCTTTATTATGCCAACACGATGTCATTTGCAGTGAACAGAAGAGACACCCCACAAGATATTTAAGATAGTGTGGTGGAAAACACATTCTATTACGTCTTTTTTGGTAAGTAACTGCCTGAGGGAGAAATATACCTATTTAAATGTTGCTTATTGAGGTGAAATACATTATTTTCGTTTAATGTCTACACTAGTAATTTGTGTCTGTTAATTCATTAGCAGGTTGAAGCGTGATGTGTGGAAACGCCGAAAAATGTGACACTGAATGAAATTATCAGTGCTTATCAGACGACCAAAGCACAAAAATTTAAGTTACAGGTGTGGGGTAACGAACGAAGAAGTCTCTTCTTTGTAAGTGTCAGATTTTTCTACTTGTAATTGCATTTACTCACTGCTTAATGTAATGAAATAACAGTTTTTATCATGCAACCATTATGACTGTTCCTCATATTTGCTTTATTCGCAGGTTCATCACAGTGTGCTGAGGCAACGCTTTATTATGCCAACACGATGTCATTTGCAGTGAACAGAAGAGACACCCCACAAGATATTTAAGATAGTGTGGTGGAAAAAACCTTATATGTCTTTTTTGGTACGTAACTGCCTGAGGGAGAAATATACCTATTTAAGTGTTTGCTTATTGAGGTGAAATACATTATTTTCGTTTAATGTCTACACTAGTAATATGTGTCTGTTCATTCGTCAGCAGGTTGAAGCGTGATGTGTGGAAACGCCGAAAAATGTGACACTGAATGTGTTTATCAGTGCTTATGAGACGACCAAAGCACAAAATTTAAGTTACAGGTGTGGGGTAACGAACGAAGAAGTCTCTTCTTTGTAAGTGTCAGATTTTTCTATTTGTATTAGCATTTGCACACTGTTTAATGTAATGAAATAACAGTTTTTATCATGCAACCATTTTGACTGTTCCTCATATTTGCTTTATTCGCAGGTTCATCACAGTGTGCTGAGGCAACGCTTTATTATGCCAACACGATGGCATTTGCAGTTAACAAAAAGAGACACCCCACAAGATATTTAAGGTAGTGTGGTGCAAAACACATTCTATTACGTCTTTTTTTGGTAAGTAACTGCCTGAGGGAGAAGTATACCTATCTAAGTGTTGCTTATTGAGGTGAAATACATTATTTCGTTTGATGTCCTACACTAGTAATTTGTGTCTGTCCATTCCTTAACAGATTGAAGCGTGATGTGTGGAAACGCAGAAAAATGTGACACTGAATGTGTTTATCAGTGCTTATGAGACGACCAAAGCACAAAATTTAACTTACAGGTGTGGGGTAACAAACGAAGAAGTCCTCTTCTTTGTAAGTGTGAGATTTTTCTATTTGTATTTGCATTTACACACTGTTTAATGTAATGAAATAATAGTTTTTATCATGCAACCATTATGACTGTTCGTCATATTTGCTTTATTCGCAGGTTCATCACAGTGTGCTGAGGCAACGCTTTATTATGCCCAACACGATGTCATTTGCAGTCAACAGAAGATACACCCCACAAGATATTTAAGATAGTGTGGTGGAAAAAACCTTTATTACCTCTTTTTTGGTACGGAACTGCCTGAGGGACAAAATATACCTATTTAAGTGTTGCTATATTTAGGTGAAATACATTATTTTCGTTTAATGTCTACACTAGTAAT